>NC_056673.1:48091733-49588623 GCF_018350195.1 Panthera tigris | reverse complement strand
TGTTTTTATGTTTGTTTTTGGGGTTGTTGATTTGTTTTTTGATTTTGTTTTTTTTTTGTTTTTTTGTTTTGATTGTTGTGTTTTGGGGGTATGATTTGTTGTGTTTTTTGGTTGTGTTTTGGGGGGGTATTGTTTTTTGTTGTGGATGTGTTGTTGGGGGGGGGGGGGAGGGTGGGGGGGGAGGGATTGTGGGTGTTGGGGGTGGGGGGGGATTATGGTGGGGGGGTTTGTTTAGGGGGTGGTGATTGTGGTTGGTTTTTTTTTGGGATGGGTGTTTGTTATGGGGGTGGGATGTTTTATTTTGGTGGATTGTTTTTGGGGTGATTGGGGATGTGATTAGGGATGGTTGTTGGGGTTTTTTTGTGTTGATGATATGGTGTTTGGTGGTGATGTGGGGGGGGGGGGGGGGGGGGTAGGGGGTGGTTTTTTGGGGTTTGATGTTGTTTGTGGGGTTGGGTGTTTTTTTTGAGTGGGTGGGTTGTGTGGGTTGATGTTTTTTGTGGGGGGGTGGATTTGGGTTTGATTGGGGTGGGGTTTTTTTTTGGGTTTTGATTTGTTTTGGTTTTTTTTTTTTTTGGGGGGGTGTGGGTTGGGGATTGTTTGTGTGTTTGTTGATTTGGGGTGGGATGGTTGGTGATTGGGAGTGAGTTTTGGTATGATTTTTTGGGGGGGTTTTGGGATAATTTGGTGTGTTTTGTTTGTTTGGTGGATGGTGTGGGGTTGAGTGGGGGGGGGTGTTTGGGGGGTGTGGGGGTGATTTGGTTTGGGGTGGGGGGGGTGTTGGGGGGGGGTGATTTGGTGTTGTTTGTTTGTGTGGGGTTTTTTTTTGGGGGGGGGTGTTGATTGGGGGGGGGGGGGGTTTGGGGGGGGTGGGGGGGGGGGGGGGGGGGGTGGGGGGGGGGTGGGGGGGGTGGGGTGGGGGGGTTTATTTGGGGTGGGGGTTTGTTGTGTTTTTTGTGTGTGTTGTGTGGTTTTGGGGGGGGGGGAGTGTGGGGTTGTTGGGGTTGGGTGGTTTTTGGGTTGTTGGGTTTTGGTTTTTTTGGGGGGGGTTGGGGGGGTTTGTTTGGGTGATTGGGGGGGGGGGGTGATTGTTTTGGGGTGTTTGGGGGTTTGGGGGGGATGTTTTTTTGGTTTTGGGGTTTTGGGGTTTTGGTGTTTGTTTGTTTTTTGTTTGTTTGTTTGTGGAGGGGGGAGGGGGGGGGGGTTTGGGAGGTGGGATATTGTGGGTTGGTGATGTTTATATTGTAATTGTTTGTGTGGGGATTTGATTTATGTGGATGGTGGGGGGGGGGGTGTGAGGGGTTTGTGGGTTGTGGGGGATATTTTGGGGGGGGGGGTTTTGTGGGGGGTTTGGTGGGGATTTTGAATTGATGGGGGGATTTGTGGGGTGATGAGTTTATGGGTATTGGGGGTATTTTGGGGGGGGGTTATTTATTATATGGGGTTGTTTGGGGAGAGGGGGTTTGGGAAGGGGTGGGGGTTTGGGGGGGGGGGTGGTTTGGGTTTTTTTAGGGGTGTGGTTGGAGATTGGGGGGGGGTGTTGGGGGGATTGGTTGGGGGGTTTGTATGGGGGTTGTTGTTTTGGGGGTTTTTTTGGGGGGGATGGGGTGGGTAGGGGTTGTGGGGGGGGGGGGGGGTTGGGGGGGATGGGGGGGGGGGGGTTGGGGGGGGGGGGGGGATTATGGGGGGGGGTGGGGGGGGGGTTGGTGTGGGGGGGGGGGTGGGATTTTTGGTGTTTGTGGGGTTTTGTGGGGAATGATAATTAGTGGGAGTTGTGTGAGGGTGGGGGGTGGGGGTAGGGGGGTAATAAAATGGTTTGGGGGGGGTGGGGTGGGGGTTGGGGGTGTTTTGTGGGGTTTTTTTGTTGATTGGGGGTGGGGGGTTGGGGTGGGTTATTTTTTATGGGATTTGGTTAGTGTTATGGGGGGGGGGGTTGTTGTTGGGTTTGGGGTATATGGGTTGGGTTTGGGGGGGGGGGGGGGGGGGGGGTGGGGGGGGGGTGTGTTAGGGGGGGGGGATGTTGATGTGGTGGGGTGGGGGTTTGTGGGGGGGGTGATATGGTTGGGGTTGTGGGGGGGGAGGGGTGTTGGGGGGTTGTTTGTGGGTGGGAGGGGGGGGGTGGGGGGGGTGGGGGGGGGGTTTGGTGTATTGGGGGGGGGGTGGGGTTTATTTGGTTTTTTTGGGGGGGGGATTGTGGGGGGTGGGGTGGGGTGGGTAGGAGAGGGTTGTTTTGTTTGTTGGGGGGTTTTTTGGTGGGGGTGGGGTGTGGATGGGGGAGGTGAGGGTTGGGTAAGGGGATAGGTGTATTTGGGGGGGGGATGAGGGGGGGATTTTGTATATGGGGGGGGATGGAGGGGGGGGGTGTGGGGGGGGTGGGGGAGGGGGGGTGGGGGGGGGGGGTTTGGGGTGGTATGATTTGGGATTGGGGGGGGGGGGGGGTGTGGATGAGAGGGTGGGGGTGTTTGTGGTTTTTTTTTGGGGGGGTTTAATGAGAAGATGGGGGGGGGGGGGAGTGGAGGTTGGGGGGGGGGTGATGGTGGGGGGGGGGTTGGGGGGTTGGGGGTGGGGGGTGGGGGGGGGGGGGGGGGGGGGGGGGGGAGGGGGGGGGGGGGGGGGGGGGGATTTTTGTGGGGGGTGGGGGGGTGGGGGGGGGGTGGTGGGGGGTATGGATGTGGGGGGGGGGGGGGGAGGGGGGTTGAGATTTTTGGGGGGTTTGTGGTGGGTGGTTGGGGGGTGGTTGGTGGGGGGTGAGGGGGGGGGGGGGGGGGGGGGGGGGGGGGGGGGGGGGTGGGGGGGTGGTGGGTGGGGGGGATAATGTTGGGGGGTTGGATAGGGGGGGGTTTGGGGGTGAGATGTTTTTGTAGGGGGAGGTGGGGGGGGTAGGGGAGGAGTGGGTGATATTTTAAAGGGGATGGAATTTTTTTTGGAAATGGGTTGGTTTTAATTTAATTAATTTTGATTTGGGGGGGTTGAAAGATATGGGGGGAGATGAGGGGGGTGGGTTGGGGGTTAAGATTGGTTTGTATTTTTTGGTTTTGTTAGTTGGGTTATATGGATTTGTTGGGTTTGGGGGAGGGTTGTTGTTGATAAGATATAGGTGGGTGTTTTGGTTTTTATGGGGGTATGGGTGGTGAGGGATTGATGGGGGGTGGGAATTTGTATATATTATTTGTTGGTTTGGGGTGTGGGTTTGTATTGATTTAAATAGGGGGATAGGTTTTAATAGTATGAGGAAAGTTGGTTATGTTTTAATATGGAAGGGTGGGAAATTTTGGGAAGAGAGGGTTTTATTTAGAATAATTTTGGGGGGATAGGGTTTATGTTTGTGATTTGGTTGGATGGTAAGGAGAAAGAATGATAAGGGGGTAGGGGAAAGTTTGGGAAGAGTAAATGGGTTGGGTAAGGAGTAGATATGTGGAGTGGTAAATATAGAGATTAATGGTGTTATGAGTTGATAAGATGTTGTGGGATATAAGGTTTTGTTTTGTTGTAGATTTGGGGTTGATGGTGGGGTTGTATGGGGGAAGTGTGGTGAAAGTATGGAAGATAATGGATGATAGGAGGTGTGTGGGGGGAAAGATAAGTGAGGTAGGGGGAGGGGGGGGGAAGGGGGTGTGGAAATGAGAGGAGTTGTTGAGAGTGGGGGGGGAGGTAATTTGGTTGGGGGGTGGATTGGGGAGATAGTAGAGGGTGTTGGGTTTTTTTGGGGGGATGAGGGGGGGATTGAGGGTGAGGTAGAGGGGTGGAGGGAGATGTGAGATTGGGTATGGGGTAAAGGTGGTGGGAGAGGGGTGTAGGAGGGGGGGTGGGGAGAAAATGAGAGAGGGATTAGAGATTTTTGTTTAGGTTTTTTGTAGAGTGTAGTGTGGGGTGTTTGGATGGTGTATGGGGAATTTGGTGGTATTATAATTTGGTGAAGGTTGGTTTAGTGGGTAGGGTGGGTGGTAGTGGTGAGGGGTTGGGGATTAGGGGGTAATTTTAAAATGGGTGTGTTGGGGGAAGGGGGTGGTATGGTGTTTGGTTTTTTTTTTTTTTTTTAGGGTGTTGTGTTAATAGTATTGGGTAAGGAGTATTGAATATTTGTATGGGGGGTTATAAGTTTTATTGGGTGAGGGAGAAGTATTGAGAGGGGAAATGGGGGTATTATTTGTTATGGGGGGGTTGATGGAGAGGGAGGGGGATATGTGTAAGGATGTTTTGGGGATTTAGGGGGGGAATAGGGGTTATAGAGTTTTTGATAGTAAATGTTGGGGGATGGGGGGTTTGAGTTTTGTGGGATTGATTTGGGTTTATTTGTGGTTATTATGATAAGGAAATGGATTTGTAGTATGAGAGGGGGGGGGGTGAATAAGAATGGATTGGGTTAAGGTTGTGAGAGAGAAAGAGAAAGAGGGAGAAGAAAAATAGATATATTGTTTGTTTGTATGTATGTATGATGTATGTATGTATGTATGTAGGTGGTTTTTGAGGGTAAGGATTTTAAATGGGTGAGATGTAATTGGAAATTGATATGGGGGTGAAAGTATAGGGTTGTATTGTTTGAGAGATGGTTGTGTTATAGGAATTTGGGGGAATTTTTATGTGTATATAAATATAGGATAGGAGGGGGTAATTATATTATTGGTTTGTTTTTTGTTTTGTGGTGTGTGTTTATTGTGTGTGGTATGTGTTGGTATGTGTTGGGGGTGGGTTGTGTTATGTGTGTAATATTAAGAGTAATTTGATTTGAAGGATTTATAGGGGTTTGTTTATATTTGGTAGGTAAATAAATGGGAAAAGTGGTTTATTAGTTTATATTTTGTGAGGAGTGATATTTTGATTATTAATATTGATTTTGATTGTAATTTGTTGATGTGTTTTGTTGTTTGAGGTTGTTTTGGTTTTGGTATTATGGAGTAGAAAAGTTATTGTGTTGTATATTTGGGGTAATAATATAGTTTTATAGGGAGTTTTTTGGTAGGTGGTTTTTATATATTTGGTTATTTAATTGTTATTATATTTATATGTGAGTATGTTCTGTTTTAATTTTTTTTTGTTTTATTTGTTATATTTTTTGTATTATTACATTATTTGTATTTTTTAATTTTATGTTTTTTTATATGTTATTTGTTATTATGTTTATTTTTTATATAATTTAATGTTAATTTTTTGTCAAATTATATTTTATCTCTAATTTAAAATCTATAATTATATTTTTTCAAAGTAAGTCATATTTTTCTCTATATTTTCAATAATCTTATGAATTTAGTCTTTCCAAAAAGTCTTATTTATTGTTTTCTCCCAGATTGTTTCATTATTCAAAGGTCTGTGGAGTATAATCCTAGTTTTTTTGTGTCCAATGACTTTTCCTTTCGACGGTTCTTTTTTTTTTGAAATTCCTATGAAGTTTTGAGGTACATCAAATATACTGTATCTTGATTATTTTGGAGATTACATAACTATACACATCTGTAAAAACTCATCAAACCTTTAACTTTAAAAGACTGAAATTTACAATCTGTAAATTATACCTCAATGTGATTTAAAATTTTTTTGAGGCCCGGGAGTGCCTGGAAGGAAAAGGAGCGTTACCCGAGAGGGGTCGAAGAAGGGGACAGACCGAAACCGAGGGGGGGCTCGGGGCGAGAGCGAAGGCCCCCAGGTAGCGGAGCGGGTTGATGGAGAACGCCGTCCCCGGCGGGCGGCGGGCGGCCCGCGGGCTGCTTTCACCACCTGGCAGAGAGAACGGGACACCCTCACATTCGGGGCGGGCTTCGGGGCATCGAGCAGGGGCTCCCGAAACACCGGGGAGTGGAGGTACACAAGCCACCCCCCCACCCCCTCCCCCAGGCTGAGAAGCATTTCCGCGCGGGCATGGTCTGGATTGGACCCGGTGGCTCCAAAAGACCTTGCGTTTTCAAAGGTTTCTGAAGGTAGCTCAAGGCCTCAGGCGCCCAGGCAGGGCTTCACTCCTGGTGAGAGGGGGGAGGAGAGCCTGGAGCCTTCTGGCGCAGTGGCGGGGAACAGGGCAGTACTGGAGGGGGCTGCGGTAGGGAGAGGGGAGGAGGTGGCAGTGTGCTCCGGGGAAGGAAGGCTGGGGAGAGGCGGGGGGGCGGGGGGGGGGGGGGGGGGGGGGGGGGGTGGGGCTCAAGGACTAGGAGTAGGTGACAAGGCAGGACGTAGGAACGGGAGGGGTTTGAAGTCGACCCAGTGACCTACTTTCAGTGGAAAAGTGGGGTTGAGGGTCCGGAGCAGTAGTCAGAATCTGCACACGAATCCGTGATGACCCAGGCATTCCTGCCGGTCAGCACTAGCACACCCACTTTACCAGCTGAGAACACTGAGGCAGCAGAGGTTAAGGAAATATACACAGTCACTTCTGCCAGTAGATTAGCCTGTGTGTGTGACACTCCACAGTCACTGGGCCTGTAGGTCTGCTTGACTTATCTGAGGAGCTGTGAAAGGGATAGGGGTGGATGGACAGAGCTGGGGTGCTGGAGGGGCTTCTCACTAAGTGACTGTCCAGGAGTCCCAAGCCTGCTCTTCAGGAAGTTGGGAATGACCAATACTCTCTGCTCCTTTAGCCACCAGCCCACCCTAACCTAAACCGGGCACACAGTAAGTGCTATATGAATGTTTGTTCAGGGGATGAAAGAAGGAAACCACTGGAAGGAGGGCACTTGATGTTGGAAGATGGGAGAGTTAAGGAAAGATCTAGAAGAGAGATGGGGGATGAGGCCTAGAGCAGTGGTTCTCAAGTTCAGCAAGATCAGATTAAAATACAGATTTCTTATGTTCACGCGTACCGGATTTTATGTACTGAATTTTCACAGCATTGTTATGAAAGCCAAAAACTGGAAACAACCCAAAAGTCCATGAAGTGGTGAATGGATAAACAAAATGTGGCCTATTCATGCATTGGAATGCTATTTGCAATAAAAAGGACAAAGGTACTGGCACCTGCTACAATGTGGATGAACCTTGAAAACATTATGCTAGGTAAAAGAAGCCAGTCACAAAGGACCACGTTTTATATGATTCTATTTATATAAAATATCCAAAATAGACAAATGTATTAGAAACAGAAAGTAGATTACCGATTGCCTTGGGCGAAGGGATGGGGGGATTTGGAGGTGACAACTAAGGAGTATGGGGCTTCTTTTTGGGGTAATGAAAATGTTCTAAAATTGATAGTGGTGATGGTTGCACAACTGTGAATACTAAAAAGCCATTGAATTGGACACTTTAAATGGATTCGTTGTATGGTAATGTGGATTATATCTCAATAAAGCTGTTAACAATTAACAAAAAAATAAAAAATAAATAAAATAAAATAAAATAAAATAAAATAAAATAAAATTTTTTTGAACCCCAAACCCATATTGATACAAATTTTTATTTAAAAATCCCTACATGAGACTTTTTCTTTCTACCTCAAAACCCAGGTAAAACAGTTTACAGGCCTTCCTTCTGTGCCAGTGGGCATTTTTTCCCTAATCCACCACTTGAAGTGCATACATCCATTCAGGGATCCCAAATGGGTTTGAGTTTTAAAGTCCTACTCCACTAGGGACAAAAGCTTCATCTCTTGACCACATGTGTTACAACCCAATCCTCTAGGTTATTGAAAGCACAAAACCTCCACCGCATTCCATCAGGTGGGCACCACCTCAGCTTACTCTTTTACCATTATGGTAATTTTGAGGGAATCATAATTGAGAGATAGTGAAGGAAGCTTTCTGCTCCTTTTTCATTTCTGACCCCTGGAAATACCCACTACTTTCTGAGTGTGGCTCTGCTTTAGTGAGAGTCGCTGCATGTATATTAGATTTGTATGAGTTTGCAGGGGGTGAGTTCTTATGTTTTCTGGTCTGCCATATTTTCAGGACCAGAAGTGCCCTCCTTTCCTCTTATTCAATGAACTGTCACTGGGTGGCATGTATTCCCACGGCTTCAAGTTAATAGGCTGATTAACTCCCAAATCCACATCTCTAGCATAGACATCTCATTTCAAATCCAGAAATACACTTGCAATTCACAAGTAGATATTCCCACCTGAACATCCCATAAAAATCTTAAACTCCATAATATGTTCATATCTAAACTCCCTCAAAACTGTATCTTTTCCCCCAACTAATGGCATCACCATCCCGTCAGTTTTCCATGCCATACATCTGGCATTTTTCCTCTACTTTTCTGCTCCTTTATCCCCTGTCAATACTGCAATTCTACTCCTTTATGTCCCCCAGATAAGTTCCCTCTTCTCCATTCTCACTGCCTTAATTCATACCTCTCTTTATAGTCTCGCCAAAAATATTCTCTACAGTTAACAGTCCATCTTTTGTACTTTTTCCAGAAAATGACAAACCCAAATGCCACTCTTCTCTTTAAAATCCAAAACTGCATATATGTTCTGCCACTATATACATAAGGAAGCGCACATCACGAAATTTCATGTCACATCCTTTCATGACCTCGCTTCTTATTCAATGTCAACTCCTGCTAGCTCCCTCTGAAGCTCAAGCCTTAGGGAACATCTGACTTCCCTAAATGCAATGTACCTTTTGACACTACCAAATCTTTGCACATGAGAACCAAGCTGCCTAGACTACCACCCACACCACACACCCTCTTGGCCTAGAGATTCTCTGGCATCCTTGTCATTCACGTCAGCCCAAGAAACATGTTCTCTCTGACACCTTCCCCAACCTTTCAGAACCCTGCCCTAGCCATCACGAGTGCCCCCTCTGAGCTCCCAGGGGAGTTCAGATAAATGCCAAATGCCATTTACCACATTGTTTTGAAAAACTGTTTAGACTTCTGTCTCCTCCACTATACTACGAATTCCCTGAGGGAGGGGAATACTGTTGTACTATTTATGTTACCACTCCTAATTCCTAGCATAGTCCCTGGCCCATAGTAAATATTCTGCTGACTCATTAATAAAAATTGTCATACTTGCAATTTAGGGAAGACTACATGATCTATTGGGTCTCATCCAGATATATGATCAGTGAAGGTTGAAAATAATTGTACCTAAAACTCTACAGGCAAAATATGCTTATTCTTTTCCTGTCTGTAAGCCTTATAGTATAGGCATTCTGTAATGTACAGGTCATGATAAGGCTGCCACTTCCAGCTTCAGTCTATTTTTTAGAATTCATAGGGATTAGTGTACATTATCCTCTCTTAAAGCAAATGGCACTTCAGCTTGACCAAGTTTAATGTCCATATAAAAATCAGAAATGCTACAAATTGAGGCATATAGAAATATTTCCCATCTCTCCTTCAGGCTCTGTCTGCCATCTGCATCCTACATCCCCACTGCTAACCTGCATCCAACCACTTTCAATCTAGAAACCTCATTCTCTGTGGAATACTTGAATCGGAACTAATTATAGCAATAACTAAAATGGTCCTATGAATGCATGCACTGCACAACAAGAATACTTTTACTGGATTACTTAGCCGTGGCATGCTGGGTCTGTTAATGTGCTCTGCCTGGCTTCACTGCAGACATACTTCAGAAATTGTAAGGCTGCAGTTAAAGTAATAGAAGGCCAAAGAAACCTGAAGAGATAAAGAATCAAATTCATCTCCTTGGGAATATGTTTTAAAACAATCTTCTAATGGGAATAAGGGACTTAAGAGGTTCATTTCAGAGCAGATGTCAAACCGGAGCTGGGTCTGTTTTGTAGGTTTTGTTCACTAGTTGGCTTTCTGCTGCATCAGTTTTACTTGAGTTTAGAAAAGCAGCCTGAGACAGCACTCACAGCAAAAAGTTGTACAGGGCCTTGTGATGCTCAGGCTCCCTTTCTGTGCAGCAACCCACTGAGAAGGAAGGGATGCACCAGGCCACTGGTTCTCTCTCACTCAGTTATAAACACATGGCTCTTGCTTCCTGAAAAGCAAATGGAACTAAAAAACTTAATTCGGCATGGTGTTGCCAAAGCATAAAAGCAATCAGCTTGGTCTTTAGCTAATTCCATCAAAATAGAAGGAAACATGAAAATAAACAGGCAACAATAGGACAATGTCTCAAGACAGAGGGCATATAGCATGGCAGTTAATACTTTGGACTATGAATCAAAAGGGAGCTGTGTTTAAAGCTTAGCTCTTTGGGAGCACCTGGGTGGCTCAGTTGGTTAAGTGTCTGACTCTTGGTTTCAGCTCAGGTCATGATCTCATGGGTCATGAGTTCTAGCCCTGCATCAGGCTCTGTGCTGACAGTGCAGAGCCTGCTTGGGATTCTCAATCTCTCTCTCTCTGTCAAAATAAATAAGCTTAAAAAATATTTAACTTAGCTCATCCATTTACAGCCATATGACCCTCTCAGAGCCTTAGGGTCTCTGCCTATAAGAGAAGAATGAAGCTTTTAACCAAGCTTCAAAAAATTATATTCATCAATAAATTTAAATTGTCTTAGCCTCAGTAGTACAAGACAGCAGGTAGTATAAGAACAAGAGGGTGGATCTATTATGTCCTTCTTTATTGAATACTACAGAAGAAACTTTATATAATTGTTGGCAGCTTGGCTCAATGATCAATGCAACAAACATCTAAATACGTTGCCTAGATTCTATCCACCTCTTCCTCTGACTTATCACTTCACCTTCAACAAACCTTCAGTTAATCTAGTCTATGACAGTATTTTCTACCATATACTGTAATTATAATATATTTAAAGGGATATTCCTAAACTGACAACATGTCTGTGATCTTCAAATACAAGATTCCATCATATATCAAATTACCACCAATGCTAAGCATGTAGAATGTTACAAAAAGCATTGCAACTATACAAGTTGAAGTCAGGAGCTCAAACCAAATTTAATTTAGATTTGATTTGGAAACATTCTAGTGTTATGGTTGCGTGGTTTTAGAAAAATACTCATGGTTGCTTCTGGTTTGAATAGGTTGACTGGGTTAAAACTAAAACATTTCTCCATTGGTTTGTGGTTAACCAATTAATTTATTGCTTCAGAAATTGAAGTTGGTTAGCCAGCCCCAGGTTTGGGTTCCCGGTTCAATTCAGTTCAAGTTCCTAGAAAATGTATACTCAGAAAACTGAATGATTCCTAAATTACCATGTGCTAAATATCCCAACTTCCTCAAAAACCACAAGTCTCCCACAAACCGCAAACTCTCCTACTCTGGTAAGACAACAAATGTCCTAGCAAGAGGCTGCCCAGAATCCAACCCAAAGTAGAGCAGAAGGCAGGCAACACCTAGTCTGAGAGCAAAGAGGACCCCAACAGTTCAACTTACAGCAGAAGATAATCACTGTACTAAAACATGTGCCTTTCTTGGGCATTAGGAATCTTTATGTTGGCAACTCTCAACCATGATATCTGGACATAAATGTGTATCTCTTCTAGTTAGGAGGCATCTGTCAGGTAATCATTTACAAATAGTTGTTGAATTTGTTTCAAATGGACATATTAATACATGGATGTGTGCATTCATATATATAATGACTATATGTTTATGCCTTAATGAATTATTCTTAGTCACATGCATTCTGATACGTGTTCTTTGTCCAGGAGGAAAATACATGGGGCTACAGGGGGTACATATCTGGGAATGATATGTACCTGCATTTGGGCATAAACTGTATGTGGCAGCAGAAAAATTTGACAGCGGGTTCTTTGGATGGCATTCCCTTATTTCTGTTCATACCACGGGATAAACTTGGTAATGAAGACATGAGAATGTGGACATCAGACTAAGGGTTGAGGTATAGCCATAGGCATCACAGGTCTTGGATTCCCTGAAGTATTACAATGGCTATGAGACCTATTAAAGCATTGCAATAGCTGAGGCCTACATTAAAGCCAATTTGCCCTGAGAGTAACTAGCTCTAACAATATCACAGATTCCTTGATAAGATCACTTGACCTTGGTTACTGCCAATTTGCATGAGTTGAGCAATTAAGTATCAAAACCAAAACCTTCTCAATATTCCAAATTTAAATTCTGGAATGTGCAGCGGAGAGGAAATTTAGAAATCTCCTAATCTAGTGGTTTCTAAATTTAGCTAGCCACCAGAATCAGTCACAGAGGTTTATAGAAAAGATCTTTTAAATAAGAATGTCCAGTGCGGCAACCTGGAAATCTAGGACCTTAGGAAGCACCTCAGGAAATTGTGATGATCAGTCAGCTTTGGACACTACTGATCTACTCCATCCCCCTTTTTCCATTCAGAATAATGTAAGTGCAGACAACTCTTCAGTTGTAATAATCATAGTTAATATGTGTAAAGCGCCTGCTGTGAACCACTTTAACAAACCTCCCCTCCAATCTTTGTAACTACTCTTAAATCCATACTGTGAGTAAACAACTTTCTACAATCTCCTCTCTCTAGATGTTCTGCACGATTCTCATGCAGTTTATCTTTTCATATGCTTTTGATGGGCATTGTTAGGTGTCCATGTGGTGCTTCAGAAAGTCCTGCCATCTTAAGCAAAGAAGATAAAGTGATTGAATGGCATTTCTCATCAACAGCAGGTTCTCAAGGATGTTTCCTAGGACCTTTAAGGCATACATTATACTTTTCTCAGGCTTGTGGCATGTCAAACCCCATAATGATCAGGGAGATTAATGAACTCTTAGCAAATTAATATGTTCATGATTCACATGAGTATAAATTACCCAGTGAAAAGCCATGGTGCTTGATCACCAGGCACTTCCAGGACCAGGGCTCCAAGATTTCAACCTCTTCTTCCCACTTCCAACCATTTCCATGTTGGGCCAACATATGATTTAGATTGATGGGCCTACTCAGAACATTAAGATGCTTGGCTACATGACGAAGTTTTCATACACAAAATGGCTTCACTTTTATTAAAAATACCCACAATGAAACAAGTCTAACTTCAAGAAATTTTGTTGCCAGTGTGCCTGGGTGGCTCAGTTGGTTAAGCATCCGACCTTGGCTCAGGTCATGATCTCATGGTTCATGAATTTGAGCCCAGCATTGGGGTCTGTGCTTACAGCTCAGAGCCTGGAGCCTGCTTCAGATTCTGTCCCTCCCCTGCTTACATGCTCGCTCGCTCTCTCTCTCTCTCTCTCTCTCTCTCTCTCTCAAAAATAAATAAACATTAAAAAAATAAAAAGAAATAAAGAGAAATTTTGTTACTGATGTTTCTACTATTACTCGCTTCCAGAATTTCTAGCAACAAACACTTTGACTTTAATCAAAATCCACATAAAAAAAAAATCCACATAAATGCTTTACTTTTCAAATGATTGTCTGGCATCCTGGTAGAGAATTTACCTGTTAAGCATCGTCAGCCAAAAGGGTGAAATGAAAGAAGACAGCATCTGACAATATCCCTGGCAACACTACCACCATTTTGTGCCACAGGCCCTCAGTTTGCTTACATCATTTCTGAACTCTAATCAAAGCCTCCCAAGGGAAAGTTTTGGAAGCCTGAAAACATATCTAATCCCCTTTGAAATAGTTATTTTGGGGGGCTCCTGGGTGGCTCAGTTAGTAGAACATCCAACTTCAGCTCAGGCCGTGATCTCACGGTTCATGGGTTCAAGCCCCACGTTGAGCTCACTACTGTCAGCATGGAGCCTGCTTCAGATCCTCTGTCCCCTTCTCTCTCTCTCTCTCTCTCTCTCAGTCTCTCTCTCTCTCTCTCTCCGCCCCTCCCCCACTCATGCTCTCTCAAAAATAAAAATGAATATTTAAAAAAATAATAATTAAAAAAATAGTTATTCTTAAGGGGGTGCCTGGCTGGCTCAGTGGAAAGAGCATGTGACTCTTGATCTTGGAGTCATGATTTTGGGCCCCCTATTGGGTGTACAGATTACTTAAGTAAAAATAAAACTTAAAAAGAAATAAGAAACAAAATTATTTTTCTAAATTGCAGAAAATTGAATGGATCATATCACAAACGAGCTATAAAAGTTAGTGCCTCCATAATAAATGCCAGCTACACTTCTTGTGATTATTTCATCTCGTTTAGCCAACTGTGTAAATGATGTTACCTAAACTAACAGATGAAACAGGAAGAAGGTATAATAGAGTCTTCTATAAGCTAAAACTTCAAGAGTCGTATTTACAGACACATGGGCATTTGGGGAACTCCAAAATCATTGGGTCTTAGCTCATTTTACAGTTTTCCAAATCCATTCACGGACATTATCATGCATGTTCCTCACAGCAATTTCCAAAGGAAGCAGTCATGCAGCAGTGAAAGAAGTGTGCTCTGAAGCAGGAAGCTTGAGTTTGAGTCCAGGTTCTTGACTTAACTAGAGGTCTGATAGTTATTTATCAATGCCATTACCTGTGAAATGTGTGTGGTGATAGCTACTTTCACTTGCTGAACAGATAAGTGAAATGAATACATAAAAATATCTAGCTCCGTTTCCAACTTCTAACTTCTTTCCATGCAAATCCCAATGGGTATTCTTTTTTATTTATTTAGAGAGAGAGAACACGAGCCGGGTGGGGGGTGGGGGGAGTGCAGAGAGAGAGGAGGAGGGAGAATCCCAAGCAGGCTCCATGCTGCCAGCACAGAGCCCAACCTGAGGCTCAAACTCAGGAACTTTTAGATCATGACCTGAGCTGATACCGAGAGTCCAATGCTTAACCAACCGAGCCACCCAGGAGCCCTCCACTGGGTATTTTTTCTTATCGTGACAAAATGGTTCCAAAATATAACAAGTCTCCAGGAAGAGCCAATAAAAAGTATTAAAGAAGAATAATGGAAGACTACCATGGTGGTACATGAATTACATTAATGGACTCAATTCCTCAATCCCTCTCTGCATCCACCTTTTTTGCAGTGTGACTCAGCAGTTCCTTCTAGGAAAAATGGAATGTGTTTCCCTGCACCTCAAGTCTAAGTTCAGTCCTGTGAATTGTTTTGGCCAATGAGATGTTAGCAAACTTGCTGCAAGCAGAGATTTATAAAAGTGCTTTTGCATTTGCTTCCTGTCTGCCCTCTGCACCTCACCATGGAACATGTCTGGGCTAGCTGGCTGGTGGTTAAAAGATATGTAGCCCAATTGCATGCATTTCCTTAGACCATGAGCCAGCAGACCACCAGACTTAAGAACGAGCCTAACTAAAGCCAGAAAAACTTCCCAGCTTAGCCCAGCCTAAATTACAAGCTGCAAATGCAAGAGCTAAATAAACATTTATTGCTTTAAGCTGTATTTTCTCAGTGGGGTTTTTATAAGAAAATTAAGCCCTATAGAAAAAAATATTTGAGTGACTATTTTCTCAATTCTCCCAAATGGTACATAGTTAATTCATTACATATAATAAATGTCTTAGGGTATTAAGACTTAATTATCTTCTGGAACCCTGCTAAGAAGGGATGTTTTATGCCATTGCACTTTGGATGGTTGTCATATAGCATAATTGTAACAACAGATAACTAATACAACCATACATGCTTTATAAAGTCATCATTCTTAAAATAATGTGTCACCAAAATGACAGAGTAATGGACCAAAATTAAATATCAAAAAGTCTGAAATCTATAAAAAATACAAAATAAAAGTGACATTTTAAGAAAGAAATGGAGCATTCATTGTGACAAGTGGCTACTATATGCAGAACAAAAACCTAACTCCTTGACATCTTGCCTTCAAATACACTCCATATTGTTAAAAAGAGTATTTGTTTGAAGAAAAAGCTGTATTATAAAAAAAAAAAGGTAACAGTTCACATCATCTTCTATTGATAAAGGCCTTTTTAAGCATGATTACCAGTAAAGGAAACAATAATAGAATGATTGATAGATCTATGTGAAACTTTTAAACATCACTGTATGTTTAAAAATCAAAAATATTAACTCTGACACAAAATTTTCATATTTCAACAAATAGTTAAAAGGAAAACAACAATTAAATTGGTAATTGCTATTACTTATACATGTGTTTTCATAGCAAAAACTTATTGAGCTTCTTCTATATGCCAGAACTGTGTATTTGGAGCTTAAATAGAAAGCAGGGGGGAAAAAAAGAAGGAAAGAAAGCAGAAAGAAGCACAACCCCTATTCACACAGCACTTAAAGTTTAGTGAAGAAGCCAGAATAGAAGCCAGTAAATAAGTACAGGAGAGCATTCCAGTAAGAGGAAACTGCATGGCAAAGGCCCTGTGGTGGGAGGGACTTTAGTGCATTTCAGAAACTGAAATAAGGCCAAAGCAGCAAGAACACAGCAAACAAATGAGAGACTGGCTCAAAAAGAACTAAAGAGGAAAACAGGGGCCAGAAGTTGCAAAGCCTTATAAGGCCTCAGGAAGACATTTGATGTTTACCCTAAGAAAGTTACTTCAAGTGAATGGTTTTAATTGGGTGGGTGACATGATCATGTTTGTGCTTTGACTTTCTGACTATAGACAAGATAATTTATTCAAACATGTGAAGTTAGTGAGTTACTGTATTAACACAGGCAAGAAGCTCTAGGAATTTGGCCCAGAGGGATGGTAATGAAGATACTGACAAGTGAATGGATTCAAAGATACTTTAATGATTAAACACACACACACACACACACACAAGCTTGGTGATGGGAAGGATTAAGGGAGTGACGGAAAGATAATATTCTATTATGCCAAAATGTGATAATGGCATTCACCAGGCAAGTTAAAATCCGTAGAAAACCAGGTGGGGAAGAGACGGATCATGAGCTTTATCTTAAATATTAAACATATTAAGGCTGAATTGTCTCTGACACATTCATGTAGAAGTGAAGTAAGAGGTTCAGTATAGAGTAGAGGTAGGAGCTAGAGAAAGAAATTTGGATCTCATCAGCATTTAGCGGATAGCTGAAGCTACAAACATGGATATTTGAAGCTGTGGGAAAGCTTCTCAAAGCAGAGATCGAAGATAAGTATCCCTAAGACTTAGCCTTTAGAAGTTCCCAAGATTGACGGCCAGCTGGAGAAGAACAAAGACTTGCGAAAGCATGAGGCGAGCATGAAAGGAGAAAAGCCCAGGGTGGGGAGGAGTAAAATCACCAAGGCCAGCAGAAGAGAAAACTTCAAGAAGTAGTGGTCACCAATGTCCAACTCGGTGGAAAGGCCAAGTCAGACAAGGACCTGACAAGGTGGTATCCTGAGCAAGAGTTGCCAAATGCATTCAGAGGTGGGAAAATGAAGACATCAAGGACAGTCCTCCCCGCGAACCCACGGGGGATACCTTCCAAGACTCCTCGTGGATGCTTAAAACCAAGGAGAGTACCAAAATTTATATATCCTATGGCTTTTTCTATACATACCTATAATGAAGTTTAATTATAAATTCGGCACAGTAAAAGATTAACAACGATAATGATAAAACGGAACAATTATACCAATATACTGTAATAAAAGTTCTGTGAATGTGATCCCTCTCTTTCTCTCAAAATATTACACTGTAGGGGCACCTGGGTGGCTCAGTCGGTTAAGCGCCCCACTTCGCTCAGGTCGTGATCTCACGGTTCACGGGTTCCAGCCCTGAGTCTCTGTGCTGACGGCTCAGAGCCTGGAACATGCTTTGGATTCTGTCTCCCTCTCTCTCTGCCCCTCCCCCGCTCGCTCCCCCGCTCGCTCGCGCGCTCGCTCGCGCGCTCGCTCTCTCTCCCTCTCTCTCTCAAAAATAAATAAACATTTTTTTTAATTTAAATACTGTCATCTTTACAAAGTATCTTAAAAAAGATATTACCCAGTACTCACCCTTCTTGTGACGTTGTGAGATGTGAAACTGCCTACGTAATGGGATGAAGAGAGGTGAGTGACGCAGGCGCTGTGACGCAGCTAGTCTACTATTCACCTTCTGATGATTCGTCAGGATCATCTGCTTCCTCCCCGCGGTTTGCCGTGGGGAAAATGAAATCACAGATAGCGAAACTGCGGATAAGAGGGGAACTACTATATAGGCAACTCTTGTCAGAAAATAGGTTGCAGAACAGAAGGATTATCGAGGGATGTGAATAATCTTTCCCTGCTTTCTTCCTTTTTGAATCTGCCATATTTTTTGTTATTAACAGAATTTTAAGTTTATTTATTTTTCATTTACACCCAACGTGGGCCTCAAACTCACAATCTGGAGATCAGGAGTCACATGCTCTTTCACCTGAGCCTCCGGCGCCCCCTACAAAATGTTAAAGGTTATTAATATCGTCAAATTCAGTACTCCAAAATTTTGTCGGTAAGTATAAAATGGATAATAGTTTAAAATATATGGGCGATTTACATACTAAGTGGTATATATTAGTCCTCATCATTAAGGTTTGTAAGAAATAGAAGTAAAAAGTAAATGTAATTTAAAAATCAAAAGTAAGTAATGTATGGAAAGTTCTTACTTCCCTGGCTGACACAAATAGACATTTTCTTCCCTTTTCTCTTTATATGAATAATACTACAGTCTAAGACAATTGAAAGATTTTGTGCAATTGAAACTGAGCATTCTGCTTTATCAATGTTAATCTTCATTGGACAAATTCTACTTATTTCATCTCTTTCTTATTCTGTTAGTACATATATACTTCCATTATAATTAAGTTGATATAGGTTTAATAAGCAAACAAATATTTCACAAAAATACCATCCAGTATTTTTGGTTGTGGTGTTTTTTAAAAAAGATAGGGCACAATTTATGCATATACACATATTATAAGTAAAGAAATGGGTACACAAACATGTTTAACTTGTTTAAGATCAAAATTATTTGATTAGGGGCGCCGGGGTGGCTCAGTGGGTTGAGTATCAGACTCTGAATTTCAGCTCAGGTCTTAATCTCGCGGTTGGTGACTTCCAGCCCCACAAGGGGCAGGCTCTGCACTCACAGTGTGGCTCCTGCTTGAGATTCTCTCTCTCTCTCTCTCTCTCTCTCTCTCTCTCTCTCCCTCTCCCTCTCCCTCTCCCTCTCTCTCTCTCTCTCTCTCTCTCTCTCTCCCTCTTTCTGCCCCTCCCCTGCTCATGCTCTATCTATCTCAAAATAAGTAAAAACTCTTTTAAAAAAAAGAATATTTGATTAAATGAAGCAGTGAATAAATTTTTTTCTTGCAAAAATTTTGCCTGAGCCTGAAAAGGAATAGGAATCAGCGCCTGGCATTATGAATGCATTTTATCAGGTGCCATAGGCACATAAAAATTGGATTCCTGCTTTACTCATATGTTGGACATAAACCAACACCACTCTGCAGCAAGTTCCCTTACAGAAGGAACTCTGTCTAATCTCTTACAAAATGTCCTAAATAAGAAAATAAAATAAGTAGAATTAAAGCTGTACTATACCAGGGCACATTTATATTTCTGACAACTATGGATTATTCAGTAATACCCCTCAGTGCACCAGTAAGCAGAGAGCATGGAAAGCTAATAAAAGTAATGAAGTCTTTGTAATACATGAACTCACTGCTATTAAATCTCTTCTGAGAAATGGGATGAGCCTGCCAAGTTTGTTGGGAGGACAGCTGAATTTGTAAGCTGGTGAAGTGAATATAAGTTGTGCCACGTGGCAACAGGGGCTGAGAGATAATGGGTGTTAATCCTCAGAAACTGAATGCTTTCTCTAGCCTTCAAATTTATTGAGAAGTGATCATGACACAAAGCTGGATTTGTCATATCTGTGTACTTGTCAGCAAAGTCCAGAGATGAAATCGCAGTTTCATAGTATACAAAGCTTGGGTGTATCATAGTTGCTACCAGTATTGAGCCACACAATGTAAACTTAACATTCTTCGTCCAATGACTGATATCATTTGCCATCCCTGTTTAAGGCCTGGTGAAGTGCCTTAGTTGTCCAGAGCTCCCTGGAGCCATGATGATATTCAGGTCTATGGAAAGTGCTAGTCAAGTGGTGTATTGGTCAAAGACCAACCAGGAAACAGCACACTGTAATTTAGGAGAGCTTAATATACAAAGGTGTAGGCAGGGTACACGAAAACCACAAAAATAGTACAGTACATACCCTGAGGTAGTATTAGTGGGGAGCATTTACCACTAGGGAGTGACAGCAGCAAACTCCCAAATCGTGAGATCATGACCTGAGCCAAATGGACGCTCAACCGTCTGAGGCACCCAGGCCACCCTAATGCCCTCTTTTCTTTTTTCTTTTTTTTAATGTTTATTTATTTTTGAGAGACAGAGAGAGACAGCATGGGAGGGAGAGGGCAGAGAGAGAGAGGGAGACCCAGAATATGAAGCAGCCTCCAGGCACTGAGCTGGCAGCACAGAGCCCGATGCGGGGCTCCAGCCCATGAGCCGTGAGATCATGACGTGAGCCGAAGTCGGATGCTCAACCGACTGAGCCACCCAGCTGCCCCTTCTTTTAATGTTTACTTATTTTTGAGAGAGAGAGAGAGAGAGAGAGAGAGAGGGAGAGAGAGAGAGAGAATGTGCATACATGTATGTGCCTGTGGGGGAGGGGGCAGAGACAGAGCGGACCGAGGATCCAAAGCAGGCTCTGCTCTGACAGCAGAGAGCCCAATGCAGGGCTTGACCTCACAAACTGCAAGACCATGAGCCGCTTACGATCATGACGCTTAACCGTGTGAGCCACCCAGGCGCCCCATATGTATGACTTCCTTTGAGAAATCCTTGGTCTTCAGGCAGCCCCTATTAAAATCCGTTGTTTTTTATCAATTCCCATTCTATCACCAATAAGATGTTCTAGAAAGGGCAGGGTCTCCTCAGAGCCTGCTTCTGCTATAACTCTTTCTCAGCCCGAAGCCTCGCTTTCCAGACAGTACTCATTCATTTCAAAGTGAGGAAGACCAATGACATGGCTGTCCCGTGCCCCTTCCCCACCCTTGAGCCTCTCCGACTGCCTACCGGGATGGCAGCCCGGGGGTCCAGTCCATTCTCCACCACCGAGAGCATTTCCGCTCACGCTGCAGCTCCCTCGGAGAATCACATGACACCTGCAGAGACAGACGGCGCGGCCACATGAGCAGGTTCCAGCTCACCACCCCCAGCCAATTCTCCCCCTCCCCCCAGCAGGCAGCGGGTCAGCCCATCTTCCTCAAACTGCAATGCAAAGGCCTCTGAATTCAAAAGTAAAAGCCAAGAGTGGATTTTAAGGAAGGAAACAAGGGAAGAGAAGAAATGTGAGGGCTCGGATCTCAGGAGGTGGGGAATCCTATGTGCCGTGGGTGGGTCCACCCTAATCAGGGCATGGAGAGGCCTCTGTATGCCACACCAAACGCTGGCACAAAAAAGCAGGGAATGAGGGGCCGATTTGGATACAGAACTAAGGGTGCGAGGGGGATGCTGCCGCTGGAGGTGCCAAGAGCCCACGTGGACCAGGAAGCAGGGGCTCACAATTCACATTCGGAGCCTCTGACTCCTGTGCCAGCCCGATGTCTGCCAGCTCGGCAGGGACAAGCACAACTGAAGGAAGTTTCCAAAGGGAGGGCCTCTTGCTACATAGCTGCTTCCCCTCCAGGCACGAGGGTCCAGCTGGAGCAGCACAGGGACACGCCTAAAGGGAAACAACACGGGTTCGAATCTCGATTTGCCACTAACCACTTAGGCATGCTAGGTGGGGCACCACGGCAGACGTCTCAAACGGAGGTTATGAATGTGGAAAACGCCCAGCACAGGGCCTGACGGTACTAAGGATAAATGGTATCTATTACCCCGGTTGGATGTGGCCAAGCCTTATAGGCAAAGGCCACTGTCTGAATGAGTCCGCTCAACTACCTGAAGTCAGTACACAGGTAAATCCCTCAGGGCACTGGCTTCCCCCCCACCCCCCCGGGGGTGGCTTAGGTGGGGGGGGGGGGCCTCAACCTGAGCCTCGGGGGGTGGCTGTTGGCTCGCCTGGACCGCCCCAGCCACTTGGACGGACCAGGATTGGGCAGGCACATTCCCATCTAAACAGATCTCTAGTGACCACGCTGCCGAGCATGGAGGGACACCAAAAAAT
Organism: Panthera tigris; assembly: GCF_018350195.1. Classification (NCBI taxonomy): domain Eukaryota; kingdom Metazoa; phylum Chordata; class Mammalia; order Carnivora; family Felidae; genus Panthera; species Panthera tigris. The sequence goes on along the minus strand of NC_056673.1, from coordinate 49,566,766 downwards.
AGGTCATCGCTGTCTCTGTTCTCAAAACCCTATGGCCCAAAGAAGTTATCAAATGGAGGCATGCTGAATGGATTTTGTACTGTTTACACACATTGCTTCATTCATTCCTTGTAACCACCCTAGGCGAGCTCTTTTATTATCCAGATCTAACAGATATGAAATCAAAGCTGACCCAGGTCAGGGAACTTCCCAAGATCCCAGGGCTGATCAGTGGCGGGCTCTACCACCTTCGGCCAGGATGACATCCACCCTTCTGGAAGAGGCGGGTGTGAGCTAGGGCTAAGGGGTGGCTGGGGAGGGGGCAGGGAAGTCTTGGGAGGAGGGCTCTCCAGCTGGGGGCCCAGGTGGCGGGATGCAAGGGAGCATCAGGGTTGAGTCTGGCAGGAAAGGTTTACAGGCGAACAGTGAGGCATGGAGAACGGCAGGGTGGCCCTAAATGATGAAAGACGCTCTGATTCAAGCCCTGGCCTCTGGATCCGGCAGAGGGTGAACAGGACCCAGCGCCGACCTTCCTAAGTAAGGACATGCAAAGGCAGATAGGTGTGTGGAGGACGGCCCCCACGAAACCAGCTCTGGTCAGCGCACAACAGACTGACAGGAGGAACACTAGCCCCTGGCCACAGCCCATCAGACTGTCTCTCCCTCCACCACTTTCCCAGCTCCTACCCACTGGGAATCCTCAGGACCCTTCGCTGGAGACCAGCTCCATGCTCTGGCCACCAGGGCACCGGGAGAAGGGGACATACTATAGAGTCGGTCCTGAAACCGTGCCTGATCCTAGAGGCTGGGTTTCTTCAAGGCTACCCTACGCAGCCCTGCAGGCCAAGTTCAGGCTCGCTGGCTTTGAGACCCTGGCACCCAATCCCCTCTGGCAATTCCGGGGGCCTGCCCTTCTAGACAGAGCCTCAAGCCCTAAAACTGCCCTTCCCTCAGCCGGCCTCAAGGCTTGGGCCTCAGCAATCTGAAGAGGAAGACCATTGAGGCCTCATCAACTAATTCACTGAATATAATATTCACTGGAGGGAGGGAGGCTTATCATTAAGTGGGTGCTCTGGCCAAGTCAGGGTCTGCTGAAAAAACAAAGTAAACTGACACTGAGGTCAGAGCAGGGCCAGACAAGAGACAACTGTGACCTAAAACAGTGTCAGGAACGTCACAAAAGGACAACAGTGCAGAGAAACCTAGAAGAATTGCCACTTGACAATTCACAAAACAGAACTGAGACGTGGGGGTCAGGCCAAAGTTCCGGGCACATCTTTCCTTGCAGGAAGCCAAAGCTCCCTACATAGGCCTGTCGGTTCTAGAACGCCTCAGGAAGGCAGGAAATGGCTCAGAGGCAGGACCACGACCATCTACGATGTGAGATCTCTGGGCTCTGGGTCTCCTGACTGCTAGGTCAGCACTCCAGCAGGCTCCTTGGGTGAGCCAGACCCCCATCTACCATGCTATGGGACTGGTTTCACTTTCTATCTTCAGAGCTGTCTTCACTGACACCAAGAAGCAAACGAAAGAGGGGTGGGTCTTCAGGAGACCCAGAAGAAAGAGAGCAAGTAGAGAGTTCAAACATCCCTGATACAGTTGAGCAGAAAAGGTGAGTGCCGTGTGCCTTTAGGAAACTCTTAAGTCACCCTTCGTCTACCTCTGCCCCTCTGTATTGGTTCACTCTGGCACAGGATCTCATTCTCTATCCTCATTTAATTCTTAAAACAATCCTGTGAGAGAAGGATGAGTATCCCTCATTCACAGAAGAGAAAACTGAGGCTCAGTAGAAACATGCCTCAGGTGAGGGACAGAATTTTCTCATTCCAAGCTCTGTGCCTTTCGTCAGTTCATACTGTCCCAGGTCCTTGGTTCAAAGAGTTTCAGGCAAACTTATTATTCACAGACTCTTCAGAAGCTCCACCTTATCAAAGAAGGCCTAACACTGACAAGAAACAATCGTGCCCATCAGATCTGTGGCCCCAACTAGCTGACCACAGGTCCTTTCCATGGCAGCCAGGTTTCCGAGCTGTCCCTCCTCAAATGTTCCAACACACAGGAAGGAATCGTTGGGGTTGATTCTCTTCGTGATACTGCCTGGCCTTCTATAAACATCCAATTTCACTTCCTCCAGAGACTAAGGAAGAACGAAAGGAGGAGAAGGACTCAGATGAGACTTACATTAAAAGAAGAAATGGATAACCTGGCTTCACCACTTTCGAAACACTCCGTTCATCAGTAAACAGCAACCTCTTCTTCTTAGAGACTTCCCCGCCATCCGCGACAGCCTCGTCTCTACGGCCTGACTCCGATCCTGCACCTGGCTATGCACGACAACAGGCCGGTGTTTAAGCCCTCCAGCTGCTGTACCAGGTGATGAGTCAGGGTTTTCAGTTGGAAACAAATGACAAAGTTATCTTCTGATTCAGAAAGACAGCTGATACTTCAGACATGTGAGTGCTGAGTAAACAGCACCTCCTTCTACCTGAAGAAAGTTGGATTTCTAGACAAGAGCCCTGTGGGGGGTGGGATGGGTGTGGGGGGGGGGTGGGTAGGGCGACAAAGCAACTGAATATCAGCTGGAGGGCAAGCAACTTCTAGCTCGTGATTCCCAGTCCAAAGGCTAGTGGGTGAGGCCAGAAATGTGAGGTCTAGGAACACTGGGTATCTTTCTTTCCTCCCTCCCTCCTTCCATCCAACAACACCCATCTCTCCCATATTCTTGTCCCAGATCCCTTAAGATTCTGGCAAGGACCAAACTCTGAGTGAATGAAAGCAGGACCTTTGCCTGACTCATTCACCATTGTCTTTCTAATGCTTCAAACAGTGCACGGCACACAGTGGTGCTCACAAAATACTTGCTGAATGAACAGATGAGTAAAATAAAAAGGCTCAGACCGTTTCAGACTGTAAGAAGTTGAGGTATACAACTTCTCAGTGGTGGGGTCACTGCGGAACTCCTTCCATTACACCAAGCTGCCAACAGGCTGAAACCCTTCAGAGATCACACCTTAACGGAAGGGGATATTGAAGGTAAAAGGACATCCGATTCTCAAAGGCGTGAGACTATAAATGCAAGCAAAGACAAGGGGTCTTCTTTGGGGTCCTTTACAATGGCTGTCAAATGGCCAATCCTTTGGAGTTTGGTCACCAGAACTTAGAGGGGATGTGCACCCCCAAATCCCAGGAGATTATAAATGTTAACCATGGAGCCTGGGTGCCTCAAGAATGTCTAGCTACTCTGAGATAACTTGACTCTCTGTGTTCATGGGTAATCAAAATGGTCAAAACTCAATGATCCAGCACCTGCAAAAAGAGGAAGCAATTCAACAGCCTCCACGGAGGCCTCGGCGTCCCCAGGATCCACTCATCTCTACTCTTCACAACATGTAACGTCACCTCTGGCACATTCGGTAGCGGGACTAATCTACAACCAGTTCTGGCCAGGAGGAGCACTGGGTGAGGGTCCTTTCTGAGCGGCAGGGCAATACACATGGACATGATTCTGTGACCACAGCCAACCCCACACAATGGAACCGCTTGAGTTTCTCCAGATCATCACCCAAAAGGAAGTGATAAGCTTCCACTGCCCCAGCTGAATGAGTAGCTCCCTCACCTTCCAGGTATTTGGATGATACCTATCATTCCAGCAGCCAACGCGAGTAATGTAATATGGATGCCAGGAATACAATCCTTAAGGACAGGTACAGGGGGCCTGACATCCAGGAAAAGCACTTGACCCACGGGAGAAGGATCTCTACTCCTCCACACTTACTTACCATCTGAGGCCCTGCCTCAATTGAGGTGTTCGGCAAGTGCCTGGCTCTGAGAAAGCAGGTGGGGTTGGCAGGGGACTGCACTAGGTTCTCAGATCAAATGGGGACCACATCAAGGGAAGAGTGGGCACAGAGCTGGGATGAAGAGTTGAAATGGGGATAGGAAGACGTCAATCTAACAAGATTGGGTAGGGGTGGTGGGAACTAGGGCAGCAAGAGTTGGGGGGTGGTTTAGCAAAGACTCAGGAATGAAGTGTCCTCAGGCTGGCTGGGGATGGAAAGAAAGTATGCGGTGGGCTTGGAAGTTAGGGGTTGAGTGGGTGAGGGCAAGAAGATACATACAAGACTTGAGATAGGGCTGAGATCAGAGTTGTCAAGAAGAGGGGGGTAAGCGCAATAGGGCATCTACTGTAGTGGTAGGTATTAAATGAGTGGGGGGAGGTGGGTGTTTTGGCTGAGCAGACCTTGGGGGGCTGAGCAGGGGGGCTGGGATAAGAAAGCTGAGCCTGAAAAGGGGTAAGCCAGAAAGACGGGGAGGGGGAGGGGGGGCTCGAGGAGGTTTGCGTGGAGCACTGGGATTGCCAAAGGGGTTGAGGGGTGAGAAGGAGATGCGTTAGAGGGAGGCGGAGGGAAGTGGCTGTCCTAGGGGTTGGAAGTGGGCTACCGTGGGGTCGCGTGTGGCTGCACTTACGCAAGACCAGTGGTGAAGGGGTGAGGGTAAGGGCTGGACTCGGGTCACGGGTGGAGAAGAGGAAGGGGACGGGTCAGCACTGGCTGTTTGGGCTGAAGGCTCGGGTCCGAGTGGGGTAGGGTGCGGGGCTCAGGCCGGGAAGGGAAAAGGCTCTGTCTGAAGCAGGACAGTTTCAAAGCAACCAAGGGTTTGCGATCACGGACAGGGCTGGTGACCCATCGCCCGTTCTCGTCTCGGCCCCGCCGTCCCCTTCTCACCCTCCTCGCCCTCTGACCCCTAACTCACCAGAGGGAGCCGGGAGGGGGCGCGGGGCACTCCTGGCCACTGCAGCCCCTAAGCCTCCGACCAGGCGCTGCGGCCTCCCGGCCAGGGACAACAGGAAACGGCGCTCGCGGCGCCTGACGCCATCACGTTGGTTCGGCGTCCGGCCCCGCCCCCGGACCGCGGAGCCAATCGCAGGGCCGGCGGAGCCTCGGGGCGGGGCAAGCGCTCAGGAAAGCCCAAGTTACCAGCCCCAGAGCACGTGAGTGATCTGGGAGGCTGGGGACTCTTCGACCCGAGATGCGCACGAAGAGGCGAGGCCACCAGGCTAGCCCACCAGTGTCGGGCGAACGTGTCCTACTGCCCGCCCCCAGCAGTGTCTGCGTCTCACTAGATCCCGGCCGCCTTCTGGGTTCATGACCTTGCCTGGGCACAGCACTATCTACCGTTGAGGCTGTCTGTTGGCCTCCTGCCCGGAAGGTTCCCACTTGTAAAATCGGACCAATAACTTCTACCCTAGTTTTGCCTCCCTGAGGGCATCAGTGCAGGTGGTGCTTCCCGCCTGGTGGTTCTCAGGAAAAGCATACAGGTTTTGATCACCCCTATCACCAAGGGAGCACCTTTAGGTACCCGTCAGCCCCCAGGCATGAAGCTTAAGGTTCTGGTTATTCTCATCTAGCCAGGAAGTTGTTTGTTTCCTTTACTTGGTAGAGTTGACATTTCTCTTTCACATGGACTCAGAACAAAAGGTCAAGAGTGTGTGTTGGTGGGGGTGGGGACAGATGTCTTGTGCTTTGGACACTTCATACCTGCAGGCTTAGGTCAAATGGGATCTTAGGGCCTGAGTGTGGGGTGAGTACTGGGGTGGAGAGGCACTGCTACCTGCAGGTCCAGGGGGACTTTGGGGGTGTCTACAGGGCTGGTCTGGGAACGGGACAGTTCTTGGAAGAAAGCTCCACTGATCTGGGCCAGGCTCTCCATCAGCCTTTCTGGGAAGGGGAGAAGAAGGGGTCCCAGTGCCTGTTTCCATTTATAAAACCAGCTGTTGGAGATGTGGCACCTGAGTGTGTGCGGGCTGCCTCTTCAATAATTCTCTCTCTAGGAGCGAGAACCACCTCTCCTCGATTTTAGACTAGATGAATCTGAGTACATTTAGTATGGTTAACAGTTGAACAGAAAGTTAGAAATAAGGACACGGAGGGATGCCTGGGTGGCTCGGTCGGTTAAGTGTCTGACTTCGGCTCAGGTCACAATCTCACAGTTGTGAGTTCCAGCCCTGCATTGGGCTCTGCGCTGACCGTGCAGAGCCTGCTTGGGATTCTCTCTCTCTCTCTCTCTCTCTCTCTCTCTCTCTCTCTCTCTGCCCCTCCCTTGCTTGTGCTCTCCCTCTCAAAAGTAAATAAACGTTAAAGATAAATAAATAAGGACACAGAAGCAAAGCATTATCTTAGCGTTAAACAACTTGGAAAGTAAGGAATTTACTGGGAAATCCAGTTTCCTGGGCAAAAGGATAGTGTTTCTGGTTATAATTATAGCACATCAAGAGCATCAGTGTCTTGATACAAGCATGCCCTCCCCCAGATGGAGCCAGCAACATTCCTCAGTTCTTCCAATGAATTTTTGCGCAGCCGCTGTCTGCAAAAGCTGTGGGAACCCCGCATGGTAATATCTATCTTTTCAGGAGCCCCTGTCTCCTGGTCTTCTCTTACTTCTCAGGCCTCTCAGCCCCTCTGCAAAGTCTACGGGCTTGTCCTCTTCTCTCCATCTTACTCTGGCGCACATTTCCACCATTCGTGGGCCACGAGTCCACCAGGTAATCTGAGGCCGGAAAAAAAAATCTCCCATTACCCTGTTATTTGAGCAATAATAAAGGTACGTGCAAAGTGCCATGGTGCCCACAGAGAAGAGGCCTTGAAGGTTATCCTGGCGGAAGCAACTTTTATCTGAGCCTTCCGGGTGGACACAGGAAAGGGCAATGCCGGCGAAGAGACTGGTAGAGAAACGGCTGGTGGGTAGGAATGCAGACTGAGCTCAGGGGAGGGTGCACGGAGAGGTGGAGAGGAAGCTAGGAAGTAAGGCCAGAGTAAGGGGAGGGGGCTTAGAATGGAAGGGGGAGATAAAGACAGATTGGGCAATGGGGAAAGGGAGGAGGCACAGACACAGCTGGAGGCCAGTGCAGGAAGGGCTCAGACGCTCACAAAGGCACTGGTCTGTCAGATTTCAAGCACTACGCATAGTCATTCAAAGCCAGGCAGGAGGACTGCAGGCATCTGAATTTCTCGGGGGTCTAAGGTGTAGATTCCTGAACCCCGCCCCTGCCCTGGAGAGTCACTCTGGGATGAGGTCCAAGAATTTAGCCTTGACCCAAACCTTTTCTGTCTCTTGCCCTACCACCCGTGGATCTGAAGGGTGAGAAAATGTGAGAATCTCTCCTTAACCTAGGAGCTGAAGGGCAAGGCATTTAACAGGTGTGGAAAATAGAGGCTCCTATTTGCCAGATAGGAATTTTGATTTATCCTTAGCAACCACCCTGAAGGTAAGCACCATTGTTATCCCCATGGCATAGATGATAAAACAGGCTTAAGAGAGGTTAAGGAACTTGGGGGCCCAAGGCCATACAACTCATAATTACTACAGGTGGGATCCTCACCCAGCTCTGATTCTAGCTGGAGAACTAGCATAATTCAGTGGCCCAGCAAGTGGGCTTTGGAGCCGGGAATGCTTAGGTTTGAATACCGGCTCTACCCCATACTGTTTTCTAGGCCTTCCCTAAGACAGCGCAGGGCCCAGCACAACCCAGCAAGTGTGGGCCTGAGACCACTGCCACAGTCAGTGGTTTTCATAGGCCCCTCGAGATGGCACCAGAGATAGAAACTTCTAAGTTTGATTGGTGGTTAGAAAAGAGAAGTAAATCACAACACGCTGAGGCCCCTCCGCCTCAGGCAGAGGGGCCAGAGTGTGTGACTTCCGGGAAGTTCCCCAAACTATCTGAGCCTCAGTTCCTCATCTGTAAATTGGGGAAAATATCAGTTGCCATGAGGATTAAATAAGATAATATCTTCAGGACGGTTTCTGGTCTGAAGTAAGCACTTGAGGATAACTAGCTATATTATTATTATTATTATTATTATTATTACAGTTTTGGCTAATTCGTACCTACCCAGTCCAGTCAGATCTCCGTTTTCTAACTGGTCTTTGAGCACTGGAGTGAGAGCCTCTCTTGTTTGAACCCCAGATGTATCCTTATTTGGTCTCTGACCGAAATCATCTAAGCAGAACTAATGCCACCATTTCTTTTGAAACCGGAATAGGTAATGTTCTCATGGCTTCTGTTGCAGGAAGCTGGTTCTTCCCACTCTCTTTGAAAAAAACGGATTTAAAGGGTTCGTAAAAATTATGTGTCAATTCTATCTCAATAAAGTTGGACACAAATACAGCTTTGAGGTGCCGTTGACAAAAGAATGGACTCTTTAAGCCTCCCAAATGTTATCACACATAGTTTACAGTTCAAATAGTACGAAATGAAGTGGTGAGGAAACAGAATGACCCGCAGCAGCTTCTTGCCTCGACCATCCCCACCCTCCTGGGCCAGCTCGCCAGTCCTCGGTCCTCCTTACCTCTCGCTGGATCTTCTGGTGCTTATCTCCACCTATCTTGTGTTTCTAGCTCTTAATTCTTCCATTTAAAAGAGTTTTTTAATTTTTTTTTTTTTTTTTTGAAAGAGAGAGAAGGAGAGAGAGAATCCCAAGCAGGCTCTGCGCTGTCAACACAAAGTCCGATGCGGGGCTCGAACCCACGAACCGTGAAATCGTGACCTGAGCTGACGTCAGACGCTCAACCGACTGAGCCACCCAGGTGCTCTGATTCATCCATTTTAGACACTATCTGTGGACTTCCTAGCAACACAGGCAAGGAGTTAGGTCTTTAACACCCCCCACCCATTCCATTCTTGGGGTTTAGTTTTGTCACTCTTGCCCCATGATTGATAGTGGTTGCAGAATTGTGACTAGGTAAGCATTGCTCACCGCAGAGCTTGCTCATGTAGTCCGATGGCACTCGTTTCTGTCCCCTGACCCCCCGGGGTTTAATTTCTTCTCCTTCTCTTTCTGTGCTGCCCGCCACGATCACTCCTCCACTCCGCTCCAGTGCTCTGGCATGACAGTTAGTGCCGTTTCCCTCGGCTACCTCCTTGACCTGTCATACGCTGCTGTCCTGGAACCTTCCTTCGCTGCTTCCTGGGCTGGGGTTTTCCTGGCTCCCTTCTCTTCTTGCTTTCTTTACTCTCTCTCTTGATCTGCAGTTAAGAATCCCTTTCTAATATTAAAAAATAGAATGGTCTTCGGACCTGCTCGTGATCGTAGGGATCCTTTCGATATCTATTAATTGGGACAAAAAATACAGAAAGACCAAAAGTTACTATGAAGGCACTCCTGCTCTTAAGTGAATTTGTGTTTTACTCACAATAGCATCTATGAACGTGTGAAAGCCTGTTCAAAGTTTAGGCTTAGGGTTAGTTCAATCTAGCCTCAATGTCTGGTCTTCCATTTGTCACCTCGCCCCCTCAACTTGCCGTGAGACAACCCCCTCTCTTGACTTTCTGTTCAGTTCCTGTGCCCTAGCAGAGACTTAAGTACTGGTTTAAGGCCCACCTTGCAGGTGCACGTGACCATGGCTGGCCAATCAGGGTCTCCTCCTGCCAGATACAGGGTCCAAGCAGACCAATCAGAGGCTTTTTGAAGACTGGCTTTCCTTTATGAGGCTTGCTCAACCTCAGTGGAGAGTTGGAGTTACTAACGACTATCTTTGCAGTCTTGGGGCATCCATCCTGAAGCCTGAAGCCGTCATGGAGGAAAGCACAACTGAGGGATAGTTGGGGAGAGAACGACGTTTGAGCGCTAGATGCGGCCAGCTTGAAGATCTTAGGCTTCCCGGTTATGTGAGCCGATACACCGTATGACATTTTTGGCTTAAGCATATTTTAGTTGGATTTCTTTCACTGGGAGCATAAAGAGCGGCGACTGATATCCTGTCTTTGTGAACTTGGGCAGGTTATACAAGCGGTGCGTACAGACTTGGACCGTGACAACGCAGCTCCCACTAGGTCCCCTATGGCTGCCCTGTTATCAGCCTGAGCCTGAGACAGCTTGACATTGAATAGCCCGTTTTAGGGACTGGAGGAAACGACTTACCATGAGTCACTGCCCTAAAATATGCTTTCTACCCACATGCCCGGTGCCTGGAATTCTGTGGTGATGGTGGCATTCCTCAGGGTTAACCATGGCTCTCTTCAAACGGTTCTCCTTTGGAGTGTGAAGTCTGCGATATTTAACTTGTAGAAGTCCTTTCTTCTGGAGGTCCCTCTGGCAGGCAGTGGATCCAGGATGCGGTGTAGACAGACCTAGGTACACATCTCAGTTCCCAATGGCACAGTCCCTTTGCAGCTTTGCGGGCAAACCCCTAGCACTGTGTGCTGACCTTTAGGAGGTCAGTCTGTATCACATAAGGAATCCTACGCAGAGAGTGAAGAAATGGTCTCAGATTCACCCAGTAATCTCCCTGAGTCAGCCCTGAGGGCAGGGCCTGGCCCTAGGCGTTGGGAAGAGGAAGGAGATGTGATTCTTGTCTTGTCAGGGCTCCTGACCTAATAGAGAACTGCGGTTGAGTCTTCACATGGACGGACGCTGTCTTTCACTCTGCGCCATTCGTAGGTGACGCCTAGAAGAGCAGGGCCACCGTGTTGTAGCCTCTGACCCAGGACTCTGTCACATTCTGGGAGAGAGAATTATGGGCCCTCCCCGCATCCCCGCTCCTGCTGTGTCTCCTCGTGGCCACAGTGTACTTTCCCATCCCCTGGCTTGGGGCTTGGGGCTGGTTCCGTGCTTAGGCTCGAAGAGGCCCGATGGCTCTTTTGCTTGCTCTCTTACGCTTCTCTTGGGTAGCCGCTGCCTCTTCAGCCTGGGTCCCGGCAGCAACACAGGGAGAAAAGACCAGCAGTGAGAAGCAGCGCCGATCCAGCCAGCAGGGCATTAAAGTACAGCGGTAACGGCCAACCTGTGAGAATCGGTTTCCCAGCCTCCTCTGAGTTTTGAGGATGGTCTATTAGTTAGCACTGTTGTGGCAAAAGATAACAGATACATGGATTCCCTCCGTTATCAGGTTACGTACAGGTTCAGCTGCTGCAGTAGAGACCCAACACAACAGTGGTTAAGTGATTTTTTTTAATTCTTTTTTTTTAATCCTTTTTTTCGGGGGGCGGGGGGGAGAGTGCAAGCGGGGGAGGGGCAGAGAGAGTGGGGCAGAGGATCCAAAGCGGGCTCTGCGCTGACAGGCTGACAGCACAGAACCCGATGTGGGACTCAAACTCACGAACCCCGAGATCGTGACCTGAGCTGAAGTTGGATGCTTAACCGACTGAGCCACCCAGGCGCCCTTTAATTCCTTTGTTTTTAAATGTTTATTTATTTTTGAGACAGAGACAGAGATTGAGTGGGGGAAGGGCAGAGGGAGACACAAAGTCTGAAGCGGGCTCCAGGCTCCGAGCCGTCAGCACAGAGCCCGATGTGGGGCTTGAACCCACGAACGGTGAGATCCTGACCTGAGCTGAAGTCGGACACCTAACCGACTGAGCCATCCAGGCGCCCCAACAGGGGGTTAAATTAAAAAACAGCTTCTTGGGGGCACCCGGGTGGCTCAGTCGGTCAGGTGTCTGACTTTGGCTTAGGTCACGATCTTGCCGTTCATGGGTTCGAGCCCCACGTCGGGATGTGTGCGGACGGCTCAGAGCCTGGAGCCTGCTTCACATTCTGTGTCTCCCTCTCTCTCTGCCCCTCCCCTGCTCATGCTCTGTCTCTGTCTCTCAAAAATAAGCAAACATTGAAAAGAAATTTTTTTAAGAAGCAGCTTCTTGATCTCTCATATGATAATCCGGTTAAGTACTGGATCTGGGGCTGGTTCGGTGGCTCTTATGTCAGGGAGCCAGGCTCCTTCTGTTTTCCTGCTCTACCACCCTGGGGTGTAGCCCTCATCCAGACGAGGCCTTTGTACCGTTGAAATCTTCATTTCCTCCACAGTGTGGCGCCAGACCGCTCTCTGCCGCTGCCCTGGAAACACACGCAGCCTAAGCACCATTCCTGCCTCTGCTCTGGGCCTCGGGACTTTTCTTCTTCTTGAATGAGTGTGCTCCCGCCCCCCAGCTGGTGCTCCACGCCATCCCCCAGGTCTCAACAACATACCCCCACCAGGACCACAGGAGCCAGAGCTGGTCGTGCCTGGTGGTCCTCAGGACTGAGAGGCCCTGACCTCCGTGGGGGCAGGAGCCGGCCAGCATGACCAGTCGGGACTCCCAGGTTAAGAATCCAGTTGAGCCTCCTGGTCATCCTCAATCTGCTCTGCCCTTCGTCTCCCACCCCCAAATCCCTGCCGACCTCCAGCCCTGAAGAAGCCGGAGAACCTCTGCTTCCCCCACCTCCCCGTCCGCCTTGTCCTACTTCAGTCGTTTGGTGAGCATAAAAAGGCCTGTCAAAGTGGTCCCTCTGTTTGGGGGATGGGCTCAGGAGGGGTGGGCATGTGGGTTCGGAGGGTGACAGATTCTTTCTCCAAATGCTCGCCAGGCTCCTCCGAGCCCTCTTCTTGATTCGACCTTGCTTGGCCTGTGAAGACTTGAACAAACACGGACGTGGTTGCTGGCAGCTCGTGGCCGCGTCCCTAGTAGGACCCTAGCCTCCCTTAAAGTGCCTGCCTGCAAAACTCCCGGCTGTCTAAAGGATTGGCTGCTGAGTCCAGCCAACGCCTGAAGATCGGGCCCCTGTCTCCCAGCTTCTGTGAGAGGGCAGGAGCTTAACTTTGAGAAGTGTCAGCAAAGCCAGATGGGTCTCATATGGGCCAGCGTCCCTTCCTGCTTTTTGTCATCTTTCACTTCTGATTATAGAGCCCCCCACTCATTCCCTTCCCTAGTCCCTCATTCTCCCTGTGAAATACCCCATCACCTCTGTAATAATCCCAGTCGGGTGCCTGCTCACGATGAACCCTTTCCCCTACGGCACTGCAATACTATGTTACTGACTGAAATCTGTCTGGATTACTTTAAGTAGTGTCTGCTTTTGTTTGTTTTCATCAGGGGAGGTGTGCAGGATCAGCCTTTTAATTTTTTTATTTTTAATATTTATTTTTGAGAGAGAGGCAGGGTGCAAGCAGGGGGGTGGGGGAGGGGCAGAGAGCGAGGAAGACACAGACTCCAAAGCGGGCTCCAGGCTCCGCGCTGTCAGCACAGAGCCCGACGTGGGGCTCAAACCCAAGAACCGTGAGATCATGACCTGAGCCGAAGTCGGTCGCTCAACTGACTGAACCACCCAGGTGCCCCAACAGCCTTTGAAATTAAATTATTTTCAGGATCAGCTTTTTAAGTAAGCATCCTAGGGATGTTTGCGTATAGAGGTCCAAAGGCTGTATTTTGAGAAATCATGTTTCCCTGTGGAGATCTTTTCTCTGGCAGCCCTTTTGAATGGGGGCTATGTTTTCTCAGATACTGCATTGCCAATAGTCCATCCAGCTTTAATTCCAGTGAGGACGTTCCAGAGATGAAACTAAGAATCAACTCCAGGCGCTTCTCCAGTCACCTCTGGGGATGAGTGTATGTCGTCAGCATCCAGCGCCTCACCTGCTGCCCAGCTAGAATGACACCTTTCAGGGTTTCCGACTTAGGAACGCGACCACCAGGTTACTCCACGTGGACACCACCCCCCTTTCACAAAGCCTTTGAACACCCCCCCATCAGGAGGGGTTTGCTGGATGATGTTGGTTGGCTCTTGACACCCATTTCTAGCCCCTTCTTTGCAGGTCCTGGAAACCCACGAACCATCGTTGACAGATTCCCTCGACAGCAGAATTGTGCCAATAAAGCGTACCTGTGTGAAATTTGGAAGGCGGAGGTGGAAGGAGGTGGAAGCCATGCTTTCCTCCTCTGTAGCAGCAGACATGCGGGCCGAATGTTGGAGTCCATACTCCCCACCAGTCAGGCTTGGGGCCATGGGGCTGTAGTGACCCCGGCAGTGGCTTCCCGAAGTTTCCTGACCGAGTGGCAGCAGCAGCTTTGAATCTATGGAGAGCAACTGTGGTAAAGTAACCTGAGAGCTAGTGGTGCGATTCCCCCCTGGCCCTGACCTTCACCACCGCGAGCCCCACCAGTGGTGAGCACCAATTGCTTGTATGACCTGTGTGTGTGTGTGTGTTTGAAATATCTAGAATGGTTTGTTTTCCTGGCTATGGTAGTTTTAAAATATGTTCACAAAACTGAGGGTTGATGGGGGGTGGGAGGGAGGGGAGGGTGGGGGATGGGTATTGCGCCTGGGTGGCTCAGTTGGTTGAGCGTCTGACTTTGGCTCAGGTCATGGTCTCACCATTCATGGCTTCGGGCCCCGCATTGGGCTCTGTGCTGACAGCTCAGAGCCTGGAGCCTGCTTCAGATTCTGTGTCTCCCTCTCTCTCTTGTTCTCTCTTCAAAATAAACATTAAAAAAGATGTTTTTTGAGGAATAAATGTTTATTGTTGTTTTTAAAAAAATTTTTTAAATGTTTATTTTGGAGAGAGAAAGAGACAGAGACATAGAGTGCGAGTGGAGGGGTGGCAGAGAGGGTCATAATCTCGTGGTTGGTTCATGGGTTCGAGACCCGCATCGGGCTCTGTGCTGACAGCTCAGAGCCTGGAGCCTGCTTCATATTCTGTGTCTCCCTCTCTCTCTGCCCGCATGCTCTGTCTCTCTCTCTCCCTCTCTCTCAAAAATAAACATTAAAAAAATTAAAAGAAATACGGCAAGGTAGCATTCGAGACTGATAAGTATTGTGCAAATTTGAGGTCGTGTTATAGAAACAACATTTTCTAAGCTTCACTTTATGAACCACATTTGAGCTAATGGAAATATTCCAAAATAGGAGAATGGAGTTGCCTGGAATCCCGGCCCACACTTCGGGAAGCCCAACTATGCACAGATGGGTCTTCTTGGTTTCTCGTCAGCTCTGTCTCTGTGTCCACCTCTCTTCTTCAAAAAGTCACCACCGGCCCCCGCTCCACCCAGCTCATGAAGGAGTTTGAGCTGGCATGAGGAGTTTCTGCCCTTGTGACCTAAGAGTGACTAAAGGGCCTAGTACTGCGCCTGGCTCAAAGCAGGTGCTCAACAAACAGTAGCGGCCACCATCCTCATCGTTATAATTATTGATTCTTTGATGGTAACCATGGCTTAGACGTCTCTGTACCCCTGCACCCTGCAGCAGGGCAGTATAACCGTCCGCAGGCTTTGGAGTTAACAGGCCTGGATTAAACCCCTACCTGGCAGTTTTGGATTTGCGGCCTTGGGCACCTGAACAGGGTACCTACATCCTTTAAGCCCTGTCCCCTTATCTGCCAGATGGGGATAATAAAGTATGTTTTCACGGACTGTTGGGCTAAATTAAGACTGCAAAACGCCCAACCCAGGCCTTGACACCAAGTAAGCAAATAGTAAACTAGGTGCTGCTGCCGCTTCCGATTACTGTTACTCTCTAGTCTTGTGCTTTCAACACACTTATTTGTTGGCTCACTGAAGTCACCACACAGAGACAGACACTTGGTGGCCGTTCTCACTAAAACGCTGGGGGAACGGGAGCAGGCACCAGGAGAACAGGTGTCCTTGCCCAGCAGCAGCAAACTAATAAAGCCGAAGAGGCACTGATGGGCCAATCACCCCGCTTGGAACCGTTCCTACCAACCCTGCCAAACCTGCTGGGCTGTGCCCCAGTCCTACTGTCGCCTCGGGGGACTCTGTTGGTGGCCAGCGGTTGGTGCCATATTCCATCACCTATCGCTAAGCCACCAGCATTTATTTGGGGGCATTTAAAGAGATTGTCAGGGGCGCCTGGGCGGCTCAGTCGGTTAAGCATCCGACTCTTGACTTCAGCTCAGGCTGTGATCTCACGGTCGTAAGATCGAGTCCCTCGCATCGGGTTCCACACTGAGCACACAGCCCGCTTGGGACTCTTTCTCTCCCTCTCTCTCTGCCCCTCCCCCCTTGCTCTCTTTCAAAATAAACAGACATTAAGAAAAGAGATTATCAAACCTTGTTAATTCAGGATTTCTTTTATTCACTACTGTATTTTGACTCTGACGTCCTTTTTCTAAAACCTGTCATTCATGTACTCAGAAAGCATAGATGACTTCATTATTTTTAATGTTTATCTATTTTTGAGAGACAGTGTGTGAGCTGGGGGGAGGGACAGAGAGAAAGGGAGACAGAGGATCTGAAGTGGGCTCTGTGCTGACAGCAGAGAGCCCAATGCAGGGCTCAAACTCCCACACCATGAGGTCACGACCTGAGCCAAAGTCGGATGCTCACTGGACTGAGCCACCCAGGCACCCCGACTCCTCCCAACATCCTAAATGTGACTGGTTAACGCCCTCCTCTGCAGAAGTGGAGGGATGTTTGCGTCTTCTGCACGTTGTGCTGCATTATCTCTTGGAATCGTGCAGCCCTGATCTGAGCTGGGTAGGAAAGCAGTGGTAGGTGTGGTGCTGGGCTGAACTGGAGAGAGCCCAGCCGCACGCATCCGACCCTCAGTGGGGTCAGCAGAGGCTAGTGGGGTACAGGTGAACAGTAAGTGCCCCCACCAATAAGTTTTCTGAAATAAAGGCCTGAGCAGGGCAGTCCTGGGTAATTACTGCTCTCACACATTCTTTACTCTAACCCTCCAGCATCTCCCTGCTAGCTCTCTGAGGGTGGGGACTTTTTTTTTTTTTTTTTGAAAGAAAACAAACAAAAAAACCCAATGGGAATTATCTACTAGCTTGTAAGGTTGAGGAACACCCTACTTCCAACTACACATTTTGTGTCTGAGTTTGAGCTCTTGGGAAGAAAGACAGGCCTCAGCCCTACAGTGGAGGTCGGCTCAGCGATCCAAATATTCTGGCAACCCCAAAGACCTCACAGAGGGGCCAGAGAGAGATGATCCTCTATGGGCAGGGGGTCAAGCGCGTTGTGAATAACTGGTATTTGGTGAGCCAGGGGAGAGAGCACCAGAATAGGCTGTTAATTAACTTAATAGTCTAAGCCCCTTGAAGATACGTTTTCCAGTTTCCAGAGACTGACCGTATCAGGGAAATGACGGAAAGACGCCCCGTTCACCCTACTTTGCCCATACTGTGTCTTGTGGAAATACTGGCTACCACGAGGGACTCTGGCTTCAGTCCTGCTTCTCTCGCCTGTGGCCCCTGTTGTCTGTAGATAAATATTTAACCGTTTACGTTTTAATTCCTTACCACGTGGCTAGAATTGGTTATGGATTTATACATTTTAATATGAGAAAAACAAGTATTTTACAAGCAATGCTGAGAAGCCAGTATCGGAAAGTAAACTTTGTAGGTGGCCTGAGGCAGGACGGCGTTCACTCTGTGACAATCTCACATGCTGTCTCACTCTCGTCACCCAGCTCTTCAGTAGTGGAATCTGTGGTCCGAGTCTTCTCTGCTGTGGCTTTGCCAGCCTCCCTGGGAAAAGGAGAAGAATGCCAAGGCTTTGACTCTCGAAAGGAACAATTCAACTCTTCATAATTTCCTCGTTTTAGAGAAAATCTTCCCCAATCACGTACCCTAGTTCCATGTTGAAAATCTCATCTTCATCAGAAGAATCCTTGTCGTGTAGCTTCTGTGCCATGTTTTTCTTGCGTGTGGCATTGAGGGGTCTGTACATGTCCCTAAGCCAAAGTGGCCGCCTTCTCCAGAAAAAGCCCTCCTAGAAAACAGAAAGGACAACGTTAGGTCTGTTTCCCCTGCCTTCTCCAGCCACGGTACTTTATCCTCCTCAGATTTACCTGATTGTCACTTTCCTCTGAGCATCTCTTACGCAGCAGAGATCCAAAGAAGCCCCTTGAAGGAAACACACACACACAGACAATTAGTGATTCGTACCATTTTCCATGCCTCTCACAATGTATTTCTCCAGTCTTATTAGCAAGCAAAATCAACACAGACCTGGGATCTCAGAAATAATTCCATACATGCTGGGCTTTCAGAATTTTCCTGTGTCTGTCCATAATGGCCCCACAGTGTCCCTGGGAGACCTTTGTATGTAACTTGACATGAAGTATAGGCAGGATTTTCACCCTGCTCACCTTCTGGCCCTTGGCCAAGTGCCCTTGTGCAGTCAACAAACTGGGTGACCACACGGCAGAAGCACCTAACTCTCTCCAGAAGCATTTTACATCAGTCCCCGCCAGGCTTAGCCTCACAGGCATCATTTGCTGGCGGGTGGGGAGGTGTTTCTATTTTCCTAGCTGCTTTACCTTACAAGATGAATCGCACCGAGTGAATGCCTGAGTCCAACCAGCAGTTATCTAGCTCACTGACTTTCACACTGCAGGCAGATGAGTGAGTGAGTCGTGAAATCACCTGAAAACACACGGCTAGCGCTAAAACACAAAATACTCTTTTTGAATACAAACGGAATAGGGGGTACCTGGGTGGCTCAGTCAGGTGAGCAGCCCAAGTCTCGATTTTGCCTCAAGTGATGATCTCACAGATTGTGACATCGAGCCCTGTGTCTGGCTCTGTGCTGATAGTGTAGAACCTGCTTGGGATTCCTCTCTCTCTCTCTCTCTCTCTCTCTGCTCCACCCTCCCCCCCAAATAAATAATAAACTTAAAAAAAACAGAACAGAAAGAATCAGAGTGTATGGTAAGTTTGTTTTAGAAGGTACTTATGTCTATACGGTATGTGTGCACTGAGTTGTGACATAAAATGCAGTTCACAGCCCAAGAACAGTGTAGTCAGAGACGTGCCCAACTGGAAAGGAACCATCTTCTTTCTGGTTCTAGTGGTACTAGTGATACAACCGTCCGGCAAGATATCTTCCTTTTCTCCTTCTCCATCTCATTATTATAAAAGGAAGAGATAAATGATTATCTAAGGTCTCTCCCAGTTCAAATTCTATTGGGTCTGGATAAAGGGAATGGAGAGCGGGGCCTCGAAAACCAGAAGGAGGAAGAAGGAAGTTTTCCCCCTACTTTACGGGAGGGACTCATGTATTCTACCTTCCATCATGCTTGAAGACTAGCCCCTTCACCCCACGACTTTTGGCCCTCCCTATCCCTTCTCCAGAGCCTCTGAGAAGGTCTGTGGCCAGGCCTGATGCCCACCGCCAGCGGGAACGGGTCTGAACATTTCCACCCCCGTCCCCCCACGATCTTTCTTTAAAGGTCTAGTGAGCAGGTGCTCTGTGCCAGTCCCATTCTAACTCGGGTTTGGCTGGGCAGCTAACTTTGCTGGATCCAGGCAAAGCATTAGGCCAAATATGTATTCTTTCTGCCTTTGGTGATTTCCTGGCTGTAAAACAAGGGGATTGAAATAGAGGAGTTTGAAAATCTAGTTCTAAAATTCTACTTTAACGATTGCCAGACTAATATTTACCTTGAGCTTCCTTCTTTACCTTCCTTGGCTGCTGTTCTATGAGAATAAATCTGTTTTGGAAGAAAACATGATCACAGTTACCCATCACAATAACCACTCCCTCCACATCTTTATTCATTCCTTTGCATTTTAGGTCTTATCTACCCAGTGAGATGATAACTTTTCCTAGGACAGGAATTTGTTGAATAGTCCTTTGACTCTTCAATAACACCTAACTCGCGTGCAGCTGGTAATACATTTTACTGACTGCCTCAGATAACATTCAACAGGTAATTCCTAATAAAACTTCTTGGGAGGAGGAAAAGAAAAGTGTCTACCAGAAACCTAAACAGCAGCACTGTTTTAAAATCAAGGACAAGAGTAGGATGTCTGTTATCACTGCTGCTATTCATTGGTGTTGAGGAGGTCCTAACTGATGCACTGGGGAAAAATGGAGTCGTGGAAAGGAAGAACTAAGACATATTTGCATATGAAATTACAGACAAACTAAAAGGCCCAAGAGAATCAACTAAAATTTTGTTGGAAGAAACATGAGAATTCAGCAAGATGGCTAGATATATATAAAATCAAGAGATCAACATGTAAACCTCAATGACTTTCCTATGTTCCATAAATAATTAATCAAAAGACGGAAGAATTATCCCATTTACAATTATCAATAAAAAGGCATAAAGTACCTAGGAATAAACTTAGCAAAGAATGGGTAAGACCTATGAGATGAAAACACTAAAGCTCTTCTGAAGGACATTAAGGAGAAACGAATACGTGATGTGAGACACTATTTTCCGAGAATAGTGTAAAGATGTCAGTTCCCTTCAAATTAACCTACAAATTCGGGGCAATCCCATTCAAATCCCAAGACAGTTTTTCAAACAAAAACTGGCCAGCTGACATTTGGTAGAGAAAATGTGCAAGCATAGCTACAAAATGGATGAAAAAGAAGATCACAGAGCAGACGTTAAAATACGTTCTTACAGAGCAACTGCAGTTAAGTATGTAGCGTGATACTGATACAGGAAAAGAAAACCAGGTTGATAGAATAGAGTCCAGATAACACTAGTATTTTGGATCCATGAAGAAAGAATGAACCATTCAATAAAAGATTTTAAAGTAACTGGATCTTTATGCAAGGGAAAAAAGTTAGATCCCCTACCTCGACCGTACCAAAACACCAGACAGATTCCATACAGATTAAAAATAAATAAATCACAACAAATATTATAAGAGTACAGAAGAAAATATCAGAGACTATTTTTATACCATGAGGCGAAAAGGCCTTGTTAACGAGGCCCATGTCCCATAAGCCATGAGGCAGATATGGTGACGGACTGTCCACACCCCCTGTTCATCGTAGTCCTTGCCCCCTTGATCCCCTGGATTGTTTGTCCTCTTCCTGTTGATTTATAAAACTCTCTTCATATGAAATATATTAATCCTTTCAAGGGCTTTCACTGAATTTCAATGTTTCAAATATTTGTCAGTGTTTTTATCGTGAAGGAGACGGAACAGTGGGATAGGAGCACAGGCTGACTGCAGGCACAGCTGGGTTCTGCTTTGGGTTTTGCCACAGGGGCCTTAAGCTGATCCCCTTCTATGTAGGAAAGAAGGATGGTGATATCATCCTCACAGGACTGTGGGGATTAAATCAGGTGTCTGGTTTATTCCAAGCAGAAATCAGACAAGACGATCAAATCTATCAAATGTTTCTGCATGTGGTATCAGGTCACAAAGCTTTTTCTCACCACAAGATTATAAAAGTATTGATTCTGTTTTCTTCTAGCACTTTGATGGGTTCTTGTTTCTCTTTTTTTACATGTACTGAAATATGTTTTTTTAAGGTGAGAAATAGGGATCTGTTGTTATTTTCCTCCCAAATAATTAAGCAGTTGTTCTATTACCATTCATTTTCTTCCACTGATTTGAATACTAAAAGGTAACATTTCAATGTTTGTTTATTTATTTTTGAGAGCGACAGAGAGAGAGAGTAAGAGTGAGAGAGGGGCAAAGAGAGAGAGACACACACACAGAATCCAGAGCAGGCTCCAGGTTCTGAGCTGTCAGCACAGAGCCCAACACAGGGCTCGAACTCCTGAACCATGAAATTATGACCTGAGCCAAAGTAGGACGCTTAACCAACTGAGCCACCCAGGCGCCTCTAAAAGGTAACATTTTAAAAGTCCTAGTCACCCACGGATCTGTCTATTGCTGGACTCTGTAGGCTACTTCACATAAATATTACGTTGCATTATTCCTCATTGTGAAATTGACACAATGCCTCATCTCTTCCTTTGAACATCATTATTGTCCACTACAGGAAAAAAACTGCATGGTCTCTGACCTCAAAAAGTGTATCATCTAAGTAGGGAGAGGAAATAATGAAACCACATAAAAAAATATAAACACAAGGTTAAACCACATAGGAATTTAAAACAGCAATAGGAGTTTATAGAACTTCCCAAAAGCAAAAGGCTGCAGGCCACCTCAAGATGCAGAGTACTGACTGGACAATGGCCAATGATTTCTCTTCCCAGAGGTCATGGTAAGTTGACCCCACGCTAGTTCCTAGGCTCTTAGGCTGAGAAATCAGACTCTGATCTCATCAAGAGAGAACGCACTTCTTTCTGCATGGAGGCAATATCACCTTACCAATGTCACAGGATTGATCAAAATCAGAATGTCAGGTCATGACTTGACAATAAGGAAAACATCCATTCCACCCATTCCACAGATAGGGCATCTGTGTCCACATGATTGGGACTCCTGTCTCCTGTGGAGACAGGCCTCTGTGGCACACTGAAGTATAATCAGAAGGCTATTTGGTGAGAAGAGAAGTGGAAGAAAAGTAATTAGCTGAATCCAGTGTTTCATGGAAAGGACGGAGGTAGCTAGATCCATCCATCTGCCCCGCGGGCACAGCCCGGCTGGTGGGCCTGACTCTCATCTGCTGCCTGAGGTGCCATCTCTACTCTTAGGCAAGGCTAGGTGGGCACTGCCCATGTTGGTCTCTTCCTCACCATTTCTATGCTTTTACTACTGACCAACCCTCCAGAAGACAGACATGTTTCTCCTTAGCAGTTAATACATCCAGTCAGGTTTTACTCAAGTCTGATAGACCAGGAAGCCTTACATATCTCTGCTCTGATCCATGACCCTGATATTTCTCTCTTGAGGAGCTGCCTTTTAACAAACTGTTTAGCATATTTTTGTTATCAGGGGAGGGGAATGCGTCACTGCAGACCCTAAGAAATGGTGACAATCTCACAGAAGGACTAGGTCCAGGAGTATTACAGTATTCGGGGAAGGCTTTGTGAAGAAAGATGAACTCGAGTTGGCTTTTGAAGGCTCACGGGACTTCCACCAGCAGAGTGAAATAAAGGAATTTCAAGTGGGCAAAGTCACCAACAAAAGTAGGAATGGGCATGGTCTGACTAGGGGATGGTGAGGGGCTGCTTTGGCTGAAATGGAGGGTTGCCATGACAGATGGCAATATAGATATAGATATAGATATATATAGATAGATAGATATAGATATAGATATATAATAAGCATATGTATATTTGAATAAATATATTGAATATATATTCAATTCATACATAATTGAATAAAAGGTAAACAGGCAAGCTCCAGGAATAGGCAACTGTAATTATGACACGCTCTGAGTAGCCTGATGCAGGATTTTAGCTGCAGGGTTTTAACTGAACCTGTTTACACAATGCCTTGCGAAGTGGAGGAGAGAGCTGTAGGCACATCTAATTAATCAACAAGATGACACTTTTATCTCTAAGCCATGCCCTTTCTTCCAAGATGACTGATAGCTCCATGAAGGTGAAGACTATTTCTCTCTCATCATTTTAGCCAACGAGGAAAGAAATCAGTGGTAGTAGGAGGATGACTGGTGAGTGCATCGAATCGACATCATTTTTTTGAGTTGAAGAAATTTTACTATCATGTCAACTGTGGCCTTCTTAGACCTAATGTCTCAGAACAAGCTAATGGCTTGTTATCTTGGTTACAATCCACAGATGTCTCCCGGCAGTGGGGTTCCTTTTAAAATCCCTGGAATATACTTTGCAATAAAAGGACAAAGCATATCTCAGTCCTCCAGACTGAAGAGGGATATCACGTCGTGATAGGTGGGAAAGTGGCTTTGATTTTCAGTTTGTGGGTTCTGAATCTACTGTAAAGAAGGAATATAGTCTGGGAATCTGAATTAATTGTTGTCCTTACCTCAATGAGACAGAACACTATGATCAAAATCATCACTACTACAGTCACAGATATTGCCAAGATGAGTTTGTTGTTATAGCCATAGCCTGGAACTTCTTTTGTGAGCTAAAAAAAAGGGAAAGAACAATTTTTTTAGAAAACAGAGATAGGATGAAAGTTAACTATTCTTTAACGACTCTAAAACCCCATTCTTTCCGATGAATCGCTTATAGGTTCTTAAGGAATATACCAAATCTAATGTGATATGTAATCTTAATCATTAGCATTTTCTTCAAGACTTGATGTATCTTGTATGTTAGGTCCTCTTTTTGTCTCCTCTGGGAACAGCGGCACTGTTTCCTAAATGAGCAAAGTGGCAGATCACTGCCTTAGCCAAAATTATGTGGCCAAGACAAGACCCGGACTAGGAGCCCCCGGTCCTTGTGCTTGGGTCCATGTCCTAAACCACCTAAATGTCGAGACCCCACATTTGGGGATTTATCCTCACCTCCCTTGACTCCTGCCCTCTCTGTTCACTCTGGACTTCTGTGCTCTCATTGATATAATTCTCATTTTTCCATTGGTCCGTATCCCACTCTGCCTTGGACACCTTTACTTCTTGCTGCTCGCTGAGAAGCTTCATCAGGAGGCCTGTTCTGGAGATGAGCTTGGCACAGGCCAGCTGCACCTGGGTCTCAGAGCAGTCCATTTTCAAAGTCCGGATAACATGAGAAATGAGCCTTCTCACGTCATTGCTGGGGATGAGGGACTGTAGCTGCTGGTTTAACTGAATTTCAAACAGATCACCTGAGGACGAGAGCTTTGACACAGTGAAGCCTGTGGCTTTTGGGGGCAAGCCAGTGCCCGCATTGTGGTATTCCCGTTGTGTATCATTGGTTTGTTTAACGGTCGGCATAGAGTTGTCTGCAGTAACAGTAGAATTAGCAGTGGAAAGATTCTTATGGTCTGTGAATTCAGGGAGGGTTTGTTCTGGCACAGTAGTGTTTCCTGTAGAAATATTTTCTTCAGAAACATTTTGAGCAGTAGTGTTCTCTACAGTAGCGTTTTCTCTGTAAGTTCCTGAAGGAGCAAATAATTCTGGAAAAGGATTTTTCTGAGGACTCAGTTCTCCCGGAGATGAAAAACCCTCTCGTGAAGGGGAATTTATGAGGCTCCTGACTGCAGAGGATGGAGGCCTCTTTGCAAGCAGCTGTCTATTACTGAGTGAACTTTCCTTTCTGGACTTTCGATTCAGTTTGGCCTTGGGTGTTCTGTGGACCACACGGGAGCGACTTTTATGAAAGCGGTGTGTCTTTCTGGGGAGTGAGGCTGGTCTGAAAGCCTTCATATTTCTAACTCTAGCATTTGCATCTTCTAAAACAAAAATGGTGTACGTTAAGTCTTTTGATTCTTTTTTCACGTCAGGTGGGGATTTTGGAGCGGGGGTGGCAGAAGGCCTGCCCAAAGAGTATTGCTTCATGAGAGAAGAGACCGCTGCCTTGTGCTCATCTATGAACGAAGGCTCTGTATTGAAGGAGCTTCCCACTGATTTGCTGGGCCTGTGCGCCACGGGAAGCTCCCCTGGGGATGGTCTCCTGAGCCTTCTTTCCTTGGGAGCGGGGGTGGCAGAAGGCCTGTCCAAAAAGTATTGCTTCATGAGAGAAGAGACCGCTGCCTTGTGCTCATCTATGAACGAAGGCTCTGTATTGAAGGAGCTTCCCACTGATTTGCTGGGCCTGTGCGCCACGGGAAGCTCCCCTGGGGATGGTCTCCTGAGCCTTCTTTCCTTGGGAGCGGGGGTGGCAGAAGGCCTGTCCAAAAAGTATTGCTTCATGAGAGAAGAGACCGCTGCCTTGTGCTCATCTATGAACGAAGGCTCTGTATTGAAGGAGCTTCCCACTGATTTGCTGTTATTTATCTGTCTTGTTAACCCTTGTTTCCCCGTGGACTGGAACCGTGCTCATACCATAATAAGCCACCACTAAACAATTATTGGGTTCGTTAACTAAATAGAGGTCCCATTTCTCTGTTCTAGCATTTACTACTGTGAAATGCGATCATCGGCCACAACTTTTTTTTCCATCAAACTATCACTTTTTGAGGTGTGGGGGAAGAAAAATAATTTTTCCTCTACCTTTCTAGGTTCTTGGCTGAGATCCCTCTGTAATAAAAAGACAGATTCATGGGAGAAAAATAAACATAACATCTGTATCTCTTATATTAAAGAGAGAGAGAGAGAGAGAGAGATACCCAGAAAAACTGAGTAACTCCCTGAAATGGCTCAAGCCATCACCCTAAGTGCCATTTCCAGCTAAAAACAAAAGATGTTGGGTGGTGAGGGAGAGCCACGTATGGGAGATTTTCAGGAAAAGCACAGTAAAGAAGGTTGGAGTTGTGTAGCTTTAAGCCCATGTCTTCTCCACTGACAACAGTTTCTACAGATTTAGAGTACCTTCCTGGTACAGCAAGGGAGACACCCTTACACATGGAAATGTCCCTTATAAATGTAAATTTCCCTTACGAAAGGCTAACTTCTTAGTTTTCAGAGATTTTTCTGTGTCAGCTCTTTCTTAAAAATGAGCAGCTCAAAATAATCCCTATATTACAAAGGCATATTTTGGGGTAGTTTATTTTGCTCCCTGACAAAGGGGAAGGGACACGTCTCGTTTGTCGTGGTATCCCCAGTTCCTGATACATGGTGGATGCTCAGTAAATGTCAGATGAGTACTCCAAGAGCAGAGAATATCTGAGAGAGGAAGGGAAAGATTATTGGAGACAAAGTGTTCCTACTTCAGAATAAGATATGTGGCTGAAAATAACCTGAATGTTGCTGGACCCAAGGGCTATGGACATTTGAGCAATAGTCACTGATTCTCTTCGTTATTTATGACCTGTGAGCTTCTGAGACCCAAACCACTTGAAAATTGAATAACAAATGAAAATTACAAAATTACTGGCTAGGAAAATAGATCAAAGTTGAGATGAGTGGTTTGCTTCTGTCAAGATGAAAAATACACGACGTACAATGTATTCTCATAGAGAGGTCTGAGTCGTGTCTCCAATGCTGGATACTTATGAGCTCCTTATGTGCCAAACACTAACTGACACACTTATAGGAAAAGCAAGATAAGTAAAATACCATCAGGAAAGGGAAGAAAGAGGATTTATATTAATTAGTCATCTTTCCTGTGCCAGACATTCAGGCTACAATCTTTTCTTTCTTTTTTGTTTTGTTTTGTTTTGTTTGTTTGTTTCAGGCTACAATCTTAAGAGGCTGATTATTACCGTTTTACAGTAAGGAAACTGATT
The DNA here is from genome assembly GCF_018350195.1 of Panthera tigris. NCBI lineage: Eukaryota > Metazoa > Chordata > Mammalia > Carnivora > Felidae > Panthera > Panthera tigris. Next base: position 49,540,117 of record NC_056673.1, on the reverse strand, counting down.
GGCAGTGGGAGTAAATCACCTATAATCACACGATTTGGTAGAGCTGGAACTTGGACCCAAGTTTTTCTGGTTCCAAAGCCCCCATTCCAGTGTATCTAGAATGCAAACAGAATCCAACAGATGCCATGCAAACAGAATTACTGAAAACCAGAATGGTAGCAGAGGAGGGTAATTGACTCTTGGGCCTTCCTGGTAGTGAGTTTAAAGTTGGAAGCAAAGAAAACTTCAAGGTTTCCTTGAAGTGAGGTCCTAATGGATGAGGAGGTAGGTCTATGCCAAGTTTCAAGGGGGAGGATAAAAAGCAGGTGGAGTGGTAGGGAGTCATGAAGGTGACTCATCCAGGTGCCATTCCAATTTGGAGAAGACCAAGCCCAATAACCTGTAAGATAATTGTTTTGGTGCCTAGAGAATTGAAGGAGGGCAATCGAGAAGGGGAGACCAAAAAAGTTCTGAGAGCCACTTTTTTCAGACCTGAGCCCTGAACCCAAGGTCCTTTTGACCATTTTTTATATCATGGCCATGGCCATGGTCTGTGGCCATTCAATGTATTTTCTGCCTGCCAACTGCAGCAGTTTTGTGATAGCTGTCTAAGCAGTGACACATTGACTCTGTGCTTGTTGGGGATTCTGTAGATCCCCTTATAAATGGCCATCTCCTTTATTTCCTCTGAAGATTCTCAAGTACAAGATTGGGGCCCTGGGTGGCTCAGTAGGTTAAGCGTCCAACTTTGCCTCAGGTCATGATCTCACCGTGAGTTCAAGCCCCACGTCGGGCTCTGTGTTGACAGCTCGGAGCCTGGAGCCTGCTTCACATTCTGTGTCTCCCTTTCTCTCTGCCCTTCCCCCGCTCATGTCTCTGCTCTGTTTCTCTCTCAAAAATGAATAAACATTTTTTTTAAAAGTTAAAAAAAAAAGACTAGTGAAAAACAGCAATTAACACAAACATCTTCATTCAAGATAAAACTATGTTAGCATTATTTTCATACTCAAAGCCACTTTGCAAGCTACCTCTGACTACCAGAACTTCAAAAATAACACTGCTTTTGTTTTTATTTTTATTAAATACTGCTCAATTGTATGCTCTAAACTTCTGGGCAAGAATTTTAGAAGGGCTTGGTCAGATACTGTTCCCGTACCTTCTGGTTGCAGTAAGAGGTGATTATACAGTTAATAGTAATAATGTCACAGGTCATTTGAGCAGGTGGGGATCTGGGCTGTCTGCCCTTCCCCATGGATTCATGTTACATTTAGACCTTTGATGCTATGAAGTTAATTAGCTAATTTTTTTTTCTCAGAGCATCTAATTACATTTGTGAATTAAAATAGAAGCTGAGAAGTGTTCTAACAGAATATTAAAACTCTATCTCCTCCACTGGGGTTCAAAGATATTTAACCTGGTAGATGGATGGATCCTCAAATTAGACAAGATTTTTTTAAATTTTTTTTTTGTAACACTTATTTATTTTTGAGACAGAGAGAGAAAGTGAGAGTGGAGAAGGAGCAGAGAGACAGGGAGACACAGAATCCGAAGCAAGCTTCAGTTGGTTAAGTGTCCAACTCTTGATTTTGGCTCAGGTCATGATCCCAAGGTCGTGGGATTGAGCCCTGAGTAGGGCTCTATACTGACAGCATGGAGCCTGCTTGGAATTCTCTCTCTCTCTTTCTGTCCCTCAATAAATAAATAAACATTAAAAAAAAAAAAAAGAGGAGAACTTGGTTTTAAAAGACTCTGAAAGACAGGTTACTTGTTCCTTGTCAGTGATATGTGCTGTTGAGATTTTGGTTCGTATCAGATGCAGGAAGCATAATGCCCGTATTTAACAGATTTTAGTTACCCATGTAATGAATGTGCCTCTTAAATGTCCAAAACTTTTAGAAGAAAACGATTGAATTGTTGAATATCATATTCTCAAGCATTATTACTTATTTTTCACACCATCTCACACCGATAAAAGGAGCTGAGATTGGTTACACTAAACAAAATACAATCAGACTATTAGGACAAGGGTAAAAGAACAGAAAAGCTAGAACAACAACCAAGAAAACCCAGAATACCAAGAAAATACACAGTAGGAGAAGGAAACGGAAGGATAAAAATGGAGGCGCACGTAAAATGATACACCATTTCTGCAAATGGGCTTACAAGGGAACGGAACAATTTTTCATCATTAAAAATGGCTGCAGCTGTATCTCAAAGGAATTCGTCTAATCTGGCCAGCCAGATTTCACAACAAAGGAACACTTGAAAATACTGCAGCTGCAAAAGACCTCTGGGAGAGTGAGCTGTATCAGCCTGGAACATTCCACAAAACAAAGGGGAAAATAAATTGCCCTGGTAGATAGGTAAGAAAATACTTCCATAATGACGACATTCTATTAAGAAACTTTACGTTTTCTGTCAAAAGCGTCGACAGTGGTATGTGAGAGCTTGAAGTCACGTGGAAATTCATTTGTCCTCTTTCATAAGCCAAAGAGCGACTGTAAGTTACTTCCAATAAAAGCTTCACAGATCAGATAATTCTCCTTCACAGAAAACAAGTATAAAACTGGATAAAATTGCTCAAAACAACGATTTTAAGTGAAAATGATGGTGAAGACAACAAATTATGAAGATTTGCCTCCTGGAGAAGTGCTCCTATACCTGCTAGAACAACGGTGAACGTAGCATTCCTGCCCAGAGGTGTTCCCATCGCTAACTGATCTATACAATGACTCGTGGATAAGTACATACCTAGCTTTGTGTCGTCAACAGCAACTCAAGAAGGGTCCCACTCACACAAGCCAAAACTTCATTCAAAGAATTGTTTTGTAGACTACAAAGCAGCCTTGGCTGACGTAGTAGAAGTCAAATCTGGCGGCGGTAAAATCCTTTCCTGTAAAGATATTGGTGAACTCACCGAAATGCCGGAAACGCTAAACACCTAGTCTCAGAAAGCAGTCAGGAACCAGAAGTTAGGCGGTAGGAAAACACAAAGAATATCACATTTCAGGGCAACCTGGTTCAAGGTCACGGTACCAGCGCCATCACCGTGAGACAGCTGATGCCAACAACAATGGTCACAGCCACTGAATTCTTGATGTTGTCACTGCTGCTGGACTCCCAGCACTGCCTCCGGGAAGACTGTCTCTACTATGCCTATCTTTCTTTTTCTTTTTAGTTTATTTATTTATTTTGAGAGAGTGAGCAGGGGAGGGACAGAGCGAGAGAGAGAATCCCAAGCAGGCTCTGCACTGGCAGCACGGAACCCGACGCAGGGCTCAAACTCATGAATCATGAGATCACGACCTGAGCCAACCCAAGAGTCGATGCTTAACTGACTGAGCACTCCAGGCACCGCTCTACTATCCCTGTTCTTTACCTTGGTTCCCCTGGGTTCAAAGACTCAAGCAGGAGCATTTTACTGAATGCACTGAGAGGGAAGATTGGTCCATTTGGCATCCATAGTGGACAGCCAAATTCTACCTTCCACCAAAGCTTAACCTTTATCAATTTTAGGGTTTGGAAGAGATGTCCTAAATTTAAGAAAGGTTGCAGAAGGATTAGAAAAATGGCTTTTTCTGAGCAAGTAATGCTTCACGTAAAGGAAAAGGCTGACTTTGCATGGAAGGAACACATATCCCTTAAAAGATAGAGCTTCAAAGGAGAGAACATCTGGAAGATCAGCAGCTGTGAAAGCAGGAGAGGAGAAACATCACTCAAGGATGCACAGAAAGCATTAGATTTGTTACAGAACTTTCTTGAGCTATTTTTTCTTGTGGTGTTGTTGTTGTTGTTATTGTTGTTGTTGTTATTTGTCAACTACTCCAGGATCTCTGTACTTTTCTAGATACTCATCAATTATTGTCCATCTTCCATTTAAATATTTTGAATATTTGGGCTTCATATGAGATTTTCTTCCATACCCAAATAAAATATCCTGGACCAAAAGAAATTCACCATACATAGGCTCATAATCTCAGAAAATTTACGAGGCCAATACATCTGTGTATGTCTTCGTATGACAGAGACAAGAATGATAAAAACTTGTCAGTGGTTGGTTCCTTAGGTGAACTGACAATCCCCAACACGCTGATCGAAGGACCTCAGCAAGGGGTGGGTTCTATCGACTCTGTTGTAGTTGTAAACCATTATGCTGGTTGCTTTTGAAGCATCCTCAAAATTTCAAGTCATTTGCTGCATGTTGACAAGACTGATGACCACTTTGTTCTGGTTCCGATTCACTCTTTGATGGCACAGTGACAATAGAGTTGAGACTTTCCAGAATCCCCCCAAATTTTATTGGATTCCACCTTGCTACTGAAGCCGTACTCTGGGGCTTTCCCACCTTCTTTTCTCAAGTCCAAACTTGCAGTGCCTGTATATTTTTGAGCCAAACATGAAGCTCTTCCTTCAAACAAGGGATATTCTACAATTTGGATAGTTTGCCAAGAGACAGGTATTCAAGGTCAAGAGAGAAACCTAAAATTTCACACACTTTGGAGTCATTGAAAGCAGCAAAGGAAAATCTTTCTGCTACGGTTTTGCTTTGGAACTAACCGAGAAACTCTGTAGTCATATCATGAAAAACTGAGTCTGACTTTTGTGCCTTTTACAGTCAGAAAAATAGGCTGGAACGAAAACAACCCATTGGGGCTCTTACATAAATTAGCTTTCAAAAAATCAACTAAAATCAAGTGCATTTTATCCCTTTTCTTGAGACTTTGGTGCAGAGTAAATCCAGTTTTCAATATCCCATCTTGGGAGAACTTGAACTCACTCCTCACACACACACACGCAGTCAAGGTTTTGCTTGAACAGGACAACATAGCCTCACACTACTTTCAACAATCAGTTTCTCCAACTGTTCAGTGAAGTCTTTATGTAGAGCAATATGCCCACTCTTTCTGAAATACACTAGAAGGTGGGGAGTGTGTTTGGAGGGGAGGGGAGAACGGGAGGAGGCTGATGCTTGGTGCCCTTGATATTTGCTATCTCAATCTTAAATAGAAGATTTCTGTTTCAAGATAAACGACGACAGGCTTCCCTCCCACCCCAAATCCGCAGAGATTATGAAAAAGTCGCAAAAGGTAAAGGCATCCAAACGTGACTATGGAAAAAGAGAGACATCTGGTAAACCGGCAACTGTGATGAAATCCTGAAAAAAACAAAAGCTACCAAAAGCACATTGGAAAAAGGAAACTTACCCCAAAATGCAGATCAGAGAAGAGTATAAGAAGCAGTGAGCGAGCTACCAAGAGTAACAGGAGCCCGAGGCCACAGAGCAGACGATTTTCTAGAAAAGCCCCGCACAACAACCTCTTTGGGGGTCAGGAGTGTTCAGGCCACGTGGCTGCAGAATATCAGAGAGAAGAGGGCAATGGGAGACCAAACAAGACCGAGGGGCAGGGATGGATTTGGATTCATTCTGCATTTCGAACAGGCCGGTCCCGATTCCATCTTCTGGGAGCTTTTTGCCTCATTTGGTACTTAAATGGAGTCACATCTGTTCTCCATATGAGCAGGTTGTTTATGCGACATTAGAGACAAATTCTTCCCCACTGAAGTCATTAAGCTTTGTCATTAATTCTTTCCCCAGCTTGATTCTCCTCCCTGTTAGCCAAATCAGTCCTGTTTTGTCGAGGGTGGCTCGGTCTCTCAGGGATGTTCCGGCCTTGATTTCTCTGAAGAAGCAACTCAGGATCCATCACCTCCTAAGCTGGGTATGTGGATGCAGCACGTTACCCATCTTTGCCTGTGAGTGTCTCTTGCCCTGGCGCCCCCAGTGGCTCACATGTGTGAGTGCCATGTGTCTACAGCTGCCTTTTCCTCCCAAAGTACAAATTCTCAGGGAATTTCCTGTTATTGGAATTCTTCATGCCTCGGGGACACAACTAATGCAAGGACACAGATTTGAACAGAGCATCTATTGGGACATACAGACAGGAGAGAAATGAGCCAGGAAGACCAGTAATGAGTAGTTCCTGTTAACGGTGGCAATAGATTTGAAAGCTGTTTGTGGTAACAAAACAAAACAAAAACACCATATATCAGACATGGTATTTCCATCAAATATGGTCACTTTTGTTAGTATGTCAATTATCACATTTTAAAAATAGATTGGAATTAGGGGTCGCTGGGTGGCTCAGTTGGCTAAGTATCTGCCCTTAGTTTCGGCTCAGGTCATGATCTCACTGTTCATGAGTTTGAGCCCCACATCGGGCTCTGCGCTGATAGCATGAAGCCTGCTTGGGATTCTCTCTCTCCCTCTCTCTCTGCCCCTCCTTCTCTGGTGCTCTCTCTGTCTCTCTCAAAAATCAATCAATCAATCAATCAATCAATCAATTTCAGGAGGTTCTTAACAAATCTGGGAATGGAAAACCACATCACGTGAAGTAGCCTTAGTCTTTATACAATGTATAAATTCAACTTTGGCTATTTTTTGCAAAATCACAACACAATTTTAAAAGTCTTCATGTTGGACCGTTAAGGTGGCTCAGTTGGTTAAGCATCCAACTCTTGATTTCAGCTCAGGTTATGATCTCACGGTTGTGAGATCAAGCCCCGTATCAGTCTCTGCTGAGAATGGAGCCTTCTTAGGATTCTCTCTCTCCCTCACTCTGTCCCTCCCCGACTTGCGTGCATGAGTGTGTGTGTGTGTGTGTGTGTGTGTGTGTGCGCGCGTGCATGCACGTTCTCTCTCAAGATAAAAAATAGAAATAAATAAAAGCCTTCGTAGGGGCGCCTGGGTGGCTCAGTCCGTTGACTGTCTGACTCCAGCTCAGGTCATGATCCCCCAGTTTGTGGGTTCAAGCCCCACATTGGGCTCTGTGCTGACAGCTCAGAGCCTGGAGCCTACTTCAGATTCTGTGTCTCCCTCTCTCTCTGTCCATCCCTCCTCATTCTCTCTCTCTCTCTCTCTCAAAAGTAAATAAACATTAAAAAAAATTTTTTAAAGCCTTCATAATATATTGAGCAATTTTTATGAGTTTCTTATTCACTGAAATTGTGGCTCTATTTATGCTTAGATGTACATATACTATTACTCTTACTTCTTCAATATTTCAACCATTCAATTAATTTGTATTGTGCCACTAACATAGTAAATTTGGGAGACACGAAGGTGTGAGTAAGACATACCCTCTGCCCTCAAGAAGCTCAACTGAATGGGGCAAATGGGAAAAAACTAGATGACTCCAATAAAATACTTTAGTTACTATGATTAATGTGTCTCACGTGTTGTGAAAGCAAAGAAGGGGCTAATAGTTCTTCCTGGGGGGCCTCTCCCCCTCCACCCTCCACCCTCCACTACCTCTCTCCTTACTGGCCATACTACTGAAGGTGAGTATGGATCTCATCACACGCTACCTTATGAAATACAATTCTTGAATGCTCGACCTAAATTAAAAGAAAAAAACTGCATTTAAAAGTTATGTTTTACTTAGACAAGTATGTGTGAGAACTCATAGCCTCGCATTAAAAAAAATTCCCCAAACATTCAGGGGTAGATCAAGTAACATAATCTTACTACCAGATATGATCAGCCTTAAATTTTATCTCCAGCTTTTGCCAGACAAGTTACCTCCCAGCTGCCATAAAATACTCTTATTTCAATTATTATAAGACAGTTAAAATACGAATTTTATTGATTTTCTTCTTCTTCTTTCTTCTACTTACATTCTTTCTCCTTTGTGTCTCTAAGCTAATACCACCTGATACTTTGTTGTATGGGAAATACCTACAACTCACGCAATCCACGGTTAAGATTCTCCGTCAAAATTTGAATCCAGTTAGAGTTGAGATTTGGCGTATGATTAACTGCTTGCTCAGGAGAAGGAGGAACAAGAACACAAGATTCCACGGCTGTCTCATTGGGTTCAGAAATCAATTACGATTTTAATACAGTATTAAATGAACCACTTGGCCTCTGACACCCGACTAAAATGGCAGGCAACCCTCAACTTCTGAATCGCTTTGAAAGGAAGAAGCTGGCGTCTGCTTTGATTCCTGTTGCTGGAATCAGAGAACATCCTGTTCGTCTCTCTCTGCTGATGTGGCAATTTACTGTTGCGGTCACCCTGGAAAGATGAAATATTTTTGATGTCTCCCATTAAGTTGTTGACTCCGTGCAGCTATGGAAAAATGTGTCATTAACAGCAGCTAGCAACATCAGAGGTCTGGCCTTCTTGTTAATATTTTGCTTCACAGTGCGGAGGTGATAAGTAAATCCACATCTCCCACTGACGTGGGCAATTTGGAAGCTTGCAAATCCAAATTTACATCACTCTCACTAAATGGGGCAGCTGAACAAAACAACCATCCCGTTTCGCCTCAAAATTAAGAAAGGTTTGCTTTGCACATGAGAAAATACGGCCTATCAGGCCATCCGACTATCGAGGAACGTAGGCACAAAATTAAAAGGTCTGAAGGACGTGATATGAGTAGGTCTTATTCAAGCCCTCTGGTTATGCACTCAAGGCTCACTGGAGCATCCCTTAAGGAAAAGCATTTCATTTGCAGTTGGCTACTCTTTGTTCCATAATGTCGACGACCAACCTTCCTGGCACCATCATCCTCTGTGCCTACTGCCCCCTACCTACCTTTGACAGTTCGATGTTCTTCCATATGTGGCACTCATGAATCTTTTTTTCAGTAATGAACTTCACTGACTCCTTGAAACGTGTGCGGTCTGGGTGTAACCCAACCGAAGTTGTGGCTATGGCTCGTTTGTCTTTGGGTCTCAAGCAAATGTTCATGAGTATTTAATACTGCTGGAGGAGACACTTGCTTGAGCAGACATGGCCATCACAACTCTCTTGAAGGATGGACACCCGGCAAGACATACAGGGAAAAGGACTGCAAACAACCTGAGTAAAAGGGGTACTGAAAATGATACTGTACAAAATCATTACCAGTTCCGCCATATTGTTGCCATGGCCATCACCCCTTGCTGCTCTATAATGTCTCTCAGTCCCGCCCCAGGTCACACTCAAGCTCTGACTGCCCTTTTCTTATGCAGAACATGGGCTTCCAAGGTCAGCAAACCCAAGACACTTTGGAAGTCTTTCCTTATTTGAAACCCTAAGTGTCATCCCGGTGGCTGTGGTAGAAGGATGGAGGTAGGAAAGGCAGAAAAGTGTCATCTATCTTGGGGAGGACTTGAGACCGCATTATTGCCATAGTTAAGTTTAGAAGGTTATTCTAGGATCAGAACGGGTTTTTTTCTTTTTTTTTTTTTTTTGTTTTTCAGAAGGGTGCAACTAAATAATGGGCTTCGTTTGTCCAAGAAATATATTCAGTGACGTAATGGGATCCTGAGTTGCTTCTTAAAGACCATTTTTTCTTTCCTTACTTGGATTAAAACCTCATTATCATCGGGGGCACCTGGGTGGCTCAGTCAGCCAAGCGTCCGACGTCAGCTCAGGTCATGATCTCGAGATGCGTGGGTTCGAGCCCCGCGTCGGGCTCTGCGCTGACCGCTCGGAGCCTGGAGCCTGCTTCCGATTCTGTGTCTCCCTCTCTCTCTGCCCCTGTCCCACTCCCTCTCTTTCAAAAATAAATAAACATTAAAATGATTTTTAAAAAAATTAAAAAATAACCTTATTTCCACAATAGCCAGGTGCTCTGCTCTAGCTTTGTTGCAGGCTCAAACAACATTCCCTACCATTCCTGCAGATTTATTACCAGCTCTTACTCTCTTTGACTTCTCCTTAACTAGATATTCTTTTTTTTTTTCAAAAGTGTACATTTTCTCCAAAGTCAAGCTCAAGGGTGTAACTTCCCATAAAAAGCTTTGTCAGTTCTGCCTAGCGCACGATGGATTTTTCTTCCTTAAATTCTCATCGATGGCACACTTGTTGGTCCTGGGAGGGGACACTTCTGATGGTTTGTTATGCTGCTCTCTTCCTTGGATCGCATTGAGTATCTGCGATTTGTCTTCTTTACAAAATTGTGAGGAAAGCAAAGAGAAGGCCCAGGTTTCCTAGGTCCACTCTCCCCTCACTCAGGGTTTGGCGAGTGTTCGGGCAGCTCGGGGTAGCGGGGAGACCGCCAGCTTGATGATAGGCCAATCTGGGTTTTCATCCCCGCTGGGCTCGTTAGCAGTTATGTGATCTCGGTCAACACATTAACCTTCTCTGAATATCGATTTGATATCCTGGAAAAATCATTGACTCAACCAGTCAATCAGGGTCTGAAATCTCTGCATGCACAGTGAGCTGTGACCTGTTTGACAGTGAAGTTTAGCTTCTGGTAGACAAGGCCTTGGTTTGGTCCCTTTCAGACCCCGCACGCAGCTGCATACGCCTTCTGCTTCTACAAACACCGAGTGTAGAGAAGATTCGGATTCAGGAGAGCACCTGCTGCAGCCCTTTGGGTTCTGCGGCAACCCAGCAGGTGAATGGATAGGAACAAAAAGCAAGATTTGGCAAGGTTGTGGAGTCACGAAGCTAGAAAGAAGCCACTCTCCGGTCTCCTGGGATCCAAATCCCCTCGACTGACTGAGACCCAGCAGAGGACGAATGCGAGGTGTTTCACGGTCACAGAACTTCACTTTTGCAAGATGAACGATTCGTTGCAGACACGGAAGGCAGTGATGCTTGCACAGCAACATGGGAATCTCTGAACCGTATGTGTAAAAAGGGTTAAGGCAGCAAATTTTATGTTACGGGGCGCCCGGGTGGCTCCGTTCGTTAAGCATCCAACTCTTGATTTTGGCTCGGGTCATGATCTCACAGTCGGGAGATCGAGCCCCACGTCGGGCTCTGCACCGAGCGTGAACCCTGCCTGGGATGGTCTCTCTCCCCTCTCTCTTTGCCCCTCCCCCTCTCACTCCCTCTCTCGCTCAAAAATAAATAATAAACTTTAAAATTAAAAAAAAAAAAGGTGGCAAATTTCGTTACCTGTATTTTGCCACAATTTAAACATCTAAGTGTGCATAGAGGATGTCTGGAAACTCATAGCATGTGCTGTATCTACAAATGAAGCGAGTCACAAAGGCTCATATACCATAGGGTTCCATTTACATGAAATGTTCAGTATAAGCAAAACCATAAAGGCTGAACATGGATTTGCAGTTTTCCAGGGTCGGGATGGGCCTTGGGAATGGGTATTGACTGCAAATGGGTATGGGCTCTGTTTTTGAGGTGATGCAAATGTCTAACATTATACAGTGGTAGCAGTTACACTGACTCTCATAGCATGTGAATTATATCTGAATAAATTATATATATATATATATATATATATATATATATATATATATATGGATTGCATCTGAAGAAACTTTAAAAAAAAAAAAAGATTTCTTTCTTCACTTCTCAAACTCTGAGCAAATACTGACAGAGCTAGTATGGTACAAGAAAGTTGGCCCAGGCTACTGGCCCGGTTCCCAGAAACTTGGTCTTTAAACCTTCCGAGTGACAAAGCTTTATACCAAAGAGCAATGTAGCCTCTGTGTTTGAATTTCGAAAGGGACAAAAATCTTATAAAAAGGTGAGGAAACGCAACACAAGTGGAAGACTTTCTTTAGTTCCTCTTGATACAGGAAAGATGATTCTGACTCCTACCAAGTGATATATACTTTATATTACGTTAAGAGCGTTCGAATATTACTTTGCCGACATCACCCAATAAGCAAGAGTAATTTTCCTCCTTTAAAGATGAGTAAACTGAGGCTCAGCTCAACAAGGTTTCATCAGCGTTTTCCCTATGCTCAAAAGTAAAGCGACAGAACCACATACGTATTCAATTTCAAATCCCTTCCCATTTCCTGGGATTTGCGGACATCGCCCAGATGTTGCAACTTGTAACGCATGACCTCTGCTCTAACGAACACAAAGATAAGCATTATTCTCTCCGCCAATGATATAGTTTTACTGTTGCAAATTTCAAGAACAACTGAAGTTGTGATCTTTAAGGGGGGAAAAAAAAACAGTTCAGCACAAAGTATGCCAAATTTCAAACTAATGACCCTTGGCAGATCTATACCACCATTTAAGAGAAGTGAGCAAAATTAATATAGTGTTATTTTTCAAGATATTTACTGTCTCTATTATCTCCAAATGCATGTATTATAAAAGACAGTGCTGTGGGCTGAATTATGTCTCCCCTCACCCAATTCATATTGGAAGCTCTAACCCCCAGTATTTTGAGATAAGGCTTTTAGGAGGGAATTAAGTTTAAATGAGGTCATGAGGGTGGGGTCCTAATCAGACAGGACTGGTGGCCTTATAAGAAGAGATCTCTCTCTCTCTCTCCCTGCACGAGCAGGTGCCAAGGAAAGGCCATGTGGGCACACGCAGAGATGACTGAACTAGCTGGGAAGAGGACCCTCACTAAAGCCCAAGCGACTTTAACGGATACTCAACTCAGACTTCAGTCTCCAGAATGAATTTCAATGGAAAATAGTTGCGTCAAGTGAAAAAGCTCTCACAGAGAGCCTCAGGGGAAAAACAAAACAAAACAAAACCAATGAGAAATAAAATGAAACTTGGTGGGGCTCCTGGGTGGCTCAGTCAGTTAAGCGTCCAGCTTCGACTCAGGTCATGATCTCACGGTGCGTGAGTTCGAGCCCCGAGTCAGGCTCTGTGCTGACAGCTCGGAACCTGGAGCCTGCTTCGAATTCAGTGTCTCCCTCTCTCTACATACCCCGCTCCCACTCCCGCTCTGTCTCTCTCTCTCTCCCGAATAAATAAACATTTAAAAAAAAAAGAAAAAAAAGGAAGATCTACAGGAGATGTCCTCAGTGGCTGAACTCCTCAGCAGCTGCATGTCTGTCCAGAATGTCCCAATCGACCTCACTAGGATTGGGGTCAGCCTCCACTGGCACGATGGGGGCAGGATCACCGGGCCTGGCCCCTAACCCTTCGGCATATCAGCACACTTCTGAGCTGAGCGACGCCCAGGCCATATCTACGGGTGTTTTACGTTCAGAGAGGAGCTTGCTAACTTCCTGGGTGTTTTAGAGGCCGTTGGTGCTAGCTGCTCAGACTTTTATATCAGCCCATTAGATCTTAAGCCACCATACTCCAGGGCTGAGCCCTACATATTTGATAGGGTCAGGGGACAGGGTGTGACAGCAGCGAGATCTGCAGCCACAGAGAGAGTGCAGATCTTGGCTGCCACCACCACCGTGAGGAGTCCTGACCTCCCCAGCAAGGGTGCCGCTATCCGACAGGTTAGGGCTTCGAGTCTTGGCATTGCCATAAACACAGTGCTCAGGAAAGGAGAGTCTCGTCTCTTCCTTCAAAGTGCACCGGCCAGCACCTTTATCTGGTAGCCCACATTTGGGCAGGAGCTGGCATCGTATGTCCCAGGCGTTAACTAAGATGCAAGGAGACCTTAAGAAAATGTTAGCCAATTCACCTGACAGCAGCAGTGGGGTCAGTGTTTAGCGTCTGCGAATATATCCGAAAGCTAACACCCGTGGTGGGGACTCATCCTCCGTGGGGCATTAACAGGCAGAAGACACAGCCATGTCCCCGCAAACCAGCTCCTAGAAGCAGTGCCCCAATCTGAGGCCAGATTGGTGGACTCAGACCAAAAGGGTGGGATTTTGTTAAGCTCCAAGATGTCTCATCTAAGGGGTGTCCAAAGGGAAGGCCCTGGGTGGCAAGAGAGACAGTTGATCACAAGATCTGTTGGGAAATCATATTTAGGAACTAATATCTGCAGGGCGCCTGGGTGGCTCAGTCGGTTAAGTGTCCAACTCTTGATATGGGCTCAGGTCACGATCTTGTGGTTCGTGAGTTCCAGTCTCGAGTGTTGCACAGAGCCTGGTTGGGATTCCCTGTCTCTGCCCCTCCCTGCTCATGCTCTCTCTCTCTCTCTCTCTCTCTGTCTCTCAAAATAAATAAGTCAACATTAATTTAAAAATGGAACTCACATTTGCTTCTGAGTCTGCAGGCCATTCCCCAGGACATTGGCTTGCAGGAGGGGGCCAGTGTGGCTGCTTGGCCAAACAAAATCAATGCCAAGGCAGCAATGCCACAGAGGAGCTTGGCCAGACCCACAACAGGAAGCAAGGGAGGTAGGGCAGAGAAGAGGAGGAAACTAAGCAAGGAGTGGTCTGGGCTGGAGAATAGTTGTCAGCCTCTTCCACGAGGGGCTCTGGAGAATGAATTGCACAAGGGTTGGTACATTGGAGGCCAGTGTGTCGGTGCCTCTCATTGATTGTTGGCAGCCCCAGGGGGTGGAGAGGTGGCTCCCACGCGGCAAACGGCAGGCAATTCTTGGGAGGAAGGAGTAGCTGTGAGCCAGTAGCAAGCAAAATCCACTGGGAGGCGAGCGCCACGTCTCCTCGTCCCCTTGGCTGCCGCTGCACAGGGTTTGTAAGAGCAGAGCCAGGATTCCGGCCCAGGACAGGCCGGTCCCAAAGTCCCTGCTGGTTGCACAGGCTACATGTTGCCTCATGTGACCGCAGAGGACGGATCATGTTGATCTCTTAATTTTTAAAAATTATGATACCGTAGCATTATCTCTAAGTTCACTTTCAGTTCAAAGCTAGATGATGATTTTGGATCTTGGACCAAAATACACTCGTTTGCTTAATGTTGAGAGTCACCGTTCTCTCCAGCTCCCACCCTTAGGTTCTGTTTTCCATAACAAAGAGATCCTGCACACTCAGGAACTGCCTTTCCTGTTCCTCTGTTGTGGAAAACCCTTTGGATCCTTGTGCCATCTTGTAAACAGTCAAGAAGAACGAACTTCAAAAATGGTTATCCCATGGCCTAAAAATATTACTTCCAATGGAATGAACAATAATTATTGCTAGCATTTTTGCATGATTTCGGTCCATGAGTAATCACAGTAAAGGACAACTAGATGGGGATGTGCCTGCTGGGGAAACATGAAGGGGAGGAAGAGGGAGAGAAAATGAACGCTTTCTTTTTAATGTTTATTTATGTATTATTTTGAAAGAGAGAGCAGGCACAAGTGGGGGAGGGACAGAGAGAGAGAGAGAAGGAGAATCCCAAGCAGGCTCATGTTGTCAGCACAGAGCGCCTCCCGGGGATCGAACTCATGAACCGTGAGATCAAGACCTGAGCCGAAGTCAAGAGTCGGATACTCAACCAGCTGAGCCACCCAGGCGCCCCAATCGCTCTTTCCACTAGAGAGGTTTGAGTAGCTCTCATCTGGTGTGATCTGGGCCAAGACTTGAAGACGGTGAGGAAGGTAAGCATAATGGAAAAGTCTTCCCGGCAGAAAAATCAAGGGCAGGGCGAGGGTGTGGGGGTGGGAGGCTGCCTGGCAGGTGCGAGGAACAGAAGACAGCCGGAGGGGCTGAAACGAGGGAGCAGCGGAGGCAGAGGTGAGGAGCTAAGGTCAGGACAATTACAGAAGGAGGCAGGAGTCTGCAGTGCTCCCACTTGCACCCAGAGCGGGAAGCAAACTCGCCCGGGGAGTCCCAGCCCTGAGACAGCGTGCGGGGTAGATTTTGACAGGAGCTCTCTCCCCGTGGAGTGGGCATAACTTCAAGTCTCAGAATGGACAACTGGATTTCTTTGAGATCAGAGTCAAATTAGTTTGAAATCATTAGACAATAACTAAAGACTCAGAAAATTGCCTGATATTCATGGGAAAGGAAAGAACGTATTCCCCGCCCAATCCTATTCGACAATAAACCCTGGTAAAGTATGGACGTGAAATGATCTTGTGGTCACGCTCTAACCGTCCCACCTTGAGCCAGACAAGAGCCTAAGAAGTTCCTGCCGCTGTGCAAGCCTCCAGGCATCTTACAAAACCTATAAGGCATTCCTGAAGCCCAGAGAATTCCTCCAAGCTCCGCCTTCCATTCTTACCCGTTGAACTCTATCTTTTATCTCATAACTGCATTTCCCTTCCCATCCTTGTCTTTGGAGATCAATAACTAGGTTGGACCATCTGCCTGGCTTTCCTTTTTGGTCTCTTCTTAAGATAACTTACCATCTCCACAACATGCGCTTCAGGCCATGAACAAATCTTTCTTTGCTCCCTGGCGACAAACCACATTCATTTGGGAAAATCGGGTTAATTTTTAACCGGGATTGATAAAAATAAAGATGTCATTCCAAAAAAAAAAAAAAGATGCCATTTTTTTTTCCCCTCGCTCAAGCCCACGGACCCCCGAATTGTATCCCTGAACTCTTTGGTTCCGTGGACCTCTGACTAAGGATCTCTGTGCTAAGTGGAAGGGGCCTTAATCCCTGAGTGTTAAATCAATGTGATTTGTGTATCTGTATTATAATCGCCAGCCTGCCCTCATTAATATATCCCCTCCATTGTAAATGCTTTGAAATCCCTTCTCCAACTTACTGATCTCAACTTTCTATCTAACTCCTACTATACTAGCTGGTGGTGGGAAGTAGATGGGGGAACACACGGCCCTTCAAGACCAGCAGGGAGAAGTTGGCAATCACCCCTATTTGTCTACTTTTGCAGATCACTGCCACCCTAGTTTACCTCCAACCCCGACAGAGCACGTAGCTACTGGTGGCATCTAAAAATCACGAAATCTTGTATAAAGAGCCCCCCCCCCAACCTCAAATACAATTAGGCAAGTCCCTAGCCCCCAAAGTAGCATTTCAGAGTTCCTGGATCCATCTTTTTTTCCAAGCTTGATCTCTTCCCGAATAGTGAAAAGTACATCCGTGCTTGTGGATTGAAACAGTGGTTAAACAGCGGGGCTTGCAATCGGCATATAATTAACACATGATACATCAAAATCAATGGATAGACCTGCAAACTATTTTCCACCACTGTAATAGCAATTAAACCTTGTAGTGCTCAAGTGAAGTTTTATCGCACTAAAAAGTCATTAAAAACATCTGGAACTTCTTACAAAGGTCAATGTCTATCAACTGAGATGAGAACAGCATTAATACAAAATACTTTCAAAACCCATGGGATGAAAATACAAGTATAAACAGGCTTTTTTATTTTAATTTTTTTTAACGTGTATTTATTTTTTGAGAAAGACAGAGACAGAATGCGAGTGGGTTAGGGGCAGAGAGAGAGGGAGACACAGAATCGGAAGCAGGCTCCAGGCTCCGAGCCATCAGCACAGAGCCTGACCCGGGGCTCGAACCCACGAGCTGTGAGATCATGACCTGAGCCGAGGTCGGACGCTCAACCGACTGAGCCACCCAGGCACCCCAACAGGCTTTTTGATTATAAAACAGATCAAGAATTCTGATCAAGTTTTAGCACATATTTTTTTTTTGAAAGAGAGGGTGCCAGTGAGTGAGGGGCAGATAGAAGGAAAGAGAGAGAGAGAGAATCCCATGAGGGACAGAGAGAGAGAGAGAGGGAGGGAGAAAGAGAGAGAGAAGCTGGGCTCATGCTCACCCGAAGCAGGGCTTGAGCTCACCAAAGCACAACTCGAACTCACAAACCGTGAGATCACGACACGAGCCAAAGTTGGATGCTTAACCGACTGAGCCACCCAGGCAACCAGTAAGCACATATTTCTAATAAGATCCCTTTTAATAAGATTTAGCTCAGCAAGTCAAACCATCAGTCAAACCAAAATTAAACCATTTAATTTTTGAATTTTATTGAATTCCATCCATGTTGTTGCTTGTATTGGCCATCAGATCATCTCATCCCAGTGTCTATACTGGGACTTGACCTACTTTTGCTAGGCTATGTAGGATGGGGGGGGGGGGGGGGGGGGTTGAGACTGTCTTAGTGCTCAGATGCTGGGAATGCACAGATTTCATCAGAAATCTTACTAGCACTTGTTGGCAGGTGCTATAGGCACAACCGTCTAGAACTCTTAAGAAAAAGCTATGAACATTGGAGAGGAGTCATGTGGTGGTAGTTACGGGAGAAAAGATTGAATAAAGCGAGGCCAGGATAAGGTCTTGTGAAAATTAAACTGGCACATCCTCATGGACTCTGCACCCCCACGTGCAGAATAATGGGTGCATGAGGACAGATGGAAGTAAGGAGCAGAGGCAGAAAATCACAGAGCAAATTCAAGAACTTTTGTGGTCTGGTACGGCAGGAACGATTTGCCCAGGGGGCAGAGGCGTGTTCCAAGAACATAGCAAATGAACAGTAGATCATTGTCGTGTCCAGAAAGACAGAACTATCCACATCATCCACTTATGTTTGTGAGTACATACTCTACGGAAAAGAAATGATACTGAAAGTATTTCCTACGATTAAGAATTGCGTAGAACAGGGGCACCTGGGTGGCTCAGTCGGTTAAGCATCCGACTTCGGCTCAGGTCACAACCTCGCAGTTCATGAATTCCAGCCCCGCGGCAGGCTCTGTGCAGACAGCTCAGAGCCCGGAGCCTGCTTCGGATTCTGTGTCTCCCTCTCTCTCCCTGCTCCTCCCCCGCTCACGCTCTGTCTCTCTTTCTCTCAAAAATAAGTAAACATGAAAAAAAAATTTTTTTAATAAATTAATTTTAAAAAATTGAGTAGAATAAACCCAATCTTTAGCAATTAAGGAAACACACCCAGCCCTGAGAAAAGCTGCCAAGAAGGCAATGTTTTCTCTTGGCAACTGCCTGTCTTTCTCTAAGTATTTCCCACCCGTCTGTCTCCCCACGAGGTGCTCTGGAGGTTGGTGCCTTCCCCATAGCGCTTTCTTGCTAACCAAAAAATCACCACACTCCCCAGGGTTACCACTTTTTCTCCTCCTCTTCTAGCTAATGAACTAAAACCCACTTCTACTTAGTGTAACATTACTACTTTGGGGGGAATGCCTCATAAAAAAGAACTGAAGAAAAGATATTCCCACACATTACAACTTCCAACCGTGGCAGGAGTTTAATTAAATTCCCACTATGGCAAGAACTAATTAACCTTAATGCCAGTGTAGCAGGATTCTCGCACAGAGGGTCAAGACACCCAGGCTTTTCTTTCCAGGATGCAACTTTATTCATGCCGGGCAAGCTCAGTTGGGTTGGTACCCAAGGAACTGAGCCCCGAACCCCATGTGGAGCAGTTTTTTAAATGTATTTTCTTCTTCTTTGTCTCCCATATATGGTAACCCACACAAACATGCCGTCTGATTAAGTGGTCTCAGGTTACAAGGTCAAGAGGGATGTTGTTACCTGCGCATAGCCAGGTTTGTTTGTTTTTTGATTGTTTGTTTTTTCTTTCCTTAAGGAGGGGACCCTACCACACTAGGCATTAGAAAGTCAATTCGCTACACCTACATGTAACATCAGTGCAGAAAGGCTCATGGCTTTGAGCCTTATTTTACTTCCGGCCTCTTTAGCCAGTAGCTATTATTACTTAGTAGAAAAAAAAAACGAAAAAAAGAATGAAAAGAGAAAGAAAAAAAAAAAAAAAAGCCTGAGACTCCATCCTGTTATTTACATCAACAAAAAAAGCTTTGTTGGCGCTTTCTTTAGAACATTGTAAAATGTCTCCAACTTTCCCAGAAAAATACATGAGATTCCTGTGCCAACTTTTCAAAACTGAAAAGGGTTTAACAACAACAAAAATCCCTCAAACCATCATCAAGATGCTGTTTAAGGTCATTAATAAAATGTTCTTTTCTCTGCCTTACGTTTCTGAAATTGACATAAATACTTCTTGTATTTTTTTTTTTTCTTCTCATTTACCAAGCTAAATTTTCAAAGGGTGCCACCTTTTGGTACTATTTTGAAATATCCACAGACTCCCCATTGCAAAATGCTTCTAGAAGCTTACTGTTCAGCGGCCCTGCACTAATAGAGAAATATTTGCTTTCTATTTCCAGCCACCTGGGTGGCATCATATGTCTCCGTCTTCCGAGAATCTGACCCAAACTTCTTGGCAAGCACTGGCTGGAGATGCATTCCAACGGATGAGGATTGCAAAAATGTTATGCCTGCAGATTTGAAGGCAGCTTTTAAGCATCAACATATGTTTCACAAATGCACTTAGACTCTGGGCCGGGGACAGCTTGCCGCCCTGTATTGTTCTTTACTGCTAAAGGAACCAGAAGAGTCATGTGCTTTCTAGCCTCTCATACATATTCAAAATGGCATCAACCCTGAAATCTGAAGCTAACGCCAACCCCAAATCCTATCATTCTACTCATTTATTTGAGTCACTAAATAATTTATCATGTCAACTTTTAAAGTCCTGCCTTACTCTTCTGAGTGCGATGTATAACGTTACGCAAATCCTTATCCGTGTCAGTTGGAATCAGGACAGAAGAGTTTTGCCAAAGTAACTCTCCTGACGATAATAACAAAGTTATGAAACTTGGAGGGGTGGGGGTGATATTCAAAGGCGGTGGACAATTAAAGCATACAAAAACTGCATAGGATGTGACCCTTAAAAAAAGGGATGAACATTAGTCAAGCTCCACTATCTAGCCAGCTCTTCCCCCTCAGGGAAATTTCCAATACTTTCCAATTCTAGGAACAGAGCCTGAGCAGAAAGTCACGGTCATATTGAATGTAGGGGACAGAATTCAGAATCCATGGCTGTGAGAGTGACTGAAAATTAATCCTGGAGTGGAAGGAACTCACCCAAAGGGTGAGCCCCAAATTCTACACACAAATAGTCCTGAAATAGGGGGTGGGCACCTTAACTGCTGTGTATAGACGGACACTCCAAGAAATCTAGTGGGGAACAGCAGAAGTCGACTAAATTCCTCATGGATTTCAGCAGCCACGCCCTCTCTGCCAAGTCTGACGAGGCAGAGGGCTTGTGAACACCTCTGTTAGCGAATGAGGGAACTCACAGACAAGTCGTCTGAAAATACCCAAACTAAAGCACAGGAAGAGAAGAAGAAAGGAAACGTGGAAAAGAGCACAAGAAGCAGGTGTAGGGTAGTCAAATGGCTTGACATACATAGGATTGGAATTCCCAGAAGGCAAGGAGGGACCGAAGAGGACAGCAGCACTATTTGAACAAAGACAAACAGAGATTTCTCCCAAAGTGACTAAAGTGTTAAGCTACAGAGTCAAGATCCTCCGCGAGGCCAAAGCGGCACACGTACCACGGAAACACGTCGAGGTCGTGACGGACATTTCAATCAAGGTCCGTCTTTTATTACCGCAAACGCAACCGTTCCGAACGTTCGCCTCACGCACACGTTTCTACACAAATGAGAGCACTTGGCTTGTGGGAACAAAATACTGTGGTTGATAAATGGTGCTGGGAAAATGGTCTGGAGCCAGAGTTTCATTTCAAACGTTCTCGAGAAAGTAAAAACCGACCCCCCCACCTGGTATTTTTCAGGATAAAAACCCCCGCATTCATTACAAAGCTAGACGCACACACAAAACCCCCACAAATGATGAGTCTATTAGAAGAGAGAACGTTGGGGGGCGCCTAGGTGGCTCAGTGGGTTAAGCGTCTGACTCCCATATCGGCTCAGGTCATGATCTCATGGTTTGTGAGTCTGAGCCCCGTATTGGGCTCTCTGTTGACGGCACAGAGCCTGTTTAGGATTCTCTCTCTCTCTCTCTCTCTCTCTCTTTCTTTCCCTCAGAACAGCCTAACAGCTCCCAAAACCTAAGACAAAATCATCACCTAATCAATATTTGTCCAACTGCTGACTTAATCATCCGGTAAGATACTTCCGGGCAGAGCAACCGAGATGCAAATGAATAAAATACTTAACTTGCTTTAGAAAATGAATTGCTCTCCCTGCCTCGGCGCCTGCTTTACAAACCACTAGAATGTAGTGTCGGGAGGAAGACTTCCTCTGCCCCGTGGTCCTTTGAGCTGGACGTAGAATCAAACTGACGTGAGACAGACTAACAGAGAGAGTCCAATGTAATAGGCCTGCCTGCGGGGAATCCGCACAGGCTGGAAATTCCAAAGGCAATGAGGCAACGCGAAGCTTCTCTGAGCTCAGGAGAAGGGCAGGGCCTGAGGATACAAAGGAGAGGAAGGCCATTAGCAGGAAGGGGAAAGGAGATGTCTGAAAACCAGCGTTGTCCTATTTCGCTGGTAAGTTTCCTAAGTAAAGGGGAGTCTCTGTTAACAGCTCTCTTCCTGGCACAGGCTCTCCTTTCCAATGCAGATTTCAGCAGTTGAGGGGGAGGCAGAGAGCTTCTCCTGCACCTGCTGGGTTTCGATTACTTTTAGTTTCAAAGTATGGCCAAGTGGCCCACGTTGGGGCAGCCTGCCCTTGGCGCCCTTCAGGAAATTTGTCAGAATATAGGTGGCAAAAGTCCGAAATCACACCAGAAAAAATCCTATGACATTTTACGTCGGCAAAAGTCAGGTCCTCGGGCTCCAATACCCGCTGCAGCTCTTCCCAGTTGAGTAAATGGCGATAACGATAATACCTATTTACGGTATTCCGTTAACGTTAAACAGATTAACGAAGACATTTTTAGGATGGTGCTTGACACATGGTTGTTCTCAATAGATACTAGGTTGGGATTATCATGATAAGAGCAAAAAATCAAATACAACAAGACAAGGGAAGATAAAGGAGTATGGGCACTAGGTGTTCCTGGGACTCTGTTGGTCACACATTCTTTCTGTAAAGGATCAGATCATAAATATTCTAGGCTTTGCAGGCCACATGAGGTCTCAGTTCCACCTTCTTTCTTTTTTGCTACAGCCTTTTAAAAATATAAAAATCATTCTTAGCTCACGGGCCATACAAAAACCGGCCAGATTTGGCACAGGCCAAGACGGCGTCTTCATTGTACTATTTACCAGGAGAAAGTTAATCCCTGTAATAACCACACCGGTTAAGATCGGTTTGTGACAAGGGGTGCCTGGGTGGCTCAGTTGATTAGGCGTCCAACTTCAGCTCAGGTCGTGATCTTACGGTTCAGGTTCATGAGTTCGAGCCCTGCATGGGAGTTTCTGCTGTCAGAGCAGAACCCCCTTTGGGTCCTCTGTCTCTCTCTCTCTCTCTCTCTCTCTCTTTCTCTCTCTCTCTGCCCCTCCCCAGCACGTTCTGTCTCTCTCTCCCTCTCTCTCTCTTCCCCTCAAAAATAAATAAACATAAAAAAAATTAGTTTGTGACGACCTAACACTTGGATTCCTCATCATTTTATTATTTTCCCTTTGTGTTTGCATCTGTAGCATGAAAATAACTTGTCCTGATGGAAAAACAAAGTCCCTCAAACAATGTTTTGCATAATGAAAACAAGAGGCATAATAGTTAGGGTTTGGGAGAGTTGGGGTCTTTTTGTTTTGTTTTATTAACTTTTCAGCCAATTATCTTCACAAAAGGTCATCATTTCCTCTACCTTGTTTTCCAGCTTCTTCCCAGGTCCGTTCTCCTGCTTTAGGATTGATCAACTTCTACTTTATTCTACCACCTTCTTTCTAACTTGCTCACATTTATTTTCTCTACCCTTAAGGGATTAAACAGACTTCCAAGTTGCTTGGTGGTTAAGAATAATGGATTTTTCCTGTAAACAATATGGAAAGGGAGAGAGTAGGTGGGCGTTCTGGAAACAAACGTGAGCTTGGCGCCTCCAAGGGCTTTCTATGCCCAAACCTCACAGCAAGAACATCTGGTGCTCTGTGCAGCTGTAGAAAGAGCTGTTTTTAAAAATAAACAAAGCTCTACTATTTAAAGGGGAAACTGTGGTTTTTGTTATTTCAAAGTTACAAATGTTCCCCCTTCTGTCCGCCTTTAGCGCTGAGCTCTCTTCCGGCCACCAAGCATATCCAAGAAAAAGTTCTCAATTTAAATAGTAAAATAATACAGAATAAAATTCTTCACCCGTGGAAGCCTGAATTATGTAAGCCGTGGGAAAGAATACAGGAACATTCCAGGGGTTGTGATGGCCTGTACTAAATGGAATGTCCCACAGTGGAGGTGAAGGTTGTGGTTCTGTTCTGTTTGGATGGCCTGGGCCACTTCTTGCAAACATGGGCCAGGTTCCTGGTGGTTAATCTCTAGTTCTGAAGGCTTCAAATGATTCACCGTGCAGTGAGTCATGCTTCTACAATGGCTTGCTTGCAAAGCCCTGAAACTTCTCAAACAGCCCAATGCTGGCCACTGGGTCTGTGACCCTGACCCAAATCCACCCAAAGACCAGTGACTTAGAATGGCCTTGTTCATGTTTCTGCTTTCTCTTGCTTTTTCCATTCGGATTTTTTTTTTCTTTTTTGTTTTTTGGATGTCAAGGAGCATTTTTACTTCCAAAACTTTTCCAAGCCCATTGTTGGGGGTCTTCCTTTTTTAGCTAAACTCTATAGACTTTCAACACTAGGATCTCATTTATGAGCCAGATGACCTATCGGGTGGAGCCCCAGGCTCTGGCTTTCTGGTCAATCTGAATGATTTGGAGGGAGTGCCTGGATGGCTCAGTTGGTTAAATATCTGACTCTTGGTTTTGGCTCAGGTCATGATCTCACAGCCCTGCGTCTGGCTCTGGGCTGACAGCATAGAGCCTGCTTGGGATTCCCTCTCTCTCTCCTCTTCCCCTACTCTCTCTCTCTCTCTTTCTCAATAAATAAACATTTTTAAAAATCTGAGTTTTGGTCAGATTTTGGTCAACTCTGGTTTCTGAGAGAAAGGAGAGAGAGAGAGAGCAGAGAATATGGCTGAAATTTTGACTTTTATTCAAGCTTTATCAAGATTCATCCAAAGGATAAATTTGTCCCGCAGTCTATGGAACCACCAAATAAGAGGGAAGTACAGACACAATCTTCCAGACCTGCTCTTCACAAATGAAAGCCTTCTGTTCGCGATGCTTGTGAAAACAACAATACAAAATTAGATATATCCTTTTATTGATGACCACTCAGCAAATGGGAAAAGCGTTTTCCTTGCTCCTTATTCTTGCTTGGATTCCGAGTGTTCCAATTGGCATAATGTAAGTTTCAAGTAGATGAGGCACTGGACGTTTTCTTGAGTGTTTTCCTCTCTGCCGTGACCCCTTACTTCATCTGCTTTTCCGCTTTCCCTCCTTCTGACTTTGTGAGAAAAAATATGAACAATGTTTATAAATTCTAAACCCCTCTGCGTCGCCGGGCTCCCTATTTGTTTTCTCACTCACTGGGCCCCCCATTGCATGGCAATCCCTAATCCTCTTCTTCCTGATATTAGTCTATTTCCACCCCCCAGCCCCCAGGCTCACATTACCCAATCATCTGCCACAAATCTTGGAGCGATATTAGCATATTTGTTTTGAAATGAGGGAGACGAGATGGAAAAAAGTCAGAAGCCGTTGGCTTTCCTTTCGCTTCACCAAACATTAAGTATTACTGCTCCATGCCTCATCTGAATCTCAAAAATGTTAATCACAAATGACGAATGACGTGCCCTACCTATCACAGGAAGACTAGCTCAAGAAACTTGCCAGCAACCCACAAACGAGTCCACTTTCTTTGTATCTTGCCACGAGGCTCTCTACGTCAAGCTGAGAAGTTAGTATTGAGGACACAATTCTAGCCTGAACATTTCAGGTAAGTGTGAGGTCTGGTATTAGCTGCTGATTTCATGCATCTGTTGATACCTTTGCCGTCTTTGGAGATAAATAGCCAAAAAGTATTTCTTCTCGTTTCTTCATTATCCACTTTGCAGCGTAGGGTCCAGTGGCCCACATGCAGTGTTATTACATAAGCTGATATCTCTTTTGAGCCATAGGATTCCCAGGAAAATAGGACTTAAAGTTTTAAAACTGGAAGGCACACCGACTCAATCCACAGGGAATGTCCCCACCTGTACCAAATTGTAGTTCACCGTGTCCGATGTAGTAGCCCCATTTCCCGTCTGAATCCCTGTCAAATGTATTCCCGTCTTTGAACATGGTCTCTGCCAGTCATTTATCCTTTCCGTTCATAAGCTTTAAAATCTTTAAACCCAAATGCAAGACTGAACTAGGATTTTCCCTGGCTGTTGGCATGGACCTTTGTTCTTGGTGGGGGCTTGTCATTAGCCATAGTCCTTCACAGATGACGGACTTGCCTTGCTTTTTTGGGTTAAGTTCCTGTGGCCATGAAGCCTCGGTCTCCTCATGTGGAATAAATGGTTGATAAGAGCCCCCGTCTCGTTATCGAATTGCAATGATTAAGTGAGGAAATGAGCAGAAAGCCTATTACAAACACATACTGGCATCCTCAGAAGAACTCGGTAAATGTTAGAGAAAGCACCACCATCATCATCACCCCACATTTGAAACAACAATTCATGACCATTCGTGGACACTTAAAAGCTTTTACTACAGAAACATCATTACTGTTGACATACCATCATCATAGACATGACTGCTTGCAGACTGCCTCCACTATATCTCTTCATTGTCAGCTACTTGTAATTTGCCTTGATTTAATTTAATAAATCTAGTTCAGTTAAGTAGAGGGAAATAGAAGAAACAGAAGGGAGGCAGGCATTTCAAGCTGTACATAATAAAGTGGGCAAACTGTAAATCTTAGTTAGCCCTAACCTTAGTTAGCTTTAGTAGCTCTAAAGCAGCAAACTGTAGCACAGAATGTAAAAGTCTAAATCGTAAAGAGAAATGAGAAAAACCTGACCCCCTCTGATTTGTATGTTAAAAAACTAACAGGAATAGGGATTAAAGGTCTAATGTGATCAGTGAAGATTTGCTTCATGTCAACTACAGTATCGGTCTGTGTCTACATTTTTATCTCTGTATCTTATTTCTATTTCTTGTTAATTTTTAACGTGTACTTATTTTCAAGAGAGACAGAGACAGAGACCGAGTGTGAGTGGGGGTGGGGCAGAGAGAGGGAGACACAGAATCCAAAGCAGGGTCCAGGCTCTGAGCTGGCAGCACAGAGCCCGACGTGGGGCTTGAACCCAGGAACCGCGAGATGATGACCTGAGCCAAAGTCGGATGCTTAACCGACTGAGCCACCC
Source organism: Panthera tigris (assembly GCF_018350195.1). Taxonomy (NCBI): domain Eukaryota; kingdom Metazoa; phylum Chordata; class Mammalia; order Carnivora; family Felidae; genus Panthera; species Panthera tigris. The sequence goes on along the minus strand of NC_056673.1, from coordinate 49,513,398 downwards.
GGGTGCCCTGAGTACCCTGTTTCTAAAAGAATGTGTTCCTTTCTCAGAACATGGTTGTTTCTTAAGTCACCTTGCTTTTTGGGGCGGAGGGTGGTGGTGAATGTACGTTTTAGTCCAAATTGCTATTGTGTTCGTACTCAGTTGGAGAACAGAACTATTATTCCTGCTGCTCTAAATGGCAAGCAGTGGAGCGACCAGCATTCGCGCGTTTGCATGTCACGACCCAGTAACTTGAATAAAGATCATGAATATGTATTTCATGGCAGGGAGGTTCTTAAAGCTATAATTCTGTGTTTTCCACCAGGAATTCAAAAGTGTAATCAGAATAAATTCCACTCAGATGTTTACTCTGCTTAAGCTACTTGCAAAGAGCAAATAAGTGAGCGAGATAAATAGAGTGGAAACAATGTTCTCATGCCACAGGGACAAGTTCATCTGAGAGGGATGGGGCTTCCTTTCACCCTGTGTGAAAAAACAATCTCTGGCTCTTCGTTCTATTGTCCCCTTTCCACCCAGTGTTTAAAGCCATTGCATTCACAGGATGGTCACATGACTTTGGCCCTTGGCATCTTGGATTCTGTCCTACGGTGGTATGTTTCAGTCCCTTCTGCGCTGCTGGGAACTGGCACATGATGGTACACAAACACAGCATGAGCTTTATTCGTGCCAAGAGAACAAGCCGTCCCTTCTCTAGGAAGGTTACATCCTGAAAGCTGGCCTTTGGTCAAAGATGGGCGCTCTTCACCAGACGGGAGCCCAACTCCTGAGGGGTGAACCAACATGCCATTCCAGACCCTTGACACTGGCCATGACAATCCATGCTTGTTTCACAAGAAACACAGCAACTCTGAGCTCCAAATAACCCCTGAACCCAGTCAAACGATCTGTCTGTGTGGGACCTTTTTGCCTGAACCCAGGGTCAAGGCGGCCTCACGTTTTAATTGCTCTCCAGTGGTGATTGTTTCATTGGGAGAGATTGGGGAAACTTGTCACAAGCATTGATCCTAATTAAAATTTTGGACACTGAATATTTTTTTTTAATTTTTTTTTTAATGTTTATTTATTTTTGAGAGAGTCAGAGACAGAATGCGAGTGGGTTAGGGGCAGAGAGAAAGGGAGATACAGAATCCAAAGCAGGCTCCAGGCTCAGCCATCAGCACAGAGCCCGACGCAGGGCTCGAACTCACGAGCTGTGAGATGGTGACCTGCGCCGAAGTCCGGCGCTCAACCGACTGAGCCAACCAGGCGCCCCTGAACACTTAATATTAATCAAATCCAAGAGTAGAGAGATGGTTCAAAGAGTGAGGACCTACCCCACCCCAATTCCAACAATGAAAGCATTACAAAGCCTGACTTTTCATTAAAGGTAAAAAAAAAAAAAAAAAAAAAGCTAGCTTATCCATTGCTGAGCAGAAATAAAAATTCTTGCTGAGGGGCACCTGGGTGGTTCAGTCGGTTAAGCGTCCGACTTTAGCTCGGGTCATGATCTCGCAGTTCATGAGTTCAAACCCCGTGTTGGGCTCTGTGCTGACAGCTCAGAGCCTGGAGCCTGCTTCCGATTCTGTCTCCCTCGCTGTCTCTCTCTCTCGCTCTCTCTCTCTCTCTCTAGAAAATAAATAAACATTAAAAAAAATATTTTTAATTCTTGATGATACTCATTTTAGTCTCTGAATCTCCTTTATGAAAAGGGTGGGATTTTTAGCATTTTTCTGGGTCTGGTATGTCTCATATTTTTTTTTAATGTTTATTTACTTTTGAGAGAGAGGGAGACAGTGAGTGAGTGGAGGAGGGGCAGAGAGAGAAGGCGATGCAGAATCCGAAGCAGGCTCCAGGCTCTGAGCTGTCAGCTCAGAGCCCGACACTGGGCTCGAACACACAGACCGCAAGATCGTTACCTGAGCCGAAGTTGGACGCTTAACCGACTGAGCCATCGAGATGCCCCTGTTATGTCTAATATTTTGAGAAGCCGATGGCATACAGGACAAAAAAAGAGAAAGAGAGAGAGCGAACACTCCCTGGGAAAAAATCCTGCTGTCTTCCCTGAAATTGGGCCATGAACTGACACTGTCATTGTGTCATCCATCTTCAGTCCCAGGACTCAATGTGGCAAGGTCCCTGCAAGCCAAATGCCATTAACCAAATGCTATCACCACCCAAATCTCCATCTGCCTAAAAGATGTCTCCATCCTGGAAAATGGTCCCCTTCACTGGAACATAATCTGAAGCCTCATGGGTCTGTAGAGACGCTCTCCATAGAAAAGCCAGCACGATAATTTAAGAGTCCCTTGGGGTTTGTTAGAATGAGGTTCTGGCCCCGAACAGTTGGCATGCAAATCACAGTTCCGGTTACACATACTCATAACTGGAATCGAGTAGCCAGTCTCCTGATCTGGAAATTGCATAATTGCAGAGACTTTACTAGGTCTTATCCCAACACAGAAGTTCAAGAGTACATTCTAGGATATTCCCATGCAAAAGAGTGAAACTGGGCCCCTTCTTCACGCCATATACAAAAATGAACCCAAAATGGATCAAAAACCAAAGACAAGACCTAAAGCTATAAAATGAGGTGTCTTTGCTATAGATCTTAGCAACTTTGGATCAGCCAATGATTTCTTAGATACTATGCAAAAAAGTGTGAGGAAAAACTAATAATTTGGACTTCAAAATGTAAAACTTTTGTGTGTCAAAAGACACTATCAAGAAAGTAAAAAGAGGGACGCCTGGGTGGCTCAGTCAGTTAAGTGTCCGACTTCAGCTCAGGTCATAATCTCACAGTTCATGGGTTCGAGCCTGACATCAGGTTCTGTGCTGACGGCTCAGAGCCTGGACCCTGCTTCGGATTCTGTGTCTCCCTCTCTCTCTCTGCCCCTCTCCCACTCGTGCTCTGTCTCTCTCTCTCTCTCAAAAATAAATCAACGCTAGAAAAATTATATTAAAATAAAGTAAAAAGATAACTCACAGAAAGGGAGAAAATTCTTGCAAATCAAACATGACAAGTCTAGTATCCAAAGTATATATTTAAAAAATCTTGCAACCCAACATAAAAAGATAAAATGCCCAAGTTTAAAATAAGGCAAAGATTTGAAGAGACATTTCTCTGAACAAGATCTACGAATAGCCAATAGACGCGTAAAAAGATGCTCAACGTTATTAGGCATTAGTGACGTGCAAGTCAAAACCAGAATGAGATAGCACCTTACACCCAGTAGGATGTCTACAGCTAAAAAGGCAAAGAAACAAACAAACAGAAGGTAACAGGTGCTGGTGACAATGTGGAGATATCCAAAGCCTCATACATTCCCATTCGGCATGCAAAAGTTCTCGGCACTGTAAAAAACAGTTTGGCATATCCCCAAAATGTCAAACACAGAGTTACCACGTGACCTAGCAAATCTGCCTCAAATGGAACATTAAGTACAAGGTTATACCGACACCTGTATGGCTGCTGGCTGAGGAGCAGGAAGAGCCGGTTTCCACCAGTGTGTGCTCAAAAAGAAAACCTTTCTTATCGGCTGATGGGTAAAATTGAGCTCTGATCCTGGAGGAGTTAGGGAGTGAGTCTGTGACCCTGGGTCTATGGTGCAACAGGCAGGGAAAAGGACCTGGGAAGTAGAGATCCCCCCAAAGTAGACTGAGTCTCAAAATCATGGTACTGGAGTAGTCTGTAAGACAGGAAAAAGGACTACCAGCCCCTGCTGGGAGAATCCCTTAAGGGAGAAGCAGGGTAGAATCGTAGAGTTCCCCATAGCAAAGATGATGCAGATTTCAATGGTAAGTCCCCTTTTCCTTTGGCATGACTCTGGGCCAGATGCTTTAGTTAAAACATCATGAGTGTTGGATAGAGTGAGATCTCCAGGGTTTGGGGCTTGGGCGGTTATGGCACCTAGCGCCATACCTTCTCCGAGAGGACCAAAGCCCAATGTCTGGAATGGAAGGAACACTTCTCTCAGCATAGCTGGCTTCCCTTGACTATATTGGCCACAGCACAATGGATAGAGCCCTTGTGGCTCAAAGACAACTCTACGGGATGTGCTTGGAGTATCTGAGACACCGAAAGACTTTGGAGTCTGGTCAGGTCTTACACCGACCTTTATGAATTATTGCAAGAGAATTCTGAGGCCTCACCTGATACTTGCACCTCAAACTGAAATTACAGGAAGGAAAGACTTTTTTCCACTCTTTCGTATTTGCTGAGGGTTGTGCAAAGAGCGTATGTCTGCAAATGAAGCAGACCGTCTAGAAGGCAGAGACCACTAGAGGCAGATCTGTCCAACGTTATTCCACACATGCATTTCCCAAGATGATAAATGGGGTGGTCTGTGACCAAAGGATTCTAAAGTCAAGATTGGACAAGATTGGGTTAAATGAAGTTATGTTGGTTTCTCTCTGTACGTTATAAATCTCCCATCTGTACGTTATAAATCTCCCAGAAAGGCTTGTCATGGACAAGTCTTTTGTGAGGCATCTAATTAGAGAAAGTTCCATGGAACACATTGGTAGGAAACCTTACAAAGTAAAAAGGAATTTCACTGACTTTTAAAGACTTCTAGCAGAAAAGAAAAATACACTATTATCTCTGGTATCAATTTCTCTTAAGTTCCTTACTTTGTAGAGTCCTTCCAGCCTAAAATGGGCAAGCTACTCTAGGGAATTGATAACCTTCAATCGAGATAAAATTTTCCCTGGTGTAATTAAATCCCTTTAAGGCATGCTTTATTGTTCTTATTCCATCAGTAGAAATGAATTAAAACACATCAGCACCTTCGTATATTGGAAACAGCCCCTAGAGCCCATTCTGCCCATACGATTTTTCCAGCAAATAAGTAAGAAACAAACGCATGGAATTTTTGTGTCTAACTAATGCAGTAGAAACCCAGCTCAGTCACTGCACACTGCAGTAACAGTAATAGGTTTAGACTGTACACATGTAAGTGATGTAAGTCAATGGAACAATGGAAGGACCACCAGGATTAAACGAGGAAAATAGTGCAAGTCGAGTAGATGAAAGGAATTTGCTGAGCTTATAAATAGTACTTCGGTTTTTTGTCTTTTTTCTTTACATATAATTTATTGTCAAATTGGCCAACATGCAGTGTCTACAGTGTGCTCTTGGTTTTTGGGGTAGATTCCCGTGGTTCATCGCTTACCTACAACACCCAGTGCCCATCCCAGCAAGTGCCCTCCTCAAATCCATCACCCCTTTTCCCCTCTCCCTCACCCCCCATCAGCCCTCAGTTTGTTCTCTGTGTTTAAGAGTCCCTTATGGTTTGCCTCCGTCCCTCTCTGTTCATCACTATTTCTTTTTTTGCCCCCTCCCCTCCCCCCACGGTCTTCTGTTAAGTTGCTCAAGATCCACAGATGAGTGAAAACATGGGATAGCTGTCTTTCTCTGACTGACTTTATAAATAGTACTTTGAACTAAAATACACTGTCTGAGCACCTACTAGGGTCTTAAAAAAGAAAGAATGAATGAACAGCTGAATAGAGTAAGGAAAAAAATACCCTGGGAGTTTTGTATTCCCTGCAAAGCAATCACATGACTTTTTCAAAAAGCGTATGCAATGGAGTCAGACACAAAGCGTATGCAGTGGGCGTGGCATTGTTTTTAGCAGACTACTTTTATGTGTATTCTCTCATTGGTTTTGCACAACAATCCCGTGAAGGAGGAAGAGCGGGTTTAATTACTCCCATGTGGCAGATGCATTATTTTGCCAGTTAAACAGCTGGGTGGTGCCAGGAACGGAGCAAGGCTTTAAGGGTGGAACAGAATGGCCCCGGCCTCTGCCCTCACAGAAGACAGACTAACGGGGAAGGCAGATATCCCATGAATGAACAATGGAGAGTCTCAGAAGGTTGCAGCAGATGCGAAGAGACCTACAAATAAGGAAACAATCCAGAGGGGATTAAATGGTTTACACAGGGACAAATGGTAGCTGGTTTGGCTTTAGACATATCATCAGAGCCCATATCCTCCCACTCTGGACAGAACACGGTGCGGACCAAGGAAAGCAATCACACCCACTGTGTCCTAGCCCGGTCACGCCATTTTAGGCATTTTTAAAAAAAGAAACATTGACAAAGGAGGAGCTTACCGAGAAAACCAGCAGGGTAATAAGAGGGTACAAGTTATCTCTTTTAAGGAGAAGTTAGAAAACTGGGTCTGTTTCGCTTAAAAAAAAAAATTGTTAAGAACGAGTACTAGGATAGGCTCATAACACGCAAACATTTGCAGGGTTATCATGTGGACGAAGGGGCAGACGTGAGATTGAGGAGCTGAAGATCAGTCCCAGTGCCCTGTAAGGCAGATGTGCCCATCAGGGTTCAAATAAAAATGCTTAGGTGGCAGGGTGAGACGACAGGATCCCTAAGGGGCCACCCACATGCACTTTGGGAGCATGAGAACGTTGTAGTTCAGTGTATGAACTCGGGGTTCATCAGACGGTTCAAAGCAAGCTCCCTGCCGTGACCGCCATCACTTACTAGCTGTGTTCCCTTGGACAAGTTACCTAATCTTCCTGTTCTCAGTTTCCTTACCTGTGAACGGGAAATAATGGAACGTATCTCAGGTGGTGGTTGTAGCATTTAGTAAGGTAAGGGATATAAGCCTATTTCTTTCAGTGCCTGGCCATGGGTAAATACCAATTAAATAAGTGACTATCCATTTAATGAATGGATTGTGAATGAATAAAGTACTCAAGAAACAGCATTAGGAGTGTTAGCTGGCCGTAGTCCAACTAAAACAACCTGACCTGCGGGTCCGACGATGAACTGACAGACGTGTGAATGTACCATCGACCCCAGTGAGCTTTGCAAATAGACAGTGTTTCCACTATCTACTTACGAGATCAATTCCTGTGCTGGATAAAACTTGGACCGAATGTTCTCAAAACTCCTCCCCAGTTCTTAAATACCATGAGAGTAAGAACCATCAAGTGGTCTCATTGTACAAGTCAGGAAGTTTCCATTCCTCTGGGGCAGCAGGAAAGGTCATGGAACTGGAATCGTGAAGCAGTTTCTTTCTAGAAAAGGAATGAAAAGTCCTTCCCCCACTCCCTACACCAGTCTGTTATTTACGACAACATAAGAGCATTTTGTTTTTTTGTACCTTTCTCTAAAAGAACTTGGGAAACTGTCTCTTCAATACCCAGAATGTTCATACGAGATTTCTTTTTGCCTGTTCCCCCTGCCCACCCCCACCCCCCCACTCGGGACTCCCAAAGAAATACACCCAGGGACAGCAAGAATCTTCACTGTATGAATTATGGTCTTTTACAATATTTGGTTTTTTTCCAGCTCTGCTTTGCATCTTCGACCTCCCTGTGAAAAACAGAAACTCCTTGTTTCTAGTGAGATGTGGAGATAGGTTTCCAGATGGTGCCATCTCCTGGTCAAACATAGAAACCAACATTGCCCGTTCCTTCCCGCAGTTCCCACAGCACGAAGCCTACTCCATGAGGGAAGTCAGACAGGAAATGCTTATCTCCCTAGAATTTAATTCTGGCCTCTTGGCTGATGACAGCTTGAACTGCATTCCAATTAAGCCATGGGACAGTTTCAAAAGTTCAGTGCTTATTTATTTGCAAGTACACGTTCCTACTGAAAAATAATTACCCATTAAATTCAGAGGTAGGTTCAACCTCTGGAAAGGGAAATTGAATGGGGACTCTTCTAAAATGCTCTCGGCTGCCAACGTCATCAGATGAATAAGCCATTTGTTTTTGGCTTATCCACTCAAAACCACTGTTGTGTCCCTGAGAAGGAGAGATCCAGGGATCCGGGATCCAGAATCTGAAATTCCCCATCTATTTACAGGCATACCTTGTTTTATTACACTTCTGTTTATTGCGCTTTGGCAGATAGGGCATTTTTTACAAATTGCAAGTTTGTGGCAACCCTACGTTGTCTACGTTTATTGGTGACATGTCTCCAATAGCGTCTGCTGACTTCATGTCTCTGTGTCATATTTTGGTAATTCTCGCAACATCTCAAATGTTTCATCATTATAATATGCGTTATGGTGATCTGTAATCAGTGATTACAGCTGACTGAAAGCTCAGATAGTTAGCATTTTTTGGCAATAAAGTATTTTTTCACGAAAACATGCACATCGGGGGGCGCCCAGGTGCCTCAGTTGGATATGTCCGACTCTTGATTTCGGCTCAGGTCATGATCTCACAGTTTGTGGGATCGAGCCCCACGTTGGGCTCTGTGCTGACAGTGTGGAGCCTGCTTGGGATTCTCTCTCTCCCTCTCTCTGCCCCTCCCATGGTTGCATGCATGCTCTCTCTCTCTCAAAATAAATAAACTATAAATAAATAAATAAATAAATAAATAAAGCATTGTTTTTTTAAGACATAATGCTATTTACACTTAATAGGGCTACAGTATAGTGTAAACATAACTTTCATGCACAGGGAAACAAAAATACTCATTTGACTCACTTTATTGCGATCTCTGTTATGACTGAAGGTTGACCCAGGACACATGCAGAAGAGCCATTCTAGAGAAAATCCGTCATTTACCACCACAGCCTTTGAGTCCAAACCCCTATGTAAAACCCTTCGTACATAGGAACCACCAGGACTCCATTTGTGCCGCTGCCCCGAGCCCAAAAGTCAGAAGATCGAATGACCTCTTTGGACTCACATCTTAATTCAAGCCAGTGTGCGTGGAGAGAAGTCAAGGAAAAATGAACCCGGGTGAAAGGGTCCCCAAAATAACAAAGTTTCTTCCTGAAGTTGAAAAAAAATCTAGATTAAATCATCCGTTCCGGCCTTCCCAGGGTGGCACTGAGGCGAGAGAAGGCAGGTTTAGCCAGGAGGGAGACATCTCTGTGTCCACCAGGTTTCTCGGGCTTCCTGGAAGACCGAATCCTTGAGGAGTCGAGCCCAGGACTTTGCATCCTGAGACACTATATGAGGGGTTCCCGGATCGGAGCCCCTCCAAACCAGCCCTGGGATGCCCCCAGAACTCCCTGTGCGGTGCGCATCTTGATGGAGCGAAGGAAAGAAGGATGCTTGAACATGCTTCATTCTTTCCTGGGACCAGCAGCTTTCACCAGAACAAAAGTCACAGCACGTTTGGAATCTGAAATAGGTTGGACTTGGAAGGCACACTTACAGCTGATGCTGGAAAGCGGTATCTTTCGAACGGCTGGAACACCACGATCCGTCAGGCTGTTCTGGCACCCAGAGCTGATGTGAAGCACACGCTTCCAAACATGGCTGAGATTTGGGGGTGGGGGGGACAAATATTTCAGAAAATAGCAGCATGAATGAATTTTTCTCCATGAAACATATCACTGTGGATGCTTTCAAAAGGAGCATACTTAAGGGGTGCCTGGTGGCTCAGTCGGTTAAGCGTCCGACTTCGGCTCAGGTCATGATCTCACAGCTCGTGAGTTCGAGCCCCGCGTCGGGCTCTGTGCTGACAGCTCGGAGCCTGGAGCCTGCTTCGGATTCTGTGTCTCCCTCTGTCTCTGCCCCTCCCCTGCTCATGCTCTGTCTGTCTCTGTCTCTGTCTCAAAAATAAACTAACATTTTTTTAAAGAGGAGCATAATATGCAAACATGTTTATACACATCAAAATTATACCGATCAAAATTCGTTTAACATCGAAATTTTCAGACTTCATGGGCCAAGAGATACTTATGTTAAGGAACATCTAACAAGATGTCAAGGAACCAGGGCCCTAAAGAACACACCATAAGAAATTTGGCTCATAAAACAAAGCAGGTATGTCAGAGTTTGGTTGTGGATGATGATGATTTCCCAGAACCAGGAGGGACGGGCCTCAATAAAGGGACCACCACGCAGTTGCCATGGGACAATGAAAACAGCTCTATGATCAGAGAGCAGAAAGGAGAGACTCAACCAATGGGTCGGTGAGTTGCTGAAGACCCATCTCTATCATTCCACTAAGCTCTGCCTGTAAAACTCCCCCGGTTCCAGGAAATGACAGCACAGCTTGTAGCTATGACAACAACAACACAATCCGCGTCCCTGTCAACAATTTAGGATGTGATTCCACCAAGTGGTATGTGCAGGGCTGATTCTAACGTGAGTGTTGGAACATTCTGGCTCCACTAAAGCCCCTACAATTCTTGCACTAGAGATCGCTCTTCCAAAAAGGATTGGATCTCGATTTCTTCTGCGTAAAATGAGAAGACACGGGTTGGGGTGGCTCACAAAGTCCCCTCCAGCCTTAAGAGTTCTTAACGCGAGGGAACAGTGAAAAAGAGATCTGTTATGGTGTCCTCTTTGCTGCCTTTCTGAGAAATTTAAATTTGTATGGAAACCTTTGTATGTTTTCCGTACTAGACCTAAGTACTTTTTATTTCTGAGTTCCCAGCATAGGGTATCGGGTTTCCTGGTTGGGTGGGGGAGGGAGAAGGACATTCCACCATCATTGTCTGGGGATTTGCAAATGGGTTTCCCTGTCTGAACCTGCTGAGGGTTAAGCAAATCTCCCTGGAGAAATGCAATTTGCTTTGCCTCTCGAGCACTACATCATAAAGTGGCCACTTTCCCCTTTCCACTTGACCTTCGTCTCCCACAGAGACTTCCTGTGGCTTTGGTTCCCTGGATTTTGCTACTTTAAACAAAAACAAAAACGAAAAACAAACAACAAAAGGGATTAAACACCGTGCCCTGAATACCCACTCTGGGTTTCTTAAACATTCGCAATTGCACTAAACGCCAATGACTGCCATCATTTAGTTCTTTCCCACTCTACTCCAGGAAGATCTGCATGGATGCAGTCAAATGGGTATCCATGGTCACACTGACCCAAAGATTGGGTGATTTCTGATCACAAACTGCTACTACCATGCAGCCAGACAAAATAAGAAATTTAAGTGGGCAGGGAGGAGGGGGTGAGTCCCGTTCCCACCCACCCCCACCCCCATCTCCAGGTACCTGTGTAATTATAAATATTCTAGAGGGTCAATGCGTTCATCTCACTGATGATGCCTTTGCTGGTGTTTTTCTTTGTGTAGCTGTGATTAAGGTGAAGAACAAAGCCTCAGAGGAGTTAAACATCTGTCATTTGCAGGGCGTGGAGGCTCTGTTTGCTTTTCTCTTTAGGATCCTGAAATCGAACAAACAAACAGACAGAACAAGCCCAGGATCCAGAAGCTGAGGGGATGCCCTGGGACAAGATTGCCCCAGGTAAACTTGTCACATCATCCCCCTAGGATGTGGACTCTCCAGGGGTTCCAGAGGTGCTCTGTCTCACCTAACTTGGCACAAAGTATGGGGATCCGAAGTATGGGGATCGCCAGTGTTCCTTTGCAACAAGGTATTCATTCTCCCCAAGACTTAAAATCTAACCTTCTGTTGGCATATGGAGTATGGGGCAGGCACCCTGCGGAACGGAAGAGAACTCTGGCCCAGGGAACTTTGTCGTCGTTGCTTGGCCTTATAAGAATTTGAGTTCCCAGCTCTCTCTCTCTCGTCTTCTTCCTACGGCGTGTCTATCATTTCTCATCCTCCCCGTGTTCATTCTGTCCCATTCTTCTTTAATGGGCAAGCCTCAACTCCAGCCGAGGAAGATAAAGGAACCAATTCTGACAATAACCAAGTGTATCATCAACGATTTCTCCCTTCCAGGGGGCATTTGCGGTCACGCCTGGACCCAGAAGTTTTTCTCAATCTCCTTGGCTGTAACTACTTTGCCTTTTTGATGCGTTTGAAATAGTATAGACATCGTAGGCAAGGAGAAATGTTGCCCTCTCCAGGGCGTGTGAATCTCAGGGTCTTCTAGGCTATCCTTCATAAGCATATTCCTTTCTTATGGATTGTTCATTCTTGTCTTTGACTTTGAAGTTAATGCAGCCGGTGACAGTCTTGTTGACTAGAACGACTTCTGCACACATTTATTGCTCAAGTGGAAAAGGAGAGACTTTTTTCAGTTCATTTATTTACTTTTGAGAGACAGAGAGAGCAAGCGAGCATGAGAGGAGCAGAGAGAGAGAGAGAGCGAGAGAGGCAGAGAGAGAATCCCAAGCTGGCTCCTTGCTGTCAGTACAGAGCCCGATACAGGGCTCGAACTTGCGAACTGTGAGACGACGACCCCAGTCGAAACCAAGGGTCAGACGTTTAACTGACTGAACCACCCAGGTGCCCCAAGGAGAGACATTCTTAAACTCCCTTTCTTTCGGCAAAATAAAATGCTGATCGACACAGTTTCCTAAATCAGGTGGGCCTGAGAATGTTTGGGGCCCCTTGGTATTATGGGGGAGGCAAGGGAATCTCAATCTCCATTATTAAGCTTGCTCTCTTAACCCTCCTGCCTTTTTTTTTTTTTTTTTTTTTTTTTTTTTTTTTAAGCAGGGAGTTTTTAGTTCTGTTAACAGAAACAGAAGGACATCTGGTCACATATCAATCTCAAGACTCCTCTGTCGATTGGTAATTAATGGGCTTTTCCAAACAGAAGGTTTTCCTTCACCTGCCTGGTTTCTTCTTCAGCTGTCGACCTTTTCAAGCTGGGGCTCTGTCACTCACTACCTGTCTTCTGCTACACATATGACAGATAGCCCCTCTCTTCGGGTTCTGACCTCAGCTTCTGGAGGCCGGGGTACTTTTCATTCTGTCTTCCCATCAGATGGGAGCCTCTTCATCATGTCCGGTTCTTCCTTACTCCTTCCTTACCTGCAGCAAATACCTGCAAAGCCTGCAGGAAGAAAATCAATGAGCTGATGAATGGGGATGCTTTCGGAAATCACGTCCTGGTTCACAGGCTCCCCGGGCAGGGCTCGGTGGGCAGGGCAATGTCAGCGGGAAGAGGAAAGTCACACAAGGCGGGCATTTTCCACACACAGCCCACAAACACCCAGGGACAGGGGCAGCTTCGAGCTTCCAAAGACAGGGAAGGTCGGGAGACCCCGTGGATGTTCCTGAAGGCAGTTCTGCATGGCAATGCCACACGGTCATTCCCTTTCTGACTCAGGCAGTGTTTTCACGGCGGAAACAGCCAGGGAGAAGCCAGAGAATTGGAAAAGGGAGGATGGTTTTCTCTCTGAAAGACAATGGTGCTAATGTAAGTTTCGAACAGAGAGCCAAATGGCAAAGCCTGACAAATACAGAAGAGCCAAGAATAGCCCTAAGAAAAGGATTTGAGCGCAAGGCTGTGTGCAATCCCCAGTCTGGAAACAGGGGAAGAGAGAGACGTATGTGTTCATCCCTGAGTCTCTGATGGTCAGTCTGGGTCCTCTGCCCAGGCAGGACCGGGGTGGTGCTAATAATTGTAACCAAAAATACACTATTGTTTTTGCAAGTTTTATTCTTCCTTTAAAACACAGAAAGTAGGGGCGTCTGGGTGACTTAGTCTGTTGAACATCCGACTTCATCTCAGGTCATGATTCTCACAGTCTGGGGGTTCAAGCCCCGTGTCAATCTGCCTGCTGTCAGCATGGAGCCCACTTCAGATCTGCCCCTCCCCACTCCCCCCCCCCTCAAAAATAAGTAAACATAAAAAACCTGCACCAAGCAAGTGTTAATAATAACTACATTTGTTATATTTATCCTTTATATTTTAATAAACTCAATGGCTTATTCTTTAGTTGCCATAAACTGAATGTTTGTGTCCTCCTGAATATCATGTGTGACATCCCATTGCCTGATATGATGGGAGTAGGGGGTGGGCCCTTGGGAGGTATTTAGATCATGAGGGCGCGGCCCTTGCATGGGGCGCCTGGGTGGCTCAGTCAGTTGCGTGTCCGACTTCGGCTTGGGTCATGATCTCACGGTTTGTGGGTTCGAGCCCCGCGTCGGGCTCTGTGCTGACAGCTCAGAGCCTGGAGCCTGCTTCGGATTCTGTGTCTCCCTCTCTCTCTAAAATAAATAAACATAAAAAAGAAAAAGAGAAAAGAACCCCAGAGAGCTCCCTCGCCCCTTCTGCCATGTGAGGCCACACAGCAAGAAGACAGCCATCTGTGAACACAGAAAAGGACCCTGGCCGGGCACCGAGTCTGCTGGCGCCTTGATCTTTGAGTTCCCGGCCTCCAGAACCCTGAGAAATCAGTCTCTGCGGTGTATAAGCCTCCCAGTCTGTGGTCGTCTGTTGTAGGAATCTGAACAGACTAAGAGCATCGTATCTTAGTGGCAGTCACCCAAGGGAAGCTGTAGAGGCCCTACAGACCTATCCCAAGCCCAGTGTAGCTGGTAGCACCGACCCACATTACTAGTGGTAACCATGAGCACGCTCGTTCTAAACTGGCATCCCGGTCGGTCTTTAATATAGGAAAGCATTGCTTCCTGGAATGGAAATTCCCACCACATCCACGGAACGCATGTGTCTTAGTAACAACATAAATAAAAGTGTCACTACAGGCAGTTCGGAAAGGCTTCCTGCAACTTCGTGGGCTAGTCATGCACCCTCAACCCTATCACGCGACCGCTAAACCCCATAGTCACAGAAACCTAAGAGAAAAGAGAATTTTTAAATGCCAGGCCACCAAAATCCTCATCAATGCTACCAGCCTACATGAGTGGAAGCAGATAACGGTTCAGGACACGCTGCGCTACCTCGCTTTTTAATTCGCCAGGGCTGCCGTGGTGAAGGATCACCCACCGGGTGGCTCAACCGACCAAAATGTAACTCGCTCACGATTCTGGCGGCCGGAAGTCTGGGATCAAGGTGTAGGCAGAGGCGGTTAATTCTGAAGACTCTCTCCTTGGCTTCCTTGACGTCTTCTTCTTCCCTGTCCTCACACAGCCTTCCCCCTGCGTCCGTCTGTGTCCTCAACCCCTCTTCTTACAAGGACACCAGTCATTGAGTTGGGACCCACCGTAATGACCTCGTTGCAAGCTAACCACCTCTTGAAAGGCCTTGTCAGCTGCAGTCACACTCTGCTGTATCCGGAGGGGGGTGGGTCAGGATTTCAACATAAGAATTTGGGGGGACACGATTCGGGGAGGAGGTTAGAAACTAGCAGGTGACTCTACTAATTATTTCTACTTCTATTTCTAATTAGATCTAATGAAGATCCGTAGAAAGGTTGTAACTTCTGCCTTCTTTCTTAGCTGATCCTGTGGGACTTTCCGGCCTGGCCAGAGAGCCCCAACTAGGATCCAATGTCTTCTTTTTCTCTCTCCAGTAAGAACCAACCGTGGGACTCCTGTTCGTCTCCTGTCCCCCTCCTCTGCGCTGCCTGAGGGTCTCCAAAGGAGGGATTCTCAGTGTTCAGGGCTGCAAATGCCTCATTTAAAGCATCATAGGAAGTAAAAACCCATCAAAACTGTAGACTCCTTTTTTCTTTCTTTCTCTCTCTTTCTTTCTTTCTTTCTTTCTTTCTTTCTTTCTTTCTTTAACAGTTGATGAGGTTTGGAGTGATGGGGGTTCTGGAGCCAAGGCTGAGAAAGAATTCTTGAGACGTCTTGGGCGCAAAAAAAGGTGATTTTCTTAAAGCACGGGACGGGACCCGGGCCAAGAAGAGCTTCCCCAAGACCCGGAGGAGAGACTGGTTATATACTTGGCACTTGGGGGCTGGGGGAGATAAAGCCCTGAGGAAGTTTCTTAAAGAGATTTCCATATGTGAAGAGCTAACAGATCCCTGGAGGCTTAGCTATTGTCAAGCTAAGGTTGTTTTTCCCTCTAGGGAAGCATTAGCATTAAGACCTCAGGAAGCGCCTAGAGAAACATTAGTTACACTCCGTATTTGCCAATGGGCTGCAGGTTATAAGGAAATGTTACCTGCCATTTCCTTCTTGCCTTGGTTCCCCACATCACTGAGGAGGAGAGGGTGATATCAGGGGCTCTGGGGAACTGAGTCTACAGGTTTCTGGAAATTAGGCTGTTGAGAAGATTGCCCTTTTCTTGTAATTTACTAAGGTATTCGTAAACTGATGGAGTCTAGCATGACTGAATCTCTATCAGTTAACTATCTGTTTTTCCCCTTCTCTTTGTTCCTGGGCAGCTAGGAGTGCCTGGGGAATGTCACTTAACCAACCCACTGTCATGGGGGGCGGGGGTGAGGTGGGGGGGGTGGGATGTTGCTAGCTTGGGCTTTGCCCTCAGCTTGTCTCACCCTCCCTCATCAGAGTCAAATGGGAGAGTTCCCCGGGGTAACCAGTTCACTCCGTGGGATTGATGAGGGAGCATGCGACAGGCTGATGTGTATGTCCCCAGGTGGGACATGTGTGATATTCCTTGGACACTCCCGGCTACCCAAAAAAACAAGAAAGCACAACAAAACCACTGGTTAAACAGAGAAGATTGCCCACCGGTTTACCAGATAAAGGCAATCCCATCAATGGCCTGAAGTCCAGGAACTCCCTACGGTCTTAACGCTAATGCTTTGCCAGAGGGAAAAACAACCTTAGCCTGACAACAGCTGGCTTAGCCTGTGAGTCCTCTTTAGCAGATGAAAACCCCACTGGAAACTCCCCCTGGACTTTACCTCCCCCGAGTCCCAAATATATAACCTGTGTCTCCACAGGGTCCAGGCAGCTCTTCCTGCCCATGAGTCCTGTCCCCGTGTTCTACTAAAATCACCTTTTTGCACCAAAGACATCTTCAAGAATTCTCTCCTGGCCGCCAGCTCTGAGCCCCATGAACCCCGCCGTCACCGCAAAACCTCATCAATGATCTCACAGTTCGTGGGTTCGAGCCCCACGTCGGGTTCTGCACTGACAGCGTGGAGCCTGCTTGGGATTCTCTTTCTCTCCCTCTCTCTCTCTGCCCCTCCTCTGCTCACATGCTCTGTCTCTCTCTTTCTCAAAATAAATGAATGTAAAAAAAAAAAAAGAATCTAATGCCATGTTACAAGGAATAACTAGAAATGGCAATGTACCTAAAGCGACCTGAGTGTTGCTGACTTCGTATGACAATGAAACAAGTGAAGAGTAATTCATACTGTTAATGTTAAAAAATACATTTTCCCATCTTGCTAATGTTGCCATAGGGGCCAAGGGCAGGCTGCTCCAAGATGGGCCGCTTTGGCATAAAGATTATTTCAAGTTAAAAGTAAACAAAACCCATTGTGACACTGTATGCTAACTCATTTGGATGTAAATTAGAAAAATTAAATTAAAAAAAAAGTAAACAAAACCCAGCAGGTGCAGGAAAAGCTCTCTGCTTCCCCCTCAACTGCCGAAATCTGCATTGGAAAGGAGAGCCTGTACCCGGAGGAGAACTGTTAACGGAGTCTCCCCTTTACCTAATGATTAATGAAGTTTTGGGGTGATGGGGGGGGGGGTCCGGAGCTGACGGCCAAGAAAGAGTTCTTGAAGACGCCTTTGGTGCCAAAGGGTGATTTATCAAAACACGGGGACAGGACCCGTGGGCAGAAAGAGCTGAGCTGGGGTCGTGACGGGTAACTCACTACACGCCCTCAGGTTGGGAGGGGGTCAGGGATAGAGTAAGGCTCTAAGGTAGTTCGGAAGCAAGGTTTCCAGGACTTTGAGGGGCTAGCTGTTGCTAGGAAAACACCATTTATTACCATTTAATAAAACCTCAGTCATGGGACCCTTCAGATGTATATGGGGTGGGGGGAGGGCATAAGCTTGGAGTCTGATTGTGGGCATATATCTTGGGGCAGTTGAGATAAAGGAAGTTTCCAAAGGAATTTTTATATGTTCAAGTAAACTTGCAGGATCCTCGAGGTTGGGATAATGTGAAGCTAAGATTCTTGTTTTGTCCCCCAGCAAAGCGTCCTCATGGAGGCAGCCGAGCTCCTAGAGGGAGGTCACTCTGCCTGTTTCAAGGACTTGTCTGTCAATGGGCTGTAGGCAGTAAGGAAATTTAATTTTTCATTTGCCTTAGTTTCCCACATCACCATGGCAAGCACTTAAACCCCTTTCCTTTGTTCTTGGGTAGCTGGGAGTGTCCGAGGAATGTCATACATATTCCACCTGATGGGGGGGGGGGTGCTATTAGCCTGTATTTTGCCCTCAGCTTGCCCCACGCTCCTTCACCATGGTGGTTAGTTTTATGTGTCAAATAATGCCCAGTTATTTAATCAAACACTGACCTGGGTGTTGCTGTGAAGGTAACTTGGGATGTGGTTCATATCCACCATCAGCTGACTTTAGGTAAGGGAGATTACCCTGGTTAGTGTGGGCGGGCCTCGTCTAATCAGTTGAAGGCCTTAAGAAGAAACCTTGAAGAAATTTTGCCTCAAGACTGTAACATCAACTCCTGCCCGAGTTTGTAGGCTGCTGGCATTCCCTACACATTTCGAACCTACCATCCCCCACAACTGTGCGAGCTAAGTCCTTAAAGTCTTAACAGGATACATACATATTCTATTGGTTGTCTTCCTCTGAACAATTGTGACCAATACAATACTTTTTTTTTATGTTTATTTATTTTTGAGAGAGCACAAGCGATGGAGGGGCAGAGAGAGGGAGACAAGGAATTGGAAGCAGACTCCAGGCTCTGAGCTGTCAGCACAGAGCCCCATGTGGGGCTTGAACCCACAAACTGTGAGATCATGACCTGGGCCCAAGTCGGATGCTTAACCGACCCGAGTCACCCGGGGGGCCCCAATACACCACCTTTTGTTAAAAATATGGGGTGCCCGGGTGACTCGGTCGGTTAAGCATCCAACTCTCCGTTTCGGCTCAGGTCATGATCTTGGGCTGTGTGCAGAGCCTGCTTGGGATTCTCCCTCTCTCTCCCCCTCTCCCTCTGCCCCTCCCCTACTCACGCTGTCACTGTCTCTCTCAAAATAAATAAATACCTTTTAAAAAATTAGAAAAATAATTCAGGGTGTCACAGGGGTAAACCCAGGCCT
The DNA here is from genome assembly GCF_018350195.1 of Panthera tigris. Classification (NCBI taxonomy): domain Eukaryota; kingdom Metazoa; phylum Chordata; class Mammalia; order Carnivora; family Felidae; genus Panthera; species Panthera tigris. The sequence continues at coordinate 49,494,659 of NC_056673.1, read as the reverse complement.
CACTGGTCAGCTTGTTGCCAAAGGGAACCGATTCCCAACTCCCAATTTGCTAATCCCACGAGCAGGGCCTGCAGCGCTCACTTGCAACGCAAGGTGGCGCTCCTGCTCTGCTCAAAAAGGTCCGGCTTCTCTGCGGCCGCCCCACCTCCCAGCCCTTCTCCCCTCAGATTCCAAGACAACCCGATGACTCAGCAACGGGAATGAGGAATCCTAAAACTTGGACGAAGGATACTGCCTACGTGCCCAGTGTTCACAGGCTTGCCGTCACCACCAACTGGAAAAAAAATAAACTTTTTAGAGCACCTGCTTATTGTTCTAGGTTTTCTGTCTTTTCAAGTCTTTGGGATTGTCCTCTCCTCTGGGGACATAAGCCACTGTCCCCCAAGGACGCAGCATGCCTATCTACCCGTGTGTCTGTGCACACGGGACATGACTTTTCCCAATCATCCCCCGGTGTCAGCCCTCCCCTGTCCTGCCAGAGGATTCTGTGCCTGTCCTGCAAACCCCTCGGTTAACCCTGCTGGTGGTCAGGGCCGGATACCCTGTCATTAGGTCGTGTACTTGACCGCAGAGCTCAAAACATTTTCACAGCATAGGCTTGCTTAATCCTTACGATATTTTGTAAGAAAAGTCTGAGATGACTCTACTGAAATTTCTGCTTCGTGTCTGTGTGGAAACGGAACTGGATATGTGGAGTGATCCTGCAGGGGTCACCCAGGAATTCAGAATTCGAATCAGGGACAATTGGGGCACCTGGGTGGCTCGGTGGGTTAAGCGTCCAACTTCGGCTCAGGTCACGATTTCACCATCCGTGAGTTCGAGCCCCGCGTCGGGCCCTGTGCTGACAGGTCGGAGCCTGGCACCTGCTTCGGATTCTGTGTCTCCCTCTCTCTCTGCCCCTTCCCTGCTCACACTCTGCCTCTCTCTCTCTCTCTCTCTCTCTCTCTCTCAAAAGATAAATAAACATTAAAAAAATTTTTTTAAAGAATCAGGGACAATTGACCTTCCATCAGGGGTGGCTAGCTTCTAAATCTCCTCCCCACCCCCGCTCCCCACTAATCCTTTCCTCTTACACATGGTAGAAAATAAACTGCTTCACTCTATTTAACTATGTATTTTCCACACTTGCATGAACATAGGTGACTTTTCTTTTCGCGGTGCCCTTCCGTAATTGCTGGAATAATATTCCCTGGAATGGCCTTTTGGAAATGCTGAAAACAATTATCATCTCTTTGCAGCATAGAGCTGGGAGTGTAGGGCAATGCCTCTCAACTGAGAGGAGTTCTAAAGTTCACAGCACTTGTTTTCTCAGAGTTGGTTGAATTTTTGGGGTCTCCTAGGGCATCTCGATGGTTGACAAAAGCCAAGGCCGGTGGCGGTTTTCCAAGACTGAGATTATGGAATAGGGTCGATTAAATAGTACTCTCTCCTACTTCCGATGGACCCATCCCACCCTTTCAAACAGCACAGGCATCTCTCTACTCAAGGCCTCTCTGTTGGCATCAGTGGGGACCTCCCTTTCCTAGTCTTTTGGCTGTGTATTTAGGCCACCTTCAGACTCTTGCGAGACAAGTTGAAAGACAAATTGAGAACAAGGATATTCCTAAAAAACGGCTCAGTTCTGGGACGCCTGGGTGGCTCGGTCCATTGAGCATCTGACTTCGGCTCAGGTCATGATCTCGCAGCTTGGGAGTTTGAGCCCCGCATCGGGCTCTGTGCTGACAGCTCAGAACCTGGAGCCTGCTTCGGATTCTGTGTCTTCCTCTCTCTCTCTCTCTCTCTCTCTCTCTCTCTCTCTGCCCCTCCTCTGCTCATGCTCTGTCTCTCTCTCTCTCTCTCAAAAGTATAAATAAACATTAAAGATAAATAAATAATAAACAAATAGATAAATAAATAAACAAACTGCTCAGTTCTTCGTGTCTCCCCAAACCAAAGCCATAACCCCGGGGAAGTCATCCTTTTTTCTGCAGTGATAAAAGTCTAACTCTCCCTAAGAACACACCCTTCATCCCTTTGATTTGTCCAAAAGAGTGGGCAGCTTTGTACCAGATCCAGGCTTGTGACACTGTCCCTGCTAATCTTCCTAGTCCTAGGAGCTGGGACGGGGCACGTGCTTACGTGGACGTGTTTTGGGAGCCAGAGACCTTACAGCCATGCGTGTGTGTGTTTGCAAACTCTGTGGAAGTCTCCCGACTCGTCTCAGAAAAACATGCTGACTTAGAGGGATACATCTGCTGGGCAGCATGGCCGTCCCATGCTGGACGTTTCGTTCTGGCTTCTCCACGAGCCTTGAGAAGACTTGTCTTCGCTTCGGGGCTCGTGTAGACAACATTCATATTACGATAATAATCTTAGTTCTTCAAACAATTACACCTATTAAGCCTGAAAGGCGGGGGGACCTCATAGGATCAGCCCTCAGCCCCTTTTCTGGTAGAAACTTGATTTCTTTTGATCAGATATATTCCTTTAACAATGAATAAATTCCCCAACTCTACCCCACCCCCCAACAAAAACCCGTTATATCCACAGGACGATTAGCACCTGCGTCTAGAGACGATCCTACCCAAATACTTCTTCCTTCCTGAAGCTCGGGGTCCAAAGCAGATGAAAGAGACTCCTTTGTGAAGATTTTAAGAGGTGAGAATCCAATTAACTTGAATGACTTGAGTTCTATCCAGCTGAGCTATGGAGAAAGAAACTCATCTCTTAAAGAGTTCACTTTGGCCTGCCTCTTCCGGGAAGCCCTCCCTGACTACCACTCTAGACAGCTCCTAGGTAAGCTCCTCTCTGAGCCCTTAGCACCAGGGATAGATCTCCATTCACCGGTGCGTGTGGCACAGTCGTGATGCCCTGCTCCTCGGCACAAGGTCTAGGAGTCATTCACCCTGGCGGGTCTGGCGCGTAATGGTTTACTAAACTAAACTGAACCTTCTAGGCCAAGGATTCTGGGGATTCAAGGATGGGAGAGGACAGACGCTGCCCATAGACTTCATCTAGGCAACCCGTCGCCCTCCCGACTCAGCCTGCATCTGACGGTGGACGTGGCTCCTTCCCCCACCTTCAGTGCGTAATGAGCTGTTCATTCTTACGGTGGCGAGACGACCAGGAGGACTGAGTATAGTCTGCTCCCACCATCCCCGTGACAGTTCATCTGAAAAGTCTTTGTTGGGCCGTCGGGGCTCTCACGGACCTTCCAGCTGCTACCCTGTCCACGGCAAAACATCACAAGAAACCGCGCAGCCTGTGAAGCGGGAGCCTAATGCTAAGCATCTGGCCTGTAAAGTTGGAATGTTCAGTAGACAAGGGCCACGATAATGGGACCAGCCCCGCAGCCGTCTGTACGCAAGATGGTGAGTGGGGACTCCCACTTGGACCAGGGTGGAGGTTCTAGAGGAATAAGCGATATGTTGGAGCCCAGTGAAATCATCTCAAGAGAGACGATTGCATATCTCTCTTTTCAGTTCCATCTACAGTGGAATTAAAATCTATCACAGACAATTACATCACACAAACTGGCCAATGCGACCAGCTAGGGCTGTTTTCACTTTCAAGAGAGCTCTCCGTTAGACGTTGACCAGCACACCCCTGGGAGAAACACGCTTTCGTCTTGATCAGGACCCTCTGATGTTTGCACAATTATAGATAAAGGTCAGAGTTCTGTCCCAATCCACTTCTGGGCTCGATAACTGCCCGAATATGACAACCCACATTAAACAGATTCCCTTGACGTTGCATCGGCAGCTGGCAATCCTTTCTCCTTACATATTTACGTCAAATCTCGTGGAGAATACTTCCATGCTTGCACACATATTGTTAAGCCGCAGTCACACAATACCATCCACATTGACATCAGGCACCGCGCTCAAACAAGTTAATATTTTATGGCAAATGGATGGAGAGAAGGGCAGTGCTTCTAACTTCAACATCTTGCCAGAAATAAATAAATCATGTTTTTTAATTGAATCGGATCCCCATCTTGAGAGAGGTTCATGATTTCTGTTGGTTCGCAAGAATGTAAGGGGGCAGCATTTCTTAATTTGCAAGTCTAGCTTTCAGAAGCTGTCATATGGAACTCAACGATTCAGGCAGTTCTGCTGATAAACATTTATCGGTTCTCAAGTGCAGCCAAAAACAGCCAGGTACTCAGAGTCAAGGACGTTCTTCAAAGACGTAGGTGCTGTCCCTGAAGAAACATGCTTCAGCCAATATTTCTCTACGTCAGGCTGAAAGTCACATTATTTTAGCTTAGTGCTTAAGAGTACAGCCTCCAGGATCAGACCCTGTTCAAGATCCCATTCTACCATATGCCAGCTCTGTGACCAGGAACAATTTACTTGACCTCCTTAAATTTTGTTTTCCTCATCCACAAAATGGGAGTAATCATAGCCCTTGTCTGTAACTTGTTGTGAAGATTAACTGAGATAATGCATCCAATACACATCGGGAAATACCTCGCAGATAGTAAGCTCTCAATAAAAATAGCATTTACTATTCATCGTCTCATCGTCTTCTCGCCCCCACCCCCAACCAGGACAGAAAAAAAAAAAAAAAAAACCCACGGCCAACTTCTGAGTTGTCACCCCACGTCCATTTTCTGCCATGAAGCCATTCTCAACACCGTGCATCCCAGAAGATCATTTGTTCTCTGCCAGTCTCCCAGCATTCATAATAATCGTAGGCATTGACCAAAAAAGAAAAACTCCAAACGCTGTGTTAAGAGGGTGAGATTGAGATCCATCGCAAGTATCTTTGAAAGGCCAGTGGGAGAGAATCATTCTTCTAGTGCCTGTTGTCTATTTGCTTATCTTCGAGTCACCGCTCACTCTCCGAGGGGTCACGTGCAAGTCTCTGAGCTTCCCTGGGAGGGGACGATGGCTCCATCCAGCTGTGGAACCCTACCTCATCAGTCACCCGAGAGTCACTCCCCGAGGACATTGCAGAGACCTTCTGGGAATCGCCATCTGTAAAGCTCCTGGGCAGATTCTCCAGCCATTCCAAGGACGCAAAGGGTGAGCCTTGCTTTCACGGGCTCTTGCTGTCCACGGAACACGCCTGGCGCTCTCCCCACAGTGAAGAGAGAGTATGATGTCCTCTTTGGATTACTTTCCCTTAGCAGAGAAACCCTTCTCGAGGGTGTGGTCCTTTAGCAAATCACCTGGAGATTCACAGCTATTTATACCACCGGCAGCAACCCAGGGACAGATCTCCTGCCAGGATTCCCAAGCTCTTGGCTCATCATCCTGATTGGGGAGCAGTCCAGTTTGGATTGGTTTATCGGAACATGGCGCTCGTGCAGAAGAGATCCTAGTTTAGTTTTCTAACCATGGTTTTTTTTCTTTTAATGTTTATGTTTTGAAAGAGAGAGAGAGAGAGTGGGGGAGGGGCAGAGAGAGAAGGAGACATAGAATCCGAAGCAGGCTCCAGGCTCTGAGCTGTCAGCACAGAGCCCCATGTGGGGCTCACACCCACGAACCATGAGATCGTGACCTGAGCCGAAGCCGGTTGCTCAACGGGCTGAGCCACCCAGGTGCCCTTGTAACCATGTTTTATACTCAACTGCCCTTAAAGAGAGATTAAAAGGTTTGAAATTGAAATCTAGTCAATAAGATGTTTTAAACAGGGTGAAGGGTGCAGGATCAAAGAATCACAATCAATTGATAAAGATTCTCTTTGAAAAGAAACCCTCATAAGAGTTCAGCATTGATCACTTTTTAAAAAATTTTTCTGTCAATGTTTACTTATTTTTGAGAGAGAAAGAAACAGAGTGCGAGCAGGGGAGGGACAGAGAGAGAGGGAGACAGAGAATCCGAAGCAGGCTCCAGGCTCCGAGCTGTCAGCACAGAGCCTGACGTGGGGCTCGAGCCCACAGACTGAGATCATGACCTGAGCCGAAGTCAGACGCTGAACTGACTGAGCCACGCAGACACCCCGTTCACATTTTTGCTACGTTCTAGGCACTGTACTCAGTGCCTTACGTAGACTTTCTCATAAAACCCTTTCAAAAACTCTTCGGGAAGCTACCATTATTGTCCTCAAAACTGAGAAAACTTTGCAAAAGCTTAGTGGGATTAAGCAATTTATACAAGGTCACATAGTAAGTTTTTGGTCTCTCTCCATTTCTAAAAACAAAACCAAAAAACATAAAAACAAACAAAAAAAAAAAAAGAAGAAAAAAATACACAACAAAACTCTATCTGGGTAAGTCAAGTCTTTAAAACCCTGAAGAGGAAAAGGAAAAAAATATAATTCCAACACTTCTTCGATTGCCCTTCAACACAAGGGTGATATGGGCTGGTTGAATGAGTACGATCTTAGCGCCTTTAGGGGTTTTCTGGTTGAGACACCTTCCCTCACAATTCCTGAAGCATGGACTGATGTCATCAACTGATTCTGAAAGTAAATTATGGTCTAAGTGGGTTTACAGTGGTTCTTGGTCTCACCTCTCAGGCTGGTACAATCTTCTGCCAGAACACAGGAGGGTCGGGGGTTCGAGACAGAAGCAGAATAGAAAAGATCAGAAACCTTCTGTTCCTCCCAAATTGACTTAGACCACCTTCCTGGTGTGGCCCTCTTGGCTTGTCTGGGAGGTCCCAGCAATCAGAGCCCTCGGCGTCCTGCTGACTCCAAAATAGACACTCCTATTACCGTTGCTAACTAACACTCCCATACACCCCCACTCAAGCTACACCCTCTGAAGATCATCTGATCATCTCCTGAAGATCACTTCCAGGGCTCCAGAGTGAAGCACCCTTGAGTTGTATGTCCTACATGGGCAAATGAAGATGATACAGAGAACAAATGAGGGTGTGTCGCAGAAGAGAATCTGCTTTCTCTTTTCTCCTGAAAATAGAAACTCACAGTCAAGATTCTACAGTGTAAAAACCCGGCATTTAGGGGCGCCTGGCTGGCTCAGCCCCTGGAGTGTGCAACTCTTGATCTCGGGGTTGTAAGTTTGAGCCCCACGTTGGGCACAGAGATTACTTGAATATAAAATCTTTTAACAAGAGAAAAAGAAAAGAAAAATTGTAGATGTGACTTAGAAATAGAGCCTTAACACTGACTGGCTGGCGAGAAGCCGGGGCTCAGCTTATATTTGTTTTCATATTCCCCAGAACCTAGGAAGGTCTCAATAAATATTAAATGATACACACAAAGATAAGATGCAAATCCATTCTGGATTCATGCCTCCTACAACTGCCAGAAACAAGCACCTGCCTTCCTTCATGCTGAGCCTGCACCAACATAAGGCTCTTTCTGAAATATTATCCCCATTCCACACATAGATCTTGGCCGACAAATTAAAAGGATCTTCATGGGAATGAATCACAGCCAACCCACTATTATATATTTAATGTCCAGAGCCTTGTGGGTACATAAGCCTCTTAGAAGTGAGTTAGGATCTTCACTAGGCATTAGCAGAGGAACGCAGATGGGTAGGTACCCAATCTGCATAACACTGACTGACATTTGTGGGATGCTTTAATGTTAACACAGTCCAGAACTCCATGGAAATGACGGCTTATCTTCTTTTTTTAGGTGATGAAGATCTAGGACATTCTCTGTCATGCATACCTACAGACTATTAATACTGAAGGAGTCTTATATCTCACTGGGTCACCCTCCAGAGGAAGGAGACCCTCCTTCCGTGTGTCCAGCAGCCTGGCCTCCTTCTTCTGGTCTCTTGTACTGTGTTGGTCTGCTCGCGTTCATCACAGAGCCAATCTATACCAAGACCCCACTGTGTGGGTCTCGTATAACCAGTTACCACTAGGTTATACTGTGATAAAAACCTCTTAGTGTTTTAGAGCCATGCAGAACATATGGTAAGAGTAGATTTAGTCTCTAGGCTGCTCCCCAATTACATCATCCGTTACTGACCTAAGCAATGGGACTAAGGAAGAGTGGGGTGAACGAAAAGGGACTATCATCCTTGAATAAGTCCATGAATGCCCAGAAGCGAGCAATCTGCTACGGACATCTACTTTGCAAACACTTAGCCCACTTGTGATTCTCTTTGTAGCTTAGCCTTCATCTGAAGTTTTCGAACAACAGTTCCTGGAAGCCTAAGTGGCTTAACACTTCTTCAATTGTGATTCCTAAATAGAAAACATTATCCAGTGGCAGAAGTGAGTGCTATCGAATGGAGAAAAGGAAATCCAAGCAGAGCCAACGTCTCAAAGAGTCTCTTAGGAGAAAGAAGAGAGACAAAAAGAATCTCTTAAGTACACAACTATGACTTATGGTACGAATGCTTCTTGGGTGTTGAGAACTCACTCTCTAGCACCTGGAAATAAATTACTGTCATGCTGGTCGGGTCAAAGGCCAGGCTGGGGGACGGGGTAGGATGTCCACCCTCTTCTCCACTTCCCACCATATAACCCTTCTCAACCAGGTATCCCGCAGGGAATTAACCCCTGATACCCAGAAGCATCTACTGGAGGTGATGAATTAACTTTTCTCCTTTGCATCTAGCATGGTCGTAAATCTGTACTGAAAGCATTTTCTGTAGGGATTAATGCTTTCATGGAACCCAGGCTGAAAGAGTCTGCATGCAGGGGACTAAATTTTGTTTCTTAACAAGCATAATGTGTTCTAGGCCACCCAGTTTTTGGTCATCTGTAATGCGAGCCCTAGGAAACTAATACAACAGAGTTTTTGTAATTTTCTATGTAAAGATATTAAAATCTTGGTTAGATACATTCCTATATTTTTACGTTTTTGATGCTAACATAAAAATATTATCTTGAGGGGCGCCTGGGTGGCTCAGTCGGTTGAGCGTCCGACTTCGGCTCAGGTCACGATCTCACAGTCTGTGAGTTCGAGCCCCGCGTCGGGCTCTGGGCTGATGGCTCAGAGCCTGGAGCCTGCTTCCGATTCTGTGTCTCCCTCTCTCTCTGCCCCTTCCCTGTTCATGCTCTGTCTCTCTCTGTCTCAAAAATAAATAAACGTTAAAAAAAATTTTTTTTTAAATAAAAAAAATATATTATCTTGAAAAAATGTATTTTCTAATTATCTGTTGGTACTACAAGGAAATATAATTGATTTTCCTATACTGGCCTTATATTATGTGTCTTGGCATAAATGTCTTTGGTGTGCATTTCTTTGAGGGGTGGGCTGGACTTGGTCTGCGGGATATAGCTTGCCAACTCCAGCCTGGCTAACAGATGTGACATAAACATTCAGGCCCAGTATTGCTGGATTTTCTGATTTTACAAGAGAAACTGGAAATAAGGAGTGTTCTTTAATTTGAAATCACCTGATTTTTAAAATACTTCAATAAGCACTAATTTGGTTGTGCGGGGCGGGGGGTGCTGGCTGGCTCAGCTGGTGGGTAAAGCATGTGACACTTGATCTTGGGGTTGTGAGTTCAAGCCCCACGTTGGATGTAGAGATTACTTAAAAATAAAATCTTCAAAAAAAATAAACACTATTTTTTTTTTCACCAACGTACTGGATGAAAAAGGAAAACAGAAAGAAAAAGAATCTTCCTGGCCCCATGGACCGTGGAACATATTTGTTACATCATAAATGTGGTTCTCTTTAAAAATGTAACGTACCCTTCTTTGTTTCCTTTAATGCTCTTTGCCTTGGCTTTAATATTGTCTGACACTAAGTGAAGATTCACATTTTCTTTTAACTTATATTTGCCTGGCATGCCTTCTCCCATTCTTTACGGTCAATCTCTATGAGTCACTTTATTTTAAACATATCTCTTTTCTCAGCTTATAGTTGGGTTTTACTTTGTAATCCAGCCATATTTTTTTAAATCTTGATGTGTAGCCCATTTACGGTTATTGATGTACGCAAGACGATTCATTTTAATCTGCTTCCTCTGGGATGAAAGCCTGGGCTTCTGAGGGCAAGGACTCGCCTGCAGAAGAGACCAACACTGCAGCAAAGATTTAGAACACGCATGTGGTCCAGATGGCTACATCGATAGGGCTCAATATGTGTAAACACTCCTTGGGTGTATAACTTTTGGTGTGCTGAATATTTAAAAGATCGTCCGCATTTATCGACAGTTACATTACTGATTCCCTTGAAAGAAAACCACGGAAGAAGAAGAAGAAGAAGAAACTATGCTTCCCTTCCTCCTTTCTTTTTCCAACGTTCAAAGGAGCCCGAAGCCAGCCGGGTGGTGGGTTTTTACGCTCCCCTCACCTTTCTTAGCTTCTGGCTGTCGAGCAGCTGACCGTAATTTCGAGAAGTGGAGAATTCAGGCATGTGACAGTGGGGACTCACTCTGTTGCCCAAAGCAACTGGAAAACTTTGCTCTGGTTTTACAGTCCTGCCACTCAAGCTGCCAAAAGACAGAAAGGATCATGAGAAAATTGCCTCCTGATTGTAGACCTTCTACTTCTCTGTCCTAAGCAGCAGGGGAGGGGGGGCGGGGGGGCGGGATTAATAGGGGAGAATCGTGCCATTCCTCAATCCACTAGCCCCTCTCCTATGTCACGGGCCCTGAATTCACTTCCTTGCCCCCTGCACTGTCCAGGTCCCCTGTATAAACCCAGATGGGCTGGACTAAGGGGGGTCTGCTGCCAGGAAATGCTGAGAAGGAACAGGAAAGCAGAGAACCTCTTGGGCAGGCTGTGGATAGGATAATGGACTCCCCAGCTGAACCTCCAGGCACCTGCGATGGAAAGAATCATCACCTCTCCTTCCACTGAAACGTAAGGGCTCAGAAGGATCCTTGCAGCCCAAGCTGGCAAGGACCCGAGGCTGTGTTTTCTCAGCCTTGAAGGCCAGCTGCATTTTGTACAGCACAGCCCAGTGAGGCAGTGAGCCCGGTTACTTGAGCCTCTGTGAGGTCTCCTGTAAGGTTCCATTAGAAACTTCACACCGACCAGAAGGCAGTGATTCAAGTTTTAGGCTTGCAAAAGCCCTGCCCTGGGTCCTAAGGAGTATGTGTATATACATTTTAAAGTTTATTTCTTTATTTTGAGAGAAAGAGAGAAAGTATGAGCAGGGGAGGGGCAGGGAGAGAGGGAGAGAGAATCCCAAGCAGGCTCTGTGCTGTCAGTGCAGAGCCCAATAAAGGACTCGAAATCATGAACCGTGAGATCATGATCTGAGTCGGAAATCAAGAGTCAGACGCTTAACCAACTGAGCTGCCCAGGCACCCCGAGACTGATTTATTTTAAAGAACTGGCTCACAGACTTGTGGAGGCTTGGAGAGTCCAGTTCAAGTCCTAAAGCAGTCTGCTGGTGAACCAGGAAGAGCCAAGGTTGCAGATAAAGTCCAAAGTCCATCTGCTGGCAGAGTTCCCTCTTGTTCCGGGAAGGTCAGCCTTTGGTTCTATTCAGGCCTTCAACTGATTAGATGAGGCCCACCCAAATTATGGAGGGCAATCTGCTTTATTCAAAGTTCTCTCCCACTCATTCCCCTGATTCTTAAACCACTAATTTCTATTTCCCAAAAATATATTTTTTGTGTGTTTATTTATTTATTTTTAGAGACAGAGAGGGGGGAGGGGGGGAGAGAGAGAGAGAGAGAGAGGGAGAGAGAGAATTCTAACCATGCTCTGCATTCAGCACAGACCCAGACTCGGGGCTCAGATTCATGAACCATGAGATCATGACCTGAACTGAGATCAAGAGTCAGATGCTTAACCGACTGAGCCACCCAGGCACCCCTCTCCCAAATATCTTAATGTTTTTTCTCTGCCGGGGGCCTTTGGTCACTGAAAGACTCAGCACTGTTTAACGAATCCCCAGAGATGCTTGCTCATGGAATCTTCTGCATAGGCTTCCTTCCCATTGCTGTCGGCTGCCATCTTGATGACCCTCTCTGTCCTTGTCTGTACTCTGCTCCCCCTGCTTCTACTGGCCTAGGCTCCTACCAGACATTTACACACGCTTAAAGCCACCTGTCTCACATGCTGGACAGTCCCTCCCTCCGTGTCATTTGTCCCCTTCAGAGGAAATTAGAACGAGTACAAATAAGAACATTGATGAGCAACAAATAGCAAAGATTGAATGTTATGTTTTGTTGGCGATCACATTTCATTTCAAGTATTCCTGAGCTCCGTTTCTCTTATATTTGGCTTCCTGGTCTCTGTTATTGAGAAAACTGAGCGAGTGGCATCCCCTTCTTGGCTCCGTTCCCCCGTTCCTCCCCCTCTTTTGGCCAAGTCAGTGGAGTTTCTTTTCCAAAGCTTTTCAGGCATTTTTTTAAAAAAACCAGATGGCAGAGTGAATGGGGATTTGCTCACCAGTGGCCACTGACCGATGAACAGAAAGTGTTTCTCAAAACCAGAACATATGCAAAGATCTGTATGTGCAGATTTTTTGAATGTCTATTTTTATTTTTGAAAGAGAAAGAGAGAAAGAGGTGCAGAGGGAAAGTGGGACAAAGGATCCAAAGCAGGCTCCGTGCTGATAGTAGCGAGCCTGAGGCGGGGATTGAACTCACAAACAGGGAGATCGTGACCTGAGCCAAAGTCGAACGCTCAACCGACTGAGCCACCCAGGCGCCCGTGTACATGCAAGTTAATTGACCTCTAAGAGATAAACCCGATGGACATATTTACAATTTATAAAAGTGGAGAAGGATCAGAAGGATCATTTCTTGAGTGCACAAGCATACAGAGTCCCACAGTGGGGACTGGGAAAATGCCCGAAAGATAAAGAAGTCTAGACACGTGGAGCTTGAGAAAATTTAGAGAACACCTTAACCCACCAACCAATGCGTAACTGAAACAGTGTGAAAGTGGCAAATAAACACCCAGAAAGGTATCAGACGCACCCCCTCCTGTTCCCCAGATACCTAATTCCTACCCAAGCTGAAGTCCCCTGGTCAAATTGTTGCGCAATCCTTACAGATGGCCCAATGCAGTCCAACCTACATGCCATCACCTCCCCTCCAAACCCTTGGAGAAGCGTGCCATCACATACTCCGTCTGGCACAGGGTTGTGCTATCTAGAAAACTGGTACAGCTTTGCTTTGCTGTTGATCAGCGTTTCCACGCTTGGTCTTTTTTTTTTTCCCTCATTGGATTGGAACGTTCTGGAGGGTTGTGTGAACCGCTCCCTTCTCCATATCCCTCAGAGAACAGGGGGACATAACACAGGGATCACAATGATCACTCAAGAAATATGGTTGATTCGTTAAGATGTGTCCCATTTTCACCCAGGTCATCAGGAAATAACCAGAGAACACCCACCTAGTTACTCATGAAGGTAATAATAACAATAATCATATGGGCAGCTGGCAGGTTCTGAGTGCTTATTCCGGGCTAAGTTGCATTTTAACCCACTCAATATTTAGCACTTACATTTTAATCCATTTAATGCTTAGTAGCAAATCCGTGAAAGAAACACGTTTCTTATCCCCATTTTACGGATGAAGAAACTGAGGCACGGTGAACCAGGTCTACAGTTAATAAGTGGCAGAGCCAGTTTTGGAACCCAGATTAACTGGCTCTAGAGCCAGGACTCTTAACCACTATGCAGATTATGTCTAAACCCTTCCAGGATGCTTTAAGAACTAGTCTATGTGCCTGGCACACAGAAATAGACATGTTAATGTGTCAGATTTGAAAAACGTGGACGATACTCCACTACATACAGCATAAACACCTCCGTCTTCCATTGGTAACCCTTCAAGATTTTCGCCAACTTAGTCTAGACCCTTCTCTCCATCTTCCCTGCTGGACCACTTATAGGACCCTGAACACTTTCAAGACTTCCCTCTTTGGCAACTATGCCTAAATCTTACCGCTGGGCGACCCCGGCACCCCAGAGCTAACTGCCCAAATTGTGGCTGCCTTATAAGACCCAACTTGGATCTGTCCTACCACACTTCACCCACTCCCTTTCCTTCCCCATCAGAATTCCCTCCCTCTCCCAATAATTAGATGGTATCTGTGACAACGTTACCCTAATGACTTGCATTCAGATAAGCTTCCACGCTTGAGGTCAGAGCTGGTCAGCTGGTCGCATGTGAGGCATGTGCCTCAGGAAAAAAAAAAAAAGTTTCGCACTCCAAAGTTTCACACTCATAAATAAGGCGGGAAAAATGATGAAGGGTTATTATAACAATAAGCCTGGATCCACTCAAATTCACTTTTAAACATAAACACTCCCCACTCAGTACTTTCTCATTAGCAACAAATCACTGGTACACCTTTCACGACTAATCGGACCCACCAGAGTGTGTTAAGAGCAAGGCTCCAAACTGTTGCACTAATTCTCTGGCTGGAAAGGCTCTGCAAGGCACCGATTACGTCCTACTTTCTTCAAGAGCCTCTCCCCGTGCTTCAGCCATAGGAGAAACGTATTACCTGTGAATGGCATTGACCCGGACTACCTTGACCAGACTCCGTCGAAGGTTTGGGGAGACCAGCTCCCAGGGCAGTAGCCAAGGCACGGGGCGGGGGCGGGGGGGTGGAAATTGAGCAGCTGGTAAACACGCATTTACCACCCCCCCTCCGGGCACCAAGTCCTGCAAGGAGAACACCCCAGATAATGGATAGTGGAGAAGGGGCCCATCCCCACCCTCTAAAGAGGGTGTATAGGAGACAAGACCAACAAATATGTAATCAGCATAAACACGCAGAGAAAAATACAGTAATTCCAAGAGTATGTTGAGGGGGAGGAATGAATGGGTTAGGTGGGAGAAACGAACCACAAGATCACTGGGAGAGAAGACACTGGTTGTTGTGTCTCTCCCTCACCTAGTTATTAGTACCCGGAGAAGAAAGCCCCAGAGCGCAGTCTGGAGCGGACCTCGAAGCGACATTCTCACTGTTGGCAAAGGCTGGGGATCAGAGCCGGGCTCTAGACTTGTTAGACCTCCCTCAGGAGCACGGGGCTGTCAATATCCACCAGCCTACCACGTGAGAGTCGCCTATCGTCTCCGGCAATCCACCCCGGGCTCCCTCCCTCTATGGTTCTTTCCAGAACATTCTCGTAGCTGCCTGCTGTTCTTGGAAGGAAAGAAAATCCAACGCCCAATATATCTTAGCTGTGGATGACTGTCCACCTCTTGAGCTCCTTGCTAGGAAGAAATCGTCGTGTGTGACATGGACACCCAGCTGGCCGTTCGCTACCTCACAAAGTCGGTGGACGCCCCCCTCCCAGAGAGAGATGCTCAATGACAAAGGAAGGTTAGGAGATGCCACGCTGGCTTCCCCCCAAGTTACAATCATTGGTGATTACGTGAAAAAAAGGAACCTTTCCGCTAATAAGCTGTCTTCCCCGTAATCATTTATAGTCACTATTTTTACATAAATCTCACAAAATGTCACTGTATATGAAAGAATGAAAGATGCTTATTAACTTCTTCTTGCAATGTCATCTTAACGGACTCGAAAAATCAGCAGGCTCTCCCTCATATATTTGACTAGCCCAAGAATTTTCAGATGATACAGCTTGGCAGTGTTTCAGCGTGGCCCCAAAACCTGGAAAAATCTGTTCTCCAACCATACCCCTGAGCAGCTTTGCAAAAGCTATGTATAATCCCCTAAGGATCTAGGATTCCTCTTTCTGAAATAAGTTCGCGAATTAAACTTTTAGGGGGCACTGCCTTGTGAGTTCATAGTTTCAATATCATGCTGTGGCTGTTTCTATGACCATCAATGCTGTAGACTGTGCTTCCCTCCCCCGATTTATATAGGAGATCCTAATGCCCCAGGTGATGGTATTAGGAGGTGGGGTCCTTTGGGAGGCGGTGAGGACAGGAGGGTTGAGCCCTCGTGAAAGGGATTAGTGCTTTGCAAAAAAAAAAAAAAAAAAAAAAAAAGACCACACAGGTCTCCTTTGCCCCCTCTGTTGGGTGAGGATACAGCAAAAACACAACCAGCTAGGGGCGCCTGGGTGGCTCAGTCGGTTAAGCGGCCGACTTCGGCTCAGGTCATGATCTCGCGGTCCGTGAGTTCAAGCCCCGAGTCGGGCTCTGTGCTGACAGCTCAGAGCGTGGAGCCTGTTTCAAATTCTGTGCCTCCCTCTCTCTCTGGCCCTCCCCCGTTCATGCTCTGTCTCTCTCTGTCTCAAAAATAAATTAAAAAATGTTAAAAAAAAAAAAAAAAAAGACAACCAGCTAGGACCCGAAAAGTGTCCCTCACGAGTCACCGAATCTGCCAGTGCCTTGATCTTGGGCTTCCTAGCCTCCAGAAAGAAATAATTGTTTATAAACCCCCCACCCCATGGTATTCTGTGATAAAATCAGCAAAGTTTTCTAGCAGAGGCTTGTTAATGTTTTATCAGCAACAGTAGGATAGAAAGCAAGTGTCCCCAATGGCACACAGGGCCTGGGCTCCTATCCTGGACTCACCACTAACCAGTTATGCAGTGATAACATGAGCTCCCTGACTCATGTCATGTCATGAGCTCCCGTCGGCTCCCTGACTTCATTTTCTCCCGTGTTTGGAAGGGAGGTTACTATAGATCCCACACAGAATCGTGGAGGAGATCACATGGGAAAATGCCCAAGGGTCTCTTTTGTGAAGGAAGGGATGTATGCATGTGAAGCACGGTGCTGATGCTCGGATTTTTTACCCTCCCCATGGTCACAGGGGACGGGCCCCCAGATTGGAGAGGGTCGTAAAATCCAAATCGAGGCTTCCACACAATTCCACCGCGTTCATCAAAACGTCACGGTGTGGCTGGGGGGCCCGGGTGGTTCGGTCACTCGAGCGTCCTGCTCTTGGTTTCAGCTCAGGTCATGCTCTCTGAGTTCATGGGTTTGAGCCCCATGTTGGGCTGTGGGCTGCCAGTGCAAAGCCTGCTTGGGATCCTCTCTCTCCCTCTCTCTCTGCTCCTCCTCTGCTTGTACTCTCTCTCTCTCTCTCTCTCTCTCTCTCAAAATAAATAAACTTTTTAAAAAATGTCATAGCATGTGGCATTTGACCATTGAGCTTTCAACCCTGGAAATGTACTTTGGTTAAACCGAAAGGGTGAAAGATCCTTGGATAATGTATGTGCCCTCATTCTTCTTCTTATGAGTACTTCCCTCTGTATCAAAGCAGCTAAGCTTTTAAAACGTCTTCCTTAAGGAACAAGGGCAAACTGTAACCCTCTTCTGTGTTCATTTGTCCTTCGGACATCATGTGAGATCAGCACTTTTTCATACGTGTAGGATGGGCTCATGGGCCATCTGAGGGAATCCAGATAAATATCTGTGCTCCCAATGCACGATGTATAAAACACTTAGAACAATGCCCGGAACAGGGGAAGCATCATGGACGTGAGTAGCTTTTATGGGATCTGTGTGGAGTGAAGTGGACTCGACTAGCACCTTGGAATTCTGACCTCCTTCGAAGCCCTTCCAGAAAGTCTAGGGGGTCCCCTAGTGCAAACAGACTTGCCCAGCAACCTTCCAGACCTCGGACACACCCTTCAATACCAGGGTAAATACAGTATCATTTACCAAATTCGGACCTGGATGAATTACAGTAGGTCCCTGCTGGGAGACAGCGCGGCACATGAAGCCAAGCTTTTGGAGTCAGACCGACCCAGAATCAAACCCAAGCGCAGACCCTTCCTAAGTCTGGGACTCTGAGTAGGTTGCTTGACCTGAGCCTCACTTTCCCTGTTATTCCGAACCCAGAAGATTTTTATGTTACCAAGTACTTACACATAATTTACTAAGTACTTAACAAATATCAACTTAGTTAATTCTCTGTACAGGCCTATGATGTAGGTACTATACCAGCCTCACTCTATAGAGGAGGCCATCGAGGCACAGAGTGGTCAAGTAACGTGCTTGAGGTCACACAGCTAGTTAGTGTCAGAGACAAGATTCCAAACCAGGCATTCTGGCCACCGAATCTACTCTTGAATAGTCAAGCAAGAAAGCATTTGTTATACTTTTGCTAAAATGGAAATTTTATCCATAAAAGTAGTAAGAATCCCTTGTACCCAAGCACTCAGCTTCGACAGTTATCAACACGCCACTGTTCTAAACAAACAAACAAACAAAAAAAACCTTTCTCATTTGTATTTTCTTTAAGTTGCGATGAAAAAATGTTTTGTCGTTCTTTCTGATCTTGTTTACCCCACTGGCTACATTCAGGTAATTGCCTTTGGTTTTCTTGCACAACCATAAAAATACGATGGCGGGTCCTTTCCTTTGCACCGTACTTTTACAACGCCATTTTGCGTATTGCTTTGTACACTTGACTGAGTACTTTGACTTATTTCATTGAGTTTTTCAGCAACCATTTTTTTTTTTTAATTTGGATTCAACTTAGTTAACATATAGTGTACTATTGGTTTCAGGAGCAGAATTTAGTGATTCCTCACTTACATATGACACCCAGTGCTCATCCCAACAAGTGTCCTCCTTAATGCATCACCCATTTAACCCTCCCCCCCACCCATCTCCACTCCAGCGACTCTCAGTTTATTCTCTGTATTTAAGAGTCTCTTATGGTTTGCCTCTCTCTGTTTTTATCTCATTTTGTTTTTCCTTCTAGTCCCCTGATGTTTATCTGTTTTGTTTCTTAAATTCCACATATGAGTGGATATCATATGATATTTATCTTTCTCTGATTGACTTATTTTGCTTAGCATAAGACACTCTAGTTCCATCCACGTTGTTGCAAATGGCAAGACTTTATTCTTTTTGGTCGCCGAGTAATATTCCATGGTGTCTGTATACCACACCTTCTTTTCCCATTCGTCCGTGAGATTGCTTTGATCGCATCTTACAAATGGTCAGATGAAGCCCAGAGAGCTTAAGGAATCCTCTCAAGGTCACATGCCTAGGAAACGATGGCATCTATTAAAATAAAATTTGAATTTTAAGGTTTCTAATTGACTTATTCTCTGGATATCAACATACATGGGAAAAATAGTGGATTCTGGAATTCAGTAGACTTTGGCACAAATCCTCATTCCTCCTCTTATGTACGACTTTGCACCAGTGACTCTGATCTCCAACTCCTCATTATTCAAACAGGCAGGTCATACTTACATCACAAGTTTTCGCAATAAGTGCGTTTTAAATAACTATGTAATTAATTACACTTTCAATTATTACATTTTTCAAAATATTATATTATGGATACACCCATGCATACTGTGTATCATCTGGTATGTATGCGTGTTATCAATATCTGCACATATGGAAGTATGTGTGTGTGTGTGTGTGTGTGTGTGTGTGTGATCCAATACTGTGACTGTTTCACGCAGACGCCCATTGAAGGTAGGTTCCCCTTTTCCCTTCTGGATAAGATCAGTTAGAAGAAAAATCACTCAGCAGTTGCCTGTGATACTTCCAGATCTCCCCAAACCTTTTCAGTATGAAGACATTCATACTGGGTGTGATACCGGGGATACCGGGATCCCTGGGTGTTTTTATTCTTTCCCCAGATTGTCTACTTGTCTGGTTCTCCATTGCCCTATCACACGGAGAAGTCCCAGACTTGTTCTATTACATAATGAAAGAAACCCCGCTACTTTGGACTTGGTGCAAAGCCTGCTGCAACGCTCGCATTCAATATGCTTTGGTTGAATGACTAAACACATGAATGAGGTTATCTAGGCATCTAGAGAAGTATACGAGCTAAGAAATTCGTGAGGATTCTTTTCTCTACATAGGTGAAGTCATTTCCATTGGAGCTAATAGTTTCTTTCAAGCAGTACTACTTGGGAAACCCGTTTTAATGCATAGGGAGTAATAATATTGAATCTTCGTATTGATCATCTTATACAAGGAGCTATTTTTTAAGTAGTAGTATTTTAAAAGTATTCTTTTAGTTTAAACGTCTCTCATTCTCTTTATTCTCTTTTTGTAATATTTATTTATTTATTTATTTATTCATTTATTTATTTTGAGAAAGAGAGAGAGAGCATGAGTGGGAGAAGACAGACAGAAAGAGAGAGAGAGAGAATCCCATGCAGGTTCCATACTGTCAGCGCAGAGCCCAATGTGGGGCTCAAACTCACCAACCATGAGATCCTGACATGTGCCAAAATCTAGAGTTGGATGCTTAACCGACTGAGCCACCCAGGGGCCCAATCTCTCTCTCTCTTTTTTTGTTTGTTTGTTTATTTATTTATTTTGAGAGAAAGAGGGAGAGAATGTGAGTAGGGGAGGGGCAGAGAGAGAGAGAGAGAGAGAGAATCCCAAGGAGGCTTTGCACTGTCATCACAGAGCCCGACGTGGGGCTCTGTCTCACAAACCATGAGATCATGACCTGAGCCAAAATCAAGAGTCGGACGCTTAACTGACTGAGCCCCAGGTGCCCCTGTTCTCTCTCTTTTTAAAAATAAAAAGGATGGAGGCAAACATCAGCCTTTCTCTGTCCACATAATTACGACTCTTGAGTTTGTGAATTACACGAAGCCGTGTCATGCCTAATGCTTTGTGTTTAAATCGGAATCCATTTCTCTACCAAGATAAGAACCAATGATCCCCAACTTACGCCTGTAGGACCAGCCCACGGGCAGAGGGCATCATCTCGCGGGACGGATGTGTGTGCTCTTGTAGACCCCACACTCGTAGCTGCTTCCCCAGTTGAGCAACGGCTGCTCTGTAAACCTCTTCTCAGGGGGTCCTTCCATAGTCTCTTAGCACCCGGTGCCCCGTGGAAAAGCGGTGTCTCCTCCAGCATCCTTCTGCCTGTTCCTCCCTGAAGAAGGCTGGAGTCCCACAAAGCTCCAGTTCGGAACCTCTCCACGGATGGAGCATCTTTGGGGAGAGAAAGAAATATGGTGCCGGATAAGCATGGCCTCAAGGCACAAGGGTGCACTGGGGGTGGGGGAGGGAAGGGGACGCGGGTGGCCTTCCTATGCGTAGCTGAAATGGTGAATTTGGAATTAAGACACCAAAATTCTAGGTCCAGTTCTATCATTAACTGAAAACTTCCTCCTCTGTATTTAGAAAAAAAAAATATATATATACATCTTCTAACCCCAGGGTTTTAAGCGACATCGGAGGGAGTCACCACCACCTGGTGCAGTAGGCTTAGGTTTCTTGGGTTGTTTCAACAGCCTGATGCGGACAGTTGGAGATGAAGTAAAATGACACGGACCAGGCCTGGTCTCGTTATTTCACTGCTTGGAGCCTTCGCGCCCTGTCACAGAGGGTCACGTCCTGACTTTGCATCTTTCTGAAAGGCTGAGCTCCCTGATGAGAAGTTTGCTTCCATCTCTAGTGTCTTCAGATGCTGTGATTATGGTGATGGGTTGAGGCCAGTGGTTATTTGGTAACCGCCGGAAGCCAGAAGCTGCCCTAGAGCTAACCCGGTGAGGCCCTTCTCCCTCACTCTGCGACTGGAGACCGGGGCGAAAACCTTCAAATAGCAACAACCGGGTACATCGGAGGAGTGGCTGATCATAACGGGTGCTTGGGTGGATGCATAATGGCTGCATGATGGGTGCAGGTGCTCCCTGGTAAGCAGCCAGCGGAAACTCCCGGGGCATCTGGTGGCAAGAAACAGAAACTCACTCCAGCTAGCTCACAAAGTGGGGAAAGGATTTGAGGGTGTCCACGGGCATTGCTTGCCATCTGTGAAACATGACCCCCATCGCCGGGGCGCGGGTACTGAAGCCTGGGGCGCCATCAGGAACTCGGGCAACTGCTCTCTGTTCCCCCCTTGGCGGGGCCGTGTGTGACATTGTTTTTGCTGCACTGCCTCACGGCCCTTGTTTTGGGGCCAGCTTCTTTTTTTTTTTTTTTTTTTTTTGAAACAGAGAGAGATACAGCATGAACGGGGGAGGGGCAGAGAGAGAGGGAGACACAGAATCGGAAGCAGGCTCCAGGCTCTGAGCCATCAGCCCAGAGTTCGATGCGGGGCTCGAACTCACGGACCGTGAGATCGTGACCTGAGCTGAAGTCGGAGGCTTAACCGACTGAGCCACCCAGGCGCCCCTTGGGGCCAGCTTCTGTAGTCACTCACTCACCTGCACGGCACCTCATGACTCACGTCTCGAGCTGCAGCACGTGACCTTTCCGTTCCCCCAACCAGGGCTAGCTGCTTCAGTTTCTGCGCCTCAGTTTCCAATTTCTAGCGTTTATTTATTATTGAGAGACAGAGAGAGAGAGAGACAGAGCATGAGCATGGGGAGGGCCTGAGAGAGAGGGAGACACAGAATCCGAGGCGGGCTCCAGGCCCCGAGCTGTCCGCCCAGAGCCTGACGCGGGGCTCGAACTCGCGCACCGCGAGATCAGGACCTGAGCCGAAGTCGGACGCCTAACCAGAGGAGCCACCCAGGCGCCCCTCCAATTTCTAAAGCTCTCTGAGATTACCCATCTAATTTGGCTGTCTCCCCACAACCTGAACCCTATCAAAATGACCACATCAAAGGGTGGTCTTCTCGCATGTATACACAGTCTCTGGGTTGTAACTCACTAATTTAAACACTGCACAGAGTTGGGGCGCCTGGGTGGCTCAGTCGGTTGAGCATCCGACTTCGGCTCAGGCCACGATCTCATGGTCCGTGAGTTCGAGCCCCGCGTCAGGCTCTGTGCTGACAGCTCAGAGCCTGGAGCCTGTTTCAGATTCTGTGTCTCCCTCTTTCTCTGACCCTCCCCTGTTCATGCTCTCTCTCTCTCTGTCTCAAAAACAAAGAAACATTAAAAAAAAAAAAAAAAAAAAAAAAAATTAAACACTGCACAGAGCAAAATATAAACAGGCGTGCTCAAGGCGTGTTTAAAGTGTAGTTTATTACGCAGAATATATGTTCATTTTAGAGAAATTAGAAAGCACAAAGGAGGTTATAAATAACCCATAATCTAGGAAATTCTATGTATCTCCTTTGCATGTGTAAATATAGATACTATTTTTACAACGTGAAATTACATTACGCTTATTGTTTTGTGACCTCTTGTTACTCAATCACCTATGATGAGCGTCTTTCAACTTGTCATCCTTTCAAATTAAAGAAAACGGAGATTTTGATCCGGGGATGTTAGTTCATATTTACTGAACATCTTACTCATGTTTTTCTACCTCCTTCAGCTCCTTGAGCTTATTGAAACTTCACAGGGGCACAAAACAGGAAGCATTATGATCCCTCTTTTGTAGATGAGAACTCAAGGCACAGAAAGGTTAAGTCACTTCCCCAGAGCCATTCAGAAGGAGAGTATTAGCTCCACGCCATCAAGCAAGAGAGCCACATTCTTTTTTTTTAATTTTTGTTTAAGTTTGTTTTGAGAGAGAGAGAGAGAGACAGGGGAGGGGCACACAAGCAGGGGAGGGGCAGAGAGAAGGAGAGACAGAATCCCAAGCGGCCCCCAGGCCATTGCCACAGAACTCGATGCGGAGCTCGAACTCAGGAACTGTGAGATCAGGACCTGAGCTGAGATCAAGAGTGGGACATTTACCCAACTGTGCCACCCCGGGCTCCCCAGAGCCACACTCTTAACCGCTACATCGTAGCAATTCCGCACACAAGTTCTAGTCTTTCCTGGCACAGAGTTTTGGGGACAGGAAAGAGAGACAAGGCAAGAGCCACGGAGGAGAGTATAAGAGAAAGACACAGAGACTCGTGGTGGAAACAGAGGAAGGGTGCAAGGAAGAAGCAATGTAAAAAAGCAAAATAAATAAATGAATAAAAATAAAAATAATGTGCTGGGGAAGTAAAGTATTGAACTGAACTCCGTGAAATTGGCATTTTTGTGAGTCAAACCCCATTGAACTCCGGCACTTTCATGGAGCTTGGTTTATTAAATTCCATCACCAGAGGAGACGGACCTCAGTGGTCTTGGATCTCCACGAAACTCAGGGACGTTTTATGCTCCTTTCCACCAATATATGTGTGTGGCTGACAAGTGACCAAATAAAAGCATCCTGGTTTCTGGAGAAACTGGTGTGTTTATCCATGTGTGGGATATTTCGACTCCTGGACACACCCGGGAGTCCAAGGGTTTCCCTGGAAAAAAATGAAGTCATCAGAGTTGAGTCTGTTGGTAAGACTACTGTAGAAATAGAATATATAGACTTAGAATTCCAAAGACTTAGAGGCAGGGAATAATCAGATTGAAGAAAATTTACTTAACTAAAAGGTCAAAAACAAGGCAGGGGGCAGGGGCAGAGAGCAAAGAAAAAGTATGATAAATAGAAAAAAAGAACATGGCAAACATTAATCCAAATAGAACTTCATCAGTATACAGAGACATGGATTACACTAGAAAAGTTCTGATCGAAATAAAGATGTTCTTACCATATAAATGTCAGGTGGAAGAAACTTTAAAAGATGTTATGTAAGGACAAGGAAGGTTATCACATAATAAATCAGAAAAATATAAGAAACCAGAGACAGCAAACGTCAGCAACGTAGCCTCAAAATATTAGGTTGAGCCATATGAAACTGTCAATATTTGATGGATGTACGAAAGCGTGATTTCATATAAAGTAAAAGTAAAGTAAAGTAAAAGTGATATCATAATAGACTTGGGAAAAATTGAATTTCCTAAAGTATGATTTTAACATTCGTCTGTTACAACATGATTGCTCACGGGATCAAAAGATTGATAATGATGTTGGATATTTGAATAGCATGAGTAAGATACTTTATCAAATCCACATGTTTAGAACTTTATCTCAACTCCTAGATAATCTGCATTCCTTTCAAATTTACAGGGAATACTTCCAAAAACTGAGCACATGCTAGGCCATAAAGGGCATCTCAAATAATATCAAAGCATTGATAAAGCATATGGCCTCTATCATCTGATCACAAGTCAAGAAGATAAGAACTCAATTCTGCCCTACCTACAACCCCCAGCCCCCACCCCACCAAAACAAAAAACAACAGTTAGGACTACCCTTGTATGTTTGGAAACTTAGTGATTCTCAATTCTTCATGGGTCGAAGAGGAAATCCTGACAGAAGTTAGAAATAATGCCAAGCTGATTTGTCATGGTCTGATTTTTCCCATTTTGTTCGGTTGCTGTGATTTCACGTCTGTCAATGCCAGGAATACTGATACGGTAGGCGTCGGGAACCAAAAAGCCTGATGTCAGTGAGAAAAGTATAAAGTCTTAAACAGTTTCTTTATTGCACCCACTTGTCCACAGATCTTGTGTCTAGATTTGATCTGGTATTTCCTCCATTTTATTCCCTGGGATTCATCGAAGAAGCCCCCTTTCCTTCATGGTTGAAAAGCCCACAGATGCATCATCCTGTGTTGAATACTTCTCAAGTGACCCCAAAGCTGTCATCACCCGAGGCTTTTCTGCCAACCGTGGGGACTGCTGAGAAGACACCCTTGGGAGTATTTACACAGACAACTGAATGACATCTCAAAATATCAGCTGCTTTCACCTCTCACAAACAAGCTTCCCAATCCATAATATCACGTCCAGATCAACCCTGGTCCGCCATCTTGCTGAAATAAATAGGCGTCTCCCCTGCTCATGGATGTGGGCAGATCTGTGTCTCTTTAGAGTTCCAAGCCCATGGAGGTACATGAATAGGCAATTGTTTAGAACTGCACCTGCTTCCCGATCAGGGAGACACCCATGAGAACAGGGGGATGTATTTTGCTTCACAACGCGCTCCCCAACCCAAGTAAAACGCCTCCTTAAAATGGCACGTGCATTAGAACACAAAAGGGAAAAGACATGCAGAGGTAAGCAGAGCTAAAATCCCTTCTGTAGGACGGAAGCCTGTTTAAACAGGCTTGGGGACTCCACCCACAACCTTCTAACATGAACATCATAATGTCAACATTCCAAAGGAGGCCAGAGCCCCAGAATCGGGGTCTAGGATGCCAGAGAAAGGATGGAGAGGGATGCCCATGAATCCTGGGATTTTGTACAAGGGCAAAGGCTAAGGAGCAGGAAATAAAGTGTGAAATTCTATCAACACTGTTGACTCTGGACAGCATCCTAAGAATGTCCCACTTCACTAGTTGGAAGGTCTCCCAAGTAAGCAAAAGCTTGACGCCATATGACAATGTCAGGTAACCAGCTCACCTCTCTCTTCCTTTACGTCACCGGGGACAAGTTCTGGCTGTCGACAGCACTGGCTTTCTTATACGCGGGGTTCGGTCAATCTGTTAGCCGATATTTTAACAACATGGATAAAGAAGCCATTAAAAAAAAAAAAGTGAACGTCTTCACCATAAGGTAGAGGGGATATGGATATTTCTCTGTATTATTTTCCTTGAATGTTGTTATACTGAGATGACTTAATAAGAAAAAGTCAATTGTAGTAGATTAAATGCATTCACCATCCCTCACGTGACTCAGCACCTCTGACACCAAGGTCTCATGTAAAGGGTCAGTCTTCTGAGGAAGTCAAGGACGGGGCATCAAAATGTACACGACACATTCGGAGGCGCGAAAAAATGAAGCTCACTGTGGGTCATCCCCACTCTCTTACTCTGGAGCTCCCGTTCCTCCTCGATGGCAGAGAGAAAACAAGTTTGTCAGTCGAGAGTAACTTATTCTACTCCTGTTTGAACCCTTTCACTTTGAGGTAAACTCAGCCTCATTTGGGGAAATACTCTGCCACTTCAAAGGCAGTTTCTTCCTTCTCTCCAGGGGCCACTGGCCGCTCCTCCTCCCTCCAACATGGTATCTGGGTGCAGAGGGAAGCCGACACACCCTTTCGGTCGGGTCCTTGGTGTTCTCAGCTACCAGCTGGTCTCGTCCCTGGACGTCCTGGGCTGGTGTTCCTGTACGTGTAGCAGATCTCACTGTCCTTTGTGGGTGTCCAGCTGGCATCTGCTGCTGACACCTCGGGTCCCTGGGGGTCCCTCAGATCCCCAGGTCCGGGTGCTTTGTCGCCTCTCTCTTCCTTGCTCTGACCACAGGCTGGTGGCAGGACACAGCTACTCTTACTCCCTGACATCCTCTCAGCAGGGCAGACAGAAACTCTGGGCCTCCGGGACCCCTCTACGCTGGCTGTATTACCACCTGCGGACCATGGTAGGCACAGCAGGAAAGCACAGGGCAGGGGGTGAGCCGAGATGTGCTGAGTGCCCCTCAAACCATCTGTGGTTTTCTGTGAGGGTTCCTAACACCTCATCACCCCAATTTTGCTTACGCCTGGTGGGTTGGGGAAAGGGGAGGCTTGAGGGGAAGAGGCAGCTGCTTCTCAGTGACCAAGCTGTGGACCACATCCAGGTTCTACCGTCTCGGAACTGCCCTCCTGTCTCTTGTAGCAACATTTTCTACTTCCTCTTCCTGTCTGGTGGAAATCGCCCATAAATCTTTTCCTCTGCCATTCCGCACTTTGGCTTTCTTTTGATCTAGCCTCACTCTTTCCATGTTGAAGGAGACCCCGAGAAATGCAGAAAACTCTTTTCTTTCTTCACAAAGCTTGATTTCTCCATTGCCGTGGATGCAAAGTGCCATCTTGAAATTAGGACCCTAGAAATGACTCCATTTTCTTCGCTTTCTGCTGTAAGGATTCTAATTTTCTCCGAGACAGCAGAAGCTACGTCAACCAGTGACTTACCTCGTAGAATAAATCAAAGTGGTGTTGCAAAGGTATGGGAGAGGTATAGGGGAACAGTGTAGTCATTACCTAGACCCAAGGCCTGATGACCCGAGGGAAGGCCTATGACATCCTGAAGGAGAAAGTGTGGAGAGAGAACCAGTTCCGTTCCGTTAGGGTCCTAGCAGGTCAAGCGAAACCCTTAGGGGAGGAGCCAGCCAGAGGAATACGTACCAGCATCTTTCTTCCTTCTTTGGATCCCCAACTGGAGCATCCCATTGGCCAAACCTACCTAGACCCCAGAGGCAAGAGAGTCCATTGATATAACCCAGTCAGCCAGCTCCAGGATGGGGACAAGTAGAGGGTGGAAGTAACAAAGGACATCTACCCACAAAGCTTATCCCTGAAAGGAGAGTGGGGAGCAAAGAAAGTACAAGAGTATATGCAAAAGGAAATCTCCGTGGCATTTTTCAAAAATACTATGTCCCTGTGACACAAGTCTGTCTTACCCACGGTTTAACTTCCGTCAGTGTCCGTCGAAGCGTGTGTTTCCATTAGAAGCCCACAAATTCTCAAAGCGTTCTGATGACAACAATAGCTAGCCCTGAGTGCTTTCTGTATGCCAAGCACTGTGGAAAGACTTTTTGTTGATGGGACGTACTACTCAAAAGAACCTTCTGGTGGGCACCTGGGTGGCTCAGTCTGCTGAGCATCCCACTCGTGATTTCGGCTCAGGTTATGAGCTCACATTTCATGAGCTCGAGCCCTGCATGCTTGGAATTCTCTCTCTCTCTCTCTCTCTCAATAGATAAACTTAAAAATAAAAAAAAGGACCTTCTGGGGTAAGCATTATTACCGTCTCCTTGTTACAGGTGGGAAAAATTGAGACTAGAAGAGTGAAAGAATTTGTCCAAGGTTATACAAGCTAATCAAGAGTCCATATAAGATCTAAGACCAGTCTGTCTAAGAGGGGCCGAGAGCTGAGAAGGCACAACTGGGAACTGAAAAGGGCGCCCCCTATCACAGCATCAGCTGCTTCCAAGTCACAGCTGACAGTCACCGTCTGGAATGGTGGGCATCCCACGTCACCAGCTCTGATGTCTCAAGAGCTGCTTGTGATCCACGTTGCATGGGAAAATTTCTCATTTTTGTTTTTGTTTTCGAATGTTTGTCTATTTTTGAGAGAGAGAGAGAGAGAGTTTGAGCGGGAGAGGGGCAGAGAGAGGAAGAGACAGAATCAAAGCAGGCTCCAGGGTCTAAGCTGTCAGCACGGAGCCTGATAGGGGGCTCATGAACCACGAGATCATGACCTGAGCTGAAGTCGGACGCTTCACCCGACTGAGCCCCTGTCTCCCTTTTTTAAGTTGAATTGTTCAGTTCAAATTTGTTAGCCAGGTTCACCGATGGATGAGTTCAACACACTACAAGGCTTCCAGTTTTCAGACTTTGTTGGACGGTGACAGAGAAACCCCACCCAGCACCCTGGCACCCTCCGCTCCCACTGTAATGCCTGTCAACAGCCTTTACAGGCCACCCACAGTGTTTGTTTTCCATCACACCGACGACCATTTTGTTGGAAGCTTAGCAATAACGATATGATGGGCTGCTTGGGGTTACCAGCATGAAGCACATACCACGATAAGAACTTCACCTAAGTTCACCTAAGTCATGCCGCCTAAACTCCACAACCCTGCAACTTGCATATATCACTACCCATTTTACAGGTGAAAACATTGGGTTGGGACGCATTAGGTCACAAGCCTGAAGTCACAAAATAGAAAGCAACAGAACTAAGGGACCAACTCAGGCCTCTCAAACTCCAGAACTTAGGCTTCTCCTATCCAAAGTGAAAGACTTTCCCCTTGCACAGCTCGGAGACTGTAGATACGCAAACCAGAAACCCAGAGGGACAATCGATCCTTGCAAGTCGGGTGCCAGTGAGAACTTCCAGACGATGCATTTTTGCACTGCAGGCTGCTCCCCCATGATCCAAATATTGTGCTTCTTAAAAGCACCATCCAGAAAAGAAAAGGAGATAAGCAAACAGAAAAGGAGATAAGCCAAGTAAAGAGTGGGACTGCGTGTACTCGGAAATAGGCAGGCTGGTGGAAAAACAAACAGAATCTGCTGAAAATTAATAGGAACACAGAGACGCAGCTGAAGAAATGTTAACAGATGCCTTGGTTCATGTTTTCTCATCCGTGATTTTCAGAGAAAATCATTTGTAGGGTTGCTGTATTAAAAAATGGGTTCCGGGTCGCCTCATTCGGTTAAGCATCCAGCTCTTGATTTCAGCTCAGGTCACGATCTCCCGGGGTTCGTGAGTTCAAGCCTCGCATCAGGCTCTGCAAGGACCGTGCAGAGCCTGCTTGGGATTCTCTCTCTCCCTCCCTCTCTGCCCCTGCCCCTGCTCGCACTCATTCTCTATCAAAATAAATAAATAAACCTTTTTTAAAAAGGAGTTCCACTCACTGAAACTCAAAGGACACTATTAAAATACGTAGATTGTATCATCCCCTAGGCATGCCTTCCAAGCTCCGAGTACTTCTTTCCATCTACGTCATGATTCTCATCCTCCTTTCCGGATGTTTCCGCCACCCTTCTCAGCACAAGCAGCTCTTGTTCTCCCCTCACCCACTCCTCACCTAGCAGTTTTAGTCCAGCACAGAAATGAAGTCTGATCCAACGAGAAGTTGCGGGGGAGAAGATTCCTGGTTGCGTATTTCCATGCACCCCGCCACTCGCTGGATTTATTGTCAACTCTGGAGCCATCGCTCATCTCCCCAGCTTGAGTTGTCTCGAGCTCCACTGCCCATTCTTCCAAATGTCTCATTACTTCTAAAGTTATAACGATAAATGATAAACCTTACCCTTTCTTTTGGTGTTGTTGTTATTTATTTATTTTTGAGAGAGAGAGAGAGAGAGAGAGAGCACAAGCAGGGGAGGGGCAGAGAGAGGGAGAGAGCGAGAATCCCAAGCAGGTTCAGTGCTGTCAGCGCAGAGCCTGACCCAGGGCTCAAACCCACACACGATGAGATCATGACGTGAGCTGAAACCAGGAGTCGGACGCTCAACCAACTGAGCCACCCAGGCTCAGGCGCCCAAACTTTGTCGTTTCGAGAGATTTACTGCCAAGAGGCTTCTTCGTTTCTACCCAGAGCTGAGAGACAGGTCTCCCGGTTCGCACATTCACAATGGATTTCCAGCCCTCACCTTTCCACAAAGCAGCCATTCCTTCCCTGAGACCGCCCCTTCCCTGTAAGTAACACTGGCACCCCCCTGTCGCTCGGGTCAGATCACCAGCGGGTCTCTGGGTCTTCCTGTCCCTTGTCCCCTCCAGCCAGGGGGGCTTGTCAAGCCCACCCCCCAAACCTCTCCATCCCACCCTCCTCTCCCCACCTCCCACGACACACCTCTCACCTCAGCTGATGCAGCCATCTCCCTTCCAGCCTCACCCCTCCCCTTCCCCTCTCTCCCCACTCTTCTGCACAGATTAGCCAGCCTAATCCTCACGAAATGCAGATCCATGCATGGCATTTTCTCCTGGCTTTCTGGTTGCTTCTGGAATAAAATCTGAAACCCTGAACATTTCCCACGGGGCTTTGCCTGACCGACTCTGGACTCTCCCCAGCTGCATTTCATGCCACTTTCCCCCTCTCTGTCCTCTCCAGCCATGCTGGCTTGCTTTCTCTTCCTCAAATAGGCCAAGTCCTGGACTGTTTCAAAGCCTTTACAGTTACCATTTCCTCTGCCCGGGTGCCCATCGCCTAATTTCTCTTTGAACAGCTTGTTCTTCCCTTCAGGTCTCAGCTCCTAATTCTTTTGCCCAAAGAGCCTTTTTGGACCACCCAGTCCAAAGGGTTGTCCTTGACAGTTACTGGCTCCCTTGTTTATTTCCCTTCTGGCACCTTTCACAACCCACAATTACTTCACTTATATATTTACTTACTATCTTGTTTCCGCTCAACTTCTAAGGTAGAGTTTGGGACATCGTTGGGGGGGGTGGGGGACCCAAAAAACAAACAAACAACAAAAAAAAACCCCTGAGTGTTGAATGAATGGAGCCCACGGGCACTCTCCCACAGTTTCGATAAAGCACAGAGTCAAAGTGAAGAAAGAGATACCACTGTCTCTGTGTGAGAGCAAACATCCAGTTACACTTATAAAAACATGTTCTTAAGCATAAGTTAAGATCCCAAAAGATATTTGCTAACCGACTATGCAGAGCTGTGGAATGAGATGCAAAGATAATAAACACATTTGATATGAAACAGATGGAGATCTGGTCACTGGTTCCTTGACGTGGGGCCCTTTAAAAAGTATTCTCTTCTCTTCGACATTTTGTGAGCATGTTTTTTAAGTGCCAGAAAGTGCTGTTATGGAGGACATCCCCAGCTCCCCCCGCAGTCACCGAGGACAAGACAAGGCTTAATTGAGTCCTGTGGACCCGCTCTCGTTTGCATATCTACCTGGTAAGGGCACGGCTACAACTTTATAAACAAGCATCTCAGAGTGAGTGAAGCACGTGAGGGTCCTTGAATAGGGCACTGGAGACACACGTCTAATAACATATTTATTGAGTGTAGATTTCCTTAATGTGCCAAAATATGCCTGAGGGTTGTCAGTACACATGTTACAACTTGCTAGAAAAGCTGGAGGTATCTAGTGATCAGACACAGAGCAGATGTTCTTTTCAGCTTAAGAATTTGGTTTTCCTGCAAAACTGCCCAGCTATTTGCAACTAGGCAGCAGACGAACAGCTTAGATCTTTGGAGAGCAGCAAGGGAACCGTCCTCAGTGATTGGAAGCCTCAGGAACTACAATGCCAGGAGCCAAGTTGAGACTCATGAGGGAAAAATGATGCACCTTTTTAAAACGTGGATGGCACGGAAAAATGTTTAGGTTTCTGTCCAGTATCAGCGAGGCTAGCTCAATGACAGGCGCTAACATGAGGCTCCAAGTGTAGACACTGTTATTTCTATTTCTGTAACCCTTGTCTTCTAATTATCACCTCCAGCAGGCTGGCTTTCAGATTAAATTATTTTGGCTTTCGGGGAAAAAAATGAAACCCACCCGAGATGCTGCCACGTAGCGCTAACCACAGCATGCCAAAGCAAAAATCGTGCTCTGCTTTCCGAGCCCTTCCTGGAGGGGCACATTCCTGACGAGGCTCGGCTGGGACCCTCATGGGTACAGAAGCACCGCCCTTGACTTTCTGCTCCTAACTCTGACCCTGGTTGTCACTGCGGATCTGAGCTTGATTATACACGCCCCTCCCACCCTGACGTTCCCTTCCACACGACTCATATTTTGGGTCTACTGCCTTTGTCCTTCTCTACCTTTACCCAGTGCTTTGTCACCTACCCACCCTCCATCCATCCAGGCACCCAACCAACAGACACTGAGGATCTGCCTCTTGCTAGATCTGCACTACGTGCTGGGGAGCCGTCCATGTGCAAGGTAGAGTCTATGACCTCATAGAACATGAAATTGAACAGCGGAAGTAGGTGTGAAAACAGACCATTTATTGTGCAACTGGTCATTATTAACATGGAGATACTTCAAAGATGCCAGGGACCAGAGGGAGGGCAGGTCTACATCTAAGGGTGAGAACTGGCGGGGGGGGGGGGGGGGTGTCACGGACAGCCCCATAGAGGAAGTCATGAGTAGGCGTTCCCTGGGAGGAGGGGAGCACGAGGAAAGGAAAGAGGGGAAGTGTTACATTCCAGACAGAGGAGGAGAGACAAGCCCATCGCAGAGACCCGAGAGCCAGAAGCATTTCCAGGGCACTGGGATGGCTCACCTGGTGAAAGTGCACTGGGTGGGAGGTTGGGGGTGGTGGGGGGGGGGCAGGGGGTGAAACAGAAAATGGAGAAGGGAACAGGGTCAGATCAGGAAGGACCTTGTGGGTCTTGTCCAGTGGGGGGCACTTGGATGCTTGAAAATCAACAACTGTTTCCTATTTCCCCAAATACAAAAAATTGATATCATGGGAAGTGGGGGTGGGGGGAAGAAACAGGAAATGCAGTTTGATGTGCAGCATATTCATTGTACCCCCTAAAGAGGAAATTGCTCTGGTGACAGATGGTAGCTACAATTGTGATACAGAGAAGTCGAATCACTACGTTGTACTTCTGAAACCGAGGTCACATCGTGTGTCAGCTATACTCAAATTTTTTAAATTATCACAAAAAAGAATATCGGGGCCCCTGGGTGGCTCAGTCGGTCGAGTGTCTGATTTCGGCTCAGGTCACGATCTCCCGGTTCGTAAGTTCGAGCCCCGCGTCGGGCTCTGCGCTGACAGCTGGGAGCCTGGAGCCTGCTTCGGATTCTGCGTCTCCCTCTCCCTCTGCCCCTTCCCCTGCTCGCACTCTGTCTCTCTGTCTCAAAAATAAATAAGCATTTTTTTAAAATTAAAAAAAAAAGAATATTGCTTGATATTAAAAAAATACCAGATGTTCTGGATGTTTCCCAACCTCCCATGTCTCATCCTTGTAAGAACCGTTTTCTTTGTAATACACGTGTGTGTGTGTGTGTGTGTGTGTGTGTGTGTATAATTCTTCAGCGGCATCCCTGGAAGCATAACACCTGTTCTCCGATCGTTCCACTGCTTGGGGGGGTATTCCCACCCTACCCTCATTACTGCTCTAAAGCAAATACGCAACGATAAGCCAACAGAGTCAATTTCTTTTCTTCCCGGATTAAATGAGTTTTCATCACATCAGAAGTTCGGGTTCAGCCACTTCCTCTGACAACCACACGCTCGGCCACCCATCTGGGGGCCGCGTCACCCAGAACCTCACACCTGATGGTGGGTTTTTCTCTTTTTTTCTACACTTAGAGTCCCCCACGAGAGGAAGGAGGAGGACCTGCCTGCACACCAGCCCTTGCCTGATGGGCAGACGCGGCCGAGGGGGGAAGGTGTCCAGATCGCTAAGGACACAGCCGATGACGAGGCTACCAGGGAAGGCCCGCCTCTCGGCAAAACAGAACCGCGGAAAGACGCCAAGGGTAAGGCCGGCCCAGGGCTACCGACCCGGTCCCCGTGCATTTTGCAGACACCCTTCGGGTTTATACGGTGGGGTCCTGGAGCCGGGGCCTCTCACGCAAGGGTAGGGCTGCTGGGGTAGGAAACAGAGTCTGCAGAACTGCTGTCACGAATAGGACCGAACTTCTGGCTTGAAGGCTCTAATTGGCACACTTTGGTGTTATCTGGGGCCGAAGGGGTTGCAGCGATTGGAATTAAAGGCCGTGTGTGCCTATCAGCTGGGTGGCCGCATCCGGTGTTGTGGGTCCCAGGGTCAACCTCATCTTCTCTGCGACAGGATCCGCTATGCTACTTGGGAGGAAACACAGAGCACAGCGTCCCCGGGGGACGGCCAAGGATGGCCTTTGCTCTCTGGCCAAGGGACCGCAACCCTTTTCCCATTCGACCATTGCCTTTACTTCTGCCGAGTTGGGCTGCTTCTAAGCCCAGCAAAGCACAGTCCTGAGCCCCGGACGCTGGCCACTGCGGTCGTATGAGGAACGAATCACCTAGTGTCAGTGGTAGGCGTCTTCAGAGCAGGAGGCAGTGGCCACGGTACTGATCCACGCGCGGAACAGCACCTACGCCGGCAGGAAGCACGCGTCCCTTGCCTTCTCCTTTGGCAAATTCTTTGTCTTCCCCCTCTCTGTCCCTTCTCCCCTGCCTCACCTATCTATTACCCAAGGAGTGATTTGTCCTTGCCTGTGGCTCTCCAGCTCTAATTTACCAACCTTGAGTTAAATAGACAGAGCAGCCCGCACTGTCTGTTTCCAGGGAGCTGGGGAAGGCACAGGGGTGGGTCATCTTTCCTTCCACGACTCTCTGTCGAGCTAAAGAAGTCAAACCTCTTGCAAATGCATCCTCATGGCATTTCTGCTAAGCGTGCCTCACTGACAGGGGACGGAAAAGCAAGGGGGTGTTTTTAAGGTGAAAAGTTATCTTTAAGCCTCATCATCATCTTAGTGGAAGATGCGACCTTTTCTGATCATTAACACAGAGCTATCACTCACTCCACGAGCTCAACAGAGTGACAAATTACTGTTGCCAGAAGGGGATACATAAATTCTCCTAATTACCTCCAGAGACCTATCCACGCGGAATCAGAAAAGGTTCTAGTTATGCAGACTTGGCTCTTTTTTTTTTTTTTTGAAAATCATAGTTTCGCTTGCCTAAAAGTCTTCTTGGTTTTAGTCCCATTCGGGGCCAATGAAAAGCTGTGATGGCTGAGCCAGATAAGAGAGAGCTTGGAAAGGAAATTTTTACTTTTTTTTCTTTTCTTTTCTTTTTTTTTTTTTTTTTTTTTTGCAAAGGTTGGTCTTACTCCCCAGGACCGAAACTAGCAATTAAGGAGAATTGTAGGGTAAGGAAAGAGAAGAGATATAGCAAAAGTAGGAGAGAGAGAGGAGACCCTTTATTTTGGGATAAAGGCCTCAGCCTGGAAGCCAAACAAATTGAAAATCTTCATTGCAGGCCCAGTTGAGAAGAAATTGTCAAGTTCAAAGGCGTGTGGGAGAAGCCCCTGGCCTCCTCCCATCTCTGAGCTCAGATGCTTGCTGAGGGCAGGCACAGAAGCCCAGGGCTTTTCCAGACACCTCCACATTCCCGAACACTCCCCACCTTCCCAATTTCTATTCCTTTCCGGGTCTGTTGAGGGCTCAGAGCCCCCTTTGCTTTTGGACTTTAGTGTCTCACACAGCAGCCATTTATCCCAAGTCAGCTAAGTGACAAGAACTTCAGGGAGTGTACAGGAGACAAAAATGGATTCGTTCTTTCGCTCCCTGAATCTCTGTTGAGCTCCCGCTCTGAGGCGGGCTCTGTTCCAGGGCTGAAAATACCGCGGTGAACAAAACCGATAGAGATAATCAAAGACACTAATGCAGCGAGTGCATTAAGGGGCCTCGTTCTGCGCTCCAGCTCGTCTCCAAGCCTCCCAGAGCAGCGTTGGCAGAGGGCGAATCGAGCCGCACTCCCACCCACTTACGGTCCAGTCTGGGCCAAATCGGTTCCCTCGGGAGAATGCCAGTGCTTTTTGGCTCCCTAAGAAAGGAGTGCTTCTGGAAGCTTCGGAAACATTTATCCTGGGAGCCTGAGGTCCGGAATCCACAGGCTGCACCCACGTGAGCCCTTCTGTTTCTGATTTTCTTCCCACTTGAAAGTAATCGGGCTGGGGGTTTGTACCCACTTCTGACCCCAAAAGGCTCAGGAAATTACAAAGCAAGTTTTCCAACAGATGCTTTCACCAGCGTCAGACAGTCCTGCACAGCCGCCAATTTGCTCTCACTACATCGCGCAAGCCTGACGCCTTAAGAAGTAAAAGGGGCCTGAACCGAATGGCCCCGCTTGCTTGAGGAGTACCCAGCTGGGACTGAGAGGCCACCTTCCGCTGCTTCAGGCCGTAGTCCTAAAGCCACAGGAGGTCTGCCAGGCGAGGGATCCTGGCAGGAAACACCCATAGGTGTGGGCTATAAAGATCAACAGTGGAGTGTGTGTGTGTGTGTGTGTGTGTGCACGCACGCATGGGCGAGGCAGAGGGGGAGGGACAAAGGGAGAGAGGGAGGGAGGGAGATTCATAAATGTTTAAGAAACGGGCGAAATGGGCTCCCTTGGAAATGTGTGGTTTGCACAGCAATTTTTGGAATCTCAGGGCAGAGAGTAGCTGGGGTGACTGAATCCCAAGAATCTGCAGCCACTCCCCAGTCGGAATGCCATGTGTTGTATGAAATCCGAACCACAGCCCTAGCCCACGACCCGCCTCTGCTCAGGGGAGGTGGGGCAGATCTGGGGAGATTTGGTGCTCACAGCACCCAAGAAGCACCAAGGTGGAGAGGCCTTCCAGGTTGTAGTCTGAATGCTAAGAGCCTGACACAAAACAGACACTAAGGAACTCCTTCTTAATTCGTCAGTGACGTCACTGAGCAGAGGAGCAAACGTGTGAATGCGGGGACCCCGGCCCAACAGCCCCGCAAGGAACAGTTCGGTCCGAAATGCTAGCAGCGACGTCGTTGGCAGCTGTGACTGTCAGCGTTGTAAGCAAATCCAAATCCAGAACTGCCTTCTGGAAGCTTCCATCGCTCGTCCCAAGTCCAACCGTTGGAGCCGGGGTGGGGTGGAGGGGAGATGGGTTTGATCACTCTTCAGCCGGGCAGTCTTTTAGAGAGGTGAAGATTACTGCCGTGTTCTGCCATTGGGTTCTTTTTTTTTTTAATTTTTTTTTCTTAACGTTTATTTATTTTTGAGACAGAGAGAGACAGAGCATGAACGGGGGAGGGGCAGAGAGAGAGGGAGACACAGAATCGGAAGCAGGCTCCAGGCTCTGAGCCATCAGCCCAGAGCCCGACGCGGGGCTCGAACTCACGGACCGTGAGATCGTGACCTGAGCTGAAGTCGGACGCTTAACCGACCGAGCCACCCAGGCGCCCCTGCCATTGGGTTCTTCAGTCAAAGTACTCCCACCTCCTTCGGCCACGCCCCAAACGACAGAGTTTTAGGGTTTTAATTCTTGCACCATCGTCATCATCATTCTGTGAATGAGCTGCAGTCTGGGTGCTCCTGAGCCAAATTCAGTGATGTGGCTGTGATCGGACCAGGAAGGGAAAAGTGGGTCTGTCCCCTTCCTGTTCTAGACCCTGTCCCTGTTGATGCAGGCGACAGCCTCACTGGCATATTCAGTGGCTTTGGCCCATCTATCTCACCCCAAACCTGAACGTACTTTTTAGACCCCAAACAGATGCTCCGTGAAGGGTTACTCAAAGACAAAGAGCAACTTCTTCTTGGGTCCTCTGTGCCTTAGACCAAATTAAACACATCAGGTCCCATGAGTGATTCGTTATTGTGGTTGAATTCTATTTCAACCACCCTATTCCCCCTCCCACACCATTATCCATTGTGCATTCTTCCCATGACTCAGTAATGAAGGAAGGAGGCATCCCAGAGTCCCCCCTCCCTCACCGATTACAACTCCAGAAAAGGATTCTTAAATTACAATAAAAATGTTGAATTATTCCTTGCATGTGTTGACACTGGACAGCTGGCCAAGTGTTTTTCAAATGCTTGGGGAGTTTGCTTTATTTTTTAGATTTTTATGTCAAACAGAATTGCACTTGCCCTGAAGGGGTAAAAAGAAAAAATTCCACCAACAGAGGAGTGTGTTTCCCCCACATGACAAGATGTCCAGAGGAAGGCAGTGCAGGACCGTAGGGAACTCCATGATGGCATCAGAGACCCAAGCCTTTTATAATCTACGTCTCCTTATCCTCATGTTCACAACATGGCTGCTCGCCTCTGTTCATCACATTCACAAGCCAGGCGAAAGAGGACATGTTAGTGAAGAGAAGAGAGAAAGATACATTCTGGCTGACTGGACCAACACAGTAACTTTCCAAGACACCCCTTCTCCACCAACAGACTTTTACACACACACACACACACACACACTGGAAAAGCTGGATTAAAATGTGCATTACTACTAGAAGTAAAGACTAGCTTTTCTTTAAAGAAGGGAAACTCTAATAATCATGATGGTCTAAACTCAGAAAAGTAGGTCTGCACCCTCTCAACGGGAGCAAAACAGATGGGCATCACCATGTGACCACGGCCATGTCTTTTGTTTTTTTCTTGAGGTCTCTTTGATGTTCGGTAAATTGGCTTTTGTGCTCCCGGTCCTGATTAACAGAGTTTTCATCATCCCTTCTCCTGCTCATGACTTACAAATGTGTCTACTTGTGGGGATGGCTTGGAGTGCGAGTCTGAAAAGACACCCTTTCCGTGCCTGTGGCCCTGATCCCTACCATGTGCAAAAACCCTACGTGGCATAGGCAAATACCTGTCACTTCTGACTGCACTTTGTTTCACAAAGCAGCAGGCGTCGGTGTCCGCCTAGGTTTTGTCCCATTTATAGTTCACAGAAAATCAGTGAGCTCATGAAGATGAACCTTATTTCGCAAACTGATGGCAATGTCATGGGTAAACAGCCAGGGGTCAGAAATGGCGGGGCTCCCCTGGCGGCTCCACCGTTCCTAACGTGTGACCTTGGCCAAGTCCTGTGACTTCTCTGCACTATTATTCCTTCACTGGTGTGTACGTTTTCTGGTGCCGTGTAACAAATTACCACACATTTAGCAGCTTAAAACAATGCCCGGCTTAGCTGGGTCCTCTGCGTGGGGTCTTATCTGAGGCCCGTTCGTTGCCTGAGCCCATTTGCTGGCAGCTTTAGAAATCAGGGTGGCTGGCTTCTGTACGGTCAGCGTGACTTGAGTCTCAAGTCCCCTGAACTTCTTTTAAAGGGCTCACCTGATTAGGCCAGGCCCACCCAAGAGAAATTCCTTTTTCATTCATATCTACTCCACTGATTGGGGACCTAATTCCATCTACAAAGATCCCTCCATCTTGGCCACAATGGGATGTAATGATGAACTGTATCTCTTCATATTCACAGGTCCTGTGCACACTCTACGGGAGGGGACTCTACAGGGCATACATAATAGGCGGCAGAATCTCGGGCCATCTTAGAAGTCTGCCTACCACACCCTATAAAATGAAGACACGAATATGACCTATCTTATATGGTTGCTTTGAAGGTGTAATGAGATGGCGAATGTAACAGGAAGCATCCTATAAGCCGCAGCTGCTATAATTACTCTAGCATTTCTGAGTATCTATTACACGTAGCATTTCTGAGTGTCTATTACACGGCAGGCCGCACGTTAGGAGCTGTGGATTCAGAAAACACTAATGTAGACCTTGGTCCAAAAAAAAAAGAAAAAAAACCAATCATGGCGTTTCTCTAATATTCCCCTCACCCCCCAACCCCGTTCAAAAGCTGGCAAACAGCAAAAAAGCTTTCAAATCCAACTAAATGACTTTTGGATACAGAGACTCAGGGGTTTTGCTCACTTATTGAAGCCACTGTCAAAGATAAAAAGTGCTGACTTCAGTAGAATACCATAATCCATAAGGATTATTATTTCTACCCTTAAGAACTCCCCCCCACCCCGCCCCACTGGTTTGGTGCCTCAGTAGTTCTCAGCCTGGACTGCACACGACTGACTCCCCTAGATGGCTTTTTCCGGGGTCCCACCTGCCAAAACGCAGATGCATGTGTCCTGGGGTGCACCCTTGCTTTGGAATTTTTTAAAGCCCCCCAGGACACCCCAACACACCGCCAGGAATGTGAACTTCGGTGGGAGCCCAAGTCTGATAGCTTCCCAGGGTCTGAAAGCCAAATTCCCCTTAAAGAGAAACCGCCGAGGACAAGACAACCACATGTGAGCAGCGATAAAGCATTTTCCCATTTACTTGTAGCAAACATTGAAATTCAACACATTTCACACCTTTCCAAGGGGCTCTCCCAGGTCCCGGCTGCTGTTCCTTTTAGCGGACAGCCCACCCCTGGGTGGGGACTATCTGGGGTCGCGATGAGCGCAGAATAAGTTGCCCACGTAGCCAAGAAAGGTGCTCAGCTTGTCTTCCTCAGGCTCGTTCAGTGCTTATTGGCTCTGTCGCCTGCATATATGCAGCACCTACTATATGCCCAGCTTCAGGCGGGGTGCTGGGACTTCAAAGACCAAAGTCTGCCTTCCGGAGCTCAGAGTCTAATGCCAAGAGGCAAAGACACCCTTCTTGTACCAGACGAGAAGTGCTTTCTGGATCGAGGGCCTGGAGGTAGATTTTCTGTTGTAAATAATCTTTTTAAAAGCCTTCTCAGTCTTCTAAGACTATGCGTATCTCTCTCCAGGGTCTGATCCCTGCAGAGAGCAGCCTCTTTCTGACTTCCCTTCCACCCCCTGGCAGCCATTCTTTCCCACCCCCACCCCCAAGTAATTATCATCAAGGAGAGGAACGTAAAAACTGCCAAAATGTCATAATTATTCCATAAGAAAAGAAGAGCGACCTGAAGCCCCAGCTTCCTCTTTTCCCATCACTTCTAACCCTCCAGGGTTTCTCTCCCATACAAAGGGGCATGCTCCAGAACCCCTGGAACGCATCCCGAGCCGGGTCGGGGCTGGCTCCTTCTACCTGCTGAGCCGTCCCTGCTTCCAGCAGGACTGATTGCCAATGCGGCAGAAAGCAGACACTTAAGGACTGGGGAGGCTTTGGCAAAGCCCAGGGAAGCTGGATTCCTCGTTTGAGATAACACTGAGCCCGTGGCAGCCTGGGGTTGGAAAATCGGGACTGGCTGTGGTTTGCCTGGGTCTAGAGGGGAACGTTCCCTACGCCCCCCCCCCCCCCAACCAGAATAACATATGCTCCTACAGAGACCTGAGAGGAAGGTCAGCTGGCATCCATGGCCTTCAAAACCTCTTCCCCCTTATAAACACTCATTGAAAGCTTACTATGTGCAAGATCCTGGGCTGGGCTAGGCTAACCGCCTCCCCCCCCCCCCCCCCCCCCAGCCTCCTTCCACCATGAAAGGTGTTCAAATATCACAACCTTGCTGTGGTCTTAAGGATTAAGTATCATGGAACCCAGAAAGAATCATTCGGAGTTATTTCTTTATACCTACTCTGGCATCCTGGGGAAATGGCTATGTCAAGCTTGCTTCCTTCTCTATTTTTAAATTCTGTTGGAAGAGTGAGACCATCCTGGGCTGCTGCTAAAAGCTTTCAGGAACCACACGAGAAGATACCACCCAGACCCAAGCCTCCCACCCTGGCTGTCCACAACCTCAGCTCCTAAACTCTAGAGAAAGGGAAATGACCCTAAGACCATGGCTGGCTCGGCAACCTAGAGATGGAGTCTGGCCATTATTTATGCCTCTGGTGCATGCGTGGGGGGGAATAAACATCTCCGTCCAACATCAGGAAGTGAGATTAGATTAGATGGAGGCCGAATTGCCTCCCGGTGCCTCAAAGCTGCCAGTGCGAAAATTAGTGATTAAGGGTCAGGATGATGAGATCGCTTACTCTAGCACTTGGGAGCCCACACATAAGGGCTAGAGTATGAACTGGATGACGTCGAAGACCCTGAGAACCCTAGATTTTGTCACTGAGTTAGGCCAGCCAGCCCAGGCTCGGTTTGCTGAAGGCTTGGTCACGGGCCAGATGTCTATCTTGCATCGGGATTTTGAAATCGCTGAGAAAACTCCAGAACACTCATTTCTATTTTGGAAATCAGTGCTTGCCTTAGGAAATTGTCTCCTTGCAAGAGGGGGTGTATTGAAGCATCCGCTAATGGAGGGGTTGGCAAACGACAGCCCATTAGGCCAAATTTGTCCTGCCATCTGTCTCGTGTGACTGGCAAACTAAGAATGGTTTTGCCATTTTTAAATGGTTGAAAAAAAGAAATCAGAGGCATAATATTTTGTGATGCATGAAAATGATCTGAAAGGTAAGTTTGTTGCCCATCAATAAAGTTTTATTGAGCTACAGCCACACCTACTTGTTAACTTGTTACCTATGGCTACTTTTTTTTTTTTAAGTTTACCTCTTTATTTTGAGCGGCAGGGAGAGAGAGAGAGAGAGAGAGAGAGAGAGAATCCCAAGCAAGTTTCACACTGTCAGCGCAGAGCCCCATGCGGGACTCAAACTCACGAACTGTGAGATCATGACCTGAGCCGAAACCAAGAGTCAGACGCTTAACCGACAGAGCCACCCAGGCCCCCCTGGCTACTTTTGTGCAGCAACAGCCATGTTGTGTCGTTTCAACAGAGATCACATGGACCTCAAAGCCTAACATAATTACTCTCTGGCCCTTCCAGAGAAAGTTTGCCGACTTCTACACTAGTATGTAAAAA
This sequence comes from Panthera tigris, assembly GCF_018350195.1. Classification (NCBI taxonomy): domain Eukaryota; kingdom Metazoa; phylum Chordata; class Mammalia; order Carnivora; family Felidae; genus Panthera; species Panthera tigris. The sequence goes on along the minus strand of NC_056673.1, from coordinate 49,451,563 downwards.
ATAATTCTGCACAAATACAAAAAAGTGAGAGGGTCACATAATTCAGTCTTTAATTAACCTAATTAAATGACCATCTTGGGAGCCCAGGATGCTCTTCTCTACTCAGTTAAACCCCCAGGGCAGTAATTAACTCGACTCATGTGGCAGCCGCAAAACAACTTGCCAGGGATGCACCAAGCACAGAGAATTGCCCACCATGCCGATCACATTCCAGAAAGCAAATCAGAGTATCGTATAGGTTCGATGAGTCTCCCAAAACAAGAGCACTTTCATTCTTGGCTCCCGGGTTGAGGGTCTGCTTCCTTCTCTGCGGCGAGAACCTCCCTTGTTAATCTATGGGTCGGGGTCGAACACAGAGACATTAACCCTGGTAGAGGCGGGGAAGGGGCCAGCACTGCGCACGGATCCTACAGCACGGCATTTTTCTCCTCTCCTCCTTGGAACAGACTGGAAGCTGCCGATCCCGCCGGGACCCGTTTATCCACCGTTAATCTCGAGTCTGAGCACCACCAAAGCTGTGGGGCGGAGCTGGGACTTGACTCCTCTGATGGCAAAGAGCTTACGGATACCTGACGTGAGTCTTCCAAGGGTCCCCCCTTTTCCTTATCCTTTGCACCCTGGGAAGTGAGAGAATGCCCCACGCAGGGGTGGGTTGAGCCAACAAGGTCCTGACAAAGACAGGAGGAAGTGGTTTCTGTGCCCTGCCGTCTCCCTCCCACCCCCCCCTCACCTCTGCCACCATGCAAGACCAGTGCAGGGAGAGAAACACAGGTCATAACGTTATCATGACCTCATCAGGGTTCCCCAAAGAGACAAAACAGGCAACCCTCCCAATCGGACAGTTTTCCAATGCTCCGAGTGGTCTTTTCCACCCCAGGGCACCTCTGTTCCTCCTCCCGGCCCCGAATTTCTACCACACCCCCACCGTGGAAGATGTGAGTCTTCAACACCTTACCTTGTGGCTAACGGGTTCGTTTTGCTCTGTGAGTGAGACGTGTTTGAGAGGTTTGGGGGCCACCTACCCCTGTTGTCTCAAAACCCGGGAATGGCCTTCTCCCAAAGGTAACTGCTTGCTCACGTGACAAACTTCTGTCACACACTTACTGCAGACACGTCGTCATGTAGATGGACCATCCGTGCGGACGGATGAAACAGAGGCCCTGTTCTCACGGATCTTAGTGCCTAGCCGGGACATGGTCGAGGGGAGAGACACTCACAGGAAGTCAAGTGGGGGACACAGACCCTTGGGCTCCGTGTATGGAAAGCCCAGAGGAGGACTTTACCGCAGCTGAGGGGTTAGGACTTAGCTCTGGTGGAGGTGCACTGCACTGGCAGCCAAAATCGGGGCCCTGAGAGATGGATGGGGGTAAGTGGGGGTGGGTGGGAAGGCAGGACAGGAGGGGGGGGGGGGACAGACACCCAGGCGGAAAAGGAGGCACACGCCCACTGTATTATAGACGTGATGATGAGGCCGGTGATGCTGGCTCTCCCAAAGGAAAGCAACGTGACAAGTCAGGGACAGGAGAAGAGCTCGAAGAGGCCGGGCTGGAGGCCTCGCATGGCGCAGAGGAGATGCGCTCTGCCGTCCGGAGGTTCTGGCCCAGTCCCGAGGACTCGGGGTGGCCCGGCTCCTTCTAAGCTCCAGGGGTTTCAAGCCATCGTCCTTCCAGGTGGACTCCCTTAGAGCAGAGTCACCCCCCTGAAGCTATGCAGTGGCTTTATGCTCGAGAAGGTAACAGAAGGCCCTCAGGAAAGTCCTCTCACCCGGCGGGGGTCTCAGTTTCCCCATCCGGGAAGCGGGATGTTTGATTTCCGGAATCCCTAGGGGTTCCTCTGCCCGCCTCCAGAGCTGCTATGGCCGCGTTCTTCTGGCTCCTTACGGTCAGGGCTGGAAGAAATAAAACAACACGCATCTTTGTTTCCTGCTGTGTGGGAGGCAGGAAATGGCCGAAGCCCCTAATTGGGATGAGGTTCCTGCGGCCTGTCCAGCCGCCCACTCCTCGGCAACCCCCACCCTCGCAGGTGTTGCCGGCCAGAAAGGAGGGCACCCTCGGCCATCCGCGGCCGGAACCCATCTGCTGCCGGGCGGCCGACCACGTCCCTGCCTCTGGGGGGTGTGAAAGAAATCGTGATGCAGATAGAGTCCCCCTGCCACACCACTTCAGCTACCTGAGCCTCCTTGTGGCCCCTGCCACAATGGTAGCCACAGTCCTGCCACAGGGCCTTTGCACTTGCTATGCCCGCTGCCTAGACTGCTCTGTTCCTCCCTCACCTCAGATGTCTTTGTTCAAGCCTCACCTCAGCAAGGCCTTCACTGGCCACCCCATCTAAAACTTTGCTGAGCCTCCTCTGCAAACAGGGAGGGCAGGGCGTGCCTGGGGCGGGGGGGGCTGAGATCAGAATCTAGGCTGAGGAGGTACCCGCTCCTCGGAGAAACGGATATGCAGGTGGAATGTGACGCTCGGTGGTCAGTCCGACGAGGGAGGGCAGGAGAGGGAATGGGGGGAGGGTGGGGAACCCAGGAGACCAAGTGAGAGTGGGCGTCACGGCGGTCAGAAGGCAGGGCTGGCACGGCCACAGCTGTGGGCACCCAGCAGGGCAGCCCCCGAGAGAGGGCTGGGTCCGGGCAGAGGGCGCACAGAAGGGAACTCAGGCTTGGGAAACCCACCGTGCACCCATGGCGGTGTCTCTCCCAGCGGAATGCAGACAGGGCTCCTTTGCGCCTCGGTTTCTGACAGAAGCGAGATTAGAATCACGAGACAGGACCCTCCGGCCCACACCACACTCTGCCTCCTGCCTGTTGCCTCCAGGAAGGATGGCCTTCGACCGGTAGCCAGCTTGACTCTCCAGTCTCATAGCCACCAGGCCCCTTCGAGGCTGGAAAGGGACCTTGTAAAGTCATGGCCTTCCAGGTGGGTGGGGAATCAAGGTCCTACAGTGAGTGGCAAGCTCCTAAGGAGAGCTCAGTGCCCCGACCTCACTCGAATGTGCCAGACTCCCAGCAACAAAGGGAAGGGAGGGCCCTTTTATCCGCCTCCCGAGGCCACGGAAAATCAAGAAAGGTAAATGGAAGTCCAACGGATAAGCGAGAGGCAGGGACAAGAGCTGCCTGTTTTAAAAAGTATTCTTTGTCTCGGCGCGAGCCCAGGGTGCTTGGTAACCACATGTTACCTCGGCCCCTCACTGCAGGTGCCTGTGGCCTGTGTGCCCCCGCAGGGCCCCTTCTGGCACTCTGTGGACACGAAGGCAGAGAAGAGACTGGCCGGTCGGAAGGAGCGCCGCAGCCGCTTTGGGGACGTCAACGTGCACAAACGCTACCAGCTTGGGCAGATCTTCAGCCCCTTCCAGGCCCTCGCCACCACGGTGAGCCCCCTTCTCCTTGGAAAAGCTTTTCGTTTTTTGGTTTTGCTTTTTAAGTCTTTTAGGGAGAACGGCGACAACCCCCAATTCTTTGTCTTTTTTAAGAAATGCGTTAGTCAGTGGCGGCCGCAAAAATGCCGCGTAACAAACTACTCTAAAATTTGCCGGCTTTTACCATCGCGACCGTCTATGTTTCTTACCTGCTGGCCTGCAGAGAAAGTGGCTCGTTCCTCTTCTGTTGATCGCAAGTTCGCAGGGTAGGAGGGAGTAAAGAACTGAGAACAGTGATCCTATCTACCACAAGAGGTGAACTGTAGCCTACCTAAAGGTCGGTAACCTGAGGTTTGGGGAAGTTCCTAAGGCAAGTGGTTGCAGGTGTGGTGTTCTGAAATAAGAGGAGAGAGAGGGCTCTGGCAAAGGGAAGTTTCTGTGATAAAGGAAGAAGGTTCTGGCTCCCGTTCCCCTTCCTCACCTGTGACCCTCCGGACTCCAGTCACTTTGAGTGGGACCATCGCCAAATGCATTTCCTTAAAACCATTACTGTGCTGTCTTTGTGATACTTTCTAGACATAGCTTCTTATGATCCTAAAATTTGAGTGTGCATATGAATCACGTGGGAAGCCTGATTAAAATGCAGACTTCCAGGGGGCACCCGGGTGGCTCAGTCGGTTAAGCGTCCGACTCCGGCTCAGGTCATGACCTCACAGCTCGCGGGTTCAAGCCCCACGTGGGGCTCTGTGCCGTTGGCTCGGAGCCTGGAGCCTGCAGCCTGCTTCAGATTCTGCGCCTCCCTCTCTCTGTGCCCCTTCCCTGCTCATGCTGTGTCTCTCTCTGTCTCTCAAAAATAAGTAAACATTAAAAAAATTTTTTTTAATAAAAAAATGCAGACTTCCAGGCTTACAGTGATTTCCATTCAGAGGGTTTGGGTGGGGCCTTGGCATTTCCTTCCTTAACAAATTCTCTGTTCACCACCTTTCTGGGGCACTCCTTCCCAACCTTGTTCACGTCAGCCCTGTGTCTGGAGGGAGCCAGTATGGCAAGGCCACCTGTAGCCCAGCAGAGCTCAGTAGTGTGCCTTACACCCCAGCTCTGGACCTTTCTTCTCCCCAGTAGCTCTCAACCCTTTTCTGAGCTTCAGAATCACCTGGGTGATTAGCCATGCTAACGCCCAGGTTTTTGCCCCAAACCCATTAAACCAGAAGCTCGCTGGCGTGAATTGGGAGCGGCAGCACCAATGTGTCGAGCCCACATCGCGCACCAGGTGTGGTGGTAAAAGGTGGCGTTTTGGGTGATGGGGGGGCTCATGGGGTCTGGAGCCAATGGCCAAGAAGGAATTCTTGAAGACGTCTTTGGTGCAAAAAGGTGATTTTATTAAAGCACGGGGGTAGCAAGAGCTGCCCTGGGGTCCCGACGGGTAACTCGTCGTTATATACCCTCTGGTTGGCAGGGGGTCAGGGATAGAGGAAGTCCCTAAGGGATTTTGGAAGACACCTTTCCAGGACCGTGAGGGGCTAGCTGTTGCTAGGGAAACGCCACCGTTTAATACAACCCCAGTCATGAGACCCTTGAGATGTAGATCTGGGGGCCATAAGCCTGGAGTCTGGTTGCCAGCATGTATCTGGGGGCAGTTGAGATAAAGGAAATAGACTTACAGGGGCCTCAAGGTTGGGCTAACATGAAGCTAAGGTTCTCTTTTGCCCCCAGCGAAGTGCCACTATCCAGGCAGCTGAGCTCCTAGAGGGAGGTCATTCTGCTGGTTTCAAGGGCTTGTCAACGGGCTGCAGGGAGTAAGGGAATTTAAGTTTTTCTTGCCTTAGTTTCCCACATGACCATGGCACGCACTTAAACGCCTTTCCTTTGCTCTTGGGTAGCTGAGAGTGTGTCCAAGGAATATCACACATATTCCACTTGCGGGGCATGTGGGGGGCAGCCTGTGTTTGACCCTCATGCTCCCTCATCACTAAAGACCTTACCTCCAATCCTTAACCTTCATGACCTCTACCATGTTAACATCACCCTCACGATACCCACGAAGCAAGAAAAGATGAGATGTGGTAAGCAACTTGCCCAAGGCTGTCAGCGGTCAGGGCAGAGCCGGGATACGAACCCGTGCACTGGAGCCAGGGCTCCCCACCCCCACACTCTATTTCATTGCCTTTATTCTCTGCCGCCTAGGAGATGCAAACAGTGTCGTTCCCCCAAGACCTGCCCACGAATCCGCACGTGCAGAGAATGGGCATTCCACGCCCCGCAGATGGGAATCGCCACGCTCTATCCCTGTCCTCCACGGAGCAGGGCGCCAGAAAGGATGACAACAACCCCGCGAAAGAGAAGGCAGCGAGTCACATTAGAATGCCTTTATTCCCCCCAATAGTTAAAGCAACAAAATCTAATGACACGAAATAATAAAAATTTTAAAACTGCGATCTGGCCCCTTGCTGCAAGGCTTTGCATTGAGACAGATAGAGCCCAGCGACTCAGGAACGCGGAGACGTTCTCAGGCCTGACTTAACATTTAGATAATTTGAGGAATGCCACCAACAGGCCTCTGTGGGAATATTTTAGAGAGGATGAAACCATTAGGAGCCGCGATACTGAACTAGAAATGAATCCTTAGTAGGTACATGATTCTCCAGAAGTCTAAAGATGCAGAGAAGGGATGGTTAGAGTTCAGTGAATCAAGGACCCCACCCTTTCTGTCCTCCTGGTCTACCATCACAGAGTGTTGGATGGCAACCTTGGGGTTCACTCCTCATGGTGAGAAAATGGTTGCCGCTGCACCAAACACCACATCCACACATGACCACATCAAACCCTGGAAGGCTGACGTTTCTCCTCATGCGACAAATGCATGCAAACGTGTACACACACACACACACACACACACACAACCTCTCCTGGGAGCCACTTAGCATATTTTTCAGCAATTCTCCTTGGCCAGGATGGTGTGGCTTGCCCATGTCATAACCACAAGGGAAGCTGGTAAGGACGTATCGGGTGTTTACTAGGACGCAAGTTCTACCATCAGAAATGGAAGGTAAGAAGATGGCCGATGGGGAAGCAATCAATGTCGGCCACAGTGCACACTCACTGGTTTGCAGATCAGACCATTACAGTGAGAAACTTCTATTTGTGCCGAGTGGAAACCTGTCATGTAATTTGTAAGCATCCACCCTAAGGTTGCTCCTCTAAGAAGCTTCCCCCACCTTAAGTAGCTTTCACTTTCCTTTGATTTTAAAAGTAATGTGTGCTTGGAGGGGCTGCGTGGCTCAGTCAGTTGAGCCTCAGACTCTTGATCTGTGCTCGGGTCAAGATCTCACAGTTGGCAAGTTCGGGCCCTGCGGCGGGCTCTGTACTGACAGTGCGGAGCCTGCTTGGGATTCTGTCTCCTTCTCTCTCTTCCCCTCCTGCACTCTCTCTCTCTCTCTGCCTCAAGATATATGAACAGACTTAAAAAGTTAAAAAGTGAAAGTAATGTCTGCTTATAATAAAAACTACTCAAAGTACAGTCGAGAAAATAACAGGGCACGTGGGCGGCTGAGTCGGTTAAGCGACCGACTCTCGGTTTCCCCTCAGGTCGTGATCTTACAGTTTGTGAGTTCGAGCCCCTCATTGGGCTCTGTGCTGACAGTGCAGAGCCTGCTTGAGATTCTCTCTCTCTCTCTCTCTCTCTCTGTCTCTCTCTCTCTCTCTGCCCCTTCTTCTCTCACTCTTTCTCTCTTGAAATGAATAAATAAACTTAAAAAAATATTTTTTTAAAAAAAGAAAAAACAGTGACCTGAATCACATTGTTTCGAGACAAGCGGTGTTTGTATCCGGGAACATTTAGGTCGTTTTTCAGTCTCTCGCCATTATTGGTATTGCCGGGTTTCCTTTGGGTCTAGATCTCTTTCCCATGGTTTTGACTGGGTTCTCTTTTGCCCCTGTTGCCTGACATCTCTTGGAAGGGCCACCTGGACCACTTCCAGATCCCTTCCCATGTTGCCATGGTTACCGAAGCCATTGCATGGGCTTTATTACAGCACTATTCACAAATATCTGGAGGGCTCAATTTTCTTTAAATGTTTCTCTTTTTTTTTTTTAGAGAGAGAGAGAGACTGTATGCAAGTGGGGAAGGGACAGAGAGAGGGGAGGAGGATCCGAAGTGGGTTCTGCACCGACAGCAACAAGCCCAATGTGGAGCTTGAACGTACGAACTGTGAGATCACGACCTGAGCCGAGGTCGGACGCTTAACCGACTGAGCCACCCGGGCGCCCCCTTCATATATTTCTGAACTGTGTGATATGCAGAAGATATAATTCCTCTTCTTTGGGGCACAGGTCCTCTCTTTTTTTTTCCCTCAGGATTTCTTTTCTTAACTTTTCTTAACTAATACACAGTGTTGCATTAGTTCCGGGTGTACAGTGTAGTGATTCAACAGTCACGTACGTGGTCCCGTGCTTGTCACAAGTGCCCTCCTTCATCCCCATCACTTGTTTCGTCCATCTCTCCACACGCCTCCCCTCTGATAACCACCCGTTTATTCTCTATAGCTAAGAGTCTCTTTCTTGGTTTGTCTCTCTCTTTTTGTTTCCTTTGCTCATTTTTTCTGCTTCTTAAATTCCACATAGGAGTGAAACCATATGGTGTTTGTCTTCCTCTGACTGACTTTGCTAAGCATTATACTTTCTAGATCCATCCATGTAGTTAAAAATGGCAAGATTTCATTCTTTTTTTTTATGGCTGAATAATGTTCCATTATACATATATCCTTTTATCCATCCATCCATGCTGCTATAAACCCAGGGGTGCGTGTATCCCTTTGACGTAGTATTTTTGTATTTTACTTCCATACTCTTTTCCAGAGTGGCTGCGCCAGTTTGCATTCCCACCAACAGTGCATGAGCGTTCCTTTTTCTCTGCATCCTCGCCAACACTTGTTGTTTCTTGTGTTTTCGATTTTAGCCATTCTGACAGGTGTGAAGCGACATCACAGGGTAGTTTTGAGGTGCATTTCCCTGATGATGAGAGATGTTGAGCATCTTTTCATGTATATGTGGCCCATCTGGATGTCTTCCTTAGAGAAATGTCTGTTCATTTCTTCTGCCTATTTTTAAATATCGGATTATTTGTTTCGGGGGTGCTGAGTTGTAGAAGTTCTTTATATACTTTGGATACTAACCCTTTTCGGATATGTCATCTGCAACCATGTCCTCTTTCAACGTGGGGTAAACAGCTCCCTTTGCAGGTATGTTGGCTAATTGCCTGCTTGTCTTTAATCTTACAACATTTAAAATTACACAGGCAGACTTTTATATTTCGGTGTTTCCCATTTTGCGTAAGCCAAGGACTCAGGAACGCGGAGTTCTCTGGCCAGATCTGCCCTGCCTCCCGTTTTTATAAATAAAGTTTTCTTGGACACAGATGTGCCCATTTGTTTATGTATTGTCTACTGCTGTTTTTGTGCTAAGTCAATAGTAGACTTGACTAGTTGCAAAGGGGCCCCGTGACCCACAAAGCAGAAAATATTTACTATCTGGCCCTTTACAGGAAAAGCTTGCTGATCTGTCTTAAGGCAGGTTCCCCTTTATAATTTCTGGCTCAAGTATCTACTTCGCTGATCTCAGGTTTTAAAAATTTCCTTAAAGTCTTGAGTCTATGATTATGTCCATCTAGATTTTCCATCACAAACATGAACTCAAGTAACAATAACACTCACCGCTAAAATTTATTGAGTACTAATACTATGTACTAAGTGTATCAATATATCCACTTTCCGCGACCACGCTATGAAGTAGGTATGATCCTCGCCTTACAAAGAGGGAAAACCAGAGTCAAGGCAGGGTAAAAGAACATGGTTGGTAAGTAGTAGAAGCAGAATTTGGACCCAGGAGATGATGCTCCAGAATCTATGCCCTACCCATCGTGCTACCCTGCTTACCTGGTGTTCATTCTCCCCCAAAGCTGGCCTCTCCCTTCTATTCCCAGCCAGTCCTTCCTTACTGGTTTAAGTCCCAAGTAGAAGACCCCCGTGTGGTTTCCTCTACCTTCTGGGAGATGAAGTCGCCAGCAGAGGAAGTCAAGAACTTACCCAGTTCCCTTTCTAGAAGGCTCCATGGTAGACAGCTGTCTAATGCTGCCCCCATCACTGCTCCACCGGCCCACGGGCTGATTGGCCACCCGTGTTAAGAAACCATGTGCACATCTTGTGTACAACCTGGCAGGTTATGTGTTTAAGCTTCTATCTTTTTCTCCTTTTATTCAAACCATGAGCCGCTCCCTCCCACCTGCTGCTTCATTCGGGGAGAAGATTTCGTACGAGAGGGCAAGCTCCATATGGGTGCCACTGAGCGTCTAACATATGTTCTACCCACCCTGGGCATGTTTTCTTTTCTTTTCTTTTCTTTTTTTAATTTTTTTTAACGTTTATTTATTTTTGAGACAGAGAGAGACAGAGCATGAACGGGGGAGGGGCAGAGAGAGAGGGAGACAGAATCGGAAGCAGGCTCCAGGCTCTGAGCCGTCAGCCCAGAGCCCGACGCGGGGCTCGAACTCACGGACCGTGAGATCGTGACCTGAGCCGAAGTCGGACGCTTAACCGACTGAGCCATCCAGGCGCCCCATGTTTTCTTTTAAACAAGATGCAGCCTTTCGCCCAGACCGAAGCAGAGAAAAAGCTCCGTACCGTTACAAGGGGAGCCAAAGAAAGCTTGAGACCCACAGAGGGGCTTTCCAACCCTTCGACCACGCGCCCAAGCTTTAAAGGAAGAACTTTAAAGCTCTTCAATTTAATTCGTAACTGACAATAAATCTGATTTATAGACAACTTGGCAGGAACCCATTAACACACAAAGCAAGATCTGCATAGACAAAGCTTTCTTCCACTATGGGATTTGAGCAAGGCAAGATTCCTAGAAGTAATAATGGTTGCATCAACCAGCATCTCCTGAGTAACCACTGTGTTCTAGGCACCGTGTTAAAAGCTTTTGCGGACCTAACCTCACTTAATCTACACCATTGTTCCACCATAATAGTCCACTGTCATTAAGGATGGGAAAACTGAAGTTGCAAGAAATGATAACCGTGCCGGCACCTACCTGCCTCCTCTCGCACAGGCGTTTGAGGAACACCCTCTACAGCCTGGACACGCTCTCCCGGCTTGCCCTTTGCACAACAGCCCTGATGAGCCGTAATTTATATTCCACACTTGTTCAGAACCAGCACACACATTCTCACCCCATTCTGCCCTGCGGTTTATTTGTTCTTCGCTCCTTTCTTAGCTATCTTGATAAAGCAACCCATGCCTTTCTGACAAATGCTAATGGATTCATCTGTCACTGCTTGTAGATAACAACGTCTTTCAATTTTGGCTGCTGCCTTCTGGGGCTCAGATGTAAAAGCGAGGGCACCAACCCCCCGGCAGCCGAGGGGGGCAGGCAGGTTCCGCGGGCAAGAACCTTGCAAGGCAGACGCTGGGGTTCGGGGAGTGTGCGATTCCGTGAGTGGGGGAGCTGAAGGAATGCGGGGGAATAGGTAGAAAGCTCCTTGCACGGTTAGAAGCTTAAGGCTGGTTCAAGGACAGGCTCTGCCACTCACGACCATGACCTTGGGCAAGATGCGTGTGATGTTGAGCCGTCTGGCTCCTGGTTAGAAACCTTTGTGTGGTTTTTGAGGCCTGATCACAGACGGGGAATTGCAGTCAGACTCAGGTCCCTGGGGCCCCGTGCTTTTCTCATATTTGGTCCCCGGCCTGGAGCCTTCATTCCTGGGTCTCTTTACCCTAGGCCTTCCTTGGGTAGACAAGCTCTTCCTCAGAGCCCTGCCAGCAGAACCAGGGATGAAACCGTGACATTTCCCCACCCCCACTCGGCCCCCAGTACTTTTCCATCCCCAGTCTTCTTCTCCGTTCCCCCTCTGACCTCAGAGTCTGCAAAAAATGCTGGGGCCTTTTATTGGGGTTCCCTCAGCAGTGAGACACTCACCGCCTGCTGTTCCGTGGGGGAGAAAGGAACTGGGGGGGGTCAGCGTTGGCTCCAGTTTGGGACCCCTGCTTACACCATCGCAGTGAGGAAACACTTCACTCTCGTTTTTGCGTCGTTACTTGAATCAGCCATTCAGACACCCGGCGACTCAGCTCATGACCGATGTGCCCTCGGCCTTTCTCGGGTGACGAGGGGAGACCTGGGCGAGCCTCTCACTGCAGCCATGTGTAGGAAGTGTCTGGCACGTGATGAGGACATAGTGGTAGTTGTCTGTTTTTTCCATATCTTCTCCAAGGCTTGATTCTAAGTCTCACATCCAGACTCGTGTGCAGGTGTGCACGCATGTGTGTATGCATGTGCACTATGCATGTGTGCATGCTTGTATGTGCGTGTGCCCTATGTGTGCATGCGCTGTGTGCATGTGTGCATTGCATGTTCACTGTGTGTGCATGTGCCTGAGTGCTGTGCGTGCATGCATGAGTGTGCCTCTGCACTGTGGGTGCATGCGTGCATGTGTGTGCCCTGTGTGTGCATGTGTGCAGTGTGTGTGCATGCTGTGTGTGCCCTGTGTGTGCATGTGTGCAGTGTGTGCATGCTGTGTGTGTACACTGTGTGCATGTGTGTGGATGTGTGCCTGCACATGTGTGCTGTGTGTGCATGTGTGTGCACGCTGTGTATGCACGTGTGCATTACATGTTCATTGTGTGTGCATGGGTGTGTACACTGTGTGTGCATGTGAGCATGTGCACGTGCTCTGTGTGTGCATGTGTGCAGTGTGTGTGCATACATGTGTGTGTGCATGTGTGCCTGTGCATGTGTGCTGTGTGTGCATTGCATGTTCACTGTGTGTGCATGTGAGCATGTGCATGTGCTCTGTGTGTGCATGTGTGCAGTGTGTGCGTGCATATGTGTGTATGCTGTGTGCATGTGTGTGCATGTGTGCCTGTGCATGTGTGCTGTGTGTGCATGTGTGCATTGCATGTTCACTGTGTGCATGTGCCTGAGTGCTGTGTGTGCATGCATGAGTGTGCCTCTGCACTGTGTGTGCATGCATGCATGTGTGTATACTGTGTGTGCACGTGTGTGCCCTGTGTGTGCATGTGAGCATATGCATGTGCTCTGTGTGTGCATATGTGCAGTATGTGTGCACGCTGTGTGTGCCCTGTGTGTGCATGTGTGCCTGTGCATGTGTGCTGTGTGTGCCTGTGCCTGAGTGCTGTGTGTGCATGCACAAGTGTGCCTCTGTGCTGTGTGTATATGCGTGCATGTGTGTATACTGTGTGCACGCTGTGTGTGCCTTGTGTGTGCATGTGTGCCTGTGCATGTGTGCTGTGTGTGCATGCACAAGTGTGCCTCTGTGCTGTGTGTATATGTGTGCATGTGTGTATACTGTGTGTGCATGTGTGTGCCCTGTGTGTATGTGTGCCTGTGCACGTGCACTGTGTGTGCATGTGTGTGAAGGCGTGTGTGCACATATGTTTGCATGTGCACATTGTAATGAATTCAAGAGGGAGGGTGAGGGATATGACCGAGGGTGCAAAATCCAACGCAGCAGCCCCTTAGTCTGCAAACGCTCCCTCGCACCAACCTGGGAACTCTGCCTTTCTCTCTGCCATCTTCCTTTTCTCCCTGAAAGTGAAGAAAGTCTCCTGCTCAGAGGAGCAGAGCCCCCACCCTCCCCACGGCCCCTCCGGGAGCCTGGGAGTCACTGGGACGGACTGGGCTGGCACCACTGCCGGCTGGGAGAAAGCTCTAGCCGCTGGCTATTTAACGAGGAGGAAGCAGGACTGGGAACTCCCAGATAAATGGGATTGGTTCCATCTTTCGGTTTCGGGCAGCTTTTTATTTGAGACTCCAGAAATGGTGATTTTTTTTTTTATTGTCCGTTAAACGTCTCCATCTGCTTTGTCACTGTGACCTCCAGTATGTCACTGGATAGAATAAAGACGTGTGCCTTCAGAAACCCTCCCAAGGGTTTCCAGGTGGCAGGAAGGAGAGGAAGTCTGTGGAGCTGTGGGACGAGGCCTGCCCGGGCTGGGGAGGGTGTGTGGCCACAGCTGGTAATCCAGAGAGAGGGCCTCTCCCAGCCCTGGGGGTTCACATCTGCACAGAAGTCTGGGTCCTGAGGGTGACAGGTAAGGGACGGAGGCAGGCGACTGAGGAGTGAGGAATCGTGAAGACGGGGCCCTCTGAGCTGATACCCTGCGTCGACCTCCTGAGTGGCTCTCACAATGCCAGGCCCCGGGCATTAACAGTGGGCGTGACAATGTCCCCGCTCGCACGGAGTCCTCAGTCTACCCTCCCAATGGCCCCATGCAGTCCATTGCCTACACCCCCACCGCCCTGCTCTGGGGTCAGAACATGGCAGTCACCACTGTGGCTGGGCCCGACTTTGTCCTCTGACTGTCCCCACCTTGAGCCGGCTTGGGGGGGTGGGGTGGGCAATGCCTACTGCCTGGGGACCAGGGGCCCGAGTGCCTCTTCCACAGAGATGATGTCATGTCGGCTGGCAGGTGTCTGTACCTCTGGCACGTTCTCTCGTTGGGCACATGTTTGAGGGAGTACCAGGCACAGTACAGGTCTTAGGGGGGCCCCCGGGAACAAGACAGATGCGGTCTCGACTCCCCACACAAAAGGGCCTAGTGCAAAGGACAGGGCAGCAAGTAGTCGCCATAAAGAGTGCTGCACGAGAGATCTCCGCCGGGAAAGGCAGAGTTCTACGGGACTAGACTTTACCTGGAAAATCAAGGAAGGCTTCTCTGAAGAAGTGACATTTAAACTGAAACGAGAGGAGTCCACCATAGCGGAGGCATCTTCCAGGCACGGGAACAGCTTGTATGAGGTTCTAATGGTGAGCGAACACGACGCTTTCCAGAAACTGGAAGGGGCCCCCTGGGGCTGGTGTGGGAGACAGGCAAGGGGGAAGAGGCGCCAGGTGCCAGGAGGGGCCTCAGAAGCCAGGGCCAAGGCTCGACTGCACCTCAAGGGCAGTGGGCACCCACTGAAGGGTTTCAACCACGAGAGACCCACGGTATTTCGCCTATTAAAACGATGACCCTCCGGCACCCGGGTGGCTCAGTCGGTTAAGCGTCCGACTTCAGCTCAGGTCACCATCTCATGCTTCGTGAGTTCAAGCCCCGTATCCGATTGTCGACTGACAGCACGGAGCCTACTTTGGATCCTCTGTCTCCCTCTCTCTGTACCCCTCCTACACGAGCGCTCTCTCTCTCTCTCTCTCTCTCAAAAATAAATAAACACTAAAAAAATAAATAAATAAACAGATGCCCCTAGTCAGAGCATCAGAGACAAGAGATTCTAGTTAGGACACCAATGCCATGGTCCAGGCTAGAGGTCTGGCAGAAGACGCGGAGAAAGAGCCACAGGTCAGAGGCCCAGTCTGGGGTCCACCGGCAACACCTGATGCTCCAGTAAATGTCACAGGTAGGGGAGCAAAAGGGTTCCAAAATAGCTGCTAGGCTTCTGGCTTCAGCAGCTGGGAGGACGGTGGTGCTGTTTGCTAGAACCTATGTATTCGCCCAGACTGGCCTGGAGACCTCCATTACACCATCTGTATGCAAGACTGAACTCCAGGGCCCCAAACACCGATCTAACAGCGACTACCCAAACAGGGCCCATACAAAAATGGCGAATATCCTACATTTTTATCCTTTTAGTGACGTCAGGTATTTCCTTTTGTCGTTCGTCTTTTCTTTTCATTTTTTTATGTGTCTTTATTTATTTTGAGAAAGCACGTGTGCACGCAAGAGAGAGAGAGAGCGAAGAGGGGGGGCAGAGAGAGAGAGGGAGAGAGAGAATCCCAAGCAATCTCCATACCTCCGCACGGTCGGCATGGCGCCCGATCTCCCAAACCGTGAGATCCATGACCTGAGCCAGAATCAAGAGTCAGATGCCGAATCGGCTGAGCCACCCGGGCGCCCCGATACTGGGTATTTTCAAACAAGGCCGCTCCTTATAAGCACCCCTGGGTCCCAGATTATCCGCATCCTTGAGAGGCAAAACAAAACAAAACGAAACCGTGAGGGTTTCGTTTTGTTTTGCCCTGAGGGCTTCGTTTTGTTTTGTCCCTATTTCTTGCTGACGAGAAGTAACCACGGCCATATGCTCAGAAAACGTCCAACGTTTGCATGTTTCTTTTTTATTTAGTTTTATCTGGTTGAGCCACAGAGCCTTCAGCTCCGGAAGCCTATAATCTTCACTTCGTGAATAGCCATGTAATTGAGCAATTGCAGTCATCGCTGAGGACTGCTGTGTGGACAGCAGGCTTTGGGGTTTTTTTCCAACATTTTTTTTTTTGTCTGGAGTACCAGGAAAGGGAACACGCGAGCTGAATCTCAGGCCCCGGTGTCCTTGGGAATCTGCAGCCTTCCACAAGGAATAACGAAGGTGAGGAAATAGGGCTTTGGTAAGCAATGATGAAAACCCTGCGCCTAGCTCCGGAGCCAGAATGATCTTCCGGATTTTTTTTTTTTTTTAATTGAGAGTTTTGGGAATAACTCAATCTGCTGAGAGCCCACTTGAGTGCTTAGTACGGTCTTTTTAGAACCCTGCACCATGGTGATTACTGTTGGCACAGGGTCTCCTGGGCCTCTGCACATCACCACCACACAGTAGGTCCATATTTCAACACTACCGGTTGATGTTAATATCCTTCATCCTTCAGACGTGCCAGCGGGCCGGGAGCTGGGGGTTAGTCAGGCTGTTAGTAAGTCACTGTGAGAGACCCGACCCCAAGCCGATCCAATGCTCAAGACGATAAAGCTTCTCATTTTACCTTCCAGTTATGGGTCTGTGTGTCAAGTGCAGAGAGTTCTATAGCCCTGAAACGACACTCTTTGTACCTCCCCGCCTCTCCCCCTGGGCTCCAGACTTGCCTGGGTGTCTCTCGTTTAGCGTGTCCCTGCCCAAAACATCACACTCCCTCCAACGTCTTTATTCCTTCCCACATTCCCCAGATCAGTTTTAATAAGGTTGCCAAGCTGTTGGAACTGGTAGTCTTGGGGTCAGTCTTAACATCTGTGTGTGTGCGTGTGTGCGTGTGCGTGTGTTGCCCACCTACTATTCCAACCTTCTAAGCATCTTTCAAACTAATTATGTCCCCCGTCTCCAGCCCCCCTCCACTGTCTTGGTTTTACACTCACCATCTCTGCACTGCACTTATAATACCCCTAGAGCCATTCATTCATCAGAAAGATTTTTCTTTTCTTTCTTCTCCTATTTTTCTGAGGGCCGCCCGGATGGCTCAGTCGGTTAAGCGTCCGACTCTTGATTTCGGCTCAGGTCGTGATCTCCGGTCCATGAGACCGAGCCCCGTGTCGGGCTCCGCACTGACAACGTGGAGTGGCTTGGGATTCTCTCTCTCCCTCTCTCTCTCTGCCCCTCCCCAGCTAGTGTTCTCTGTCTCTCTGTCTCTCTCTCAAAATAAATAAACTTTAAAAAAATTTAAAAGTCTTAAAAGAAAGATTTTTCTGAGGCACAAATGTGAACTGTGCCTGGCAAAGGAGTGCAGGAAGGGAAATGAAACATGGTACCCAGGCTTTGAACATCGAGTGTGGTCCCGCACTAACACGGCAGCTGGAACCAGGGACTGGCCACACTGCTAACGAACGCACAAGGTGACTCAGAGGCGAACGTGCCTGTGACAGAGGGCAGACAGGAGGTTTGCCAGCCCCAGGAACGAAAAGTGACTGTCAGCAGACTCTTCTGCACCTGGCAGGCGTTTCCCTGAAGAAGCACCGTGTGTTTTGAGTAACGGAGGCAGTTCCGCCCATCAGTCTGCGAAGAGCCATCCTGCCGCCATCTTGCAGGGAAACCCTCGGAGGGCTTCGTTCAGAAGGCTTTCCCCGCCGGGTGGGGCAGATCAGTTCCCGGCTCTCATTCAATTTGAACACGAATATATTGTACACCTGTTGGGTTCCTGGCCTTTTGCGCTACACGCTGATGAAAATTTTTTCAGGTATTTCTTCAAGTATTAGATGTTCTCCCTCCACTCCCTCCAGTCTCCCTGGGAAAGGTAGTGTCTACACCTGGAGTTATGAAATGCCACAAGACCATAGGAGACCCATCTTAGATTGTATAAAATTAGTTGGGAGTACAGAGGCAACTAAAGAAGGGACAGAGGGTGGGCGGATGGGTGGATGGAGACGGATGGACGGACAGCTAAGCAGATGCACGAGAAAATTATAAGGCTTCAAGGTGTCAATCTTTCAACCCTCCAAGGAACGTAATGATTTAGGCCAATTTTAGACACTCGGGAACCCTTTAAGGAATAACACCGATGAGTGAGAGGTGAAGATTTTGGGAAGCTTGCACGTATGGATATTTTTTGGTCCCCAAATGACACCTCCTTTGCCTGCGTCAAATGCCAGTCCTGGCAGGAAGCACCAGCAACCTCTCACCACTTAGGAATGAAAATAAAAGGCAAACAGGAAACTGTGTTTATTTTTTACCACGAGTCAGCCAAACTCCCACACCTCTGCTGTGCGTTTCCTCTGTTGGGTGTTTTAAAGTGTAGCAAGAGGGGCGCCAGGGTGGCTCCGTTGGTTAAGCGTCTGACTCTTGGTTTCAGCTCCAGTCATGATCTCACAGGTTTGGTGAGCTCGAGCCCCACGTCGGGCTCCGTGCTGACAGTGCGGAGCCTGCTTGGGATTCTCTGTCTCCCTCTCTCTCTGCCCCTCCTCCACTCGCGCTATCTCTGTCTCTCTCAAAATTAATAAACGCTAAAAATATATATATATATAAATAAATAAAGTGCAGCAAGAAAACGACCCCTCCCTTTCTCCCAAGGAGCCCACGGGCACCCTGATGGCTACAGAGTGTGTGCAAGACAGGGGCGAAGCAGGGGCGCCTGGGTGGCTCTGTCGGTTGAGCGTCCGACTTCGGCTCAAGCCATGATCTCACGGTTCGTGGGTTCGAGCCGCCTGTCGGGCTCTGTGCTGACGGCTCGGAGCCTGGAGCCTGCTTCGGAATCTGTGATTCCCTCTCTCTCTGTCCTTTCCCTGCTCACACTGTCTCTCAAAAAAATAAATAAATGTTAATAAAGAAGAAGAAGAAGAAGAAGAAGACGACAGCAGTGAAGCCTAACTAGGGACAGGTGCAGGGGGAAAAAATGTCACGTTTTCCCCCGGGGACTCCTCACGAGAGTCATTTTGAAGCCCCCCTCAGACGGGACTATGGCACTACATAACTATGCTAGCAGAGACCAGGTAGCATTTGATGAAAAGCCCTCACAGAACATGATGGAGTCCCAGGGTGGACCAAGCTGCCGCTGCAAATCGTTCTGTACTCAAGTGACTTCGAAGAAAACAACCGGACCCGTAGGGCCACGGGATGAGCTACCCACATCTCTAAACCTTGCTCACCAGGGCTGGTAAAGTTCCCCTTCAAAAGATCGCTCTGCTCATTAGGCCTTCAGTGAATTTTCTTCGTCCCATAGAGACTCTTCTTGAGAGAAGTTGAAACATGAGTACCTGTTTTAATTTAGACCGCTCTTTTAACTTCATTTAAAATTACTGTTATCATGCCCGGTCTCCGTAATGATGCACCTCGGTCGGCCAGAACGTCTCTGAGGTGCAGGCCTTTAATGAGGATCTATCTGAGTCCGAGGGATGTAATTTGACCAGTCTACCATGAAGCGTTCACCAGCTCAGCGGGGCCTCGTCCACACTTGCCCTGAACTTCCCTTGCCCCTCTGAGGATATGCCCTGCTTGGTTCTTGCCCATTTTCTCCTGCCACAGGCACCTGACTGTGTCTTTCGGCTCAGATCTGCCTGTCTCTTCTTCACGTAACAATAGCACAGTAGCATCATAGCCAAACGCTAAAAGTGGATTGAAGAAATATTCTGATTCATTCTCGCATGGGTAAAAATATCATCAGAAGGCTGTCCAGTTGAGAACAAAAGTTACATGAAAGTGTAGACACTCTCACCTCACACTGTGGGTATCGCTACTATCGAAAAACAAAAATCAAACCCAGAAAATAGCAAAGGTTGACAAGGATGTAAAGAAACGGGAAACGCTGGGGCACCTGGGTGGCTCAGTCAGTGAAGCGTCCAACTCTTGGTTTCAGCTCGGGTCACGATCTCACAGTTGGTGAGTTCGAGCCCGGCATCAGGCTCTGTGCTGACAGCCCGCTCACACTCTCTCTGTCTCTCTCTCTCTCAAAATAAATACATGAACTTAAAAAAAAAAAGAAAAGAAAAAGAAACTGGAAACTCTGTGCCTTTTTGGCAGGAACGTAAAATGATACAGCCACTGCGGAAAGAGTATGGTAGTTGTTCAAAAAATTAAAAATAGAACTAACAGTGAGTGAGATAAAGGGGATTAAGAGTATACTTATTGTGGTGAGCACTGAATAACGTACAAAAATATTGAATCATTATATTGTACACCTGAAATTAATATAACACTGGATGTTAATTATACTTCAATAAAAAAAAAATATTAGAACTGCCGTATAACCCACCAATTTTACTTCTGGGTATTTATCTAAGGAAATGAAAACACTAATTCAAAAAGATATCTCACACCTCCCTGTTCATTGCAGCGTGATTCACAATAGCCAAACTATGGAAACAACCTGAGTGCCCACCAATGGATGAATGGATAAAGATGTGGTATATATACACAACAGAAAACCATTCGGCCACAAAAAAATAAAAGAACAAAATATTGCCATTTGCAACAACACGAATGAACCTTCAGGGCATAATGCTAAGGGAAATGTCACATAAAGAAAGACAAATACCGTACGATCTCACTTGCATGTGGAATTTTTTTTTAATTTTTTTTGTTAACGTTTATTTATTTTTGAGACAGAGACAGAGCATGAACGGGGGAGGGTCACAGAGAGAAGGAGACACAGAATCTGAAACAGGCTCCAGGCTCTGAGCTGTCAGCACAGAGCCCGACGCGGGGCTCGAACCCATGGACCGTGAGATCATGACCTGAGCCAAAGTCGGACGCTTAACAGACTGAGCCACCCAGGCGTCCCTGCGTGTGGAATTTTTGAAAAACCAGCAAACCCTCCCCCCCAAAACAAAAAACCCAAGCTCGAAGTTTCAGAGAACAGATTGGTGGTTGCCAGAGGCAAGGGATGAGGGGAGAAAGAAATGGAAGAAGAAGGCAAAAAGGTACAAACTTCCAGTTATAAAATAAGTCATGGGGATCCCATGTAGAGCAGAGTGGCTATAGTTAATAATACTGTACTGCATCTTTGAAAGCTGCTAAGACAGTAGATTTTTAAAGACATCATCACAAGAAAAAAAATTTGGAACTGTGACGGATGTTAACTAGACATTGTGGTGATCCCTTCACGATATATACAAACATCGAACATTACGTTGTACGCTTGAAATCCCTGTTATATGTCAACTACACCTCAATAAAATAAATGAAGAAATAGAGAATTTATTAATTTTCAAAAGGTAGTCTGAGGCCTCCAGATTCTGGAACTACCTGCATGGCCTGGGAGCTTTGCCCGGAAATGTGCTCCAGATTTCCAGAGCCATGGTGCAATGTATAAAGACGTCAACCCTTGGCACGGAAGCTGAAACAGAGAAGGGCTCACACGTGCATCATGGCTACTCCATCACCTCGCTGGTTTGCCTCCAACCTGGATCATTCTCTCTGGGCTTCTTTGGAAGGTAGACAAGTTAACATCTGGAAAAGGAAGAGCCACAGCCTTCAGGAAGGTTTTCCAGCTGTTGCTTTCAGTTTATCAAAATCGTATTGCCACTGGCCCCTTCCCTTCTCCACTAGCCGATCTTTCTTTCTTAGTGCCCCCACCGAGGTTGCAAGCACCATCTATCTAGATGCCAAGCAACAGATCAGTGTGCTGTGATAACTGAATAAGAAATAAAGGAGTTTCAGGGTGCCTGGGTGGCTCAATCGATTAAGCGTCCGACTTCGGCTCAGGTCGTGATCTCATGGCTCGTGAGTTCAAGCCCCACGTCAGGCTCTGTGCTGAAAGCTCAGAGCCTGAAGCCTGTTTTGGTTTCTATGTCTCCCTCTCTCTCTGTCCCTCCCTGACTCATACTCTGTCTCTCTCTCTCTCCTTAAAAATAAATAAACATTAAAACAATTTTAGAAAACCAAAGGGAGTTTGCCTTGGAGTGAAGGGAAGCCCACGTGAAATCGGTTTAGCAACGTTTGAAAATGAAAGTTGGGAAGGAAAAGTGGAGGGCATATTCCTTCACGGATCCGCTTTGCGCTCTTACCACTCTCCTGTCCAGAGCTTAAAATACACAGTGAACTATTTGGTTGGTTGAGATGACGTTCACCCTGAAATCAAACCTCCTCTTGGGAGTCGTTTGCTGTTTGCCTTTTGGCCCCCAAGACGCTGACCTCGTATCTCAAACCAAAGGAAATGTGGAGCAGGAAGACAATGACAAGGCAGAACTTGAACCTTAACTGTTGTTTCCTCAGGCCGGATGAGTCTGTCCTTAACCCCACTGTCCTACTATTTGGTAGGTCACGGCTGTCATGAACTCGCTCACATCTGGCCCTTGTCTGGCCTTGATTTAAGAGAAGCAAATAAGTCACAAATCCTTATGGGCAAAGATAATTGCCATGGGACATGTTTTTCCTGACCAGTCCTTTTTCCTCATTGCCCCTGGATTCAAGAGGACGCCAGCTTCCAAGCCTCAGCCACAGCCATCTCCCCAGAGTGGGCGTCCACGCCCTTGCCCTCTTGGCTTTTAATGTGGCCATCAGCTAATCTTTGAATTCCTCCTCCTCCACCCTCCACTAGATATTTCCTGGCGCTTAAAAGACATTTGCCTTTAGTGCAACAGCTCCAAATCGTCCAAGTAAAGCCCTTTATACTTGTCCATTTGAAGTCTGTTTGAATTCGTAAGTTGATGAATGAAGTGGTCTATTATTTTCACAAATACTTATGTTGTGAGCTGGCCTAAGGGCCTTATTCGGCAGGTAAGTTCCTTTTGTTGGTAATGATGGCTGCTGAAGTTTAGAGTGGGGAAAATTCAGCTCTTCTCTAACAACCTTCCTGCTAGGTTACAAGGAAAGAAAATGTCAGACCAAATTCTTCCAGTCCGTGGACGTTTATTCAACACTTATTGGCAAGCAAATACAAAACAGTATATGCAGTCAGTTCTATAAGACTCCAACTAAGTCCCAGCTCTCTGTCTTTTGAGAGCTATGAACACCACCCTTATTAGAAAGCATTGGTCAAGACAATTACCACAACGTTCCGGAAGCAGCGTTCAGTTACTCTCAGTTGGGTTCAGGCACCCAGAAACATTCCAAAGTCAGGGACTGAAGACAAGGTTATTCTCTGACCCAGCTTCAGATGCCCACTGGAAGAGGCCACTACGTTGCAAGCTTTTCATACCCCACTCACGGTAAGGGGTGCCTCCAAATCATGTCAGGCAATACACAAAACCCGAATGCTTCCCTTTCCCTAATGAGAGCTCATTCAGAACAAGCCTCATGCTCGTTGACAAGCTATTACTTTTACCAATAAAAGTAATTCTAACGTCATTATGTTATCTAGCAATTTCCATTGGTGTTAGCCAACCAGCCTGTAGGAATTTGTTACAGAAGCCCTTGGAAATGAATACAGCCTCTAAGATGAGGTATTTGCTTGGTTGGCTACATGGATCAGGAGCTCAGAGACTATGGTACATGGACGGCAAATGAACACAAATAGATGGTAATGTAAGGAAAAGGAGGGGGTCCCCTGGGAAGGAATATGTAGTGAGTCGTAGGGCAGAACTACAGGCAAGACCAGTATTCAAGGTCAGAGAAAGAGTGGCCTGCAAAGGATAAGGAGTCTGGAAGGGTAAAGGGGGAGGACCAAATGTCCTTAAACTTGTTACACTAGCTCCAGGAGGGAATCTACTTTTGGAAACTTGCAAGGTGGAAGTGAAAACTCTGAAGAAGATGAATTTAGGACACTGCGGAAAATCGGGTAAGGTTGAGCCTGAGAAGCTCATGAGACCGAAGGAAGACAGATCAGGGACTGGGTGCGATGTAGGAGAACCGTAGGAAGATCGAAGAGTCCAGGATGCCGAGTTGTGTGGTGGTGAGCATGGCGGAAGTGACATATGGAGAAGGAGAGAGAGAGAGGGAACTGACCATTGAATGTGGCGGTAACACGGTCTGGGGGATGGAATCATAGCAAGCCTGCATCCACAGTACGTGGTCCTCAACAGCAAATCAGAGCAAACCTGATGTATCCAAAATAGTCATTTTTTGCTACAGCAGATCTGAAACTCAAGGGGTGAATGATGCCCTAGAATTTCAGCTATTTACGGACTTGCTGGGAAAAGCCCCTAACTCCAATGTGCCCTCACTTCTTTTCAAAATGGAAATTCCTTTGAATTGAGTGTATTTCTGCATAACTGGGGTCTGCATAACTATATTAATAAGCCCACATGGATTTGGGAGTTCTGCCTTATTCTATTACAGCCTATAAAACTCTAATAAATACAGACCTCCTTACAGACTCCCAGCTACTTTAGAAAAAAAAAAATAGAAAAGAAAAATTAACCGCCCCCCCCCCCCCAAAAAAAACAATCCTCACTGAATTTTGATGATGATCTTAAAACTTTCCCTCTGGTAGCCAAAAGTAATTACACTCAGTTGGGGCGAAGAAATCTTCGTTTTCTAATTATGGAACAGATGTTTTACTGAAGCAATTACCCCTATGCCACCAGTAAAAACTAATCTCACAAGTTGATCTTTGATTCAGGAAATGGCTGTGTGATTCTGCCTGCAACCTATCCTAAAAAAAGGGGGGGGGGGGAGTCGCCATTTATATGGGCCAAATGTATTGCAGGGAAGATTTCCCTGCTTTTCTAGAATTCTGAGACAACGAATATTGGGAGCAAGTGCCTGTCACCTCTATTTCTGTGGAGTGGCAAACCGTAGCTACTGTATCTTGGCGGGAGAGGAATTTGATGAGCACACATGTGTTGGGTCTCAGGACCTACACATATCTCACGCGATGTCTGCCCTGTGCGGGAACTGATAATGTTCTACAGGATGCCTCCCGTGAGGCATTTACTTAACGTTCAGCTTTGATGAGCATCAGCCTTCTCAGACACAGGACAACTGTGCCCCAAACCTTGGGTGGTCGCCATATTACCTGCTTTACCTGCAATAGCCACAATTGTTCATAGAATTTCCAATGGAGACAGTCCATGGGTGCCCCCGAAACCCTTTCCCAGCCGAGCTCCTGCTCCTCCGTGCTCCCACCAAGCTAGACCCTCACCTTTTCTCTAGCTCATTCACCTTTCTCGCCTTTACTGCCTCCCACCCCTGGTAGACGTTCTCGGCTAGAGGCAGTCCCATTTTGTGCAAGGAATGTGTTTCCTCAATTCACGTATCTTAGGAGTGATTATCCTGTGGGAACATATACAAAGTTCGGAGCGTATGTCCTCTGAATACATAAAGCTACCAGCAAAATGGTTCTTTCAGACGGGTAGCCATCATTTTTTCCCATTTCCCCCCATTATTTTGTCCAATTACAGAGTTTTCTGTGAACCCAAGGTGTACCCACTTGTTTTGTTTATTCTCAACGTTAGCTCTAATGTTTTGCAGAAAGAATTCTTCTAAATTACCTTTATAACCACTGCACGGTCACCTTTTGGAGCATTTTACCACATCTAACATTCCTGCAAAGTTATTGATTTTTTTTTAAGCCACATTTTTCTGTATCGGGCTTAGCACCAACACAAAATGAACGTTTAGATAATATGGTTACGTAACATGTAAAGATTTTAAATTATTAATCATCGTAAATGTTAAAAGAACAGCATAATAATAGCCACCATTGTTCATAGAATTTCCAATCCCCGTAAACACATTGGTTTTTTGAAATAATAACAGTAACAACATGGAAAAACGAATCATTGGTTTTAAGAGGCATTGACGTTTAGTAATAATTTGAACACTGTTTACTATCCATTCAGCCCTGTTTAGAAATTATACAACAAATTGTTCTTGTAATTTGGGAAATTAGAAAAATTCCAAATCTTGTGCAGTAAATGGGACTTTGTTCATATCTCTCTGCATCCTATTTTGAAATCCCTACAATTCAGGTTCACATAAAATAAAACAACTCTGAAATTTTCTCCCACTACTTTCTCCCCTTCTCCCAACAATTTCTACCTGTCAAGACCTTACCTATGTTTAAGGCTTAGATCAAATACTACCTCTTGTAAAAAACAAAACAAAATTTTCCTAATCTTCACAACATAACTTGATCGGCTTTTTGCTTAAATCAGTAGCTTTTGGACTATAGTCCAATATTACAGGACTATTTTATGTAGATAGGTCTGCTTTTCTTATGTTTTCCTATCCCTTCTTAGATTAATCGTTCCTTGCAGAGGTGAACTGTGTCTTAACCTTTAGAGCCCCTTTGATCCGGCCCAGCACTTGACAGAGCAAGTGTTGAGTAAAAGATTGCTTTTAATTAAATCAAATTGTAAATCAGTCTTTGTCACTTGTCTCCAAATGGCCTGGCCTCAAAGCCGATTCCTCTGGAATCACACCTGAAAATTCAACTTCTTTCCAAGAAGGAAGAGTCAGCCCTGTATTCGTTTCCTGGGGTTGCCGAACAAAGTACTAAGCACCAGAAATGGCTTAGAGCACAAGAAATGTGTTCTTCCCCAGTTCTGGAGGCCAAACAATTAAGATCAAGGCGTTTGCATGGTTGCTTCCTTCTGAAAGCCAGCAGAGAGGGGAATCCGTTCCCTACCTCTCTGCTCGCTTCTGGTGGCCAGCTGACAATTTTTGTTAATTCTTTGCTTATGGACACCACCCTGATGTCTGCTTTCCTCTTCACACGGCCTCCGTGTGTGTGGGCCCCCCTCAAGTGTGATCTCATCCTAAGTAATTACACCTGCAATGACCCTATTATTTCAGAATAAGGTCACGTTCTGAGGTTCAGGAAGTTAGGACTGCAACATTTGAATTCCATGGCTGAGGAGGACGCAATTCAACTCATACTCGGCACCTCTCTATAAAAGAGCCAAAGGGAAAAACCTGAGATCACTTTTGGACCACCTATCATTAGCCTGGGAAAAGATCAAAATTCAGAATCTGAAGGACAGTTTCTACTGCATGTGTATGTCTTTTACTCCATTGTGAAGCCAAAAAATCATTAAGTTGAACCCTCGTAAGTCAGGGACGGTCTATACATCGGCATGGAGAGATAGACTCCTCTATAAATGAACTAATTTGCTGAGTCTGGACTTGAATTATCAGAAGTGAAAGATCTGGAAGACAGAGCACCCATTTTTTTTTTTTTAAAGCAAGATTCAGTGATCTAGAGATAACAGGATAAAATATTACGATTCCATCCATCCTGTTGGTAATTCCTTTTGTACATTTGCATCTCTAAAGAACCAGAGCAAACAAACCCGTGGCACCTTGTCAAATTTTGGTCTCTGGCATCTATCTCTTAATAATTTCCAGAAGAGATGGCGAAAAAGGAAGCAGCGGTTCATTCTGGGTCAGCTTCCACGGCAACTGACTGACGTTAGCATTGGAATCTTGCTTCAGATGGTGCCCTGAGAGGAGAAAGACTGTGGGGGGATCGTGCGTAATCCCCATTTATTCTGAAAGGATGCGAGACACTCAAGAGAGAAGTTTAACAATCTGGTGCCTGTGGATTTCCCTTTCTTTCTTTCCTTGGCTTTGCTGGCTCCATTTGGTTAGGACACGCCCAGCTTGTTTCATTGACGTAAATGTCCCAGGAGCCTTTGGGAGACTAGGACTCAAGAGTGTATTTGTAGCGTCTCTTGTTATGAAAGTTGAACCAGTGGCCCTAAAGGATCACTTGCCACACCAAAGCTTGTGTCCTCACAGCTCTGGTTGTCACTTGCCGTCCCATTTACAAATGAGAGACTAGCCTACAGCAAGAGCCAAAACCTAGTCCACGATGACTACCTTGTCCATGAAGGATTTGAAAAACATGATAAAAACAATTTGAGAATTAAAAAAATAGGGGCGCCTGGGTGGCTCAGTCAGTTAAGTGGCCGACTTCGGCCCAGGTCATGATCTCGCGGTCCGTGAGTTCGAGCCCCGCGTCGGGCTCTGTGCTGACAGCTCAGAGCCTGGAGCCTGTTTCAGATTCTGTGTCTCCCTCTCTCTGACCCTCCCCTGTTCATGCTCTGTCTCTCTCTGTCTCAAAAATAAACGTTAAAAAAAAAATTTTTTTTAAATAAACAAATAATGGAAAAAAGTGCAGATTCTAGGGCTAACCCTCAAACCAAAAAAATCAGAAGTTTTAGGGGTGGGACCTAGGAACCTGTATGTGCTTCTGATAACCTAGATGACTCCTTCCCACTCTTAAGAATCCAGGATATTGTGATTTCTCCTGGAAGCAGACAGGAACAAGGACTAAAGAATAATCCGAGGGCAAAGTCTGTTGGAATTGGCCAAGTTCAGGGCTCCATAGAAAACCGAATAGTCTTGGGGAATATGCAAGAGAAAGCTACCAGACTTGCCACCATTTACTGGGGGAAACCAAGTCTGTTCGCCTGGGAAGATGTTTCGGGAGTAACGCAGAACGGCGTGCAATGGAAGAAAGAAAATCAGCCATAAATGCTGAAGATCTGAGTGGTAAAAGAATGGTCAGAGCTGAGACAGAACGGCTCCTTGCAAGAAAAGTAGTTGGGTTCTGATATTGGGAAACTGTGCATCTGCCTGAGTCATCTTGGTTGGGGGACAGTTTTATATTAGAATCATTTTCAGCCCAGAAACAGAAGCATGAATATGTGAGCATATTGTATATGATGTAGCACTTTTAAAGTGGGGGGAAAAAGAAAAAATACTCAATAATTGTGTTGAGGCTTCCCATTTTGAAAAAACAAGTTCGATCCCTCCCTCATGCCATACACAAAAACAAATTCCAGATGGATGAAATACCTAAAGATAAACCACAAAACTCCAAAAGCATTAGGAAAAAAGATAGATATTTTTATTGATTTAAGGCTAAGGAAATCTGCCTTAGCAAGACATAAAGCAGAGAAGGTGGAAATGAACGTTCATTCGGCACCAAAACAATGTTAAAAGTAAACAAACTGAGGGGCACCTGGGTGGCTCGGTCGGTTAAGCATCGACTTTGGCTCAGGTCATGCTCTCACAGTTTGTGGGTTCGAGCCCCACCTCGGGCTCTGTGCTGACAGCTCGGATCCTGGAGCCTGCTTCGGATTCGGTGTCTCCCTCTCTCTCTCTGCCTTTCCCCCACTCGCACTCTGTCTCTGTCTCTCTCTCTCTCAAAAATAAATAAAACATTAAAAAAAAAAGTAAAAAAAAAAAGTAAACAGACTGATAACAGCCTGAAGAAAACATTTCCGGCAAATACAATAGATGAAGAAAGAGTATCCAGAATGCAGAATTGTTGCAAATCAATAAGCAATGGGCCAACATCTCAACAGAAAGCAAACAAACAAAAGTAGTTAGAGGGTAAGAGCAAGACTATAGGAAAAGAAACACAACTTATGAGCAAACACGAAAGTATGCTACACCTCATTTAAACTCTGTACAGAGATCAAAATTATTACAGCAAATATTTACCAAAATGTTGATAATATCCACTGTTAATAAGAAAGCAAGACCAAACATGCTCTCATACACTGCTGATGTGGTTGTAAACCCATAGATATTAATTATTAATTAGTTAATTAATACTCATATACCTGGAATCCAAAATTCCATTTCTAAGACTCTATCCTCCAAAAATACCAGAAACAGTACTACAAATATGCGTGTAGGAAGAAGAAGGGGAAAAAAAGGTTCACTGCAGAACTGTTTGTAATGGCGAAAAAATTAGAAACATTTTTTTTTAATGTTTATATTTGAGAGAGCAATGGACAGAGTGTGAGTGGGCAGGGGCAGAGAAAGAGAGAGATACAGAATCCGAAGCAGGCTCCAGGCTCTGAGCTGTCAGCACAGAGCCCGACGCGGGGCTCGAACCCACAAACCTGTGAGACCATGACCTGGGCCAAAGTCGGAAGTTCAACAGACTGAGCCCCCCCGGCACCCCTCCCCCCCAAAATTAGAAACATCTTCAAGTAGAATGTTTAGTCCAAGGGTAGGAACCTTTTCATGTTTCCTTTCTCTCTGGTGTATTTCAAAATACTCTGTACGTTTTCTAAGTAGGATTAAGGATAAAATGAACGAAACAACCCTATAACTAACTATTTGTTCAACAACCCTATAGTTCTGCTGCTGTTCTATAAGCTACCTGAGGGTGGGGCTCGTATGCCTACCCTGTGCCCGACAGTCACGATGGAATGAAAAACCTTGCCAAGCCTCGATCAAACCCCAAGTTCTGCCGAAATAGTAGCCGCAGCTATTTATGGATGGGAGACCCCTAAACGGACCCTGCCTTGTCTAACAAACATGACGTTCGGCTAGGAATGAGAGGGCCCGAGTGAAACTGGCCCCATAAATCACGTCACCTTGGACGAGTCACTTAACCTCCCCAAGCTCCAATTAACATGTTTGCAAAATGAGGATAATAACGTCTGCCCTTCTGAAGGACTACCTTGAGGATGACTGAAATAACCTGGGAGGTCAAGCTTTAGCTCTGTGTAGACCCGGGGTATTATCAAGAGTGAGTATTTCGTGAACAAAATGAAAACTAACTTGCAAACTTCAGCTACTTGCCTGATTCAGCACACGGTTTCTTCGGGTTCTCAGAAATACGTCCCATTTTACCCCGTCCCTGGCACAGACACATCCACAGAGCCAAGGGCACCCAGCCCCGGGTAACTCATTCTGAGCTCTCAGCAAACAGGGTTCTGCTTCAGGAAAGGAAAGCAAATGCTTGTTCTGTTTCATCTCAAAAACATGGTGCTGGGGTTTTAACATAAACCTAATCTTCACCTGCTGAGGACATGTGGTGGAAGAAGGTCCCAGAAGGGTCCCAGAAGCCCATGGCCCTGTCCTTGTGCCCTTTATCCAGAGGCACAAAGTCACTTTTGCCTGATGTGACCCCATGCTTCTGGCCACAGGTGATCGTTCTAGAAAGGAGCAGCTTACCCAAGCTGGTGATATGAGTGTATCTCTTCCAGGAACTTGGAAAAGGCCAGCCGCTCTGTTGATGGAGGCTGTAAATTTGAACCATGAAATGGTATCACCACCTTCCTCACAGTTATTGGAAGTGGCTGAGGTGCGTGGGTGGCTTAGTTGGTTATAAGAGTCATCGGACTCTTGACCTCAGCTCAGGTCTTGATCTCAGGGTCGTGAATTCGGGCCCCGTGTTGGGCTCCATGCAAGTCTTAGAGCCTACTTAAAAAACAAAAAACAAAAAACAAAAGTGGGATTTTTGCATTCTATTGGTTCCTGTCCTAACTCGCTGGATAGAATTCATCAGTAGAGGTAAGACTAAAATCATAACCCGTTAGTATTTCTGGCTTTCGTGTCTCTCCCTCCCTTCCCTCTCCGGTAGATTCCTTTGTAATCATGCACATAAACAACAGAGTATATAAAGTCATAAGACGCTAGTCCTTGTCATGAACAATTTCCCCTCACTGTTGTGCAAGTTAAAAAAAAAAAAAAAAGTGAGCTTTCTCATTCACACCCCCCACTCTTCACCAGCTGTTGCAATTTTGCAAGCCAACAAAACAAACTTGTGGCCGGACAACACAGGGCGCAGAAGACACGACAAATCACGTCCTGGGGCAACAGCTCACTTGGATGCAATGGAAAACAAGGTGCGGCTTTTTTTATGCCCTTGAGGCAGGGTTCTGTAGCCACCAAGACAAGAAGCAGAAGGGACCCGTGGCACTTCAGTCAACATGAGACACAGTTTTGAAGAAGACCTGTGTCACCAATATGGAAAGTCCCCAAACGAGTATTTTAAAATAATGACCTTCGCAGACACGTTTGTTTATACAATAGCCTCCCGTCCCCACCCCCTCCATAAGTAGCTCAGAAGCTGAGCCTGGAGGGTGGGGTAGGAAGAATAAGGACATCAGCAAGAGAAAAGGACAGGAGAAATCCTCTTTCCTGGTTTTCTGATGGCTTTCTGCTCCTCCTTCCTTTTCTTCGTAAGTTATAGGAGATACTCCCGCAGGCTCCAAATAAATTCTCCCTGGTTGTGCTGAAATTGGCTTCAGTGAGTTTCTGATATTGGTAACAAAAGAAGTCTGGAGAATGCTGATAGCTGTTACTACCCACCTTTTTCAAGGACACTGGGGGTCACTGGAGGAAAGTAACTTGTCCAAGGTCAAATGGTTCTCCTTCTCTGACGTCCATGTTCCTTCCGTTGGGCTGTTGAGGACAGAATGTGCCTGAGCCCATGGCCCCTTGAGTGATCAGGGGGATAAAATCTTGCTGATTTCCTTCTTGGTTCTAGACAAGAAGTTATCTAATGAGACAATCCCATTCATTCCTTGCCACTGTGCTCCCTTGTGATTCATCTGCCTTCCCATTTTTCTTCCCCGGGACCAGAACCCTGTTCCCAGCCACAGCTCTGAAATCTCTAGGTCGCGGCAGGTCAATGAGAGAGGAATTTGGAACCGAGAGCTTTTGGGTTGTCTCTTCTCAGACTCAAGGCTGGAAAAGGATGCCCGCCGTCTACCTTTGTATTATTTGATAGTGTACTTAAAGGTTGAAAAGAAAGTGGTGAATTTCAGTCCTTCCTGTCTGCCAAAAGTCAGCATACTCAATCTTGCCTCCCACCTTGCCTTACAAACAGGCATTTCCGAAATGGAGGAAGTGGGCCTGCCATTGGACAGAATTGATGCATCTGAATTCCCTTTATTTTGGTAAAAAATAAATAAATAAGTAAATAAAAATAAGGGAGTGAAAATATATGTCACCCCAAATCCTACCATTCTCACACTACCAGCGTTAAGAATTTGCTACATTTTCCCCATCCTTTTTCTTATGCATCTGTTTCATATACAGCTGTTATGAAGGTGTCTAATTTTTGTAGCATGATTTTTTTTTTTTTTTTTACTTAACATTATATCATAAGCATGTTCCCTTTTGCTGCGTGTTTTTTATAATCATAAATTTGAGGGGAGGCAACTTTTAAGGATGTAGCATTATTATGGCAAACATTTGCAGGGGGTTATTTTTTTTCTTTCATTTAAAAAAAAGTTTATTTATTTTGAGAGAGAGAGAGCATGCACCCACATGCAAGAAAGGGACAGAGAGAGAGAGAGAGAGAGAGAATCCTAAGCAGACTCTGTGCTGTCATCACAGACGCAGGGGGTTCTATGATACCCGGCATCTAGGTTTCTTCTCTCCAAAGATCAATATGCTTATAATTAGGAGTTGAGTCAAATATTCCCTCTCTCCACTTTCTGGAAACCAGTGTATGGGAACAGCTCTAGTCTCAGCCATACAGTAGTGTTTTATGACTCGTGGGCGAAATGCAAAGAATTAATGAGGATCTATAACGTACCTGTTCTAACAGAGCTATAATCTCAGTGAGAGGCATATATAGCTTAAAGCAAATAGAGGTTATACAGGCTGTCCATCCTGGACTAGGGCTTATATGTGGCTCAACCATTTAGAATTCTATGAGCACTTCTCTTCAATTACTTATATCACTGTAAATTTTGTCCAACCTTAACAATAACCGATCATTTGAAAGCAACCTTGTTTTCCGCTAAATCTACACTACAATTCCACTAAAGAGTTAAGTTCCATATGAACAGTAATTTTAAAAAAATGATCCCTACTACCATATTTCTATAACCTCTCTCTCCAGTGATTGATTTAGAAGTGTGTTCCTTGGGGCACCTGGGTGGTTCAGTTGGTTAAGCATCCAGCTCTTGATTTCGCCTCAGGTTATGGTCTCGTGATTTACGGGATCGATCGAGTCAAGCTCTGCACTGTCAGTGAGGAGCCTGCTTAGGATTCTCTCTCTCTCTCTCTCTCTCTCTCTCTCTCTGCCCCTCCCCCACTCAGGCTCGCTCTCTCTCTCTCTCTCTGCCCCTCCCCCACTCAGGCTCGCTCTCTCTCTCTCTCTCTCTCTCTCAAAATAAATAAATAAAGATTTTTAAAATGTTTTAAAAAAGAAGTGTATTCTGGGGCGCCTGGGTGGCTCAGTCGGTTAAGCGTCCGACTTCGGCTCAGGTCACGATCTCGCGGTCCGTGAGTTCGAGCCCCGCGTCGGGCTCTGGGCTGATGGCTCAGAGCCTGGAGCCTGCTTCCGGTTCTGTGTCTCCCTCTCTCTCTGCCCCTCCCCCGTTCATGCTCTGTCTCTCTCTGTCTCAAAAATAAATAAACGTTAAAAAAAAAAAAAAAAATTAAAAAAAAAAAAAGAAGTGTATTCTTAATATTTGTCATTGATTTTTTCTTTTTAAATCAATTTTATTTAGTATGATTACATATAATGAAACAGACACATTTTAATATGCAGTCTAGTGAGTTTTGAAAAATGTAAACACATAACTACCACCACAATTAAGAACTAACATTTTCTTCACTCCAAAACGTTCTCCATCTCTACCCTCAGCCCCAGACAACCGCTAAACTGCTTTCTATCATTATAGACGAGTTCTGTCCGCCATAGAATTTCATACAGATAGAATCACATACTATTTATCTTCTGTCACACATCATAATGTTTCCGAGGTGCAGTCATGTTGTTACATGTATCAGTAGCTTGGTTTTTTTTGTTTGGTTGGTTGGTTTGGGGGGTTTTTTTTGTTTGTTTTTTTGCTAAAGGAGTCTTTTATTGAGTGGATTGATCACAATTTACCCATTCACTATTTGATACACATCTGGGTTATTTCCAGTTTTTTTGTTCTTATAAATAAAACTACAATAAACATGTCTGTGTAGAGATGGTCCCAGACTTACGATGATTTGACTTACAGTTTTTCAACTACACCATGGTGCAAAAGCAATACGTATTCAGTAGAAACCATACTTTGAATTTTGAATTTGGATCTTCTCCCAGTTAGCAATATGTGGTATGATCCTCTCTCGTGATGCTTGCTGAGCAGTAGCCATGAGCTACACCTCTTAGTCAACCCAGCAATCAGGAGGGCAAACAACTGATATACGGACAACCATTCTACACCCACAGGACCATTCTGTTTTTCATTTCAGTAGAGTATTCAATAAGTTACATGAGATACAGTAGGCTTGTGTTAGATGATTTGGCCAACTTTAGGCTAACGGAAGTGTTCTGAGCATGGCTAAGGAACCCTAGGCTAAGCGATGATACTCAGTAGTTTAAGTGTATTAAACCCTTTTTTGACTTAATGATATTTTCAACTTACAATGACTTTATTGGGAAGTAACTCTATCATAAGTTGAGGAAGATCTGTAATTCTTTTTGTGGGTATACGCTTCCATTTCTTTCATGTACCTATCTAGGAATGAAACTTCTGAATCATATAATAAACGTATAAACTTTATAAGACGCTTCATATCCAAAATATCTAAAGAAGATACAACTCGACACCACCACCACCACCAACAAACCTGATTAAAACAATGGGCAGAAGACCTAAATAGACATTTCTCCAAAGAAGACATACAGATGCCCAACAGATACATGAAAAGATGCTCAACATGACTCATCATCAGGGAAATGCAAATCAAAACCACAGTGAGATATCACGTTATACCCGTCAGAATGGCTAAAATCAAAAACATGAGAAATAACAAGTACAGGCAAGGATGCAGAGAAAAAGGAACACTTGTACACTCTTGGTGGAAACGCAAATTGGTGTAGCCACTGTGGAAAAAAGTATGGAGGCTCCTCCAAAAATTAAAAATAGAATTATCATATGAGCCAGTAATGTTACTACTGGGTATTTACCCCCCAAAACACTAAAACACTAAATCAGAAAGATATATGCACTTCTATATTTATTGCAACATTATTTATAGCAGCCAAGATATGGAAGCAACCCAAGTGTCCAGCCATAGAAGAATGAATAAGGAAGATGTGGTGTATATATACAATGGAATATTACTCAGCCATCAATAAGATTGAGATCTTGCCATTTGTGATAACATGGTTAGAGCTAGAGTGTATTATGCTAAGTAAAATAAGTCAGTCAGAGAAAGACAAATACTGCATGATTTCACTCATATGTGGAATTTAAGAAACAAAACAAATGAACAAACAAAGAAAAAAGAAACAATAAAGAAACCAGACTCTTAAATACAGAGTCTGTATTTAGAGACTGTATTAAGAGAACAAACTGGTGGCTGCTGGAAGAGAGGGGGGAGGGGGTGAAATAGACAAAGGGAGAGAATTCAACTAAAATATTTGAAAAAGCAAGAAGAAAGTTTCCGACTTTTTTCTCAAGAGTCTACAGTTTTACATTCCCAGCAGTAATAAATTAGGTTCTTGTTTCTTTACATCTTCACCAACACTTGCTATTATTAGCCTTTTTAATTCCAGCCGTCCTAGTGGTTTTAATTTGCATTTATCTTATGACTGATGATGCTCAACATCACTTCACTGCTTTTTTACCATTAAAATATCTTTTTTTATGAAGTATCCATTCAAATCTTTTGCCCATTTTGTATGGGGTTATTGTCCTTTTACCATTGAGCTATAAAGAATTCTTTACTCTTGACACAAATCGGTTGTCATATATATGTATCACAAATATTTTCTCTAAGTTTATGGCATGCCTCTTCATTTCCTCAACAGTCTTTTGAATTAAAAGTTTTTAATTGTAACGATGTCCAATATGGTCATTTATTTTATGATTGGTGCCCTTTTTCATCCTAAGAAACCTTTGCTTACCCCAAGGCCGTGAAGATTCTCTCCCATGAATTCTTCTAAAATTTTATAGTGTTAGCTTTTACCTTTAGGTCTAAGATCTATTTTGAAATAATTTTATGTATGATGTGATGTACAGGGTGGGGTTCACTTTTTGTATATGCTTGTCTAGCTATTCCAACATCGTTTCTTTTATTGATTTTTAACTTCGTTGAGTTTCATTTAGAAGTCAAACATTGGAGGATTTGTGCTCTTGAATTTGATGTGACTTCCTTTATGTTTTCACATACAATTTTTATGGCACATTTGAAATAAATGTGTATTCTTTAGTTGTTGGCTACGTTTTCCCCACATGTCCGTAGATCAAATTCGTTGATTGTATTATTCAAATTTTGTATATTGATGCTGGTTCTCTGTAGTTATTTGTTTTATCAGGTACTGAGGCAGATGTGGTAAAATTTTCCAATACAATTGTCGTTCTGTCCACATTTGCCTTATATATATATATTTTTTCAACTGTGTTGTATTTTATTTTTGTATCATGAAAAGTGTACTGCCTTATATATTTTGATGCCATATTATTGGATGCATAAAAATTTAGAACTCTTAGATCTTCTTGGTGAATTGAACCTTCCATCATTATGAAATGTCCTGTATCTCAACTAATATTTTTTGTCATGAGATCAGTGTCTTTTAAGCTTTATATAGCTATACTGAATTTCTTTTGGTTAAAGTTTGTTTGGTGTATCTTTTTTTCACTCTTCTACTTTAATCTTTCCATATTCTTGTGTTTTTGGTATACAAAGGTAATTAAGGTTAAATGAGGTCATGTGTCTCTTGTAACCAGCATATAGATGGATCTTCTTCAATTCTAATTTAACAGTCTATGTCTTTTAATTTGAAGCATATAGTTCATTTACATTTAATGTAAATACTGATATATCTAGATAGTTGTATTAGGTTGCCAGGGCTGTCAAAACAAAATACCACAAGGGTGCTTGGGTGTCTCAGTCAGTTAGGCATCTGACTCTTGGTTTCAACTCAGGTCATGATCTCAAATTTATGGGTTCAAGCCCCACTTCAGACTCTGCACTGACAGCATGGAGTCTGCTTTGGATTCTCTGTCTCCCTCTTTCTCTGGTCTTCCTCATTCATGCACTCTCTCTCTCTCTCTCTCTCTCTCAAAAATAAATAAATAAACATTAAAAAAAAAAAACACAAAGTACCACAGATTTGGATGGTTTAAAGAACAGAAATTTATTTTCTCACAGTTCTGGAGGCTCAAAGTCCAAGATCAAGGTGTTACGAGGGCTGATTTTTTCTGAAGACTCTCCTTGGCTTATAGATAGAAATCTTCTCCTTCTGTCTTCACATAATCTTTCTTCTGCCTATGTCTGATTCCTAATCTCCTCTTCTTTAAGTAGACCAATCGTATTGGGTTAGGGCCCACTTTGGTCTTAATTACCTCTTTAAGACCCTATTTCCAAATACAGTAACACTCTTAGGTATTGGGGGTAGAACTTCAACATATAAATTTCACGAGAAACAATTCAGTCCATAATAGTGGTAAGTATACCATCGACGAGATAAAACTATTATCTACCATGTGTTTTCTATTTGTTCCACTTATTCTTTGTTCCTTTCTTGTCTTTTTGTACTTTGTTTTAAGTGGGATTTTTTCCTAATTATTCCATCTTTTCTCTAACCAGCCTGGATGCTGTACACACATTAGCCATTCTTTTAGTGTTTCCCAGAAACTACAACATGCATCCTTGACTTGCCAAAGAATAATGTTAATTGATGCCTTTCCCCTCTTTCGAGAAAATACAAAGATCTTAGAATACTTGAACTCTATTTACTGCATTCCTATTTATGTCCTTAGTATTCTTTATTTTAATTCTAAATGTATTTTAGATACCACAATGTAGTAGTAAGAGTAGCAGGAGGAGGAGGAGGAGTATTTATACTATCAATATTAATTATAATTTATTCACACATTTGCCTGGAAACAAATTGCCTGTGTCATTCTTCCCTCATGCTGTCCTTTACAACATACAGGAGAAGGTATGTTCATTATCTAGTTAGATCCGTGGAGGCAAGACTAGGAATCTAAACTCTCTCTAGAGTCCTCAGAGAAGAAACTACAGAAGTCAGAGGAAACTTTAATATCAAGAAGTAAGTTTGGAAAGAGGTAAATTATTATACTACTACCCAAAGATATAACTTCTGCCATACCAGCTGATACTGGTCAATTTCTGTGATGTTTATCTTGTTTTGCCAAAGAGCAGGCTAGAAAGAAAAAAAGCAAGGTGGAAGCAAGGATGAGGGGAACATAAAAAAAGGTGAAGGAGGGTCTATACATGGGAAGAGGGGCTCCATGGAAACATCCCAGGAGATTAGCTGGATGACATATTAGCAACCAATCTGTGTTGGAACTCGGGTGTATAAATGTTTTTCATTCCCAAGCTTAGGTTCCTGGATAAAAGGAGTCTAGAAGATTGGAGCAGAGGCCCAGAAACCATGCTAGTGACAACAGATAGAGACTCATCCACATTTATGAACTCTGTAATGATAAAACTCTGTTCAGAGCACTGTAAATTTTACCAGTCTTTCCTCATGGGCTTTCGGAAAACTGTTAAGAGCTTTGCAGCTTGTAAATATCCAGCCTCAATTAATGTAAATGCGCTTCACGATTAGGGTAAAAATATCCTTTCCTTTGCCAACTATGAACCATGTATCTTACTTTTTGGTTATGATTCCAGTTGTGATTCTACAAGTATGGCCTAACCTAGTTTTCCTGCACAAACATTAGGGAAGATTTTACAACTTACGCCAAGTCTTGTATACTAAAACCAGGGTCTTAGGCTTTCTCAATCAATGTGCTCGAAATAGTATGTCGGAACCATGGGAGAAGGGATGATAGCAAATCTACATCAGTGGCTGTGTCTACTTACGGGCCTTAAGCATAATTAAATAAAGATCTTTGTCTCTCTTGTGTTTTTTCCATCTTCATAAATAAAGACCAGATTGAGAGGGGTGCCACTCAATCATTGAATTAATTACCGTTACTATACCTCACCTCGCTACAAACTCACATAGGACAGGCCAGTCAGCATAAGCCACATTTTCAAAACCATGACACCACAAAGTTCTCGAGTGTGCTCTGATGTCCTCCTTCCCTTGTCCAGCTCTGGATGTCCCTCCACGTGGGGCTCCACACCTCTTTGGCAGACAATGGCTGAACATGAATAGAGAAGGACAAATACAAGGGCTAGCTTTTCAGAGAATGATGGTATCATCAAAACATGTACATGGTGGGAAAAGAGTCAAAAAAACACACCTAGATCTACACAAATTGCATGATGTTCCATGTGGGGCATTGGGATCTATAGCAAAGTCTTAAATTGCAAATATTAACTCATGCTCTCTTTTTTTGCCCTTCCATTTTTTAACAGCAAAGCTATTTTATGCTTAATGGTTCAGGGGATGATGTAAACAAACAGTAGGAAAAAAATGATATTTTCCTGGCTGTAATGTGTGTGTGCATGTGTGTGTGTGTGTGCATGTTTAATGTTTATTTACTTGGAGAGAGAGAGAAAGAGAGAGAGAGTATGCAAGATGAGGAGGGGCAGAGAGGGAGGGAGACAAAGGTTCTGAAGTGGGCTCTGTGCCCGAAGCGGGGCTCGAACTCATGAACCGTGAGATCATGACCGAAGCCAAAGTCGGAAGGTCACTGACTAAGCCACCCAGGCACCCCTGGCCTTAATGTTTTAAGAGCCCAGGATATTAGGGGCCTGGAAAGGACTCTCATCTGAGACAAAACATTTGTTGGAAAATATCTCG
This sequence comes from Panthera tigris, assembly GCF_018350195.1. Taxonomy (NCBI): domain Eukaryota; kingdom Metazoa; phylum Chordata; class Mammalia; order Carnivora; family Felidae; genus Panthera; species Panthera tigris. Next base: position 49,411,695 of record NC_056673.1, on the reverse strand, counting down.
AATGCAAGCAAAGCCATGTAGGAACCATACAAACAGCAACAAGGAAGTCTCTATGGTGACACGCTCAGGCCGATGACGGAGGACCAAAATGGATGGCAGATGTCTCATCCAACACCCTTATAAAAAGAGTACATTAAAGAGTAGCTAAGATCATGAGATATCTAGTTCCCCCAAATTTAAACACAGTCCTGGAGTAGGAATAAACCCCAAGTTAACTGAGATTACATTTTTTCCACCCTGGTGAAATGGGGGCTTGAAATAGAAATTCCACTGAATTTCAAAAATGTAAGTTGTTTTTCTCATACACGGAGGCTTCTGAGCTAAGAGTTACACCTACGGCAGTTTATACAAGTGAATGCAAACCAGGAGAGCATTGCTGGCAGACTCCAGTCCCAAAGGGAACCTTGGGGAAAGATCAAAAGGAAGAGGTTACAGGCCACAAGTTTAGGAGATTTCTGGACAGCAAGAGGGACAGGCCATGCTTTCCTGCCAAGTCAGCTCGTATGAAAGGACAATTTGTCTCTTTATAGACATCCCGGCACAGGGACGTCAAACAATTTCGAAACACTTCTACTTGGGAAAAGGGCCAAAACGTTACATAAAGTTAAAAACCAGTTTGCAGCCCAAGACTCAGGGCCAATGCCGGACCCTCTCCAAATGCGTTCGGAACCCTCCTTCCCTAAAAAGAGAGGGCTACGCCTCTGTGCCCTGTGGACCTGGGGCCAGTGTTTGCTTTTCTCTTTGGGCCAAGCTGAATATTCTCCCTTTCTAGCCAACAAACGAAGGAAGGGAGAGATCTGTAGACACACATGTGCTGAATCTGGCTCCCCTCTGATTGCCAAATATCCCGTCTCACTGCCATGAATTCGCATCCAGCTTCATGCACACGCTGAACTCATGCTGATGCCATAGAGACAGTGTTAAGCGAAGAAAGGACAAGAATGGTGCTTCCTGCAAAAACAAAAGGTCCTTTCTGTTCAAAGTGTGGTCCAAGGCCCTACGGGAACAACAGCACCTGGGAGCTTCTTAGAAATGCTGGATCTTGGGCCCCACCTCCAGGCAGAGCAAGAGCACCCCCCCCCTGCCCCCACCCCGAGATGACTTTGAGGACAGTGAAATTCTCTGTATAATATTATAATGATGGGTATGTGCCATTAAGACACTCGTCCAAACCCATAAACCCACAACACAGCAGAAGTGAACCCTAAGGCTAACTATGGATTCTGGGTGATGGTAATGGGTCAGTGCGGGTTCATCAGGTGTCACAAATGCAGCCCTCTAAGGAGTGATGTGGAGAGGCCAGGACTTGAGGGGGTGGCAGGGGATACATGGGAAATCTCTGCTTTCCTCTCAGTTGCTTTATTAATTTATTTATTGACTTTAATTTTTTTTTACTTTTGAGAGAGACAGAGAGTGCAAGTGGGGGAGGAACAGAGAGAGAGGGAGACACAGACTCCGAAGCAGGCTCCGGGCTCTGAGCTGTCGGCACAGAGCCCAACATGGGGCTCAAACTCACGCACTGTGAGATCATGACCTGAGCTTAGCCGACTGAGCCACCCAGGGGCCCCTCTCAGTTTGCTTTAGACCATTTTTTAAAAAATGAGGACCCCGACTGGTCCAGCGGGAGGGATTTCTCACGGTGAGAGTTGTGTGGAATCATAGAATGAGCATGGAGAACAGGGCAGGCTCCGGATTTGTCTGTCTGCGTTCCAATCCCGCCCTCTTTGCTCATTCGCTCCAGAGCCTGACGCAAAGTGCTCTCTGGGCTTCCGTTCTCTAACCTGTAAAATGGGGACAATGATGATAATGATGGAATTTATTTCCCAGGGTTGTAAGGATTCCACGAAGCCGCATATATGAAACATTGAGAATAGCCCTCGGCGCAATGAGCCCCCAGTAGATGTTAGCTTTTACTGTGTGTAATATTTTTGTTTTGAGAGAGAGAGAATGCAACCGGGGGAGAGGGGCAGAGGGAGAGAGAGAAAGAGAGAGAGAGAGAGAGAGAGAGAGAGAGAGAGAGAGAATCTTAAGCAGGCTCCACATTCAGTACAGGGCTCAATGTGTGGGGCTCTATCCCACGACCCTGGGATCACGACCTGAGCGGAAACCAAGAGTCTGTCACTCAGCCGATGGAGCCACCCAGGCACCTCAGCTTTTACTATTTTTAAGAAGTGTTTTGTGTCCTGGAAACCTAACAAGGGTGCTGAAATCATCTTGGAGATTCCTTCCATGTTGCTCCTTTTCAGCTGCAGAAGACACAGTGAGTGATTTTAACCACTTCTGACAGGTGCATGCTACATGGTGGGCAGCATAGCCAATGGCGGGAAGGAACCGCATAAATCACCATCCCCAGACTTCATCCGTTCCAGAAACATCTTCAACTCTCTTTTTAAAAAACCATTCCATGCACATATTATTTTTACTTATATCAATTTACAACAAATTCGGGGTGTTTTTTTTTTTTTTTAAAGCTACCTCCTAAGCAATCAATACCATCTTTGAAATCAGTCGTTTGGTGTGCTTGTGTCTTTTTCTAATCCACATTAAAACGAAAGCATAACTATGGAAATTAAAACCTTCGCACATGCATAAAAACATTCCCTAGAACTCCAGGAAGCCTCCTCATTCTGACATTAGCATCTTATTAGCTCTCAGCTGCAGCTCTAAACGTTTTGACGTGAAATCCCTCCACCCAAGTGATTTGAGCAAAACCTCTTGGCTTCCAGCTCATCCGGCTCAGCTGGGGACCAGAGTCACCAAGCCGTTCGCCCGAGATAACACAGCCAGCGCAGGGCAGAAAGATTAGAACACAGCTTTGCCGAGAAACAGGAGCGTAAGATCCTTACCCCCCTTCCCGTCACCACCGCACACACTCACAGCACCCAGACAGCAGCTGTGTCTGCGTCCCTATTCCAAGCCTCCCTGCTGGTGACTCCTGTCTTGTTCCTGTGACTGTTCACAGCCCCCTTCCTTTCACATCCATATGATTGTTAGGGTCCCACTACAGAGCTACGAGTCATGATCTCTCAATGTCATGGCTTCCATTTTGCAGTCGTCTCCGACGTCGCAGGGGCCCAATTTTTTTCAGAGCCATCAAGGTTTTTCTTACGTAATCAAAGCAACGGCTTCGCTTTCCTGCCATCCTACTTGTCACAAGGCACATTTCAAAGGATGAGCCTCATGGGCCAGATTCCATTCTCCTTAAACACGCAAAGCTACCACCAAAGGAATGTGTGCACAAGCTCCCAGGAGTGACAGCCTCCCGCTCAGTTATTTCTTTTCTGTGTTTTTTCCCCTCGTCTGTGAATTATCTGGTGATATTCTAGGGATTCTTGACAACATTAATTAATGCATGAAGAAGGAGAACAAATTAGCAGCGTCTCTCTGCTCTGCTTTATGGCAAACACGATACTGTTCTTGGACATCGTGTTGTCAACATTCAGTTCAATTCAGCGAATGTGTTTTAAGGGTCCCATCAAGCCACATGCGCCAAAAACGGTTCTTGCAGGCAAAAATATCTTAGGTACTACAACGTTCACCTCGAACCCACCAAATCTATTCTTTAGTGTTTGATTCATCTCATCAGGGGGAAATTTAATTTAATTTAATTTAATTTAATTTAATTTAATTAACTAATTTACTATTTTTGTTTCACATAATTTTCTCTTTGAAAGGGGTAATAATTAAAAAAAATGGTTGAGAAACACCGATCTAAGTGAAACTGTATTTCAAATATGCTTCTCCTTTAACCGAATAATTCCACTTCTACGATTCCTCCTAGAGAAAGGGTCCCCAAAAGAGACATGTATACAAAGTTGCTGACTGCACCCATCTTTTACTAGTGGAACAAGCTAAATGTCCATCCACTGGAAATGGTTCGATAAAATATGGCGCATCCGCATTATGACATAGTCCATATCAGTCAAGGGGAACCAGGTAAGTCTGGATACAAAGAAAGAAACGGACATGGAGAAGCCACCATGCCATAGCGTGGGGTAGAAAAAGCCATCTGCAGAATATATACGATGGTCACATTTATACTGAAGCCAACACACAACAGATCTATGTGTTTTTATTATTACATGAAAATGAAACAGTGGTGGGTGATACCTCCAAAGGGTAGCTTGGCAACATGTATCAGAACGTAGGGGCACATGGGTGGCTCAGCCATTTGGGTGTCCGACTTCGGCTCAGGTCATGATCTCGCGGTCCGTGAGTTCGAGCCCAGCATCGGGCTCTGTGCTGACAGCTCAGAGCCTGGAGCCTGCTTCGGATTCTGTGTCTCCCTCGCTCTCTGCCCCTCCCCCACTCACACTCTCTCTCTGTCTCTCAAAAAATGAATAAACATTTAAAAAATTTTTTTAAAAAAGCATGTAGATGAGCTTGAGGTACCTGGGTGGCTCGGTTGGTTGAGCATCTGACTTCAGCTCAGGGCACGATCTCGCAGTTCGTGGGTTCGAGCCCCACATTGGGCTCACCGCTGTCAGCCTGTCAGTGCAGAGCCTGCTTCAGATCCTATGTCCTCCTCTCTGTGCCCTTCCTCCGCTTACGCTCTCTCAAAAATAGATGAATATTTTTCAAATGTAGATGAGCTTACCTTTTAACCAGCAGTCAAGATTCTAGCAATTACACAAGAATGTTCATTGCTGCGTGCTTTACAGTAAAGTGAGAAGTCACTGAAAAGTCCATTAATAGGGGATTCGGCAAACAAAACACGGCAGATACATAGAAAGGACCACTTTGCCTTCACTCCCAGGGATGGCCTCTATTTATTAACACGGAAAGAGATCCGCAAGACATGATTGCGTGAAAAAAGTAGGTTATAGAAAAACACAAAGAGAAGGGTGCCAGTTATGTAAATATTTACAGCCACTGTGGCTGTTGCCAAAAGGGCTCACTTCCACATCATCCTGGGTACCTCCTGCTTAGGACTGCCTCTTGGCACAGTAGCTGGTGTCTCCCAGAGCGAGTGATCTAAGACAGTTAAGATCAGCTCAGCAATGTTTGAATGACCTAGCCTCTGAAGTCACCCTCTATCATTCCTGAGATGTGCTATTAGCCACACAAGCGAGCCCTTCAGTGCAGAAGGGGGATCACACAAGGGTATGAAAGCCAGGAGGCAGGAACCGCTGGGGAGCCTCTTGAAGGCTGGCTACCACAGGTGTATATTTTGTCTCAGCTTTTAGAAATCTTACGGAGGCCAAACTGGGACAAAAATCTATAAAGTCACTACGGCACCGCGCGGAGAATTCTGCATGCTGTTTTCCGTCAAATCGAATGTGCCATCGACGAGAGGGCACGCCATTGTTTTCTATACCTGTTAAAAGTAAATAAGCCATTGGCAATAAATGGCAATAAAATTCGGAGGTGAATTTTTATTGTCTGCCTATTGAAAGAGCTGCTTTTGGCTCCTACTTAGCGACTATTTACTGCACCTCACCGTGTGTCTTAAGGAGAAAGAAAATAGAAGAGACATCAAACATTCAGAGTCTGAACGTTCCAAAGTGGTTTTCAAATCAGAGTCACCAATGTCCATGTTTTCCCACGCAAAATCATCCTTCATGCGATCAGTGGATCTCCTCTGGGGTCCTCTTTTAACACTGACACCCGTTCTGCAAGTTTTGATGTCGATGCCACATCCTGATCACAACAGCTCCTCGTTGCCTTGAAATGTCTTTCATCTGGGTCTGTGGAAGGCCGCGATTCCTCTGGCTTTCAATTTCATTACTTGGCACGGAATAACAAAGCCTCCTGCACATATTTCAGGGAAAATAAATAAATAACACAGCTTTATCTACTCATGAATATCTTTCTTGGATCCCATGAAACCGTCATTGTTTTTGCAAGAAAAAAAATATGGCGCCGAGGTCATCTCTCCCACGACGAATGCTCGCTTGATAAATATCAAACGTACGCTCAGACCCATCCTTGGTTGCAGAGATGTTAAACGACGAGCGATACGCGTCCTGGAATTAATGGTATATGGTGTCCCCTTTGCACTTTCCAGCAGCCCTGTGGAACAGTTGCTGGTTTCTAGCAGTGCAGGTGCAGAAGTTTAATCAGAAGAGGTAACGTGCCCAACGTCACACACGATCAGGAAGACAGACAGATGGTCAACGCCTCAGCACTCCAGTGCTAGTCCTGAGCCAGGATGGTCCTCCTCGTCACCGGCATCATGATCGACTTGGCCATCGACATCACTGTTGTCACCACCACCGCTCTTGCCGTCCTCATGATTATCGTGGTTATCTTTATCACCATCGTTATTACTACCACTGTCACCATAATCTCCATTTTCTCCATCATCATCATCATAGCTGGTATTTACTGAGCATGTACTTATTATGTGCTAAGCTCCATGCTAAGGGCTTTATGTGGTTTGCCTCCTAACCACCCTCATTCTCCAAACACGGATAGTGAGCTTAAGTATCTCATTCAAAATGATTCAGCTGAGGCCTGAACTCAAACCCAGGCCATCTGACGCTAGAAACCACACCCTCAACTACTAGGATATTAAGGACGGTAAATACCAAACTGTAGGCACTCAATAAATGATGCATCTATTTGTGCCTAGCCCAGTGACTGACATGTAGACAATAAGCAATAAGAACAACAACAATAAAAGCAGCTAATATTTATTGAGCAATTACTATGTGCCAAGCATTATTCCTAAGTGCTTCATACAGTCTATTTCTTTCAGTCCTCACATGAGCTTTATGAGGTGGGGCACCATTGTTAGCCTCATTTTACAGGTTGGGGAAATTGAGAATTGGAGAAATTAAGAACGTGTCCAAGGCTAGGCAACCAGTTAATGATTCAACAATAATTCAAGCTCAAGTCTGGCTCAAAAGCCCTGTGGTTCTTAAGTACCCCACAACGTTGCCTCCTATAAGGAGTATTACGAGTGAATCTGTTTTCAACAATTCCCCCACAAGTATTTCCCGCACACATACAATATGCTATGTGTTGTGTCCCGTGAATGGCTGCAGGAATGAGGGAAACAGGGATCCTGCCTTCACGGAACTTACCATGGACGAAACACCAATAAAAATGAGAGGTATGAAGATCACATACAAAGATGATGACAGAACACTCACGTTTGTGTCTTACCCTTCCCAAAACTCTACTGGGAAGACAGTGAGATTATGATGACGATAACTAACGTTTATCACCGTGTCAGTCACGGATCTGAGCATTTCACATGTAGTAGAACATTTAAACCTTGTAACAAGCGTCCAAAGGCATATAGTTAGTTTGTGGCAACGTGAGCCTAAGAATCCAGAGCTTTTGCTTTTGTGCACCTCTCTACGTGGAAAAGAAATAGAAACTCTCAAGGACAGAGAGTCCTGGAGAAGGAATATCCGTGAGCGGGGGACAGCAACCCAGTGGTACAGAACGGAAAGCGGGCAAGAGGAGAAACTTATTTCACAGGGCACAAGGCCATGAACAAAAGCAGGGCACTGGGAAGAGGACCTCGGAGAGACTCAGACACCCAGGAACACCCAGCATCGCAAGGGTGTGGGACAGGGACACAAGGAGGAATCCAAGATCGACGTCAGTATTCCTCACCGCCAACACCTTCACCTGCTCCACTCGTCCCTAAGGGGCAGAAGGCCGGAAGCCAGACACTGACCTTCTGCTCCAAGGAGACGTCAGCAGGGAAGCTTCCCAAGCTCTGGTGGCTCCTTCCAAACGGACACGTGACACACTCTTGACGTCACCCGGTCTCTCACTCACTCCTCCTATGGAGCAGAAATGGCAAATCGGGGAAGAGGAACTAGCCAGGCTTTGTTCAGCTCCACGCTTTGCTTTTGGGGGAGAGTCTGTCCAACAGAGGGAGTGTTTTCTCCCGCTGTTCCCCGGTGGAAGTCTTACCATGAGAGGAGGCCTGCCCCAGTCCAGCGTTGCCCGTGACGGAGCACAGAAGTCTACACTTCTGGGGTTCGGTCAGGCCCACTTGGCTCTCACCCTAAGCCATATCCCTACCTGAGCTTTCATTAGTTCAACAACAGTTCTATTTTGCTCTCTCGTCTACCTTACGTTTTTGCCTTATTTCTCCATATGCCCAGAACTTGGGCTAATTAAGAAACAAAGGAGAAGAGAGAAGGAAGACAGAGGCAAAGGCAGAGGCAGAGACAGAGAGGAAGGAAGGAAGGAAGGAAGGAAGGAAGGAAGGAAGGAAATAAAGAAGGAAGGAAGGAAGAAAGGAAGGAAGGAAGGAAATAAAGAAGGAAGGAAGGAAGGAAGGAAGGAAGGAAATAAAGAAGGAAATAAGGAAGGAAGGAAGGAAGGAAGGAAGGAAGGAAGGAAATAAAGAAGGAAAGAAGGAAGGAAGGAAGGAAGGAAGGAAGGAAATAAAGAAGGAAAGAAGGAAGGAAGGAAGGAAGGAAGGAAGGAAGGAAGGAAGGAAATAAAGAAGGAAATAAGGAAGGAAGGAAGGGAGGAAGGAAGGGAGGAAGGAAGAGGGAAGGAAAGAAGGAGGAAAGGAAGGAAGGAAGGAAGGAAGGAAGGAAGGAAGGAAAAGAAGGAAGGAAAAAAGGGAGGAAAAAAGGAAGGAAGGAAGGAAAGAAGGAAGGAAAGGAGGAAGGAAGGAAGGAAGGAAGGGAATAAGGAAGGAGGAAGGGTGAGCAGAGGAGGCAAGGGGAAGGAAGAAAGAAAGGAAAACAGAGTGCACAGGATGTTTTTTAAATGTTTTCTAAATGATGTCCTTGGAGAGATACAATAAGATAATGGACCCATAAAACAAAAATTATTTATCACAGAGCAAAGAAGAGCTTTCAAGAAGTAAATATAGAGTACCCAAAATAAAAATTTCCGTGGATGAACTTGAAGGTAAAGTTCATCCTAGTTCCTTTGCCAGAAAGAGAACAAACAGAAATAAGGAGGTGAAAAACACTGGGTGGAGGTGTGAGAGACATGAAAGAAAAGATCAGTCCAGAAGGTCTAACAGCCAAATAATGGGAACGTGAGTTGCGGTTCCAAACAGAAAACAGCAGGTAGAAAAAACACACATACAAGTGTTGAAAGGAGCCTCTCGTTCGAAAGACCCTACTGGGGACCCAGCACCAGAAGCAAAAAAAAAAAAGAGAGAGAGACCCACATCCAGGCACAACATCACAGGATTTAACAAATCAGGGATAAAGAACCACAAAGGGTCTCCCTGCCAAGAACACCTCCCCCAAAGCACGGTGTAAATCAGAGCGAATTTTCTAAATCTTCACACCCTCAGACCCCTTGATTTTCCGCCGCTTCTATTTTGCCAATTTCTAACCCTGGAGAAAACCAACCATCTATTTTCTCTGTTCCTGTTCCCAGACTGCCAAATACGGCTGGAGGAAATCCTAAAACCAGGCCAACTGGTTCCGCTACAAATCCTCAGCTGAGCACCCTCTATGGCTGGGACCCTGTGAGCAACCTGCCTCATCCCCCCCCCCCCCAGAAGTGAGAGAACAATTGCATACGAGTATATAGTCATATATATTAATATACATTACATAATATGCAAAATATAAATAAGGCATATTATATTTTACTATATAATTATAATATATATTACAAGGAATACATACATTTATATATAAAATCAGATCGGATAAGTACCCTAAAAGGCAGTTGCTCAAGTCGACCACAGTCCTTCAAGAACGAGGCTTCCTCACTAAACGTGACCCCGTTTGCGAGGCGGTTACAAGCCCTCCTTTGCCTGGAGTATTCCTTCTCATTATTAGTGTCTTGCTTCAAACCTCCTTTCATTTCAGAGGCCTTTCTTTTTTTTTTTCTTTAATATGAAATTTATTGTCGAATTGGTTTCCATACGACACCCAGTGCTCATCCCAACAGATGCCCTCCTCAATGCCCATCCTTTCTTAATCCCCTGACACTCGTGGATCAAGGTGCCCCAGGGCACAGGAAGAAACGCCCAGGGAGAACTTCGGAAAATCTTTAAATTTCAAGGGAAATCCAATGGTAGCTGACACCTGTCGGAAACTCTGAGAATTCCTAGCTAAAGGTATTCTGCAGTTTCGACATTAGACCGCTGCATTCCTGTGGGTGACACCGCATCGGAGACAAGTTAGGTTTGTGACAGTTGATGTGATTTTAAAAAGGCAATTACCTCCACGTGGAGATCTGTGGAAAACGGTGGCGGTGCCCAATCTGATGCCAAGATTCGAGAAGTTGTGCAACTCCGTGGGCACACACATGTCCCTAGCAAGAACAATCGACCCTTTAGCAACGTGCGGGTCAGGGGCGCCAATCCCTGCGTGGCCAGAAATCTGCCTATAACTTCTGATTCTCCAAAAACTTAGCTACGGATAACCTGCTGTTGACCAGAAGCCTTACCGATAACATAAGTCAATCAACACATATTTTGTATATTCTATGTATTATATACTTTATTATTATAATAAAGTAGGCTAGAGAAAAGAAAATTTAAGGAAAGAATGGGATGGGAAAGAGAAAATACATTTACAGGATTGTACTTATTGAAAAAAATCTGCATACAAATGGACCCACAAAGTTCAAACCCATGTTGTTCAGGGGCCAATCGTAATAAGTTTTTAAGAACAAAATAAAAATATTTTCTCTTTATGTGTATTAAAAAAAAACAGCTACTAACTCATTAATACCTGAATACTTAAGTGTTTGAGACCTGCCCATTAAATAAACACAACTTCTAGGTATTTCTTTTGGCCTAGGATGCTAGGAAAGAATTACTAAGAAGCTTGTGTACCCAAAAAGCTTGGGAATCTCCGTGCTAGAGTTTTGTGGCGGCGTCCCTGTCACCTGCCTCCCCAGTTCTCCCACCTCCCTCCACACAACACTCATTATACTTTGTTGCAATTACTTGAGTAGCAAAGTATTTTGATCTGTCTGCTGGCGGATGGACACACACACACATACATCACACACATATCATACACTCACATACACATATACACATGCACAGACATATACACACATATACATATACACACGTGCACATACATAACACACACATGCACATATGCACACACAAAATGCATACATATGCATGTGCACACATATACACATATGCATGTGCGCACATAGCCACGTGCGTACACGCATGTACACACATGTGCACACATTCGTACACATGTGTACACTCGCATGTACATACACATGCACACATACGTGCACACAATATACACGTGCACACATACACATGTACAGATGTATACACAAATGCATGTATATGCATACATATGCATTCATGCACATATGCACACATACAGACATACACATACATATATACCCACATGCACGTGTACACACATACACACATACATATTCCTGCATGCACGTACACATGTGCACACCTACATGCACACACACATGCATAATGCATACACATATACGTACATACATACACACACATAAATGCACATGTACGCACATACATAGACACATACACACATATACATATACACACATGCACGTAAAATGCACACGTATGCCTGCACACACATATACACGCATGCACACACACATATGCATACATACACACATACACACATGTGTGCACCAGCACATACATATACACATATGCACGCACACATATACACCCATGAATATACACATACACATATACACGCACGCACATACATATATACACATACATGTGTACATACGCACATACATGTGCACACACAAACACACACCTACATGAACACACATATGCATAACACATGCACATATACACGCATGCACACATAAATACACACGTACACACATACATATACACGCATGTACATATACACACATATACACAATGCACCTATATACACACATACATACCCCGCCATTATCTCCTTTCATATGCATGGGAGCTTCCTCGATTTGTAGCAGGCATTTGAAAGGGAAATGAACCAAAGGAGGTGATAAAGGAAGCATGAGGGAGAATGGTACGTTGTGAACCGACAACGCCACTGGAGGTCCATGTGGAGGGAAGGCCATGAGATGTGAAACCTGGCAAGTGCAGGAGGCACCCTGTCCAGGGTCACGCCCTGGCATGTGACACTGATGCCCTCACGAGCACAGGGTTTTCAGGCCATGGGAATAGAACCAACGAGTGGGCTGAACAGGGCAGGGCGATGTGGCACCTGCAGGGCAGATGGTGGCTCTTGGGCCCATCCATCTGGAGATTCCCCTATGTACTTGGCAAACATTTTGGAGGAGGGTTGAGGGCCCACCGCTCACAGACGGGAATGGTGTGGATCAACCATAAGCTGTCTGAGGACAAGGACAAGGTCTGACATCTTTACTGCTGTGTCTCCAGTAACTAGGCAGGGCTCACCACATAGTAAATGCTCACTTATTTATTTTTGTCCGTGTGTGTTTCTTTGTTTCTTTCTAACTCCCTTCTAGAGAAGTGCAGACCTTTCCTAACCTATCCAACTCAACACGCACAAAACCAAGCTCGTTGTCTTCTTCCTATTTACCTGCTTTGCCTTGGAAGATACTTTAGCTGCCCCGTGTTTGTCTACACCCCGTATCCAGCCCTCCACTGCGGTTTCTGTCTCCAACATTTCTCTTGATTAGCGCTTTATTCAAGCCTTCATCACCTCTCACCTTGAGCCTGTCCTCTATGCTCACCCATCCTGCACGCTACAACCCATTGTTCACTCCCATGCTCAGAAACTTTCCATGTCTTCTTGTTTCCTGTCTCATGAAGACCAAAATCCTTAGTAAAGCTGGCGAGGGTCTCTACCTTCCAGGCCCTCTCAACCTGCAATTTCCCCTTTTCCCTCCACCTACGCCGAACATCACCTGCCCTCCACGTTTGGGTCTCTGTGTTCCTATCCGTCCAACAGACTATCCCTTCTCTCTCTCCTGCTAGATTGTGAGCTCCTTGAATCCTCTTGGGATGTGTCTTATTTATCTTTATATCCCTTGGTATCCCTGGTCCTGATATATTGCCTTGTCTGGGGAGGAGTACTTAATAGACATTCCAGGGGGAGGACATCAATTAGAGTTAGACTCAGGACTCTCTCTTTGGCTCTCAATGACCCCATCCTGGGAAGAAGATGACTTATCTGATTCATGAGTTTGGCAAAAGGACATGAGTTAGCTCCTTCTCTTTTTGAGGAAACAGCCACCTACAGTTTACCTATATTCCCGTTAAATTCTCCTTTCCTCTTGGCCATCCGGACAGTTTATTTCAGCAGGATCATGCCAGAGAAGAAGGCCTCCAGTTTGGGGGAATGATGCAAGTTGCATCCAGGGGAGTGTAAATAAACTGACGGGCCAGATTAACCCATGCCTCCAATACGGCGGTTTGTGAGTAAGAAAGGCGATATTTTTATCTCCGTCTGTCTCATTCTCCGGTTTATTATTTTTTTTAACTCTTTCCAGTTGAGGCAGGTTAAAGAGTATTATATTTGGGGTCATCGCAAAGCCTCGTGTCTGGTGCAGATGATGTGTACCTTAAACGTGTCCTTGATTTCACGGACTTGAATTCTGTCCCAGAGACTTATTTTCAGCGTTGTCATCCTGAGTAAGATTGAGCAAACAAAGCCTCACTTTATAAATAGTATAACAGCAACATGCCATCTTTCAGCTGAGGAAATTGAAACATTTGGGGTTTGGGAAACATTATTTGTTATTTCACAAACAGCAGGAGGCTGGGAAAAGCCAAAAATGGATTTTCCACGTCGATTTTTTCCTCATCTATAAATCCTTCCCATCTCAGGGAAATTTATAGGTTTCTGGCTTCCTTTTTCCCTTTGGTCATCAAATTTAATCCCCCAGGAGTTTTTTTTTTTTTTTTCCTTCCTGTTTGAGTTTCTGTTCTAGACTTGTAAAATGTTCCCAATTTTTGATGTTCTAGATCCTCTCCTCTCTCAACCCATCATTTGTACTCCATTTCTTCCTTCTATCTACTCTCCACATTTATTCCTCAGTAAGTTCCAGAGATGACCAAACCTCCAGCTTCTCTAAGATCCACTTTGAGCTTCTGTATTTCTTTTGTCATCGTCTCAAAACACCCACCAACCTTTTGTTGTCCTTCCGCCAGCCTCTGATTACGTGTGTCTCTTCCTCTAAAAAGTGAACCTCCCAGAGCATCTGGGATGATCACTTCTATCCACTTCTCACATGCTTTCTAGTTCCTTCTCCCCATTTAACTCCTTCCCGCCCACCTTTCCACAAACCCGGATCTCCCTGTTGTGAAAACCCCCTCACCTTTCACTGTATTTGCTGCCCAGCCCCGGCTGCCTTCCCCCTCACCTGCCTTCCATTCACCATCAAAAATCCTACCATGTCTCCATATGCTGTGCGCCCACATCATTGGATTGCTCCGTAGCTCCGTGACTTTCTGCTCCCGACCCAAGCAGTCAATGGAAAGCATCGCTCTTAAAGCTTACCAACAATTTCTGTGGGCCACATCCTTCGGTCTCTATTCATTCTTGACTTCGTCACTACGTTTGACACCACTGACCACTTCCTTACCCCTCTTTTTATGTTGAGTGCTACCTGACCGACATCACCAGCCTCTTTACCTGCCTTTGCTCCTGTGTTAGTTTCACGTTTATTCTCCCCAAACTGGGTCTTGATGGGCTCTGTGGCAAACACTTACGGTGGCTGTTCTCACTCGCTAGCTTGCTAACGGAAAGAGGTGCTCGACCTAATCATGGCAAACCATTCCCGTTTGACAGTGACTGGTGGAGGGCTGGCCGTGTGGCCCATTTCTGATCAATGATAAGGGAAGCCTTCTGAGGTGTTCTGGGACATCTTTCACCTCCTACAGAAGAGGCACATACGGAGACAACCATTTCTTCCTGCTTATCCCTTCTTTCTTGGGATATTGCCACATAAGAACATGAGCCATTGAGCAATGTCATCCTGCCACCCTGACGGAAGTTCAAGAGAAGAGTACAGAGGCCAGGACTGTCCTCTGATATCCAGGAACTGCGAAACCAATGCAGCAACTACCCACATGCTTGAATAACCACAGACCTCGATGTAAGTAAGCAACCACTGGCTGTGTTTCTCTTGTTTGCGGCCAAAGACATTGAGGCATTCCTGCAAAACGCTCTACCTCATCCATACTCACAGAATACATTGCGAAGTCTTTGCTGACCTCGTCAAAATCCTTATCTCCAAATGTCTCTCCCAGCCCCGGAATCTCCTAGCCCTAGACGCTTCCATTTGGATTTCAGTTCATCAGCTTAATGCAACATGTTGAAATCCAAACTCATCATCTTTCCCCTAAAATCAGCCAGACCTTTGTCATCTTCAGAAAGATTAAGACTCCCTTTGAACTTTCTTAGAAGAACATGTGTTCTAACCTAGAGCTTCTAGGGCGTGGGGTGGGGGTAGGGGAGCGCTGCGATAACAAGAAAGACAGAACTTAAGATTTAAGTCTTAAGGAGGCTTATCTCTGTCTAGCCATGCTAGGTATTTCATAACGGCATATACGTATAAAACAACATGGATGAGACACAGGATGTACAACAGGAAGTGGCCAAAGATAAAGCCAAAGTGAGAACAGTCATCAGACCATGAGATCTGCCTTCCTAAAGCGTCTGGCCTTTACTGTGTAGACGGTGTAAGATTTCAAGCTGTGGAGTAATGTAAGCAGATTTATATATTGCAAAAACAGCTTCAGCAACAGCATGAAGAATGGATCAGAAGGTTCAAGGCTGAGATGAATAAAGCAATATAAAAAATCCACTAGCCAAAAAAATAATGAGGTCCTAAACCAAGATCCTAGAAGTGGCAATGGGGAAGAAAGGATATGCTCGAAAAAATAATTAGGAAAACATTCACAAGACTAGGAGACAGATTGAATATGGAAAGGGAGGAGAAAAGAAGTGTGTGGAATGAGAGATTTTGGCTGACCAAGTGATCGATGGCATAATTATATAGGCGGAAATATAATCATTACTGTGGGTCAATATAACGGAGTTCACTTTAGCACATGTTCAAATTGAGTTGCCTTTGGGACATCTAGGTGGAAATGTCTAGGAGACGGAAAAACACCTGTTTCCAACTCAGAAGAAAAGTGTGATCAGGAAAAAACAATTTGGGAGTGTGAAAGATACTGCAGATTTAGGCCCTCAGAATCCATTTCAGTCCTCTTCCTTGCATGCTTTTTTTCCCCGGCAGACGCTAGAATTGAAACACACAAAAAAACTACATTTCCAGCTTCCCTGGTAGCTAGATGCAGCCATGTGACTATGGTGTAACCCAAGATGTAAATAGGAATGTTGTATGGGGCTTCCAGGAAAACCACTTAAATTTGGCTGACTCAGATGGGAGACAGGCTCTCTCTGCTCCTTCCACTCCCTCATTTTTCTTCTGCTAAGAGCAAGACTGTGAGCGGGGGAGGTCCACCAGCCACTTTGACCAGCATGTGATCTTGAACACGGGAGCCATACACTAGGATTTTAAGGTAGAATGATAGAAGGATCCTGGGTTTCTGGCGGGGAAGCCACCCTTCTGACTCTGCACTGAGAACATACAAATTCATTTTACATTTAAACCACTGTTATTCCAGTTTTATGTTTTATGCCCCCAACTGTCATCCTATCTGATGCACCAAATGTATAAGTAGTCCCTGGCATAGGCGATGATAACAAGCCATATTAGTGCCATGTAAGTGGAAGCAATCTTCCAGAAGAGTCTATAGCATAGAGAGATTTCTGGGAACCTCACTGCAAAGGCGGAGGAAGATGAGACAGCTAATGAGGCTTGAAAGGAAGGGTCAGAAAACTGAAAGAAGGTGTCATGTCTAGAGATGTGCCCTTCAGACCCCCCGCTTCAAGGAAGGACCCACGGCAAGAATATGTCTGGTTGACCGCCTCCAGCCGTTGGCCCCTTCTCAGCTTTCAAGGCCATTAATGAGTGAGGCAGTGGTAGCCAAGACCACTTCGTAGGGCATCTCTGCCAATGACTGAGCAACACATGGCCCCAAATCCCTACCAACACAGAGCTCCCTGAACAGGCAGTCTTTGCTACAGAGATCTGCATGGCTCTGGTAGAGACCATCGATCTACATCACAGTCAGATGGTTCCCTCTGGGCAGGAAGACTTTTGCCCTCCTACCTCTGCATTTCTGCATCCCAGAGAACCCAACAGCTGCAAAGGATAGCAAGAGGCTACATGCATTCACATGCAATATTTGATTTGGTTGAATGAGCATTCAATCATCTAATCTCAGAGTAAAGACGCAGGAGGTTAGTGATTTCCTCAACTAACTAAAACTACGAAATACAAGCATTCTTACTCAAAGCCATTCCCTTTCCAGTTCACGTGCTCAGTCCTCCCTGGGTTTTTTGTTGTGTTTTTTTCTTTTCTTTTTTTTTAAATCTCTTAACCCAGGGTGCCTGGGTGGCTCAGTCGGATAGCAGCCAACTTCGGCTCCGGTCGCGATCTCACAGTTTGTGAGTTCAAGCCCTGCGCCGGGCTCTGTGCTGACAGCTCGGAGCCTGGAGCCTGCTTTGGATTCTGTGTCTCCCTCTCTCTCTGCCCCTCCCCCACTTGCGCTCTGTCTCTTTGTCTCTCAAAAACAAATAAACATGAAAAAAGAATTAAATATCTCTTAACCCAGAATATAACCATAGCCCATCAACAATCCCTCCAAAATATCACCCACTTCTATTGTCTTACTTTCCTCTTAAATTTTATCTTGCAATCAAATATTATTTAGGAAAAACGAACAGGGATGAATAAACCATAGGTAAAGGAATTCATTTAAATCCCCTTATGTATGTCATTATGAATCATTTTCCAAATCCAGCTATATTATGGCATAAACCATAGCCATTGAACACATAACTCTGTATGGCAAAAGCTTCATATAATAAGATGAGCTTATAAATCAAGTATTAAATCTGTTCCAAGATGATAATGGCCAAAAGTATTGCCAATAGAATTAACTGACAAGATCCTGGTTTCTGAGAATCGAACCATTCATTTCACAAATATAAGGGTTCATTTTCTCGTTCTTCCTTTTACATCACTCATCATTTAAGCCAGATTAATCTTCCAAAAAAAGCACATAGATCTGCCAATATGTTGGCATTTCCTTCTTATGAGGAAACAACAGAGCAGATCAAAATCTGCTTTCTCCGGTTCTGGAGAGCCACGATTATCGGTATACTATTGCAATTCTCTGAGCTTCTCTCTCAGGGGTTAGCAAACTACCACCCATGGACTAAATCTGGCCCACCGCCGGTTTTTGTCAATAAAGTTTTATTGGAATGCTCCAATAAATGCTCCATGCTCCTTAACCTAGCTATTACCTGTGGCTGCTTTCCTACTACAATGGCAGAGTTGAATCACTGCATCAGAGACCATCTGGCCTACAAAGCTTAAAATATTTACTATCCGGCCCTTAACAGGAAAAAAAAAAAAAAAAAATCACCAACCCCTGCCCTAGTTTAAAAAGCATGGTATGTTTTTGCCTCATTACATCCAAGAAAGCAAAATGGGTCACCGGCGACTCTACTGGAGTTATCGGAGAAAATGTGGCCGGGGTTCTCACTCTTGTCACATCTGTTCAAACCAGCACAGTCCGATCAGGAAATGTGGCCTCAATATGTGCCGCCCGTGTTTCTGTCAGTCCATGAAGGGTATAGGTTTCGTTAAGTTGGTTGAAGCGAACTTCCTTGAATGGGTCATCCAAGACATACACCTTAACTGCAGATACCCAAGATACCCACCTTAATGCTCACTCTTTTTTCATAAAATAAAAATATTTCCATGATGAAAAAGAAGCATAATCTGGGGCGTGTGAGTGGCTCAGTTGGTTAAGCGTCCTCCTCTTGACCTGTGTCAGGCTTGCGCTCAGTGTGGAGCCTACTTTGGATTCTCTCTCTCTCTCTCTCTCTCTCTCTCTCTCTGTCCCTCCCCCACTCACTTGTGCGCGCGCTCTCTCTCAAAATAAGTAACCATTTTTTTTAAAAAAAGCATGGTCTGTTCTTACATTTCAGGTATTCATTCATTCATTATTATTCATTCATAGTATGTTAACTGACACCTCATTGCGTTAACATCACTACGGGTCAATATGAACTCAAACGATGACTTAACATTCGTGATAAATGCTCTCCTTTTCTTTACATCGATAGGCAATGGTTATTTTTAATTAACCTAATTTTTAAAAATGTATCTCCTACTCAGAAGATAAAATGTTGAACTCAGCATTGGATACTCATCCATGTTTTAGCCTAGCTTTAAACTTTAAGCTTAAGAGCAAAAAACCGATTGGTTTTCAAAAGAGGCTGGAAATAAAACATGCTTTAAGAGAAATAAAAAAGGTGATTATGCCCAAACTCCCTTGTTTTCCTTTCTTTTTGGAAAGATCGCCTCTCTCGGTGAAAGAAGACAGGAGCATTTTAAAATGCCTTTCGACAGCACAGACTTTCCTGTTTTAATGGAACAACATCTCCCTTAGGAATTCATCAATGAATCAGAGCAAGAGAACAAGGAGAAAAAGGAGGAGGGGCAGGGCTGCACTGAAAAAGAACAAAAAACTTGGTCTGTGGCTCCAAATAGTGAGTGTTGCACAGACCACAAGGTTGCTCAACTCGGATGCCCAGAAGGCCAGGCCGGGATTCCTGCTTCCCAGCTTCCCTAGGTCCAGCTTTCAGCTGGGAGCTCTTCAGGTCTGTCCCGAGGCATAAATGAACGTAGGTATTCTGGGATGAATGTGCCCCTTCTCCTGAGCCTTTTTATTTTCTCCTCCTGTTTCTTTCCCCAGGTGGGTACAGCTGTTCAGGGTTTTGTGAACTATGGGTTCAACCATATCTTTAAGATGATGAACTCAGGACTTCTCAGGATTTTCTCAGTAATTTTCATACCCCAAGTACTTTTTCATTTTCTACTTATTTAAAAAGTAACATAAAGATCTCTGCAGGGCACCTGGGTGGCTCAGTCGGTTAAGCGTCCGACTTCAGCTCAAGTCACGATCTCATGGTTCGTGGGCTCAGCGTTGGGCTCTGAGCTAATAGTACAGAGCCTGGAGCCTGCTTCATATTCTGTGTCTCCCTCTCTCTCTGCCCCTCCCTGTTTTCTCTCTCTCTCTCTCTCTCTCAAAAGTCAGTAAACATTAAAATTTTTTAAAAAGATCTTTGCATAAAAATCATAAAAATACTGGTAAAGAAGAGGAAGGAGGAGGAGGAGAAGGAGAAGAAAAGAAAACTGAGATTATGCATTAATCCTACCACCCAAGGAAATCACTACAAAATGTATTCATTCATACATGTAGTGGCTTGAATGGTGCTCACCACTTCTCCAAAAGATGTATCTGCCCAGAGCCTGTGAATGTGCCTTTATGTGGAAAAGGTTCTTTGCCAATGTAATTACATTAAGGATCTCAAAATGAAATCAGTCTGGATTATCTGCTAGGCTCTAACTCCCGGGACAATTGTTCCCATAAGGAGAGGAGAACCATAGACAGAGGAGAAAGCCATGTGAAGGCAGAGAAGAGAATGGAGAGATACAGCCACAGGCCAAGGAATGTCTGGAGCCTCCAGAAGCTGGGAGAGATAAGCAAGGTGTCTCTTCTGGAACCTTCAGAGAGGGTATGGCCCTTGATTTTAGATATATAGTGTCCAGAGTGTGGGAATAAATGGCTGATATTTTTTTTTTTTAATTTAAAAAAAAATTTTTTTTTAATGTTTATTTATTTTTGAGACAGAGAGACAGAGCATGAATGGGGGAGGAGCAGAGAGAGAGGGAGACACAGAATCGGAAGCAGGCTCCAGGCTCTGAGCCATCAGCCCAGAGCCTGACGTGGGGCTCGAACTCACGAACCGTGAGATCGTGACCTGAGCTGAAGTCAGACGCTCAACCGACTGAGCCACCCAGGCGCCCCTAAATGGCTGATATTTTAAGCCATCGACCGTGTGCTAATTTGTTGTAGCAGCCTTCAGAAACCAAAACAATACATCTGTTCCGTAAATGTTTACTGAACAACCAGATATTGTATCAAGAAGTTGACGAATAAGATGTCTTTAAAAAAAAGATACTAAACCTTTCAAAAACTTTTTATGCGTACATGAATATATGTATATGAATATTTTAATGGGCCATAATATAAAAGTTGTTATTAACATACTTTTTCACCTAATAATATAAACATTTTTCATGATAATAAATGAATATGTCCGCATTTTATAAATGAGCCACTATTTTGCTCACGCTGTTCTCCATCTTCGAACATTGAGCTCGTTTGCATTTTTTCCCTATACTGCCATCACCGTTCTTCAGTTACATACTTACGCATATTTTAAATTATTCCCTTAAATTTTACAAAATGGAATCCAGAGGTTAAAATGTGTGCCAGTTATCAATTTCTCGTCTCTCAGATCCAAACTGACCCCTGCTTTCTGACCCTGGAACTGGACCCTGCAAACCTATCTCTGCTGTTGGGTGGGCACGTGATAGGCTTGTCAGTGGAGGGCACTAGACGAATACCGCAAGACAGCAGGACCAGGAAGACACTTCCTTTTTGGGTCCCAGTTCTCAATTTTTTAATGCGACTTGGGAAACCAGCAGCCCTCACAGACTAGCTCCACGCACACTTCTAGGACACACTCACCAACACCACCAATAGTTTTCTTTTTTTGGGGGGGGGAGGGGGTTATGTTTATTTTTGAGAGAGACAGAGACAGAGACAGAGTGTGAGCAGGGGAGGGGCAGAGAGAGAGGGAGACACAGAATCTGAAGCAGGCTCCAGGCTCTGAGCCATCAGCACAGAGCCCGACGCAGGGCTCGAACCCACGGACCGTGAGATCCTGACCTGAGCCGAAGCTGGACGCTCAACCGACCGAGCCACCCAAGTGCCCCAACATGTCTTTTGATTAAATCTTTCTTGTTCAAATAACCTGTGCGCTTTCAATCTCCTAACTGACCCTGACCCTACTGACGTAAAGTCTCAATGCACTTATGTGACCAAATCAACTTCTAGAACAACTGCTCCGACTGGCAACTCCTTCCCCAAGCCCTTACCAACCCTGGATATTTTTCTTCTTGTCTGGCAGAGAAAATATGATAAGAAGGAAGGTATCCCTTGTCAATTGTTTTCATTTGCGTTTCTTTGATGGCTAGTAAGGTAGAATATAAAACTATGTGAGTATATGTTGTGTTGGAAGGAGTCATATCAAAGCCACAATGGTTACCTCTGGGGAAAGGAATAAGATGGGAAGAGGGGGAAGGAAAGGGAACTTTCACTTATTGCTCTGAAACCTTGCACACTGTCCAAATATTTTACAAAGGGAAAGCATTCGTGCATTATGTATATAATTAAATATGTATACATCATGAAACTCAGGTGCCGCTGAGCCCTTTCTCTGACTACACGTGACTGCTGCTGGTGACTTGTTACCTTCTTTAGCAGAGCTGAGCAATCAACTCTGGAAAGAGCTTATCTCTCTGTAACCACAGTAACCCAGGCCTGACCACAGACTCATCTCTCTCAGGCTGCTTCTAGAACACCAAAAAGAAATGAGGACACATCGCATGTGCCTGGTCATGGCGGCCAGAGTTCTTGTATCTTCAAGGATAGGGGAATCATGACTTTTTTTTTTTATATACCCTGTCTCATTGGGAGAACCCGTGTCAAACCATGAGTTAGACCGTCAGTTCAAATTTTTACTCACAACGTTTGGGAAGAATGGGGGGAGAGTGCAGAGACCATAGGGTCCATCTGCCTTTTCCTTACTATCAAGGGCATGTGGTTGAAGCTTGTGAATGTGAGACTGTGACCCAGAGAGGAGACTGCATGACCAGTTGGGCACAGAGATGGGCCATAGTCATCCGTCTGCTTCCAAAATGATTCATCATTTTTTTACACCTTTCATCTTTGCTTCCAAACCCAAAACAAAACAGCACGAAGAGAGTTAAGATAATGCAACTGCACTTACCACAACTGGTAATTTTAGAATTTTTTTGTCAGCCAGGGCTAAAGTATTATAATATTGTGTTACAAATATTTGAAGCCTTCCTTCGAGGAAGGGAGGATTCTTTAATGACCCAGACAGCTAACAGACCTCTGCTGGGCTGAACTCTGTAGGAAACGTGTTGGGGTCCAGGAGAATGGGAGCCAGAACAAGCAGAGCACGTCACCCTACATACAAAAAGACTGGGGTGGGGGGGAATAAAGTGAAGGGTTGAGAATGGTGGGCTTGAGTTTGCAGGGGTGTGAGATGGAGGGGAAGAAAAGAAGAAAGTGAGACCATAAAGCATGGACTTTGTGAGGCCAGATCTATATATTGGAGATGTTTACAAAGGTAGGCTAATCATCCTATAGCTCAGTAATCTAAATCTCACCTCTCCCTTAAAAGTGATGGAGTTAAGACCCGTGTTAATTTTCAGAGCGTTTTGGAGTCATTTGTATTTATTTTAGCCGTACTGGTAGTCTGAGGCTGAACTTTGAGCCAGAGCAAGATATTTATTTGTGTTTCGTTTCTTTAATGCTGGTCTCACCCACTGGCTGTGAGTTCATGTAGTGGACGAGGAGTGGTCGGACAAAGTTAAAATACTTGAAGACATGACTATCCAAAGACCACCCCCCAATCCAACTTCCTGCCTTCTGAAAATAGCTGCGCTGTAAGAATTGAAACAGAGAAAACGCATCTGTTGTTACCCAGTCTGACATATGAAGCTTGCATAACATGCACAAGGGTGCTGCCTAGAAGAACAGAACAGCTATACATAAGGATATAGATCTCTTCCAATTCAAAATGTACCTACAGCTAATTCAAGTCAAGATTGTTCTTCCACAGATTCTTTGCCCTCTATCATGTACCTCCTTTGAGAATAAAATAGTGCAGGGGTGGCTGGGTGGCTCAGTCAGTCAAGCGACCGACTCTTGATTTCGACTCAGGTCACGATCTCGTGATTTGTGAGATCGAGCCCCACGTGGGGCTCTGTGCCGAGAGCACGTAGCCCTGCTCAGGATTCTCTCTCTCCCTCTTTCTCTGCCCCTCCTCCACTTGCATTCTCTCTCTCTCCCTCTCTCTCAAAAATAAATAATAAACCTAAAAAAAAAAAAAGAAAACAGTGCAAATTCCTTGACTGCTGACCTGTAGTAACACACTTAACCTCCATATCAAAGCCCAACACTTTAGCTCAATTGTCTCTTTAAGAAGATAGAATAACCCAGGATATGAGACCACAAGGCAACTCGAGTCAAGCTTTTATAAATTTTTTCAATGTTTATTTATTTTTGAGAGAGAGAGAGAGACAAAGAGTGCGAGCGGGGGAGGGGCAGAGAGAGAGGGAGACACAGAATCTGAAACAGGCTCCAGGCTCTGAGCCATCAGCACAGAGCCCCACGCAGAGCTCAAACCCACAAACCTCAAGATCATGACGTGAGCCGAGGTCGGACGCTTAACTGACTGAGCCACTCAGGCGCCCCTCAAGTCAAGCTTTTAATGAAATATTGTTAAGTATACAGAAAAGTATAAAGAACAACATGACTAACATCCACATACTCACCACCCAACTTCGTCAAATTTGAACATTTTGTAATATATCCTGCAGCTCTTTTCTGCTGAGAAATAAATCATTATGGATACTTTCAATGCCCCGTATATAATCTGCAACAATCCCCCCTCTCTTTGATCTCATATATGACCAGTAACCCCTATCCTGAATTTTGTGTTCATCATTCTCATGCTTGTTTTTATCATTTTGCTACATATATATTTACCCATAAATAATATCAAGAATTACTCTGCCAGTTTTGAGGCGTATCTAAAGTATCATACTGCTATGCACACACATACATATACGTATATACACACACATATATATTGTATATAAGTATTCATAGCTTTTTACAACTTAAAGTTGTATCCATGTTGAGAAAAATATAGTTATAGTTCCTTCATTTTAACTGCTGCTACCCACTGTCTAAGCATGCCACAACTTACTTATTTATTCTCGTATAGATAGACAATTAGATATTTTGCCATTCTTTATTATTAGAAGCCAGATGGTGGGGGAAATTCTTTGAGATAAGTGCATGAATGCTTTGTTTTTTTATTTTATTTTGTTCTTAATATAGAGTTAGAAGAATAATATGACCAATCAAGTCGACCTGTTTAAAATGTATAGCTCTGTGAATTTTAACACGTGTATAGACTGACTTGACCACCATCACAACAATAAGGATACAGAAGCATTCCATAATCAGAAGCGACTCCCCCAGGCTGCTCCTTTGTAGTCACTACTTTGTCACTGTCCCTACCACCTGCCAACCAACGGCTATTCTCTGTTGTCATAATTTTCCCATTTCTAGGATATCATAACGTAATCATACAACATATTAACTTTTGAGACTGGTTTCTTTCACTCAGCATACTACCTTGAGACGCAAGGTATACACTGGGTATACACCAGTTGGTTCATCCGTTTTGCCCATTGAAAGCCATTTGTGTTATTTCCAATTTTGGGCAATTGTTAATAAAGGTGCCAATAAATTAATAAAGATTTAATTTATAAATCTTCCCAAACAGGCCCTTATGCACCCATATGGTTTCAATTAATTTCGACAAATACCTGGTCACGGGATTCGGCAAATACCCAGTCAGATGGGAATCATATGGTTATCTTTCCAAGTTCTTAAGTATTTACCAGTTATCTCTCTGTAATTGATTTCTGGTCTAATTCTGTTATGATCAGAGAACAAAATTTGTATGATTTTTTATTCTTTTAAATTTGCGAATGTTTGTTTTATAACCCAGGGTATAGTCAGTCTTGTTAACTGTCACATACACTTAAAAATAATATGCCCTGTGTTGAGTTGAGTGCACTACATACAACAGTTAGATCCAGTTGGTTGATGGCATTGGTCAGTTCCTCTATATCCTCGCCTACTTGTTCTATTAATTGCAGAGAGAAAAAAAAAAGTTTAAGACTCCAGCCATAATTGTTGGATTTGTCCATTTCTCTTTCCAGGCTTATTAGTTTTTTTTATGTTGATTTTTTTTTTAATATAATTTGTTGTCAAGTTAGCTAGCACACAGTGTATATATACAGTGTGCTCTTGGCTGCAGGAGTAGATTCCCATGATTCATTGCTTACATGCAACACCCAGTCGGGCTTATTAGTTTTACTTCATGTACCTTGAAGCTCTGTTGTTAGAGACATACAAACTTAAGATTGGTATCACTGGTGGATTGACTCTTTCATCATTACGTAATGTTTCTTTCTATCCCTGATGTCTTTCTTGCTCTACAGTCTACCCTGTCTGATATTAATATCGTCATCCCAGATTTTGTTTCATTAATGTTTGCCTGGTATATCATTTTCTATGCTTTCATTTTTAACTTTCCTGTGTCATTATATTTACATCTGGTTTCTTATAGTCAACTTATCATAGGTCCAGGTTTTTTTTAAATATTTATTGGTCTTGGCTTTTTGTTTGTTTGCTTGCTTCCGTTTAACCCATTCTGATGATCTCAGTCTTTTATTTGGTGTATTTAGACCACTTACATTTAATGTTGTTATTAATATGTTTGCATTAGGTCTACCATTTTATAATTTATTTTTTGTTTGTTCCCTCTGTTTTTTGTTTCACTCTTTCCCCCTTCCTGCTTTCTTGTGTATGGCTGGAATATTTGTAATGTTCCATTTTAATATATCTATTGAGTTTTGATTATATCTTAGGGTGGTTTTTTTTTTAGTGGTCATGGTAGGGATTAAATATACAAACTTAACCCTTTTCAATCTACTTAGAGTTAATATTTCCCCACTTCGAGTGGAATATAGAACCCTTACCAGCATATAGGTCCCTTATGTTGTAGTGATTATTAAGTCTATATGTGTTAAAACTCCATAATTATAATTTTTGCTTTCAACCACCATACATATTTTAAAGAGCTGAAGAGGATATCTACCCGCCAGATTTTTACCATTTCTGTTGCTCTTCCTTCAGTCTTGATGTTCCAAGTTTCCCTCCAGTGTTATTTGCAATCCATCTGAATAACTTGCTTTCATGTTTCTGTTGGAGCAGGGCTGCTGGCAATGGCTTCTCTTCGTTTTTGTTGACATTTCATCATCATTCCTAGAGGAAATTCATTCTGGAATGGAATTTTGAAATTTTCTGACTTCAAGTAGTCATTTTACACGGTAGAAAAATGAAGCCCAGAGACATTAAACAATTTTCCCCTATGCTGCTGAGCCAGGGCCAGAATCTAAGCTTCTTGACTCTCAAGTTCAGTGCTCTTACCCTTCCTATATAATGCGCTGGCTTGCTATCTCAATCATTTGGTATATAGTAAGAATAGGTCGTGCACAAAAAGCTTCGTTACTATGTGCTTCATACAAGACAAAATGGTAAAATTATCATTTTCTAGAACTGAAAAGGGGCCTTAGGGATCACTCATTTCTCTATTTCACGTTTCAGATGAGAAAACTGGGGCCAGAGAAACTAATTCAGTTTCCCAAAGGAAATTTACTAATAAGCAAAGACATGATGTTTTATAGCAAGATCACACTACATACCTGCCATTTGCACTGGGATTGTTTGTTTGTTTTGCCCAGCAGCCGTAGCCGAGATAGATCATGTTGGGCCAGACACACTCTCTCTGGTGTCCCCCATGACCTTATGACACAGGTGGATGGCCAACAGTGCACAATGGATCCTAGCAGAATCATTTGAAATCAAATCTATGACTGTTCTCATTAGCACCAAAGATTCCCCAACCTCAGTGGTATCAGAATTGGACTTCTGTGTGCACAGAATCTTACACGCTGATACGAATCAGCTTATTGAAATTATACATTCCTGGGTCCACTTCCAAAAATTCTGATTCACTAGATCTAGCGTGGGAGCCTGGAATTTGCATTTGTATAAACACCGCAGGTAATTCTGAGGCAGGGGCTAAACTTGGAGAAAATGTCTGGCCGAAGTTGAAGCATCATGTCTTGGTCATCAAAAGAAAGTTCTGGGGGCGCCTGGGTGGCTCGGTCGGTTAAGCGTCTGACTTCAGCTCAGGTCATGATCTCACAGTTCGTGAGTTCGAGCCCCGCGTCGGGCTCTGTGCTGACAGCTCAGAGCCTGGAGCCTGCTTCACATTCTGTGTCTCCCTCTCTCTCTGCCCCTTCCCTGCTCATGCTGTGTCTCTCTCTGTCTCAAAAATAAATAAACATTAAAAAAAATTTTTTTAAAAATTAAAAAAATAAAAGAAAGTTCTGCATAAAAGAAGAGACTGGATATGACACCAAATCATTTCTTTATCTCGCTGCATTCGGGATCCGTACTCTTGCATGCCATGTAGAGTACAGAACCGCCTTCCTCCTCTCTCAGGGATAGCTGAGACAGCTAGAAGGTAACAGTCACATGCCCCTTCCCCCATCTGTATAGTAACAACAACTCTTAGGGACGCAGCTAATTCCAATTAGCACAGAGTTCATCATACGTCTCTTAGCTATAGCCTTTTCAATAGGCCCATTAAGATGCCTAAGATTTAGATGTTCCAGTTATATATAATAGTTAACATTTACCTAGAACCAGATTTTATAAGCCCAGATTTTTACTCTAAATACACTTCTTAACCGCCCTGCCCCCCGTAGGCATGAACATGCACAGACCCACATACACAAATCGTATTTATTCCACAGGAATGTGTGAATTCTCAGCTGTATGCCTTGCTGTGTACGAGAGCCTATAAAAGCAGGGAAAAGAAGAAAGTGTGTTGGCCCCGTATGCAGAGTTACAGTCTAGTGTAGGAAACCAGCCACCCAAACAAGAAACAAGGAGTCGTGTTTTAAGCAGCACACAGACACGTGCAAGATAAAAATAGAGTATAACCTTCACAGATGGAGGAACCCTTGCATTTAAATACTGACTCTGTTGTTCTCACAACTTAATTCCTGGAAATCGAGAGCTGGATATTTAGCTAGACTAAAAGGAAACACGGGTGTCCTTTGCTTTTGCCCCTTAATTCATGCAGAGATACAGATTCTCTAATCTGGCCAGCCTTCCGCCTCAGACTTGTTCTCGATTGTCTCGTAGGTACAGACAGATCTCTCTTCTCTACTAACCATAAAAGATGCTTGAAGGCGGGAACCCTGTCTGATACTCCTTCTGTGTCTCCTCCAGGCCCTAAAACTCTGTTATTTTATTGTAACCCACAGTTCAGCCCCTCCTGGGTCCCAGGCCCTGTGTGATATGCTACAATTGCAGAGCTAACCTGAGATCCCTGCCCTCAAAGACTTGCCTTCATTCACTGAGCACAAACTTCTGCAAGTGATGGGCCCTGTCCTCAGAGCTTCGGGTCCAGAGATAAGAAACACTCTCCCTCTGCACTTGAGCGAGGAAGGCACACATGGGCATTGTGTGTTTGGGCTGCTGTCACAAAGGACCACAAACTGGGGAGCTTAAACAGTGGAAGTGTATCGGCTCATGGTTCTGGAGGCCAGAAGTCTGAGATCGACATGTTGACAGGGATGGTTTCTACCAAAAATCATGAGGGAGAATCAGCTGCTTGCCTCTTACCTAGTTTCTGGTGGTTTGCTGGCCATCTTTGGCGCCCCGCGGCTTTTAGAAGCATGAGTCTGACCTCTGGCCTCGGCTTCATGTGGAGATCCCCCTGTGTGCCTAGCTCAGTGTCCAAATTCCCCTTCTTTATAAGGACACTGGTCATATTAGATGAAGGGCCCACTCTGTTCCAATATGACCTCATCTTAACTAATTACCTCTGCAATGACCCTATTTCCAAATAAGATCACATTCTGACGTATTAAGGGTTAGGATTTCAACATATAAATTGGCAAGGTGCATAGTTCAACCTCTCACACATGCAAACAACAAGACACAGCCTGGTCAACGCTTTAATAGGAGTGTATGGAAAGGGCTAGAAGGGTACCTGAGAGTACATGGTATTGAGCTTAATGGGCATGAGGAAAAGCATCAGGGAACGTGGGACAGGAGGCCAAAGCTTGGACAGACAATTCTCCGGGTAGGGAAATGCAAAAGAGTTTTTGAATAAAGGCATGTCCACGAGTGCATGAAGCACTCGGGGAATTGCAGAAAGTATTATGGGCTGAAACCTGAACGGCATCTAAAGGATGCCGTGGGAGACGAGGCAGGAAGGGGAAACAGAAGCCAAAACATGAAGGGCGACGTCATGACGTGTAGCCTAAGCCAGACACAAAGCCATGGAGGCTTTTCAACAGGACATCATCGCTGTATCTGCATCCTAGAAAGCTCACTCTGGCAAGAGTTTTGATTACATCATAACACAGGTGGGCACTGAAATGGGACCATGTCGGAAGCTGAGAGACCAGCCGAGGAGCCTATTTGCAAGAGTCTAAGCAAGAAAAGTTGGGACCCTGGATGCAGTCGAGAGCAGTGGGAACGGAAGGGTGGGGCTGGATTTACAGCGAGAGGCTTGAAACAATGTCTCTGGCAAACAGCGGTCGGGGATAATCTGGGTGTGGACTGAAGAAATGTGGGTGAGGAAGCCAGGGGCCAAGATGTGGAGAGTCAGAGCAGGCACAGAAGGGCCAGGCCCATTGCTGAGAGCGGGGAAAAGACACTGAGGACACTGAGGACATCCTGCCCCTAGGATTTCACCTCCCCCACCCGGACCTCATGCACACCTAACATCTGACTTCCACATACAGTTTTGCCCTTGACCATTATAGGGCAGGGGAAATGTACTTAGATAATCTCTAATCAAGTTAAAAATATTGTTCCCTGAACTGAGGTCAGACAAGCGAGTGCTAAGGAAGCATGGCCACAGGAGTGGAGGAGAACTGGACTCGTAAGACTGTGATGGCTTCGTGCCCATATCCTTGGCCAGCCCAGAAAAATGCAAAGCGGTCCTGCCACATGTGTGCCTGGTTTCTCCATCCCCTCGCCATGATGCCTAACCAGACACATCAGAAGTTGCAAAATTTGGGGGCTTCTGGCTAGCTCAGTCAGTTAAGCATCCAACTTCGGCTCACATCATAATCTCGCAGTTTGTGAGTTCAAGCCCCGCGTCAGGCTCTGTGCTGACAGCTCAGAGCCTGGAGCCTCCTTCAGATTCTGTGTCTCCCTCTCTCTGCCCCTCCCCTGCTTACGCTCCGGCTCTCTCTCTCGCTCTCTCTCTCTCTTAAAAATAAATAAACATTAAAAAAGAGAAAAAGAAGTTGCAAAGTTTCTCAGAAATTGGGGACCAGTTGAAAGTTGGTTCCAAATAAAAAGATGGAGATCATTCAACAAGGCTTACAAATAACCACCACCATAGGCCAGCAGCAGAGTGAAGCAGGGGCCCATGGTATCATCTTGGGATTTCTCACCAGGACTGGGCTTTGAGGCCATGATGTGCTCCTGAAAGTGGTCCCTGTCTGGCCTGCTTTTTCACACTTTATGTCTTTTGTCCCACTCATAAATTGTATCTAACTTAACCCAGTGTGCTACAGGAGCCAAGAAGTCCTAACTGTTTCTAGCAAACAAAGATTTCCCACTTACTTACCACATGCTGGGGGCTGTTCCAAGCACATAACAACCCTATGGGGTAGGTCCTATTATTATCTTTCAGTGACAGAGGAGGGGATGGTGAAGAACACAAGAACCTCCCCCCTTCCCCGCCTCCCACTGAACCACAGGGGAAAGAAGGCTGATCTGAACCCACAAGCCAAAGGGTGTCTGAGGATTCCTAACTCCAGCAAGGGAAGGAGAGGGTTAAAGAGTAAGATGAACATACATGGGAATCTTTGCTGTCTGGGCAGGCAACTCACGGCAAAGATGTATTTTCTTGAACATTCAGCAGGGTGGGGCCGCCTCCCTGATCAGAATTGCACTCTCCTGTCCCCCCAAGCGCGCCCCAGGTCATTAAATAGAGGAGCCAGAAGTTCAGGCCTGGCCTGCCCCCTCCCCCTCCCTCTTCCCCAAAAGGAAAATGATGTGGGGGGAGCATGAATTACTTCACGAGCCATCAGGAGGAAACATAACATGTGCCCTCCAGTGATTCATTTGGGTGGACTACTTTCACACCGAGCTAAATGCAAAAGTTCAGAGGAGGGTCAGCGGGCGGCCCCTCCCTCTTTGAGTGCGGGAGAAATTTCCTCCTTGTAAAGGACAAGCACAGTTGGAATCAAACTCCATCCAAACAGGAAATCACCAAGATTCTAGGTAAACGTGGCGCCTTATTTTTAAAGGACCAACTTTTTAATTTCATTGACTGGGTATTTCCTGAGTGCCTACTAAGTGCCAGGCACCCGGGCACGTAGTTGTTATGGACCTAGGATGTGCCGGGTGGGAAGATACAAAGAGGGAAAAGACAATGCACACACATACGCGCGCGCGCGCGCACACACACACACACACACACACACACCCATCTGGCGAATCTTACAAGAGAAAGACTTTCGGGGGATTGTCTTTTTTCTAAAAATGAAAATAAAAGGTTGCGCGCGCGCACGCACACACACACACACACACACACACACACACACACACACACACCCTGACTCCCCAAAGTGCCCGGACTGAGTCCTGAGCAGGGAAAGTGGGAGGCCTGGGGCGAGGGGGATGGGCGCGCCCAGCGGGTTGGGTGACAAGGTGCAAGGGCAGAGCCGGCAGAGGCATCGGGAGTTGGCTGGCGAGCTTGCGGCAGAGGCAGGTGCCAGCTGCGAGTGGGCGGAGGGGCGGGCGCCCGGCCAGGCGGGGGAGGCCCGGCGTCACCTCTGCCTCTAGGAGTCGGGCGCGCAGACGAGCTCGCCCAGAGCAGCCGGGGGCACGGGCGTCCCCGCCGCCCGCAGAAGGAGCCGCGGGAGCAGTCGCAGCAGCCGCCAGGCGACAGCATCCTCTGGAGAGACGCCCCAGGCTCCGCAGCCGCCTTCCTCCGCCCGGAGGCGAGCGCCGCCGCCCGCTCCCCGCGCTCCCGCTCGCCGTCGCCCCCCGGCCCCGCCGCCCGTCCGCCCGCGGGGGACAGCAGGCACCCGCGCCCCCGGCCCTTCCCTGCCGCGGGCTCCCGGGCCGGCGGCGCGGGGAGAGAAGGTGCCGGAAGCAGGGGCCCAGAGGCACCATCCCCGGGTCTCCAGTCCACGCGGAGAAGAGACGCCCGGCAACACCGCGAGCCCCCGCGCCGCCGGTCCCCAAGTTCAGGGGCGACACCCCTCAAGGAGGGGGAGGGGTGCGATCCCGCGCGGTGAGCGCCCCGGCCCCATCGACCCCGGCCGGCCCTCGGCGCCCAGCGCCCGCCCGGGTCCCCGGAGACGCCCGCGCGCCCCGGCGGGGCCATGCCCGCGCTGCGCCGGGACCGCCTGCTGACCCTGCTGCTGCTGGGCGCGCTGCTCTCCGCCGACCTCTACTTCCACCTCTGGCCCCAGGTGCGGCGCCAGCTGCGGCCCCGGGAGCACCCGCGGGGCTGCCCGTGCGCCCGCCGCGCCGCCTCCCCGGGTCCGGCCCCCGCCGCCGCCTCCCCGGCCCCCCGCGCGGCCGCGCGCAACTTTTCCCGAGCCGGGCCCGGGCCCGAGCGGCGCGGCGGCCGCGGCTCCAAACTGCAGGCCCTCTACGCCCACCCGCTGTACCGCGTCCCGGAGGAGCCGCCGCTCCTCGGGCCGGAGGACTCGCTCCTGGCCAGCCAGGAGGCGCTGCGGTACTACCGGAGGAAGGTGGCCCGCTGGAACAGGTGAGGACCCCGGGCGCGAGGCGCCCGCCGCGCGCACTGCCCGGCCCCGCCGCGCCCCCCGCCCCGGCCCGCCGCGGCTTCGCCCAGCGCTCCGGCTCCGCCCGGGCGCGGCGGGTGTGCCCTGCCCGGACCCCACCAGCCGTGGCGGGCGGCAGAGCTCAGCCCCGAGCGCATCTCAGCGGGAGGAAAAGTTTCTGGGCTGCAGCCCCGCCAGGAAATGCTCCGAGCCCCTCCCCTTGGGCTCCTGGTTCACTCCTGAGCCCCACTTGTGTTCCCTGGCCGGCTACCCGCCTCTTTCAATCCTCGCCCCGATGTGGGAAGCCGCGGCTGGAGTTGGGCGATCCAGAATAGGTTCCCAGACAGAGCCAACTCCAGAGCTGGTTCGAATTCCGCACTTAGCTTTAGACCTGGGCGCCTTCCAGAAAGCAATGCTACTCCCTGAAAACCCAGCTCATTCTCTTAACTTACTCCAATGCCCAGGTCAGAGATCACAAGAGGTCAGCTGGGGCAGAAAGCTAAGTGGTTGGTGCCCTGATCCGTTCTGTTTAAAACGTGGCTTGTCCCTCTGGTGAGTGCTAGAACCCGAAGGCGGTTTTAGTGTTGTGGTGATTTGGGCAGACTTGGTTCCAGGCTTGATGCTTTCATGCACGGAGATAAAAATCTACCTGGGAATTTTTAAGATCCAAAGCAAAATGCAGAGGGGGGAAAAAAAACCAAACATATTTAGGTTTAAATTTAGAAGGATATATTTGTAAAAAGGCGCGGGGGATGTGGGGGGTGGGGGGTGGTTTGGAGAAGGCCCAGTGGTGGATACTGAGATCCCCAGGTAATGACCGAGGACGTTAAATGAGTTAGAGCTCTGTTTTGAAGTACAGACTTGTCTAAATATCACTCACATCCAGAGTTCACTTATGTACCACACCCATCCCTTTCCTTAATGCAAGAGATTTCAAAATGAGATGTCATCGGATGGTTTCAGAGTCCCTGTGGAGGATGGGTAGACCATAAATCGCCGTGGAAACTCAGTGCGAGCCCAGTTTAACTGTTTGCTCGTTATTCTGTGGTGCTAGGACCGAGAGAGGGCTTTCAGAAAGTAAAAAAGACACAAAATGGAGAGCTATTGGCTGAAATCACTGTGGTGAATTTCAACTGCAACTCCATGGCTGACGATTTTATATTAGGAAGGAAGTGGTTCTCCATTTCATGGCTAATTGTGCGTAATAAAAAGGCACTTGGAGATGGCTCCTCGGACACTGTCATTTTCAGCATTACCTTTATTTCGTCCATAACGTGGGCGGCCAGATCGATGGACGAGGAAATTTTGCCCTTAGAAAATTGTCCGCACATCTGTTGAAGATTTGAGAAGTGAAGGGACTTTGAGCTAAGTCACTGGCTCTTTGGCAAATGTAACCCCACGGTGTGCACCTTTTTGCCGCCTTCAGGTTCTTCATGTTACTTTGGTCCTGAAGGGAAAGCCTAGGGGAATGCTTGGGCAGAAAAGCAAAAATCTTCCTCACCAATCTGTCCGGCAATCGATTTGGAGCTTGATTTCTACACCCTTGTGTGTCACAAAGACGCATTTACTGGCCAGAAACGGTTTTCGTCATTTAACGGCGGATCGACCAATGAGGGCTGGTGACCTTGCTGTATTCGGAGGGAACAGGGTGGTTTGGTGGGGTTGGTGGGCATGTGACCCTTGTGATATTTATTTCCCTCTCCCTTTTAA
Source organism: Panthera tigris (assembly GCF_018350195.1). Taxonomy (NCBI): domain Eukaryota; kingdom Metazoa; phylum Chordata; class Mammalia; order Carnivora; family Felidae; genus Panthera; species Panthera tigris. The sequence continues at coordinate 49,376,370 of NC_056673.1, read as the reverse complement.
TCCTTGAGCTCTCAAGTGAGGTTTGTGGCTGAAACGGATGAGTAACCTGCACTCTCGAGTACCAAAAGTGGATCTCGGTACCTACCTTCACCCGAACTGTATGGTAAATGCCAACGCGATGATATTAATACGCATGTGCATTGTTACTCATGGCAGGGTTAAAAACGGAACCTGAAGACTCGTTAGCCAGTGTGAATTTGAATCACGCGCCTTGTTCTGTTGTGAGAGACAGTCCCCCATTACCTTAAGCGAGAGAGTGCCCTGATGAATATGAAGCCCGCATGCCTTTTGCAACGTGCAGGGCCAAGGAAGGCTCCAGAGTTCGCTGCAGACAGATAATTAGAACAGACAGCAAAGGAAGAAATAGTGAATGACCTTGCTAATGGCTTATCTCTTGCACGGACTAGCCCTCCATGTGTGTGTAATGATGTGAAGTCAGAAGGTATCTTTCTACAACTGTGAGCTCACTACCAATAAAAGGTAGATAATGCCCCGTCTTCTTCCCCAGCACATTCCTTTTCGATTTCAGTGGAAGATGGGGCTTATACGTTGTTTTGAACGTCCCAGGTTTCCGATTAGTATTTGTTCATCGGGTGTCCGTATTCGGTTAAGTTGAAATGCAAAAGATATATCGCGTGTCGGGTGGACAGTCTTGTGCTATGGGACCCTCAGGCTTTCTGCAGACCTCCCCAACCCACTCCTTTCTCCCCCAAAATGTAAGTAAGTGTGGCACAATCCAAGTGAAAAATGCAATCAGGGAAAATGTTTCTGTCGGGTCGTCGGTCACTGATCACAGCCAGCGAGCCAACGCCAGGCCCTAGCAGGCATGATGACACATTTGGCACCTGTCTTGAATAGTGAAAAGGACAGAACAAAGAGCCAGGGGAGTATAGTCTTCACTACTTCAGGCCCTAAACCAGTCAGCCGCAGGAAGCCTTTTCCTTTCAAAGTAATGGATGGAAGGCGGGGCTTACAGATGGAAGGCGGGGCTTACAGATGGAAGGCGGGGCTTACCTGGCACACAGGTAACTGTTCACCCCGCTGCTTTCCTTGCCTCGGAGGCTGGGCTTTCTGGGTTTGTGGGCTGGGCTGCTTCTCTGCCCACAAGCTACCCAAGCCAGACAATACCTGTCCTCTGACGTGTCAGAAGTGGCCGGGCCTTTTGCCCACATATCTTCGGTTGGCTCCTCTGTAACTCTCCGGTCTTGACAGGCAAGGCCAAACAGGGTCATGCCCCACCACCCCCCTCACCTCTCACCCCTCAGCCCCCCTCCCCATGCCCAGACTCCAGCAGCTAACACATAAATGCAAGCTCCCCACTCCCCACTCTCTGCTTTTCTTTCTTTGTGACATTGCCTCAGGTATCCGGAAGGTTGTGTCTCCCCACAATTACAGCTTCAGCATTTCTGAGCAGCGTACGTGTGTATCTGTGTTCTCCGTCTCCTCCTACCTACTTGCTGTCGCCGAAAGCCTAGCCCTGTGTTTCTCTTTGAAAATCACAGCGAAGACACTGGGCAGCTTTTCAAACCTGACAGTTGTTTAAGGGGAGTAAATTGGCTCAAGTTTTTCCGGGGGAAGCTTTGAGAAGACCCAGCAGCCAAGGCAGATAGAGGAGAGCGGGGAGGGGAGGGGTGGGAGAGAGAGAAGGAGCCAGGAAAGATGAAGAAGTCAGCTGGAAATGAGAACTGTCTGTTCTAAGAGGTTTTGAAGGCCAAGCTTCTTCCCACCGTGGCATCTATGGAACGAAAAATACAATCTCTTTATTCTCACCCCGTCCAGCCCCCCAGGCCTGTACCTCTTTTTCTCTTTTCCTGCTTATCTCGTGCTGGCCCCAGACCATTGGGATTGATTGGGGGCAGGCAGTGCAACTCGCAAAGGCAGATAAAAGTCCAGGTTCTTACTCCTGGAGGGCGACCATTTGCTTTTCTCCCAGAGTCAACAGGGCCTTGGCCCCCTGACCGATTCTTCCGCCAGCGATGCCAGGCTAAGAAAGGAAATGACCTCCTTTGGTTTGAAAACGGGCCTCAACCCGACCTGTGTGTGACTTCCATTTCTCTTTTCCAATTAGAGCTTTGCTTGACTGGTTTGGGAAGGGCTGTTGTTTTATAGCAATCCCCGCATCCCTGGACTTGTAGCTGGAAGAAACCTCTCCACTCTCCTCAGAGTCACATACTCCAAACCGATGGCGTCTGAGAGGACTAACCCAGGGCCATCTTCGGGTCCCTTCTCCCTCGTTCCAGAACCCAGTCTTCGCTGCCGTTTCTGCAGCAAAGACCTAAATCAGGGAGGCTCTCTGTTGTCCAGTCAAGGAGGACAGGCACTTCCTGTGTCCAGTTATATCAAAATGAAGTCCTTTGGCCAAGGACTAGAGGCTGTTTGTCAGCTGTTCCATTGTTCCCAGTCCCCAACACTCTCCTTTCACCGCACGAAGTTCTCATCAATCCTGGGAACTCAACTGGTTAACTGCATGCAAATCCCTCTTCCCGAAACATGAAACATACTTGGTCTGGCCCAGGGACTCCCCATACACGTGCTAACTTAGGCCTCACGGTTTCCTTAGAAGTAGGCATGTGCTTGGTGGCGCCTGGGTGGCTCAGTCGGCTGAGCGTCGAACTTCAGCTCAGGTCATGATCTCACGGTCCCTGAGTTCAAGCCCCACATCAGTCTCTGTGCTGACAGCTCAGAGCCTGGAGCCTGCTTCGGATTCTGTGTCTCCCTCTCTCTCTGCCCCTCCCCTGCTCATGCTCTGTCTCTCTGTGTCTCAAAAATAAATAAAAACATTAAAAAAAAGAAAAAAGAAGTAGGCATGTGCAGTAGGCAGAATTCCAAGGTGGCCCCATTAGATTCCCAGCCCTGGTGTAAACACGCCCTCTCCTCATTATTCTACCAAATGTTAGTCTAGGTGCTGGTGTCGAGGAATTGTACAGATGTAATTAAGGTCCCAGATGAGTTGACCTTGGGATAGACCGATGATCCCGGTGTGCCTGACCTAATCGCAGGAGCCCTTTAAAAGCAGGGAGTTTTCTCCGGCTGATCAAAGAAAAGGAAATCAGAGATCCAAAGTATGATACGGATCTGAGGGGCCACTGCTGACTTGAAGATGGAGGGGGCCACCTGGCTAGGGACACTGAGGACTTAAGATTGGCCCGCAGGTGACAGCCAGCAGGGAAACAGGGACATCAGTCCCGCCACCACAAGGAAGCAAATTCTGCCAGGGGTGAGAACGAGCTCAGAAGCAGATTTCTCCCCACAGTCGCCAGACGAGAACTCAGCCTGGGGGACAGCTTAACGTCAGCCTTGCAGAGGCTGTGCAGAGAACACAGGTACGGCCAGGCTGGACTTCAGGCACAGAACTCGGTGACTGAACCGATGGGTGTTGCTCTAAGCCCCCGGGTGTGTAGTAGCCAACAAATAGCAATAGCAAACAAATCTGGTACTGCCGTTGATTTCCCTCCATGGAGGAAACTGAGGACGAGAAGGTTATATCACTTGTCTTCCAAAGTCAGGCAGCCAGCAAACCACAGGCAGGCTTCGTACCCAGAGCGTCTGGCTCCAGGATGCACGCCCCAACCACCAGCTGCACCACTGTGCGTCTTTTGAAGTCCACAGGCCCTCGCTTTCCCTCTCCCGGAAAGGCTTTTCTGACTGCCTTCACCCACTCTGGCCCCTCTCTGACTATACCCCTCCTCTGCATATAAGACCATATTACTTTTTGTGACTGAGCCCCGTCCGGCTTCATGGCAGCTGCTAGGAGCTTCCTGGGGGAATGAATAGCCACTTGCTTCTGGCACGAAAAGCCCCCGGCTTGCATGTGGTCACGCTGCCACATCTGTTTCATGGTTTCCCGTGGGGCTGGGAGGGGGCGGGGACAGCCAGAGTCAATTATCTGGGGAACGCGTCATGGGGAACAGACAACATCAGGATTTGGGGCCTGTGAGCAAATGGTCTGTTGTCTCCTGTGAAGAAAGCCTCACACTGAAACAATCCCAACTGTAAAATCACCCCACCTGTCGCTTTAACTCCTCCCTGTAAAGGTCTAAGACAAAGCCACCCTACTGAGACTTTCTGAAATTTGGAGCTAAGGTGGGTGTTCTCTTTATTGCAATAGCCTAGATGAAATCAATTTAAAAAAAAAAAAAGCCCCGAAGGAAAGTTGAGAGGGTGTCATATGCCAGGAAGAGGGAATTTCCTCCGCTTCCGGTACTTTCTGAGGAAGAGCAGCCAAGAAGTCTTGCTTAAAGAAAGTGGGAAGCACGGAGACCCTGAGTGAGCCAACGCAATCCCCGAGCTGCCCCTTGGCAAGTGCTGACCCATGTTTTTCTTGTGATTATTCATTAAGCTGAGGCCTACGAGAGCCTGTGGATTCTGCTGAAGTCAGCCTGCCTGTGGCCGAAAGCCGAGTGGGGGATACCATTCTCAACAGCTGCCGCTTTAGGGGAACAGAAGTTTCTAGGCCAAAGAGCATCTGCGAACCTGTTGTCAGAGGCAGGCACACACATACATGCCCGATGAAAACCATAGCAAGGAGAAAACAAAAAGGGCTTAGCCCTTCTGGTGCCCTGTCACTTGGCAGAATGTCCTATGGCTGCAATGTGAAATCAGGACAGACTGGGTCTGAGTGCTGTGGAGACGCTGGCATCCGGGACTCTGAAGGGGAAGAACTGGGGGCGGCCAGCAGAACCGGGCTTGGGCGCGACGCAAAGTTAAGAATCAGAAAAGGGTCTGATTTATTGGATCCCCGAGGAACAGACCAGTTCCATCTGGAAAGCCACAGGGAATAGAAAATAGTGGAGGACTGTGGTTCCTAAGCCAAGAACCTGTAATAAGACTCAGCAAAATACGGAGAGTAAAAGAGAAACTTAAGGAGTTTGGCACTGGGGCACATGGACTGAGAAGCTGGGCTATTAAAAAAAAGCTGGCCCGGGAAGAGATGGAATTTTAGAAAACTTGGAAGAGGTTGATGGGTTAGAAAAGATCTCTCCCGGCAGAAGGAAATCAGAGCTGCCTCTGGCCCTGGGAAGTCAGGCATAGCTCAGATAGCAAACTTGCGATCAATACCTGGGTCGTCGTGGAATCGTGGGGAAATATTTCTGGGGGGGTCGTAGGGAAATTATTTCTGATGTTGCTAACCAAAATGGAGTCTCTGCGGAGGGACAGATTGTCTCTCCTGGCCAATTCAGGTGTCCCACAGGGTCTCAGTTTCATTAGTCCAAAGGGGAGTTTTGGATTTCTGACTCATTTTTCCCCATGGCTGAAGAGTTACAAATTCTATAGGAATAGTGTATTTATCTGCACTTACAGCTCAGCCCATGTTTTCCACTCTGAGTTAAGAATTATGCACAGCCAGTAGCTGTATTTTTTACGCATTCTGCGCCCCTCGGAAGGGTCGGAGACGCTAGAGAAAGACCAGCCACAACTCCATCATCAAATCAAGCCCCTTATTAACCACTGTTTCATTGAAAGTGGTTTTTTTTTTTTTTGTCCCCCACGGGAGGGGGGGAGGGGGGCGGTCCCTGGACCCTACCGAGTTCAAGGGATGAGGTCTATGTTTCCCTTAAATGTTATGACAAATTTGCATTCTGTGCATATGCTTATTTTCCTAAGAAATAGTTTACTGCTTTTGGAAAGTCTACTTTGGTTTCAAGTGACAGAAACCTAACTCAAAGTAACGCAAGTAGGAAAAGGAAATGTAGAGACTCACGTAACCAAAACCCAGTGAGGGCCTGTCTTAATCCCCTCCTGCGGCTTTGGGTCCCAGCTGCTCAAGGACCAGAGAGAAAAAGGGAGTCTCCGGTTTCCAAAAAAAAAAAAAGATAATGAGCAGAGATGCTGATTGGCCAGGTCCGAGAAAACAGCCAGGCTGTAGAGGACTATGATTGGCCCAGCTTTGAGGCGTGCCCACCTCTCAGCCAATCCCTGACGTCAGGGAGGTGGAGTCATTGGAAACTGTGCATTCTCAGGACAGGTGGCTCATTGAGGGGAGGAGCGGTGCACCTGGGTGTAGACTTCAAGGGTCCTGGAGAAACTGTCACGGGTGATGCTGGAAAGTTTCTCAGCTTAAGCGCAGAGCACTCCTTTAGCTACTGTTCTGGAGTTTTAATTGAGACTTGAAAATCGAATTCATTCACAACAAATTCCTAACATGTGCGGGCTTTTTATACCAACCATTAAAATCCTCCCAAGAAGACAGGCATCTTCATTTATTGGGGCTTAAATCAACCTTACTCTCTTCACGGGAGCCCAAAGAAGAAACCGAGGTGGACCCAGCTCATTCGTGGGCTCATGTCTCTTTCTCCCAAAAAGAGATTCCACTTAGAGCCCAGATGCCAGTGTGTCAGTCCCGAGGAAACCACTTACCTTCTTCAGGATTCCCTTCCTTTGGAATGAAGAGAGTGAACCTCTGGTCCCTGAAGGCTCCTTGCTGCTCTGTTTTCCAGGCACAGCACATCTTTGACCAAGATTTCTTCTTCAAGGTCTATCAGAGCGAAAATATGGGACAGGCATTTTCGAGATGTGCTCCATGAACTTCCAGGGTTCTGGGAGATGCTTCTCAAGTTCTGCAAATGACGGATTAATTTTTCATCTTGAAAGAGTGTACTTTAACACAATTCTGAAGTTCTTGTATGAGAAAACTCACACCCGATTGTGTTATACACACGTGGTAGCCTGTAGAGCTTGTGGCAGGTAACTTAGGTGGACAGATGGCTTCTCCTCCTATCTTTGTTTAATTGAGGAGTATTCTGAGATTGCAAGGTGAGCTATTAAAAACCGTCTCCCGTCCCAACTACTTATGTATGTTTATCACGATTTTTTGTACCGTGCTACCAAAATGATGTGTGGAAATTAATCAGGTACTGAAATAAGACTACTTCTATCTGTCATTCCCCCCACTTTTGAATGCTTGAGTTCATAATCCTGTTTTCCTTCTTGTTTTTATCGATTAGCTTTTAAAAATAAGTCTACATATTTTAGCCTATAAATTAGATTTATAATAATAAATGACGAGTTTGGTTTATTTCATACATATTGGGATTCTGTGCAAGGTTTCTTTTGTAAGGAAGGTTCCACTTCTAGAAAATTTTTGAAAGCCACTGATTTGGACTATATGGGAATAGAGTAAACATTTTTTCCTCTTTCCTCAAAAACCGATGGGCCTAGAACCCAAGCCCCCTGCCCTCCCTTACCCCCCTCACTCCCAGCTATTATCACTAGTGAGAGCACGGCCACACACCCCCACCATGGCTTTGCCAATGCTTGTGGCCACTTGTGCGAATGAGAGCATCTTTTAGGCCTTGTGTACTATTCCTGCTTTGCTGCACAGCAAATCATACCAAAATATCATGACTTAAAAACAAGAACCATTTACTGGCTCACGATTCTGCAAGTCTGCAATTTGGGCTGGGCTCAGCTGAGCGGTTCTTCTGGCCTCCTTGGGCTCAATGAGACATCTGTGGTCAGGTGCCACATAAACTCTGCTGAGCTAGGCTGTGTCCCCTCCCGGGGGGGGCCCTGTCTGGGCCTTGACGGAGATGATGACGGTGGTTCCGCGTGGCAGTCAGCTAATCCCGGCTGCATCACGTAGTGGTGGAAGGTTACCAAGAGAGAGTGGAAGTGGGCATCACCCCTTGAGGTCCTGGCCAGGACCTGCTGAATGTCGCTTCTGCTGCCTTCTGTTGGCCAAAATAGATTAAAGCCCACGTGGGGAGATTTGGGTCTCCTGGCCATTGGAGAGGAGGTGGTGTAATAACTTAGGACCGAGCAGAGGCTCCAAGGAAGTCCCTTTTGCTGGCACTTGTCAGGCAGTGAGCCAGCAGCTGTAAGTGGCAACAGCCTGCCTCATGTGTCCGTGAGAAAGAAATCTAATAGAGCCCTTTAAAACTCGAATGAAGCAGTTGTGGACTGAATCATGTTCCCACAAAACCCGTATGTTCAAGTTCTTACCTGCAGCGCACCTCAGAATGTGACTGTTTTTGGAGACTGGGCCTATAAAGAGATAATTAAGGTTAAATGAGGTCACCAGGGTGGGGCCTTAATCACCTATGACTAGTGTCCTTGAAAGAAGCGGGAGAGACCCCGGGAGATACTTATGTACGGAGGGAAGGCCATCTGAGGACGCAGGGAGAAGACGGCCATCCACAAGTCATGGAGACAGGCCTTGGGAGAAACCATCTCGGCTGACATCTTGATCTTGGACTTCCAGGCTCCAGAAGCGTGGGAAATAAATTTCTATTGTGTAAGCCACACCCGGTGTGTGGTATTTTGTTATGGCAGCCTGAGCAGACTAATAATACAGAGGCTAACTGACAGGGATAGTTAGGGCTAATCTGCTGGCTCAGGCCTGCCTGCACCTCAGCTCCCTGGGGCACACGGCAAAGCCAAGCTGTCTTTGAAACTGTCCCCTCCCCCGGTGTGGTTCTCCCAGCTTCACCAGGCCTCTGGGCCTCCCTTTTCAAGCCCTTAAAAACTCCTTCGTTCACAGACAAGATGACCTCAATCCTTTCCTTAGGGCCAAGTGATTAGCTCTTCATTTAGTTTCTTTTTAATCTACCTGTTTGTGGGTAGACTTGAAGATTTCCCTTCTTCTGGAGACCATTTTTGAGACCAGAAGCTGACACCTGGCTCTCTGTCTCCCTGCATCCCTCCTAGGATGGTCCTCCTCCTCCCCAAGTCCACAGGTCCTCTGATTGATGGGCCGAGGACACAACGTCATCCTTCAAGGGTGCTTAAAGCCCGTTTTGTAAATTTTTAAACACTCCCTTTCCTGTGAACCGCCAGAATATCTAGAACAGCGATGAAAATTTGTTTTCGCTTATCAGGTGTATTAAGCGCCTATTATTTCATAAGCAAATCTCCAAAGACCGTTATCTGTTCATTTACCTATAGGGAATTTGTGATAATAATTGTTAATATTAGTAATGGCATGAATGTGGAGAGTCCTTTCACTTCCCGAAGCTTTTTTTTAAATTATATTTTTATGCTTATTTATTTCTGAGAGAGACAGAGGCAGAGCATGAATGGGGGAGGGGCAGAAAGAGGGAGTCCCAGAATCCGAAGCAGGCTCCAAGCTCTGCGCTGTCAGCACAGAGCCCGACGCGGGGCTCGAACCCACGAACCGTGAGATCACGACCCAAGCCGGAGTCAGACACTTAACCGACTGAGCCACCCAGGTGCCCCTTTCCTGAAGCTCTTTTAAACAGTCTGTAATTCATTCACCGTAGATTGGTGTTTACAGGCAGTAAGAGGCTGACCTGAGTGTCCCCATGGAAAGACATCCAGTCAGTCTGTGTTTTGAAGCACAAATTGTTATAAAGCTGTGTTATAAAGCAGCGTCCTTGGCAACAGCCTGGGCTGGTGGGACCTCAACTGTCTGTAGTGGATGCTATGCAGGACCCCCGGGGAGAAACTATGAGTACTGCCTTGTACCGAGACCATCAGAGGCCACACCTCTCAGAGGAGTCTCCATTGAAATGGACAGAAACTCCCTCAGTGAAACTTGATGGTGTCAGAACAACACAGGGAAACATTTGTGTGCTGTGTTTATTATAATCATAAGTATTATGTTATTCTAATAGAAGAATGAGAAACTGAGGTCTTCCAGTATCATTTGCTATCAGAAAATCAAATACCATCAAGGATGGACTTTAAAATACTTTTAATGTTTATTTATTTATTTTGAGACAGAGAGAGAGCGGGGCGGGGGGGGAAGGGGGTTGGCAGACAGAGAGACAGAGGGAGAGAGAGAGAGAAAATCCCAAGCAGGGGGCATTTGGGTGGCTCAGTCGGTTAAGTGTCCAACTTCAGCTCAGGTCATGATCTCAGGGTTCGTGGGTTCGAGCCCTGCGTCGGGCTCTGTACTGACAGCTCGAAGCCTGGAGCCTGCTTCAGATTCTGTGTCTCCCTCGCTCTCTGCCCCTCCCCTGCTCACGCTCTGTCTCTCTCTCTCTCTCCTTCAAAAATAAATTAAAAAAAAAAAAAAATCCCAAGCAGGCTGCACCCAGTCAGGGCAGAGCCTGACATGGGGCTCGATCTCACCGACCACAAGATCATGATCTGAGCTGAAACCAAGAGTTGGACACTTCACCGACTGAGCCACCCAGGCACCCCTGCCATCAAGGAAGGATTTTAATGCCACACACTTTTTTGCTCCGTGGCCTGGACCCCTTGGCAGAGACTTTACGAGACGTTCGGCAACAGCTGCGAGCCTGAGACGACGCCCCGCATCTCAGAAGCTGGCAGCCACGTCTTTGAGCCATTGGGTCTTCGCATTTCCTGAGCAAGTTCTGAGAAGGGAATTCCGTCACTACATTGGTTTCCTAGGGCTGCGAATGTTTCCTTGCACACTTCTGGAGGCTGAATCTGAAACCAAGGTGTCAGAGGCTCTGGGGAGGCGGGGCGGGGGGGTGGGGTGCGGCGCACAAGTCCTTTGCTACAAGAATAGCTGCCAGCATTCTTGGACTCGGGTCCGCATCACCCCAAGCTCTGCCTCCACGGTCACATCACCTCCTCTTCCGCCCATGTGTCTCTCTTCGAAGGCCACGTGTCACTGCATCTGGGGCTCACCTGAATAATACAAGACCATCTCTTCTCAAAATCCTGAACTGTGTTACATCTGCACAGATGCCATTTCCAAACAAGGTCACATTCCCCGGTTCCAGGGATTTAGGTCCTGGACGTTAGGTGTTTGGGGAGAGCACCCTGCCCCCCGTACCATTATGAATAGAAAGGCCGTCAGTTACCTTTGTAACTGTCCCATTGTTTTATGATGAGATAGATCATAAACATCATTATGATCTATCTCCTAAAATAAACGTAGGGACACCTGGGTGGCTCAGTCGGTTAAGCGTCTGACCTTGGCTCAGGCCATGAACTCGTGGTTCATGAGTTCAAGCCCCACATCAGGCTCCGTGCTGACAGCTGAACCAGCTTCGGACCCTCTGCCCCCTATCTCTCTGCCCCTCCCCGACTTGCCCTCTCTCTCTCTCCCTCTCTCAAAAATCAATAAACATTAAAAAAATTTTTTTTCATGAAAAATTTTTAAAAATACAATACAATAAAATAAATGTAAAATAGTTGAGAAAAACAAGTCCAAGGGAAAATAGGACAGATGGGGCCTAGAGTGAAGAGCTTCTCAGAGCACTTCTGTGAACACCTGCCCACCCCAGAGTTAGCTGTGCTCGGGGACCCATCAGTCGTGTCTACAGGGCGAATGCTAGCCTATGGCCCAGGAAGACCATAGGGTTCCCATCAATTCCCCGGGGTCCTCCTCCCTCACATCCTACCGCTCAGAGGACACCTTGTGGGTAAGCACCAGGGTCCTCCACCTTGGAAGACGGTCCCGTCGGTGACTCCGTGCACTCCCCAGCATGAGCGGCACTGTGTCCCAGAGCAAGTCCGTGCAGTCATGTCCCCGTGGGCCACACTGCCCAGTTCCCGGCACACAGGCCTGCCGGCTTGTCTTATCTAAGGAGAAAATCGACAGCGCTGAGGTTCCAGGGGAATGGGGAGCAGGTGCACGCTTGGGGAAGTCCTCCATCCCTCCCGCTCTCTTAGCAGAGCTTCTGATCGACACTGAGTGGCAGCGCATTTAGGGTCAAACTCCTGGAGGCGCCTGGAGTGCAGCTCGTCAGGGTTGACGTTCAGCGCAGAGAAACAGACTTGGCTGTTGGCTAAACTTGGAGATAAAAACAAAAGGCTCTTGAAGAAGGTCACGGTCAAACCAGACGGGTGAGTGGATTCAAAGCCACCGACCTGTGCCCAGCGAGGAGCCCAAGTTCCAAGGGCAGTCGGGATCCTCCCGAGATACTTGCGGATCTGCTGTGACAGATGGGCCAGAGGGTAATCGGTACCTCCAAGCCATATGCTGTAGCATGTGACTGCAAGATTTGGGGCTGGAAAAATATGAAAATAGATAATAACCAAATGCCCACCTTAGGTATTAAAAAACCATCGACAGAGCAACGATCGAGTGCCTAATTTGAGCAGCGGAACTTACTAGTGGTCCCCGAGGGTTAAATTCATTGCAAAATGTAACCGAATGAGGTGGTTTTCTGTTCTGTTATGAGCTGTAAAGCCATTAAAAAGGTCTGAGGAGGTCAGCCAGAAATGATGAGCTTGGATTTATGGCAGTTGTTCCATGGCCCTTCTTTCTGGCAATAACAGAGCTAAGCGATCTGTTAAGGCTACTCATGAGCTGTGATATGAAAACTGTTTTGTCTGCACTTACGAAAATGCTTCCTCCTGACTTTCCTGGCGGGGGGGAGGGTTGCTATGCCCAACTCATCCAAAAACATCAGTTACTCGTTAAGTATAGAAAAGTAAGCAGATGGAGGGATGCCTGGGGGGCTCAGTCGGTTGAGCTTCTGACTCTTGGTTTCGGCTCAGGTCATGATCCCAGGTTCATGGGATTGAGCCCTGAGTCAGGCTCTGTTCTGAGTGTGGAGCCTGCTAAGATTTTCCTCTCTCTCTCTCTCTCTCTTTCTTTCTTTCTCTCTCTCTTCCTCTCTCTCCCACTTGTGCGCTCTCTCTCCCTCTCAAAACAAAAACAGAAACAAGCAGATGGGCCAGAATGTTTGAGCCCCAAAGGAGACAGCTGGCTCCTTCTTGCCCTTTGGATCTCCTTTCAAAACTGCCCACTCACAGGGATCTTTCCTGTCCCATCAACCTAGAGGGGTCCCCAACTCTCTCTTGCCACTCCTGCCTTATTTTCATCAGGGCTCTTGACACAATTTAACACCTTCTTGTTTGTTGATCTGCTTAGCGTAAAACCTCACTAGATCGTAAGCGTTTAAGGATTGTATCAAACTGAATAGATATATCCACATCCAAATCCCCCCCGAATCTTTCACCGGTATCTTAGGGGGTGGTGGGGGAGAAAAGTCTTTGTAGATGTAATTCAGAATCTTAGGATGAGGAGATCATCCTGGAAAATCTGGGTGGGTCCTAAAACAAGAACAAGGGTCCTTATAAGGAAAAGCAGAGGGAGGTTAGACACAGAAGAGGACACAGTGCGACCAAGAAGGCAGAGACCGGGGTGATGTGGCCACCAGGCAAGGTAGGCCAACAGCCACCAGAAGCTGAAAGAAAAAAAAGAATGGATTCTCCCCCGGGGCCCCCGGAAGGAGCCTAATAGCCTCACTGATACCTCGATGTCAAGCTCTGGGAGTCCAGAACGGTGAGAAAATAAATTTCTGGAAAGCCACCACGTTTGGGGTTATTTCTTACGGCAGCCACAGGAGCTGCTGGACGGAGGCTTGCTCGCCTCTTTGGCAGTGTGATCCCGTACCTAAAAGGCTGCTTGTACACAACAGGTGCCTCATAAATGTTTGGTAAATGAATGAGAAAAAAGAGTACTTGAGAGGCTCTGTAGTTAGGCAGTTCTGGGTTTAAATCCCAGCTCTGCCACCAGGCGCCCAAAGGCCTGAGGCTCATTTCCTGGAACCTCAGCGTCCGGGTCAGGAGTCGGGGGCTGTAATACCCACCCCCAAGGGGTAGCGGGGTCTGTCCCGCACTGAGCAGGGTGCCCGGTTCATGTGGTACATTGTTTTATGTTCCACGCGGACAACTCGCTACCTGTCCGTATCCAGCCTTACTCATGTGTGTGTGATACTCGGGTCAATGACACTCAGCAGCCGGGGTCAGCTCCATTGCTAGGGTGAAACACCCGTGGGTCCAGCCCAGCCAGGGCCCCCCGCTTGTCTGGAAGCCCCGGTGCGTCCAGAGAGAGAAAATACACGTATTGATTTGTCCGTGGTCACCGGGACGTCAAATGCCTCATGCTTGCAGGCGGAGAAAACACAGAACCGGGTCAATGTGCAATTAGCCTACCTCTTTCAGAAATTACACCCCGGGGGCGCCTGGGGGGTTCAGCGTCCAACTTCGGCTGAGGTCACGGTCTCGCAGCTCGTGAGCTCGAGCCCTGCGTTGGGTTCCGCCCGGACAGTGCCGAGCCTGCTCGGAATTCTCGCTCTCTCCCCCTCGCTCTCTGCCCCTCCCCCGCTTGTGTTCGCTCGCAAAATACGTGAATAAATTTAAAAGAAAGAGAAAAGAAATCGCACCCCTTCCCACCCCCTACACCCACACTCTGAGCGAAAACGGGTCCGTCAGCAAACGGTCCTCGGTCACACGACTTGAAACGACAGGAGTCCTGCAGATGGCAGATGCCATTTTAATTCTTCTCTTCTCCTCTCTTGTCACTGAGTATTTTTTCAGCCAGTTAAACAGGCTGATCTCTTTCCCGTCCGGCCGTGCCTCTGGTGAGCTGGTGACGTTGACAGTAGCCGACCCCTGGTGAGCACGTACTCTGGGCGCTCAGGGCGAGGCACAGGGCTTGTGTCCTTTGCATACTATCTCACTTAATTCTCACCACAACCCCACAAGAGAGGTACTGTTACTACGCCCACCTTGGGTCGCAGAGAAAGGCTCAGACAGGCTAGGTTCCCCTAGAAACCGGATTTCAAAGGCGGAAATTCCACACTGACTTGAACTTTGCCTCCTGTCTCAGATCGGGTCCTGGAAGCATATCTGAAGTGAGATTGGAGGGCAGGAGGCCTTGCGGGCGGAGCTCTCAGATGCCCCCTTGCATCACGGCCCAGACATGCCCGAGGCAGAAACGCTCCCTACCTGTCTGCTATGGACACATGAATCGCTATTGCTGGGTGGGCTAGAAGCACCAAAAAAGCTTTAAAAGATAGCTCAACTGGGGCGCCCAGCTGGCTCAGGCGGTTAAGAGACCCTTGGTTTCGGCTCAGGTCACGATCGTACAGCTCGTGAGTTCGAGCCCCACGTAGGGCTCTAAACGGACAGTAGGGAGCCTGCTTGGTATTCTCTCTCTCCCTCTCTCTCTCTGCCCCTTCCCCACCCGCGCCCTCTCTGTCTCTCTCAAAATAAATACACGTAAATAAATAAATAAAAATTAAAAATAGCTCAACTTGTCAGTCCTTATACACCATAGACCTGCTTTTTTATTTTTACACCAAAAAAAAAAAACTTGCTTTTTTAAACCAGGGAGAACATCGGTTATCGGTAGAATCTCTCACCCACATTCTGATTCCAGGCTTGGGTTTCATCACAGCCCTGCCACTTTGTAGCCGTGTGACCCGGGACAAGTCACCTGGTCCCCGTGCCTTTAAGGAAGTCGTGATGGTAACACCGATTTTATACGGAATTTCTGTGAGGATTCAACAGCTCAAAGTTGCAAAGTGCTTAAAATAGCGCCTGGCACAGGGGAGGCACCGCGTCGAGGTGAGCGAGTTTTCTTACCATCGTTCCGACTCGTAGACCCCTTTCGGATCACTGGTTCCTGTACCTGATTTTTGCTCATCAGAACGGAGGTCCGTCCACACGGTTCCCGTGCCTGGAATGGGTCCTGAAACGCCCCTTCCGATTCAGGCGTCCTCTCCTTGGGCTCCCCTCCAGCTCAGAAGCCCCTGTCACCCTGGCTAGGTGTTACTCAACCGCTGAGCCAGAGCGGTGACCCCATGAGGTCAGGATGGGCTTGGGAATCCAGGTGGCCCCCGCGAGAACAAGAGATCTGTTGCAACACAGCATGAAGCCAGCTCCGAGAGGAGGAAGTGATTGTATTTCAACCGGATAGAAACGAGTTTGTGTTGTGAAATCCGCCCATTCTGCAAAAATCTCCCTCAAATCTCGATACAGTCCCTGCTTTCCCGCTGGCGAACAGATCAGCGTGTTTCGCGGTCTCCCCCACGACCTCTCCCTGTCTTTACGGAGGCCCCGGCAGGAATCTAAATAAACCCTTGACGGAGCATCGCTTTCTCCGCACCCTCTGTTTTTTGATTTTTACACCAAGAAACGTTGCTTTTATAATCAGGGGGAACATCGGTTACCGACAGGCTGTCTCCCCCACATTCTGATTTCAGGCTTTGGTGGAAGAACAGAAAAGGCTCAGGTCAGACGGCCTGGCTGTTCGGCCCTCCTTTCCATTTCCCGTGCTGTTTCCTTAATTTCCTCTTCCGGAGACGGGAGGGATGACGTATTCACAGGGCTTGAGGGAACTAGATCTAATCCATGCAAAGAACCCCCCCGGATGCATTTGGAGTAAGCTCTACACAAACACAAGTTGATAGCGTTAAAAAAAAAAAAGTCATCCTATGTGAACTAAGTACCGCGAGACTGCGGCCGAGGCATCAAAATCCATGTGTTCCCCTTGTGTCCCAGCCCCCTTGCAGCCAGGCGGAGGCCCTATGACTGGTTCTAGCCCATGGTATGGGAGTTGGGATGACTGTGTCACTTCCCGGCCAAAGCCCTTAACAGCCGGTGCCTCTCTTTTCTCCCCGTGATGACCTCGAAGGCCACTCGCTGGGATCTCGGCGCGTCCCTAAAGCCGGGTCCCTGGGTCGTGCTGTGACCTTCATTAAACAAGTAGGCACGTGAGTGAGAGAGAAGGCTTCGTTGGGCTAAACCCACTGAGATTTCCGGATGAGATTGTTACTCCAGCAAAATCCGATTTTGCTCCGCAAGCACAGGTGTGAGGGAGACGTAACATGGATTTCTTTTTCTTTTTTTAAAGTTTATTTGGGAGAGAGAGAAGAGAGAGACAGAGCGTGAGTGGGGGAGGGGCAGACAGAGGGGGAGACACAGGATCCGAAGCGGGCTCCAGGCTCCGAGCGCTCAGCACAGAGCCCCAGGCGGGGCTCGAACCCACGAACCGCAAGATCCTGACCTGAGCCGGGGTTGGACGTCAAACCCACTGGGCCACCCAGGCGCCCTGATTTCTTCTCCTAAAAAAAAAAAAAAAAAAAAAAAAAATCAAATGAAATGAAACTTTTCTTGAAAGAAAGTCAAATGAAATGAAACTCCTATTGGGTTGGTTGGGAATTGAATCTGAGCCATCACGGGATCTCCTTTCCCCAAACCCCCTCAGTGTTGGGGGGATGGCCTGAAGGTTTTCTGGTGGTAGAACACTTGAGGAGGACCCCCTAATCCACGTCCCATCACCTAGCCTCGTCCAGCTGGGAAACTGTGGGGTCTGGAACGATCTCAAGTGCAAGTATAGAACTAGGTGGGTTTCTGGTACCTGAAATGCACCTTCCTAGGCACGCTATGCCATTTTCCACCACCCTGGGTCACCCCCAGGAAACAGGCCAGACACACAACCCCAAAGCCACCTTTCCTAAGCTCGGGGAATCTGCGTACCTCCCCAATACTCTCTGCTTCGGTAGGCACCTCCTGGTCTCTGTCAAACTCCCCTGTCAAGCGTATCCCCTCACTGAGTTTAGGCTTCCCAGAAATCCAAAAGTCAAAAAAGCCAGAGAAGGAAGGAGTGGGGTAGCCTGTCCAAAGTGTGTGCTCGGTCCTAGATCATAAACACCCTCGGAGACAAATGCAAAAGCCCAGCTACCTTCTCAGAACGGGGGTGGGAGAAATTCTGCAAGAACAAAAAAAAAAAACAAACAAATTAATATCTCAATAAATCATCCTCCTGCACACGGGTCACTGCTCATGCTGAGGAGGAAAACAGGCCAAGATCGGCAATCATGCTCTCAGTTTGTTAAACCGATGGAAAAAATAATACCATGCAAATTAGCGCTAGCTCACGGGCCAAGGACTTGAAAGAATTTCAGCTGTGGGTGAGCCACAAGGAAATTTGCCTACAAACCATGAAAATATGTGCTCCCAGCCTAGCCCTCTACTGCAACCCCCTGTAGTTAAATATCCCTTCATGCAGATCTTTCTGTCCTTCAAATGTCCGTGCCTGTGTGATAAGCAGTAAGGAAAAGCTCACACGTTTTTGAAAATAAATATGTTCTGATCAACCTTCGATTATCAGAGGACCCAGGGTGTGGATTTTTAAAGTTCCTCCTTTCCCTTGGTCCACTCTGAGTACTGCCTTTAGACCACATTTCTTTAAAAAAAAAAATAATAATTTTTTCATGTTGATTTATTTTTGAAAGAGAGAGCATCAGCGGGAGGGGGCAGAGAGAGAGAGGGAGACACAGAATCCGAAGCAGGCTCCAGGCTCCCAGCTGTCAGCACAGAGCCCGACGTGGGGCTCGAACTCACGAGCCGTGAGATCATGACCTGAGCTGAAGTCGGACGCTTAACCGACTGAGCCACCCAGGCGCCCCAGACCACATTTCTGTTTTCTGCACTCAGGAAAATGGTACAGACCAGAGAAGACACATGTCCACATGATGTCAGTATCATCGGCTAACAGTGTGTGTGTGCATGTGTGTGTGCGGGTGTGTGTGTGTGCGTGTGTGTGTGTGTGTTTGTGAAACATAGATTTGTTGCTTTGGGGATTGCACAACTGGAGGATGAAAAGAACCAAAATCGGGACACGTAAGTGGATCAATGCCGCATCTCTTACAAGTAACACGTGTGTTAGGATTTTGTCAACATGCTTGTTAGTTTGGTAGAAAGGTGATGACTGAATGACTGCTGACTCACACTGGGTTGTTTTTTTTTTAAGCAATTAAGCAGCATTTTTAATTTTTGCTGCACAGAGATAGAGAGGAGGGTAGGAGGCCCCAAGGAAGGCTTTGATGGTGTCTATGGAAAATATTAAATTGCACAGAGTCCAGAACCCATCGTAGCGATCGGGTCATCATCAGAGGATTCAGTGCTTTATTTCCTAGTGATTCTGTGGCTCCAGCCCAGGGTTTCTCAACTTCAGCACTGCTGACATTTTGGCCCAATTTTCTGTTGCGCTCGGCTCTCCTATGTCCCATCGGGTGTTCCGTGGCACCCCCGAGCACTCCCCCCACCAACGATAACGCAAAATGTCTCTAAATATCGCCATCCCCTCGGGGGGTGAAATTGCCTCTAGTTGAGAACCTCTGGTCTTCCCCAGAGGTGACAGTCCTATGGAAATAATGGGTGACAGTGTGGGACCCCTGCTCTATGAATCATCACATCGTGCTTGGGTTGAGGGGTTCCTTGGTCCAGTATTAATATTTAATATTTTCCAAGGGTGTTGTGTGCAATACAGCATCCAGTGGGTGCTGACACGTGCTGTGTAAAGGAAGGGCTCTTGGGGAGGGCTGGCTGCAGGGCTTTCCAGAGCCTTTACTGTCTCCCCACATCTGCGGCTCACCCAGAGAGGTTATAGTTTGCAGCCCTTTCCACATTTACTAACAAACCCGTGAGGTCTGTTAGTCATTCTGGTGCTTAGCTTATGTCCGGGACCAGAACCGGGGAATTGTAGCCCAAGCGGAAGGGATCCACTCGTTCCGACTCGAGTCTGAGGGCCCCTTAGACTAGGGATGGTCCATGCACTCCTCTCCAGAGTGTGCAATCTACTCACATCTCTGGGGATCGGTCTTAACAGATCGGATCTGTTGTGAAGTCAGAGAAGCGAGTTCCCACCTGACGTCACAGTCTCAGCTCCCGGACTGTCCTTCCAGGTCGCCAGAGGCATCTAGCCCATTCTGTTAAGCCATCCAAAATCAACAAGCTCTGAGCTTTGGTAGGATCTTTATTTTTTTTCACACGTTGGGTCACGAGGACCGAGGGTTTCTTCTTTTATCTCGGACTTCTGCGTCAGTTAAGCAAGTCATCTTGTGCCTTAAGTTCCCACCTACACGTAGCTAATGCCTTCTGTGGTACCCACCACCGAGTGTGACCGATGGGTACGGTGATGCTCTCTTTACCTGGTTGAGCTTCCCGGTTGCATCCATGGGCCTTCAAAGCCCCCGCACGAGGAGCCAGAGGGTGGTAAATGGCCCAAGATGGTACGGGCATCCAGAGTGGCGATGAAGAGGTGCCCTCAGAAGGCAGCTGGTGAGATTTGAGTCCCTGCTTGGCAGCTGCTACTCGCCAGCCCCGTCACCTTGAGCCAGTTCCAGACAGGTCCCTAACTCAAGTCAGTCTCCTCATCTATGAAATTGGGCTAACGGTGGACCTGCCTCAGTGGGTAGGTGGGACAAGCAGCGAGCCAGTGCTCGTGAAGTGTCTGGCCCAGAGCAAAAGCTCCGGTGTGCTGACGATTCCCAGTTACCGCCGCGTGCCAGAGTGCCCGGGGAAGCCAAGGGCGCCGGCAACAGGTGCCTCAGCAGCCGGAGGTCAAGGGCGCAGCAGCCCAGATTCGGATCCGGACAAGCATCCCCTTGTTGCCTGCCACCGGGCTCTCGTGTCTTTCTGGGAGCTTCTTTCATTGTCCGGCCAGATCTGTTTAAAGAGTTTAGCGGGCAGCCAAGGTTCAGAATTGGGGACAGATGGAGAAGAAGTAACTTCTCTCCAGCCTATTAACATCCACTTCCCCCAGGGCCAGCTCCTGGGCGTGGGAAAGGTGCTTTCTTAGGGGACACCCTTTTGGACTCGTTCTCAGGGATAGCGGTGCTGAGAGCCACCCGTGGCTGGTAGTTTCTTTCCATTGGCTCCCTCGGCTGTACCTGCCCCCGGCTGACCGGATTAGTGCCTGCCAAAACAAATTACCACAAACTGGGCAACCTAAAAAAAAAACAGCAATTTATTTCCTTGCTTTTTCTGGAGGCCAAAAGTCCAAAGTCAAGTTGTAGGCAAGACCGCGTTCTCTCCCAAGGCTCCAGGGGGGAACTCATTTCTTGCCATTTCCAGCTTCTCGTGACCCCAGGTCCCTGCCCGCGCGGATCTCTGCCCCTCTGGTCACATCGCCTTCCCCTCCCCTCCACTCTCGGTCTTCTCCCCTGTGTGTCCGTCTGAGAAGGATACTTGTGACCACATTCAGGCGATCCAGGATCGTCGCCCCCTCTCCGGATCCCCAGCTTCATCGCTGCTGCAAGTCCCTCTGGTCATTTTGGGAAACGTTCACAGGTGTCAGCACTCGGATATGGATATCTCTGGGGAGCCATTACTCAGCCTAGTGCAGGAACCAGCCCGGCGAACGCAGACCAGGGTTCTTCTTACTTCCCCCCCCCTCCCCGCCCCCTGTGCGCAGAAATCGGGCAACTGGAAAATTAAGCGGCCCTGGCACAAAATCCTTCCCCACCGGCATGAGGCATACAGGCCCTTATGAAAATGGAGTCCCAGGACTCACAGTAATAACAGCGCACACAAATAACAATCCATTCATTTACTCTTCATGAAAATCGCATAAGGTGGGTCCATTTAGCATCCCGACTTTTCAGCGGGAGTGAGGCACAGAGAGGTCAGGTAACTGGCTGTGAGCGGCAGGGCCAGGACTCAGGACTCAGGACCTGCCTCCTCCCCCCGCTCTGGATTGGCAAACGCACCATTAATTTACAGATACAGCAGCATGACCACCCCTTGGCTACCCCTAAAAATCAAGCTTCAATCCATGAGCTGACTGAAGCAGATACACCTTCGGAGCTGAAGGACAGACACTGGGGGTGAGTGCATTTCTGTTTTGGGAAGTGAAGTGAGGAAATGAGGACAGTTAGGGGAAGTCATTCTGGGGTCTGCAGCCCCAGGTCACTATACTGCATCATAGCTTCTGTGGGCTTCCCTTGGCCTCCAGGGCACAGAGATAAACAGAGGAGGAGGCAGATGAGTAGAAACGGAAGAAATGGGAAATACGCCCTTTGAACCCGTGGGACGGAGCGGCGGGGAGACATCAGTCAGCATCCTGTGACCTGCGTAGGACGAGCCATGGGTGTTTGACCGTGAGTCAAGCAGTCTGCGGAAGGCTGGTCATTCTACACGATTCTATAAGTGAGCATGTGCCACCAGCAGGAGCTCAATGCTTGGCTCTCAGAAACAAAGTCTATTCGAATGGTGAACAGAAAAGCCTTTTCCAAAAGCCCATGGCCTTCTTGGCCTCAATCGCTTCCGCTCAGTGCTATTTATTGTGCTGACGTTCTCGTACTCAGCTGCGGGCTAGGAGGATGGGGAAGCTCCGTTGGATGGAGCCCCTAAAGACTTCCCTAAGGTAATGTGCTTGAAAGTGACATGCTAGGAACTCAGTAAATATTTCTGGGTTGTGAGTTGCACTCGCCTGGCAGAGGCAGATTCACCATGATGCTGATAACGCGTCAGCCCAGGCTCCCTGACTTCCCCTGCGGGTGCTGGGAGCTGGAAGGTTTGGAGGAAAGCTAGCTATGGAGGGAGCCAGGTCCCAATCCAGACGCATTTCCAGGTAAATATGGAATCTCGGAAGAAAGGGTTCTGGATCCTCAAGGCACTCTTAATTTGTTGATATCTCTTCCTATTCTTAATAAATAGCCACTCTCGTGCCTAATGTGGTATTCATGATTTTGTGCTCTTTTTCCTAAAAATGGTCCTCCAAATGCCTACGTGTCAGGCCCCACTAAACCTGGATCCTTCTTGGTCACGGGAGACACAGAACAGTCCAAAGGAGCGTTTTTCACACTCATCACCACCACAATCAACAACTCAGAAGAAATGTTCTTTCTAAGACCAATGTCAAGGATAAGGATACTGAAACAGACATATGGATCAAGCAGGGGCACAGACTTAAGTGGAAAGCCAAGTCCCGCAAAGGCTCACTATAATGCATTTAAAATTTTCCTCCAGAGTGCTTTTGGAAATTCATAAGATGAGGAAAACCAACCTTCTGAGTTCCGTTCTAACAGAGATCAAACTCCAGTGTAGTTCCCACTTTCAAGAGGGTCCCCCCACCAAGCTTCGATGCTAGCGTTTCAGAGGCTGATGGCATCTTTGCTGTGGGGAAATTTGTTCGAACATCTTGGGATCGTTATTTGTAGACCATTTCCTGTGTGCCGAGCGCTTAGTGCCAAATACTTAGACGGAAGCAAAAGAAATCCAAGGCAGGTCCTTGTCTTTAAGAAACATAGAGGGGCCTGGGTAGCTCAGTCGGTTGGCTGAGTGTCCGACTTCGGCTCAGGTCATGATCTCGCGGTCTGGTCCATGAGTTCGAGCCCCGCGTCAGGCTCTGTGCCGACGGCTCGGACCCCGGAGCCTGCTTCAGATTCTGTGCCTCTCTCTCTCTCTGCCTCTCCCCCTCTTGCGCTCTGTCTCTCAAAAATAAACATTAAAAAACAAATTTTTGTTTTAAGAAACGTAGAGCTTAGCTGGGAAGAAACCACGTGACTCTGGAGTATTTCAGCCTTGCTCTGTCTCTCTTCTGATGCTATGGCTTAGCGACCACGAACCTGAGTTTCCAACCGGGAGCATTTTGCCTGAGTGCCTGACAGCCGCAGTGCCACCTCCGTCTCTCCATTCAGGATCCTGGGTGCGGATAGCCAGGGTTCCCCCAACTCCCAAAGATCATCTGTCCTAGCCTAGGTGATGGAGCAGGGGCCGTAGCACAGCACCTTCTAGAATTACTCAGGAATGAACAGCTCCAGGAAACGAGCCGGGATTCAGGTAGTTAGAAAATAATTAATGGATTACCACCAGATTCCTCTGCAGGGGGCCTCAGTGTGAGCTTTTAAAGCAGAGGGAGTGTCCTTTCTCATAACAGCCTCATAACCCCCGAATTCAGCAAAATATAAATTCTATGGCGCACAGTGAAACAGGTATGTGTGAGAGAGGTTGGCGCCTCCACGTTTTGCTTTTCGAAGGGAACGCGTGTCCAGATGCCAAGGGGAGACTAGTCATTTCGGCAGAAAGGACACGGGTTATTTCCCAAGGTCGGTCTAGGCAGTCCTGACTCCAGAGAGCCGGGAAATTTCAAAGATGACTCCATTATTAAGAAGGAAGGATGGCAAGTAGGATCTCTGGAGATGTTAATACTATAGCAAACATATGGTATCCAAAAAGGAGGCACACCAGCTTCTCCCGAGTAAGCTTGTGGTTTCTATTAACTGTCTTTCCAGAAGAACACAGTAGGTGGTTCTTACAGAGCGGTGCGCTCAGTGTGTGTGAGATTAGCAGCACATTCATTCACTCAGCAGATGTTTATGAAGCGCCTCTTACCTGCCAAATGCTAAGGATCCAGTGTCAAGAAGTTTTCAGAAAGTTTTCTCTGAGGGCAAGGGGGGAAAGACCAGATTCGTTTTGAATTACAGACCGTCAAATCCCTGAAATGTTTTGCAACCCGCTGACACCAAAAGTAGGCTCGAGCCATGGCATGTGTCGGTTGAGAGCTTCCGACTTCTTTCAGTAGTAAACACGGGTGCCTTCTGCGGGCAGGGGGCTGTGTTGGGTTTTGGAAGGGGGACAGAGACGAACGAGACATTGCCCCTGTCTGCGATGTGCTAGAAAGAGTGAGAAATGGGTCAAAATCACCGTTACTCCGAATATGGCAAGAGCAGTAGAAGACACGGGAGTTGTGTGGAAATTTGTGGGTCCGAGAAAGAAAGATCATATCCGGTGGTTGGACCAGGAGAGCCTCAAAGAGGAAGCTCCGTGGGAGTTTAGCCTAGAAGGCTGGGAAGGCATTCTTGAGACAAAGATGTGGAAGGAAGCGTACCACACGAAGGAACAGCATGAGGCGGGAGGAAGGTCTGGGAGCGTTGAACACAGGAGTCAGGTAGGACAGAAAGGGGGCAAAGTCCAAAACCAGGAGGAGAGGCCATCTTGGAGAATGCAAGAGCAAGGGGTCTGGACTGGATGTCGTGGGCAGCGAGGACCTAGCGGAGGGTGTGTAGGAGGGAGAGGCAAACTTGGGAGCTGAGCTCTCCCGTCGGTCTGGCCGTGAGTCAGTCTGCCTGTGGGGGCAGAGGAGGCAGAGGCCGAGGCTGAGTTAGAAGCATCAGGGAAGAGGACATCCCAGGGTCTAGGTGAGAGGCGTGAGGGCAGAGCAGGAAGAGAAGGAAATTCGAGAGGTTGTGGAGGTAAAATTACCGGATTGAGAAATGATTTGCAGGGGAAAGGAGTCGGATGCCTGAGCTTTGCCCCTGGTAACCTCGGGGACGGATAGCTTGCTCCTTGGTTTTGGAGAACAAACAGGGGCCTCAACTCCCCCTGCTGATACCGTGCTGGCTTCTGCACCGGAGTGGCCCGCAGAGAGTATCGTCGTGTGCATACCTGCCCGGCTTGGTGCCACAATTCTTCCAAAGGGGCCGGACCCCAGCGCACAGGGATTGTGTCAGTGTAACAGAGGCACCTAGGCCTTGTTTGGGGGCAGAGGTGGTGAATTCTGTTTTCCCCATTTCCCCCAAACACGGAAATTCAGGCACCAGGGAGGTTTTTCAGGCCTGAAGCCGTGTGGTCAGTGACCGGGAGTCTGGCGAGTTCGCCCAAGCCGCTGAGCACCTTCCAGATCCTTCCTGAACCCTGGGAGGCACAGCTGTCTCCCCGCCTTGCCTGACGCACTCCCAGCACCTGGCTAATTAATACCGCACCCCAGCAGCTGTGCCCTCAGGATCCCAGGAGGAACAAGGGAGGTTGGCACCCTCCACGTGCTCTCAGCCAGTCACCTGCCGAGAAGCAAATGGGAATCCAGGCTCCCGTGTAGCCCAGGGTCCCCAGGCCAGACCCGCCCGTGCACTCAAAAGGTGAAAACCAGCTTCTGTCCCTAATGCCTCGGAGCTACCTTAGCTAGTGCTCGGTGTGCCTACCAAGGGACCGCAGAAGAATTCCGAGGTCCCGTGGATGATGCCTGACCTCGAGAATGTGCCAAAGCATTGCACGTGGAGGTGTCTAATGCAACAGATGACCTAGATGTCACTCCCTTGCTTGCGGGACGTTCCAAGGATTTTGCTCTGGCTTGCAAAGCTGGTTGTTTCTCCTAACCCACTGCAATCGTATTTTTGAAAATTTATTCGCCTGATCACCAGTCTTTTTTTTATGCTTTTTTAATGTTTTTTTTTTGGGGGGGGGTGGGGAGAGAGACAGCGAAAGCAGGGGAGGGGCAGAGAGAGGGAGACAGAGCATCTGAAGGGGGCTCTGCACTAAAAGCAGAGAGCCCGATGCGGGGATCAAACCCACATCTCACGGGGACCGTGAGATCATGACCTGAGCTGAAGTTGGATGCTTAGCAGCCTGAGCCACCCAGGCGCCCCTGACCTCCAGTCTTTGTAAACAGTAAGAATAAGAATAAGAATAAGAATTAAAAAGAGCAACCATTCTTTGAAGCCTTCTCTGTGGCTGCATATTACTGCAGTTAATTTCTTATGATACAATGAGGTAGGTGCCAGGATCCCCATTTTGCACAATGGGTAAACTGAGGCTCAGAGGGCCTAACTTTATTTTTAAGGCCATGCCCTGTCCTCAGTCTTTCCATTAGCAAACTGGGGAGAAGAACGTGTATCTCCTGTGGGGGTCATGGGCCCAGAGGAGGTACTGTGAGTACAGCAATGGCACCTAGTCCTATCCTCAAGGTCACTCCGCTGGTAGGAGGCAGAACCAGGTCTTTGTGACACAAAACTCTGTGTCCTTTTCTATTATTTCACTCCTGATTAGCTCCCGCTCTGCTGCACTGTGCTTATTAATGTCCCTTCTGTGACACGCTCACCTCATTCCAGCAGGGAGAGAGCTTTGCCTTTGTCGTTATTGTCGCCCGAAACAGGCCTCATGTTTTGCTTTTGTGTTTCTTCTTTATTTGCAAGAGTCAAGGGCTTTTGAGATGGCCCTTGAAGGAGTTCCATGGGTGAGGGTTTCCGTCACAATGGATCAAAGCCTTGGAAGTCTCTACAGAAGAGATTTAAGGGGCACCCGGGTGGCTCAGTCGGCTAAGCGTCCGACTTCGGCGCAGGTCGTGATCTCATAGTTCGTGAGTTCGAGCCCCACGTCGGGCTCTGTGCTGACATCTCAGAGCCTGGAGCCTGCTTCGGATTCTGTGTCTCCCTCTCTCTCTGCCCCTCCCCCCACACTCTCTCCCTCCCTCTTTCTCTCTCTCTCTCAAAAATAAATAAGACATTAGAACACAACCAACCAACCAAACCAATAATTCTGAGTCTGGAAATGAAGCAAGGATGTTGAGTAATAATGAAGATTATTGAGAAAAGCATCTCTCCTGTTGTCTACGTATAAGATGGGGTTGAGGGAGTGGTTGTGTTTACAGTAAAAACAAAAAAAGTCCCTAATAATTGTGGACGTGGGGAATGAATTCCAGAGCCCTGACTGGAACCTGGAGGTTAGATGAGATGGCCGAGCTCCAGCCCTCTGCGGTGTGGGGCCGCATAGCAGGGAGCTGATCCCATTTGCCAAAACCAGAGCGAGTGCGCAACGCCCCAGGAGGGAGGTGTCGCGAAGGGCAGATGGGGGGAACCCAGCCCAGAGCTGCTAGATGACGGGACTTGTTCCATTCAGATGCCTGCAAAGTCCAAGCATGGAGGCTGCACCCAGGTACTCAACCAAGACAAGCAGATGTACACACGCGCGCACACACACACACACTCACTCACATACACACATATATACACACTCACATACACTCACATATACACACTCACATATACACACTCGCACACACACATATACTCACACTCACATTCACACACATACACACTCATATTCACACACTCACACTCATATACACACTCACATACACACATTCACATATGAACACTCACACTCACATACAAACTCATATACACACTCGCACACACATATACTCACATACACTCATATACACACATATACACACTCACATATACACACTCGCACACACACATATACTCACACTCACATTCACACACACACTCACATATTCACACACTCACACTCATATACACACTCATACACACACATTCACATATGAACACACTCACACACATATACACACTCGCACACACATATACTCACACTCATATACACACTCACATATGCACACACATACTGACATTCACATACACATATACACACTCACATACACTCACATATACACACACTCACATATACACACTCGCACACACATACTCACACATTCACACACTCACATATTCACACACTCACACTCATATACACACATACACACTCATACACACACATTCACATATGAACACACACACACTCATACACACTCACATATACACACTCGCACACACATATACTCACATACACTCATATACACACTCACATATGCACACACATATACTGACACATACACATACACACTCACATACACTCACATATACACACACTCACATATACACACTCACACACACATATACTCACATATGCTCATATACACACACTCATACACACTCACATATGCACACACATATACTGACACATACACATACTCACATATACACACTCACACACACATATACTCACATACGCTCATATACACACACTCATACACACTCACATATGCACACACACATATTCATACTCACGTATTCACACACACATATACACACATATGCACACACACACACATACACTCACACTCACATACACACACTGGCATATACACACTCATATTCACACATTCACATACACACACTCACACACACATACCTTTTTTTTTGTCTATTTATTTATTTTGAGAGAAAGAGAGAAACTGAGCAGAGGAGGGGCAGAGAAAGAGGGAGAGAGAGAATCCCAAGCAGGCTCCGCGCTGTCCCACGCAGGGCTCGAACTCACGAACCCTGAGATCACGGCCTGAGCCAAAAACCAAGGGGGGACACTTAACCGACTAAGCCACCCAGGCGCTATATCTTTTCAAAAACATAATGGGATTTACTCTTGCCATATTGATTGACCTGCTTTTTTTAGAAGACGACTATCCCTTTTTTTCTAAGTGTAACAAACAGGAAAGAACGCAGGTAACCCCCCCTTCCCCACACCCCGCCCCACGCTCACCGCTTTCATGCTTGCCACTGACAACCGTGATCAGAGTGCAGGCTGGCGGTGTGCCTTTTGGGGTTAAAAAAAAGGGGCGCCGGGGTGGATCAGTCGGTTAAGTGCCAGCTGGGCTCAGGTCACGATCTCGCGGTTCGTGGGTTCGAGCCCCCGCGTCGGGCTCCGTGATGACAGCTCCGAGCCTGGAGCCTGCTTCGGATTCTCTGTCTCCCTCTCTCTGTCTGCCCCTCCCTGGCTCATGATCTCTCTCTCTCAAAAATAAACGGAAGGAAGGAAGGAAGAAAGGAAAAGATATTACCCTTAACAGCCCTAATTTAATCATTCAAAACAAACAAAAAAGCAGTAGGAAGGATACCCTTTCTTTCCCGCCCCACCTTCTCCCCAGGCTATGGCACTGGCTCTGGCGAGGGCAGGATGACAAGCCAGAGAGCCAACTGTCCCCACCTAGCAGTAAATGTGGATGCTTTAAAGAGGAATTTGTCCTCGTCCAGAAGTTGCACTCAATTTGCCACATGTGTTTTTCCTTCTCTGGACTCTGCCTCCCCGCCTGCTGCTGCGGCTGGAACCCATCAGTTTGGAGCGCCCCGCCCCCCCAACCCTGTGCCCGGAGCAACCCGCCCCCCCCAACCCTGTGCCCGGAGCGCCCCACCCCACGGACCCTGTGCCCAGACCCCCCTCGGCCAGGCTCTTCCTCCTAACTTGCTCTGGGCGCTGCTCCGATTCAGGGTGACTAGCTTAGCTCCGGCCTGTGCAATCTTTCCACCAGACTCCCAAGAGAGGCCAGCAGGCCACTGAGATTGAGCCGCAGAGTCTGGCCTGACTAGTCGCTAAAATAAAAATAAATGTTAATAACGTAAGGAAAAGTTGGCGGGAGGCCTACAGCCCTGGTCAACAATGCGTCCTTTCCCCTGATTGTCATAAATCATAAGACACGGGTCATGTTGAAGAACGATCACAGTGGCTCACATCTCCCCGCACCCCGGGCTGGATGGCTGCCAACGGCTTGCTGTCTCCGGCAAGAGGTCTCAGCCGTCTTTGTCTCTTCTGCTCTTGCAGACCAAAGTCTTAAAATAACAGAGTTCCCTCGCCTTGTCTGCTCTGTGCTCGGACTTCCCCACAGCTACACGGCCGGGGGGACAGGGTGTCTTAAAACAACCCTGCGCTGACTCAGGTCACATCTGCATCTGCTTTAATGGCAAAGGGCACTGAACACGGGTGGGGTGCTATTTTGTTATTTTGTTGTTGTTGCTGTTGTTGTTCTAGCTTTAGTGGGGTGTAATCAACAAGTGGGGTGTAATCGACAAAGCCTATATGTGTGTAAGGTGCAGAGCTTCATATTTCAATACATTGTTAAATAATTCACTATGCAGCCAATGAACTTATCCATCACCTTACATAGTTACCTTGTGTGTGTGTGCGCGCGCGTGTGCGTGTGCGTGTGTGCACGCACGTAGCGAGAACACTTAAAATCGATATTCTTAGCCTATGTCAAGCGTGCACTAGAGTATCCTTAACTGTGGTGACACTGCCGGGTATTAAATCTGCAGAATTTAACGCATCCTGTAACTGAAACTTTGTAGCCTTTGACTAAGCTCTCCCCAGTGCTCCTTCCTCTCAGCCCCTGCAACTACCTTCCCACCCTCTCTGCTGCAATGAATGAGTTGGGACTGTGTTAAATTCCATATATGAGTGAGCTCGCGCAGTGTCGCCTGCCTGTGTCCGGCTTCTTTCACTTCGCACAGTGTCCTCCGGGCCTCATCCAGAAGTTCGTCCACGGGCAGGATCTTCTTTGTTAAGGCTGAATAATATTCCGTGGTGCAGATATACCACACGCCCTTTACCTAGTTATCCACTGACAGGCATAGAAGTTGCTTCCGTGTCTCTTGCGAATAAAAACCACAGTGAACGCGGGAGCACAGGCGTCTCTTCAAGTACGGGCTTCGTTCCCTTTTTACATATACCCAGCCTACACAGGATGTTTTAAATTTTTTTGTAATTTTTTTAACTGTTTATTTATCTTGAAGGAGAGAGAGAGAGCATGAGCAGGGGAGGGGCAGAGAGAGAGGGAGACAGAGAATCTGAAGCAGGCTCCAGGCTCTGAGCTGTCAGCATAGAGCCCGACGAGGGGCTCGAACCCACGAGTGGCGAGATCATGACCTGAGCTGAAGTCGGACGCTCAGCCGACTGAGCCACCCAGGCACCCTGGGGATGTTTTAAATCTTATGTCAACATGTTTTAAAAAGGAGATTATACATTGTGATCAGAATCTGGATTTTTAGGGGCACTTGGGTGGCTCAATCGGCTAAATGTCTGACTCTTGATTTCCACCTCAGGTCATGATCCCAGAATCATGAGAGGGAGCCCCGCATCAGGCTTGGCACCACAGTGCAGAGCCTGCTTAAGATAGTCTTGGGGCGCCTGGGTGGCTCAGTCGGTTAAGCGACCGACTTAGGCTCAGGTCATGATTTCGCGGTCAGTGAGTTCAAGCCCCACGTCAGGCTCTGTGCTGACAGCTCAGAGCCTGGAGCCTGTTTCGGATTCTGTGTCTCCCTCTCTCTGACCCTCCCCTGTTCATGCTCTGTCTCGCTCTGTCTCAAAAATAAATAAACGTTTAAAAAAAAAAAAAAGATTCTCTCTCTCTCTCTCTCTCTCTCTCCCCCACTTGCTTGTGCACACTCTCTCTAAAAAAAAAAAAAAAAGAAAGAAAAAGAAAAAAATATCTGGATTCTTAGCTTCTCTTGAAAACTCAGAATAAAAGATTTCTCAGGAAAATGTAAGTTTCCTGACAACAAACGCTTTGTTTTGTACACAGCCTTAGTTTCAGTATGTAGATCAGTGTCTAGCAGTCAATAAATGTTTGATGAATGAATAAATAAATGAACAATGACAAGACATGACTACTGTTAGCTGAAACTTAATGGCAGCTGTCCCCTTTAGATGGGGAGTGTGCTCTCCCTTGCATGTCGAGTAAGTGTGCCCTACGGATGAGTTAAGGGTGGAGAAATGAAGCTCATACTTTTATGGGCTGAATGCTTGTGAGTCCCCTGCACCCACCCACCCCCACCACCAAATTCATATGTCAAAGCCCTAACTTCCACGGCCACGGTATTTGGAGGTGGGGGTCTTTGGAAAACAATGAGGTTTAGATGAGGTCATGAGGGTAGAGGCCCACGACGGGATTAGTATCCTTACAAGAAGAGAACGAGAGGTTCCCCTCTCTCCACGTGAAGACACAGCGAGAGGGTGGCCATCTGCAAGTCAAGAAGTAAAAACCCTCATCCAGGGCTCAATCTGGGGGCGCCTGGGTGGCTCGGTCAGTTAAGTGGCTGACTCTTGATTTCCGCTCAGGTCACAACCTCAAGGTTCATGAGTTCGAGCCCCACGATGGGCTCTGCCCTGACAGTGTGGAACCTGCTTGGGATTCCCTGTCTTCCTCTCTCTCTCTGCCCCTCCCCTGCTCCTACATGTTCTCTCTCTCTCTCTCTCTCTCTCTCAAAATAAATAAATAAATATTTTCTTAAAAAAAGAACTGAATCTGCCCATACCTTAATCTTGGACTTGCCAGCCTGTAGAACTGCAAGAAACCGACATCCGTTGGCTAAGCCACCTGGTCTGCAGAATTTTGTTACGGTGGCCAGAGGGGGCCAATATACACACACTGCCGCCAGGTACTTATCTTAGCCCCCCCCCGGAGAGGCTGATAAAGGAGAAAATGGAAACGCATAGCTCTGCCTGACGGATGTGAGCCTAATTGAATTCTGTAGATGGGTAGAAACGTGTCCAGAAAGGAAGTTCCATCCATGTAGAGTTACCTCGCCATCCGCACCCCTTCTCTCTCCTGACCTCCTGGCTGGGGTTGAGGAAAGCCTTCTGGAATGGACCTTCCTGGAGACTGGCCGCAAACATTGTAAATGGGCAAGTACCGTGGACCGATTTGTGTCCCCCCCCCCCCAAGATTCCTACATAGAGTGGGCCCTAATTCAATAGGGCTGGTGTCCTTATGAGAGCAGGAGACGCGAGGGATGCTCGCACACAGAGAGAAGACAACGTGAGGAAGAAAGAAGGAGGCCGTCCCCGAGGCCGAGAGAAAGCGAGAGGGGGCGCAGGCGAAATCAAAACGTGGCCACATTTTGATCTTGGACTTCAGCCTCCAGAAGCGTGCGAAAATAAATGCCTGCTGTTGACTCTCCCGGTCAGTGGTATTTTATTTGGGCATCTGAGCTAAGACAGTGGGTCAGGGTTCATTAGCAATGTGGACACAGTGCCTAAAATACACAAAAGCTTTTCAAACGCGGCAGGACCTGAACAAAGAAAATGTGTTGGCTCGAAAAGGAGAACTCCGAAATCAAAATGAATTCATATGTAATTAAATGTTTTTACAAAACAGTGAGTCAGTGTTGACTCGGCTACATTACCGGATGCTTTATTCTTAACAGAATTCGCAACGACAGAATTCAGAAATCAAAAATCATAGCAAAAAAAATGTTTTAAAAACCCATACCAACCCATCACAGACCTCAGAGGTGTGGTATCAGCTTGAGAAATATGCACATAGAGGAGCACCATTTTCCTGCCCCCAAAAATCCCACGTTCCCCTGCAGTCAGCGTCTCCTCGCCAGGTGACATCATGCTAATTTGCTCTGCTTTCCAAATGGAAGCCTTCACCTTTTTATTCAACCATCTGTCGAAATAATGCCTCCCTCTCTAATCCTTAGATACACCTGTCTCCCGCCGGCCTCTCCTCGCGCACCCCTGTAATACCCCATTCAATCCAAACGCCCCCCATTCGTTACGATTCAGCTGAAGTCCACCTTCCTCCCCGATTGTCTTCCTCTGACCAGTCTTTCCCTTCTCCAAAATATTGGGAGCGAGGGGGTAGTCTGAACCACATATCTAGCAGTCAACTTATAACTGCCTTCTTTTTGGCTCCGATGATTTCACAGACCTACAACTTGTCTCCCAAACTAGACTCTTGGCCTCCGTAGGGCACTGGCATTGGTTTTTATTTGTACCCTGGTAGAAAAGGCTCTTGAGTGGGCCAACAGTAAATGGCTAATTAATTCTTCTTTTCCTATATGACTCATCGTTTAATCTATTGTCTAATCTATCTCTACTTAAGGGATCCTTGCCCTCCATTCACTTCCTTCTCTCCAAACGTCAGAAAATAGTGGGGAAATATAACATACAGACTTCTTCCATGGAAAAGTGCACAGGAGAGGCCCAGAACACCTCCCCGAGATCCCCAGTTATAGGAAGTCCCCAATTTTACTCGTCATCATCTACTCTTTTCCTCTGCCGTGGTTGTCATAGTTTATAGTTAGGTATTTGTGTGTTTGTGTATGACACTGTGTAACCATGCACCTGTTGTACTCGCTAGATTGTAAGCCCTCAGAGGGCAAGGAAGGCGTGTGCCCGTTTTGCTCCCCCCACCCCCCGCCATGGTATCCTAAGCACAGCAAAAGGCTGGGTACACAGTGGGCACTTAATACTGCTGCTGAAGGAATGAAAGAATGAATAGAGAGCCCAGACACGGTGCTTTCACAAGTCTCTGCGTTCTCGTAGCCCAACCGAAACAGAACAAAACTCTCTCTGCTCTTTCAGGCGGCACAAGATGTACCAAGAACAGCTCAACCTTACCTCCCTGGACTCGCCACTACAGCTCCAACTTGACGCCAGCTGGATCCAGTTCCACCTGGGGATCAGCCGCCACGGGCTGTACCCCCGGTCCAGCCCTGTCGTCCGCCAACTCCTCCAGGACATGAGGCGCTCTCCCACCATCAGCGCTGGTGAGACTCACAGGGTCGCCTTGTGGGACGCCTTGACTTTCTCCCAGAGAAGCTGCGTAAACCATGTCAGGCTGGGCTCTAGCGTGAAATCTTAAAGGGTTGACTCTGACACCTGATAGGTAAGAAGAAGAAAAGGCTAGCCATTGATCCTTTCCCCCTTTGAAAGACCTCTTTTCATTCTAATCTCCTCACCACCCCATCAGAGAGCCCTAAGAGTTTCCACACACTTAAAGGATGGTGGTTTTGCTACCATTTATTGCATGCTCCTTTGGAACCTGTCAACGATCTTTCATACAGTGACTACGTGACATAGACCTTATCATGGCCATTTTACAGGCGGGGAAACTGAGACTCAGAGAGGTTAATCAGCTCAGCCAAAGACCCCGTGGTGGCGTTGGGATTCAAACACAGACCTGCTGTGTCCCAGGTCTGGGCTCTCAAGCACTCCAACAGTCCAGTTTCTAGAAGACCAAACTAGCATCCTTCACTCACCCAGGCGCTGCTCGAGTACCCGCTGAAGGGCTAGAGGGCACGGGCCCTGGCATGGAGCAGGGTGGAGGCTGCAGCCAGCTGGGGCCACGGGACGTGCCCTGCTGAGTGGGCAAGGGCCCCCTGGGCCGCCTCACCGTCTCCCCCACTGCGGTCTAAACCAGAGTCGAGGCCCCTGTGTGGTGGGCTTTTCCAGGAACAAGCCTGGATGTTCTCACTGCCCTTTTCCTTCTTTGCAGATTACAGTCAGGACGAGAAAGCCCTGCTTGGGGCTTGTGACTGCACCCAGAGTAAGTGGCCCGGCCCCGCCTCTGTCCAGCCCCCTCCCCTCCACAGCCCTGTGAACCCCAAGATTTGGCAACAACAGAGGGGGCCCATCATCCACTCCGTGGTCCACTTCTGGTCGGAAGTTGGAGCATGACTCTCTCTGCCTAATCTCTGAGAACGCAACATTTTTCCCCACCCACCCACACAAAAGAAAAGAAAAGAAGAGGGACAGTTACCAGGCCCCGCTGGTGAGCCTGGGGTCCCTGCATCATCAAGGAGCTTGCTAGGAATGCAAAATGTCGGGGTGCCTGGGTGGCTCAGTCAGTTAAGCATCCAACCATTGATCTCAGCTCAGGCCTCGATCTCAGGGTTGTGAGTTCAAGCCCCAGCTGGGCTCTGCGCTGGGCCCGAAGCCTGCTTAAAAAAAATAAAAATAGAAAAGGGATGCAAAATTTCCGTCCCCACTCTGCTTTTGTGAATCGGAATCTGGAAATTAACATCGTCGGTTCTCAAGCTGGCCCCGTACTAGAGTTGCCCGGAGAGTTTTAAAAGGTACCGTGTACTGGCCTCCCCCCCACAGGAGATTTTAATTCAGTTGTATGGGGTGATCCCCAGGCAGCAGAATTTTGAAGCCCTCCGGGTGCTTCTAATGTACCCAAAGTTGAGACCCACTGGGGTAAATGATGAAAAGAATCAAAAAGATAAATGTGAGCTATAGCCCCTCCCAGGGTGCTATGAATTGGGTACAGGCGTGCCTGGACACCGGAATCCCCAGCCCTCAGCGTGGGCAGGTCTGGGCCGGACACTGAGGCCCACAGGCCAGTCACCGCCAGCGATGAGTAACCTCACGCGTTGACGGCAATACTTACCCAACAGGGAAATTCCCGTGTAAGTCATGATGTGACAAAGGTTTGGAAGAAAGTTTGTAGGGCCCGGGGCTCCCCTTTCCTTTAGTTTAGCACCTGCCCTTTGCCATTTTATAGAAGACAAAGTTTGAGCAAGTCGTTGTCCCAATCGTCACGGGGCTTATAGCAAGGCCAGGATGGGGCAAAGCGTGTGAAGGGCTCCATGACATCCCTGGAGGCAGCACCCAGCTCAGGGTGACGGAGGTGCCCCCGCAGGTGTCTTACTCACCAGACCTGTCTCACCCAGGTATGCAGTGTTGAACGGAAGGAGATGTAGATAAACTCGCCCAGTGCAATGTAACAGGTGGCACAACCAGAATCCATTGGGACGGAGGTACAAAGAGGAAGACAGTGGTTCTTCTTAGGAAAACGTTTTCTGGGGTTTGCAGTGAGTGTCTGTCCGGGGAATCCCGCATTGTCTGCCCTGTTCCCACAACAGCAGAAAAAGTAATGCCTTGAGCCCCTGGATCCACTCTCCGTGGCCTGACATGCTAGGCCTTACCCTGCAAGGTTTTGAAAGCAAACGCTAGGCTTCGGGGTCATATTAAGGGCCAAGAGAAGAAATCAGCTGGGTTTATTGAGTGAACAAAGGCTCACAGCCCCAAGGTTAGGCCCAGAAGGATTGCTAACTCCCCGCTTCTCCCCCTTACAGTTGTGAAACCCAGTGGGGTCCACCTCAAGCTGGTTCTGAGGTTCTCAGACTTCGGGAAGGCCATGTTCAAACCCATGAGGTAAGTGACTGCCTTCCTCACCTCCACGTCCAGCTGTGGCAGCCGTAAGGGAGTTTTGACCAAAAATTAATAAATGTGGGCTAAAATCTTCAAGCTAGTCCTTTATGGGCTCTCTTGGGGGCAGTCTGCCCAAGCGTATAACTGATTTTAGTGGTCATGAAAAACAGTAAAAGGCAGTCTTGATCAGGTCGTTGCTTGTATCTAGGCCACATGCTTTCCCTGATTGGCTCTTGGGTCATCAATAGGCTTATGGGCCAGGTACTGTCACAGAGGGGCCACCTTGCCCCAACCTCCCTGCTGCAAGCAGCGGAACTGGGATTCAAACCCAGACGGCTGGCTTGCAGAATTCCCACTGCACCTCTATACTTGATCCCCACTTTTGTTTCCAGGCCCAGGACCCTCACAAAGTCTACTTTATAGATGACTGAAAAACTAGACAATGAAGAAAGGGTACTAGGGAGGCAATTACACCTTTACGCTAATTTCTGTTTTATTCCTAACAACAGCACATACATGTCTTTAAAATACTGTGGCACAGATGTGTGGGCGAAATACTATGCAGTCTACAGACAGAGCTTGGTGTGCGTATGGATTCCTCGCCCCAAAGGGTCTATAGCTCAAAGACTGGGGACTTTTGAGGTGACACTGTCCCTCCTGCAGATGACACGCACAAGGGAAAATGGCCCAAGACGGGTTCCCGTTACCCAGGTCACGCTTTCTGCCAGAAGGCACTGTCTTCCGGGGGATCCAATTAGACTGACTTAGAGTCCAAACCTTCTGGCAACGGACAGGCCTTAGTACCTGCATTGCTTTGGCAAAACACCCCTTTAAAGAGAGCTTCTGTGTACACTGGGATCACTTGGGGACCCTTAAACATCCTGATGCCTGGGTGGCTCAGTCGGTTCAGTGTCTCACTTCAGCTCAGATCACAGTCTCACGGTTCCTGACTTCGAGCCCCGCGTCGGGCTCTGTGCTGACCGCTCAGAGCCTGGAGCCTGTTTCAGATTCTGTGTCTCCCTCTCTCTCTGATCCTCCCCCGTTCATGCTGTGTCTCTCTCTGTCTCAAAAATAAATAAATAAATAGCCTGATGCCTGAGTCCCACCCTCCGGGAGTCCACTAGGACTGGTCTGGGAGCTCCCCCTGTGATCCCAAGGCCAGACGACCTTGGGAACCGCTGCTACATAAGGGGATCCTCCATTGCTCCCGTGTGAGAACCCAAACACCTAGTTATTTGATCAATTTCAACCTGTAACTTATCAGAGAGGCACATGAAACAAGTGAATGTCTGCCTATGTTTAATTTATTGATGAAAAAGACCCCATCCTATAAAACGATACGTAGATTCATAGAAATCTTGCCTGTTCCTTCCAGACTCTTTCCTCGCTCATCCAAAAAAATTTTATTTATTCATTTTGAGAGAGAGAGACAGAGAGTGCGAGCAAGGGACGGGCAGAGAGAGAGGGAGAGAGAATCCCAAGCAGGCTCCACGCTGTCAGCACAGAGCCCAACATGGGGCTCGATCCCACGAACTGTGAGATCATGACCTGAGTCAAAATCAAGAGTCAGATGCTTAACCAACTGCGTTGGTTAAGCCCCAGTGAACCATCACTCATCCAAATGCTTAATGTCAATCATCATCGTCACCAGGGTCAAGTTGGGGGCCAATGTTGAAAGAATGTTAAGTTCTACACCCATCACTGCCACCAGTCTGTTTTAAGCAGTTCTGTCGGTAATAAAACCCAACGCAGAATGGAGGCAGCTCTGCTGAAGGAGTCTATCCCCGACAAAATAAGAGGAGGCTGTGTCATTTGAGAACAGGCAAGGAATCAAGTATAGAGAAGTTCACTTTTCTGAGGGACAGTTTTGGGAGGGGATCTCATCTCATATTCAGGCATATAAAATACTGGGGGGAAATTGTGTTCCTTTTTTTTTTTTTTTTTTTAACGTTTATTTATTTTTGAGACAGAGAGAGACAGAGCATGAACGGGGGAGGGGCAGAGAGAGAGAGAGGGAGACACAGAATCGGAAGCAGGCTCCAGGCTCTGAGCCGTCAGCCCAGAGCCTGACGCGGGGCTCGAACTCACAGACCTCGAGATTGTGACCTGAGCTGACGTCGGACGCTTAACCAACTGAGCCACCCAGGCGCCCTGTGTGTTCCTTTTTAAAGGG
The DNA here is from genome assembly GCF_018350195.1 of Panthera tigris. Taxonomy (NCBI): domain Eukaryota; kingdom Metazoa; phylum Chordata; class Mammalia; order Carnivora; family Felidae; genus Panthera; species Panthera tigris. Next base: position 49,337,447 of record NC_056673.1, on the reverse strand, counting down.
AGTGATCCCAGCGAGCACACCTGGCTGGTTTAGCCAAAGCTCCAGGAGAAGGCAGGTGATTCTTTGTCACACCACTCAGCTGAACACAGAGCCACCAAGTTTGGGGAATTACAGGGCTTTAAACGATTATTATGGTTAGTCATGCGGGGTGAGCGCAGGCTCAGAGGTGAGCACTGGTTACAGAGAGGAGGCAGAAGGAATGCGGATGTAGAAACACGAGGCATTAAAGAGAAGCATAAAGACAGTGATAAACTGGGGCCTCTGGGTGGCTCAGTTGGTTAAGCGTCCAACCCTTGATTTTGGCTCAGGTCACAATCATGCGGTTCGTGAGATCAAACCCTGAGTCGGGCTCTGTGCTGACGGCACAGGGTCTGCTTGGGATTCTCTCTCTCCCTTTCTCTCTGTCTCTGCCCCTCCCCCCACTCAGGCTCTCTCTTTCTCTAAATAAACTAAAAAAAACGATGAGAAATCTGCAAATTCACCTCACCTCATCGGCTCCACGAGTTGCATCCTCAGAGCAGAATTCTTATCCGGCACATGAGCATGGCTGTGAGCTTTTAAAATGAAAGCTAATATAGAGCGGATGAGGTTCACTGTGACTTTTTATACGTGGGGACGAAAACCACTCACACGGGCCACGTTTTCCTGCAGGAAAGAACAGGAAGTACTTGTCTGCCCCGTCACTTAACAAACAAAATACAAAGACTGTTCAAACGAACAGGGTTATCTCTCTGAGCGTAACGCAAAAGTTTCCAACATTGTGTCTATTCTTACACCGTAACACAAAGTGCAAATGTGCATCTGTACGCAATTTAGTCCAAACCCAAACAGCATCGTTTAAAAATGTTTTCCTTGGAAAAGCATGCGTTTATTTCTACATGTAACTTACAGTAAAAAAAAAAAAAAAAAAAAAAAAAAATTTGTCCCTTCTTAAAAATGTCTTCAGATGATTTCAATTCTGACCATAATTCAAGATTATATTTTTCATGTGATATATGCAATATATATACTGAGAAATACGTCAGCGCTTGCCGAAGCCTGAGAAGCACCCAGGTACAAATGATTTTCAAGTTTAAAATCACATCTAGATATGCCTTACAAAAACAGGGAAAAGATGCTTTAGAAAATTCTAGAAAGGGCCGGAAGATTGTGTAATCTTAGGGATGGATGCCTGGATGTATTCTTCTGGATATTCTTCAGGAATTAAAATTTGGAGACTGGGACACACGGACGGTCCTTGCTGCCCAGACATCCAGAGGCGACGCTGGTGAGGAGATGCAGGGCAGGCCTGGGCACCGAGGCCGGTCCACGAAATGTGGCTGCGCCCTTTTTAAATAGAATCCCTGCTTCTGGGCAGCCTCTCGCTGTGGTTTCTAGGACTTGTGTTTCTTGGCAAAGCGCACGTCACTATTTCAATTGCTGGGGCTGTGTGTTTACAGCTTTCTGTAACACTGTGCTTATTTACCTGTGGATGGCTTCTGCAGCTCTCTCGCGGTCCCACACGATGGATGATATGATTGCTCAAAGGTCTTCGTCCTTCTGTATCTTAGCGTCGAGGCAGGTCACCCAGGCTGCCCGTGATGACCGCGAGGCACCTTCCTGAATACACATGCCAGCCGGCCCGTCACACCCGGGCAGGCTGTCGCTTTTCAGGAATCCGTTAGAAATTTTTAAATGTACATAAATCAATTTCCTCTGCACCAGCCTCCCTCGAGCCTCTGGCTGGGCTCACTCTCAGGACCCAGCTGAGGTTTCTCTGAGGGGACAGGCTCGATTACTCACCCCTGTCACCCTAAGACCTGGACCCTCTCTGTTCTTCAATATCAGTTGTACTAAACTATAATATAATAACCCGGGGCGCCTGGGTGGCTCAGTCGGTTGAGCAGCCGACTTCAGCTCAGGTCATGATCTCGCGGTCCGTGAGTTCGAGCCCCACGTCGGGCTCTGTGCTGACGGCTCAGAGCCTGGAGCCTGTTTCGGATTCTGTGTCTCCTTCTCTCTCTGACCCTCCCCCATTCATGCTCTGTCTCTCTCTGTCTCAAAAATAAATAAACGTTAAAAAAAAATTAAAAAAAAAACTATAATAACCCTAGGGCACTGTTCCTGTTATACCGCCCCGCCTGCTCGTCTACCCCTAACCCTTGACCCCTGGGTCTGTGCCAGCCGCTCGTTCTCTTCTGTTTACACCTGCTGAAGGATGTCTGTCTTTCTTCCGGACTCAACTACTTTTTAAAAAAATTTTTTTTAATTTATTTATTTTTGAGAGAGAGAGAGTGCACAGGCGCAAGTTGGGGAGGGGCAGAGAGAGAGGGAGACACAGAACCCGAAGCAGGCTGCAGGCTCCGAGCCATCAGCACAGAGCCCGATGCGGGGCTCGAACTCACAAACCGGGAGATCATGACCTGAGCCGAAGTCGGACGCTTAACCGACTAGGCCACCCAGGCACCCCTGGACTCAACTACTTTTTAAAAGAATCAGCCGCTGTCTCCAAAGTTGCTCAAACAGGAGACCTGGTAGGGGGAGTGCCTGCCGGACAAGTTCCGGGGAGAATACTGCAGGTCTGCCCCCGGCCCAGGGAGCCGCAGGCCGACCGTGGTGCCCCACTCCGTCATGCACACGGACCTTAAAAGCATGAAAGCATGTTTCCCCTTCCCTGCGATCACGCTTCTCAGCTCTCTTCTCAGGCTCCCGCTGAAGTCTGAGTCCAGGGCGTGACTCCTCCCTTCCTTCCAGACAGCAGCGACATGAAGAGACACCCGCCGACTTCTTCTATTTCATCGACTTCCAGAGACACAACGCTGAGATTGCAGCTTTCCACCTGGACAGGTAGGGCCGGGCCCCGGGGACGTGGCGTGGACTTGGAGGGCTGACCGCCAGAGAGGGGCGCTGGGCAGACCCCCAGGTGGGAAGCCCCTGGCATTTCTTCCTTCTGGCACCCGGTCATTCGTGAACCTCAGTGTTGCCCTTGAACCCAACGCGATTCCTCACTCAGCCCCACCACTGAAAAACACAATGACCTAGAGAGAAAACTAACCCTGCCAGGAGGCTCAGGCTGCCACCTTGGAGCTGACCTTGCCCTTTGCTCTAGTTTCCTGCTCTGGAGACGGGGAAAAGGCATTCACCCCCATGTACCCCAGGAGTCTTAAACGATGTTAAAAGGTGAAAGCGCGGTCCTAAACTTCCTCCCCTCCTATTTGCCCGGCATTGCTACTCAAGGTGTGTTCTATGGACTGGCCGCCAGGGGGCACCACCCAGGAGCTTTTCACAAATGCCGAATCTCGGGCTCCCCCCTGGACCCACTGAATCAGAGCCTGCAAGTGAGCGAGATGCCAGGTGACTCGTTACGTACGTGGAATTACGAGAAGCTCTGACCTAGGACGCGGCCTGCGTTGTGCGAAGGCTTGCCCAGGAGGCCTGCCGGCATCGGGATTCCTTTTCCACCCCTTCCGATACGGGTTTGCCCTGGGCACGGTCAGCTCAGTAGCGCAGAGCGCCCTCGGCTGGCCGTGGTCGGGAATGGCAGTCGACGTCCAACGGGCCACCACCGCCCTCGCTGAGCAAGGCTTTGTCTCTTTCAGGATTCTGGACTTCCGACGAGTGCCACCCACAGTGGGGAGGCTAGTCAATGTCACCAAGGAAATCCTAGAGGTCACCAAGAATGAAATCCTGCAGAGTGTTTTCTTCGTCTCTCCAGGTGGAGTACTGGCCGGAGCAGGGTTTGCCACCGGGATGGGTTTATGCTGCCCCCGGACGCTCCTCCCCGGTGCACCCGAGCATCATGCATGTGAGATGCCAAGCAGGCTGTGTGGGCATGAGCTACAGCGCCAGCCTCCCCGGCATCAGATGTTACCCATGCAAACAAAGAGCATTCTAATCACACGGATGGGATGCCGGGAGACGGGCGGGGTCCCACGCTTTCTGTCCTGAGACATTTGAAAATTGGTACCCAGCATCCCCAGTCTAAAAGCATTCACGGGGCGCCTGGGAGGCTCAGTCAGTTAAGCGTCTGACTGTTGGGTTTCGGCTCAGCTCACCGTCTCATGCTTTGTGGGTTCGGGCCCTGCCTCAGGCTCTGAGCTGACAGCATGGAGTCTGCTTGGGATTCTCTCTCTCTCCCCGTCTTTCTTTCTCTCTCTCTCTGCCCCTCCCCCGCTGGCTCTGTCTCTCTCTCTCTCAAAATAAATAAATTGAAAAAAAAAAAAAAAAAGCATTCACAAGCCCTGACATCTGGAAATGCAATATTTTCTTCTTCTTCTGCCTCTTCCCAAGCTGTGGGTTCAGGGTTTCCCTTCCCTCCTAGAGGATTTGGGGGGCGGGGGGGGGGGCGCTGGAAAATGGCCTTGCCCCCTTCTCTTAGTCCTCTCTCTCCTCCGCACCCTCCAGCCAGCAACGTGTGCTTCTTTGCCAAGTGCCCATACATGTGCAAGACTGAATACGCCGTCTGCGGTAACCCGCACCTGCTGGAGGGCTCCCTCTCCGCCTTCCTGCCGTCCCTCAACCTGGCCCCCAGGCTGTCTGTGCCCAACCCCTGGATCCGCTCCTACTCGCTGGCAGGAAAAGAGGAGTGAGTTGGCCCCCTGGCCACAGTGCCCTGCCCCCGGCCCTCCAGGCTTGTCCCTGACAGTGGCTACAGTCCCTGTCCCAAGGCCTGGTGGCTAGCCTGGCTTTTGGACCCCAGAAGCTGTCCCCGACCATTTGCCTTACATGGATTCTGGAACCAGCTGTGCCTCGTCTCCCCCTTTCGCTCATGGATTCAGTTACAAAGAGCCTACTGTGTACCCAGTACTGGGTGCCAGGGGGTACGGAAACCAAAGACCCAGGCTCTCCCCTCGGGAGGCTCCCAGCCTAGTGGGGTGGTCAGACAAGAAGCCTTGAGTATGAAAACACGGTGCTACACCTGCTTGTCATACACACGAGCCCATGAGGAGCCCATGGGAGAGACGCCTGCTTCCCTATGGCTGTGGGCTCAGTGCCCACAGCAGGCGCTCAGTTTCTAGCAGGTGATGGAATGCATAGGTTCATCCGTCCAGACACTGCTGAGGAGAAGTGAGTGGAGAAGGGTTTCTGGAGGACAGGACAGATCCTCGGGGACTCGTGAAGGCAGGGTCAGAGCCCAGCAGATGGACAGGGACAAGGGGGCATTCTAGCAGAGGAGCATAGGAAAGGGAGAGGTGACAGAGAATTGGGGGCCTGGCAGGGGGGCTCCGAATGGTTCAGGGCCAGGGTCCAGGAGGCTCGGTGACAGGAGCTGCAGGCTCTGGCACGCGGTATCCCAGCCAGGAGTATAGCGCCCAGCAGAATGGATGCTCAGGACCCAGAACCTTCTTCGCCCCACGTGGGGTCTGCAGCCCCCCACCACGTCTTTGCCCGGGGGCCTCCTGTGTCCCCAGCTACCACCCGCATGCCCAGGACCTGCCGGCAGCCCAGGGTGGGATCGGGGAGGCAGGGATCGGAGGGGGCGAGGGGAGGTGTGAGAAGGACCCCCAACACCTTGCCATCTTGGCTCTTCCAGCCCCAGGACTTCTTCTCCCCCTCAGGTGGGAGGTCAATCCGTTGTACTGCGACACGGTGAAACAGATCTACCCGTACAACAGCAGCCGCCGTCTCCTCAACATCATCGACATGGCCATCTTCGACTTCTTGATAGGTAGGTCCCCGGGCTCGGGCCCTGGGCCGCAGCGGCCCCCTGCTCTTGGGCTGGGATTCGCCATGACCTTGGGCGGAAGAGTTGCAGCCTGGAGCACGAGGACTGAGTGAGCTGGGGAGCGGCCCAGGTCCCAGACGACAGAAGTTCCCATGCTCCCCTCTTCAGAGAGGACGTCACTCGGGAGGCAGGCACGCGGTGTGAAAACGGCCCACCGGAGGGCTTGCTTGCCTGGGTTGGCTCCCTTCTCCCTCTGCGGCTCCACTCAGGACCCCGGGGAAACAGCCTGTGGCCCTGGGTTCGGAGTCCGGCCTCAGCCGGTGACAGGCCTCCGTGCCCGGGAGAGCTCAGAGGTCCGCAGCGTCTGCCCTCCTTCACAGGGAACATGGACCGTCACCATTACGAGATGTTCACCAAATTTGGGGATGACGGGTTCCTTATTCACCTTGACAACGCCAGAGGGTAAGTGGGCCAACGTCCCTGTCCCGGCCATGGCCCTGGTGCGGCTGCCCGGGGCAAATGGGAGGCCCTTCCCCGTCCCGTTCCCGGCCGCCTTGCCCCACTCCTTCCACTTCGCTAAGTGACGCTAGAGTCCCCTCCTACCTGAGAGCGTTACTGAAACAGACTCGCGTTTTCCGTATTTTTTTTCACCGTGTGGTTCAGTCTTGGAGGCGGAACACACGGTTCATCCTCAGTGCCGGGTCCCCTGTAGTTAGGGAATGAATGAATGAACGAACGAACGAACGAATGAATGCACATCTTTGGACAGAGGCTTCTGTGAGCTGATTGAGGAGGGGGCTGGAGAGGAAGCCACCACGATCCCCGGCGTTTTACCCCAGGGCTGTGAGTCAAAACAAGGCTGAGGTAGAGGAGAGAGGCAATCATTAAGGAGGGGCTGTGGGCCACCCTGAAAGCCCGTGTCCCCTTCCAGGTTTGGACGACACTCCCAGGACGAACTCTCCATCCTGTCACCGCTGTCCCAGTGTTGCAGGTAAGCTTTCAGCTCCGGGGCAGGTCACGATCGCGACCCTTCACGCTCTGAAGGTCTCAAGTGTGCGCTAGGACGCCGGTGGGAAGGATGAAGGGAATGACCTCCTTTCTGGTACGGCCACAGAACCGTCCCCAGCAACAGCCTCTTTCACCTTTCAGCATAGGATGACTGAGGACCTCAAGGCTTGCAAACCCTCCGGTTGCCGAGTTGAATCCTTAACCCACTCAGAGATCTCACTCTTGCAAAGCCTGGGTCTTCAACGGGACTAATCACATCTCTGCTTCGCTCGGCACTCACAGAAGCTCAGATTACTACCTGCTCACAGGTCTAAGATCCTGATGGAAATCCCATAAACTTGGGGCGCCCGGCTGGCTCAGTTGGTAGAACACACGACTCTTGATCTCACATCAGGTTGGGGGTTCGAGCCCCACATTGGGTGTAGAGAGTACTTAAAAATAAAATCTTAAAAAAAAAAAAAAAGTCCCATAAACTCACGTCAGGTTGAAAGGAGGTAGTTAGACTTGGTGCGGCCGCCATTCTCTAGAGAATGTCTAATCCACCTCCACACCTCTCCGGGGCTCAAGTCAGGCTCGTGAAATGGCCCACCTGCTCAGGTGCGGTATCTAGATCTAACTAGAAATCCCGGGATGCGCGCCTAGCAAAACCACCTTTCATTTCCAGCTGGAAAACTCAGAGCGAAGCATGTTCTTTATCTGCTTCCTAGCTTCATTTAAGCGTGCCTCCCTCCATCCCTCCCTGTCCTCCTCAGGCGAGGCAGTGACTGTTGAGAAAGCCAGTCGGACAGTTAAGCTGCTTACACATTGAGTGCAAGTCGGATCCCCCCACATACGAAGAAATCAAATTCCTAAAGCCCGGATTGGTTCCACCCCATTGCCATCCCTCCAAGAACCTGACACAGAGAAATCGTATAAAGTTGGCAAGGAACAACCGGGAGGCTGGCTTTTGAGATGGCAAACGTCCTCATCATGTCACCTGCCAGAAGCTTCTCTCGTTGGCTTTAAATCTCCTTGAGATGCCATTAAATGTGGCTTATTTCCTTTTCCCTGGTTTTCGTTAAAATGGGCTCGAAAAGACCCCGGGGAAGGCGGCTCCCAGGACATCAGCTACAACAGCTGCTTGCGGGGAACCGAGCTCAGGCAGGCTTTTCCCTTTGCATTTACTTAACTTGCCTCCTCTGACTTTGTCCTTCCAGGATAAAAAAGAAAACGCTTTCGCACCTGCAGCTGCTGGCCCAAGGCGACTACAGACTCAGTGACGTGATGCGGGAGTCTTTGCTAGAAGACGAGCTCAGCCCCGTCCTCACGGAGCCCCACCTGCTGGCCCTGGACCGGAGACTCCAAATCATCCTACAGACAGTGAAGGGGTGTGTGGAGGCCCACGGAGAGCAGAGCGTCATAGCCAGTGACCCCGCAGGAGAGTCGGCCCCGGACTCTGGCCGGGCTAACCCGACAAGCTAGGGGCCGGGTGAAGCCGCATGTCAGGGACGACGCCTGCAGCCGGCGGTGGACTCGGGTGCGGACCCCGGCTTCCTCGCACCCCCGTCGAGCGGGGAGGCGCTGGGTCAGGAAGTCCTGGGGCACCAGGATGATTCTACAGGAGCAAGACCCAAAGGAGAGGGATCCGCCGAACTTCCTCGGTGCACTGCTTCTCTAGGGGACCTCCTTGGCTCCCTCTTTCCCAGCAGGCACTGCTTCATCAAGGCCACAGACCAGCTCCTGAACCCACCAGGGAAATCTGGGCAGGAGTCGGGCTTGGAAGGCCGGGAAGCCTTGTCCCCGGGAAAAGGGTAGAACAAATAAAATAAAAGGACACCGGTGGCACCTAGCTGACCTCCAGATCCTTAGAATATCTACGAGGATAATTTCTGATCCAGATAAAATACCTGGCATCTCACAAGCAGACAAAAAAAAAAAAAAAAAAAAAAAATCTAAAAACGGTAGCTCTCCAACCGGTTCAAAGTAGACCTAACCCTTTCTATTTATGTCCCAGTCACTGTGGCCCCAGTGAATAGAATAATCCCTCGCTGACTGGTCTGGTCCAAAAGTAGTTTCTCCAACGTTATTACGAGAGGTAGAAAGAACATAGGAATTTGCTCAGAATATCTGAAAGGGGATGTGTTCCATCTGAAGAGTATTTAAATATCAAGTGAAAGGACATCAAGTATGTCAAAATTAGCGTCCGGCAACAATAGAAGGAACTTTAGTGAAGGGAAAAGCACGGCCGTCCCAAAGGGGGAACGGCACCGGAAAGGGCCCAGCACGTGCATGAGCCTGTACTCCGGCAGGAGAAAAGCCAGAGCCCACCCCTCCCCCACAATCCTCTTTTCCAGAAGGTCCCAGAACCTGTCACCCTCCTGGTCCTCGAGTGGCAGGGGGCTCTCTGGACAGGTCTGACGCTCTGGACGCCCCTCCCCAGCTGCTTTATCCAAAAAGGACTAAATTGAGTTGACTTTCGAAGCCTCCCTTAGAAGTTGAGTACATAGGGGTCGCGTCCCCTCAGCTTTCTCCCTACTGACTCGCCCACATCAGAGAGGCCTGTCACCGGAGGCTCTGTCTCACGTGCCCTAAGTCAGGTCTGAAAACCCAAGTGACAGGAACGTAGTCCTCCTGTGGGAGTGATCAGTCAGTCCACAAGTAAAAATGGCTGCCTTGATCACATCAACTTCTCTGAGGCCAGAGATTCCAATTCTAGAAATGTGAGGTGGGGTGGGGGGGCCGGGGGGCGGGGGGAGACTTGAAAGCTGCCAGTGAAGCAGGTCCCAGGTCAGCAACCGGAAAGGTCACCCAAGCCCTCCTCACTGGACAGTGACACAGGTCTTTCTGACCCAGCTGGTCCCCGTAAACCTGGGTCTCTGTGACATTCACTGAGCTTGGGTTAGGAGAGTCAACAAACAGGTTTCTGAGACTCCCGAACACACAGGGGGAACCCCTGACCCTCCAATGTATACAGGAAAAAATGGTCTCAGAGAGATTAACTCATATCACGCCAGTGAATGATTTAAACCAACTCCCAGGTGTTCTTTCCACTGTGACACAAAAACCCAACGGTACGGCAGTCTGTGAAGTCGTGTTTGTTTCCGGAGAAAATGAACCCTTTCGTAGAACCTTCACCCCAGAGACTTCCATCACGGTAGGGCTCTACTACTGCTCAGGGCTTCCCACTTGATGGACTGTCTCCTACTTCAACACAGGGTTTCCTTTGGGTAGAGGGACCAGGTCACCGCACACAGGACGGCAGAAAAAAATATGCAGGCAAAGATGTTCCAAGAATAGCACAGAACAGTCTGGGATGTCGAGCTGCAGAGCCTGCGGAAGGCAAGCCACAGCCCCATGTCAAACCCAGCCACGCTGAGGACAGTGCGCTGGTGTGAGAATGGCCTATGATAAATTCTGGTGCATTTTACAAACTGAGAGTAACAGCAGTCGGTTTGACTACAATACGTAGAGTACGGAGAGATCTAATTATTTGCTTCAACGCTCCATTATTTTTTCACTGATGCGGAGGACAAGACTGCATCAATGTCAAAAATACCAGAAAGCAAAAAGGCTCCTCTCTTACGATGGTCAGGTTCTTCTAACACGTCCATTCTGGGCCACTGTTCAACTTCCCCTAACACAAAAATTCTCCCCTCTTTGTAAAAACTTTTCACGTTACTATGGACAACGAACTGAAAAGTGAAAGGACATTGTACAGTACATGAATTGGGAGAGGAAGGGGTTGGAAGGCATTTGTTTGAGCCCGCGCAAAAGCCGGGAGGACAATCTGAGCTCGAAGACTGGAGAAAGTGCAGTGGGTTCTCTTATTCGTGGTAGTTTTACGGTCTATAAAGTCTCTGCAGACGCCAAATTGGTGGAGACTGAATCATCCGCTCCCAGAGGACACACGGGGGGTAGATTCCCAGCCTCTAGTGGCGACACTTTTGTAAACAAATCAATACATAATCTTGACTCGTGTGTTGAAGACACCACCCTATGCGTTGTCGGTTTACAACACCGAACTTGTGGCCAACAGCACTGCAACTCACGCCTGAAAGAAGCGGCTTAATACACTTCCTTTCCCCACCAGACACACATCACGGCTTTCTCGCCCTTAGGAACACTAGTTAGCACTTCAGCACTACACTTGGGGGCCATTTCAAATGGTGCAGTCACCAACAGAAAGCGCAAAACTGCCAGAGTAGCACTAAACAGACCGTGAAACAGACATGTGATGACAGTGTGAGAGCCGAAACCAGAAGGCAGAGCATCCCTTTGTTCAAGCTCAGCTGGGCACCCGCATGTTGGGAGAATCAAAGTCTTTGCCCCTCCGCCCATGTCCCCGAATGACAGGGAAGGTGCTCCGTGTACCGACTTGAGGGGGGAGGGGGGTCACAAATTTTAGCCGGTAGGCAAATCTGCAGAATTCACCAATACAACACCACGAATATACAAGGACCAACTGTGTAACTCATTTGAGATTAACCAAGATGGTAAAAAAAAAAAAAAAAAAAAAAAAAAAAAAAAAAGCTCTCCATCTAGTGGCGACTTGGGAGAATCACAAAGCTACTTAAGCTAAATTGGCAGAACTTGGCACAAAACGAGAAAGATTACACTCGCTAGTAGTTTGGGTTTTAGGTTGACTCGGGATGAAGTCACAGCTCTGAACTTACATTAACAAATTTAAACTTTAAATGTACACAACAATACCGATCTCTATGTGAAAGTTCCACAGGGTAAGAGAGAGGTTTAAGATGTTCCCTTTTTACTGGTAGTGGTTAGGATAGCTCACTTTAGGGGGAGCATTAAATGGCGATGTGGCCTTTGCATTTCGGTGCTGTTTTAGCCGTCTAGAAACACAGTGCCGGGGCCTAACACAAATACAAGAAAGGATTCCGTTATTAATCCATGACCAGCGATAAAGCAGGATTAAGAAAATGATCATCTGGGGAAGCCTGGGTGGCTCAGTCAGTTGAGCGTCCGACTTCGGCTCAGGTCATGATCTCACGGCTCGTGGGTTCGAGCCCCGCATCAGGCTCTGTGCTGACAGCTCAGAGCCTGGAGTCTGTTTCAGATTCTGTGTCTCCCTCTCCTCTGCCCCTCCCCCACTCACACTCTGTCTCCGTCTCAAAAACAAACATTTAAAAAAAAATTTTTAAAGAAAATGATCATCATGCTCCTCCAATTCTAAAATGTCAGCATCTAAGTCAGCAAAAGACAAAAAACAATTCCACACGAGCCAGTGTTCTAGAAGAATGAGAACAGAAACAGCTCAGTCAATCCAAGGAAGTTCTCTTCAGTTATTTTCTGTGGTGACTCTACATGCTCCGCCTCCAGGGGGCTGAGGGAAGGGGCTACTAAATCAGGGCAAATCAAAATTAAAGAATGTTCGGGAATAGGACACATCTTCACTGGATGTGAAGACATTAATACCAATAAACTAATGAGTACAACTGAATCGTCTCAGAAACCTGAGGAGTAGCAGAATTAAGACTCCATGAATGCAAAATATATAGAAGCATACCTAAATAGCCAAATGCATGTACTGAATTTAAGCCACAGAGTATGCGGATACAGAAATGACGAATCCCATGAGCTCTGGGAAAGTTCCAAGGGCAGAGAACCACTCTTGTCTCAAATAAAAAGGAACTCTTTCGGCTTTTGAGTTAACCTTTTCCTTCTATTGCTCAGTGAACAGGTCGGCTAACAACTCAATTATGCTTCGAGTAAGGATTTCGGACTCATTCTTTAACAAACTGAATTGGAAAACGTTGAAAACAAACATAATCCCTTCAAAACACTAATCCCGTAATTCACTTGATTTTCATTCTTGCCCACCCGATTTCAAAGTTTCTGGGGGAGACAGGGAAGAAGACAACAAGGAAAGGAGAAGGGGAAGAAAAACCGATTCATTTAAGAATGTAAATTATTTCATTTTTTTTATTACTTGACCTACCGTTAAGACAATCTATAACAAAAAGAATAGAGTATATTAGCACACACAGTATAACCAGACTAGTAAACCAGGAAACAATACAAAATGGTCCTTTGGCCATCTGTACTTTCTAGAGCAATAAATCTCTTAAATTCACTTAACCACGCCCGGAAACAATGACTTCTAAAGCCCTGAATATCAACTAAGACAAATTATGCCAGTTGTGATTTCTGACATATACTCAGATTGCACAAAGAGAAAGCTTTAAATGTGATAACTTTTCAGTTTAGACTTAAAGTTCCTTAGATTAAAAACTACAAAAGGGAGTAAACAGCAAGCCAAATGATTTAAGAGCAAAACTCATTTAGAAGGCATTATATGTATCCAAATACACGTGAACATGATTATATACATATACGAAACTGTGCAAACTTACGGCATTCTAAAGAATTCAGTTAAGTACAGTTTTGGCATTTAAACAAAGATTAAATCAAGCTTTAAGCTAACAAGAACAGAACTTTTATTTTTCATTTTTAAATAGAAAAGATAGCTAAACACAAAGTACAGATCAGAAAACCTTCATTTAGTGTAATTTTGAAAAACACAAAAATTTGTAATGTGGTGGCCATCACACTAAAATGTAAATAAAACCGCTTTCCCAGATTTATCCTCCAAACTCAGTTAACAAAACCTGAAAACCGTTCAAATCTATGAACCAAACCTGCCATGACCAATTTAAATTCCCCAGGAAAGGGCTGGAAGTCCCGGGACTGATAATCACAGCCAGTTGCCCACAGATGGAAAAACGCTTGCAGTCACTCCCCAACGTAACCGTACGTTACATATAAATCACAATGAAAACAACAGCGCCTAACATGACAGAACTGTGAAATTTTGTTTAAAAAAAAATAACAAAAATAAAAATAAACCACTGGGTTATCACTGGTGCACATAGAATAATGGAACAGAGAAGGATGTTGAGGCTGGAAAAGACTGAAATAAGGTGAAGACTCGAAACACAAGTCTGCTGTAAAACATCAAGAACGTTTGCCAGGGAAAGAAATGCTAAATGGAAAAGCAGAACTTCTCAACCTGGAAGAACAGAGACACGCCTCACCGCCCCCCCAGCCCGTGTAGAACACTCTTCCCAAATCTCCCGCCCCAGGGAATTTAGCGGCACAGAGTCCCCAGCACTGAACTCTGTGCCCCTGGCACCTCTCCCTTTACCAACACCACCTCCATTTTTCTGCTAGGACATTCGTCCCGTGTGTTCTATTCCCAGCAAACTCAGTCTCCTGCAGTCGGTGTTTAATGAACACAGGAGGGAATCCCAGAGTCAACTGAACCGTGTACATTTAGCCAAGAGCTCTAAGTTAACGACCAAGAGCGTAGGCCTCAAATCCTTATTCCCGACTCGGCATCTGGTGATCAGCATTTGGCACTAGCTGGGTAAATACGGGTCTAATCAGAATTTTTGAGCTGAGGCAGACGTAGTTAATCCGTAACTCAGTGTTTGCAGCCTAGATCTGGTTTCAAACTCAAAAGGCAGGCAGAGATAGCCACATCTACACATGGCAGAACTGGGAAACACTAACAATAGGACACAAGACCAGGAGAAGGGGCTTGACAAAAATTCTGATGAAAAGAAAAAAAAAGAAAGAAAAAACTCAACAGATCACGTCCATCCGATCCTTAGCAAAAATGGGCGTTTTCCCACCCTTAAGCTAGTTTAAGTACAGGCAGATGTCTTTCTACTATACTAGGATTTTTCTAGCTCTGTTTTTCCTAATCCTCAGAACTTAATGAGAAATCATTAATTCTATAGAGCAGTACAGCACATATGAGTACAGTCTAAAATATGCCTACGGTAACCGGAAAGTTGTGTCACTGAGCGACAGAAGCCCCTCGTGCTGTCACCCCCCTGCCCTACGCGGCCGCCCGGGCTGAGCAACTACCACTGCACAGAGAGAAAAGCAGTAACAGCGGAGTCTCCACAGAACTCTGTTTATTTAACTGCGTCGGGGCATCCGGTCAACGCTCCACATGAAAAACGGTGCGATAGAAGCGACTTTGAATACAAACAGACGAGAAGCCGCCGTGCTGCCAGGAGGGGGGAAAGCCGTCTGCGCGAGGGAGGCACGGACCGGGGACAGGACGACAGGGAGGCACGGGAGGCGGGTCTCAGACAGACAGCGACACAAAACTGTTGTACTGCTGGATGTTTCGCTTGAGGATATCTGAGCACGGGCCGAGGACGCGCTCAAATCTGGGTCGGTCCAGCTTCACGCACTTCAAAGGGCCGCGAGCGACCACCGTGGCAGCGCGAGGACGGTTCATCAGGAGCGCGATCTCACCTGCGAAGGGGGGGACAAGTGTCAGGGGAGGCGGGCGTCCCGGGAGCACCCCCGCGGGGGCGCTTCCGAGACACGAGGAGGCCGCGTCTACCGCTCTTCAAGCCCGGCACGGGCCCCACGACATCCGCACTTAAACACGACCAACAGGAGACCGTCGGCGACCGGACTACTGATGGGTAAAGGTCACAATCTCCCTCTCTCGGAGAGCCAAAAAGACTACGGTGAAAAAGTAATATTCGGGAGAAAGACAGAATGAAGAGAGACCTCTCAGCGTTATCTCCCTGAGAGGGGACTCGAACTACGTACTTGAAGGACAGCCACGTACCGAAATAGTCAGAAGGCCCCAGTCTTCCCACTTCGACAAACTCTTCGTTTTCTGACCGACGTTGTAGCACAGCAGCTGAGCCCTGTAATAAAACCACCAAATGGCAAAACAGATACTTTCAAATCCAGGGTGCCCCTCTGCAGATGCAAGCGGGGCTACTTTGTCCTAGAAAAATAAAAAAAAGACGCGGCGGCGATTTCAAATCCTCCCGTTCGCGTAAAAGATGACTCGAGAGAGTCACGACGTGAGCTCCAGTCCCCTTCTGCCCCACGGCCCTGCCGGAGCCCCTTCTCACACCCAGGAGCCAAAGGGCTGAGACTCGGGTTGGCAAACCGCAGCCGGGGGGGGCCCAACCCGAGCTCGCCGCCTGTTTTTATAAACGAAACGTCACAGGAACACACCAACGCATTTACACGCCGTCTCTGGCCGCTTCTGCGCTGCACTCTTGCGCCAAGAGTCGAAGTGCGAGCGCTGAGTCTTTGCGACAGAAACCCCACGGCTCACAAAGCCTCAGTCACTTACCAACTGGCCTTCCAAAGAAACAGTCGCTCGACTCCTGGCTTTTAGCAATTAGCATCTACTGAGCCACATTCCTACAAAAGCTGCTCTTTAGGCTCTGGTTGGCGGGCAGGAGTATCTGCTATGCATTTCCATGAATTGTGAAGATAGAAAACATAGTAGCTTTCAGCCTTTACACGCTTGCCTTTAACCCTTATTTGCCAAATGGTCCAGACACGCGATCTTAACAAGGACAGTACAGACCCGTAATAGTTTGTTACGCTAAATGGGTAAGTTTCACTTGGCTTGCGTGATAAAAGATCGAGGAGCTCAGAATCTGGCCATTACTTCCTGAACAGCCCTTCCAGAACGGACTCCAACTCATTTAAAATACGGTGGCCTGGCACAACACCATTTCTAAGTGAAAGATAATTTTTAAATAAAATCTATCAGGTATTACTAAAAAGTGAAGCTGGAAATCAGAATGAGCCCCTCTTCTCTCTTATGGTGTACTGCTTTTTCCCCCCAATATCAAACACAGGCTCCGTTACCTCTAAAATAATGAAGAACTCGTCCCCTGGTTCACCCTGCACCACAATCTTCTGCCCATCCTCAAACTGAACAGGTTCCAACGCATCAGCGACTGTGAGACGTTCCCACTTGTCCAGAGATTCTGAAAGGCGAGAATCGAAAGAATTTCTCTACGCTAGTTGTCACTGCTAAAAATGTCAAAACTATCAAAACGATGAGTCACATCGCCATGCCCATTTAACATTCTAGTAGTGTTGCAGGTTCAACATGGCGCCTCTCTTCAATGACCTCAAGTCTCACCAAGATCCTCCTCCTACTTACAGATAACTCTTAGATCCTTACTTCAGTGGTCCAGTGGCCAGGTTAACTTATCAACTGCACCCAATGGTAAAGGAATAAAAAATGTAATCATTAAGTCTTCCTGAAGAACACCGTCCATGCGAATCAAGACCCAAAAGTCATAGAGAGTGTCACCATCCGTACTATCCCAGAGGTTCACAGAAATAACTTACCTATTTAAACCCGAAGTTGAATTTATTTATGAAACCCACGAGGAGAACCAGACAACAGTTCCCCAAAGCCAAACGGAAACCCAAGTCATTAAGTAAATGTAACCCACTCAGAGAAAGGACAAACGCGGGGGGAGAAGTCAACTCGCTCTAACAAAATGGCAGAAGACTATTCCCTAAGAATCACCACCCCCCCCCCGCCCCGCCCCCGGCAGAGCAGGTTGTAACAACATCTGTGAGGCCGTGAAACAAAATACAACTATGTCCAGTTAACCTGCTTTACTCAATTTCAACAAACTTCCAGCACTTCTTCAGAGAAAATCAGAAAATGACACCTAATTTTTCTACAGAGAAAAGGCATTCGTGGAAACGCTCGACTCTCCTGAACCAGTCAACTCACCGACGGAGCAACAGAGACAGAAATCAGAGGGGGAATGACTGCCAATGTCCATCAGCAAAGAAGGACACTTTTAGCCTTTCTGTCTCTCCCAGAGGAATGAGTAGCACATAATTCCAGGAAGTTTTTCCCACGTCCACCACTAGTAAAGAGGTGTATCATAGATTAGTAGATTAAATACACTGTAAAATTACTTCTAACTTGGTCAAACTTCAACTTTGTGTTTGTCATTACTGTTAGCAAAAAAAAAAAAAAAAAGAAAAAAAAAAAGAAAAAAGTGAGTTGATAACCAGGGCAGTTTTTATGACATAAGCATGTATCACTAACACTTCAATTTAACAATTCTCCGTGCAATCTTCCAAAACTCACCTAAAATAGATACTTTACTAAGAAACTCCTCATACATCTTCCGCTTTCTCAGCGTGCTTCCCTATAAATGAAAAAAAAAAAAAAGTGATCTTAAAAATGTGTAATTATCACATAACGCTGCGGAATAAATATTAAATGTTAAGTAAACATTAAAAAAGAAAAAAAGTCAAAGCTTGCTGATGCTTCTTGATGCTTCGTGTTGAAGACAGCAAAGCCGCTGGTTCAGCTTAATAAGCAGCTGAGTAACTCGCCCTTAAAAGTCAGACCAGGCATATGGCCAAAGAAGGTGCCTAGGACAAGCAATTAATGAAAGGCCAGACGCACCATCAATTCTCCAAGAAAGCTACCAAGTTACGTGAGTGACTAGAGCTGAACGTTATGTCCAGCCCAGGGTTCTTGCCCACGACCCCAGTCTTCCACAGAACGAAGGAGAGAAAACGGCTACCACTTGCAGACCTTCTACCGCAAACAGTCCCCCAGCCCCTGACTTAACCAAGCTGTCTTATCTGTGAGGTCTGGTAAACGCCAAGCATCTGGAGGAAGGAGAGGGGGGAGCACAGTCCTCTGGAACGTCCTTACAGGCGCGTAGACGTCTATCTCCACACACACATCCCCCAAACACCTCAAGTGTTCGAAGTACGTCCAACTGCAGACTGTCAAATAGCCAGACAGGCACGGCACAAATTTAAGGAAACCATTCAAGAGGACGAAGGCCAGCAGCTGGCACTTAACATCTGAAACTACTCTATAAACCTGTCACAAGGTTCTACATGAGCAGAACGTTCCGATGGTTTTATCATTTTGTTTCTTCCTCCAGTCTTACGAGGGGACGTCTGCACTACCGACAACCCCCCTGCCGTTTAGGGAAGCGGGTTACTGGCGAACGGCCGTAAGGCACTTCGTGCTCTCAGAAGCAGCACCTGGCAAGCTACCTGACGTGCAAATGGGGACGTTCCCAAACGTGGGCTGACCACTACAGACGCACCACATGTGTCTCCCGTGTTATTTGCAGCCAGACATTTGTTCTAAAAGACCTGGCGATAAGACTCAAACACCCGTGACACAGACTGAATTCTACGTCGCACTCCAAGAGCCGTGCCGGCTCACCATGAGGATTCTTCTGTAGCTGTCCCGGTCGATACCCCAGAGTTTCACATTCGTCTTCGCTTTGACAGTGGCGGCTCTAGGCGTTCCATAGATCAAAGCGAGTTCCCCAAAGCTGCCTCCTTCCCCAACGCTGGTTGCCCATTCGTTGTTGACATAGACCTAAAAGGCAAATGACAAAGGACCGGTTGTTTCCTACACACACAAACACATTGGGATTAAACACCTTCCAAGGAGCCAGAATACTCAACTTGGTTTCTAAACCGGAATACATGATGTTTGTAGCACACAGCAGCGCAAACCCGAGTGTCTGTGATTCACGGGCTTAATTACCCGACATGAGAACGTTCCCCACGGGGAGGATCAGGGCAGAGGTAAACGAAGCGTCAACCGCGTGTACATTTCGAGAGTGCCGTGCCTCCTGCAGACGGCACTGAACTAATGATCCTGCGACAGCAGTGCTGTTATTATGCCCATTTCCCTTGTAAACAAGGTTCACAGGATCAAGAGAGCTGTACCTAGTCTCAGCGCCAACTCCCAGGTCTGACGGACAGTCTCCCTCACATCTACCTTACCACACAGTACGCACAAGCGCCTTAACCGGGGACTCCAGCAAGAGATTTAAACTGAATGTCTAGCGAACGAAATTGCCTTTCGATAGGTTAAAAAGTTTCTCTGTGTCATTTAAAATACCTGGCAAAAGATGTTGCTGGAATTTGACATACGAGGCTTTTAACAGCCCTTCAGAAACTCTTACAAGTAATCAGTATCGACACATTCACCTTTACGACTATCAACATGTTTCTATTATTAAATCTTACATCCATCTCTCCTTGATCAATCACATAGAAGTTATCCCCTTCATCACCTAAAACAGAGTACAAAAAGTTAGGTGTATAATGCAAATTGAGGAAACATACATCAGAACTATCAAATTAATGTAAAAATAAATTTATTTTACAGAGGTGCCATCAAAGAAAGCGTGTTATAAATTAACACAACCTTTCAGAAAGTCCAACGATATATTTTTAAAGCCATAAAATTGATCAACTTTTTAGTCATCTCATCATGGTAAAGAACAGCTCTGAAAAATAACTTAAAACGAAACAAAAGCTGTATGTGTACAAAGACAGTACCCGCTACATGATCATGACAATAAAACAAACAGAGTAAGTGACAAAATATCAGACTATCACTACACTGGAAAACTCAAGGATTATGAAGACCCACGAAAATATCAAGAGTAAATAAAAGAAAACAGGGGAGGGGGATACCCATAAGGTTGGATCCATGTCAATACACAAGGCAAAAAAGCTAAGAATCAGAAGCCCGAGAACCTTATGAACAGATGTGCTATGTGATTCAGAACGCAACTGCTTTGCCGCTTCCTACTTTATTTTACTCTGTAAGTGGTTAATAATATAAAGGATATACGAAATATATATGGCTCTAAAATCTCACACAACATTCAAAATTAAAATGCAATATCCTCCAAAAGTTACTATAAACAAAACTGAATCAGATACTAGAGAAAACAGTAGTCCTTTAGGGAAAGTGTGCCTTTTAGTTCAAAGGACTTTTTTTTTTTAACGTTTATTTATTTTTGAGACAGAGACAGACAGAGCATGAACGGGGGAGGGTCAGAGAGAGAGAGGGAGACACAGAATCTGAAACAGGCTCCAGGCTCTGAGCTGTCAGCACAGAGCCTGACGCGGGGCTCGAACTCACGGACCGCAAGATCATGACCTGAGCCGAAGTCGGACACTTAACCGACTGAGCCATCCAGGCACTCCAAAGTTCAAAGGATTTTAATTAAAAAAAAAAAAAAAAAAAAAAAGGATCAGTTGAGCGGATCATGTGATTTTTAGCATCTGTCTTGTTGATGCGGTGGTGTAGGACACTGATTGATTTACAAATATCGAACCATTCTTGCATCCCCAGAATAAAGCCTGCCTGCCTGTGATGAATGATCCTTTCAATGTCTTGCTGAATATGAATATTTTGTTGAGGATTTTTGCATCTGTGTTCTCAGTGATATTGGCCTATAGTTTTCTTTTCCTGTGGTATCTGTCTGGTTTTGGCATCAGGGTAATGCTGGCCTTGGAGCATGTATCTGGAAGCTTCCTTTCCTCCTCTATTTTTTCAAATAGTTAGAGGAGAATAGGTATTAACTTTACAAGGAACATACTTCAACACAACAAAAGGCCATATGCAAAAAACAAACAGCTAACATCAGAATCAAAGGTGAAAAACTGAGAGCTTTTCCCTCTCTGTTCAGGAACAAGACGAGGATGTCCACTCTCACCACTTTTATTTAACACAGAACTGAAGTCCTAGCCACGGCAATCAGCGCAAAAAAGAAATGAGGCATCCATATTGGCAAGAAGTTTCAACTGTCACTATCTGCAAACAACACGAACAACACTATACATAGAAAATCCTAAAGACTCCAACCAAAAACTACGAGAAGCAATTCATGAATTCAGTCAAGTGGCAGGATACAAAATTAATAGTCAGAAATCAACAGCATTTTTATACACTAGTAACAAAGTAGCAGGAAGAGAAATTTAAAAAGTAACACCATTTACAAGTGCACCAAAAAGGAATAAACTACCGAGGAATAAACGAAAGAGGTAAAAGATCTGTACTCTAAAAACCGTAAATCACAAATGACAGAAATGAAAGATGACAAGGACAAACAGAAAGCTATTCCATGGTCATAGGACTAAAAGAGTTAATGTTGTTAAAATGTCCATATTACCTAAAGCAATCTACAGATTCAGTATGACCCCTATCAAAATATCAACAGCATTTTTCACAAAACTAGAAGAAATAATACTAAAAATTTGTATGGCAGCACAGAAGACCCCAAATAACCAAAGCAATCCTAAGAAAAACAAAGCTGGAGGTATCACAATACCAGATAGACTTCAAGATATACTACAAAGTTCAGTAAACAAAACAGTATGGTACTAACACAAAACGAGACACACAGATCAGGGAAACAGAACAGAGCCTAGAAATAAACACACAAGCCACACAGAGGAAGACAGATACCATATGGTTTCACTCTTATGTGGATCCTGAGAAACGTAACAGAAACCCATGGGGGAGGGGAAGGAAAAAAAAAAAAAAAAAAGAGGTTAGAGTGGGAGAGAGCCAAAGCATAAGAGACTGTTAAAAACTGAGAACAAACTGAGGGTTGATGGGGGGTGGGAGGGAGGGCAGGGTGGGTGATGGGTATTGAGGAGGGCACCTTCTGGAATGAGCACTGGGTGTTGTATGGAAACCAATTTGACAGTAAATTTCATATATTAAAAAAAATAAAATAAAAATAAAATAAAATAAAATAAAATAAAATAAAATAAAGAAATAAACACACAAGTATATGCTCACTTAATCTACGACAAAGGAAGCAAGAATACACAACGGGGAAAAGACAATTTCTTCAACAAATGGTGCTGGGGAAACTGGACACTACGTGCAAAAGAATGAAACTGGGCCACTTTCTAACATAATACACAAAAATAAACTCAAAATGGATTAAGGATCTAAATATGAGACCTGAAACCATAAAAATCCTGTAAGAGAAAACAGTATTTCTCTCCCGTCAGCCACAGCAATATTTTTCTAGAGATGTCTCCGTAGGCAAGGGACTACATCAAAATCAAAAGCTTTCGCAGGGGCCCCTGGGTGACTCAATTGGTTAGGCATCTGACTCTCTCGATCTTGGCTCAGGTCATGATCCCAGGGTCCTGACACTGAGCTCCCCATCAGGCTCTGTGCTATTAGCACAGACCCTGCTTGGGCTTTTCTCTCTCTCAAAATAAATAAATTTACTTAAAAAAAAAAAAAAAAGTTTTTGCACAGCAAAACTTTTAAAATGTGTATTTATTAGTATTATTTAATATTATAATTATATATAATATATAATAACATATTAATATTTTGCACAGAAAATTTTTAGTATTTATTTTTGAGAGAGAGACAGAGACAGAGAGTACAAGTGGGGGAGGGGTAGAGAGAGGGAGACACAGAATCCAAAGCATGCTGCAGGCTCCAGGCTCCGAGCTGTCAGCACAGAGCCCAACGCGGGGCTTGAACTCATGACCCGCCAGATCATGACCTGAGCCAAAGTCGGACGCCTAACTGATTGAGCCACCCAGGCACCCGTGTGTGAGTTTTTAATATAAATGCGGGGACATAAAGCATTAATGCAAGTCAAAATGTCTCAGTGAACACGTTTCAGCAGTTTAACTTTATGTAACAATAATAAATAACCCTGTTACATTTTTCTGGACAATGCCAACCTTTGGATTTTCTTAAAACAAGTATATTGATGACAACTAAATAGTGTTTGCAGCATTCTTATCAGACAGTAGATGTGATCCATTCACTATGCTTTTCTAACTGAGTTGTCCTACACACAAGTACATGTTTTTAACGTTGTTGATCTTCTGTGCTGTCCACGTTAAGTCTGCTATCAGAATACGTTAAACCATTTTAAAAAATGAAAAAAAGAAATACCAGTGATCCAATAATTCCACTACTGGGTATTTACCCGAAAAAAATGAACACACGAATTTGAAAAGATCTATGCAGCCCTATGTTTACCGCAGCACTGTTTACAATAGCCAAGATATAGAAGTACCCTAAATGTCCATCCACAGGTAAATGAATAAGGAAAATAATGGAACATTACACAGCCATAAAAAAAAAAAAAAAAATCAGAAGACCGTGCCATTTGCAACAACATGGATGGACCTAGAGGGCATTATTCTAAGTAAAATAAGTCAGATTGAGAAAGACAAATATCCTATGACTCCACTCGTAGGTAGAATCTTAAAGAAAAAGCACACACACCCACAAATGAACAGACACCTGGAAAGCAGAATCAGACCCATAAATACAGAGAACAAACCGAAGGCTGCCAGGGGGTGGGGGGAAGGGCAAAATGGGCAAAGGGAAGTGGGACAGGCTTCCAGTCACAGAATGAGTGAGTCACGGAGAAGAAAGGCACAGCGGAGGGGATTCAGTCAGTGACACCGTCATAGTCCTATAAAGGGACCGGTGGTACTACAGCCGTGGTGAGCACAGCTTAATGTACAAACCTGTCAAATCAGTAAACGGTACACCTGAAAACAATATAACATTGTGTGTCAACGATACTCAAAAAAAAAAAAAAGAAAGAAAGAAAGAAAGAAATCGGAAAATCCCGCAGTAGGACAGAAGGAAAATGGTAGGCCGAAAAGAAGAAAACGAACTCCAATTAACAAAATCCTGCAGGCCCACAGCACTGCAGGCCGCGGAAGCGGCAGCCCTTACCTTGCTGAATCACGGTCTCTCCGGCAATAAAGGAAACCGGAAACATGGCATCGAAAATATCGCTGCAAGACACACAAGGCCTCAAGTCACATCTCATGTGCATCTTCTATGGATTCCAAACACCACCCTTTGACTTAAAGCTCCCAGATCTTCAGCCTGGACCGTCATCGGGGGAAAGATTATCAAAACTTGCCGCGGTGAGCAGACTAGTTTGGGACCACGGGTGTTCTGAAAAAACAGTATAACCAAGAACCCGAACCTACCTTCTCTCATTGTCATCAAGATGTGAAAAGAGCACATTCTTTTCAATGGCTTTGGCTAAAGCAGCCATTGTCTTATAATCTTTTGGTATAACCTGGAAAAGAACAGAAGATCCAATGACAATTCCATAAACCAAAACCAGATCATGTCTGAACGTGCCTTTCAATTAAACGTCAAGATACGCTATGGTATTTACACAAGACTGCTTTGAGTTAACTATTTAACACAACACGCTTGTACTATCTGTGATCTACAAAGTACTCAATAAATATTGACTGACTAATCCCCTTTCCTACAACCAAGCCTATATTGAAGGCTCATACTTGGTTTCCAGTCAACGACTGAAGTCACAAACCATAACACCTTGCAAGGTCATTATTTTGAGGCAAAACTAAGCAGTTTATGACAATTAGTCATTTTTTAAACCGTGACCACGTACTATGAGCTTCACAGGCCTCTCGTCAGGACAACTCTCTTCCCCCTTCAGGCCAATAGCAGAACTCAAAATGGCAGGCTGGCTCCAAGGAAGAGCCAAAAGGAGGAAGGAAGCTTCCAGGATAAAAGGTTCACGACATGAGTTACGGGATGTCAAAAAGAAACCATGATTCAAGAGAAAAAGCACTGCCCGCTTCTTCTACTGCAAAGCAACCGGAAAAGAAAATCCCCCAAATACAACCGTTCGCTGTTTTACAATCATTATTAGTTATTTCCTCTAATGGCATGTTTAGTACAGTAACCTGTTCCCCGGGACCCAAGAACCGTACAGGACGAAGTACAACCCATCCTGTGTTTTACTATTCAGAATGGTGCAGGCATCACCACAGGCGGCTAGCGGACGACCACGTGGGTCCCGGAAACAGTGCCCCATCGTGCGGACAGCAGAACTACCTTTCTAACGTACGACGCAGCGTCTTCCTCCGTGTAGACTTCAGCACTGATGGCACCTCGTCGCCTCCGGCCCTTAACCACTGGGTTGGGTGGGGGAGGAGAGATCTCATCCTCCCTCGAATCTGCACGGGCGCTCGCCTTCTGCAGATTCTGAATCTGTTTGGCCTCCTCCTGAAAAAAATTACACGTTTATAAAATGAGGTCCTTCAGCATGTCGATTTGGTCTTCTCGTATCCTCTCTAGTGTGACCCAATCTCAATCACTGAAAATCTCTTCCTCTATTACCAATGTGAAAGTGAAGAGGGGAAAGGCCATTCCAAATGCAAAAAAAAATGGAGTCGAGTTTGAAAAGAAATACTCTGAAAGGGCTATACTGTTTCCTCAGATGATAGTAGACACCATATTTAATAATAAACGAAAGCCATTAGTACAAGGACACATAACATGCAAATAAAAAATTAGATACTGGTTATGGTAATACATTGACAACAATGCCTTCTAATGCACACAACAGCAATAAACTGCAAAACAAAATCCTGGGGAATTAGGTTTCCGTATGCTGCTACGGATAGCATGAAGACTCCCCACCACACACACACCCCAAAAGAATTGTTACCTAGAAATAACCACTCAGGCACAGCAAAGTGATACAACAATGTCTAGGTTACTGGGTTATTTCCTTAATTTAGTTAAGTATTCTCTGGATCTGCCATGTCAAGTCGATGCTAGGAAAAGACAATACCAAAACCAACGGGAAAGGGTCCTAAGCCTATGGAATTCATATTCTGGCTGGAGTCTCAGATATAAACAAATTATGAAATGATGCGATGGTAACCAAGAATTTAAGTAAGATCAGATCTAATAATATTTCTCCCAAAGGAGCTATAAGCATTCTTTATTATCTCTATTATTTATATTCTTTAATACCTTTATTATATTATTTATTATTCATTACACTGAAATTAAAACCAAAAGTTCACTTGTTTTTAATCTCATTACATCAATTCATACAAAAACTGAGATAAACTCTTTAATATTCTTACTTTTCAGATCCAGGGCCTTAAAAAGAAATGCCTCTTAACTGTGCAGTAAAGAAAGTTATTATACTTGATATAAAATAAAAATGAAAAAAAAAAAAAACAAACCCAAGAACGTATTCTCTACTATTGCTCTCATTCACTTGACTCATTCATTCTCCATTATTTTTCTAAACCATTTTTCAAATTCTAAATGAACTTATTCGCATTTACTGATAATTTCAAAAAGATTTTTGATAAAAGAAATTAATGAGATGCCTACTTTTTCTCTGACATGGTATTTAGCCCTGCTTCTACAAATAAAAGATATGCCACAACAAAGCCTAGGGTGATAACCATCAAGGTATTAACAATGTTAATTTCTATTAGGAGAATCATGCCTGATTTTTATTCTTTTCTGGAGAGAAGGTTTGGCTTTATTTTTCTCATTTCTCTGGATTTTCTAATTTTCAAACTTAGAAGAAAACACAGTAAGAAAAACATACAATGAAAACAATCTTCCTATGCTTTATACTAAATTACAAATGCATTTACTTCTTGACCAACTAATCCAGAAATTCTCCTTCTAAGAATTTATTCCAACATATACATATATGTGATAAAACATATATACTAAGTAACTCATTGTATCATTTGTAATAGTTTGTAATAGCCTAACAGTGGAAACAACCAAAATGGTCCTCAATGGTTAAATAAATTATAGTTTTTCCATACAATGGAATGCCATGTACCTGCTGGAAAACAGGAAGCTTTTTTATATATGAATTTGTAGGTAAATGCCCATATATTATCTATAGAAAACTGGCTGCACTCAAGAAGACAATGGAATGGGCCTTTTTACTATGTATTTATATAGTATTATAGAACAATGTACAATTTTACTCAGATAAAATATCTTCTATACTATGTTAGATTATATATTTATATAGGAAACAGATGTCATGCATTTCATTATATTTTATTATGTCACACCCTTTTGTACTTGCAAAATTTTGAACCATGTGCAAACATGTAACCATTTTCTTTAAAACTACATTTTTTAGAGGGGCGCCTGGGCGGTCAGTCAGTTGAGCAGCTGACTTCAGTTCAGGTCACGATCTCACGGTCTGTGAGTTCAAGCCTGGAGTAGGGCTCTGTGCTGACACCCCAGGGCCTGGAGCCTGCTTTGGATTCTGTGTCTCCCTCTCTCCTGCTCCTCCCCTGCTTGTGCTCTCTGTCTCTCAAAACTAAATAAATGTTTTAAAAAAAATTTTTTTAAACACATTTTTCAGAAAACCCACTTCATTTTCCTTCTGGTAATTCCAAAAACCAGTAAGTTTTCCCACCTCATACTAACAAAAAACTATAAAACTCGTGTCTCCTCAAATTTAGCTGAAGGCCATAAATTAAAACACAAATTCTACCTCCAAAAATCTGTCATTGGCATTTCACAAAAATTTCACGAAAAATGACACAAACGGCATCTCATTTGGAACGACATCTAAATGAATTTTTAAGATAATTTTTAAGGACCAAAAGCATTTTGATTTTTAACATCGTTTCATGGATCCTCTTTAAACAGCAATCAGATATAACCTCATCCTGGTGACTCACAGCCATTACTGAGATCGAATCCTAGTACATATTAGGATACATTTTTATATCCTTTTCCTTGCTGTCGTCATTCTGCTGCCAGCCTCTCCCCTCTTCGGTTTTCCCACTTATTAAAACAAAAGCCAAAAGGAGCCAAAAAACACACCAAAAAACCCTCCCAATCTACTTCATGGCTGCCGGCATTCGTCCTCGAGTTTAAGTTCTCAGTGTCCTCACCACTTACTTAACAGGCTTCCAACAATTACTCGTTCTCTCTCCCCCCTCGCCGTTCCACTCTTCCCCACAGGGGAGACAAACTTCCAAGCAAATGGACGTGGGGTGTGGCCTTGGAATGTAAGTGGACGCACCATACCGCGCCCACTTTGATGGTTTGCCCTGCTTGGGCTTCCGGTGGTTCTCGCCTTGAGCAACGGCATACAAGAAACCTGTGGAGTCAGGAAGACAGGAGGGGCTGAGCCCAGAAGAGCTGTCCAGGACAGTGAAAGAAGGTCTTCTGTAGTCAGCCACTGCAATCGGGGGCTTTATGTGGAGTAAGCCACTGAGATCGGGGTGGGGGAGGAGGGGGTCGTATGCCGCCCCAGTACAAGTTAACTGCCACGCCACGTGTACACAGCCACGTCACTCCGCTTCTTAGTTTTACCCGCTACCTCTTAACATGGTGATAGTCACCTACCTCTCACATCTGAAATGAGGAGTATGTACGTGTGCAAAGTGCTTCACGCAGAACCTGGCACACAGGAGACGCTCAGTGGTCACGGCAATTAAAATTCCTCTGACCTATCAGACAGGCAAGGTTCTAATAAATACATGCACAAGTGCGGACTTCAATTTCAGATGACAGTCTGAAGGAAAACGCAGCAGCTTTCCAATGGACCAATTGTGAGTCTGGGGCACACTTCTCGTTGAGTAGCTCAAGGTCCAGAAACACGACCCCTGGCTAACACAGGAAAGGAGGTGACAAGAACGTGACTGTGTATTTCCAGACATACTAAACCCAACACCTAACGTACAGAACAACGACCTGTGGAAAAGTTGAAAATCTAGTTCCTTAAAAGCCCAGATATCTACACTGGACCCTGGCTAAAGGAATGTGCGCATGTGAAATAAAGACCCTTGAGTTACAGGAAGGAGTGTGTCAGCCAGGACTCTTGTTAACAGGTAAAGAGGCTAATACACATTAAATCTAAAAATCCCATCCGCAAAACACTCCGTTAAGGACGCTTTCTCGCCTCCCGTCGGTGAGGCTTCGGCAGCGCGAGGGTAAGGCCAGGCGCTGCAGTGACCACACGCTCCATGTTCCCTATAAAAAGACACACCCTTAATGTCCCACCCACTTCATTCCCTCATCTGATGGTTTCTATTGATGTCTGAGGCGAAGAGGGATCACCTTACAGTGACCCATTTCAGAACCAGATCTCCAGGAACGCACTTTATTTCAAAACAGGGAACGCCCACGGCAGCCTGGCTCTACAGTATTTCACGAACGATTTGGAAATTGCTTACAAGGGAGCAAACGAGACTTCCTAATACAATTCTAAAACAGCGAGGCCACATTCCTGGGAACCGGTTAATTGTTCTTTTGTTGTTAATTCTCTTAATCATGGTACTAAACACCAATTTTAACAAACACCTTTTCAACAAAACAGTAGTAGAAAATGTCTGATCACCGAGCTACCCAAACACTTTTAAAATCTTAGTATACACAGATTCTCTACTAATATGGTACGCCACTTGAAAGATTTTCCAAACAAATGGGAATATTTCTATTATACAATTAAATGATTAATCACCACATACCTAAGAAATGCCTCCCAAGTGGTTCATAATCATTTCAAACCACATCAAAGCTCCAGTATGTATAAAAAACCCTGTAAACTTATCTCAATTTACAGAAACAAATCAAACTACGGAAAGCATTTAACGTTCCAGACTTTCTCATTCATCATTTCTTGAGGGAAGTGAACTGAAGCACTGTCCTTGATTACCATTCGGCTTAGAAAAGCACTTAGCATATCCTTAGGTCACAGTGACACACGCAATGAGGACGAACGATAAACAATAAAAACTGAACTGCTCTTTTTCAAGAGGAAACAAGTCCTGACCAAAACCGTAAGTAAAGGAAAATTCCGACACCGGTCACGTCACCCTTTGCGTCTCTGCTCTACAGTCCGACTCATCTGAGATACAGTCCACAGTGAAACGGACGCCTCTGCTTCAGATCCCCCGCTTTGTCAGAAGCTAGACTCAAATGCTTCATTACATTAGTTTTAAAAGGTGAAACAAGGCCTACGAAGCTCACTCGTTTTGTGGAAGGAAACGGAAGCATTAGCTGCTTTCAAGCACTGTAGAACTTCTCGTGTCCTACAACCGCTACCTCTGATCAACCGTATCTAGTTATTTTAATCAGGTTTATGGGTCAATTAAAACGGTTACAAGGGACTACTGTTCAGAAGCCCTCCGTTACCCAGCTAAACTCGCCATGCAGGTTTGTTTGAGGCATTCTACCGATCACGAAGTTAAAAATTACTAGAAATGCCTTAACTGCACTTCTTTTTGTGAAACTCTAGTTTGGATTTCTTGTTTGGTCCAAATTCCTTTTCTTCCAAGTGGTACAAATTGGGCACGTTCGACGGCGTTACGTGTAACAGTCGCCGGGCTCGTCGGGTCTCCCGCGTGTATTTTTACCTTCTCCAGCCTCTCGAAGTATTCTCTGAGGAATGCCATGGGTCGCTCGGGCCGGGCAGTGCACAACTGCACGATGGAATCCTTGAGCAGCGCCTGGATGTTGTGCTTCTGGACGTAGAGCTCGCACTCGCGGAGGCTGCGCTCCTCATCACTGGCGGTGCTGCCGGAGGCCATGGCTGTCTGCGGGCGAAAACACACACACAGGCTTGGGCCAACGATTGCTAAAGAGCACATGCCGATCTGGCCTTTGACTGAAATTCATCAGGCAACTGAATCACAAGGGCTTTTTTTTTCCGGAGATTTTCTTTTTTTAAACAGGGAGGTGGGGGTTCGCAAAGAAAATATGTAAAGAAATAAATAGCATTCTTCCAAAGAAGTGTTTCATTTAGTTCCTGGCGCGGGATCTGGGTTCTGCAGGCAGCAACAGCAAGAGGCAAGAACCCGCGCTCCTGGGAGGAAGGACCAGCCACTATCCCCCGCGGAGGAGGGCCACTGAGGAGTCAGGACCCTAAGGGAATTTCATTCAGTTCTCCCCCTGCAAAGAAATCATGATGATGTGGGAAAGTGTGTAAATGGCAAACAGGACAGAGAATTACAAGTGCACACAAGTCCGCTCTAAGTGAAAGCAAGGAAGCACAATGAAGAACTTCCGACATTCCCTGTACCTGACTCCTATCCTGGGCGAGTGTCCTAATGTCGCTCAACAAACCCCTGGAGCAAAGGATCGGATTAGCCAACCACTAGCATAATCAAAATTTCTAAAAACACAAAATGATCTCCAGACGAATTTTAAAAGCAACCTTTTATTCCAGATTCTTTTATAAAATCCCGGCCCTAAGTGATAACAAACACACTGGTAAAAGAAAATAGCCTTAACAGAAAAAAACAAAAGCAAAAACAAACCAAAGAACCTTCCCAAATAAATCATATAAGATTTGGGCAGGTAAATGTCAAAACATTTTCTTTGACTGGGCAGAAAAATGCTAAAACAGGTTAAATTTTAAGTGTACATGAAAGGGGCGCCTGGGTGGCTCAGTTGGTTGAGCGTCCGACTTCAGCTCAGGTCATGATCTCACGGTGCATGAGTTCGAGCCCGGCGTCGGGCTCTGTGCTGACGGCTCAGAGCCTGGAGCCTGCTTCAGATTCTGTGTCTCCCTCTCTCTCTGCCCCTCCCCTGCTCATGCTCTGTCTCTGTCTCAAAAATAAATAAAAACATTTTAAAAAGTGTACATGAAGATATCAATAGATAAACTGCATTTAATGAATTTTAGAGGATTCAAACTACCTGGATGTAAAGTAAAGTAAGTAGAAATATAACAGCAGCTAACTTTACCCCGGAATTTAAAGCTTACCAATTTAACAACACAGTCATAAGTTATTTTCCTTCCAACTCCTAATTATTAAGCCATTAAGATTAGAAAATAAAATTGAGGTCCTCTCCCCCTCCCAGATGAATTCAATACACATCAGTCTTTTCCAAATATAATGCACACGAAACCAGAGAGGAAACTCTAAATTTAAAAGAAAAAAAGAAACCCCAGATTAAGAGCCAAAGTGCTACACTGTTATTCATTTTGTTTTGACAAATAAAGGTCAATAACAAGCAGACTAATTTTTTTTAACCTTTATTCATTTTTG
The DNA here is from genome assembly GCF_018350195.1 of Panthera tigris. NCBI lineage: Eukaryota > Metazoa > Chordata > Mammalia > Carnivora > Felidae > Panthera > Panthera tigris. Next base: position 49,305,367 of record NC_056673.1, on the reverse strand, counting down.
AGAGACAGAGAGAGACAGAGCATGAGCAGGGGAGGGGCAGAGAGAGAGGGAGACACAGAATCCAAAGCAGGCTCCAGGCTCTGAGCTGTCAACACAGAGCCCGATGCGGGGCTCGAACCCAGACTGTGAGATCCTGACCTGAGCCGAAGTCGGACTCTCAACCGCTCAACCGACTGAGCCACCCAGGCGCCCCACAAGCAGACTAGTTAACAGACCATGAGAAAGTCTGTAGCTCCCTGACAAGCACATAAATTAAAAGCCACAGAAAAAGAACCACGCTACTTCAGAAATACACAATTAAAAAAAAAAAAAAAAAGGTTCTTTAATTTTGGATTTATACCAGCCACTTTTCCAGGTCAGACTGTCATTAAGAACTGATAATCATCCACTTCAGTGAATTTTCTACATTTCAAATAATGCCAAAGGCCACCAAGAACAATGATAAATCAGATCTTTTATGCTCCAAAATATTCCGACATGTTTCAGGAATATCAATCCATGTATTCAACTGATCAGAGAAATCATTCAAAGATCACGACTCTGGCTGGTAGAAATGAGAGAACTGGGTCTAACAAGTGAAATTGACCTTTTGTTTGAAACAAAGTCTTAAAAAGAACACACTGGCTGGTCTTCCTGAGGGAGCAAATTAACAAAAATGCCCCAAGATTAATGCAGTCACCAGGTGAACCCCTTAATCCAAACTTGACTGTCTTAGTATTTTTAATCGGATATACTCTGTATTCCTTCTTAAAACTAAGAGCCCAACAATTTAGCTTCTCCCCTCCCCCCGCAAAATTATTTAACTCCTTTTAAACTTTCACTGCATTGTACCTGCTCATAAGAAAACTCAGTTTTCTTTTGTCAATTCAATTGTGATAAAATTCAGTTTCAAAAGGATTACATGAGAGGGCATATTTAACACACTTTTGGGAAACTTGCTGATTCAGACCGCAGACCCTCGGACCAGCCAGAAACACTTCCTTTGGGTCATCTTGAGAAAGTGTTCTTTCTTTCCTCTGCTAGAAAGGCCAGTCGCTTGACAATCTCTCAAAGTAGCTGTTTGGCATTACACCTGCACTGCGCTGCAGGGGTTAATAGGGACCATGTACTTATTTTCGAGAGGAAGGACAGGAGAGTGCCCTTCACTTCACTCATGCCACAATCATGGCCACAGAATGAAGAAGGGAGGCCTATCCTTCCTTCATCCTACTCTAGTCGGAAGGCCACGACGGTGGCGAAAAGACGGAGGAAGGACGGGGACGAAGATCAGAAAAGGGGAGGTGACAGGGGACAAAATGAAATTCAGGAGCCAAGCTAAAATCACGGAGCAGGGGGGAGGAGGGGAGCACCCGGAAGGCTTTCCCAGGGAAAGAAAGCCACCGCTGGAGAGGAGGACAAGGAGGCCCTAGAAAGAAAAACGAGAACGGCCGAGTCTCAAGATCAGCCAGCAATGCTAGGGGGAACGATGGCGGATTCCAGTAAAATCGAACTGATGTCCTTCAGGAAATGGGGGAGGGCGAGCGAGGAGGCCGCGGCGCGCGGGTGCGGAGGCGGCAGGGGCGCGATGGCCGCGGAGGGCCGGGGGCCCCAGCGCCGCCGAGCGCGGGGAACGCGCGCGGGCGGGGCGGCCGGTGAGCCCCGCACCGGAGCAGTCCCGGCGACCCGGGGGCCTCGGAGCCGCAGACTCGGGGCCGGGGGCGCGGCCCGGGGCGTGAGGCCTACGGGGAGGCGCCCGCTGGGGCCGGGGAGGGGCAGGGGGTGCGGCCATCCCCCTGCAGGTCGCTCCCCGTGACGCCATCTTGGATCGGTCCAGCGCCCCCAAACGGGCGGCGGGGCCGCGAAGCTCGGCGCGTCGGGGCCCCCTGGCCGACCCCACTCACCTGGGGACGGGCGGCGGCGGACGCGGGACAGCGGGTGCGAGGCTGCGGCTGGCTGAGCTGTCCGGGCGCTTCCCTCCCAGCCCCGCTCTACTCTGCGGTAGCGGCTCCGCGGCGGCTCCACCGGAAACGACCCGGCTGCAACCAATCAGCGCCCGACTGCTGACGTCAATGCGCCTCGCTCTGGCCAGAGCCGTCGCCTTGGCAACCTTAAAGGCGCTGCGGCCCGGGTTCCTCTTTAGCCCCTCTTAGAAGGACCCTGGCCCCTCCACGCCCTAGAATCGTTCTTCCGCTCTCCTTTCTAATCTAACCTCGTCCCCCACTCGCAGCCCTTTCCTCCCACCCGCCTCTTATCCTTTCCCCACTCTCTCCAGCCCGACGCTCCCCTCCTTCCGTTCACCTGCCCCCCTTACCTGTTCCTGTCTGGATACCACAGGTCCCCTTTATTCTTCCTTCTGCTCTCCGCTCGTCGACGGCGCGGCTTGGGGGAGCTCCCCTCTCTGCTCGGCCCCTCGCCTCCACTCCTCACTCCGCCCCACTCTCACTCCCGCCTCCCTCGCCGCCTCTGCCTTTTCTCCCTCCCTCCAGCCCCCACCCCCAACCCGGGCGGACCCACGTGGGGCGTCTCGGATGACAGGTGGGCGACTCCGCCCCGCAGCCCCTTGCTGGGGGAGGACGCGGGGCCGGGGTGGGGAGATTCCTGCCGTTTCCAGGCCCCGGAGGAGGCGGCGGCCGCGGCGGATCCGCGGCAGCGGCGGATGCCCAGGATGAGCACGCCCGGCCGCGCATCCTGTGCCTGGCCTGCACCGCGCGGGCCTCCGGGCACGGGCCCGCCATCCGGTCCAGGAAATCCGAGCCCTGCCGAGCGTCCGCTTGGCTGATCGGGCCGCTCTCCCCTCCGGGGGTGCTGTCGTCAGTGGAGGCCAAGCCGGTCTGTGGGCCCGAGACACTGAAAAGGACTTGTCAGGGTGCATCTAGACCCTGAAACGCACACCCCCCTCCCCTCCATCATGACGCCTGACCCGGCATGGGGAGAAGTTACAAAGGGTGCAGACAGGCGCAAACCCTCTGTGACCACACGAGAAATCTCAACTGCCTGCAAAACCACCCATCAAGGATGATTCGGATTCGAGGGGGAGACAAGGCGGCTCCTTTACTGCTTCGGCCATTTTTCTTTTCCCCATCAGAGCGTCTGTCGGTAGAAGGAAGAAAGGGGGAGCGGGAGACAGTTTTAGACTTCTAAAGTCGCTACATGAATAAAGAAGGCCTTTGGAGGACACGTATCCTTGGGTCTGATACGTGTTGTAATCACACGGTATATATAGCCCTAGGGCTGTGGGTGCCAAACGCATACGTGGATTTAACACAAAGAAAATAGATAGAAATATCTCATTAAGAATTTTTATATTGATTCCAGGTGGACATGGGTAATATTTTGGAGACCTCAGGTTAAATATTATTACAATTAAGTTCATCTTTGTCTTTTTACTTGTGAAACGTAGCTATTAGGAAAATTTTCCTGACATATACGGCTTACATTACATTTCTGTTGGACAGCACTGCCCCGGGAGGCCATCTGCTCCCCTAAATCGGCCAGGTTATGATAAGGGTCCTGCTGGTCAGGATATTTCTGTTATTTAGTTATGGTTACTTTTGCTTTTGGAAAACCAGAGGCAGCACAGGCACCATCAGAAGGGCAGATTAGGCCCACAGGAGGGAAAAATAGAAAGAAAGTTTCTCCTCCCGCCCACTCCCTGGCTTGTTGACCGCCAGGGATGGGTGAAATGGGGGATTAAAGACAGAGCTTGAGTCGTATAGGATTTCACCCCTGTCGGTACAAAGAAGGGCTAATACACTGAACCCGAAGCTGGCAAGCAGAAGAGGGAATTCGATAGCATCAAGCAGGCCCAGTCATGTTATGAGAAGAAAACACGGCAGTCAGATAAATCTGAGTTTGGTTTCAGGCTCTGCCATCTCCGGTAATTGACTTAATCTCCATGAGCCTCGGTTTCCTAGATCATAAAAGGATAAGCAGGGCTGTGTTAAAATGAACTAATAAAGCTAATAATGGCACACATGTTCCTGGCACGAAGAGCTTCACGCACAATAATTAACTTAACCCTCATAGTAACCCAGTGGTGTAGGTCTGGTTGCCAGTGTTACCAAAGGAAAATGAGGCAAAGCGTCCAGTGATGTGCCCAAGACCACACAGCTAGTGTGGCCCACACCCAGGCAGCGATCGAAAACCACTCACTCTCCTTTGCAGAATGTATACAAACAAAGTGCCCAGCACAGCGTGGGATACAGTGAGTTAAGTGCCAGTTGACTTCCTACCTCTTCCTCTTCCTGAAGAGCCACCCAAACTACAAGGTTAAGACTGGGTTATAGGGGCACCTGGGTGGCTCAGTGGGTTGGATGTCCGACTTTGGCTCCGGTCATGATCTCACATTCGGTGAGTTCGAGCCCCGCATCGGGCTCTGTGCTGACAGCTCAGAGCCTGGAGCCTGCTTTGGATTCTGTGTCTCCCTCTCTCTTTGCCACCCCCCACCCCCGCACCGCTCATACTCTGTCTCTCTCTCAAAAATAAACATTTTTTTAAAAAACTGAAAAAAAGACTGAGTTGTACTGTGTCCCACCATTACCTTCCTAACACAGTCAAGACACTTAGAACAGGGAGCCGAGCAAGCCAGTGCCATGGAGCTCAGCGCTTTGAGTGACAACAGCTTCTCTGCTCAGGGCCGGGTGTGTGTGTCCCCATTCAGCTACATTCAGGCGCCAGTCCAGCCGTGGACCATTTCCTGTGTCAGTGGTGCTCAACTTTGTTCTAGCTGCCAAATCCTCATATGCTGGGGCTTTAAAAGACAAAAAGGGAAGCGGGCAGTGGAGAGTTGAGCCCGGGGAGAGGTCACTGAGACAGCTGTTCTGAAAAACCAAACAGCATCCGCGGGTTCCAAATGGTGCAAATGCTCTTTCAGTGCCTCCGCGCCGCTGTGAGAGTAACAACTTGTAAATTGCATTTCGGAAGTGACACTTGTTCCGCTGTAGTTTCTGTGTGGCTGTCCCTTCTCCAGAGGCCTTCTGCCCTTGATTCCAAGGTCTGCCAGCCTTGCCTTTGGCCCGTGTCCCTGAAAAACTCAAAATCAGTTTCTAGGGCAGTGAAGGTATAGGTGAATTTTTCTCTTTTTTTATTTTTATTTTTGTTTTTAATTTTTCTTCATCTTTATTTATTTTTGAGAGAGAGAGAGAGAGACATTGTGCGAGCAGGGGAGGAACAGAGAGAGGGGGAGACACAGAATCCAAAGCAGGCTCCAGGCTCCGAGCCGTCAGCACAGTGCCCGACGCGGGGCTTGAACTCACGAACCGTGAGATCGTGACCTGAGCCGAAGTCGGATGCTCCACCGACTGAGCAAACCAGGTGCCCCTTTGTTTTTTTATTTTAGTGAGAGACAGAGAGAGACAGAGAGAGAGCACACATGAGGGGAGAGGGGCAGAGGAAGAGAATCTTAAGCAGGCTCCACACTCAATGCAGAGCCCAATGCAGGGCTCAATCCCACAACCCTGGGGTCATGACCCGAACTGCCATCAAGAATTAGATGCTCAACCAACTGAGCCACCCAGGCACCTAGAATTTTTCTCTTAAAAAAAAAAAATCCCTTAATTGCTATTACAGTGTTTCTGAAATGATAGCAAACGACTTAAAAGCAAAATAAATAACAGTGGGCAGGGGCGCCTGGGTGGCTCAGTTGGTTAAGCGTCTGACTTTGGCTCAGGTCATGATCTCACGGTTCGTGAGTCTGAGCCCCAGGTTGGGCTCTGTGCTGGCAGCTCGGAGCCTGGGGCCTGCTTTAGATTCTGTGTCTCCCTCTCTCTCTGCCCCTCCCCACTGCTCACCCTCTGTCTCTCTCTCTCTCTCAAAAATAAATAAAACATAAAAAAAAAAAAAATAACAGTAGTGCATTTACTAAGCAGAAGTAGGATAAAGAGAGCCCATACATGAAAGGAAGAAATGTTTTGGTGGCCCATTTCTTCCTGTTTCTTATGCTTACATAAGCGTAAGGGTGTGTGTGTCCCCATTCAGTTTCCCTTGGCTAAGGATGGATCCACATAGTCCAGATTTCCAAGAACTTTCCAGACTATCACCACCCATTTGTAGGGCACAAGAGTGCTGAGTATTTATGCTTCCTGTGGAACCCCAGGTTGTGATTTCAAACATAACCCAGATCCACCAAGCATTCAAATGCTAAAACCCTTCCTACTTTTCTCACCAGCAAATGCTTATCTAAACCGAGAAGGGGTGTTTATCTTGAGCGTTAATTGAAAATATTAACCACAAAACCAGAAATCCTGGGTCTAATCCTCAAGAGCTTTCCAAGTGAAAACTTCTTCATCAAAAACATGTCTTCATCCAAAAGAGTATATTTCAACCCACAACGTTCGACAGGAGAGATGGAGAATTGTCTCAGGTATAGACAGAGATTTATGTTAAGGATTTGGCACAGGTAATTGTGGGGGACTGGCAAATCCAATGTGTCCAGGGTATGCCAGCAGGATAGAAACCCAGGGAAAGGTTGATGTTTCAGCCTTGAGCGGGAAGGCAGCCTGGAGGCTGAACTCCTTCCTCAGGGACCTCAATCTTTTCATGTAATGCCTTCAACTGAAGGTATTATAGAAGGTAATCTGATTTCCTCAAAGTCTGCTGATTTAAAGGTTAATCACATCTAAAAATGACCTCCTCCACAGAATCCAGACTTGCATGTGACCAAAAGCTGGGTACTGGGGACTAACCAAGTTAACATGCAAAATTAATCATCATAAGCATGAATCAAATCAAGAGCAGATATCTGTATGAATCTTTTCTAAATATTCCTCCTCTGGACATCGATCTCCTATGCCTATGCTATTTTTTTTTTAACCAATGCTAACTTTATATCAATAGGTCATGGACATGAGGCTTTAAAAAAATAGCAGTGATGGGGCGCCTGCGTGGCTCAGTCGGTTGAGCGCCCGACTTCGGCTCAGGTCATGACCTCACAGCTCGTGAGTTCGAGCCCCGCATCGGGCTCTGTGCTGACAGCTCAGAGCCTGCAGCCTGCTCAGATTCTGTGTCTCCCTCTCTCTGCCCCTAACCCACTTGCATTCTGTCTCTGTCTCTCTCAAAAATAAACATTAAAAAAAAAAATTTTTTTAAATAGCAGTGATGGGGCACTTCATGGCTCAGTCAGTTGAACGTCCAATTCCTGGTTTTGGCTCAGGTCATGATCTCATGGCTCAAGAGATCGAGCCCACTATGGCCTCTGTGCAGACAGTGCAGCCCCTGCTTGGGATTCTCTCTCTCCCTCTTTCCCTGCCTCTCTCTCACTTTCTCTCTCAAAATAAATAAAGAAGCTTAAAAACAAAAACAATACTGCAGTAGGCCTGTCACCCACAAAGACCTTTTGACTGTGTTAAGAAAAATCAGGAAACTTCTTTGACTCTGTCCAACTAACAAAGTCAACAAATCTTGTTAATGTATCCCTACTGGTATTTTACTGACCATGTATCTATGCCTCTTCCAGGAAATCTTTTTTTTCTTAAGCTTACTTATTTATTTTGAGAGAGAGAGAGAGAGGGAGGGAGAGACAGAATCTCAAGCAGGCTCCTTGCTGTCAGCACAGACCCCGATGCAGGGCTTGAACCTACAAACTGTGAGATCAAGACCTGAGCCAAAATCAAGAGTTGGACATTCAACTAACTGAGCCACCTAGGCTCCCTGTGGAAATCCTAATTTTTCTAATTAAAAAAAAAAAAATTGTTTTTGGTCATGGCCCCTTTTGAGAAGCTTATGAAGGCAATGGACTTTCCGCCCAGAAAATATGCCTAAACAGGCACGCAGATGACCTTTACCATCTGATTTCACAGATTCTGAAGCCCAGACATGCATGATTGCCAAGTTCAGAATTCTTTAAAAATGTTCCCTGGGCATCCACAGAGCAGGCACTGGGCGGCAGGGATGCTGAGAAGAATGAGCCACGACCCCACCCTCCAAAACTCAGTCTCAGGGGATCAGTAAGAACATGACGCTCTACATAGAAAGGCTGAACTGTGGGAAAGAGGGGGTAAGGAGTACCAAAGGAACCCCTAATTTAGGCTTGCGAGGTCCGAAAAGGCTGCCTCCCAAAGAGGTGCTGGGACACGTGGAATTCTGCCTGAGTCCTGCCTGGTGTTTCTGGCAGAGGGAAATGACGGGCAAGAGAGAGTGTGGATTGTTAGAGAAAATACTTTTCCGGATTGCTGATGGACAAGATGGGAGGTAGCAGAGTGAGGCTAGGGATTAAAAAACAGGTGGTGTCCTGATGCAGAAGGGCGTAAACCAGGGGTCGGCACGTTCTTTCCTGGTTAGGGTGCGATAATAACTGTTTTAGGCTTTTCCGGTCCTCTGGTCACCACGGTAACTTCTCACCGAGGCCTTTGTAGCACAAAGACAGCCATAGATAGATAACATGCAAATGAATGGTGTGAATGTGTTCCAATGAAACTTGAGACACGCTGAAATTGATTTAATTTTTAAATCCGCGGTCTTCATTTATTTGTTTTTCGCAGTTTTAGGTCCACACAAAAATTGAGCAGAAAATCCAGAGAATTCCCAGACACCGCCTCACCCCCACCCACCGGACGGTTTCCCCTATTCACATTTTGCATTAATGTGGGACGTGGGCTACAACCGATGAGTCACTGTTGATGCCCTGTTGTTACTGCAGGCCACGGTTTACATCAAGGTTCACTCTTGGTGTTGTATATTCTATGGGTTTTGACAAATGTATAATGCGAGGTACCTGCTATTACAGTATCCTATAGAATATTTTCATATAGAATAGTCTCACTGTCCTAAAAGCCCACGTATTCTATTTATCCCTCCCTTCCTTCCCTGAGCTGCTGGCAAGCCCTGATTTTTTACCATCTCCAAAGCTTTGCCTTTTCCACAATGTCATACGGTTGGAACCCTACAGCAGGTGTCCTTTTCAGACGGGCTTCTTTCACTTGATGTTATGCATTTAAGGTTCCTCAAGATCTTTTCACGACTTCCTAACTCACTTATTTTCAGCACCGAATAATATCCCATTGTCCGAATGGACCACAGTTTACTTATCCGTTCACCTATCGAGGGACCTCTTGGTTGCTTCTAAGTTTTGGCAATGAGGACTAAAGCCGCCATAAACATTCACGGGCAGCTTTTTAGGCGGACATGTTTCAACTCATCTGGGGAGACACCAAGGAGCACGACTGCTGAATCAGATGGGAAGAGTACGTTTAGTTTTGTAAGAACCCATCGAACTGTCTTCCAAAATGGATGGACCATTGTGCACTCCCACCAGTGATGAACGAGAGTTCCTCGTTGCTCTACACCCTCACGAACATTTGGTGTTGTCAGTGTTTGGATGGTATGCATTCTATTGGGTGTGTAGTGGTGCCTCATTGCTGGTTTTTGGTTTTGGTTTTGTTTTTTTTAATTTTTTTTTAACGTTTATTTATTTTTGGGACTGAGAGAGACAGAGCATGAACAGGGGAGGGGCAGAGAGAGAGGGAGACACAGAATCAGAAGCAGGCTCCAGGCTCTGAGCCATCAGCCCAGAGTCTGACGCGGGGCTCGAACTCACGAACCGTGAGATCGTGACCTGAGCTGAAGTCGGATGCTCAACCGACTGAGCCACCCAGGCACCCCTTTGTTTTTGTTTTTAAGTTTATTTATGTTGAAAGAGAGGGGAGTGAGAGAGGGAGTGCAAACATGGGGGAGGGACGGAGAGAAAGACAGAGGATCCCAAGCAGGCTCTGCACTGTCAGTGCAGAGCCCAATGGGGGGGCTCAAACTCACAAACCGAGAGGTCATGATCTGAGCCACAATCAGGAGTCAGACGCTTCACTGACTGAGCCACCCCAGCGCCCCTCATTGCTGTTTTAATCTATAATTCTCTTACAGCATATGATGCTGAAAATCTTTTTATATGTTTATTTGCTATCTGTATATCTTTTTTGGTGAGGTACATCTGTTAAGATCTTTTACCCATTTTTAAATTCAATTGTTTGCTTCCTCATTGTTGAGTTTTAGGAGGGTTTTCTTGTCTATTTTGGATATGATGCACATCATTTTCACATGTCGCATTCTTCTGATTTTTCCCCAACAATTTAAAAGTGTAAAAATTATTGTCAGCTTGTGAGCTGTGACCACATATGACCATGAAAGCACGTGGTGAGACTGATTCAACCCACAGGCCGTCATTTGCCCACCTCTGCTTTAGAAGTTTGGACTTTCTTCTCAGAGCCACAGGGGATTCATTGAATGTCACACGCAGTAAAGAGGTATGGCCAAGTATACACTTTATCACTCGGCCTATAATGAAGCAAGGGCAGGAGTAGGGGGTGGGAGGGAGCCTGCAGCAAGGACACCTATTAGGAGTCTGTTGCAATGATCCAGGTGACGGATGGTGATGGCTTAAATTTAAAAAGTCTTGACGCAGGTGAGGAGCGCTGGGCAGATGCCAGAGATGTTAAGGAAATAAGAGGGTTTGAAGTGGAGGGTATTGAAGAGAGGGGGCCCGGGAATGATGCCTAGGTTTCTGACTCAGACAATGAAATGTTACTGCTGCCATTCACTGATTCAGAGAACACTGGAGAAGCGGTGAGGTTGGGTGGGAATATCTCAAGCGTGAGGGGCCTCGGGACATCCGTGAGAGGCTAGCCAGTTGCCTGCTGGTTGGAAATCCAGGAGAGACCCCAAGGGCTTTCAAATCACCAGCTGATTCATTACAAAGCCACGGGAGTGGACGTTGGGAGAAGAAAAGGGAAGAAGGAAGGTGGCAGAAGGAAGACCAAGACTGCCAAGATAAAGGGGAGAAGGGGATCTGGAAGGAACGTTTAGAAAGCGGGCAGGAAACCAGAGGAGAGAGAATGGGGTCACGGAAGCCGAGGGAAGCAGGTGCTTCCAGAAGGAGACAGACGCCACAAAGGGATGGCGTGAGGAGGGAAAAGTCGGGGCAATTCACATCACAGGTGGGGTACCGGAAACCAAAAAGCCACCTCCCACCCACTGTCAGGGAAGAAATATGCTTCGAGCTGTTTCTCCATGTGAATTCATTTGCGTTGACCAGCCAGCAAGAAAACGGAGGCTAAATAATCACAAAGCTGTCAGGTTGCTTAGTGTTCATTTGACACTGGAATCAAAAGGCACAGGGAAACTGTACAGAATGTCAAGGCTGCGTTGTCTTCATTAACTGCTTTTCCACTCACGTCCTGTGGAGCGAACCCTCAATTGTGTCCTTACCCGCGCACTTCTGCAGTGTGATTTTCAGTGTTATCCCCACCTGGCACATTCCCCAAACCCGGCTGTCATGCCTTTCCAGAAGTCCTGTGTTACCCAGTATCCACTCAATAAATTCCTTTCCTACTAGGTCATCCAGGGTTTGTTTCTTTGCCCAGTGGCCATGGTATGAACATATAAGAACACTGACTGATAAGAGTTTCTGGAAAACAGCCGTATAAAAAAATCTCTAGACTTCTGTTGGGATAATTACAAAGCAACCTTCTAGTTCATGCGCAGTCTGTGTGTCATCCAAGAAGGGAAGACCGTGAGGGAGTGACCGGGGTCACCCGGCCAAAAGTTACAGACCGGCTGGAGAGCCCAGGGCTGGCTGGCCACACTGTGACCAACCCTGATGCAGCCACGCCTGATGCTCGGGTCAGTGGCTATCACTTATAACTCATCATTGTACAGTGCAGTGGTCATCTCCACTGTAGAGGACCAACACCAAAAGTTCTCCTCTGTAAGCTGGAGAAAAGCACAGAAGAATTTCTAGCACCTGCACTGAGAAAACCTACGTGCCTTTTCCGCTTTGAAATGCACATCCTCTACGAACTACTCTTAACGATGGGTATTGGTGAGCCTTAATAAGCAGCTCCTATGGCTGGTCCTTCTGGACTGAAACTTGGCTTGCTGTCCAAGCCCCGCCTGCTTCTAGACTTGGGATTCCAGGATAGAATTCAGTGCCCCATTTCTGAGTGTTTTCTCATCAATTCTTGTCGAATGGGTCTCATCTACTTTATACCATACTTCTCCTTTTCCTCTCTCCTGCCTCCATGACATCCCGGCCCTCTGAACTGAGTCTGGCATTCTGGATTTGCAGCTGGCCTCCTGGTCATGAGCCCAGGTTCTCAGAGACCCTTCTCTTCCCATCCCCTGATGGAGTCGAACCTCCTGACTCAGTATTCCTTTGCTCTCCCCCATTTTCCTACCACCCCTCAAGGTAGACACTTGCTGTTTAGCCTCGATCTGGAGTACAAGGTGTTAGCATTCTGCGCAAAGGACAAATTCCTGAGGCACTCGTTGTTGAAGACTGATCCTGAGGAAGGCCGGTAGGTGTTCAGGGCCACCAGCTAAAGTGGCGCCACCAAGTGGCCACAGTGTGAACAAGGGTTAGGATTCATGCCAACTTTGAAATTCTGTGGCTGGTAATTTACGTCATCCTATTTCCAACTTGCACACACTTTGGTCTATACTGTGTCTTGATTTGACCGGGGGGAGTCATCCATGCATTCCAAAACAGCTTCCTGTGTACCTACTCTGCCAGGAACTGTGATTGTCCCTCCAAGGGGGGGAGCCAAACACAGTTTTAGGCGGGGAGAGACAGAAAAATACAAGTGGGGAAAGGGGGCATCCTGGTGGTTCAGTCAGTGGACTCTTGATTTCAGCTCAGTTCATGATCTTGAGGTTTCTTGAGATCGAGCCCCACATCTGGCTCCATGCTGACAGTGCATGGAGATTCCTCCGATTCCGTCTCTCTCTCTCTCTCTCTGCCTTTCCCCTACTCATGCTTGCTCTCCTTCAAAAGAAATAAATAAATAAACTTTAAAAAAAATTAAAAAAAAAATACAAGTGGGGAGGGTGGGTGGAGAATAGGCAGGGAGGCCTTCCCGAAGGAAGTGGCATCTAAGCTAACACAAGAAGAATGAGGAAGAGTTGGCTAAGATGGGGAAAGGGACGCTTTTCAGACAGGGAAAACATGGACAAAACATCCAGAGGTACAAGGGAACATTCTGGATGGCATTTAGAAAACCACAAGTAGTGCGAGTCACAGGAACCAGAAACTGTGCGAGGGGAACTGGCAAGAGGCATCTGAAGAGCTCATGGCAACGAGGCCAGCGCACACACACACACACACACACACACACACACACACACACACAGTGTTTACTTGTGCCTAGAATGGTTGGCATGTTTTACACCTGCCAACTCAGCCCATCATCAGCACAAGGCAGTGCTGGTGCCATTGTCATTTCCCATCTACAGACGAGCAATCTGAGGCCCGGAGAAGCTAAGGAGCTTGCCCACATCATACGGGCAGGAAGAGGCAGAGCTGAGGTGTGAACCAGAACCCTGAGCCCCGCCAGTGCCCTTGAGATTTCGCCTGAGAGCCACTGAGGATCCGGAAAGAGGAGCCGGATCAGGCGTGCTTTATGGAGAGCACAGGATGCGTGTTCTCTGATGCCAACGGCAAGGCTGAAAGCAAGGATGTCTGGGAGTTAACACTCGAAGAAGATGCCAATGCACATCGGCCAGTCCAGGAAGCAAGGGGACAACAGCATGGGACGGGATTAAGGTCAATTGCCAGGTTTCCAAGAACGGAGGGAGGTGCTGACAGGACACCAGCCAAGGCTGTAGGAGGAAAGGGCATGGGGATTGCACTTGGCTGTGACTGCCCAGGGCCTGACACCAACTTGTCTTTTCAGACTGTCCTCTCATCTTTTCAGACTTACCTGCCTGCACTTACCCTAGATGCCCACCTGACTAGAACCTTTCTTTTTTCTTTTTCTTTTTAATTTATTTATGTTTCAGAGACAGAGAGAGACAGAAGCAGGCCCCGTGCTGTCAGCACAGAACCTGATGCGGGGCTTGAACTCACAAACCATGAGATCATGACCCGAGCCCCAGTCAGATGCCTAACAGACTGGGCCGCCCAGGCAGCCCTAGAACCTCCTTTCTTATGTAAACCCAGACACGTTCTCAAAAGGACTAAAGGAGCATTATAATAAATATATGCTTGTATAATAAAATTAGGTTAAAACATATATAAGAATAAAGAGCAAAATCAGAAGTAAAAACAAAAACAAGCAGAAATCAAGATGGGGGGGGGCAGGAAAACGAAACACAAATATTCAAGCTGTAAGGTTTTGCTACTGTGGCTTTAGTTGAGTTCAAGTTTGATGCTAAGCTTCCCAACAAGGCGAAAAGAGAGACAAGGTCATTCACACGGTTGGTATTCAAACTGGAAGTCTCTCTGGTTCCTTACCGGCCCCTCCCCTCTCCCCCCCCCCCCCCCCCCCCCCGCCACACCTGTGTTTAGGTCATCAGCCCCTCTGGCTTCCAGGCACAGAGCTAACAGTCAAAATCCCACCCAAAGGTCAAAGCCCAACTTCGATAGTTTGTCGCCCACAGAGATGTCTCTTTCCTCCCTGGTTAGAGGTTCTTCCCTCATTCGTTTCCCTGCCTCGTTTTCACGAATTCCGTAGCACCCATCACCTTCTACCATACGCTAGAATTCAGCACGTACACGACTTCTCTCATCGAGGCGGTATTGCCTCTCGGTTGGAGGGACAAGTCTGGAGTCCGCCTCCCTGGGTTCCACCTTTGCCACTCACCAGCTGTGTGACCTTCGGCAAGTCACTTAATCTCCCTGTGCCCCAGTTTTCTCATCTGTAAAATGGGAATGAGAAGGGCACTGTCCTCGTTCTCTTAGCACGGTTCTCGGCACATGGTGAAACCATTAGCATTTTCGTAATGGTCTCTCCTAGGGCTGAGTCGTCCGGTGCAATAGCCACTAGCCACAGGGGCTCTTTAAACCAGTATCAGTTATAATTAGAGGGTAAAAAAATCAGTCCTCATTTCAAGTGCCACATGTGGCTGGTGGCCCCCATTTGGGACAGCACAGATAGAGAACATTTCCCTTATCACCAAAGTTCTCCTGGACGGTGCCGGTCTACAGCAGGGATTGCCATGTTTTTTCTGAAGAGGGCCAGATAGTAATTATTTTAGGCTTTGCAGACATACGGCCTCTGTCGCAACTACTCAACCTCATCGACATAGCACGAAAGCAGCTATAAACCGTGCATAAATGCATAAATGCATGGGCATGGCTGTGTTCCATAAAACTTTATAGGCACTTAAAATTGAATCTCAGTGATTTTCACAGTTCACAAGATACTGTTTTTTCAATCACTTAAATATGTAAAAAAAAAAAAAAGTCATTCTTAGCTTATAAACTCTACAAAAACAACAGGTGGACCATAGTTTGCCAACCCCTGCTCTTAAGTATCAGATCCTTCTAGACAAAACCCCCATCTTATTCACAGCGCCGTATCCTGAAATACCCATTATCGAGAGCCCGTTCTGTGCAGGCTCCTGGTATACATTGGGAGAGTCACGCATAGGTCACAGTGTATTGTTAAGAGGGCACAGACTAGAGTCAGCGGAACAATGGCCCCCAAAGATGTCCCTCATGCCACTCCCCATCACCTACGATTTGTTATATTACATGGTAAAGGGTAATTAACATTGAAGATGGAATTAGGTTGCTAATCAGACGACCTTCGGAGAGGGAGATTATCCTAGATTATCTGGGTGGCCCCAATGTTATCACGAGGGGCCTTAAACCTGGAAAAGGGAAGCAGTAGAGCCAGTGTCCAAGGAATGTGATATGAGAAAAGACCTAACCAGCCACTGCTGACCGGGAAAGGGGACGGCGGCCATGAGTCAAGGAATGGGTAGCCTCTAGACAACAAAAAATGAGGGAAAGCAAATTCTTCCCTGGAGACTCCAGAAAGGAACCCAGTCCTACCAACACCTTGATTTCAACCTAGTGAGACCCACTTGAGACTTCTGATCTCCAGAGCTCCCGTTAATGAATTTTTGTTGCTTTAAGACGCTAAGTTTGTGGGGCGCCTGGGTGGCTCAGTCGGCTAAGCATCCAACTTCAGCTCAGGTCACGATCTCGCGGTTTGTGAGTTCGAGCCCCGCTTCGGGCTCGGTGCTGACAGCTCAGAGCCTGGAGCCTGTTTCGGATTCTGTATCTCCCTCTCTCTCTGACCCACCCCGTTCATGCTCTGTCTCTCTCTGTCTCAAAAATAAATAAACGTTAAAAAATAAAAATAAAAAAGACACTAAGTTGTGGCAACTTGTTACAGGTGCAACAGGAAACTAACATACACACTAACAGAACAGAGAGCGAACAAATGTGCTGGGTAGATGAACACAAGAGAACCAGGTACAATGTACAACATTAGCACCAGCAGCCCCAGTAAACGGAATAAATGGGAAACGAGGCCCAGCGGGTAACTGGCATCGTATGGTCTCTGTCCTTCTGAAATAGGCTTATTTCACTTAGCTTGTAAAAGTCCACTTAGGTGAGCTATCTAAAACGGTTAAACTCCTAGAAGCAGAGAATAGAGTGGTGGCTGCCCCAGGGCTGGAGGAGGGGGACATGAGGAGATATTGCTTGATGAGTGTAAAGTTTCTATCCTGCAAAAGGGATAAGTTCTAGAGATCTGGTGTACAAACAACATCGTGCCTGGAGTCAACATGGTACTGTGCCCTTTAAGATGTATTCAGAGGGTAGATAGAGAGTTAAGCATGCTTACCACCCACGCACATCCACGAGGACGCTTTGGCAGGTGATGGATATGTTGACTGCCTCGACTGTGGTGGTAACATCACAGGTATATGTGGATGTCCGAATCCATCAGATTGTATATATAAAGCATGTGTAGTTTTGTGGGGATTTTTGGTAGCAACTGTACTTTAATAAAACTCTTTTTTAAAAAAGGGAAAAGGAGCTCAGGCAGGGACAAAGGCGCAGAGGGTGAAGACCATGGTGGGTTGAGGAACCTACAAGAAATCTGAGATATGGGGCACCTGGGGGGGGCTCAGTCAGTTAAGCATCTGATTTCAGCTCAGGTCGAGATCTCGCGGTTCCTGGGTTCAAGCCCCGCGTCGGGCTCTGTGCTGACTGCTCAGAGCCTGGAATCTGCTTTGGATTCTGTGTCTCCCTCTCTCTCTGCCCCTTCCCCCCTCGAGAACAAATAAACATTAAAAGAAAAAAGAAATCTGAGATCACAGGAGAGCACAGTAGGAGGGGAAGGGTAAGAAGTGAAAGGAAAGGTAGGCGGGGCCAGATCAGGGAGGACCTTAGTCCTGCTAAGAAGCCTTTCCTTGTCTGCTACAATCCCAGGTATTACCACCTAACAAATTAACCCAACATTTAAAGCAACCATCACTGTATTTTATCTCGTGACTTTGTGGATCAGGAATTTTCAGCAGACCTCAGTTGGGTGATTCTTCCGCTCCACGCGGTATCGACTGGGATGGTTCGGCCAGAGAATGGGCTGGTCTCAAGGGTTCATATGGTTTCCCCCACATGTCTGCTGCCATGGTGGGAAGGACTAAATGAATGGACCCCGCTGGGGCTGTTGGCTGGGGTACTTACGTCATGGAGGTCTCGAGATGCTGGGTTTCATCCGTGATGGCCCAGAGCTCCCAGAGGGTGAACTGAGACCACCACACAAAAGCTGACCAGCTTCTTGTGACCTAACCCTGAAGGCCCAAACATTATTCCTGCCACATTGTCTTGGTCAAACAAATGACTTCAACCCATCCAGATAGATACAAAGGGAAGGGCATTGAACCTGACTTCTCAGTGAAGGAGCACCAAAGTTCTTTGGCCACCTTGAATCCACCACACTAGAAACAGGGGAGCCAGTAAAGGGCTTTTGGTGGGAGGGAACTATGTGGATTTTTTTTTCCAAGAGAGAGAACAGAGCGAGCACAGGTGGAAGAGAAGCAGAAAGAAAAATCTCAAGCAGAGCCCGACGTGGGACTCGATCCCACAAACTGAGAGATCATCACCTGAGCTGAAACCATGAGTCAGACGCTTAACCTGAGCCACCCAGGTGTCCCAATAGTAAGAATGCTTTAAAAATCCACATAGTTTGGGGCACCTGAGTGGCTTAGTCAGTTAAGCATCTGCCTCTTGATTTTGCCTCAGACCATGATCTCTTGGTTTGTGGAATCGAGCCCCGCATCAGGTGCTCTCTTCTCTCTCTCTCTCTCTCTCTCTCTCTCTCTCTCTCTTTCTCTGCCCCTCCCCGGCTCACAGGCACATGCACTCTCACTCTCTCTCAAAATAAATAAACATTTAAAAAATATTTTTAAAAAATTCTCATATGGAAAAATGCAAAACAAATTTAAAATCATCCACAACCCTACCACCAAGAAAATATCGCACAACGTTATGAAGAATTCCCCGTCGATATTTTTGATGTTCGGTCTCTTCAAACTCGCCATATATTTTTGTACTTTTCCACTGAACGACATTAAATAGGAAATGGACATCATGAATTTGCAGGTTGAAACACCACTTTGGCATCAGTGCAGAAAGTAGCCTGGCCGGGAGACCCGTGGGACAGCTAATGATATAATGGAGGCAGTGACCCCCCTCAAGGCTACTGCAAGGGTTTCTCCCCACTTAGTTTTTCTGATATGGACAATTGTGACTTTAAAAAATATTACGTAAAGTGCTTCTTCACAACTACTAGTTCAAGACCGAAACAGGCTGGAGAAGCAGCCTTGTGAACATTTCTCTCTCGCTCCCACCACACATCTCCACCAGATGGCCTGAAATTTGGTCGCCTGCTGTCTTCACACAGGGTTTTAAAAGACTCGGGTTTTAAAACGTGACCTCTTTGTAGAAGACTGTGGCAGAAGGAAATAGATGTTGGGGAAGCACATGCTGGCTCTCTAAGATTCTGCCGAGGAGGGACACCTGCCAGTCCTTCTTGCAATTCGGTCAAAGCCGATCACAGGCCAACGAGGTTACACATGGGGCCAAGAAGGGTTGCCAGGACCCACAGCCCCTGGGAGCTGGCTGCTGTCAGCCTCTGATCTGAGCCCTTCTGCCATCCTGCTCGTGCATTTCCACAGCCACACTGACGTCCTCGACTGGTGCTCCAGTAAGCCCAGTTCACCTCTGCCTCAGGGTGGTTCTTCCCTCCACTGAACAGAGTGACTTCCCAGACAGCCTAGGGGTTTGCTGTCCCACCTCCTTCAGACGTGTGCTCAAATGCCTCCTGACCCCTCATATTCTCGCTTAGTCCGTATTTATCACTATATGACATATTATATATATCTTACTAGTTTGTTTATTCTGTCTCCCTCTCTCTCTCTCTCCTCTAATACACACACACACACACACACACACACACACACACACACAGAAACGTAAGCTTCAGGGACGCCTGGCTGGTGCATTCAGTAGAGCATGCAACTCTTGATCTTGGGGTTGTGAGTTCGAGCCCCACGTGTGGTGTGGAATTTACTTAAAAAAACAAAAAATTAAAACAAACAAACAAAAAAGGAATGTAAGCTTCATGAGCCCAGGTTTTCATTCTGATCACTGTAATGCCTCCAATACCCAGAACAGTATCTCACATATGAAAGGTGCTAAAAAATATATATTTGAATGCTTCAATGATGAATGGATGAATATTAGATTACTAGCACAAGAGAAAGTCAGAAAATGTTGACTTAAATTATAACTACATGCCTCTTACTGCATAGCATAGTGTTGGTCTAAATAAATATCGATGAACTAATTTGGTGACCTTCATGGGAAAACTCCAGAACATAGAATTGTACCTGGAGGTACAGTTTATCTCCCTGCAGTGGCATTACCGACAGTTTTTAGTTAGTTATGTTTTTGTGACTTTTATTAATAAAGCCATGTTGTGAGGTCTCACCACGTGCCTGGCACGTACTGTGTGCATGATCGTCTTATGAAAGCCACACATCAGCTCTGGAGGGTAACCAGTATTAGCATACCCGTTAACCCTTAGGTAGCTAAGGTGTATTAGATGAGTGACTTCTGCAAGGTCACAGGCAGTCAGCAGCAGAGGCAGATTTCAAACTCCAGTTGGATTCTGGAGAAAAAGTACAGCCACATTATGTTCTTACTTTCTACGGTGAGCTTAATATATTCTTCTACTAGGAAGAGAGAGGGGAAGAGCTTATTTAAAAGGAAAAGGGGAGGAGGAGGAGGGGGAGGAGAAGGAGGAGGAGGGGGAGAAAAAAGGAAGAGGAAGAAGAAGAAGAATTTCCTAATCGAGAGCTCGTGTCTCCTGGCACTATAGCAGACTTCAGCCTGATGATTTTCATAGAACAGTCCCCCGGAAAGCCATTAGCTTTCAAGACTTCATAATCAGGCAGACATTTAAAAAGTCTCATGGGGTTTCTCTGCCTAGCCCAGACATCAGTCTGACTAATGCGAAATTGATTGCAAAGTGGGCTGTTTCCTGAAAGAATCTTTTCTTTCATTTTGATCAATCCAGGGTTCACTGAATCACTAAATATGTTATGGACCGAAGGGCTCGATTGTTGAGCTCAAAGTGTATATCTTTAGAATCAGTGACACGAACACAATGTTTTAAGCGATGAAAACGTAGCGCTTTTAGGCTTTGCAAGAATAATCGGAACGTTTCCTCCTTTATTCACGCAGTGTCCAAAAGCTGTGGATGCAAAATGAAGTCATTGCCTCTGTGGTACAGGCATCACCGCCATTTTTACAAACGGAGAGAGAGAAAGAGAGAGAAGTAGGGAGGTTTAGAAGGTCCCGCCTCCAGAATAAAAGCTCAAAGTGTCAAAATAACAAGCGGTCGCTTTAAGGGAAATATTTCTAGAGGGCTTAACTCAGGGGAAGTAACAGGTGTCTTCTTTTAACTTTGCCTTCTCTCTTTTACAAAGCAAACCTCCCGCTGTACGAATCCAACATAATCCAAGCAGACGGAGTCACTCTGAGGTCTAAGGATAATATCCTGTTCCGTCAGGGCTGGTTCGGGAGGTCACTTGGCATGGGTTACTCTCTGTGGCAGTGGGATCAGTTATGGTCTCTGACTCTCCGACTGTGTGGAGCTTGACCTGTCTTCCTAGACATTTAAAAACTGCACACACTTCAGGTGTCTGATGTGATGTTTTAATATAAGTATACCTTATGTAATGATTGCCACAATCAAGCTAGTTTATATATCCATCACCCCACAGTGTGTGCGCATGTGTGTGTGTATTTTTAATAACTTCATTTTAATGTTAAAAACATTTTTTAATGTTTTATTTATTTTTGAGAGAGAGAGAGAGAGAGAGAAAGAATGTGAGTGGGGGAGAGGCAGAGAGAGAGGGAGACACAGAATCCGAAGCAGGCTCCAGGCTCCAAGCTGTCAGCACAGAGCCCGACGCGGGGCTCGAACCCACGAACCGTGAGATCGTGACCTGAGCCGGAGTTGGACACTTAACCAACCGAGCCACCCTGACTCCCCAAATGTTCTCTTTTTCTGCATTTAACATGCTGTCTGTACAACCAGTCTACTGGTTTGTCATTTCAATGATCCTATTTTTCATTTTTGGAAGTTAGTTGATTCTTTTAAAAATATATCAGTCTTTTAAAATTCTAGGGTCTTGGTTATTTACCCTTAGTTTTGATTTTCTCTTTAATGTCTTCCCTTATGTAAACGTATGTAAATGAAAGTCCTTTTCATACTGCTATGTCATCCAAAGTTCTTGCGTGCTAATATTCTATTGTGAGCTCATCTTCTGCGTAGAGCTATCTGTGGGAATCCTCTGTGGCCTGAGTTATAGAGTGTCCCTGCAGGGAGCTTCTCATTTCTTCTGCTGGGTACCCCAGAGATATCATTATCCTGGGACTTTTTAAAATGTCAATGTATTGGGGCACCTGGTTGGCTCAGTCAGTAGAGCATGCAACTCTTGATCTTGGGATTGTGAGTTTGAGCCCCACGTTGGGTGTAGAGATTACTTAAAAATAAACTTGTTAAAAAAATGTTAATGCATCAGTTCAAGGTTCCCAGACAACTCAGCTAATGTACATTTGAGGTCCAAACCCACTTGCAGTACAGGCTAGAAATCTCAGGGTCTCAGAGGAGATTTTCAATTTTATCCAGGACTCAAAGACAAGCTTCTCTGTTTCCCTAAGTTATTGGATGGTTCTCCATGAGATGACATAAAGATCATAATTGAATAATAATAGGAAATGTAGTCGTACAGTAGGTCTTGGTTCTTTTTATTTTTTTAAGTTTATTTATTTTTGAGAGAGAGAGAGAGAGAGAGAGAGCAGGGGAGGGGCAGAGAGAGAGGAAGAGAGAAGCCCAAGGAGGCTCCACGGCTGTCAGCACAAGAGCCTGACTCGGGGCTTAAACCCATGAACCGTGAGATCACAACCTGAGCCAAAGTCAAGAGCCGGATGCTAAGCAGCTAAGCCACCCAGGCACCCCAAGTCTCGGTCCTGATGAGAACAAAATTTACATGATCATTATGAAGCAACGTCAGAAAACACCAAAGTAAAGATGCAGCAGACAAAGGAAGAGAATTAAATGAGCAGGAAGTGGTGAATAGAAGGGTATCTAATATCCCCTGATGGTCTGTGAGATTTTATGCATGACAGGAAAAGAAATAAAGGCTTATGGTATGACCACTGGTGTCACATACAAAGCTGACTAGGGAGGATTTTAATATTCCTATATTATGGAGGAAGAGGGGATTTAAGATTCCACTCTCACCCCAAGACAAGTAAAAGCAATGTCTAAAATTTGCCAATGAATAAACAACACAGGGCATGTTACTTAGATATACTGAAGAATCCGGAATTCAGGAGCACCCAAAAGAAAAGAGACTGGAAGTAAATACACATGGTGTGTGAGCTTAAGATGAGGAGATGTGAGGTATGGGTCTGTTCCTTCTCATTATAAGTTATTTTGTAGCCTTTGATTGTTTCATCTGGATTAAAATTTTAAAAATAAGCTTAGGGGCGCTGGGGTGGCTCAGTCAGTTAAGCGTCGGACTTCGGCTCAGGTCATGATCTCACGGTCTGTGGGTTCGAGCCCCACGTTGTGCTGCAAGCTCAGAGCCTGAAGCCTGCTTCGGATTCTGGGTCTCCCTCTCTTTCTCTGCCCCTCCCCCACTTGCACTCTGTCTCTTTCTCAAAAATAAACAAACATTAAAAACATTTTAAATACATACAAAATAAGCTTTACAAAAAACACACTATAATGTCTAAAAGCATAGTTAAGAGATATAACTTCCAAATCAAAATAGGTTAAAAGGGGGTGAAGTAGGCAGTCATGAATATTAATCAATGAGAGAAACAGACGGGTAGGCAAACAAGGCAGATAAAAAGTACAAAATCAAATGACAAAAATAATCCAAAATTGGCCCAAACCATTATCAAGAAGATCCAAGATTTAAACAATGTCACTGAAAAGTTTGATTTAATCGATATTGGAGAGAGAGCTCTGCGCCCAACAATTATTACACTGACATTATTTTTAAACACTATAGAACATTTGCCAGAATTGACCAAGAGACACACACACACGCGCGCACACACACACACACACACACGCACACACACACACACATGCACTAGGCGGCAAAGGTAGGGCGTCAACAAAATCAAGCGACCCAAAAATTCCACATCACATCACCATGTTCTCTGCAAAACTTGAAATCAACTTGAAGGATAGTAACAACAGCTTGACATGTTTAGAAATTTTGAAATATTCCTTAAATATAAATAAAAATACAAATATAAATATAAATATACATCACCATAGTGGAAATTAGAAAATATTTAGTCTGGGGCACCTGGGTGGTCCATCACTTAAATACCTGACTTCAGCTCAGGTCATGATCTCACGGTTCATGGGTTCAAGTCCCATGTCAGGCTTTTCGCAGACAGCCTGCTTTAGATTCTCTGTTCTCCCTCTCTCTCTGCCTCTCTCTCTCTCTCTCCCTCTCTCAAAAATAAATGAACATTAGAAAAAAAAGAAATACATCTAATTTAGATGTAGGAATTTTTTGAGACCTTTTTTTAAATGTTTTGTTTACTTCTTTAAGCACAGAGGAAAACTCGGGTGTTTTGATTTTGAAGGTTGGTGTCCTTTGGTTCTTATTTGATAAGCTGGCTGAGAGGCTGGATGGGGGGCTGCAGGAGGTTGAACATTCTGCTGAACCACCTGACATCCTGCTCGGCTGAACATTCATCATGCGACCGGAGACAGCCCTGCCCGCCCGCTGGCCGTCAGCCTTCTCACTATGCGTGACATCAGGCAGCCAGGGATCAAGCAGGCCCCTGGGACCCCGCTGTCCAAGTCACCCAGCCCTCACCTCCTCCTGTACATGCACGGATGTCCAACGCAGGAAGTAACCTCTTCAATCCTGAGGAAGCACACCTCATCATTTTAAAAACAGCACCAAATGACAGCGGACTCTACCTTTCCAAAAACATAGCTGAGGAAAAAAAAGCAGCGTTCATCTGACCCAATGCTCTAAATCTAGAAATTTTCCAGGCTTTACATTTTTTCAGCTGAATTGAAGAATGCTAAACCATACCTAACTATGTATACTGTAAAATGAATATAACAGGGTGCCTGGGTGGCTCAGTCGGTTGAGCGTCCGACTTCAGCTCGGGTCATGATCTCACCGTCTGTGAGTTCGAGCCCCGTGTCGGGCTCTGTGCTGAAAGCTCAGAGCCCAATTTGGATCCTCTGTCTGCCTGTCTCTCTCTCTCTCTCTCTGCCCCTTCTGCGTGCACACTCTCTCTCTCTCAAAAATAAACATTAAAAAATTATAAAAAAAATAAAAATAAAAAGACAAATAGTGGCAAACCATACAAATAAAGAGTAAGCTCCCCCCTACCACATTCCTCCAATTTCAAAGGCTTTGGGAGTGGGAAATCAACACTTCCAGTTCTCTCCATCTTTCCAGAAACCGACAATGCATTTCCAAGAAAGATCAGTTGACTGGTATATTGGCAGATCAGTAGCTAAATCAAGGGTTCTAGCTCTCGGTACTAATTAATTCTGTGTAAGTCTGAATTTAAATTTATTTTTTTAAGTTTATTTTTTTTTAGTAATCTCTACCCCAACATGGGGCTTGAACTCACAACCTGGAGATCAGGAGTCACCTGCTCTTACAACTGAGCCAGCCAGGCGCCCCTGAATTTAAGTTCAAATGTAAGTCTGCACCTGACATTTTGAATGTTTCCCCTGACATCTCCTGTAACTCATGGAGGTCGTACAAGAACATGAAACTTGCATCCGCAGAATAATCCTCAAAATGAAAAATCATTTACAACCTGGCATTTGCCCTGAGTGACTGACATCGCTTTCAATTTCACAATTAAAAATGAAATTGCTAACAGTATAAATTTCGGTGACCTAATAAATGAATTTGTATAAAAACGAGCCAGAAATACTGAATGATCACTCAAGACATCACATAAACAGCTTATCATTTATTGCGTTACGTAAAATTTTGGCATCGAAATGTTATTTTTTTTGCCATTTGTAAGTTTATGTTGACACGCAAGTACCTTTCTTACCCCTGTTATATTTTATAAGTAATAATATTTTTAGGACAAAGCCTTATATTTTAGTGATTTTATCAGCGTCCTTTCCCACTTTTTCGAACAAGGGACCTTGAGTCTCCATTTTGCACCGGGTCCTGCAAATCATGTAGCTGGCCCCGGTTGGAAGGTTTGTTGCCCTGTAAAGGCTCAGGCCCACCCTAGAGTTGCCTGAGCAGGGACAGCAGGAAAGTCCCTGGGAGTTTGGCTTGTGGCCCCTAGAATGTGGGAGGGAAAGATGTGAACACAGAGCCTACTGCCTGCCTCCCACAGGCAGGATTAGGGGAGAGAGGGTAGCAGTGGGGAAGTCCCTACCCCAGCTGTGGGTTACCCGAGTAACAGAAGCCGGAGGGATTATCAAGGCTGGAGCCACCCTGAAGGGCCCCACCTGCCACCTGCCAGTGTGACAGAAGAACGAGGCTGTGGATGGGCTGAGAAGAGCCACAGAGGTCTGCCAAAGAGCGCATCACCCAAGTCAGGAGCCAGGCAACGTAGAGGGTCCCACGAGAGCCCCTCATGAGGTCCCACACATGGGACCCATGAGAGAGACAGGCTTTTGGAGACATCTGAGGAGCTGCTCTGGAGCGCCTGGGGGGCTCAGTCGGTGAAGCGTCCGACTTCGGCTCAGGTCATGATCTCGCAGTTTGTGAGTTCAAGCCCCGCATTGGGCTCTGTGCTGACAGCTCAGAGCCTGGGGCCTGCTTCAGAATCTGTGTCTCCTTCTCTCTCTCTCTCTCTGCCCCTCCCCTGCTCACGCTCTGTCTCTCTCTCAAGAAAACAATGAATAAACATTAAAAAAAAAATTTTTTTAAGGTGCCCTAATGGGAAAGTGTTAGGCAAGAAAGAAGTCCTGGGATGTCACCGATGAAGACTTCACCCTTCTCTCACTAATCCCCTCTCCTGGCCCCCAACTCGGGAGAAAACAGGGGTGAGGTGGGGAGGAGAAGGCAGGGAAGAGGAAAAGAGAAGCTTGACGGTTTTGAACTGGCTATGAGAGGGACATCTACTCTCCGGAAGGACTCGAAAAGTCAGGGGATCTACCCATGCCACATCTGAAGGGGGTTTGATTACAGAAAAGTAAACTATCTCCTGTTCATCCCTCCATCAGGTTCACGGAAGAAACCAGCTACACGTGCACAAGACTGCACGCATTTTAAAAACAGAAATAGACCAGCGCTTCCCTTATGTTTTCACGTAACAACGTATCATACACTTGGAAAGGGCTGCCTCACTCTGTTTAATGACTTCATAGTATTCCGTCTATAATGTACCACAATTGATGTAACCCGTCCTCTGTTGAGGCATATTTCATTGCTCTCCAATCTTTTGCTGTAAATGTACTCCTTTCAAATCACAAAAAGGTGCATTAACTTCTCCAGCTGTACATCACTGAAAGAAAAAAACCGCAGGGGCACCCGGGTGCCTCAGTCAGTTAAGCGTCCAACTTCGGCTCAGGTCACGATCTCACTGTTCATGGGTTCGAGCCCCACGTCAGGCTCTGTGCTGTCAGCTTGGAACCTGGAACCTGTTTCAGATTCTGTTTCTGTGTCTCTCTGCCCCTCCCCCACTTGTACGCTCACTCTCTCTCTCTCTCTCTCTCTCAAAAATAAATAAACCTTAAAAAAATTTTTTTTAAAAACTGCATTGTTTGATTCCTTGATTCTTTTGTACAAACCTGCAAGGTGAATTTTCACCGTGAACTCCTCACTGTTGCTGGGTTTTTGCCGCCCTACTGTGTTCACCTACATTTGATGGTAAAAGAGGCTTGAATATGTCCATCTCTTCTCTGTCACTCATTAGCTTGGTGACCTTGGACAGATTGTTTAAGTTTTCTGAGCTTCCATTTCTTTATCTTTGAAATGAGGTTAATAATTCCTACCTGCAAATGTTATTATAAAAAATAGAGATAATCTTTGGAAGATAGGGAGCACAGAGTCTGTGCTCAGTAAAGGTATATGTTTTTATTATTGTTGTTCTTGTTTGCGTGTGGATGTGTCTTGAGTGTAACAAAGTATTAACTTTTGGTTTGCTTTTCCGTCACTCATCGCCCACTGTGCATCTTGGCCGCCACGGCGATGATACAGTTTTGGGAAATATAAACGTTTTATTTTTTTTAATTTTTTTTAATGTTTATTGTTTTGAGAGAGAGAGAGAGAGAGTGTGTGTGTGTGAGCAGAGGAGGGGCAGAGAGAGAGGGAGACACAGAATCCGAAGCAGGTCCAGGCTCCAAGCTGTCAGCACAGATCCTGACACGGGGCTCGAACTCACCAACCATAAGATCATGACCTGAGCTGAAGTTGGGCACTCAACCGACTGAGCCACCCAGATGTCCCGGAATATAAACATTTTAATAGTAAGCTAAGCAAAGGGAGAAAACAGGGCGAATACAGTGTTTAAAGGTGATGTGGTTCAAAGGTAAAGAAAAGTATTCCTCTCTGTTAATGTCAGTCATTCATTCTCAAAGGGTGCTTCGAAGACCTCTGGGGCCACCCAAGAGTCTCTTGGGGCATCCGCAAAGTCAAAACTATTTTTAAAAGAACACTAAGATACTGTTTGCCTTTTTCACTCCTATTCTCTTACAAGTCCACGTGATGTGTGATATCATCACCGATTGAATGAGGACGCAGATGTGAGAATCCAGCTGTCTTCTACTAAGCCAGACATTAAAAAGATTTTTTTTAATGTAAAACAATACTTGGGGCGCCTGGGTGGCTCAGTCGGTTAAGTGTCCGACTTCAGCTCAGTCATGATCTCAAGGTTTGTGAGTTCGAGTCCCGCGTCGGGCTCTGTGCTGACAGCCCAGAGGCTGCAGACTGCTTCAGATTCTGGGTGTCCCTCTCTTTCTGCCCCTCCCCAACGCATGCTCTGTCTCTCTCTCTCAGAAATAAAATAAACATTAAAAAATTTTTTTCTTAAGTAAAACAATGCCTCTCATGTCCCTGTTATTTTGTTTATTTGAGAAACAAAAAAAAATATGGTATGAATGTTAACATATAATGGGTTTATTATTTTTAATGAATTAGTAGATAAATATTTTGAACTCTTCTCAGTTTTCATTTCTATCACACTAAATAATGACAGATATGACTCACATGAACACTAGCTCTTTGGGTCTTCAACAACTTTTAAGGGTGTAAAGGGGGTCCCAAATCTCAAAAGCCACTAACATAGTTAATTGGTATTTGGTCACAATGCTAGCTCCATTTGGACAATATCATTGTTCAAGAGAGACAAGAAAATGACACTTAGAAGGAGTTAATGGAAAGCTACTTTTCATATGATGTTTTAACGACTGATTCTGTAAGTCAGTCAGTTGGCAAATATTCCATGAGCACCTATTATGTGGACAAGCATTGCTCTGGATGCTGGGAGAAGACACATAAGGCCCTGCTCTCACGGCGCCTGAGTGGCTCAGTCGGTTGAGTGTCTGACTCTTGCTTTTGGCTCAGGTCAGGATCCCGGGGTCATGGGATGGAGACCTGAGAGTTGGTCTCCACACTGAGTGTGGAGCCTGCTTTAGATTCTCCCTCTCTCCCTTGCTCATGTGCACTCTCTCTCTCTCTCTCTCTCTCTAAAAATAAAGAAATAATTTAAAAAAGACTTTTCTTTAAAAAAAAAAGAAAGACCCTGCTCTCATGGAGTTTACTTTCCAGATAGAGGAGACAGACAGTGAATAGGTAAGCAAATAAACAAGGTAATTTTAGGTTGTGATAACCGTTTTAAAGAAAATACACAGGCTAACGTAATTAGATTCTCTGAGAACAGAAGGACTTGGCCTATGTAGGCATGGGAAACTGCATTCCTGGGTCAAGGGGACCTAAGAATCTATACTATGTTCATGGATTGGGAGAAAAGAAGAGTCAACGCACACAGTGGTGCAAAATAAGTGATTCCTGTCCTTGGTATGGGATAAATCTGTTTTTAAAGACCGACTCTCCCACCATTCTCTAGAGTTGCCGAAGCAGGATTCTTTCAAGAGCTCGGGAGAAAGAGATCCTATCAGGAATGCCAGCAGAAGGTAGTGTTGATGTGCTCTGGCATGAAAGACAGAGGCAGACAGAGCATTCCAGAGAGTGAGGTCAGACAAGGGTCATCTGTAGATAGAGGCTGACTTAAACCTCCACATATGGGAACAGATGCCTACGGAGAAAGAGGAGAAGGAGGGCCTAGGAAATCGCCACTTTAAATATTTTCAGACATGTCTCGTCCACTTGGTATCTTTCCTAAAGGCTCTGAAACAGTCTCGGGAGCCAAACTTCTATAAAAAAAAATATATATATATATATATATAAGCCCACCGAAGGCTGTTTCTGATCTCAGAGAAATGATGAAAAGTCGAAGCCATACCCGGTTGAGACACGCAGCAGCGAAAACGCTCCGTCTCGTTTTTGGAAAACACGCCAGCTTCCTATTCCTCGTGCATATTTGCAATCCATACGCAAAATCGCAGATCACGTACATAATAGGTAGCAAAATAAGCTGGTGGGTTCAGCGTTAGCCGGTGAGCACTTGCCAGTTCACGTTTCCATTTATAACAGAGGCTCTCACTCATCAGCAATGTGGGACGTGGAGCTGCTGAAGGCGGCTCAGCACAAGCACCAGCCTCCTTTCTGGTAGTGTTCCTAAAATTAAAGGAATACCAGGACATTCAGTCCAGTTCTTCACCAACTGACACGTTTTTCGTTACATCTTACCTCCTCTCATGGCCTCAACTATTACCTCGCCACCAATGATCCTGGATCTCTCCCTCTCTCTCTCTCTCTCTCTCTCTCTCTCTCTCGATCCCTTATAACGTACCCTATGCCCAGATATCAGCTGCCCCTGAAACACCCACACGATCTTCCCAGTTTAAAGAAGCAAAGGGCTCCGGTTCCCAAAAGACCTTGTCCTTTGCGTCTTTAGTTACGTGATTAGCACTGTTCTCACCCTAACAAGAAACCTGCAGAATGGAGATGCCCCAGCTGAACGGAAGCTGGGGTGTAATCATGTCCTGGGGTATCTGAAGACCATGTCCCAACATCAAGGGGTCTTAGCTAGGAGAATAAACGATAAGAATGGAAAAAACAGGGGCGCCTTGGGTGGCTCAGTCGGTTAAGCGTCCGACTTCGGCTCAGGTCATGATTTCACGGTTTGTGGGTTCGAGCCCCGTGTCGGGCTCTGTGCTGACAGCTCGGAGCCTGGAGCCTGCTTCGGATTCAGTGTCTCCCCCTCTCTCTCTCTCTCTGCCCCTCCCCTGCTCACGCTCTGTCTCTCTCTGTCTCAAAAATAAATAAAAACATTAAAAAAAATTTTTTTAAAAGAAAGAATGGAAAGAACAAGCCAGAAAGGGCAGCCCAGGGTCTGCCTCAGATTGTTCCCCTGACTTGGCCCCACCCTGGACTCACATTTCAGCTGTATGTGTTGAAGCTGAACAAGTTTCCATATGATACAAAGCTTTGTTGCCCACCTGCCAGAGCGTGACCCGGAATGGGTGTGGGAGCCTTGAAAATACAGCACGGCCTTGGTTCATTGCGAGCACTGGGGGACCCAACACTACTCGGATGTCCCAAGAGCTTGCAACTTTGCAGACATGGCATAAAATCTCAGTGTTTTTCACACCCACGGGGATGGCTATGGTGATCGTGAAAAATAAAAACAGCAAGTAACAAATGGTGAATCGGAGCCCTCGTTCATTGCTATGGGAATGTGAAATGGCTCAGCCTCCGTGGAAAACAGTCTTGCCAGTTCTTCAAAAGTTAAATATATAGAAAAAAATATACAGGGCACCTGGGTGGCTCAGTCGGTTCAGTGTCTGACTTCAGCTCAGGTCGTGGTCTCATGGTTCGTGGGTTCGAGCCCTGCATCGGGCTCTGTGTTGATGGTGCAGAGCCTGCTTGGGATTCTCTCTCTCTCTCCCCCTCTCTCTGCCCTCTCCTGCATGCGCGCGCTCTCTCTCTCAATAACAAGTAAACTTAAAAATATATATATAATCCGGAATTCCATTCCAAGATATATTGAACACAGGTACAACGGAAAGACGATCGAAAACAGGTCCTCAAATAATCGCGCACACGCACGTGTTCATAGTAGCACTGTTCACAACAGCCAAGAGGTGGACACAACTCAAATGTCCACCCGCTGACAAATGGACAAATTAGTTGTGGTAATACATATAACGGAATATTATTCAGCCGTAAAAAGAAATGAAATACTGATACAGGCTACACCCTGGATGAGCCTTGGAAGCGTTATGCTAAGTAAAAGAAGCCAGACACCAAAGGTCACATACCGTAGAACCTCATTTCTATGAAGCATCCAGCATATTTTCAAAAAATATTTGGCAATATAGTCTCTCACCACTTTCATGGACTAGACATTGTGTTCCACTTGGTACGCAAGACGTTTTAGCGGGGCACGGTATCTCTGCCTTAGACTCAAAGAATATGATGGTAGGAAGTCGTTATTTTGTCCGGCTCTTCTTAAACTTTGATCTACAAAATCCGAGGGGCAGATAGATAAAGCTGTAGGTCAAGATCGCCAGGTTCACCCAGTCGATGTTCATTTTCTTCACTTGGTGCAGCAAGGGAAAACGTACACCGAATGAACCACGGTGGCTGTAGGAAGGGGTTTTTTTGGTGGGGTTTTGGGTTTGTGCTAAGTGACTCTAAGGTGGGAAGGGTAGGGGATACAGGAATCGCGCCCGGATTGCCAGTGGCCGTGAAGTGGCATGGTTTCGTAACGGAGGAATGGAGCGAATCTGCGGAAGGTACTGATAAGAAAGAATTAGTCACTCAACGGTAGCTCCTTTGCAGTTGTGGTGTGGCCTTGGGAAAATCACTGCTTTCTGTTGGCTTTGGGCTCGCGTCATTTATGACTGTCGGGAACATCACAGTCTGCTTATCAGCGCTGACTTTTGTCTCTCGGGTCCCGCAAGAAGGTAGTGGGTGTTGCGGGAAGAAAGAGATCTGTGTAAGCCTGGAAAGTCCTCGTTAAACAACGTTAAATAAATAATAAACTGGGGTTTGTGGAGTTTTTAAATGTGCTAAAGGGAACTGTGAATCTCCCAGGGCACCTTTTTGTTTAATGTTTTGTTTATTTTTGAGAGAAAGAGAGTGAACAGGGAAGGTGCAGAGAGAGGGGCGGGGACAGAGGATCTGAAACGGGCTCCGCGCTGTCAGCACAGAACCCGACACAGGGCTCGAACTCACAAACTGTGAGATCATGATCTGAGCTGAACTCGGACGCTCAAGCGATTGAGCCGCCCAGGCGCCCCTCCCAAGACACCTTTAATTTGTTTTCAGCACAGCTGCCTAAGTGATTCTGTTCAAATATAAGTCCAAATATCCAGTGGCTTCTCGTCCCTCCCCCACATGCCCAAGCATGACCATTCCGACCTCTTTTCCTATGTATCTGCCCCTCTTCTCTCTCCTCCATCCACCCTTGCCTCTTCCATGTTCCTCCTGCCAGGAATGCTTTTCCCCCTCATGTTCCCTTCTCTCCTTCAGGTCTTTGTTCAAATGGAACCTTCCAGCGACACCTTCCCTTCCTACTCTTTATCAAGCCCTCCTCTCCCCAACACCTCCCACATCCCTTCCAACTACTTTATTTTTCTCCTTGGCACTCATGGCCATCTGAGATACTCTCCATTCCGTTTTTTCTTGTCTCTGGTCTCTGTGCCCATACAAGCAGGGATTTTTATTTAATTTTCCCCATGGCGCATCCCCAGGACCCGCAACCATGGCAGGCGCATAACAGGCACTGAATAAAAATGTGTCAAATGAATGCATGGGCAACCCCCTTCTAAACTTCTTCTGCAAGAGAGTGGTGAGTGAGGTGTCTGTATCTTCCATGTATAGACAGGAAAGAAGTTCTGGAAGAACACAGGAGAGCCTGGAACTCCTCTTCCACGGTTTTGTGATTAGCTCTCCGTGTCTCGTGAAGCCAGTCTTTCCTACAAGGTTGCCCTACCGGGCTGGAACTAAATACAGCAGGTCGCTAGATGGCACTGTTCACCAAGAATCGTGGGATTCTTAGCCGATGGCCTTTGAAATCCCCTTTTCCCTAGAAGTGAAGAATTCCAAAGGAATGGTTACCATTCTTCACACTCTCTCTCTAGCCAGGAGGAAACCCAGAGTCCCACGGCACCACTTACGAACTAGCCACCCTCGCCCATGAGCGCAGGTTAACTAACCCTTTACCTCGGAGCAAAAGAGGTTCTTAGATACTTCTAGTAGTACCCATGGCAAGCATAAGCAAAGCTTTGCCCCCTTGAAAAGGTGCCCTGCCTCTTACACTTGGCCCGTGGCCCTCTTGGCATAAGCCTGTCTCTTTCCCTCCACCCTTGCCTCTCTGTCTCCTTAGAGAATGGAGTTCAGGTTACACTGCCAGTTCTGTTCCCAGCTTTGAGCAGTCTGAGAGGAAGCATGGAACACGGGGTGACCTGGAAATACAGTAGAAGGGACCGAGGGCAAACTATATCTCCATCGCAAACAGCCCTAGGACCTTGAGCAACTTATCCAACATCTCTCAACCTTGGTTTACGCAGTTGTGCCATGGGGATAAAAATCCCTGGGACAGGACAGGTAATAAACATTAAATGAGAAGAGGTATGAGGTTTCAAGCCAAGCTTTCTATAAAGCTTTGCTTTCCATTTCCAGATATCACCTATATTTATACTCTAAAACTTAAGTCGGGGCAGTTGGTTGACCTGATGAACACTTCTCTGCAATCCTGGCTGGTCTTAAGATGTCCCAGTGAACAAAAACTCCATGATGAACCTCCTCTCTGCATCGTCTTGACTAATAGATGGTTAGCTCAAGTTATGTCTGCAAATGCACACACAGAAAGCTACTGTCTTCGTGAACGTCAGCCGATCAGCAAGTATTTATGGAGAACTTGTAATTTTGCCTCAGTGTTTTAAGAAGATTATTCTGGAAGCAGAAATAAGAGAGCTGGGAAAGAGAATGCAGTCAAAGACACTGCAGTTCACTCTTTAATGAAGTACCCTTGTTTCTTGCTCTTGAGAGGAAATATGGAAGTCAAGGACTATTAGAACGGCTGTTGGCTTTTCAACTGATAAAACCAGAAATAATGGTTCCATTTGGGGAGCAAAGGCACATAATAGGAACTGTTCACTCATGGCAGCCGTGCTTTACCACACAGATTGTGCCTATGATTAGTAACAAAAAAGCCCAACTGTGCCTGCTGTTTAGCCATACCTCTGGCCGGACACTTCCTGTTTGCCAATCTGACGGGATCACCTGCTTTCCCAGAAATTACCCTACATTTCAACCCCTTACCTTCTACCCCAGATCGGTAGGGCTGACTCCCTGAGCCTGCGACACATCACCCTTCCCTCTCTCTACCCCCCCAAGTCTTACCTATTCTACACTGTCCCCAGAATCTCTCTCCTTTATTCTTTTCTCAAAGTACTACCATACACTTGTCTATTCCGGTTCTACTCTTTCTCAGCTCACGTTCTGAGTGCTGAGACACATCAGAAAAGGAAAAGGAGCTATTCCTTGTGGTTTGATCTTATAAAAACAGAATGGATTTGATGAAAAGAAGAAGTGGACAGGAGTGGTATTTGCTCACCTCGTACTCACTCTAATTATAGCCAGTTGGGTGTTATGGGCAACCATACTGGGTGACATGAGGGTTGCATCAGACAGGATGTCCCATTTCCAACTTCCCCTGTTCATGCCCTATGCATTCCCTAATCAGCATTTTAAAATTACAACCTGATTGCTGAACAAATAGGAAGTCTCCCCATTAGCTGAATTGTGGCCTGCAATTTTGTATATTACCAAGAACACTTGATTCCCAAGCTCAGCTTTATTCTTCCGGATTTTGCTGACTTACTGTTTCCCCAGAAGTAATGGACATTTTGTTTGAGAAAAGATAGACATTTCGGAAATTTCAATTGGAAGAAAGGCAAAAAGCTGAAATCTTGTTTTTCCTGCGGTGAAGTGTCATATTCCCCTCTTCCTCCAGATAGCCTCGGCTCCTGTTATGTAGTGTTGAAATTTCTGTTCCAAGAATGTGGAAGGATTAGGATGCCATAAACCCAGGGTTTAAATCAGGAGTGTCCTCAGGGCGCCGGGGTGGCTCAGTCGGTTAAGCGTCCGACTCTTTTTCTGCTCTGGTCATGATCTCACGGTCTGTGAGATCGAGCCCCGAGCCCAGCTCTGTGCTGACAGTGTGCCCAGCCTGCTTAGGATTCTCGCTCCCTCTCTCTCTGTCCCTCCCTCTCTCTCTGCCCCTCTCTGGCTCACGTGCACACATGCATGCTCTCTCTCCCCCACAAAATAAATAAACTTAAAAAAAATAAATAAATCAGGAGTTTCCTCTCCCACGGAACCTAGAACTAGGACTCAGAAAAAGAAAAATCAGCCTGATATTAAAGGAATCCAACACCTTCAAATCTATTTGCAGCCTTTTCTTTAGATGTTTATGCCAGTAAATTTCTGGGAATTATGCCTCACACAGAGGTCACACACTGGACCTCCACAAACCACATCCAGCCAGCTCCTATATTTAATTTGGCCTTCACAGTGTTTTTTTTAAAATAAGAATCGGTCATCAACCTTTTAAATTTTTACATAAAATATAGGTTTATATAAAATAAATAGTTATGTTAAATTTATTTATATAAAAATACAGATTTCTGTATCGTCTTGGGAAAAAATAAAACCAGATGAGGCAGCCCTGGAATGTTATTTCCACATGGGTAGTGGTGGATGGTGGACCATTAACTCAGTAGGAAACATACAAGGGGGATCATTCACGAAGGGTGGGGCTGGAAAGATGATCAGTTTTTTCCCCGGACGTACATCTCTAGGCTTGAACTGGAATTCCAATGAGCATTCAGTTCACCTCGCTCCCTAAATACCTGCCCAAATATCTGGTTTCTGAAAGCAGCACCATGAGCTTCCACTTTCCCAACGGCGATCCTAACTATGGAATCAGCGTGGACGTTTCCCTCTTCTTCTCTGCTATACCACACCTCCCCCATCAGCTACGATCTGTGGTTTATTCTCCCCAAACTTTACTGGGCAATAAGATAGCTACCAGCCGCATGAGCGCTTAAAAGGTGGCTAGGTTAAATTGAGATATGCTCTAAGTGAAAAAGATACATTGGATTTTAAATACCTACACTAAAAAAATAGGACTTTAAACTAGCTGATTAAAATTAATTAATTAAAACAATAAATAAACTAGCTCATTAATAGTTTCACATGGGCGACCCATTAAAATGAGATTTTTGACATCTTGTGTTAAAGATATTATTAAAATTAATTTACTTATCTCTTTTTATCTTTTTAAATGTGGCTTCTAGAAAATGTTAAATTACATATGGGGTTCACATCTGTGGTTGACATTACCTTTCTTTCTTTCTTTCTTTCTTTCTTTCTTTGGTTTGTTACCTTTCTAGGGGACAGCATTGCCTCAAAATAGCTCTTCATGTGACATGTTAGTGGTGCTAATTATAGCCACAATGGCAATCATATTACAATACATGAATGTCAAATCAACATGCTATACACCTTCATTTTACACAATGTTATATGTCAAATATATTTCAACAGAAAAAAAATTTCACTTGGGTTTGTCTTCAACTTTCTAGCTTTGCTGCCATGCAATAGTTCGCATCTCATATCCCTTTACTCCTAGAATTTCACATTGGCCGAGGCTTTTTCCCCTTCTAATCTGTTCTGCACACCCTGGCCAAGTTTATCTGCCTAAAACACGGCTTTTATCATGAAACGCTCCTACTCAAACACTAACACCAGCTCCCAACTCTAGCCTATAAAGTCCGAACTGTTGAGAATAACAACTTCCACTTTACAAACCGAATTTATTCTGTCCTTTATTGAATTTTCCAAACAACAGAGCACCTAGCCTACCAGATTCCTGGTTTTCTAAATGCCTGAGCTGGGGGTGGTGAGAAGCACTTCTGATCTTAGAGGTTACAAAGATGATGCACTTAAAGCATCCAAACAGAAGCTCTTTTCGCTTATGATAGTTTCTACAACACCTCACAATCGACTGAAGAGCATCCGCCGATCTATCAGCTAAACTATTTTACCATCAGTTGAGAGAAAGAATAATAGCGTGAACTGAACAAACTGTTACATTTGCCTTTTGGAAACCCCAAACTGGATATGCAACTAGAAAAGCTTAAATGAAATAATGTGCTTCACTCATCCATTATAGGTCCAAGCTCCCAAAGTGTGTGTGTGTGTGTGCACGCACGCACATACACACACACGTATACATAGCTTTGTCACAAAATACATTTTAATAATGCCAATTTGAAATACTGCGGTATAACAATTAAAATGCCATCTCAACTTGAAAAGCACGAATTAAAAATTCATCAAGAATTATATAAATCCAAAGCCAGCAGAGCTACTGATTTATAAAGTGTGTTGGGTATTCTACACGGCAACGTGAATTTAGCTTGGGAAGAGAGACTTGTCAGGATTTATCTCAAATATGTGAGTTTTGAATTGTGCCATCTTCAAGACCTCATCCCTTTCATCAAACACGCCACCTTATAGACATTTTCTTCCTTTTTTTTTTTTTTCCAATTATAGATCAGATAGGTTTTGCCAAATTCCCTAGGAGAATTTCTTGGTGCACGAAGCTTGAGTTGAGACAAATCCACATTCTACCATTTATTCTGTTACTTCAGACAGATTACTTAATTGTTCAGTTGCTCCTTATTAAAATTGGGCAGAAAGTATATATTCTTGTTTTATAGGAATTCTAAGAGATAACATACACGGTTAGCACAGCGCTGGGCATGTAGAAAGAGTTCTCAACAGCAGGGCACCCGGGAAGGTAACATGCGATCTGTCTGGCTTTTCTCAAAGCAGTTTGAAGACTCTGTAAAAGGGTGGGGCTTTGGCGTCTCACGCTACTAACCTCTGTAAGTTTAATAGACGGAGAGCTACACGCGACAGGGGTTTGGGTGGGGTGGGACGGAGCGCGTCCGCCCGCCCCCTCAGCCGCAGCTCCACGGCAGATGCCAGAAGGTGGCCACCAGGTCGGGCCTCAGTTGCACTGGTTCTTCCGGACTTCCGCTTCGCAGCCTCTGGCAATGAAAACACTACCACGTGGCCTGCAGCCTTGCGTCACCCTCCTTCGCCCAATGGAGAGCCGCGTCGCTGAGCTGGGGGCGGGTCGCTACCAGGGCGGTCCAGCCCACAGCTGTCGTCAATTGGCCAAGGGGGCGCGGCGGCGTGGAGTCATAGCCAATGGCGGCCGAGGGTGGGGACCCCACCCCCTCAGCTGCCGGGTTTGGCTCGGACGCGCCGGAGGATCTGGGCCGGCGTGGGGGCGGAGCGAAGCGGGGACGGGGCGGAGCGAAGAAGGGCCGGGCGGGGCCAGGAGCGGAGGGGGGGCCGCGACCCGGCCCGCGGAGCCGGCGCCAGCGGGCTGCTGAGGTGGCTGTCGCCGGCTCGGAGCTGCGGCTTCCCCGGGTCGAGCCCCCGATGGAGGCCGAGGCCGCGGATGGCCCCCCGGGCGGGGTCGAGGCGGCGCTCAGCTGCTTCTCTTTCAACCAGGACTGCACGTAAGCCGCGGCGCCTGCTCTGCGGGGAGCTGGGGGGCAGAAGTCGCGAGCAGGGGTCTTGTCCTGTCGGCCACTTGTAGCGGGAGTGGCGCGGGCCTGCGCCTCCAGAGGGCCGCGGCAGCGCGGCAGGGGCGGCTCCCGGCCCGCACGGTCTGGGTGGGCTCCCTCTCCCCCTGCGGGGGTTCGAGCGCCCCCACCCCCGCTGTGGGCTGAGGGCCAGGAGCGGCCGGCCGAGCACGAAGGGAGGGAGTTCGCGGGCGCAGTGGGGCTGAAGAAGGCTACGGATCCAGTGGGGGCAGAGGCTAGTGCCCCGAGTGGGGGTCTCGGAAGGAGGGGCAGAGGCCAAAACAAAGGAGATGGGCGAGGAGGGGGAAGTTGCAAGTTGACCCTAGGCGAGGTTGTTGGGGCCCAGGAAGATGAGAGTACAGGAAAAACTTTCCCATTTGTCCTTGAGCATCTCAACGTGGCATCTGGGCAGGGCCTGGGACAAAGAGGCAGCCTATCCGTGCGGCCAGGCCAGCCCTCGTCCCAGCCCAGCTCGGGGCATCTCGCCTTTCCACCCCCTCTCACTGTGTTCACACAGCCCCCTGGGCGAGGCAGAATCCTCTTCTCCGAGTCCCCGAGCCCTTTCCCGGGCCCCGGCTGCCTTCTCTGAGAAGCGCGAGCTCCACCCTGTTGCTTTTTGAGTGCACTTGTAATGTTTCACTTCGATGTGCACTTTTGGACTTTGGCCAGAGAGTTAGAGGCTGAACCGTATTTCAGACCTCTCAAAGATTCAGCCCTTTACAAGTGAACGCCTGCTTCCTTACCTCTTTGCGTGGAATTGTTAGATGCCAGTCCTGGGGACCATATGGAATAATCTCTTGGGAATGTGCACCCCGAGCATCAAGCAGGGATGACTACTTTTCCAGGTTCCTACTTCCTGCTGTACCAGTTTCTGTCGTGTTCCTTGTTTGGAATGGGCTTCAGGCTTGTGCTTTGGCCGCCTGTGACTGGGCTGTGCTAATATTGAACATTCACTGGTGTAATTAAGGCCATCCTGTACCATAAGTAACTCTGGCTTCCATTCCCTTTGTGTTTCTGTTTAAAAACACCCTATGCCAAACAATATGCCTTTGTTCGGAAAAAAAAAAAAAAAAGTATGTGTAATAGGGTAATTGGGTAGCTGGACGGCTTGGTTAGATGGGTGACTTTTAAGCCTTTTTTGACCACAGTCCACAATAAGAAATGCATGTTACAACACCCCCCGATACCCACATACATAGACTGTCTCCCAAAGGTGATTCATTAAATAGTGTTTACTCTTTCTATATAGTGTGATACCTTCTTTTAAAGCTGTTTGTGACTCATGAGCTGTTTTTAAGATCTCCTCATGGGTTGAGACCCGCAGTTTACAGAAATGATGGTGTAGATAAAATTCTGACATTTTGTAAGAAGCATTTTGCAAGAGAGGATGGCTGTTGAAATGCCAGAGTGTTTTCCTTCCCAACCGAACACAGGACAAGGAAAGGAGTCAGTTTGCTAGTTCACAGTAAATGTTCGAAGTTCTGCTTTAAAAACATCGTGTATCAGATTTTTTTTTTTTTTAAGTGGGGTTAGTTTTTACTCTGGGTGAGTCCCAGCTTTCTATGGCACTTGGGTAAGAATATTATTTTCAAAGCTGTTGGGTGCTTGGAAAGTTAATTTCCTTCGTCTCTATGGTCAGTTCTGTTTTCTTGGATGAAGGCTTTGCTGGACAGCTCTGTCTCACCTATAAATAAAAGTTTTTGTCAGAGTCAGTTGCTTTGAGCCACAGAGGATATGACATTGGATTTTAAAATAAGTCAAGCCCCTTACGTATGCATTTAGGAGTATCAGTGTGTCTTTCTTTGTAAGTGCAGGCTGAGTTTGCAATCCAGTAGTGCAACTAACCTTTACGAGTCTTCTTTGATCATACTTCATGCTTGGCACTGTGCTAGGCACTGTGGGTACATTTTTTCATTTGACTGGCGGCACATATTTGTCCCAAGCTCTATTCCTGTGAGAGGTGATGAGAATTTATTTTTTTTTTTTCCTGCAGGAAGCCCTTATGGATAAAATAGGATTTTAGTCTGGATTCCTTGATTCAGCCTCCTTTGTGGCCATTGCTCAACATTTAAAACATAATAGTAACCACACTGCTATTTTTTCATGTATAAAATTCTTCTGGGAGCAGGCCTTATGTTTGAATTTTTTTTAATTTTTATTTTTTAAAGACTTTATTTTTAAGCAATCTCTACACCCAACGTGGGGCTAGCAGTCACGATCCCGAGATCAAGGGTCACACGCTCTACCGACTGAGCCAGCCAGGCATCCCTGAAAATTATTTTAAATTACCAAATCTTTTGGTTAATATCACAAGACTCTCATTACATTTTTCCCTTACTTACAAGCTTTAGAAACCTCAGTTGCCGCTAAACTTGTCTATAGTTATGTGAAAAAGTCCATGTGAAGAACGTTTAAAGACAGTAATCACTACAGGGCATATCAAAAAAGTTTTTTGAATCATAGAATAAAAAGGAGGTTTTTAAAGTGCAGGTGCAATTGACACATGCAGCATTATATTTGTTTCAAGTGTACAACCTATTGTGATTCAACATTTGTATACATTGGGAAATGATCTCCACGAGAAGCCTACTAACCCATCTGTCAACCTACACAGTTAATGCAATATTACTTACTGTATTTCCTGTGCTCCACGTTCGTCCCCATGATGTATTTATTTTATAACTGGAAGTTTGTATTTCCTGATCTCCTTCACCAATTTCATATCCCCACCCCCCCCCCAAAAAAAAAAAAAACCCTGTCATCTGGCAACCACCAGTCTATTCTCTGTAACTATGAGTCTGGGTTTTGTTTTGTTTTGTCTTTCTTAGACTCCACGTATAAGTGAAATCATGTGATTTTTGTCTTTCTCTGTCTGACTCATTTCACTTAGCACAGTGCTCTCATCCACGTTGTCGCGAATGGCAAGATTTTGTT
The DNA here is from genome assembly GCF_018350195.1 of Panthera tigris. Taxonomy (NCBI): domain Eukaryota; kingdom Metazoa; phylum Chordata; class Mammalia; order Carnivora; family Felidae; genus Panthera; species Panthera tigris. The sequence continues at coordinate 49,263,449 of NC_056673.1, read as the reverse complement.
CTTTTTTATGGCTGAGAAGCAGAGTGTGTGTGCGTGTGCACACGCCCGTGTGCACGTGTGCACGCATGCCGTGTCTTCTTTATCCGTTCATCCACTGCTGGGCACTTGGGTCGTTTCCATATCTTGGCTGTTGTAAATAACGCGGCAATGAACATACGGGCGCATACATCTTTTCGAGTTAGTGTTTTCAGTTTTTCTTCTGAAAGATACCCACAAGTGGAATTGCTGGATCATAGGGTAGTTCTCTTTTTAATTTTTTGAGGAATCTTCACGCTGCTTTCTGGCGTGGCTGCCCCAGTTTGCATTCATACCCATAGTGCACGAAGATCACCTTTCCAACACATCCTCGCCGACACTTGCTACTTCTTGTCTTTTTGATAACAGCCATTCTTACAGGTGTAAGGTGGTATCTCATTGTGAATAGGATTTGCATCTCCCTGATGATTGGTGATACCGAATGTCTTTTGATGAATCTGTTGGTTATCTGCACGGCTGCTTTAGAAAACTGTCAATTCAGATTCTTTTCCATTTTTAACCAGGTTGTTTTTTTTTTGTTATTGAGTTACGTGAATTATATATTTTCTTTATACCTACAAAGTTAATGCAGTATTATCTACTGTATTATATATTTATATATTTTTATAAATAAAAATATATTTATAAAAATATATTAAAAATATTTTATATGCACTTCATATATATTTACATATTTATTTTATATATTTATATATTTGTTTTATATTTTACTTACATAAAATATATTTATATGTATTTATATTATGTATATTTATATATATTTAGTTTATATATATTTATTGTATATATATTTTACATATTTATTACATATACTTATATATATTTGTTTTACATATACTCAAAGATAATATGTATTTTCTTATTTTATATTATACCATATACAGTATATATTTTGGATACTAACCCCTTAAGGGATATATAATTTGCAAATATTTTCTCGCATTCAGTGGGTTTTTTCATTTTGTTGATGGTTTCCTTTGCTGTGCAGAAGCTTTTTAGTTTGATGTACTTCTACCTGTTTGTTTTTGCTTTTGTTTCCCTTGCCTCTGGAGTCAGAGCCAAAAAACATTGCTAAGACTCCTGTCAAGGAGCTTGCTGCCTATGTTTTCTTCTAGGAGCTTTATGGCTTCGGGTTTTCCGTTCAAGTCTTTAATCCATTTTGAGTTCATACTTGTATGCGGTATAAGACAGTAGCCCAGTTTCACTCTCTTGCTGCACGTGGCCGTGTTGTGAACTTGTAAGATGCCGGGGGCGTGCCTCTCGCCTCTCCAGGTGCCGTTGGTCATCATTGACGCTGCTCCGGAACCTGTCCTGCCCCTCAGGTCAGCCCCCCAGCAGGTGGAGGACTGCGGGACCCAAGCAACTACCTCACTGATTGAGAGTTGACCGCAGCCTCCTCTCCCTGTGTCCCGGGGAACAACAAACGTTTGGGTAGAAAAAAAACAATTCCAGGGAAAACCACATGACCTCCTCTTTTTTATTTTTAGGCTGATGAAACAAGAGCCTTGGCCATCAGGCTCGCCCCAGTCAACTGCTTATATTAGTATATGCTTCCCTGTGCAGAATGGATCTCACCTTTTCAAAGACCTGCTTCAAATGAGGAAGCTGGGCTAATTTTTAGTCCACTTAGGACTATTTTAAGGTCTCTTTCGGCTCTGACATCCCATTTTCCCAGGGTGGAGGTGCTCCAGGTCGGAGCGCTTTTTCTAAGTGTGCCCTGTGTGAGATTTTGCTCATCGCTGAGGTGTTGAGGGCAAAGCGGGAGGGATCTGGAAGGGGGTCCCAGCTGCGAACAAAATGGACTCGTTTGCTTTCATCCTGTGGCCAAAGAAACTGGCCAAGGAAATGGTCTTTCTGTATCTATTGGTCGAAAGTGAAAAATTAAGAAAACAAGATTTATTTAGCCCATACCGTTCCAGATGTGTTTAGTTTTTGTTTTGTTGGTTGGTTGTGATACTAGCTTTGTGGAACGTGGTATACAACAGAGTTTTCAACCCTGGCTGCACATTAGAGTACTTGAACTAAAAAAAGAAAAAGAGAGAGAGACAAAGAGAAGGAAGGGAGGGAGGGAGGAAGGAGGGAAGGAAGGAAGGAAGGAAGGAAGGAAGGAAGGAAGGAAGGAAGGAAGGAAGGAAGGAAAAGAGAGAAGAAAAGGAAAAAAGAAAAGAATCCAATTAAATAAAAAGCTCAGTGTTGGAGGAGCCGCGATAGACAATCATCAGTATTTTTTAAAAACTTCCCAAGTGAATTTAATGTACATCTAAGGATGAGAGCTACTGGTAAAAAGCACCTGCGGTGCGGTGTTTTCATGGAAAATGATGAAAGGAAGCATCCACTAAATTGTACCTACTAATGACTGTGCCTACTATGACCGTGTGTGTATTTTTTAAGCAAAAATAAATAAAAAATTGACCTCTTGGCAAAGTACCTCTCAGACAACCAGAAGACCCCTGATCGTGTTGGGAGTAGTGCAGGATGAGTATTCTTACGTATTCCGTCTTTCCTGTTTCCTCGCTGGGAAAGCACCGTCCCTGGGAGGTTTGACTTTCCTTCGATGAGTTTCAGCTCTCTGAACCTCATTCCCACGTGGTATTATCTTCCACAGATCCCTAGCAATTGGAACCAAAGCCGGTTATAAGCTGTTTTCTTTGAGTTCTGTGGAGCAACTGGACCAAGTCCATGGAAGCAGTAAGTGTGTGTGTGAAATCCCGGGACACCGAATCCTTCCTCTAGACTTTAATCTGCGGTGCTCCTGAGCCGTCTGCATTTTTCTCCCGTAACTGTCAAACTGAAGGAGTCAGTCATTTTCAGACTTAAATATAAATCATTGCCTCCACTTGGCTTAAAAAGTAAAACCACAAGTAAGCACTTAGATTTGGCAATAGCTTAGGTAACCTTTTCTTTTTATATTAAGAAATCCTTTGTTTGAAACCTCGTCGTTAAACTTTTTCATAGACTTTTATGCACAGTCATCAGTTTTGATCATTGTGCTATCAGAAGGTCACTTATGGGTTTGTCTTTTTTCTTTTTTTTGCTGTCATACTGGCACTGTAGAATGTTGGTAACATTCATTCGGTCATGGAAGTGTTTTCTTTGTTTTAACCAAGCAGCGCTATCCCCTTTGCATAGATCATATTGAAGATGTTGGAGTACTCTTAGTGATTATTACAACAAAAATTAGTTCCCTTAATATCTCAGGGTAAGTAATAATTTGTGTCATCATAATGGAGAAGAATATGCGGTCTTTGGATTTCCTGGAAAGAAGGTGGTTTGGTAAATGAACACGTTGGGTCGCTAATGTATTTGTAAGATGTTATTTTTATTATGCCATTTTCATGAATACTTTGCTCTGTATCTGTCCTATGTTATTCCCTGTGGGTCCTGCCTAAGCACAAGGAAGGCACGCATCCGAGAAAGAATGTTCTCAGGAAACCACTGAGGTCTCTACCTGTGGGAGCTCAGGAGGCTTACTGACTGACCTTCTTCCTGAGCACAGACCCCCTTCCCTGGTCATCACACAGATTGTCTTCAACAGGAAAGGGATTCCAGACAGGACCAGGGAGGGGAGCAAGACAGGGAGGGGCACAGATGTAATTCTGTGACTGCCCCCACCCCACCATGGCTGTCCCCATGGCACCTGCTGGCCACAAAGACCAGAATTCCGGAAGCAGGGATTCCCCAGAGTAGTCAACCCTTGGAAACCTCTCGTGGAGAAAGGGTGGGCCGAGACTGTCCACACCTCCCAATATAGTTTCCAGAGCACACACTGGTGCCCTAGAGACGATTCTGCCCCACGGAAGGCACCCGGGGAAATCTCTGGAAGACCTGACTCTGCCTTCTGGTCACTAACGTTTTCTTCGGGTCTTGGAAAGGGCTGCAGAACCGCTCCCTTGGGAAACAGGCACAGCTTCACTGTAGGGGAAAAAACCAGTCACTGCGAATGTGTGCTAATCTACGTGCGAGACGTAGAGGCCGCTGGCTGACTGGTGTGAGCTGGGCTCGGTGCCCGGAGGCCGAAATCTGTGTCACCTCAGCCTCCTTTCCCTCCCAGACGAAATCCCGGATGTCTACATCGTGGAGCGCCTCTTCTCCAGCAGCCTGGTCGTGGTGGTCAGTCACACAAAGCCACGGCAGATGAACGTCTATCACTTCAAGAAAGGCACGGAGATCTGTAATTACAACTATTCCAGCAACATCTTGTCCATAAGGCTGAACCGGCAGGTGAGTGGGGGGAACCGCCCGGGGCTGCGAGGCTTCTGCTAATTGGCACCAAAGGAGAAGATGAGTGTCTTTAAAGATGAGTCTTTCTAAAAACAAACATCAGATGCCCAAAGGGATTTTAATACTCAGGCCTCGTATTATGGGGACATCTCGAGCCCACTCCAGGCACCTGTTTCAGGGATGTGTCCTCCCTGGTCCTTCTGCCCCGTGTTCTTTCTCCAACGTTGGCCACTGGCAGAGCGAACCCTCTTCCGCTGGATGCGGGCTGGGCGGAAGTCCGGCTCTGACGCTGTCCCGTGAGCTAGTGCAGGGGCACTGAACCCGGAAGAACATCTCTCCCTGGTTTGGTTGGGCCCTGGACGGCCCTGGACGGTGGCATCTGTTGCAGACCGGCAGTAATGCCTCTCAGAATGAAACCCCTGAGGATGAGTGTGGCCCCCCCCGGGCTAGCTCTGAAGGCAGTTGGAAAACTGACCCTTCTCTTTGTCTCTCCTTGGGTTTTCCCAGCTCACCCTTACAGATCATCCTTGTAGTTTTTTCTTTGTCAAAGGAAGGGTTATTCTTATCTCAGATATACCATATATTCTCTTTAAAAATCGGAGTTCTTGTTAAATAAGTATTTGGGGGTATTAGCAGAGTTTCTCTTAAGTTATTAGATTTTATGGGCGCCTGAGTGGCTCAGTCGGTTATGTGTCTGATTCTTGGTTCCGGCTCGGGTCATGATCTCACAGTTCGTGGGGCTGACAATACAGAGCCTGTTTGGGATTTGTCTCTCTCTCCCTCTCTCTCCTCTGCCCCTCCCCTGTTGACGATCTCTCTCTCTCTCTCTCTCTCTCTCTCTCTCAAAATAAATAAACTTTATTTAAAAAATTATTAGATTTTTAAATCCTACAAGGGACAGGACTGTATCCATTTTGTTCACTTCTATAGACCTGGTAGAAAAGACAGTGCCTGGTAGAAAAAAATTGCTCAACAAATACCTGTTTCCCGAGTACCTATTAATTAAATAAATAAACAGATAGATTCTTTATGTGACCGTGCAGATCTCTCTACTCAATTCAATATCCCCAGGATGGTGGAGGCCATTGCATTCATCAAGAACACGGTTTTCTTCCTTTTACCTAAAGTATTAAAAGCTAACAGATGAAAACAAAGTGCTTTCTTCTGTTTATGAGAAGGAAGAGATTATTTCTTTGAGCGCGGGCTCTTGGCCAGGGAGGGAAAGGCAGTTGGAGAGTTTTCGACTTGAAGGCTTTTAGCCCAGCGCTTGGCCCAGGGGCTCTCCCTGGAATTGGTAGCACATGAATACAGTAATAGCCAGTATATGAAAATTAAATCTCCTTTTTTGGCCCCTGATTGTCTTTTTAAGGTTGCTTAAGCAAAAGTCCTATAGAGATCACAACCCTCCCATAGTACGTACGGTTTTATTTCTATGATTTCTCCCTTACTTGCGCCCTGACGTTGTCATTAGCAAATGAGACAAAGGATTACTCAAGTGTCCGAGTCTGCTAGCCTTTCGATGCCACCCTGTCCTCAGTAGAATGCCATGGCTAGTGAGGGCCTCCTCCCTCAGCTTCTTTGGAATGCCAGTGAACCTAGCATCACTCCACCACCAATGGCCAAGTTCCCTGGAACCTGCTTACACCTCTCTCTTCTTTAGCATTTCTTTTCCTAAGAAGATGGTTTGAAACAGGTCTGGCGGAACATGTTTGGGCTTTGCTTTTCTTAAAACGAACAGGCTTGGGCCTTAGCAACTTTTGGGTGGGCACCTGCTGCAGCACCCCACCCCACCCCCACCCCGTGCCCCGCGGGGCCATGGTTTTGTGGTGCCCAGGCTCTGCCGCCCCCTGCCGGAAACGAACAGGGCGAGAGTCGCACATCCTGCCCGCCGTGGCCCTCCTTCCATCGGGTCTTCGGGGTGGTGCAGTTCCTTTTTTAAAAACAACAGGAAACCATCCTTTTTTGTGGAGGGAGTTACGGGGAGAGAAAAATCCCTATTTTCTTCTAAATATATAGAGAGGAAGAATATTTAGTAATTGTGGTATTTTCCATTGTCGGTTGGTGTTATTCCCCTTGTCCTTAATTGAGGAAATGTGTCTTGTGGAATAAAGACGACACCCCCGATATATTTCCATCTGTAAACTGTGACAGTGCTCGGACCATCTGTTCCGAGAGGCCCTGGTTGTCCAGATGAAGATTCCCTGGATTGGAGCCTCTGAGGCTGCATCTAAATCTGTGGTGCTCAAGGGCAGACACTATAAATATATGTTTTTTAATATTTATTTATGTTGGGGAGAGCGCAAGCTGGGGAGGGGCAGAGAGAGGGGGACAGAGGATCTGAAGTGGGCTGAGCGCTGACAGCAGTGACCCCGATGGGGGCTCGAACTCACCAACTGTGAGATCGTGACCTGAGCTGGTCAGACGCTCAACTGACTAAGCCACCCAGGCGCCCCTAGAAATATTTTTGTAATCACTAAAAGGAACTGTTACTTCTAAAACCTGAAAGAGTCGATGAGCGCGAAAGTGACCAGGAAGGAGCAGGACTGAAGTCCCACCCAGGGTCCTCCTGGGACTGAACACTGGTTGCTAAAGAAAGCAGTTTCTAGGGCCACGTTCACCCCGGAAGCATGCTGGCACATGAACTTGGGATATGGTGCCTCCTTTTTCCGCCTCGCTGTTATCTCTCTGTTTCCCTCCCATTTAATTCTTATCTGTGGCTGGCAGGGGTCACCTGAAGTTGGCCAAGTGGACCACAGAGCATCTGGTGCCGTGAGAGTTGGTGGGAAAGATGTGGACGGGTGGGATGAACTGGATGTAGAGGCTGTTCTACATGAGGCATATGTCGTGGACCCGCTATCCTGGGCCCTGGGTGTGGGGATACAGGAGGATATCGGAAACCTAAGAACATATGCATAGAGTACTGTAGTCCAAGCCAGAGTAAGTGCTGGCAAACGGCGAAGTGATAGGGTGAATCAGGGAATGTATATTTCACAGAGAAACGCTAATGTCTGCCAACAATTTTGAGGCCCTATTAGAATTATTTTTTTACCCCTAGGCACCCAGACCTCTGTGCGGCCACAGAGCCTTAATGAAAATCGAGGAAGGTGTTTACATTTTATTTTTCTGCCCGGTAAAGGTGACGGGCCCCATTTTTCTGAGCTGTGAGAAGTCCTATTGGGAAAACAGGACAGGCTTTTCCCTGGAGGAGAGCCTGTCAGGGTTTATTGGGGGGGTTTTGTAGTATTTTTAGGGGCCTTTGTCTCCAAGTGTTGTCTTTTAGGATAAAAGGATCTGGCCTGAGAACAGTGGTTCTCAGACTTAGGTGTGCATCAGAATCACCCGGGGTACTTGCTTGAAACCTCCCAAACCAGAATTTCCAGGGATAGGCCAGGCCTTGCCCCTCAGGTGCTCGGATGCCTCCTCAGAGCCTGAGAACCACTAGCTTAGAGGAAGGCGAGTCAGATGTGTGTAGGGGTCGTGGGCAGCTGCTCAGAGTGAGGAAAGAGCTACCCCACCAAAACTTCCTTCCCAACAGCCCCTCACCGGCACCCAACGTCTGTACTGGTGCTGAGCTACGGGTTCCGTCCCTTTATGCACCCAACGTCCACCCCGTGGCCTGTTTCCACTCGGTCGAGAGCATGGCCATCGGGAGGAAACCCTACGCCTGGAAAGCCTCATTTGAAAAGAGAAGGGTCTCCCTGCACTGGAAAGGGGGGCCCAGCGGAAGGAGCCGGGCACGGGGCGGGGGGGCACCTGGGACAGGAGGTACACACAAGGGCGGAAGGGCTTTCCAATTCCCTTTAGGAGGGCTGGAGAGAGTACGCAGAAGTGGGTCTGGAGGAGACTTGAATCGAATGAAGGTAGAGCTGGCGATTCTTCGGAGGGGATGATACCTACGATCGGCAATACAGAGGGAGCAAAGAAACCCACGTCTGTACAAGAGGGAGGCTTCGTTATGAGCGCCGAAAGGGAGCCTGTTTGGTGGGAACGGGGACCAAAAAGATTACCCCCAAATTGTCCTAAATGGCAAAGGGAGTCTGATCAGGAAGTGTCCGGGAATCCCTGTGCTAAAGAGAGGGACAAGTACCCCTCCCCCAAAAGAACCTCAATCTCTAAATGAGAAATTTTAAGATCTTGTATTTTATGCTTCTGTTCAGGTGCACGCGCACGTGCGTGTGTGTGTGTGTGCGTGCGCGCACGTGTGTAGACGGGAACATAATCTTCACATGGATCCTCAAGATCCTGCCTCCCTTACTGGGGCTCCCGGGTGGCTTGGTCGGTTAAGCGCCCGACTCTTTGATTCAGGCTCAGGTCACGATCTCACGGTCCATGAGTTCGAGCCCCGCCATCTGTACCGGTCAGCACAGAGCCTGCTCAGGATTCTCTGTCTCCATCTCTCTCTGCCCCTCCTCTGCTCTCTCTCTCCCGTGCACGCCAAACAATAAGTAAATAAACATTAGAAACAAATTCTGCCTCCTTTAGGAGGCTTGGAATCAAGTCAGGGCTCGCACGAAAGATGAGCGATTTCGGCTTGGTCGGCTTCTTTCCGAGGAACCGGCCCTGTGGACTGATGGGTCTGTGTGCTTACAGAGGCTGCTGGTGTGCCTGGAGGAGGCCATCTACATCCACAACATCAAAGACATGAAGCTCTTGAAGACCATCCTGGATATTCCTGCCAACCCAGCAGGTGAGTCCCAGAATCGGGGAGGGCCCCCCCCACAAATCCCATGTCCAGCGGCTCCTTTCACGGGCTGGATTCCCTCCTCAGTTGAAAACCCGAAGCAGCATTTGTGGGGTCTGAGTCCTGGTGGTGTTCACCTCGGCGCTTTGCGTTCGTGGGGCCAGGTTCCAACCATATCAGGCCCCACGTCCTCCAGCACAGTGGCGTGGCCACCACGGCAGCCTGCGAGAAACCCCTTCCGTCTGGGACCCACTCTCAGTGAACGTGTCAAGGCATTTAAAGCAGACGGGTAGGAGGCTTCATGCATCTGATGCTAAAAGGTGTTTACCCCTAATTATTTTCTGTGGTTGTTCAGGGCAGAGCAGGTGTAATGCTCAGAAGCAGGTCTTGACTTGGCGTGTCTGCACGAGTAGGAGAGAGGCTGTGAGGAATGCGTTTTATGAGGTTACGGTGAAATCTCTCTACTCGGGCGATGCGCTAAGATACTGGTTTTGAACTAAACTCTTCAGATATAATACCGTTTGGTAAGTTCCTCGTGTTAAGAATGGGAACTGATTGGTCTTGGTAGATTGAAAGAGCAGATGACTTCCCCAAGCTAGAAGTCAACAAGAGGGGCACCCGGGTGGCTCCGTCTGTCAAGTGTGCAACTTGGGCTCAGGTAATAATCTCGCGGTTTGTGAGTTCGAGCCCCGCGTTGGGCTCTGTGCTGTCAGTGCAGAGCCTGCTTGGGATCCTCTGTCTCCCTCTCTCCCTGCCCCTCCCCTACTCATGCTCGCGCTCTCTCTCTCTCAAACATAAATAAACATTAAAAAAAAAAAAAAAGCAAACGAGAAGGAAGTCCTTCGTTGTGCAGGAGGGTGGAGAGTCGTCACACTAGAATAATTTGTGCGCCCCGTGATTCAGGTTAACATTTGTAAATTATATTCTAGTTTCTCAGTAAGTGACCGCTTCAGTTTACAGCAGTTTCCTAATTCTTTGACTTTCTCTGAATTTCAAGATCAGTATGGCCCAACCCAAGTCACTAGGCTCTTTGGGCCTCAGTTTGTTTGTTTGTTTTTATCTGTAACATGGGATATAGTACTGCCCATCTCGCAGGATCAGCTGAGAATTACAAGAGGTTGTGTTTGTGAAAGCCACCCGCCCACAGGCTGCCAGGCGGTAAAATCTCCTATGCCTCCTCTCCGCCCCCCCTTCTCAATCATACAGATGGCCCTTTGCTGCCAACTTCAGTGCTTTAAAATCTCAGCTGTGAAAAAAGAGATTTTAAAAGATCAAAGCAGGGCGCCTGGGCGGCTCAGCTGGTTGAGCATCGACTCTTGACTGGCTCAGGTCATGATTTCAGGGTTCATGAGATCGAGCCCCACATCGGGCTCTGTGCTGTCAGCACAGAGCCCCCTTGGGAATTCTGTCTCCCTTTCTCTCTGCCCCTCCCCCACTTGCTCTCTATCTCTCAAAATACATAAAAATGAACCTTAAAAAAAATAAGTGATCAGGGGCGCCTGGGTGGCTCAGTCGGTTGAGCGTCCGACTTAGGCTCAGGTCGTGATCTCGCAGCACATGAGTTCGAGCCCTGCGTGGGGCTTTGTGATGACAGCTCAGATGGAGCCTGGAGCCTGGTTTGGATTCTATCTCCCTCTCCCCCACTGCCCTCTCCCCCGCCCCGCCCCGCCCCGCTCACACTCTGTTCTGTCTCTCAAAACTGAATAAGCATTAAAAATTTTTTTTTAATTTTTTATTTATTTACTTTTTTTTTACATTTATTGATTTTTGAGAGACAGAGTGAGACAACGTGAGAGTGGGGGAGGGGCAGAGAGCGAGGGAGACACAGGATCGGAAGCAGGCTCCAGGCTTCTGAGCTGTCAGCACAGAGCCCGACGTGGGCCTCGAACCCACACACCGTGAGATCATGACCTGAGCTGAAGCTGGACGCTCAACCGACTGAGCCCCCCAGGTGCCCCAGAAAAAAAAATTTTTTTTAAATAAATAAGTGATCAAAGCCATTTTGGCCGCTCTAAATTTCTGTGAGATGATGACTTTAAGTGAAGGAGCTATGGGCCATCAGTGTTTTGTTCTAGGAACGTGAGGCTGAGCTGCTCTGGAAAACGTACGTGTTGCAGAGGCACCGTGCACCTGCTGCCACAGTAGGTGCCGCCAGGCACAGATGCACACACCCAGCAGGGACCCCAGATCTAGCCCACCGGTCCCTGGAGACCGTGTGCTGGGTGACACAGCCCAAGACAGGGGCTCCGGCACCTTGCGGGGCGAGGACCCAGCACGGGACCCTGCAGTGCGGACAGTTCAAAGGAGGATGTGCTCTTCCCATAGGGCAGGGGAGGTGCTGCGGAATCTGAGCAGAACGCATGGCAGGGGTTGGGGGGGGTGGACCTGAACTTGACCTTGACAGATTGGGGGCAGAGACCACCCAGGCGGCCTGGGTTCTCCATTTCTCTGGAAAGGCCGGGGGTTCGCACAGCCAGCACCCTTGCCAGTGGAGGGGCCTGTGTGTTAGCAGCGGTCAGTTTCACGTGTTTCTGCGGGGACACGCTCGGCCTGCCTGCAGGACTGGCCCCACTCCTCCCAGGAAAAGCACTTTCTCCCGATCTACTCTTAATGTTTAGCAAATGTAGCTGTTTTCCTTAGCTCAGAAAAGCCCTTGGTTGCCTCACTTTTTGCAGTTTAAACGGGGAGGAAAGAAGGTTGGAAAGGGTGGGCCTTTTGTGTTTTCTGTTAGAGAGAACGGGTGTTATTTGTAAAGGAATAATTTTATCTCGAGAAAAGTTAGAAACAGTGGGAGGTGTTTTTTCTGTCCCAGATAAACGTTATGAATGGATTCAAGGGCAGAGTTAGCATTTCCTTCTGAAAGACCACGCACGGGGTGGGTCGAAAGACCAAAATATGCCTTATGACACTTTTGATGTTCTTTGGAGAGATAGCCCAAGACTTTTTTTCAAATGCTGAAATTTATAATTAGCATCTCAACTTCCACCGAGCCCCCTTTGTGCTCCAGTAAAACGGGGATGATAACATTTACTCCGCAGAGTCATTCTGGGGAAGATTAACTGAGGGCAGGGAGCGAGCGAGCGAGAGCAAAGGCACGGAGGGCTCTCCGGGTCAGGCGGGCTCACTCACTACTCCAGCCCCTGCCCGGAGGGCAGCCTGACACGGTCAAAGTTGCACTCGCAGTGACGTGCCCGGTTTCTTGCTCAAGAACAGTCAGCAGACTCTGAGCTGTCCAACCCAGGAATATAAAGGATTCAGTGACCAGGAGTCTCCTTGCTTCTCATTCCCTCATTTATTTATTCTCTAAATGAAAATATAAGACAGGAACTCCGGCTCTTGGTTTGATAACTCCTTATTGGGTACACAAAGGAGACAGAGTCCCCCGTCCAATTGGCCAGAGCGCACGGATTCTGAGTGTATTGAAAACTAGTGAGCGCCAAATAAATGACATACACAGAACTCTACCCTTGCTTCTACTCAGTATCCAGTGCAGCTGTAAATTTCCTTCCTTTTGTCTGTGTTCGTGTTGTGGCCATTCCTGTTGTGTCAAAGATTGCAGGCTGTTTCCTTTAAAGAGTTTGGCCAGTCGGGGCTCAGAGTTAATTTCCTGCTAGCACAGCAGTCTGTGCGCTGAGCAGTGAGGGTGGAGATCTCCATCCAGATTCTGCCAACTGCAGATCTTAACGACCTTCCACGAGTACTGAGGGAGCAGTCTATACCACACAGCAGTGCGTATAACAGAACAAAGTAGCAGTTTATACCCCAGCGAGTGCTCTTTCTGAGAAGGGTCACACGGATGGGGTAGATGGCTCTCCGTTTGCAGTCACCCAGAACATTTGCAAACACAGAGATTTCTGTCTATTTTTGAGAACTGGAAAACATATGCTAAGACAGTCATCAACCCAGAGGGAACCACACTGTATAAATCACTGTTAACTTGCACTATAAATACCCAGGTGAGGATGATTTAGAATCCTAGGACTTCCAATTCCAGCCGAGGACCCTGTTGGTCCTTGCACTGATAACAGGCACTTCTTTTCCAGCCGCAGAAGAATCACAGCCCAACAATTTCAGGGAAGTTACAGCTGCCAGTGATTTATGAGAATGTGTATCCATTCTAAAATAAATACAAAAGCCACACCAACACCTAATTCCTATATAGAAAAAAGACTAGGAGAAAATATGCTCAAATATGGAGAATGGTGCAAAGCCTCTGAGTTTTAGAATAATGAGTGATTTTTTTTTTCTCGCTTTCTATTTTCTGGACTTTGCAAATATTTTTACACTATGACTTTTCTGTTATAAAATGTTATCAGAGACAAACCTTATTTCCTTCCTCAAGAGGGCTTTATGTGACATCTGTGATGGAAACAGAAGACGGGTAGGAAGGTAATATCTAAGCCTGAAGCAAACTCTTAATGCTCTCCCTGGGGGGCTTCAGAAGAAATAAAAATGCATTCTTATAGCTGATTGGATTTGGCTGAGAACTGGACCATAGGAAACTGAAGGAACTCACAGTAAGCATTTCTGGGGACCTTCGTTAAGTCCGCAAAGGTTGGTGTGCAGGGTCCCTTGGCTAAATTGAAGTGCACTGGCAGAGATGTGAGACCAGAGGCGAAGCTCTCAGATGAGTGGTTATGTGTCAGAGTATGCCCGTCCGTGGCATCATCCTTTCCCTGTTAGAATCTAGGGTCACTTCACTCTCTATTAGTACAGAAAGTTCGATGTCGGCTGAAGAAGTTGAAGCCTTTCCTCCTTTCTGGGATGTTTGCATTTTAATAACAACAACAACAACAAAAAACTCTGAAGTTCACCTCACACTGTCAGAATGGCTTTTATCAAAAAGACAGAGATACAAAGTGCTGGCAGGGTGTGGAGAAAAGAGAACCCTCGTGCACCGTTGGGGGGAATGCAAACTGGTGCAGCCACCACGGAAAGTAGTACAGAGGCTCCTCAAAAAATTGAAAATAGAACTACCTTATGACCCAGAAATTCCACTTCTGGATATTTATGCAAGAAAGAAAAGAAAAGAAAAGAAAAGAAAAGAAAAGAAAAGAAAAGAAAAGAAAGAAAACATTAACCCAAAAAAGATCACCTATACACCCGTGTTCATTGCAGCATTATTTACAATAGCCAAGACATGGAAACAACCATGTCCATTGGGTAAATGGATAGAGAAAATGTGTGTGTGTGTGTGTGTGTGTGTGTGTGTGACAGAGAGAGAGAATATTTGCACATATATATGTATATATACATACCTATATATATGCATATGCATATATATATATGCGCAATGGAATGTTATTCAGGCATTTAAAAAAAGGAACTGTTGCCATTTGGGACAAAATGGATGGGCCGTGAGGGCATTATGGGGAGTGAGAGCTGGAGGAGGGTGAAATGGACAGAGGGGTGAAAAGGTACGAAGTCGCAGCTGTCAAGTAAGTAAGTCACGGGATGTCACGTACAGCATGGTGGCCGCATCGCTGAAAGTTGGTAAAAGATCTTCAAAGCTGTCATCGCGAGAAAAACACTTTCATAACTGTGTGCAGTAGCAGCTGTTAACAAGACTGAGCACGGTGATCCTTTCACGATGCAGGACAAATAACAGACCATTATGTGGTGCATGTAAAACTAACATAACCTCATCTATGTCAATTACACGTCAATTAAATTAACAAAAAACAAGACACCAAAACACGAAATGGCAACTGAAAGTATCTGTCCAAGCTCTCTGCCCAAATACCTCCCGTTCTCCCCGCCACAAAGATGGGCCTTGATATCTTCAGGGAGAGGGTGTCAGTAAATGCAGACTTTGCGTCTTAGAATGTCAAAGCTGGGAAGATCGCTGTACCCCCCTCAGGTCGCGAAACATGAGCAGGTGGCCTCCAAAGCCCTCCGATGACTCAGCCGGGGCCACACAGTAGATGGCAGGCCTGAGTCTTGACTGCCCGTCCTCAGCCTAGCCCTGCCAAACGGATATTCTCAAAACACTGGGCTTTTTTTTTTTTTCTTAGCAGCGAGGTTGAGCCCTAATTCACAGGCCGTGTGATCCACCCACTTTAAATGGTGCACCATTCGATAGCTTTTAGTATAACCACTACCACAATTTGAGAACATTTTTCCTCACCCCAGAAAGAAACCCCATACCTTTTAAGCCATCACCCCCTGGATCCCCAGCCCAGATAACCCTAATCTACTTCATGTCTGTCTAGATTTATCTATTCTGGCTGTTACACGTAAGTGGAATCGTAATACAATATGTGGTCTTTTGTGACCCGCTTCTTTCACTTACATATTAGAGCATGTATTCAGGGGCGCCTGGGTGGCTCAGTCGGTTAGGCATCCAGCTTCGGCTCAGGTCATGATCTCACGGTCCGTGAGTTCAAGCCCCGCGTCGGGCTCTGTGCTGATGGCTCAGAGCCTGGAGCCCGTTTCAGATTCTGTGTCTCCCTCTCTCTCTGCCCCTCCCCTGTTCATGCTCTGTCTCTCTCTGTCTCAAAAATAAATAAACGTTAAAAAAAATTAAAAAAAAAATAGAGCATGTATTCATTCTATTGTCTAATAGTATTCCATCATAAGGGTACTATTTACCGCTATTCATTAGCTGATAGACATTTACATTGTTTCCTTTTTTTTTTTTTTTTTTTTTGAGGGGATTGAGAGAGAGAGAGAGCAGGAGCAGGGGAGGGGCTGAGGAAGAGGGAGACAATCTTAAGCAGGCTCTGTGCTCAGCACAGAGCCCCACACGGGGCTCGATCTCACAACTGTGAGATCATGACCTGAGCCCAAATCGAGTCAGATGCTTAACTGACTGAGCCACCCAGGCGCCCCCGTTTCCACTCTTTGACTCTTACGATATTGCTACGAACCTTTGTATACAGGTTTTTATGTGGCTGTACGTTTTCGTTTCTCCTGGGTACATACCTAGGAGTAGAATTGGGGGCTTATAGGATACCTCTATGTTTAACCTTTTTAAGGACTGCCAGACTGTTTTCCAAAGCCATGCCTATCTTACCTTCCCAGCAGCAGTGTAGGCGGGTTCCAATTATCTGCCTTTTTGATTATAGCCATCCTAGTGGGTGTGAGGTGATATCTCATCATGGTTTTGATTAACACTGCCTTTATATATATATATATATGTATACATATATATGTGTGTATATATATATATGTATATATATAAAATTTATTGTCAAGTTAGCTAACATACTGTGTCTACAGTGTGCTCTTGGTTTTGGGGGTAGATTCCCATGATTCTTCGCTTACATACAACACCCAGTGCTCATCCCAACAAGTGCCCTCCTCAGTGCCCATCACCCATGTCCCCCTCCCCCCTCCACCCCTCAACACTGCTTTTTTTTTTTTTTAAACATCGTGCTCAGAAACGTCCAGCACGTACCCACCACACTTGTAAGATCTTAACTCTTTGGTGGGGTCCTCAAGCCCTTCCCCTGTTGCCACATCCAGTCTCTCAACCATCCCTTCTGCTGAGCAGCCCTGTGGGAACCCACCGCGCAGGCCGCCCCAACCTCCCAATGCGCTTCCCTCCCTTTCCACGAGTTTCACAAGATCACAGTGCCTTCTGCCTGCCAGCTGCTGTCGGAATTGCGCTTGCGTGGCAAAGAGCCCGGAGGAGATGGGGCATTGTCGCCCGGGCAGAACTGGGGAGACATGAGAGTCCCTTCCTAAGGGTGGGGCTGAGAGTGATCGTGTACAGGCAGGGAGGGGTTGCAGGGTGCCGGGGCACACAGGTAAGGGCTCTGGGCCCCGTCACTTTCCTCCCACGGTTCTGTATGTCGAGGGCCAAGGGCACAGCCCTGGCTATGTCCTCAACAAAGCCAGAGAGCAGGAGGGAGGACCTGGGTTTCGCTTCTCAACGATGGATTTTTTTTTCCTCTGCTTTTCCCCCCAGCAGATTAGGTTGGGTACATTTTAGCCTAAAGTTTTTATTATGTAATTAACCCATTTCATATGCCGACTTGTCACAAAGATGTTGCAGTTTGTATTTAAAAAGATGTCTCTCTTGCCTAATCGCGAAGAGCTTATGCTGCTAATGCTTTTGGTTCTAACAATTCTTTGAATTCACTTCTGTCAACATACACTTCTACTATTAATCCAGACCATTGTTGTGAAAATCCTTTACTTAAACGCTTTTCGGATTTACCCCCCCCTCTCCCCCCCCCCCCCCCCCCCCCCCCCCCCCCCCCGCCTTGAGTCTCCTCATAAACAAAAATAACTTAGGTCGGCTCAATGGTGTCATTGGCTGTTTACCCTTCCAGAATATTGTCCGGGCATCTTCAATCCAAAATGTCCTCTTTCAGGGCACTTGGGTGACTCGGTCAGCTGGTTGGGTGTCTGGTTCTTGATTTCAGCTCAGGTCATGGTCTTGTGGTTCGTGGGGTCGAGCCCCAAGTTAGGCTCCCCATGGACAAGGCTGAGCCTGCTTGGAATTCTCTCTCTCCCTCTCTTTGCCCCTCCCCCACTCGCACTCTTGCCCTCTCTCTCTTTCAAAATAAACATTTAAAAGAAAGGCCCTCCTCCCTCAGATGAGCTTCCACCTCTGGGGGCCCCCATCTCTCTTCTCAAGGCAGGACGTTTGGCTTAGATAGGGGACAGTTTGTAAATGGGTCCTTCCCCCCACCCTCCGCCTCCTGTTCTCCATCTTGACATGACTGGCCAGCTGCAGGTTAATCGCCTGCAGGAAGGCTACGACATGCTGCCTTTTCATAGCAGGAAGATTTATTTCCGTGAAGAGTAACTTCTCTTACAGCCTTGGAGGGTAACGCAAGAGAAGTGGATGTGGTTTCAGAGCCCGGGGGGTGAAATGGCAAGAAGAGCATTTTCAGTGTTCTGAGTTCGTATTGCTTCTCTGGGGAGAAGACACGGCTGGTCATGAGGTCATGAGGTCTTCCCCTGCGAACTTCAAGGGCGTAAATTAGAAGGTTTAGAAGAACCACCTCAAAAGTCAACATCGGCTAGGCTATTCCTCCCCTCGCCAGTAGGTGGCACTGGAGTCGCGCGGTTTTCAGATGCCCTTTCCAGGCAGGGTTTCATCTGCGGTTCATTCTTTGCAGGTCTCTGTGCCCTCTCTATCAACCATTCCAATTCTTACGTGGCCTATCCTGGAAGCCTGACCACAGGCGAGATTGTGCTTTACGACGGACACTCCCTGGTGAGCTGGCAGGGGCGAGGTGTGGAGGGAGAAGCCATCCTTGGGGGGGGGGGGCGGGGGTCTGTCCTGGCCACGGAGGTGGGGTGTGGAGGACAAGGCAGTAATATTGCCCTCGCTGCCATCAGTCAATGTGACCGTGAGGCAGCACGCCTGGCCCGGCGAGACGTCCACGGTGTGGCAGAAACTGCTCGCCAGCTGGCGGCCCACTGTCAGACTGAAAGTGTCACGCTGTGCCATGTCACAGCCGGTGACAGTGTGCAGATGTTTCACATGCCCTGTCCCCTGCTCTCCGAGGCTTCACGGAGACGATGGCTGCGGGAAGTCACCCACAGCTGCGTGCGAGGACGGCCACGGCCGCATCGCCCGCGTGGGGCATGCGGCTGGCTGTCCGTCATCCCGAGGGCGGGACAAGGGGTAGCGACGGAAGGGCTCTGGAGGCAGAATCTAGATACACTCGGAAAGGATGAACGGCTTCTCTGGAAATGGCCGGTGGGAAGGGAGAGACAGGGCGCCCAGCAAATGAGGGAGGGTGTTTGGGAAGAAAAGAGAGAGGAGAGGGATCTTCCCCAGCATCGATATCCATTTTCCCTTGTTACCAACAGAAAACTGTCTGCACGATTGCTGCCCACGAGGGGACGCTGGCCGCCATCACCTTCAATGCCTCGGGCTCCAAACTAGCGAGCGCATCTGAAAAAGTGAGTTCACTCCCTGCACCTCGTGTTCAGGGGGCTCTCAGGTCAGGGCTCCACTGGATGGCTCCCTCAGGACCAAAGATCTGAAGAGATGAGACTGGGGACAAGGACTGACTGGTCTCTGGACCCACTCGGAGTCCATATCCGAGGGGAGTCTCTGACCCACGCACGCTGTGTAGACTGATACGTTTATTAATTCAACAGACCAAAGACCTATGCTAGGCAGGATACGAGATATGTGGCACAGAAACTGGTGGTCTTATTGAGAAACGTGTGTGCGCGTTATCCCTAGATGCAGACAGATTCTGCATTTCATAAGCAGTGTCAACAAAATGTTGTGCTTTCAGAAGAAATTGATCTCTTCTGACTGGAATGGTCAGGGAAGGTGATCAAGGTGAATTTCAAATGCCACGAAGCACAAGTGGTTTTTGACAGGGACAGGCAATATTCTAGGAAGCCTGAGCATTTCGAGCAAACACACACAGAGCCTTGGGGTGCAGGGTGGGGAGGGAAAAGGGACCCAAACGTGCCAAGAATTGCTTCTCTGGCAACGTACAAACAAAACCCCCCTATGCTCAACACTTTGTGCCTCCCCCTTAGAGACAGGTGTTCCACACCAATAAAACAAGCTCCCCTCTGAAGGGACGTCTCTGTCCGAGGCCATCAATGGTACGAAATGTCTACCTGCTTGCTTTCTCAGGGCACCGTCATCCGGGTGTTCTCTGTACCCGACGGGCGAAAGCTCTACGAGTTTCGGAGAGGAATGAAAAGGTCTGTGTTCACCGTGAAGCCCGTGTTACGGGACCCACCGGAGTCCCGCCCGCAGCGCAGGGCTGGCGGCCCGCCGGGGCAAGTGCGGAGGGTGGCTCTGTGCCCCCCTCTCCCCCGGAGGAGATATAACTGTACTTCCTCGGGTAACTGCCTTCGATGCCGTGCTGGGTGCTTCGTGCACCCGACAGCATGGCTGCTGGGTTTGCTCGTTTGTTTGTTTGTTTGTTTGTTTATTCTGAGATGTGGGAGGGGCAGAGAAAGAGGGAGAGAGAGAATCCCAAGCAGGCTCCACGCTCTCAGCACAGGGCCCGACACAGGGCTCCACCCTGTGATCCCTGAGATCATGACCTGAGCCGAAATCAAGAGTCAGACGCTTAATCGACAGAGCCACCCAGGCGCCCCCTCGGCTGCCGCTTTCACACAGGATTTCGGCCGTCAGAGCCCTTTTCCCAGGTGTGCGAGGGCAGCTTGCAAAGGAGAAATGAGAGGGCGAGCAAATCACCATCCAGAAGCAGCTTGTAAAGTGAATGGGCCGGGATCCTATCGGCTGCAGCGTTTGCAGCCCGATCGGTGCCCGAACAGCCGGAAAACTAACGAGATGCCAGAAAGGGGCGGTGCCTTGTTTCTTCCCGAGACGGGGACCCTTTACCAGTCCTCCCAACGCTAATTTCTAAGTGTGCCTGATGCAATGTCAAGGAGACGTTAGAACACCCAGACTCTCCAGGACACATTCAGTTCTCTTACCAAGCTGGTTTTTGAGCTATAAAGCGATCACCCTCATGCTCCTGGCTCAGTAGTCTGTCTATACGTCGCTGTGTTCCTAGGTACGTGACAATCAGCTCCCTAGTTTTTAGTATGGACTCGCAGTTCCTCTGCGCCTCGAGCAACACCGAGACCGTGCACATCTTCAAGCTGGAGCACCTCACCAACAGGTGAGTAACTGCCAGACGCACAACACTCGTCGGGCTGGAGAGGCCAGGCCCTGGCTCGCCTGTGCCACCGCTGTCCGCACGAGCGACTCCTTATGAGTGCCACGCGCTCGGCTTTACTTGGCCTCACGGGAGTGGTGAGTGTCTGCCGGGAGAACCTCGGTGGTGGAACTCACGAGGTCACGCCCCGCCTCTGCCCCTTCACGCGCTCCGAGACCCTGGCAGGTGATTTCCGCTTTCTGTGCTTTCGTACAAAGTACTCAGCGGTGCGTCTCGGGCTTGTTGTGAGCGTTCGGCGGGTTCCTCGACCTGAAGCGTGTGGTGTAGCGCCTGGCACACAACGGGCACCAATAAGTATTCGGCAGCAGCTATCCAAACAGTAACAGACGAACCACTGCCATCGCGCCCACTTTCAGTGCCCGTGACTGTCCCCAGCCGGGTGGTAACAGAGTGAGAAATAAACCCCCGTGCTTCTGAGCTCCAGCCCGCGCTCCCCACCAAGCTCCGGGCCTGTAGACAAGGGGCCTCTCGGCAGGTGCTCCCAGGAGCACGCGGCCAGCCCGGTCCCTGAGGCGCTGCCCGGTGCGCCGAGCACGGAGGCGGGTGTGTGCCCCCACCCATTGTCACCTCCCGGCGACCGGTGCCCGCCCCCTCCGTCTGGCGGCCGCGCTGGGATGGCGTTGGAGGACCGCAGGGGGTGCACCGGGTCCCCTCGAGTTCTCCCTACCGCCGCGGCTCACCGGGGACCAGGGTGGCTACAGGGCTGTAATCACACAGCGCCTGGGGCCTCCTGCCCGGAGGTTTGCTTCCCACTCAGTCTGGCCGGGGCGGCCCTGCCGCTGAGATCGCGGCGTCCTTCCGTGGGCCCGAGCCAGGCTGGAGCTTAGTTTTCCGAGTCCACACGGCGATCTCATCTCGTGCCCTCGCCTGGCCCCCTTCTTAGGAGTCCGGAGACCAGACGAACCATCACCTGCAACTTTTTTAATGTAGGGAAGCAGTCGCGTTGGGAAGCTCTTAACAGCTTCGCAGTGGTCCTTCCGAAGGACAAACGAGCACTCGATGCCCTTTCACAATTGCCAGAATAGCATGTCCCGAGCCGTTCCAGGTGGGCAGAACATTATGCTAAGGGCACAGTGCCTTCCCGCTGCGGTGAGCGCCGCTCACAGCACGGGGCTGTGCCGAGCGTTGGCCCGGTGCCCACCTCCCTCCTCCTGTGCCTTGTCCCCGCAGCCGACCCGAGGAGCCCTCCACCTGGACTGGCTACATGGGAAAGATGTTCATGGCCGCTTCCAACTACCTCCCCGCCCAGGTGTCCGACATGATGAACCAGGACAGGGCCTTTGCCACCGGGCGCTTGCACTTCTCTGGGCAGAGGAACATCTGCACCCTCTCCACGTACGTATGGCGCCACCCGCTGTCGCAGGCACCACCTTCTACGGCTCGGTTTGCCCAAAGCGCACAGGTCCCCGAACACGCGCCGGGAGAAAAAGAAGGAAGGAGGCCCCGAAGAAGGGCCGTGGCTGTCAGCCGCCGCCCTCTCTGGTTGTCACGCGTGTTCTGGGGGGGGGGCGGCCGCGAGCCGGCGTGGGAACTTGAACCTTGTGGTTCTGCCGACGCTGTCTCGAAAACAGTTCCCGTTCTTCTAAGTAACTCTGTAAAAAGACTCCGGCTCCGTAGGTTCCGACGCCTGTGGGGTCGACAGATGTTTCATCCAAGGAGCTTGAAGGAGTTTGTTAAGGAAGGCGAACGTTTTTTAAAACTTCTAAAACGAGCCAGCCGATTTTGTCCTTTGTCCTTTCCGTCACGGTTAAAGGCAGAAACACGCATAAGCCAGAGGCCATGTCCCACTCAGGTCCGCTGATTTCCTCGGTGGCACCTTTTCAGAGTAATAGCAGACGCACACGTCGTTTGTCTCGTCCACACAGCTGTCTTCCAAGATGAGAAATAATCCTCGAGGTGGATCACTAGGTCATAATGCCAAGAAATAGCCAGAAACCTAGGATCTGGGGCCAGTGGGCCGGGTAAAGGGTTCCTGAAGGCAGGAGAAGGAGCCTGGGGTCATGGGGTGGGGGAGGCTGTGTCATTTGAAGCCAACCCGGTTACCTGCCTCTGTTGAGGTCACAGCACGTATTTTACTTGGCTCTTAGGATCCAGAAACTGCCAAGACTCCTGGTCGCGTCTTCCGATGGACACCTTTACATCTACAATTTGGACCCTCAGGACGGAGGAGAATGTGTCTTAATCAAGACCCACAGGTGAAGAGACTAGTTTTCAGAAAGCCTCTTTAAGAGCTGGTTGTGTAAAGCCGTCACGTGGCCAAGAACGACAAGCTTCGGTGCCCTGCTTGTCTGTCGTCCTGGCTGGTGTTCTCGGTGGCCCGCTTCTAGTGGGCACCCGCTCCTCGCTGGGCTCCACGTCAGGCACCCTCGCCACGCTGTAGGCTTCTGGAAGAGTTGCTGAGATGCGTAATGTGCACTTGAAGAAGCAGAATGACTTCATACGGCCCTTTCCTCCTCACACGTTCCCTCGTACATACTGGGAGCTCCAAAATGTGGGCCAAAGGGAATTGAAAAGTTCTCCTGACATCTGTGGCCTCTTGACAAGGCGACCTCTTCCTGCTGTGACAGGACCCCACGAGCTGCCACCGCCCCCTCCCCTTGGCCCGCGGAGCCCCCCTTTGTGAGCGAGTCTTAGCGTCCTGGCCAGAGTGTACCAGAAAGAGCAAAGGGCCAATCTTCATTCAGTCAGTACAAGAGAAAGGGGTCGTTGTGAAGTTGCATGATTGACCCCAGCAGTTCGAGGTCGCTGTTTAGGTCATGTGACCCAGCAGTGTACTCATCAGTCCTTTTTCTTTCTTTTAAAGTTTATTTATTTTGAGAGAGAGAGGGCGAGTACACGAGCCGGGGAGGAGCAGAGAGAAAGGGACAGAGAAGCCCAAGCGGGCTCCACGCTGTCAGCACAGAGCCCGATGTGGGGCTCAGACCCACGAACCGTGAGATCATGCGAAACCAAGAGTCAGACGCCTACCCGACTGAGCCCCCCAGGCGCCCCCAATAGGTCCATACTTTAAACTCAAGTGGGCAAGCCTGAGCTTCCTAGTACTTTTCCTTCTGGAAGTTTCCTGCACATGTGATGAGCTCTTTTTTCTTTTCTCCCCCTCCCCTTAATTGCTGCCATTAGCTTGCTTAGCTCAGGAACAACAGAAGAAAACAAAGAAAATGACCTCAGACCTCCATTACCTCAGTCTTATGCAGCGACCGTGGCCAGACCAAGCACGTCTTCTGCCTCTACCGTGCCAGGTGAGTGGCCGTGGGGGCCTGGCTGGGGGGCCCGTTTCTGACGGCAGCTCTTCTGTCTTCATGGTCACCTGTGAACAGAGCACTCTTCCCGAACCACTTCTTTCCCCCCAGGTGCGGCCCTGAGAATAGCCTTTAAACCCAGGTCCCTAAACCTGGCAGGCACGGCCCAAAATGGCTGTCTCCCTCACACGTAGAGTCGAGGCTTCGCCTCTTTGAGAATTGCAAACAGGTGGAAAGTTGGAGGGGCCCGGGGTGGAAGGGTGGGCGAGGTCAGCCCATCCGGGGGCTTCGAGACCCTAAGTGGTGGGGATTCTGACTCACCGGAAGCAGTCTCTCCATTCGAAAGGCAAAGGGGGCCTCCATGGTTTCCCTGGAGGCCCTGTCCCGGGGTCAGAGCGTCACAACAGGCCGGGGGGCTTCCCTCATGTCTCATTCTTGCTTTCCAGGTTATTCTGAGGACGGCGGGGCCCTCCGAGGAGAGGTTATTCCTGAACACGAGTTTGCGACGGGACCAGTATGCCTTGACGACGAGAATGAATTTCCCCCTGTGAGCAGTAGGAATCCCTAAAAGAGCGGCCCAGTCTGTGTGCTGGGAGGGAAACCTTCCCCTCGCGCACGAGGCGAGGTCACTTTCCCGGTGGTCTAGTCCTGTAACAGCTAACCTCCTCGCTCCCGTTCAGAAAGCCACAGACGGCGTGCCGTGCCGTGTGCTTCAGACCCTGTAGACTGGCCACCAGGTGTCGGGCTGAACACGGCAGCATTAGAATAACACCGGATACTAATCCGGGGGGGGGGGGGTCTCGGCGGCCTCACTACGTCCGGAGGCCTGGAACCCTTAACTTGGCTTCGTTAGCACTATCTCTGCTGCTCTCGAGGCAGGAATTCACGCCTGCATCAACTCCTGTTTTCCTGAGGCTCCTAAGGATGTGTCTGTGGAATCCTGCCACCTTTTTGCTAACGACGATACTCTAACGGGGCTGGGCCGCTGCTCTCTGCAAGCCAGCCGGACCCTCACCCTCCTCCGGCTCGGGTGAGGCGGACCCCAGGCTCCCAGCAGCCGTGCGGAGGGTGGGAGCCCCCGGGGGAGAGCTCCCCTGCATTTCTCTGCACCCTGCTTCAGCTGTTCCGGTAGCGAGAGCCCTCAGGGCTGCCTGGGTGCAGAGCTTGGCTTTTTCTAGCGTCCCTGTCCGGAGCGAGAGGATTCTCTCCCTGGGTGGCCGCCAGGGTCTTAGCTTCTGAGGCCTCAAGCTTCCATTGAGAGCAACGCAACGCACGGAGCGCGCTTGTGAGCTGCGGTTAGCGAATGGCACAGAGGGCGAACCTGAACTCCTTTAGAGATGGGAGCGGTGCGCGGGCCAGGACTTAAGAGAGTCAACTGAGTGACCCCCGCTGGGGCCAGAGAGCAGCAGCCACTTGGGCTTTGCCTCAGAGCCCGTTAGGTCTTAGTGTAGAATGTTTGCTCCTGATCCTTTCATGTCCGTGGAAGTTCCATCTGCAAAAGGATGGGGTGCAAGTCTAGCTTCTTTCTTATATAAACCTTCGGACAATCTGATAAGCCCAGTCAGCTTAAAAAAAAAAAAAAAAAAAGACTGTTTTGGGTCCCTCTTTGCATCATTAGAGGGCTGGCTTTGTGCTTTCCCATAAAGGCTTTACAGATTGCAGCTTGAAATCTACGTTCCGGGCTTTGAATCGGCAGATTGCCAAACACAATGCCAACAAGTAGTTTATATGTTAAGCGTGGAGAGCGGTGGTTCTTAAAAATACCAATTCTAAGGATAAAAACAACTGTTGGCTTCCTGCCTCCTGATAAACCAGTGGTTTTGCCTTTGGGTTCTCATGCCCGAACTAGCCATAAAGGGAGTTCTTCTGCCCCCCCCCCCCCCCCCCCCCCCGCCTCCCCAAAGGCTGGTGGTCATTTCCCTGCCGCTGTATCTTCTAGGAACCAGAATAGATCAGATGCCGTAGGAATAGATGTGTCCCACTGTGTCCAGGTTTGGAGCATTCCCTCATTAGGTTCCATTTCAGTGGTTTTGGTGAAAGTCTGTGACTGCTCGAAAAGATTATTAGATTATTAATTAGTAATCAAAGTGAACCCTACAAGCTCTTGTACTTACAGAATTGGGGTACTGCAGATCTTGGCATGGAGGAGATGGGCCCCTGCCAAAGAAAGCCTGCATGAAATAATAGGTACACTGTGCAGATCATTTGCCTCGAGCTTTAAAAAAAAAGAGAGAGAGATGCTTAAAAACGAGTGCTTAGAACCTATCAAGAGGCCTGTTCACCTAAACACTGCCAGGAAGCTGGCTATGAGCCGGCTGTCCCGTCTCCCTCTTAAGGATCAGATGAGTGAAACCTGGTTTAAATTGCATCCGGGATTTTTATTTATACTCGAGGAAGGCTTCCTGCCAGCGAGACCACTGATCACTGAATGAGGCCCCTGTTAGACCCTAGAGGTGGTGGTAGGGGTCAAAGAAGCCCATCAGACCCCAGGCCTGCCCTCCAGCCTAGAGGCAGACGGGGAGGAGAGGGCCGTGCTTCCGAGAGCTCCTGACATCGTAGCAGACGGCCTTCTCCACCTCACCGCACCGCACGGGGACCAGGGGCGTGAGTGCTACTGGGATGTCCTCTTGACACGGACCACCTCACGCCCTCATTGGCAACGATGTCCCACTGGAGAGGAGATCCTGGGCAACTCCCCTGCCTTTATTCTGTATCTTGTCCAGAATTCGCATCTCTACCCACGTCCCTTAAAAACTTCCAGGATTGTGAAAGGATCTTGGAGTCTCCGTTTGGTTAAAATCACTTCTCTTTCAGTTAACTAAGAACATGGGCTTGCCCAGATAATCTCGTGCGGCCCTCCCTGGGCCTTTGCCTTCGGAACACAGGTCATCTCGAGTGGGTCTTTTTTGTTTGCTAAGTATACTCGCACTTCCCTGGATATGATCGCTCTTATCTCCTTGGGACTTACTTCGCTCCATAAACAATGAAAGGAAAGAAAATTGATCGTTTCTGGTACCTTAGAAAGACGCTGTATTCAGGAAGATAAGCAGCTTTTGTCTCAGCAATACACCAACCTTTACAAGTCTGCATATTTTCCGACACTAGTCTGCTCTTGTAAGAGTAGGCAAATTGGGACCAAGGGTATTTACTGACTTTAGTAGTGACTTAACAGTCTGTGTTTACAAGATGAGCCTTTTAAAAAAACATGCAATACCCATATAAACATACACACACGTATTTTAGACGTAGTCAGTTTTTTTTGAAACCGTGCCATACTCGTCTATACCGAAGTAAGATGGGTGGATTTTCTGTGGCCGTGAGTGAGGGTCAGTCCGTGGATCCGCAGCGCCCAGCCTCCCCCTGCTGACCCCGCGTGGGCACAGATCTGTTGATAACCCAGCCTGCCTACCAGTCTCTTCCCGGAAAGAGTTAAGGCCGTTCTGTTTTGATTTTGGTAGATAATCTTGTGCCGTGGAAGTCAGAAGGGCAAAACGAAGCAGTCATGATGAGAAGCGCACCTCAGAAAGCAGGACACCCCCTGTCAGGTGGTTGTGGAGAAAACAAGGAAGGTGGAAGAATGGAGTACAGTTGTGTGCGCAGAAAGGGGGGCAGGAATCCCAGGTGCCGCCTGCTTAAGCCACGGGACGCGGTCCACTGCTCACCAAACTCTCCTCCGCCCCGGTTGCCAGCAGGCATGGGAGAGACTATGAAATCTGTTACAGCCATCGCGTCGATGCTCACTAACCACGTTGGTCTATAGCCGGAACTTTATATGAACGAGGGCATCCTTTTTAAATGTATGCCATGTAAAAATGTACGTAGAGGAAAACCTCTTTGAATTGTATTTCTTGTATATGACATATAGAGAGACTGCTTTTAGCCGGGCAAAGTATTTTTGCAGTGATTGGAATGAATCATTTATTACCTTGGAGTCCCATTTAGGACACTTACAATAAAATCATGGCAATGTGTTTTTGAGGTTTTAGACGTTCATTTCTTCCTGGTTTTAGGAGGCAGAAGGAATGCTTACAATCTTTAAAATACCATCATTTGATCTTTAAGGGGGAGCGAGAGGAGACAGGGAGTGCCACGGATTTATCCGTGGGCTCGCCTGCTCTGAGACCCGGAAACGTCTAGCTTTGTCTAGTCTGCACCTGTGCTACTCGGGGCATTTCCCCCAGGAGCTGCCCGGAAATGGAGCGTCTCGGGCAACTACTGAGCCAGAATCTGCACTCTCGAGGGATCCCAGGTGACACGTATGCGTATTAAAGATGGAAAAGTGCTGCCCTAGATCCCAGCTGGCATGAATCTATGCTAAAACGACCAGCAAAACTGGGTGCATAGAAAGGAAAGGAAACTAAAGTGCATCCAGTGCCTGTTCCGCGTCACGTGATGTGGCAGTCATTTGCATATAGTGCCTCCTTGGTCCTCAGAATGAGCTCGAAAGCTGTGGGTTCAGTGACGGGGCCTGAACCCGGCCTGACTCCAAAGCCTGTGTGCCTTTCCCTACGGCTCGGCACAGCCGTCCCCACCCCCCTCCCAAGGCGGCATGCAGGGAGGACAGTGGGGGGGAAGTGGGTCAGGTGGTGTGACAGCGGCAGGCCTTTCGGTGGGGATCACAGCAGGGGGTCACCGAAGGATCCCGCGTGTAATCCGCCCTGGACGTCTTGTCACCAGCAATGTCCACAAGCACGTCCGCCAGGACCTGTCTGACCTCGGGCAAGACGCGCTCGTACTCAGCACCACCTTCTTCTAGAGGCTCGGCTTCCGCAACATCCTCTTCCAGGTTAAAAATGAGGGGAGGCTCGTGAAGCCGCGGGGGCCCGACCTTCCCGTCACAGGCTTTGGCTCCGCCTAGAGAGAGGGTGACAGCAAACACCCCCATCAAACCCAGCTTTGGCCCCGTGCTGGAAAGAGGAGAAGGTGATGGATTATAAATCAAGGCAAACAGAGCAGGACTCGTATGTTCGAATGACTGTTCTCCCCGTCAAAGAAAGCGCCTTGGGGTTCCGGCTGCTCATCCCAGGGATGCTCCTGCCTTCCAGAATGATCTGGAACTTCTCCCGGACTTGCCTTCAGGGCCCGCACAGCAGCCAATCGAGTATCTCCCGTCTCCACCCTTGGCGAGTAAATTCGATTTTTTCTTTTTTTTTTTTTTTTCCTCAAAAATTCATTTCTGGAATACCAGAGATACTCAGTTTGGTGGACTGGGCGGGAAGGCAAGGTGAGTAATTTCACTTCGGGTTGTAGTTGAGGTTCTTGTTGAAATCAGAATCTGGCTGTCGAGGCAGCCTCAGGAGAGCAGGAACAAAAATGGAGAGCGGCATCCTTAGCTGTCACGACTCAGGTTCTTTTCCTTATCCATACAAAAAGTAGTTCAGGCATCTGATAGAAATCAATGTAATGCAACTGAGTCAACAAAAGGAGTCAAGGCAAAGGACGGCCATCAGAAATACAGGAAACCCCGGGGTGCCGGGGTTGGTCAGTCGGTTAAGCGTCTGACTTCGCTCAGGTCATGATCTCGCAGTTCATGAGTTCGAGCCCGGTGTCGGGCTCTGTGCTGACAGCTCAGAGCCTGGAACCTGCTTCACATTCTGTGTCACCCCGTCTCTTGGCCCCTCCCCTGCTCATACTCTCTCTCTCTCATACACAAAAATAGTTAAAAATATCTTTTTTAAGAAATATAGGAATTCCTGAACACCTACTTTGCCCCCGAGCTTCTTAGCAGCCAAACCAGAAGGTGGAAGCTTATCAACTGCTCCTTCTCACTGAGGTGTGAGAGAAATTTCTCCAGTGGTTCCTCTTACAGGGAGAGAAGAATGGGCAAGTCGCACAGCCCTTCATTAATGGTTTTCCTTTCGTGGTTGACATTTGGGTTGGCCAGCGGAAAGTTGAGAGTCACTGTCTTTGCCTAGAATTTGGCTTTTCTTCATTGCCAGTCAAAGGCACGGGACATGAGGTTTGCAGTCAGTCGAGCAAGGGTTTGGATGGACTCCTTAAAAAATTAAAGATTTCCACTTCACAGAATAATGAAATAGCTTGCATAGGACCCCACGTGGGTAACAATTACAAATTCTAGGCAACAAATTTAGGGGAAAAAAACCCCAACAATTGAAGGCACCAGAAAATCACGGAGGCAGGCAGAAACAAAATAATTTGATCATTGAAAGGCAGAGGTCACCATGGGTTGGGTCTGTGTTCAAGAGTTTCATTCCCCTGGGGACACCGCCCAGTCTGTGCAGCTGGGGCCCAAGAACACTATCCTCTCTTTGGCTTGGGGCATCAGGGGAATATCAAGGTATTAGAGCTCAGGACTCCCACCATGGAAGAAAATCGATGGGTGAAATCTGGGAAGGAGGGAGCCAGAAGGGGGGGACGCCTCAAAATCTGTGAAGAAACCTCCTCCAAATCTTTCTCTAATCTAATGTAGTAGGTAGAGGTCAATACAGCTCATTTATCCAAAAGCAGCTTTAAGTAACCAGGATGCAGACTTTCCAAAGAGGAAGAGAAGGGAGGGATCAGAACATGTCACACTCTCCACCCCCGGCCCCCAGCTGTTGACATGTCTGTCGTCCTCATCCTCGTGCTAACTCTGCCGGGACTCTGGTGACTCCTCAGAAGAGGCCTCCCCTGGGCATCCTAATTCTTGTCTGATTGTGATGGTTTTAAACGGTCCGATTACTTCATAGTAACATTTAGGATTCCAGCACTGTGGTCCCAAGGGCTTTTTTGGCAGGGTCTTGACTTCTGAAATTAACTCAGCCTGGAGAAGCCATACCTCTGAGATAATGTAATGTAAGGACTGTAATCTAGAAATTTTCCATCCGAAAGCATAACAAATATCTGACTGCTTTGCATTTTAGGTTTTGGAGAATCAAAAGAGTCTTGTGGCATTTTTAATATCCCTCAAGTTCTGAACTCGAACTTGTGTTTTTATGGCACATTTTCTTCAGGATCACGTATTTATACTCGGGGAAAATAATTTCTGTTCTTTATTATATAATGCTTTGGAACACTCTCACATTAAATAACTGAATCAAATTGAAATCCACACCAGGTCCCGGGTCTGGTTTTGTTTTGTTTATGTTTTCGTTTGTTCGTTTTTCATTCACTCGGAGAAAAATTTTAGGGTTCCTGCGGGACATGAGAAACTGTGCTCAGCACTTAAAGACAACAAAAATAAAAGATCTTACAAAGCTCTGGGTTCAGAGAGCTCAAAACTAGTAAGGGAGGGGCGCCTGGGTGGCTCAGTCAGTTAAGTGGCCGACTTCGGCTCAGGTTATGATCTCACGGTTCTTGAGTTCGAGCCCCGAGTCGGGCTCTGCGCTGACAGCTCGGAGCCCGGAGCCTGCTTCGGATTCTGTGTCTCCCTCTCTCTCTGCCCCTGCCCCACTCGTGCTCTGTCTCTCTCTCTCAAAACTGAATAAACGTTCAAAAAAAATTAAAAAGAAAAAAACTAGTAGGGAAAATAAAACATGTACCCCAATGGCTGGCATATAGGGCAGAACGTGATCATTACCAAAGTTTCTCCAGATTGTACCCAGCTGAGAAGATGAGAGGGAGTTTTATGACCGAGGTACTAGGATTTGATGTGAGGCCCTAAACGCTGAAAGAGATCTTGATAGAAGGCCAAGGAAGAAGGTGGTTGCTCTTGGAGAACCGACACCAGAAAAGTCGAGCGACCCGGTATGGAAGGAGCCTGAATTCTGTTCGCAGCCAGAAGCCCCTGGGAAGATTTTGAGAACCATCCTGACCCAACATCACATTCCTAAAATATACATTTAAGACAGTCACCGAGCGAATCAAGAAGCAGAGAGATTTCTGTCGGTTTGCTAACTAGACCTCTAGAGTCTATTCTCTGAAACAGTCTATTGTCTAGTAAATTACACCTTAAAATATCTCCAAGCTTCCACTTAACATTCCGCCAAACTGGCATTTAAAGCCTAACAGTGGAGTGAGAGTCCTTCTTGTGAGTGTGCGGACTAGCTCTGAGCTTGCTAGAAATTCGGGCGCAGAGTACAAAGACCTCGTTTTCGTATTTGTGGGTGCAGAGGGCCTGTCCTGGGGTGGTGGGGGGGAGGGGGCGGAGGGGGGTGCTGAGGGCTCCCTGAGGGAGGGCGGCCCACACTCATTCCTGGAGGCCTGAGGGTGGATCCAGGTGGGTGCCCCTGACTCACCGGTGACATAGAAGGCCTTGTGTTGTTCCAGGCGGACGGTCTGAAGGGCTCCATACTCTCCAGCCGCCCCACTGTTGGGGTGAAACAGCACCTGAGAGAGAGCAGCAGAGAGAGCTTCCTAACCCGTCAGCCATGCCCCCCATGCTTCCTGGAAGGCATTCCTTTCTCTGTCACGGTGGCCGGTCCATCCCACCCACCACGGCCCCAAACACTGACAGACACAGGCCTGTAGTCCACGCCGGCCAATGCTGGGGGGGGGGGGGGGGGGGGAGGGCAGGAAATAACTCCTTGGCAAGTTAATTAATCAGAATGGGCTGCAACTCTGGTCAGACTCCTAGGCCCCCGGTACCAGCTGCAGAATTCGCAAGGTCCGGTGCAAAATGAAAGAGAGAAACCTCGTTCGAAATCGAACAATTTCAAGGCAGCACAGTACGTGTTCTCTAAACCAGGCGCAGGACCATCCTGAGGGCGGGGCCGCAGGTGGCTGTGTCCCACCCTTCAGGTTCAAGATGGGGCCTGGGAATCTGCACGGCTTACAGACAGTCCCAGGGATTCTGACGCGGGCGCTCCTTGGAAACACGGCTTCTTGGCATCCAGTTAATGTTCTAACTCTCCCTCAAGCAAGGCTGGCATGTCCTTGAGAGGACAGCTCGGCGTGATTTCTGCAGAACTGGGCACAGCCTAACCTCCGAACACAGATGTCCTCACTCCCTGACTCAATCCTGCCCTCCTCGGACTGAGGAAATCCCCCGTCATCGGGCCATCGATGAAAGAATCGCCCTACAGAATGGAAACACCAAATTCAGGCGTGCCAAGGGCAGGATTCGGTAGAAAATAAACAACCAGTGTCCTTGGTGGGTTGGTGGGTTGGTGCTGGATGCGTGAGACTGCCCTGGTATGAATCATGACCAATATATATCACTGCAAAGACGCTTATGTGATTCAAAGTTTCCATGGGGCTATTAAAAAAAAAGAGAGCGAGAAACATCTGTTGGAGCAGTAAACAGCTGTCCCCCCAAGTTTTTCCGGGCTCTCAGAGGATGCCACCGAGGGCGGGGTCCCTCCCGCACCTGCAACTTCCGTGCTGGGCTCTCGTGACAGTCCCTGCAAGGTCCCCAGCCAGCATGATGACAGCAGGCTCCTTCCAAACAGGAAAAGAAGTCGTAACTCAAAACTCACTCCTCTGCCCGCCCAGCAGGAAGCCAAGCCTCTCACTGCGGGAGGCCACTGGGTTTCCTTCTGGCGGAGGCGGAAAGTGGGGGGACTTGGAAAACCTACTGTCCGCCCATCAAGGAGGTCCTCAGACCTCCGGAAGATGGGAGTCGCGGTCCGCTGGTTCAAATCGTTGACAGTATTTGGGTCTCGGTGACAGACACTCCAGAAGGGTGGGCTGCTACGTCCAGGATATTTGTGCAGCGTTACCAGAGGCAACTTCCAAAATCCAAAAGGAAGAGGAAGCAAAACTTCCGGATGGCTCCCTCTCAGAAACAGGAGGGCGTGGGTTTTGTTGTGCAGACTGGCCACGGCGTTGTTTACACCCACATAGGAAGAGGGTTGGCAAACTGATACATGAATCACAGCCTAAGACAGGTCCTCTCCAGGGTGGGTCCCCACTTCAAAGATAACTTTTATCTTCTGCAGACATGTTGCACCTTCTTGGTTGCCTTTCTTACCTGTTTGCTTTGTTTCATTCTGTTTTGTTGTTTGAAGCAGGTGAGCGGCTCCCTTAGGCCCCAGAGGCTGGTGCTTATGTGGTAACGCTCCCCCCCCCCCCCGCCCCGACACACACACAAAAGGAAGGCTCCCCAATCCCATCAGGTGGGGCTGCAAAGCCAGCTCTAAAAGGGGGCAGCCACTCCGGATGGGGATGGCGTCTTTCACCACTAGGGGCCTCCCTAAGAGAAGCGATCGGACGGAGCTCCAGAGACAAGCCCCTGCTCAGGTCTCCCCGGTGTATGGCCTCCAGGGAGGTGCCACGCATTTTCTGACCCACAGCAGCCCCAGACCAGTCTGGACTGGCAGGTGAAGAGCCATTAAAGACGCCTTCCTCTTTGTGGGCAATTTTTGGCCTCGGCGGTTGGCAACCCGGGGCGGAGGTACGACTTGACCGGTGGAAACGTGACGAACTCCAGCTTCCACCAGGGAGTCAGGCAAGCACGAAGCAGGATCTCTGAGGCGCCCTCCCCCGCCTTGCGGTTGCCCTCGGTGCCCAGACCCGGGCCCATCAAGATGAGAAGCAGAAGGCTCAGCAGGATGCAAGAGCGGGCAGCCTGGCGGCCTCTGTTGCACATTTTCAACACCACCCCACGTCCCACCCGTCCTCGAAGCGGGTAGTGAAAAGACCGCACAGTAGGAAAACTGCAGACCCATTACTTGCCCTTAAACCTGTCCGCGCGGGGCCTGGGGGCGTGCGAGGTGGGGGGGGGGGTGCCAAGGAGCTACGCCTTAGCCTTAGGTGGCTTCAGCTCTTTACCCCAGTTGTTACTTCATTTGCAAAATAGGGAAGGACCGAATGGCTGAGCTGTATTTGCATATTGTTTTGAGATGAGCATCTGAGGAGTTACTCTGAGCTTCTTGAAACCGGAATGGTTTTCTAAACTAAGCCGTTAGAATCCTTGCATGCCCAGAACACACCTGAGTGTGAACACAACCAAATTGTGTTTAGTAAAAACTACACGCGGTGGCGCCTGGGTGGCTCCGTCAGTTAAGCCTCTGACTCCGGCTCAGGTCGTGATCTCACGGGCCGTGGGTTCGAGCCCTGCGTCGGGCTCTGTGCTGACAGCTCGGAGCCTGGAGCCTGCTTCCGATTCTGTGTCCCCCTCTCTCTCTGCCCCTCCCTGACTTGTGCTATCTCTCTCTTTCTCTCTCTCAATGATAAATAAACGTTAAGAAAACATTGTTTTAATAGAAAATAATAAAAATTTTTAAAAAATCACACGCGGAGACCTGTACGTGTGCTCACTCTACCTCCCGGCCTCCGACCTCCCCTCTGTTCAGCAAATTCTGGACGCTTTACTCTAGTCTTTTCAGCAGGTGAGCAGAAAAGACCTACAATTCAGGGCCAACAATTACCTGGGTTGCCCTCAAACTCCAAACAATCTTATCTACAGCATCTTCACGCCCTCTGCAGGGAATCCAGAGCTCTGGGAGGCTGGGTGTAGCCTGCAGGTGCCAGCGCCCCAGGGCCTTTGCTCTAGAAGATACTATCAGCAGCTTCCTGCAAGCAGTAAGTGGTGGCTGTTTCCTTCTGGGCCCTGCGGTGTGGTCAGGGAGCAAGCCAGCCCCCACTCCAGCCGCCTTACCACACATCATCTGTCCCCACGAAAACCCCAACCAGTGTTGGGGCCTGCCTCTACTCCCCCTGCCAGGACCAACCCTGTCGGACACTAGGCCAGTAACTGTTAGGCCCTGAGCATGACTCTGCAGAAGAAAGGGCTGCAACTAGAGAGAGGGACCGCTCTCCCCTCTGAGAGCGGAAGTGAGCGCGAAGGTTCTGGCTTCCACAGGCAGGAGCGGCCGCGTCAAGGAGCCCGGAGTCCTTGAAGCACTTCCTGGTGACCCCAATGATTCTATTAGTAGCCGTGGTGATAAACACTCAGGAGCACCTCTCCACTGACGTCTTCGATAACCCCCCGGGGTCACACACTGCGAACGTCCAGTCCGGAGGCGGAAACCATCTTCCTGCTCTTTGCAGCTCCCCAGCGGTGGGGCTCAGCCTGGAAGCCTGCGCAGCTCTAGAAGGCTGGGTGTCCCGGGAGAAGCAGTACTTGCTCAGAGGGCATTTCAGGCAGCGTCAGACAACCCCTAGAAACTGCAGGAACGCTCTCGGAAGCACGGATGGCCCCCTCGGGGCTCCGTGGCGGGGGCTGCGTCACAAACCACCGGGCCACATCCGAGCAGCGCGTTTGAGTCACCTCCATGTGAACCTCGGGTGAAGACACAAATAGACCCTTTGATGTGTGGGTCCCTAACTCAGAAGCCATGTGCTCACCGGGCCTCACAGAGGGGCTTGGGGTTCCCTCCTCCCACTTCCTCTTCCTTTTGGTGAAAGGAAAACACACGGAAATGACATGGAAAGGCCGTCGGGGCCGGCACTTCCTGGCTGTCACCGCCGACGAATGCCTCAGTGCACATGAAGAGGGGACCCTGGGGTGCTGGGGAGCAGAACCCCAAAGCTGGAGCAGGGGCTGTAGGGCCACAGGCCGGGCCTTCCAGGAGCCAGGGGGAACGTTCATTCATTTCTTCGTCAAATGCACATTTACTGCCGGCTGGGTGCTGGCCCAGTTAGGTGCACTGAGAATTCTGGGGGAGATCCCTGCCTTCGGGAAGTTCCATTCTAGTCGGGGAGTCCCACAATACCCGAGTCACTCTGGCTAGTCAGCCACCCCGTCCAACAAAAATGTGCCAGGGGCCTACGATGTGTCAGACAAATCATTGCGGAAAAAAATCGTATGTTACGGGCAAGAAGCACCTCTATACACACCCACCCTAAGCCAGACTGTCCAATGTAAGTCTGGATTGACAAGCTGGATTGATCACAGGGGAAGAGGGGGAGAGGGGTGGAAAGAGAGCTTTGTCTCAAAGGATTAATCCGTCGGGGGTTCTTAAGCTAGATCGGGAGGGGCCGCTGGCATGCACGTTCCCAGGATGGTTCTCTTCGCACAAAGGTGGCCCCGGATGAGAAGCAGCAGCCCAAGCCCCTGTAGAGCCGGTGGGGGGCGCACACCTCCTCCACTTACCCGGTGCCCAGTCTGCGACCAGCCAAAAAGCACGGAAGAGGCATCCAAGCCGTCAAAGTGCCGGTCTTGGGGTAGGCTGGCCCCCGCCAGGGCCACCACAGTGGGGAAGATGTCCAGCACACTGCAGGAAGAACAAGACGGCGTTGGCCCCAGCTACTCCCGGACTCTCTCCCTGGCCCATGCTGTGGTCAAGGCCCACCCAAACCAGCCCAGACTGAGCACCGACATCCTCCCATATGGTCCGCCTCCTCTGCCTGCCGGTCCTTTCTTCGGGTCCCACCTGGATTTCTGCTCCTCCAAAAGGCAGAATGGCACTGTGGTTTAGCACCCAGGCTCTGTGGCCAAGTGTTACCGGGTCTCAAAATCCCAGAGTTATACCTACCTGTCTTCTCAATGCCTCCATTTTCCATTCTCTAAAATGGGCATGATCATTATAGTGCCCACCTCACAGGGTATCACGTGGATGAAACACATAGATGAGACGTGTAGAAGAAGATGGTATTTGTGTCATCGTTATTCACAAGGGCTACCCTACGGATCTAAGAACCAAGAGGCTCTACCTGTCACCAGCTAGGCCACAGCCACTGGCTGAGAGGGAACCATGTGTAACAGGTATCTGCTAGAGAAATGTTCACGGCATTATTCCTGCTCTGGGTCTCTGTGTCACAAATATTCAGTCTTTGTTTAAAATGCCATGGTGGGGCACCTGGGTGGCTCAGCCGGTTGATCATCCGACTTTGGTTCAGGTCATGATCTCACGGCTTGTGAGTTCGAGCCCCGCGTCGGGCTCTGTGCTGACAGCTCAGAGCCTGGAGCCTGCATCGGATTCTGTGTCTCCCGCTCTCTCTGCCCCTCCCCCACTCATGCTCTGTCTCTCAAAAATAAATATTAGGAAAAAAAAAATTAGCATGCCATGGTGGGGCACCTGGGTGGCTCAGTCAGTTGAGCATCTGACTCTGGCTCAGGTCATGATCTCGTGGTTTGTGGGTTCGAGCCCCGCGTCGGGTTCTGTGCTGACAGCTCAGAGCCTGGAGCCTGCTTCGGATTCTGTGTCTCCCTCTCTCTGACCCTCCCCTGTTCATGCTCTGTCTCTCTCTGTCTCAAAAATAAACGTTAAAAAAAAAAATTAAAAAAAAAAAATAACTAAACGTTAAAAAAAAAAAATTAAGGGGCGCTTAGGTGGCTCAGTCGGTTGACGGTCCGACTTCGGTTCGGGTCATGATCTCACGGTTTATAGGTTCAAGCCCCTCAAGGCGCTCTGTGCTGACAGCTCACAGCCTGAGGCTGTTTCTCCCTCTCCCTGCCCCTTCCCTGCTCACACTCTGTCTCTTTCTCAAAAATAAATATAAAAAACAATTTTTTTTTTAATTAAAATGCCATGGTATGTGAAACGTTCCACCCCCTTTATTTCAGTGATTTCTTCCCCATTACAAAATAGTAATAAATGTTTACGGTGGGGGAAAAAAAATAGAACACCCAGAAATATAAAAGAGAGAACAACGCAGAAATCGTCCATCACCCAAAGGCAGCCACTGTTACCATTTTGGTGGGTTTTGTTAATGTGAGTTTTTAAATCACGTGGTGCAACTTGACTCTATTATGGGGCACATCGCCCACCAGCCTGCTGTGTTTCATCAGAAAAAAACTCTCCAGCATAAACAAATGGACCGTCCTTTCAACAAAGCTGTTTATCTGAGGGCCAGGCCAACTGAGTCAGCGGGATGTGATGCAGTCAGGCGGGCAGGCCAAGGTGAGGAGTACTCCCCCAGATAGAGGCCCTGGTTCGCCTGAGGCTGGGCACAGCACCAAACTTCAGGCACGCTCTGAGGGAGGCCTCAGGGGCCACCTGCCCCACTGCCACCACCCTGAGGTCCGGGAACAAGCCTCTCTGCCCGCCCAAGAGGGGCTGCAGAAGGGGCTCACCATGAGGCTCCGCCTAGAATCCCGGACAGAATCTCTCCCCAGACGATGGCACGGACTGTTTCTGGTTTGCCTTCTGTGTTCACGATCCACACAGCTAGTGGCTTATCTCTCGAGATACGTGTCCCAGGGGCTGGGCATCCCACACAGGCAAAGCCAAGGAGTGCACAGTAAGCATGGCCAGAGTACGGCACAGTCCAGAAACCTGTCCGGAGTCCAAGGATCCTGCTACAGACCGGGCAGTGCGGAGCAACGCAGTCCGAAAAGGGGGCGGCGGCTGGGGCCGTTTGTTTGAGCTTTCTCGAAGCTGCACCCCTAAAGGACACCGGCACCGCAGATGGGTCACCAGCGAGCAGGAAACACAGGATCTGTGTCAGGCTGGAATGGACGGCATGCTTTCTCTTTCCATCTTCGGTTTTCTCCCCTGTATCATGAGGCTTCACATTCTAATGAAATAAAGCACTAAAGTCTCATGTTCAGGGAACCCTAACGTCTCAGAATTCATTCGTCAGGATCCTCAGAGGGACTTCATCCGACCAGAGCACAGAGAAAATCTTTGGCCCACGAGAAAATCTCCAACATCTCCGATGACTGGCCAATCCAGAATTACTGCCAAGCTCAGGCCGTTCCAAAGTCTTTCCTTCTGTAATGGAGGAAGCCGAGCCCCCGAGGTCAGGCCCAGAGGAGGGCACACACAGTCCCCATACCATCCCGGGGCTGGGCCCGCAGACTCAGCTTGAGCTTAGAGACAACACTGGTCCTAGGGAGGCCACCAAAGGGACCCCAGCTGCTCCAAACCTCAAACCCCACCTAAGAAACTGGTCCTGACAGTCTTTGAAACCTTCAAGAAAGAGACCAAAAAAAAAAAAAAAAAAAATCTACATTTCCAAGTTTCTGTGGCTGGTGATACTTGGGATGGGGGCTTTGGGCAGGACCACGTTCTGACTTTTGTGGGATATATGGGAACTTGGGCCTTCGTGGGCCCCTGCTTCCGTACGAAATACTAAAAATTATATTTCACATCTGTATTGACAGAAAGATGCATATATAAATAATATATATTAAACCATTGTCTTCAACTGAAAAGTTCTTTTTTTCCCTCCTTCCGATTTTAGAAGAAATTAAAAATCTCACGTGTCCCGGGGCGCCTGGGTGGCTCAGCTGGTTGAGCTGGTTGAGCCTGGGTGGCTCAGCTGGTCTTACTCTGGCTCAGGTCATGATCTCATGGTACGTGAGTTCAAGCCCCGCGTGGGGCTCTGTGCTGACAGCATGGAGCCCGCTTTGGAACATCTGTCTCCCTCTTTCTCTGCCCCTCCTCAGCTTGTGCTCTCTTTCTCTCTCTCTCAAAATAAATAAATATTAAAAAAAAAAAAAATCTCCTGGGCCCGGCCCTCCACCTCCCTGGCCTAAGAGACAGTCGGCCTTGGCTTCTGGAGGGAGGAAAACCCCACTTCACTGGGGTTATGAGAAGTGACACAAAAGGCTGCCATCAGAGTGGGCCAGGGGACACCTTTGCCGGTTGCCCATGTGAAAATAGTTTCTTCTTTTCTTAACACGGCTTCAGCCAGCCCACGGCACCGAAGGTTGTTCAGAGGAAGTGTGCGTATTTGTGTCCCCATGCAAGGTGTCACCCCAGGGACCCGGGCGTGGAGAGCAGGCCGTGGGGAGGAGGGTGCAGGAGAGCCCGGCTGGAGCAGAAGGGCTGCTGGGAGCTTGCTTGGGCCCAACAGCCCAGGCTCGGGACGCCTGTGGATGGGAACCCAGGCGCTGTGCTGGGCTGTCCTGGGGGGAGAGCATCCCGGGGCAGAGGGAAGGGCTGGGAAGGGAGGTGTTTCCTGGAAGCTGGGGACATTATAGCTGGGAAAAGGCGGTGTGATCTGAGGGCGGGAAGCGGGAAGTGGCAAGGAGGTTGCCAAGGAAAGGATTGGGGGTGCGTGGGCCCGGACACAGAGGGAGGGGAGAACAGAACTTCCTCCGGATCAAGAGCAAAGGCGGGGGAGGGGCAGTGCCTTTTTAGCGCTTAGTTGTAAGTTTCTTCCTGTTGTAATTCCCTCTTGTGACCCCAGGGAAAACTCAGTACCCACCCCTTCCTGGCCTAAGCCCCTCTGCGAAGCGTTGAGGGGCTGCAGCTTCCCCCAGACCCCCGACTCCGGTCCTTCTCAGAGGCCAGTATAAGAACCCAAGAGCACTGTTTTCAGGGGACACAGGGGTCCCGGAGCATCAGAAGAGCCCGACACAAAGCACGCATATCCTTTCCATAGCAGAGCATAGCTGGGAGCGGGAGGGGAGAGGGGTCCACACAAGACCCCTCCCTCTCTCCCCCTACACTGCCCACCGCTGGATGCAGGAAAGAGTGGGAGACTTGGAAAGGAGATGCGTGGCTAGATCTTGCTCTCGCGGTGACACCGAACCACAGGGCACTGATGTGAACATGGCCTTCTTGTAACTTCCACTTCCGAGACGTGTGCCTCAAGACGGTACAGAGGCAGGTGAATCAGCCCTCCACACAACCGGCTGCGTTTCAGGCATCTGAAGAGAGCCGCCCGGCCCCCCCACCCCCCCGGGGACCCTCCGGTCTCCAGGCTAAACGGAACCTTTAGCTGTTTTCCCAAATGAGATGTGGCCATCTCGTGTTGCCTCAGTGATCGCAGGAGAGGTTCTCTGCTCTGAATAGAGACGGTGGCCTCCCAGCTCAGAGATGCAGAGCATAACCTTCACGTCTTTGTATACGGCTATGAGACATCACATCAAAGCTGTGGCTCTCAGGGGTGCTGGGCTGGCTCAGTCGGTAAAGCATCCGACTTCGGCTCAGGTCACGATCTCGCGGTCTGTGAGTTCGAGCCCCGCGTCGGGCTCTACTCTGACAGCCTCAGAGCCTGGAGCCTGCTTCGGATTCGGTGTCTCCCCCTCTCTCTGCCCCTCCCCCACTTGCACTCTGTCTCGCAAAAATAAATAAATGTTAAAAAAAAAAATTAAAAAACAAAAAAAAGCCACGGCCGTGAAGCAGCATGAGTGTGTCTTCCCAGGGCACATCTGGTCCCACCTGGAAACATTTCGGTTGCCACAGGTCAGGGTGAAGGTGCCACTGGCATTCAGTGGGTAGAGGCCAGGGATGCCATTCAATATCCTACAATGTACAGGACGGGCCCCCACAACAGAGAATGATCCTGCCCAGAACGTCAACAGTGCCAATGTGGAGCTAACCTGCATTAGAGGCTGAGGTTCAAACCACCAGGCCCTTGCGACACGTGTCGCCAAAGCCCCGGCCTCCTAAGTTAGCTCCTAACCATCAGGAACTTTCTGTCTGATTTGCTCGCTACTCCATCCCCAGTCCCTAGGGCAATGCTTGACCCACAGCTGGACACAACAATAAATATTTGTGGAATAAATGAATTTCCCTCACTCTGTAATTGTGTCACTGGGCTTCGGGGTCAGGACATGTACGAGACCATTCCTTGACCTCGCTACGTTACGCGGGTGCACGCTGGAACATTAACAGTGATTATCTCTAAAAGGGAACCAAATGGAAAATGGAATTCGTGTGGACCCCTCCTCCCTCGCCACTGCCCCCCCCCCCCAACGCATTTGTCACTTTTCTGCATTCATGTGAGTACTTGTATCAACCTGTCCACTCTCTTCCCATAATTCCTCGGGGCCACCAGAATTGAGGTGTAACGTATTCTGGCCTTAGCTCTATGGCTCAGGGGACTTACCTCTGATCTGAAAGGAGATCTATGTCCCTCTGAGGAATAAAGTACTAGAATAGGGGATAAGTACTCTGGGGGAGGAGGGAGTGCCTGGTGGGGTTTCCAAGGACATGAAGTACCATCGGTTTCTTGAAAATGGATCTGAAGGCTGTTCTCCTCAGAGCCGACCCTGAAGGAGTCATGGAAAACAACAGTAGACGCCTGGTGGCCTGGCCTGACAGTAAGGACGCTCCACCCAAGTTTGCTTTAGGTGGATTTATGTGAGCAAACAGCCAGAGGGTGAATTCTATGGAGATGAACTTTCCTGCTTCGACTGAGACTACTTTAACGCCAAAAAATATCCTCCGAAGGGGCCGATGTAACGGATCAGCGCTGTCCTGGTAGAATTCCAGGAGCTCTCGAGCAAACGCGGTCTTGTACCAAGACTCACTTTCTTGGGTCACCAAATGGTTCCCTCAGTCCGTTGTCTCCTCTGGGGCCTTAGGCCACGAACGCCACGGTGCCGTGGTATCATGGCGCTGTGGTTGACCACAGGTGCAAACGCCCTTCTCGCGTGAGGAGCGTGTGCTCGGCGTGCAGGGACGGAACT
Source organism: Panthera tigris (assembly GCF_018350195.1). Classification (NCBI taxonomy): domain Eukaryota; kingdom Metazoa; phylum Chordata; class Mammalia; order Carnivora; family Felidae; genus Panthera; species Panthera tigris. Next base: position 49,220,516 of record NC_056673.1, on the reverse strand, counting down.
TGAGAGTTTGCCGAGTTATTTGTGCGTGCGCAGCCAGCCCAGCCTGTGAACACTTGGCCTGACTGCACCAAGTCAGCCCCATAAAAAGCAGTCCATCTGGCCCTCTTCCCGGCCGGCCTGACATCACAGACTCCAGCGCTTGCTGTTGTCACACCTGCCCGCACCCCCTGATGGCACAGGGCTGACGTGGGGTCGTGGGGGCCCGCAGGCTGCCAGGGACGGTGCCTACCCACCCGCCCTGGCCGTCAGAGCTGTTAACCCCTCCTTTCCCCTGGCCTTCACGGCTGTCCCGGCTCCCCACCGGGTCTGGGGATGCGGGAAGGAGCCCAGGGAGCTTGTCTTCCTCTGAGAGGCCGTGTTCTTGAGGCCACGGCCCACTGGGCTACAGAACTGGTTCGTAAATTAGTCTCTGACCAGACCAACAGCTCTGAGCCCCTGAGCAGCGCCCGGCCACGCCCCCCTGCCAGTGACTACAGAACCACAGAGAGGAAGTCCCCATCTGGATGAGCGACACGTTCCCATCACGGGTCTTGGTTACCCAGCTGCGTGGATCGCTCTCGGAAGGGCCACCACAGCCTCGTGCTGTGCCCAGGAAGGGGCCTCGTGGATCTGCCTTAACAGGGAGCTAAGAGCGAGGGTGGGATCTTCGAATAGAGGGAGCAAGCTCACTGCAGAAGCTTCCTTGCCACGGGTAGGAATGTCCTCACCTAAAGGTGCATTCTTTCCTCGCCAGCCCAGTGGGGCCGCCTCCTTCTCCCTCCCCTGCAGGGTAGGCGGACACCTAGGTGCCTTTCTTGGGCCCGTGTGATTGCTGGCGATATGCTGGCTTCCCGCGGTCACCCTGAGGACACCTGCCCTACCCCCAAGGATGGAACAATTGTGGCTTACGCGGTCTATTCCCTCCCGTCTGCCGGGCCCAAGCCAAAAAAGGGACACACTACCGCTAACCTCTCTGCTAGTAGAGCACTGATGCCAGGAGCCACCGCCATGACTCTGCATCAAAGGCCACAGAGCCCGCCCAGTCCCCTCTTGTCACCAAGATCATCCCCAGAGGATGGCTTGCAAAGAGCCACTGTGCGCCCTAACTCAGCACGTGGGATTGCCTACGGGGAGATCCGTGTGGCTACGATCAGACCTGTAGGAGGCATCTGGGAACGCCCGGCCAAGGCAGGTGGCCGATGAGGCCTCTCTTCTCCAGGTTTCTAGCCGCTGGAGCCTCGGTCCGTGGTTTTCTAGCCCCGAATCCCAACATTTCAAGGTAGTTGGGGTCTCATACCTTAACAAGGCAGTGCTGGTGACGTTGATGGGAACGGTGCCAGGCCAGTAGGCCAGAGCCGGGACCCGGTGCCCACCTTCCCACGTGGTCTGCTTGGCTGCACTTCCCCCTGTGAGACAAGGCAGGTAGTTGGTTTTCCAACTGTTCAAAAAGCACTGAGAGTTTCTGATCACTCCAGCAAAGGAATCGCTTCTTTTTTTGTTTTGTAATTTACTGTTTCAAGTTTATTTTGAGGGAGACAGCGAGCAGGGGAGGGGCAGAGAGGGAGGGAGAGAGAGAATCCCAAGCAGGCTCCACGCCGACGGCACAGAGCCTGATGCAGGGCTTGACCCCGCGAACTGCGAGATCGTGACCTGAGCCGAAACCAAGGCTCGGATGCTCAGCCTACTGCGCCACCCAGGCTCCCAGGAATGACTTCGTTTATAACCAGCTATTTTTATTCCTCTAGCCAACACCTTGCATTCCCTGATTTTATTTCACCGGATTCAACATAAGTAAATGGTTGCTTCTGTCATTCTCTGGGGAACCACGTTGCTTCATTTTCTTCATGACCCTTTTATTTTAATGTTTATTTATTTTTGAGAGAGAGAGAGCGTCCGCACGTGTGCATGAGCGGGGAAGAGACAGAGGGAGGGGGACAGAGGATCCAAAGCAGGCTCCCCGCTGACAGCAGAGAGCCCGATGTGGGGCTCAAACCCACGAACCGTGAGATCATGACCTGAGCAAAGGCGGAAGCTTAACCGACTGAGCCACCCAGGCGCCCCCTTCACGACGACTTGTAATACTTCAGGCTGTCTGGTTTGTTCATGGACTTTCTGAGGGTGTATCTCCACTCCATGAGACCTTATCAGCCTTATGCACTGAAGACATAGCAGGTGTTTAACAAACAGGTCGAATAAAAATGGCTTTGTCTTCTTGCTGACCATAATGTGACCGTTTAGGATTTCAAAACACAATTATTTGGGGCACCCGGGTGACTCTTGGTCTCGGCTCAGGTCGCGATTTCACAGTTCATGGGATTGAGCCCCACATGAATCACATGAGTGTGGAGTCTGCTTGGGATTCTCTCTCTCTCCCTCTGCCCCTCTACCCTGCTCATTCTCTCTCAAAATAAATAAACATTTAAAAATATATACAATTATTTGAAAAGAGAGAAAGGCAGAAACTCCCCCAGCTGTGTGATCTGCTCAACGCCCAACAACTGATCTGGCAAAGGATTTTATTGTTGTCTTTTGGTTTGCTTTGCTGTGTTTTTCCTTGAGTGAATGAGTCGTTCCCTTGTTGTGGAGACAGCATTAGTAATAGCTCTGACCTCTTGCCTCTTGGGGGGGGGGATGGGTGGGGTAAGGACCATCTACGTGCAATCTATGAATTTCCACTTTGGTGATTCAAGGAATGATTTTTGTTACCACTGAGTCAAAAGTGACCACCAGTATCATGATGACCGGCGGGCTGGAGGAGATGAGGTCATGCTTTATGGAAACATCCTGAATGCATGGAGCACTGAATTATCCATGACCATCCCCACCACTCCCACACACACCCCACCCTCATCCCAGCTGAGCCAAGGATTCCACAAAGTTAGCGTGTAGAAAGCCCTTCCAAGGCAAACGCGGTATGCGGCTCACACGTACTGTGGTCATGCAACCTCCCCATGCTCGGCTGGCGTGAATATGAGAGCAGTGATGATGGGCGGGAGGGGGCTGCGAGACCCAAGTCTCTGCACTCGCGCAGCAGCGAACAGAACCTTTGATGTCCCTGGCCCAGCACCCCACACCGGAAATGCTCTGCATTCTTGGGATTTTCTCATAACCAGCTTTGGAGTCCCCCAAGTGTTGAAGTAAGAAACCAAACACAAAACAACTCACGTCTACGGGCTGTTTATGCTTAGGGGTGTGGGGCTCTCGAGACCAAGTGGGGTTCGGCAGGCTGAAGGGGAAGCTCTTCGGCCCGCCCCAAGATGTCTCGAACGCATTCTCCGCATCGGGCGCCACCTCTCCCGTAAATACGGACAGAGCCCGCTCTCAATTTTTCACACACACGGAACAGAGAATCCAGAACTGCGACAAGCCTGAAACGCACTCCCACGTGGCTCTGGAATGCATAACTCATGCTGCAGTTCAAGGCCAAAGAGCAGGGAGGAAGCATCCCCGACCGACCGCACGTGCTAAGGACTCTGCAGATAATTCCACCCCCGGGAGGGGCATTTGCACGGAAGTTTGGGGGATCGGTGGGTGGAACTGTGGAGCCTGCTTATGTGCATATCCACGCCGCACAAAATTCCAACAGACTTGCTTAGCCTTTGAGGCCAGATGCTAAGGAAGAGTGAAGTGTCCAGTTCTAAGAAATAAGCCCAGAGTCCTGCGGGTCAACCAGAAAGCAGGAGCTGAGCACCTGTCCTGCAGCGGCCGCGGGCACCAGGGTTTGGTCTCCGCCTCCAGCACGTTTCCAGAAGAATACACCAGCTCCTAATTAATACATTTGCTAATTGGTCTTCACCACCAGGGGTTCTGCTTGTTGGCCACAGCCTCTTCTGTCGCTCTTTTTCAGGCTACTGGTTTTCCTGATTCGTTTTTCAGAGAAACAAATATTTCAATACGTTTGCCTTATTTCAGCAGGGGGTTCAAAGCCGGAGAAGCAGGAGAAATCCAGCCAGTCATAACAAGTGTGCCTGTCAACCGAGTGGACGGTCCCCACGTAAAGATTCAGGGGGTAAGAGAAAGAGGTTGGCTTAGAGAAGGCCCTCTGTGTGGCCACTTGAGAAGCGATCCCCCCTTCTGCGTCATCAAGAGCGGCCAGCCACTGCTGGCTGTCCCATGGCTGCTGGCTCTACGGGAAAGACACAATTACATATTCCAGCCAGGCCCGCAGACCTCTTACTCTAGCGGAATTTATCTTAAAGGAGTCCAGAGTGTGGGTAAGCAATTATAAAACATACATCCCCGCCTTGTGGAATCGTTATATTGTACACATGAAACTAATAGGACACCGTACGCTCATTATACTTCAGTTAAAACTTTTTTTTTTTTTCTTAATGGGGCGCCTGGATGGCTCAGTCGGGTAAGCATCCAACTTCGGCTCAGGTCATGATCTCACGGTTCGTGGGTTCGAGCCCCGCGTCGGGCTCTGGGCTGATGGCTCAGAGCCTGGAGCCTGCTTCCGATTCTGTGTCTCCCTCTCTCTCTGCCCCTCCCCCACTCACACTCTCTCCTTCTCTCTCAAAAATAAATAAACATTAAAACATTTCTTTTCCTTAAATCCCCCTCAGCGTAGAATTGTCTTGACCCAAATGCCAGTATCTCGTTGGCACCGCTAAGGGAACAAAGTTCAAAAGATCCCACTAGCATCCCCCATGGGTGCCCAGAGTTGTGGAGTCTGATTATGAGAAACATCTAATACCATTAGAGCTAAGGCTGAGCCCCAGGACAGCTGCCCCTGGTCCCCTAGTTCTCATCAGTGATACGTGCTCCCACTAATGGAAACCCATTTGAGTTAAACACAATAATTACAGTAATAATAATATCTCCTATTTACTGAGCACCCCCCCCCCCAAGCACCACATTAAAGTACTCCCAAGCATAAGGCTAACTGCTTCCCTGCATTATCTCATTTAATCCTAATGACAACCTTGCAAGCCAGGCACTATTATCCCCGTTTTTCAAATGAAGAAAACCAAAGCTCAGAGAGGGTAAGTAATTTGCCAAAGGTCACACAGCCAGCAAATGCCAGATCCAGGATTTGAACCCAGGTCTAACTACACAGCCAGCCCCTGGCCCATTAAACCTTCTAGGACAGTGGCCCCCTCTCATCCCTGAATGCATATTAGGATCACTAGGGGAGCTTTTAAAATATACCCAGGCCAAGGTTCCTTTCCCAGAAATTATGACTTAATTTGCCCGGGATGGGGCCTGGACATCAGTATCTTCTAAAGCTCTCCTGGTGACTTAATGGGGAGAGCACCCATCTAGGACAAGGGCAAGGAGGGCAAGGGGCAAAATCAGGAAGTGGACACAACGCGCTTCAAAATTAAACGCGGCTTCTACGCTTTTTAAGCCTCAGTTTTATATTGCCCACACCTTTTTACCTTTATGCCAGAGGATCCTAAGTGCGCACCTGTTACTTACAGTAAGCAAGAACAATAGGTAGGTCCATAAATTGAACTTCTATGCGCTATTTTTTGTTTCGAAAGCTATTTGCCGGTTTAGATAAACCTTCAAACTTTGATCAGCAGCACCGGCACCTTAAAAGTGTTGGTTACATTTGGCTTTCCGTCGAGAAATGCATGTCTTATGGTCATAAGAACACACTTTAGTGCACTTGTGGTTAGTTATGACTCTAATTAAGGCAGAACCTCTTACTTAAAGCAATAAATATTTAGCCTCAGCAACCAAAATATAAACAGAACCATGATTCATGAATTTGCTTGCTCGTTCTTCCCCAGCTGCGGAAGTGAAGCGGCATATTCCATGATGCACGGAGACCGGGCAGGCCGCGCTGAGGAACAGAGGTCTTTCCCAGAAAGGACCCGCGGCCGTGCTTCCCTGAGTCCAAAGGGCAGCCTCGCAAATGACGAGTTTCGCAAGCTTGTCAGCACAACCGAACCACCAGAAGAACCCCCAGAGATTCCTAATAAGTCTAGGGTGGGCCTCTGACTCTAGGTGATTCTGATGCCAACGGTCTGAGGACCAGAGTTTGAGAAGTATTAGCAAGGTAAGTAGGAGGATGTCTTTGGAGTCAGGCAGGTGTTGTCCTACATCCGGTGCGTTCCCTTCTCCACGTGTGGCCTTGGGCAGAATTCTTTTTTTTTTAATTCTTTTTTTAACGTTTATTTATTTGTGAAGGAGAGAGAGAGAGAGAGGGACAGAGCGTGAGCGGGGGAGGGGCAGAAGAGAGGGAGAGAATCGGAAGCAGGCTCCAGGCTCCCAGCTGTCAGCACAGAGCCCGACGCGGGGCTCGAACCTACAAGCTGTGAGATCACGACCCGACCCGAAGTCGGCTGCTTAACTGACTGAGCCACCCAGGCACCCCTTCCTTTTTTTTAATGTTTATTTTTGAGAGAGAGGTGTGCACGTGCGAGTGAGCAGGGGAGGGGCAGAGAGAGAGGGAGAGAGAATCCCAAGCAGGTTCCACGCTGTCCGTGCAGAGCCCGATGCAGGGCTCGAACCCATGAATCATGACATTGTGACCTGAGCAGAAATCAAGAGCCGGACACTCAATCGACTGAGCCACCCAGGCGCCCCTTGGGCAGAATTCTTAGCCTCCCTCAGACTCCGTCTCCTCAGCCATAAAGGGGAAAAATGATTGTAATTATCTGATGCAGTTGTGGGAAAAGTTACGTAAGATAACGTATATAAAGTTCTGAGCAAGGTCCTTTGGCATAGCGCCTGCCGGAAGTGCCCAACCAAAGCCATCCGAAAAGGCTCAAAAAACCAAAAACAAACAACCCGAAACTACCCACGGACAGAAAACAGCAGAAGTTGCAGGCTGGCGACTCACACACTGGGTTCAGCCCTCTGACAGTGAGGTTTGGCACGAACGGTATTTTCTGAACTAATTTTGAATGTCATTAGACAGGGTCCTCTCTCCAGTTTGTGGACTCCCTAACACTGCCCGTGACTTAACAAAAACAATCGTTTCTTCTCTTAGATTACCTGCCTGGCATCTGTATTTGTGACCCGGGTAGAAGACCATGCCTGTCCTGAGGAGTGTGCATTCTATAACCTTCTAAAGAAGCAGGCTTCGTTTCTAAATATAAATACTCGTCCTTGCCAAGGATACCCGTAGCATACTAGTTTTCTAGAAACACAGGGCAGACGGGCCTCTGTTTGGACCGAGGACTCTGGCTGGCCTGGGGTGGCCTTGAGCGTAGTGATGGGGACATTCCAAGCCGGGTGGCCAATGTCCCAGAAGGAGACACAATTTGACTTCCACTGCGCCCCCACCAGCTGGCCCTGCCCGCCCCCCCCCCCAGGGCCCACAGCCAACATCCCTTGTCCCTCTCTCCCTCACCCAGCCCCACCTCTGACCTTTCTCCACCCCACCCCCTGCCCCAAACTGCACAGAAGGCCCAGGACGCAGAGCCTGCTTCCCAGTGGGAAAGCTTACGCAACAACCTGATAGCATTAAATTACAAACAACCAAGGTCTCTTAGAAGGCTGAGGATGCCAAATTCAACAGAATGTTTCCTCATCACCAAGGGGGAGGAAGGAACAGTTCTGCTCTTCAAATAAAACAAGAAAAGATTTTCCAGACAGAGAGGAGCAGTCAGTTAGGGGACAAACAAGGTGTGAGTTCTGTCCCGGGTAGGAAAGAGGTCTGCAGTGGGGAAGGGAGGGTCAGGGGCTCTGAACCAGGACAGCACTGGGGGCCGGGCCGGCGGGGGAGGGGGGTCCGCATCAGCCAGGGGGCACGCCCCGCAGGCCCTCTTTGTTTGGGAGAAAGTAGGGGCGCTCTGCTTTGCCCCCAGCTTCCCCCAAGCCCCGGTTCAGTTTCTCCTCGCCCCTGCAGGGCGCAGGCCAAGCCCAGAGGAGCATCCTCACTCCTGCACGGGGCGAAGAGATGGCTCCAGGAGACGCTGCCTCATCCCATCAGCTGAGCAAGGCGGCTCAGCCAGGAAAGGAAAGGGAAGACAAGGAGGGGGGCCTGGGGCCCCGGGAACAGGGGAAGGCAGCGCGTGGCCTGACGTAGCGGGCTGGCTGCGGGGAGAAAGAAGCCGGGCTCTGGGTACTGTTTGTCCTACTCCGTTGCGAAAACATTGACCGCCTTCTCTCCTTCATCTGCTCTCAAGGCTGGCCCCTTACAGTGGGGTGTGCAGGCATCCCACTGAAGAGGAACCCGGATGAGGAGGAGCAGGTGGCCCAGAGGGACCCCCAGCCTCCCTGCCGCCACCCGAGCCCCCTGGCCTCGCCCCTTGCACGCAGGGCTCTGCCTGACTTCCCAGAGTGCCCAGCAGCGTGCTGGGCAGAGAGGAGGAGGAAGGTTCTGGAATAGCTGACAGGAAGTCGGTTTGGAGAATGAGGAAGAGGAAATGTTTACCCCTATGCAAAGTCCACCTTCAGGCTTTCCTGAGAAAAGAGGAGGATGGCATCCGGCCCTCACCCCACCACCAAGTCAAGGGCTGTGCCCCACGGGTACCACAGTAAGCTGCACTTGTATGCCTCGCCCCCCCAAAAAAGAGTGTCCTCTCAAAGACTGAAATCCAGCTTCCGAGCAAAGTTTCCCAAGACTGAGTCTCAGAACACTTGGAAAGTTATCCATATGTTACTTAAATTGCCCAAAGTGTTTGGTAGGAAAACCTTGTTCAGGGCCATTTTCCCATCCCCTTCCTGTTCTCTTTGCGGGGGACCCCCCGCCCCAGGTCTGTTTCAGCTGGGAACAAAGAACTGAAGAATCATGGGGGTTAGGAGGAGACATTCATGAGGCTGGGTGCCTCGTGGGCAGTACCCCAGCTGACCCTGCCAGCCATCTAGCGAGCTGGGTCTACAGTACCCCCCTTACAGGGGAGGAAACTGGGTTGTCCAGGGGAGCGGCCCGGTGGGCACCGATTCGTAAGTTGCGTGGAGATTCGAGCCCCGTCAGGGCTCCCAAAGCCATTAGCTCTCTCCACCTCTCCACTCTGCCTCCTGCGGATTTAGAAAGATTCACACTGTTACAGAGGCTGAAGACATTTTCCTTGACAACCATGGGGTCCAAAGAAGCAGCCTAGGATTTTCCAGACGGCTGAGCAGTTAGCCGGGTATAACACAGCGTGAGTAACAACCATCATGCGGGTTGAGTAATGAGCTGGTGGAGGTCAAGTGACATGGCCCCCTTGACCAATGGCCAGCCTCGGAAAGCCCTCCGCCCTGCTCCGCCTCAGTTTCCTCCTTTGGCCAACGGGGTGGTTGGAATGAAGATTGCTGAGATGTGCTCCTATCCTGGCATTCTTTGAATGCCGGAATATTCCTGGGGATTCTGTCACTTGCTTTTCTCACTTATCACCTGGGGCTCAGCAGAAATGAGTGTAGTCTTGTCCCCCTTCTCTGCCCTCAGCCCCACTGACATAAGAGGGGGTCTTTTAAAATTGAACGAGGTACTGGAAAGAGTAGGAGATGGCAGGGGGGCGGGGGGGGGCAAGCGTTACAAGGGTATGGGGTTTTCTCTGGGGCTTTCTCTGGGGGGAGGAAAGTGTCTGGGGTCCCCGCAGAGGTGATGACGGCATATCGCTGCGAATTTGCTCACTGCCACTGAATTGTACACATCAGAAACACATCAAAATGGTTAATTTTATGTTACAGACTCTCACTTCAATTTATTTAAGTTTATACATTTATTTTGAAAGAGAGAGAGAGAGAGCTGAAGGGACAGAAAGAGGGGAAGAGAGAGGGCATCCCAAGCAGGCCCCACACTGTCAGCACACAGCCAGACACGGGCCTCGATCCCATGAGCCCAGAGGTCATGGCCTGAGCTGAAAGCTAGGGTGGGATGCCCCACTGACTGAGCCACCCAGGCGCCCCTCACTTCAGTTGAAAAAGTTGAGTAATGTCGCCTTCACTCGTGAAAACTTCCCACAATTCCGCATTTCTTTAGAATGAAGGCCAAAATGGTTCTCAAACAAAAGACCCTTGACCGCTGGCCCAGGCTCTCCCTTCAGCCTTGCTGCCCCCGACTTCATCTGCTTCCACAAGCCCCAGACACACACACACAGGCTCCTACTCTGTGGTCCTCCCGCCCCTGCCCGGGCTGCTCCCAGCTCCCTACCCTGCAAATCCCTAGCTGTGGCCTACTCATTCTTCAAAACCGAAACCACTCGGGGAAGCCTTCGTGGAAGGAGGGAAGGAGGGAGGGAAGCCACCCTCCTGTGTGGGTGCGACGTCCTTGCACTCCCCTTGATCATGGAGTTCTCACCCAGAATTATAATCTCCTGCGTAAGTGCAGGCTCCCGGCACTGTCTCCCGGAACTGCCTGCGGTGACGGAGAAGGTCTCTTTTCACACTGCCCGATATGGTGGCCACCAGCCACATGTGGCTTCTGAGCCCTTGAAGTGTGGCTCGTGTGTCTGGTGTGCGAGACAGGGGAGCCCCCAATAGGTGGGGCTCAAATTTTAACCTGCATCAAAGAAAAATCGCCCGCAGGACACGGTAAAGCACGGACTGCCGGGAAAACGCGGATCGCCAGGCTCTACCCCCAGAGTTTCTGGGTCAGTAGTCTGAGGGGTGGTGAGGTCCTAGAATTTGCGCTGTTAAGTTCCACTGATCTAACCTGGAAGTTCTAGACTCCTACAGTCTCCACGTGGACATTCTAGCTCGGTGGTTCTCAGAGTGTGATCTCTGGACCAGCCTCATCAGCATCGCCCAGGAGCCTGTTATCAACGCAACCTCTCCGCGGCCATCCCAGACTTACTGCGTCGGACCTGCGGGACCCCCAGGGGACTCTGCACATTAAAATCTTAGAAACACTGTTCTAGACTGTCACTCCTTAAAGCCAGGGGCTTTGTTGAATCTTTGCGTCTCCAGCACTGAGCACACTTCCTGGCACGTAATAGGTGCTCAACAAATGCCCGTAGGAGCAAGGACGGAAAGGAAAAGTGGAACTTGCCCAGCTGGTAACTGTGTTTCTCACAGGGCAAAGTACTTCCCTCAAAGAGCAGGGCCCCCTTCCCCACAGCTAACCCTAATTCACTCTTTCAAAACGGTCTCGTAAAGGGGAGAGAGACAAGAGAAGGCAGGTCTTCAGATAAGAGCTCGGAGGCCATCTTCTCAGGGAACAGAGAGCTATCTATGCAGGGGCCACTTAGTGACACAGCTTATCCACCCCACCCGAGGTCTCCATCCTTCTGGACTTGGACCCTGGAGAGTTCGGATTCCAGGCTCTTCCACGCTTTCCAGGTGAGCCTTGAAGCTGGTCACCTGGTCTGAGGGTCTCCCAGGTACGGAGAGGAGGAGACACAATCAGCTGACGCAGCAACCACTCCCAGCTCCCACCGCTTCTCTCTAGGGCTATTGTTACCAAGTACCAAGCACATTTACATCCTCCTCCAGTCCTGGTACCTTTCTCTGCCCGTGTCTCCAGACAGCTTTCCTAAACCAGACCAGCCAAAGACATCACTACGCAGGCAGAGAAACAACATCCTGAGAGATGAAGCAGACCAGCCACTGACAGGTAACGGGGAGATGGCACCCAGGTCTCCTCGTACCATAGCTCCAATCCTCAGGGCACGAGACCCGGCTGCCGTCCCGGCAGCTACTCACTGGTGAAGTTCTCGAGGGATCTGATCGGACAGATACCAGGTTAAAGGTGACAAACAAAAATGAAGGATCAGCACTCCCTTCTCGCCACTGGCCACGAGATGCACGAATGTTCTAGTTTCTAGGTAACTACAAATATTCTGCCGGACTAATAAGAAAAGCAGTTTGTGTCCTCTGACCTGGAGACACCGGAGGCCGTAGCTCAGGAGCTGGACAGCAGGGAACTCTCGCCCAGGGGGCAATCTCCCCAAGCCCACCCCCGACCCCCTCGGATGCAAGCACTTTTCTTAAAACTTATTTTAATCTTTTAGGACACACACACACACACACTTAAACCCTCTTTCCCCTACCTAGAGATAATTACTCCTAATCTTTTGTTACTTTTGGTACCTCGAGGTTTTTCTGAGAACTGGGGAGCCTGGGTGGCTCAGTTGGTTAAGCGTCTGACTCTTGACTTCAGCTGAGGTCATAATCTCCCAGTTTGTGAGTTCAAGCCCCGCATTGGGCTCTGCGCTGACAGTACAGGGCCTGCTTGGGATTCTCTCTCTTCCTCTCTCTCTGCCCCTCCCCTGCTCACACACACACTCTCTCTCTCTCTCTCTCTCAAAATAAATAAATAAACATTTTTTAAAAAGATTTTTGAGAATTGCTATGCTTATTTTGAGATAATAAAATCATACGTGGCATACTCCTTCGTAACCTGTTTCACTCCCTGAAAAGTATTTAAGGTAAATGTTTCCAGGTCAATAATATGCATCATTTCAGTGGTTCCTTAGTATTTCTTTAAATGTGCCTATCTTCCTTAAGCACCCCTCTCTTGCTGGACACTCAGGTAAAGCCCAACTCTTTTTAAAAAAAAAAAAAACCTATGTGGGGCACCCGGGTGGCTCAGTCGGTTGAGCGTCCAACTTTAGCTCAGGTCATGATCTCACGGTCTGTGAGCTCGAGCCCCACGTGGGGCTCTCTGCTGTCAGCACAGAGTCTTCTTTGGACCCTCTGTCCCCTTCTCTTTCTGCCCCTCCCCCACTCTCGCACGCACTCTCTGTCTCTCTCAATAATAAATAAACTTAAAAAAAAAAACAACCTATGCAACGAGCACCCCCTCACATACATCATTGTGCATTGGCTAATTATTCCTTTAAGAGGAGGAACTGATGGGTCGACAGGCATATTTTCCAAGCCTGGGGTCCTCACTACCGAATTGTCCCCGGCACTGCAGCTGTCTTAGGAAGTGAGGTCCCCGGGGAGGAGGGGGAGACCTTCCCAGAGCACATGGGCACCCAGCTGGGGGCTGAGGGAGGCAGCCGGTTTTGCGTTATGCGTTATGCATTATGCGGTGGGGAGACCACCAACTTCGACTTGGGTGGCTGGCTCCACCCTCACAGCCCAAGCTGTGACCTTGGGCAAGTTATTTGGCCTCCCTGAGCCCCTCTCCCTCTTCATCTGTAAATAGAGGTGTTACTCCCTACCTTTCAACAATGTAAGGTTTAGCGAACGCATTTGTGCCCTGAATGTTTCCTGAATGAATGAAATGAATTCATGGGTGGAGGGAGGGAGGGATGACGGAAAGAAAAGAAAGGAAGGAGAAGGCCAAAGTTTGCAAGGGCAATGGGATGAAAGTCAAGATGAAGTATGCTTGCTGGAAGGTCCGTGGACTGAGGGCAGGTCTCCTGAGGGAGTCCAGGGGTGAGGGGTGGGGGTGGGGAGGAGAGAAAGGGGTGGTGGAGCCTGAACAAAAAAGCTCTTATTTCCCAGTTTATTTCTTCCCTGGGAGCTGGTGGCTGGCGAGCGACCTGTCTGCGGCCAGCACATTCTAACGATGGCCAGAAGGCCTGCACGTGAGCTGAGACAGAACCACACAGCTCGGCCTCGGCCCGGCACCCACGGTGGGACGCACCAAGCCCAGCAGAGCCCCTACCTTGATGAGTCTGCCACGATCCAGTGAAGGGACCCACGCTCCCAGCCAGCTCACACTTCTGAGCCCATGGGCCGTTGTCTCCTGGAAACCAAAAGAAGCAACACGTAGAGATCAACGGGCTTCTGGACTCTCTTGCCAATTCTCCCTCCCTCGTCCCATACCCCTGTGCAGCATAGGGGACTGGGCAGGAGAAGGACCCGTAAAAACAATTATGATCCCTGCCCTCAAAGAACCATCCAGTTATGTGAGGCCTTCAGAGAGGTGGGCTTTCCCTGCCCCAAGCTAAGCCCCAGGGTGAGGTTCTTGGCTCAGATGCTTTTGCCTTTTCATAAAGTTTTACGATGGTCCTCAGACCCACAGCTATGTCACTGGGTGCCTCTGATGCACCCAGCACCTCACAACACGGTTTGCAGTAGATGCCATTGGAGGCTCACTTAGAAAACACGCTTAGAGATGTTAAAGTGCCTTTTCCAGATTCAAACCGGGTCTCTGCCTGACCTGAGAGCAGTGTTTTCAACTGCTGCCCCCATCAACCTGGGACCCGATGCGCCTGAGCTGCAGGAGGACTGCACGCACCAGCAACGCCAAAGTCACTCATTAAAAGTTGAGAGCGCCACCCAGAGGGCCCTCAATCAATACGGAAGAGGCCGGCAGGGCACCTGCTCTCCGCACAAACTTTTCCAGGGGCTCAGCTTTGGAGGCCCCAGTGGACAGGTGCTCAGCACTCGGGCCAACAAACACTAGCAGGAGGCCGAGTTCAAAGCAAGCCTCCTGCCCTGTGAGAGAGGATCACTTAGCCCAGACTGCTCTTGAGGGGGGTGCGGGTAGGGTTATCGAGTAGATCTCAGCGAGCTGGCTGTGTCGTTACTACTTCACCTGTAAACCAGAGGAATGTGTTTTCCCTTGCCGTGCGGTCGACTTTGTCCTTGATCTGGCCCACCAGGCGGTCCATCTCCCGGAGAGCTGCACCATATGGCCTCCGGCCCCGTCGGTCTGCAGAGAGCCGTGTCCCGGATAAGGGTACATGCATATGAGCCAGGGCCACGTACAGCAAGAAGGGCCTTCCGCTGGCACTGAAACGGGAAAGCCAAGAGGGAGTTCTCCAGAAGGCTCTGCTGGCCTGTTGAGGGTCTCCATGGCTCTCCCTCGCCTCAGAGAAAAGCCCCAGAACTCCTTCCGCCCCAGGTGCTCAGGAAGTACCCATCGCTCCACAATGTTCCAAGGGAATGTGGAGATAATCCGGTTAGCCGATCAACGACTGGGAGTCATTGTAATAATCGTTATTGCCCTTTAACACTTATTGAGAGCCTGTGAAATGTGACTCGTGCTGACTAAATTCGCCCTCATACTAACCCTCAGGTTCCCTTTCCCAGATGAAGCATCAGAGGCTTAGGGGGACAGGGCTTGTCCAAGGTTCCCTAAGTCCTAAGTGGTAGAGTCTGGATTCAAACTCGCACCTGGCTGACAGCAAAGCGTTTGGTCTCAACTGTTGCACGTTAAAACCCAGTGCAAACATATTTTAAAATTGTATCTGCTCTTTTGCAGGATCCCGGCCGTCACATCCATTCCCAGCCTTGGCCCTTCCCTAAGAGATGAATGGATGACTCAGGTTGACCACAGGCCATTCCAAGGACGCACATGACCGCCGTGGAACATCTAGATCAAGGATCCGTTACAGGCCCAGGCGCTGGCTGCCCCTATTCTCACCCTGAAGATTCCCCCTCCTGGGCGTGGAGGGACCTGGGTGGCCTCTGCTTCCTGTCTGTCTCCCACCCCCATTCCCAGGCTAGGATCAGGATCCAGGCGGCTGCACAACCGCAGCCTCACCCCTGCCTGAAGCAGCAGGGACCTTCCCGGAGCCCCCTCCCACAGACCTTGCCTACGGGGGAGGGCGTCTCCCAGGGGACACAGTAAGGGCGAGGAGAGAGCTCAGTCAAGTTCATACAGAGCCGTGATAGAAGCATGGCTCTTTTTACCCCAGCTCCCTCCCCCAGGGATTTTTTTTTTTTTTAACGTTTATTTTTGAGACAGAAAGAGACAGAGCATGAACGGGGGAGGGTCGGAGAGAGAGGGAGACACAGAATCTGAAACAGGCTCCAGGCTCCGAGCTGTCAGCACAGAGCCCGACGCGGGGCTCGAACTCACGGACTATGAGATCATGACCTGAGCCAAAGTCGGACACTTAACTGAGCCACCCAGGCGCCCTCCCTCCCCCAGAGATTTGATTTTCAAGTTGCTCCTTGCTTTTTTTTTTACTGATCCTGACTTACAACGCCCCTCATCAAGTCCTCTCAATGCCCCCAGCTCTGCCTCAAACTGCACCCTGCAGAGCCCCCTGAATCCCGGACCCCTGGGGGGGAGGGGAGCAGACCCCTGGCAGGGGACAGGGGACGCCCCGCTTTGCCTGTACTCTGCTCTCTGTTGGGCATAAAACTCAGGACACATGTCCCATGACAGGGGCCTCTCCTTCTTCACTTCAACCAACAGTTTCTCTGCAACATTCCTAGGGTGGCACTGTCCAACGCGGCAGTCACGGGAGTCACATGTGGCTGTTTAGGATTCAGTTAATGAAAGTTAAATAAAATTAAGCATTCGCTGGGCGGGGGATGGGCTAGATGGGTGACGGGTCCTAAGGAGGGCAACTTGCTGCGATGAGTACTGGATGTTGTAAGTGAAGAATCACTGAGTTCTACTCCTGAAACCGATATTGCACTGGGTGTTAACTCACTAGAATTTAAATGAAAAAGAACAAAAAATTGTAAGAATTCCATGTCTCACCTGCTACAACAGAAATGAGCCTTGAAGACAGTGCGAAGTGAAATAAACCAATCGCCAAAGGGCAAAATACTGTATGATTCCATCTATAGAAGCTAGCTAGAGTAGTGAACTTCATAGAGACAGAGAGTAGAATGGTGGGTCCCAGGGACTTGGAGGGATGGGGGAAACAGGGAGTTGGTGTTTAGTGAGCACAGAGTTTCAGTTTGGGATCCTGAAGAAAATTCTGGACATGCGCCGTGGTGACAGGTGCACGACAGTGTAAATGTACATAAAGCCACCGAACTGTATACTTAGAAAGGTAAATTCTATGATAAGCATATTTCCCACTACATACATATATATATATATATATATATATATATATATATATATATATATATAATATGTTTAATTGTGTTTCCGTTGCCCTAGCCAAGTATCTCAAATGCTTAGTAGCCAAAAGTGGCTGGTTGGCTACCATCTTGAAATGCACAGATAGAGAACGTTTTTTATCCTTGGGGAGGGTTCCATTGGATAGTGCTGACTGATGTCTGTTGACTGCTCTCCCACAGACAATAAGGTACAGTTGCATAGGTTTGTCCTGCACCAGGACGTCCTGCTGAGAAAATGAATCGATACCTAATTCCAGCCCACAATCCACCGGCCAAGCTGTGTGCCCTGGCAGAGATCTGCACCCACCCAGAGGGGGCGCCTTTTTCTAACAGCTACCATAATGCAGTGGCATGCTGGACGGAGCTGGCTCCAATTTCAGGAATTTTGAAGCCAGTTGTTAAACATGGCCATCGTTAAAAATTAAATGATACAAACTTACGATCAAATAAATTATATGAAAAACGAAGGCAATACATTCTTATGACTTATCACATCCAGATCATTCTACTACATTCCACGTCGAGATGATCTGTTGTATCCGTGTGACAGAAATACCATCTGGCAGTGTCCTCCTGCACATCTCTTACCAACTCCACATTCAGTGACGTCTTCTGGTGGCCTGAAATTAGTCACGGTGAGAGTATTCATACTACAGAAATGGGCAAATGTTCCAAATCAGGGCTTTCCCCCCCCCCCCCCCCCCCAGAGTGCTGGCTGTTACACGTTTACCAGCTCACCGCACGTATGGGCTGGTGTGGAGGGCAGGGTCCCGCTGCCCACACTATCCCATTCCCGTCATCATGTCCCAGACTCCTGCCCATGATCCAAGTCCCGTCAGCGTCCCGGGCCAGTGGCTGAGAGACATGTGCAATTCAGAGACAAGGCAGCCTAGACAGATGGGAGGCACAGGCTCTGAGACCTACACCCAAATCCCTGGAATTTTTATTTCATGGCTGTGGGACCCTGGGCAGTTAACTTAACCTCTGTTGTCTGTATAATAGGGACGATTATACCTCCCTGATAAAGCTGTGATTATTAACTGCCTGTAGTAAGCATTTAATAAACGGTAGTCTTTTTATTGATAATTCCGAATAACACATGATGCATGGTGTCCAGGGATATACCTCCTTCCCTGCACCCTGACGCCGTGCTGGAATTCAGAAAGTTAGCATTTGGAGGAAACGAAACCACACAAAACTGGCTCCCTGGGGGTGTCTATCCCCCAAGCCACCCCTTCCACAGGCTCTGTGCTGCCTTAAAAATAAAAAGTGGAGAAGGTCAGTTGCTTTCCAGTAAAGAAATAGGTTGATTATAAAACAGTATGATTCCATTTTTGTTTAAAAATATGTATGTGTGTGTGTGTGTGTGTGTGTGTGTGTCTATGCCTCAGCACAGAATGAGGCTAGAAAAACTTGCTCAAATCTACCGAAAGGGGTTATGTCTGGGAGGTGGCATTTAGGGTGATTTTTCTGTTCCCTATCTGTTGGCCTCTGTTTTCAGAGATTTCTAAAGGGAACATATATTATTTGTGTGGCAGAATGAGTGGAGTGGTGAGCAGAGAAGAAAAAAAGAAAAAAAGTAAGATGCCAGACAGGACATTCCAGGAGAGAGAGGACAGGGCACGGCGTGGAGATGTGCTGAAGATTAAAACCCAGGACAGCCAGGGGCGCCTGGGTGGCTCAGTCGGTTAACCGTCCAGCTCGATTTCGGTTCAGGTTGTGATCTCAAGGTTGTGGGACTGAGCCCCACGTGGGGCTTTGTGCTGACCTTGGAGCCTCTCTCTGTCTCTGTCTCTCTCTCTCTCTGCCCCTCCCCTGCTCGCACTCACTCTCTCTCAAAATAAATAAATAAATAAATAAATAAATAAATAAATAAACTTGGAAAAAAAAAAAACAAAAAAACAACCCAGGACAGCCGAATCCAGAGAAAACCATCTGATCTGAAATAGAAAGTGGCAGGTGAGGGGCCCCCACGTCCCATGAAAGGTGCCCAGTGGGTGCCCGGCCGGAGGGCCAGAAGGAGCAGACACCTGCCTGGTTGGTTTCCAGCCTCGGACAAGAGGTCTCCCTTGGCTTGGACTTGCTCCCACACTTCTCCGCCTTTCTCTGACCTTCCGCGTCACAGACAGCATTCTCACACCCACGCTTGAACCCAGTTCCCTACTTCAGAAGAGCACAGGGGCTTGATTTTAAACAGCAAGCAAAGCTCTTTACTGGCAAAAAAGGAGAGAGCAGATGTCATGGGCTCCTGGGTCACGGAGTTGCCTGTCCCCTGCGCCTCCCGGGCCCTGGGACTCCACGCGGGACCTCAATAGGGAATACAGACTCCGTCCCAACCTGGGTCCCTTCCAGCCTTCCCCTCCTTCCCGCTTCGAGACTCTTTCTCTATATGCCAGCTTCTCGCACACTTCACCTTCTGCCCTCCCGCGCCTTGGTCATGCTATTCCTCTCCTGGCAGTAACCTCCCCGGTATTTTGCCTAAAAACAGTCAATTCTTAAGATCCAGCTCAAATGCCACCAACACGCCTCCTCTGCTCCCAGGTCCTGGATGGCTTCCCGCTCCCGGCCCCTCTCTTCCCCCCTCCTTCACCATACTCATCGGCACTGATGACACAACCTGTGTTAAAGCCAGCTTTCCACAATTCTGTCTCCCCACCAGCCTGGGAGCTACTCAAAAGCAAGGACAGATCTAATTCCTGTCTGTATCCCTAGCACAACACCGGGCACATCTTTAGGGCAAGATAAAGTCCCTCACTCATTATTCACTCATTCGATGAATATTTATGAAGCTCCAACTAGACGCCAGGCACTGAGATAGAGCAAGGAACATGATAGATATGATTTCCACCTCCTTGGAGCTTAACATCTGATTGGAAACAGGAGAGGAAAATGCAACTGAAAAATTAATCAGGTAATTATTTACAGATTAGCAGGAGCGACGGAGGAGGACTATACGCAGGGCGCTGTAAGACGGTGTAACTGGGGAGAACCAAGCCGCCTTTGGGGTGAGGCAGGAGATCCCCGGGATGGTGAGGCCTGCAGGACGGGGTCTACAGGCGGGCGGTGCAGGTGGCCACTGGAGGCAGGCGGAACGGCACTGGGGAGACCCTGCAGGCGAGGAAGGCACCAGGCCCCACTGCCCAGCTATCCGCTAGTTCATCTTGCCCTCGCTCTGTATTCATCGGAGCATTCGCACACGAGAGAGGGGCTCGAAGGGGCGGGGGGACGGGCACGAGCTTGGAGCCCTGAGGCCGGTGACAGGTTGGGGTAGGTGGCTGCTGGGTGACGGGCAGGTGAGGGGCAGGCCAGCAGGGGGAGAGAGGTGTGGGGTGGGCTCGAGACAAGTACAGGAGGGGATCGAGACCTTGACAGGGGTCCTGGGCTCCAGTCCAGGCAGGTGGGGTTGGGGTGGCGGAGGTGCTTATTTGTCACCTGTGTGTCTCTGGGACTAGTTCTGAGTGATGAAGGCCCCGCCGCGTTGGCCACGTGCCCTGATTTCAAATATCCTAAGCTTTGGTTCACGCCGAGGCCCAGCACCGCCCCCCTTGCTGGGCCCTGTATTCTCAGTCCCAGAGGCTGGGAGGTGTGGGAGACTGGCAACTCCGTGACCCAGGAGCCCATGACATCTGCTCTCTCTTTTTTTTTTGGCTAATGAGGAGCTTTGCTTGCTCTCTAAAGCATCTAAATCAAGGGTTAGCTTTGGGCATGCTGCCAGGTCAAGGGAATAAATTCAACTGAAGATCTGGGAAGCCGGTTAAGCGTCTGCCTCTTGATTTCGGCTCAGGGCGTGATCTCGAGGTTCAGTAGTTTGAGCCCCACGTCGCGCTCTCTGCTGACAGTGTGGAGCCTGCTTGGGACCCCCTCTCTCCCTCTCTCTCTCTCTCTTTGCCCCTCCCCTGCTCTCGCTCACTCTCTCTCTCTCAAAATAAATAAATAAACAAATTTAAATTCAACTAAAGATCTAAGTAAAAACTTTCAAAGAAGTCTAGGTGGGCTTCCTGCCGAGAAGAAGCGGGAAATCCCACCCTAGGGACTCCTGGCGGTTTTGACAAACAGGTCCGGGTGGGGAGAGTGGGGCCCAGCCCCCGGGGGCAGGGGTCACACAGGAGGAGTACAGATCTAGGGACCTTTCTTGCTGATGCTCCAAAAGTCATGGATGAATTGGCAAGTCGGATCCTAAAGAAATCAGCACGCCTCAGGATTGTTTCCCGTAAAGTTAAAAGACAACGGGATTCATGTGACTTTTCACTTAATAACTGATTAATAAATCAGCAAAACTCTTCACCTCCTTCGTACGACAAGGAGACTGTTCGTGGAACTTTCTGTTCTGGAGCTGACTGGTGGAGGAACAGCCCGTGCCCCCTGGAGAGCATTCATCCCCAGCCGGCCGCTACCCCTCCTCGGACACCTGTGCTGTCCAAAGCACAGCAAAAGCAGGACTGAACTGTCCCCTCCAGCCGTGAAGCATCCACCTGTCACAGGGCACGGGGAGCTGAACCATCTCGCAGCCCCAGGGAGCACAGACGTGTTCAACCCTCCAGATGGGCGAAGGAGCTTTGCCCGTTTACATTAGCCATCTGAAAAAAAGCCAGTGTTTCTCAGGAAGGTCTGAATAACTTATAAGATGCAATCCCTGAAGCCCCAATAGGCTGCCCTCCAGATTTAGGCCGTAAGTAGGTTTTATTATCAAGAATAAATTGCTGCCTCTGCTCCGCCTGTAGCCCTGCTCTCCAGAAAAATCTGTGGTTGAGCAAGGGCTTGGGGGCATCCTTGCACGTTCAAGGACTGATGTGATCTGTTTTCCACAGGTGGAGTCTGTTTTTTATTCTGCACAGGCAAACAGGCACCCGGCATGTTATTTCTTGCCCTCTGAGGTTAAGGCTGTGGGGCATACGAGAGAAACTGCTGGAAGCTGTTCCACTGCCCTGGAGGAGTCTGCAGTCTTGGGAGAAAGTTGAGCCGCCCACACAGGGGCTCATGAGAGGCCAGAGAAAAGGCAGCTGTGAAGGGTCAGGGCAGGGCTGAAGTGATGGGGTGGGGGCGACCGTGTGGGCACGTGCCTGCCCCCCACCGTCTGTGTATCTGCACCGGGCCGGGGCGCACGCCGTGGCACGGTTTCTGCTCTTTGTTATTTTTAACGAGTCATTTCTAACACTGAAGGATCAGGGGATTTCACGCAAGGGCCAGGTGTCTTGTGTGTCGCCTGTGCTTTCAAGGGCTCACCGCTCCCTGAAGCCTTACACTCAGTCTGCTTCCCTCTGTCCGGTTAGCGAGCAGGGCCCCCTAGATGCTGGAATTTGCAACCCGTGTGCATTATATTGAATAACGGCCCCCGAACGTATCTAGGGTCTCATCGCTGGAAACTGTGAGTGGCGATGCCACTGAATTAAGGATCTTGAGATAGGGAGATTCTTATACATAATCACAATAATTATGGAAGACCTTAAATATAATCACAAGTGTCCTTAAAAGAGGGAGACAGAGGGAGATTTGACTACAGAAGACAAGAAGGCAAAGGGACAACAGAAGGGGAGAGTAGAATCACGTGGCCGTAAGCCAAGGGATGCCAGCAGCCACCAGAAGACAGAAGAGGCGGGGTGCCTGGGTGGCTCGGTGGGTTAAGCCTCCGACTCTTGATTTCGGCTCGGGTCACAGTCTCACGGTTTGTGAGATCAAGCCCCACACTGGGCTCCGCGCTGTAAGCGCTTGGGATTCTCTCTTTCCCGCTCTCTCTGCCCCTCCCCCATGTGCGCATGCTCTTTTTCTCTCTCTCAAAATAAATAAGTAAACTTAAAAAAAAAAGGCGGGGGGGGGGAGACAGAAGAGACAAGAAACATTTCTCCCCTGGAATCTCCAGAAGGAAACAGCCGTGTTGATACCTTTGATTTTAGCCCCATGAGACTCATTTTGGGTGTCCAGCCTCCAGGTCTACAGGAGAACAAACTGCTGTTGTTTTAGCCAATAAGGTGGTGGAACGTTTGTTACAGCAGCAACAAGAAGCTAATACACCCTGTCAATTAACGAATCAACAAATGCCTTGAGCGCCCAGAATACAGAGGCAGACCCTCCCGTCCAGAGCTTATAGGAGAGGACAGCAGAGCGTGATCTGAGCAGGGAGATGGGAGGGTTCCTAGGAACTCTGGGAACACCCCTGCGGAATTTCTACCCCAGGCCTGGAGACTCCAGGGGAGGCTCTTCTCCAGCTTCGTGTCCAGGGGACACGCATGTATCCATCTTTGTGGGGCAGGGGGATGCCACCATGGCTGGGAGGAATGCTGAGGCCAGGGGACAGCACGTGGGGACCAGGGGACTCCTTACCTCGCGTGTTGGATGAACTGGGTAGCTTTCTCCGCATATTTCTGCGCAAGACCGCTCAGGTTCACCGGCTGCTCCACGATGTTGAGGTTTTCGTACAGAGGAAGGGCCACGTCCGTGTAACAGTCCCTCTCGTGGGTCCTGTGCGGGAACCACAGACAGCATTCATTTCCGCGACTGAAACAGCCGTGGTGTAGAACAAAATGCTTTTATGCAGCAACACATGTAAAGACAAAACACTTAATAACCCGGCCCCAGATGATTTGTCCAGTCTGCCATTTCCTCCAAGGGTAAAACCAATAAAACACCTTCTCTTCTCCACCAACAACGTTTATGCTCCTCAGACAGGCCTGGCCACTCCGCAAAGCTCACAAAGGCTTCCGTGAGCTACAGAAATCGTTCCTCCCATCTTGTCGGGAGAGAAACTGAGGTCCAAACAAACCAAATTACTCAAGCAGAGTCCCATAGCCAATGAATAGCCCCCATCCCTGGCTCTCTCCACTGACCTCCCTAAATGATGCCTTCCATCTATGGGGTGCTAATGCTTGGTGCTTTCCTAGGTCGGCCATCGGGACTCTGTGTGACATGACATCTAACAAAAACACAGATGGCCAGGGACAACTTAAAAGTTTCAAACCATGTTAGGAGAATTGGGAGAAGCTTTAGCCATTGGAAAAAGTGGGGGTCAAACCAGTTTTATCTCCTGGAAAAAAAAAAAAAAACCCTTAGCCCTTGGTCTTATAGATGGAGATGAACCTCGCATGTGAATGTCCCAACACATGTGGCTGAATTAGGACCCTGGCCGTGACCGTGGCAAATCACCTAAGCTTTTTTTTATTTTTAAAGCAAGATTCTTTTTTTCTTTTAATGTTTATTTATTTTTGAGAGAGATAGAGAGACACAGGTGCAAGCAGGGGAGGGGCAGAGAGAGAGGGAGACGCAGAATCCGAAGCAGGCTCCCAGCTCTGAGCCGTCAGCACGGAGCTCGACATGGGGCTCGAACTCACGGACCGCGAGATCACGACCTGAGCCGAAGTCAGATGCTGAACTAACTGAGCCACCCAGGCGCCTGTCGATTCTTTTTTATTTTTTTTAAGTTGATTTATTTATTTATTTATTTATTTTTTGAGAAAGAGACAGAGAGGGAGCAGGGGAGGGGCAGAGAGAGAGGGAGAGACAGAAAATCCCAAGCAGGCTCCGCCCTGTCAGTGCAGAGCCAGACGAGGGGCTCAAACTCATGAACTGGGAGATCATGACCTGAGCCGAAATCAAGAGTCGGGAGCTTAGTTGACTAAGCCCCAGGCGCCCCCACCTAAGCTCTCAGACCCCAACTCCTCATCTGCAGCGCGCCCCTGCCCTCTGAAAGGGCCAAACAAGACAACAAATGGTTAGCACTTTGCACGTTGTGCGGCATACTAGCAACTCCATAAACACCGAGGCCCTCTGCCCTGGCCGCCACGGGACCAGGAGAGAAGCCGAGAAACATGGAGAGAGAAAGGGTACCGAGAGCCATCTCCGGGAGGAACTCTGTCCCCATGGTGCAGATAAGCATCGGAAAGAGACGAAAATCCCTCATCACACTTTGATGCAAACCCCGCCCCCCCTTACAAAAGCTTGGGGGACAAGGTGAGACTGGGGTCAATAGTCGTCAAGGGCCACAGTCTGTGAAAAAGAGGAAAAGGTTATGACTCTACTGGGCATCCTCATGCTAACGCCCATCGTTGGTGTCACGTGTTTTAGGTTTTTATGACCTTGTGGCAACTCCACCATCAGCTAAAATATCTCCCTTCCCCCCCTCCCACTAAGCCACCCCCCCCTTTTCTTTTCTATTCGATTTAACATGGATTTAAAGGGGCCCGGCTGACATGTCATACCAAGTGTGACCACAGATGTGCCCCCCGAGCCGCAGCTGGTAAGGAGGGCAGCGACGAGACGTATCGCACTTCACTTCTCCCCCTGCGACGTGCACACGAAGCCACTGGCGTCTTGTGAAAAGGGAGGCCTGGGATGGAGGGGTGGGCATCTGAAATTCTGCTTTTCTAACAAGCACCCGGATGACTGCCACGCTGCTGGGCCAGCGACCACCCTTCGTGCAGCAAGTAGGCTCTAGACTCAGAGGGACCCAGATGGGGAACCAGTGTCTCTGCCTCTTACGGCTCCAGGGTGACCTGGGCAAGCAGGCCCTTCCCTGTACCTTCACTGGTTTCCTTACTTGCAAGGTCAGGATAAATACCCACCGCACGCAGTGGTCCCACGGCTTCCAGAGCCCGAGACAATTTCTCAATAAACGGCCATTATTATGTTAACTATTGTGTTATTCATGAGCCAGCTAAGGCTTCCCTTCCCCGCCCCCTCCTGAGGGACTACACCCTTAGGACTTCACCTTGCTCTGGAGCCCACTCTCTGTTCCTTGGATCGGATTACCTTGACGGTCCGTCCCCGTCCCCCCGTGGACACGCTGGACAAGGAGGGTGGTTGTAGCCCGGGGTATCGGTGCAGCCCATGTCGTGGCTGTATGGGATTCCAAAGTAGTAATCAAAACCTGGAAGAGAAGCAATCGGTGAGCACCCCCACTTGGCTTCTGTGCTGTGAGCCTGCATTCTTACACCCAGGACAAAAATTTAATTTTCCATGATTTAATACTGCAGTGCTGTGGAGTATGTAATTAAAAGGGGATTTGATTAATATCCCTTTGTAGTATGCAAAGAAAACTCTTTGCTGGGTTCTGGCTGTAAGACTAGATTTGCAAAACATCTTGGGATTAGAGTTAACCCAGAGTGGGAGGAAGTGGAGAGAATTATTGAACACCTACCGTCCCAGTGCAGTTATGAACACACTCAGTAAGCATTTGATGAAAATCAAGTACATGCATGGTACTTCAAGGAATAAAAGAGACTGCCCTCAAGAGACTGAAGGGGAAGCAAGATATATAGATTAAACTGTAAGAGGTTGGGATGCGGGGAATGGAGAACGAGGACAGGGTACCAGGGAAGAGATACAAGAAGCAGGAGGCGATATGAGTAAACGTGGAGATAGGAAACAAGGCACCTCAGAATGCCCAAGTCGGCAGGCCTTTCCAGACTATCTGGTCCAGGGACACAAGTATATGGCAGGTGCTCTCGCTTCTCAGTCCCAATGGCAGACTCCACGAATCCAAGATGGCACCACTTCCTGCTGAGCAAGATCCACTCTCAGTATCCCTCATCACAGGAACTCCAGAAATACGCACTCAAGGTGTCGACACCCTGATCTGGTTCAACCTCCTCACTTGTCAAGGAGGAAGAAAGACCAAGTGGGAAAAGTAAGTTCTGCACTAATTTTTAGTCAGTGGAAAAGCCAGGTCCACACTTCCTTCACCTGCCGTTCTTAAAAAGCACATGTAGGAGATGCCATGGCAGCCCAACTGGAAAATGGGGCACAAGGGAAGAGAGGGGGAGGACGGAGCACCGGAGAGGCGGAGGGAGTTGGAGAGGGTGCTCTCCCAGCGGGAGCCCGAGGCTGAAGGCTGGTTGCAGGCTGGTTCTCTGAAAGCCATTCTCCAAACGCAAAGATCTTCAGACACACATGTTCCCCCATGTCTAGGAGAGAACATCGCATGGAAATAGAGGGAGACATTGGGGCGGAGGAGGGGAGAAGTCTACAAAATAGAGAACCGTGTTCAAGGAGAAAGCCATCCATTTGTTTCTCCAATAGCAGGGTAGCAGAGAAGCGCATGCCAAGTAGCGACAGGGGAGAAGCCACGGAAGTTGACGTAATGATCAACCGCCTTGAAGAGAAAGTCCGAGGAGGACTCTCATATGAAATGGAAGAGGCAGGTCAGGGGGAGAGCAGAGGCAAAAACCACAACTTTGGAAAGCCATCGAAAATTCGGTGAATTGGACATTCAGAGAGCTTATCCGTCAGCACACTGACTTCAGGATCGTTGGCTCAGGCAGCTCGATCTTGGCCTATTCTCCAAGGCCCCGAGCGTCGGAAATCTGAGGCGGTGAACGGCTGCAGGAAGAAGGCAAGAGAGAGCATCTCCCGTTTGGATTGATGATCTGCTTCTGTGAACCCTCGGGACAATTTGCACTTGCTACGACACTGGACATGTCTGGACCTCACGGGGCCAAATGTTCCCTGAGACGTGGCCACAGATGGGCTCACGATGGGAAGGCCAGAAAGGGCAAGCAGACACCAAAGAGGGGGGTGTCCAGGAAAGATGCCACGCGAGAAGGGCATGACACCAAGGGGAGCCCTGGGTCCCCCAAATGCACCTAAGTGACCCTGTGAATAAAGATGTCCTAACTCGGGAGAGGTGTACCCCAGGCGCAGGATGGCTTAAATGTTAATGGAATCCTTTTACACCAAGATCTTTACTTCCTGTTTCCCAGGTAACAAATTCCCCAAAGAATT
This sequence comes from Panthera tigris, assembly GCF_018350195.1. Taxonomy (NCBI): domain Eukaryota; kingdom Metazoa; phylum Chordata; class Mammalia; order Carnivora; family Felidae; genus Panthera; species Panthera tigris. The sequence goes on along the minus strand of NC_056673.1, from coordinate 49,193,237 downwards.
CTTACCGCGGAAGTTGGGGTGGTAAGATCCATGGTGCCCGAGATGCCATTTGCCTGTAGGAAAGCAAGAGAGAGACTTTCAGACGAATCCCCATGGGGGCTCCCAGCGCCTTTGGGGAGCTGATCACATACTCAGTTCCCCATCAGTGCTGTCCTTTCCTGAGGACGAGCAAAGAGAGGCTGTCAATGCTGTGTGAAAGCCAAGCCTCGCTCTCTGGGACTGAGAGGGAGCCAGGATGAGTCAGGTTCTACCCAGGAAAGCACAGAGTGAAAAGGAAGACAAGCCTTTCCCAAGGGCCCAGAGAAGCCAGCAGGCTGAGCTTCTGCTCCTCTAAGAGCATTCAGTGCCCACAGCGACCCCATGTAGCCCACTGGACCTGCTCTACCCTCCTGCGCTGGGGCCCCTGCCGAAGCTCGGAGGACAGGTGCGCGCTCCAGATAGACTTGGAGATGCCTGGTTCCCTCCTGGTTTCATCATGCTCTCTGACCAACATCAGCAGCCCGCGGAGCCTGCACAGGGACCACCTCCCCACCCCCCACCCCGGCCTGCTGCTGCCCCAGTGAAGAGACCCTCACCTGGACAGCAAAGGAGGAAGTTAAAATTCACGGCTGCGCCTCGCTCTGTAAATGCGTTTCTTTGCGGAGAATGACTGGGTGATGTGTGGCAAAAACTCTGACCACGTTTGAGCTTTCTGACCTGCTAATTCCGCTTTGAGAAGCAGGGATCGCAGGGAAACCAGCCACGGGGCAAGGGGCAGAGAACGCGGTACACAGATCTTAACAGCGGCGGCACCGAATGATGCACAAGGGAAAGAAAGAAACAGGCAACCACAGGACTGTGGCTGAAGCAAGTTACTTTGCAAGGCCTCGATGAAATACTACCAAACTCTCTTTTAGAGACAAATGCATGTAGCAAAAGGTAATAACCAGGGAATCTAGGTAAAGGGTACAGGGGTGTCTATTATTCCCTTTTTGCAACTGCTCTGTAGGTTTGAAAAAAAAAAATGTAACATAAGATAGAGGGGAAGTGGGTTAAGCACTCATGTGGAAGTCTTGGATGAAGCATCACGTGGAAATGCAAAATTATATTAAAATGTTTAAGCTGTTTCTAAGATTATTAAAATTCTAATAAATAGATAAAATGTATTACACAGAACTATAAAATAAGGGGCACCTTATAAAATAAGGTGGCTCAGTCGGTTAAGCATCCGACTTCGGCCCAGGTCATGATCTCGCGGTCCGTGAGTTCGAGCCCCGCGTCGGGCTCTGTGCTGAGAGCTCGGAGCCTGGAGCCTGCTTCAGACTGTGTGTCTCCCTCTCTCTCTGCCCCTCCCCCGTTCATGCTCTGTCTCTCTCTGTCTCAAAAATAAATAAACGTTAAAAAAAAAAAATTTAAAAAAACGTTAAAAGAAGAAATATAAGATATGAGGAAGGGGTTAAAAGGAGGACCTAGTGATATCTGTACAAGACCCTAAACCAAGGTTAGAAGCAAAGCGTGGGTGGTGCCCACGGTGTTGAGATCGCTTCGGTGGGTTTTTTGTTTTTCCCACAAGCATGCTTACAGGGAACTCATAATCACAACACAATGTGGCCGAATATCCAGTCTCTAAGACGCCAAAGGTAGATCGGAGGGGGAAGGGAGAGTTCATGTGCCATCAGTGGCTCACTGGGAGTTCAAAGGCATGAAGAGGGAAGGGCAAGCCACAGCAAACTCAGCTCAGGTACAGCCCAGCCGAGTCCCAGGGGCCAAACCCTTCCAGGCTGTGACCACGACAGGGATGCGTGTGATGGGGCCAATAAGGATACTCAGCCCCTCGTGGGAGCTTCAGGGTAATTATACCTCCGGCGTACGGGCAGGAAGGGATGGAAAAGGAGAGATCTTATAGCTCCTCCCCCTGGGGCTCGCCCGCCTGGGACAATGAATGAATGCCACGCTCCAGTCTGACCTTCTGTAAAAGTATGTGGGGCTCCTCGAACCAGAGGAGAAGGTGAGGCGGACACCAGAAACCGGAGCCTCCTACAGGTTAACACGGGCGCTCCAGGCATCAAGAACACCCCCACAGGGACCCTCGCGGCCATCCTGTTTGTTGGAAACCCTCCCTTGCCACGTCGTGTAAGAAGGGAGGCAGGAATCCCAGGGGACCCAGCTCTTGGAAAGTCAGAACAACAAGCACAGGCAGCCTAAGGGTGCTGTTGGGACTGCTGCGTTGTCTTGGCCTCTGGAGGGAAGGCCAGAGGTGGAGCAAAGCATCGGAGCAAGGCTGGGCAGACACACCTGTCTAGATCCTCCTGCGACAGGGTGGGCGACACTGAACAGGTCTCTCCACCGTCTGAAAGTCAATCTTCTAACGTACAGCCTGGGGGAAATTATCATCTCACAAGGGATCTCCCTACCCTGATGCAAAGAAAAACTTAGCTCACTACCTGGCTACGTGTAGCACATGTTGAGTATACAGAAATTTAAGAAGAAAGGAAGCCACTGGATGGCGTGGCAGATGCCGCCGTTTGCCTACCTTACACCCATGCCCCCACTTGTCCTGCTAACAGAACTTCGGTTTTGTTCAGGGGATCGGAGACCCGTGCCCAAATCCAAGTCGATCATTGTAATCCTAACCCCAGTTTTCCCAGCCTTCCCTGCGGCAAGGTGTGGCCATAGAAATCCACTGAGAAGATTTAAGTGCTTTTCTGCCCGGAGGGAGGGAGAGTGTCTGAGAACAGATTTGCTCTCTCAGAAGAAGTGAATACAGGAGGCCACGGGAGGCTGGCACCTCCTCCCGTCTGTTTCTCCTTCCTTGAGGCCAAATTATGGTGAATGGTACTGAGCAGCTCTGTTGCAACCAAGAGGCAACAAGCGGCAGGACAAAAAGAGCAGAAAAAACAGAAATGGTTTCCTTGAGCCGCCCAGCCAATGAAAGCAATCACTCACCTCTAAGCTTGTTACCATGGGAGAAAAACAACTCCATTGATGGTTTTAGTTCCCTGTTAGGTCTCTTCAGTTACTTATAGCTGAGAGCCTTCCTAACATTGACAGCAGGAAATCAACAAAAAGCAGACATGAACAGAAGAGGGTAATGGCACGTTGGGGCTACCCAAACACAAAGCGGGCACCCCATAAGTGCTATGGGAGGTGGGGGTCCCGGCTGCGGAGCTCCAGGGTTACCTATCATCCCAGTGACATAGCCAGCTTGCCGCAGCACCTCAGCCAAGGTGGTCTCATTGAGCGGAAGACCCCCCACGGAAGTGACCGCAAAGTTGTGCGTGACTCCATTGCGAAGGCCGAGCCGTCCGGTGAGCAGGGAGGCCCTGGAGGGGGAGCAGGTGGAGGCAGCTGCATGGAAATCCACAAACCTGCACAGAAAGAAAGGGGATGGGGTCCCTCCATCCCCAGAAAGCCAAACCGAGAGAAACTCGATTCCCGCCCAGTTCCCAGGATCTCAGGGCTGGGAAGAGCTCCAAGACCACCCAGTGAAGGGACAGGTTAGGAAAATGAAGGTCAGAAGGGTCGTGCAACTAATTCAAGGTCACACAGCTAATTCAAATTGTCTTCATCCAGAATATTTAGTGGATCCTGTTGATCCTGTTTATCCCACATTTTGCATTCATCCAGTCACTAAAATTTGTATCTCTAAAATCAATACCCGTGGACATTCCCAGGTGCTCCAAAACTTTGTGTCTTGCAACACGCACATCCCTAGCTGAGGTTGAAGAAGGCGGCCTCCTTGGTTTGGCTCTCGTACTGCGAGCAAGTGCCTTCCTTTCCACCGTCCATTGAGTGCTACAGTTTTTGCATTTCTGTGCTTTCTGTTGGTGATTTTGCTGTGTAACATGGTCCCCAAGAGTAAGACTGAAGGGCTGCCTACCGCTTCCAAGTGCCAAAAGGCTGTGATGTGCCTCATGGAGAAAACACAAGTGTTAGACAAGCTTCATTCAGGAACGAGTTACCGTGCGGTCTGCCCTGAGCTCCGTGTTAACGAATCAAAAACCACAGTACACAAGACGTCTTTAAACAGAAACACACAAGGACAAAACAAGGTTCTGTAGTGATCTGTTGGCAAAAATGTAACCAGAGGCTCACGGGAGTCTAACTCTGCAGATCCCCTAGAAGCAATGGTTCGGTATTCCGCGATCCAGCGTTCACGGCGACTTTATAGAGTAACTATTGCCAATGACAAGAATCGGCTGTATCTACTACACATTACTGGATGCCCAGCCTTTTTTTTTAGACATTGTGGAGAAATATAAAAGAAGTCTAGCCATTTTCTTGCCCTCAAGGAACGTGATTAAACTTAATGTCGCAACTGGCCACGTGGGTCTCCCGACGGGATTATGTGAAGTTGATATCATCAAGGATTCTTATCAAGAGCATTGAACCTGAACCTCATCATGCCTCTGGACCTAATTTCCAGGTTACAGGAAATACAGCTGACAGAACAGATTAACTGACACCACAAGGAAATCATCTTAACAAACCATCTGACAACATTCTACGACATTCCACCACAACTGGTGTAGTTCTTCAAAAAGTCAATATCCGAGCAAAAAGTGGCATAGTGGGGGATATTCTACACTAAAGGACACTAAAGAGACAACCCAAATGTAATACGTGACCCTTGGCTGGATTCCAGTTCAAACATGCCAAGAGCACATTTGGGGGCTAATTAGGGAAACTCGATAGGAGCTGCCTGTAAGATGCCATGGGGGGAATCGTCGTCCATTTTCTGGATTACAGCCACGTAGAGGAATGTTTTTGTTCTTTTTTTTCTTCCGGTTATACTGGCATATGACATTGTATTCACTGAAGGCGTACAACATAACGATTTCACACGTGTATTTACTGGGAAACGATACCCACAATAAGTCTGGTGAACAGACCGCACTTCACACATAGCTACCCTTTGTGTGTGTGCGTGATGAGAATTTTTAAGATCTGCTCTCTTATCAACTTTCAGACGCACAAGACAGTGTTGTTAATTATAGTCACCGTGCTGTGAGTTCCGTGCCTTAGAGCTTACTTATCTCATGACTGGAAGTTTGCACCTTTGGACCCCTTCACCCATTTCCCCCACCCCTCCCCCTGGCAACTACCACTCTGTTCTCTGCATCTAGAACTTTTTTTTTTTTTTTTTTTTTTTAGATTCCACATATAAGTGAGATCATATAATATTTGTCTTTGTCTCACTCCTTTTACCTAGCATAATGTCTACAAGGTCCACCCACGTTGTCAAAATGGCAGATTTCCTTCTTTTACAGCTAAATAATCTTCCATTGTCTATTACATAATACAAAAATGGACATTTTTATTACATTTAGAAAATATTTTTACTACGTTCAGAAAGATTTTAGGGGCCCACTTGGTTAAGCTCAGTTGGTTAAGCATCAGACTCTTGATTTTGGCTCCCGTCATAATCTCACAGTTCATGAGATCAAACCCCACGTTGGGGCTCTGGGCTGACAGGGAGAGGGAGGAGCCTGCTTGGTATTCTTTCTCTCTCCCTATGTCTCTGCCCCTCCCTGACTCATGCATGCACGCGTGTACATTCTTTCTCAAAATAAATAAACTTAAAAAAAAAAGAAAGTTTTTATTACATTAAGAATGCTGGAATTCTTTTTTTTTTTTGAGAGAGAGACAGACAGAGCGTGAGTGGGGGAGGGGCAGAGAGAGAGCCAGACACAGAATCCGAAGCAGGCTCTGGGCTCTGAGCTGTCAGCACAGAGCCCAGTATGGGGCTGCAACTCACGAACTGTGAGATCATGACTTGAGCCAAAGTCAGATGCTTAACTGAGGCGCCCCAAGAATGTTTTTATTCTTGAGAGATGTATGCTATAGTGTTTATAATAAAAGAGCATAATATCTACACCCTTCGAATGACTCAAAAAAAAACCCACCTTCTTTATAGGGAGAGCGAGTACAAATAAAAATGGCAAAATGCTAATAACAATTGAGTATACTGTCCTTTTCATTTTCCTTTATATTGAAGATTTTTAATATTAAGACTTAATATTTAATATTTAATATTAAAAGTTTCAAAAGGATGACAATCTGGAGTCTAGAATGAGCAGAGCTATGACAGGATGGGTGGCCAGGCTGGCCGGGAGGGCAGGGAGGACAGGTGGCTTAAAGGTCAGGTAAGCACCTCAGAACTATGTGCATCCAGGCTGCTGGGAGCCCGGTGGGTGAGCTCAGCCATGCTGGGCAGAGCGAAGCCCAGGGTCCTGGGGTGGATAAGGGACTGGCCCACAGGCGCCAGGTCAGCAGAGCAAAGCCAGGCTCAGTGCCTCTCTCCTCCTCTCCACATATGACCCATCCTCACCTAGGGGCCGGGAGGAGGGGGGTGGGGGGCCTTTAAAAGTGCTCCTCTGACCACTGCTTAATACTCTAAAAATGATTGCCTGGTGTGCCCTGAAAGCCCGCTCCCTCGCAGTCCACCTTCCGGGCCTCTCCCTCCCTGCCTCCCTCGGGCGCCAGCACAGGGGGCTTCTGGGTCTTTTTTAGGATCTGCAGATTGCCAGCTCCTTCCCAAGGTCTGCCTGCACCTGGCACGCTCACCCAGACCTTTGCGTGGCCCATCCTCCCCGTTCAGTTTTCCCGCAAGGGGGCCTCCGCTGCCCTCTCATCAGGCACCCTGAGTGCATAGTTGGTAACACTGATCCCAACCCGAATTACCTGGTTTATTTTTATGTCCTTTCTTTCTGGGCCAACTTCCCTCCATGCAAGCTCCCTGGGAGGAAGGCTTTGCCTGTCGCTCACCGCTTATCTCGGGCTCCTAAAACTGGGCTCTACAAATACAGGGTGGAGGGCCTTTTGGGATGAGCACTGGGTGTTGTATGGAAACCAATTTGACAATAAATTTCATATATTGAAAAAAAAAAACACACAAATACAGGGTGGAGGGGAGGAGGGAGAACGGGGAGGGGGGAGGAGAGGGGAAGAGAAGGGTCTTTCCTTCCCAACAACTTCATTGAAAATGTAACCCAACCTCGGGGCGCCTGGGTGGCTCAGCCGGTTGGGCACCGACTTCGGCTCAGGTCATGATCTCACGGCCCGTGAGTTCGAGCCCCGCGTCGGGCTCTGTGCTGACAGCTTGACAGCTCAGGGCCTGGAGCCTGCTTCGGATTCTTTGTCTCCTTCTCTCTCTGCCTCTCTCCCACTTGGATCCTCTGTCCCCCTCTCTCTCTGCCCCTCCCTGCTTGCGTGCCCTGTCTCTTAAAAATAAATAAAACATTTAAAAATAAGTAAATAAAGGGACTCCACCTGCAGCCTCTCTCCCCCCTACGAGGACCAACTCTACTAAAGAGAAAGCCCTTACGAGTCTATAATGTTTTCACGTCCCTCGTCCCTCAGAGACGCCCTCCGGAGCAACCCCCCGGCCTGAGTACAGCCAGCAGGGCCCTGAACACCCTGCCCTTCGCCATGACCTTGGCATTTGCAGAGGTGCTGGCCCTAAAGAGCAGTGAGGTCTGCAACCCCGCCAGCAACACGGTGGTTTCCCCTTTTCTTGTTTCTTTCCTTTTTTCTCCATCTTTTAAAAAAATATTACACTCAAGCCTAGGGGCGTCTGGTGGTTCCCTAGGTTAAGCATCCGACTCTTAGTTTGGGCTCAGGTCAGGATCTCACAGTTCATGGGATCGAGCCCTGAGTCAGCCTCTCTGCTGTCGGCGTGGAGTCTGCTTTGGATCCTCTAGTCTCCCTCCTCTGTCCCTCCTCTGCCTGTTTTCTCTCTTTCTCAAAAATAAATAAACATCGGGGTGCCTGGCTGGCTCGGTAGGTTAAGCGTCCAACTTCAGCTCAGGTCATGACCTTGTGGTCTGTGAGTTCGAGCCCCACGTCGGGCTCTGTGCTGACAGCTCAGGGCCTGGAGCCTGCTTCCAATTCTGTGTCTCCCTCTCTCTCTGCCCCTCCCCTGCTCATGCTCTGTCTCTCTCTGTCTCAAAAATAAATAAAACATTAAAAAAAAAATTTTAAACGTACTAATTGTCACTGAATTGTTCGCTTTAAAATGGTTCATTTTAGGTCATGTGAATTTCACTTCAATTAAAAAAAAAAAAACAAAACCCAAATCTTACAGACTAAGAGGAAAACGCCTGAAGAGAATGTCTCAGGTAGGAGAAAAGGCCCCTTAAGCTGGCTGTCAGATCTGTAGTTCTTCGGATGAGAAAATACTCATTTAACGTTTTATTTATTTTTGAGAGAGAGAAAAAGAGAGAGAGAGAGAAAGTGGGGGAGGGGCAGAGAGAGAGGCAGACACAGAATCTGAAACAGGCTCCAGGCTCTGAGCTGTCAGCCCAGAGCCCGATGGGGGCTCAAACCCACGAACCGCGAGATCATGACCTGAGCCGAAGTCGGACGCTTAACCGAGTGGGCCACCCAGGCTCCCGGAGAAAATACTCATTCAAAACCAAGGTGGTGATCTATCATTTCTTTCCTTTTATTCCCAAGATACCGGCAAGCAGCAAGCCGGGGCAGCTCTGTTAGGTGCTAAGGAAGCAAAGGTACAGTCTCTGTCCTCGATGACCTTACAGTTTACTTTCTGAACAAAAGCCTTATGAGGTCATTTCTACTTCACTAGGGATGGCCATAAGCACATACTTAGTGCTAACTGTGGACATGGCCCTTTACGTGTGTTAACTTGTCTAACACAGCAGCCTGTAGGATGTGTATTGTAAGGACTCCCGTTACAGATGGGGAAACTGAGGCAGTGGGACACGGGAGAGACACAGCGTGTCCCCAGGCACTCTGCTCCACCCCTGCCCTCAGCCTTACACCACGAAGCCAGGTATCCAAGGGCGGTCTTCCAACTCACGCCCGTCCAACTCCAAACCCCATGCGTGTGCCGTTTAACCGCACTGTCCCCGCTAGGACCTCCAGAGCTTGCCTGCAAAGCCAAAGGGAAGGGGCCGGGAGACACCCCCTCCACAGTGGGCGGAGGAGACGGAGTGAGCTTCTTACGCAGAAAGAAAACGTGCCCGCCCCCCCCCCCCAGACCCAGGGTGAGGGAGGCGGCACAGGGTGTTGGCACAAGACGAGGCTTTGAGGCTTCATCATCCGAAGACTGGCATGGCTCACGCAGGCATGTGCGCACAGGCACACCCGTGTCAAAATGCAGCTGACAGAATTGCTAACGGGGCCTCAGAGGAGCTTCTGGAGAAAAGATGACAAAACCCCGATGTGATCGATCGATTCGGGTTTGGCCTGGGAGTTTCCAGTCCTGATAACCTTCCAGAGAAACACCAGGCACCTGAACGTCTGGTCTCACCCGAGTCCTGCCTGGAAACGGGAGGCCGCGTGCGACAGCCATGGTTCCGGGAACTGGTGCTTCTGGAAAGAACAGTTCTCCACCGGGTTTCCCCCGCTCCAGGCACCCTTGGCCCACACCAGCTGGTTCCCACAGCCTCCGCCCCACAGAGTTCACCCAGGAGATGGGGTAATTCCCTAACGCCGTGTTTCAAGGCAACAAGTGGCACAGAAGGGACATCACGAGGGAGCCGTGAGAGCCCGAAGAGGTGCAGGCCCGGCCCTGCAGCTGCTCTGGGGAGCAGGTTGCGGGCTGCCTTCATCCGACAGAACGAGGGCACGGAAGGTCTGTGCCCCAACACGCACAGCCAGCTCCACGGCGAGGCGGCTGTCTGTCTCGGGGAGCCCAGGAGGAAGCATGTGCAACTCCCCTGTGTGCGCATCTCCGGGACTCCTCCAAAGCATCCCCACCTGCCAGACATCCTGGGGCCACAAAGGTCCTGGGTGTTGGGGGGGCAGTCGGTAGCCCCTACTCTTAGAATCCCAAACCAGGTTGCACCTCGCAGATCACGCTTTTGCTCCCAAGACAAACGATCATCTCTACCCAGCCTATCCTGCCCTCCTCCCCGAGTTGGAAGGTGCAGGACGCTCCCCGCTCACCGTCCTCACCGCCCCTTGTGATAATCCGTACCCCTCGCGGCAAACGCTTCCAAAGCACTCACTACACCCCAGGCACTCGACGCACTTTGGGTCCAGAGCGTCTGCTGCCCCGGGACTCATTCTGGGTTGAATGTACGGGCTGGCCCAAGCCTGTGGGTGTCAGCTCTTTCCCACAACAGAACCAGCTGCACAGTTTGCAGGGCCCTGTGCAAAAGAAGACGAGGGAGCCCTTGTTGGAAATGGACCAGGCATTTCAAGACGGCAACGAGAGAGCTTTCAACCAAGCGAGGGGCCCTCCGAAAGCACGGAGCCCCCCGTGTGGCTGCACGGGTCACCCGCCCACACGGCTGGCCCCGCCCAGCAGCGTCGGTTGCGTCTCGAACCCCCGTCCCCTCTCGGGCCACTGGGCTTCCCAGAGCAAGAAGAGAAAGGCCCACTGGCCTCGGGCCCCAGACGTCGCTCCCATGTACCACGCGGTGGTTTGTCTGCCAGTCTCTGCAAGTTTATCCGGTTCTGCTCGAGATTCATGCCTGCACACCCACTCTCCCCTTCCAGTGTCCCCTATCTCAGTGAACAGCACCGCCTCCCACTCAGTCACTTGGTCCAAACGCCTCACCCCGATTCCTCTCTTCCCCTCCCCCTCCACAGCCAAAGTACTAGCACATTCTTGAAAAGACCCTTCTTCCAACCGTACCCAGAATCTACCCATTTCTCTCCACCTACCTGCTAACATCCTAGTCCAGGCTTCTATCATCCTGCACCCAGACCACTACCATGGTCTGTATTGTCTTCCCCAGGGCCACCGTGGTGTATAACCCCAGGGGGTGCCATTCACACTGCTGTCCGGAGTTGAGCAGTGCACAATCTGTCCAGCTGTATGTGGGAACCCTGTTCCCCGCTTCCATTCCCGCCCTCAATTCTCCCTCCCCCACTCTCCCCCAAGGGGCAGCTGAAGTAATCTCAAAACCTGTTTATCGACTAACATTAATTCCTGGCTGGAAACCCTCTCGCGGGCTCTCATCGCAGTCTAAGTAGATCCAAAGTCATTTTCGTGGTCTGCAGGCCCTCCGTCGGAGCTGCCCAGCCTGGAGCTGGAGCACACAGAAAGGGCCAAACGGGCCCCAGTTTTCCAAGATCGGGTTCCTCTCGGCCCCAGGGGCAGCCCGGTGGGGCCCCGGGGCAACTGGAGGCCCCAGGGCAGTCTTACCCCAGCTGTGTGCACCATTCCAGGGAAAGCACTCCCCCGAGAGCACACGGAGACAGTCCTTGGGCAAGGGTGCCAGGATTGTCACCTCTAAGTGCCCAGGAGCCTCGCTGGAGTTCCGCTAACCACAGCAGAGCTTGCTGGGGGAGCTCAGGGAGGAACCCATAGCCCTTTCCAGCAAGTAGCTCACACTTCAGAGTGTCAAGACATGTGGGTAAGGAGACAAAATAAGACGGGCCCCATCTGAGAAGTACAAAGAAAAGTGCTGTGGGAGGCAGAGGGAGAGTGATAGGAAGGGTTTGTTTGGACAAACGAAGCTGGGTTCAATCCCAGCCCCCCCCCCCCCCCCCCCCCCCCCACCGCTCTGGTGTGAGACTAGACAGGTAACGGCATCTAGGCCTCAGTATCTTCCTCTGCAAAACGGGCCTAACACACCTACTTCCCCAGCTCATTTGAGGGATTCAGTGGGACGATGTGCACAAACCACCTAGCAGAGCTCCAGGTGGAGAGTAGGCTTTTGCAAACTTGTGGTAGTCAAGGTAATTCATGTCCTCATTCGCTACATGGGGAGGCAGAGGGCGCCCCAGGCAGGTAGGATAGCACGGAAGCTGGGAACCAATGGGCGGGATTCCAGGCCGCTTGGCTGCTGTTGCCACCATGCAGGCATCAGGCTCACTGCCACAGGTTATGGCACACGTCACCTCGGCCTCGATGGGCACAGAACCAAGCTCAGAGTCCTTTCTCCCAGACCTCACGTCTGCCTCCCTCCCAGTAAACCCGGCTGGAAACTGAGGCATCACCTTCCAGTCTGTCTCCCACCTCCCCCTCTTTCAGCAGCTCCCATTCCAAACGATGCCACCCAAGATCAATATGGCTGTCGTCCCTCGTCCGAACCACTTCAGTGACCTTCCAAGACGCCAGGCTCGCTCTCTCCAGCCCATGCTAACATGCCAGTGGGTCATGCCGTCCCCGGACCCCAAGTCTTCAGTGACTTCCTTCTGTGTGGCCACCATAACCCCCCCATGCTCTGGCTCAACCCACTTCTTCAGGCTTCTGACTCATCGCTGCCCGATGTGGGTTGAATCGTGTCCCCCAAAAAGGCACGTTGAAGTTCTAACCCCCGAGCCCCAGAACGTGACCTCATTGGATGGTTACACTGAAGATGTAGTTAGTTAAGGTGAGATCATGCTGGATTAGGGTGAATCCTTAACCTCACGTAACTGGTATCCTTATAAGAGGGGGAGAGAGGGGGTGCCTGGGTGGCTCAGTCGGTTGAGCGTCCGACTTCGGCTCAGGTCATGATCTCGCGGTCCGTGAGTTCGAGCCCCGTGTCGGGCTCTGTGCTGACAGCTCGGAGCCTGGAGCCTGTTTCAGATTCTGTGTCTCCTTCTCTCTCTGACCCTCCCCCATTCATGCTCTGTCTCTCTCCCAAAAATAAATAAACTTAAAAAAAAATTAAAAATAAATAAATAAATAAAGCCATCCGGTTTGTCGCACTTGGTTATGGCCACGCGAGGACGTGAACACATCACCCCACGAAGCCCCGGGACGTCTGGCATCCCTCCCCGCCTCAAGTCCCACACGCACCTCTCCAACCCGGCACCTCGACTTCCTGCACCTCGGCCCAGAGAGCCTGCCCCGTCCTCTTGCCCGTCCACATGCCCACCTATCCTCCGCGAGCCAGCACTGGCACCATTTTGCCTCCCCCACCCCACCCCCGGGAGGATGAGCCTGGACTTTGACTTCCGGAGCCCGTGAAACTTCCTTGCAGCCTTTTCGTGTCTGAACGTAGACGTTCGTCTAACAGCGTCTGTGCCCCACACCCACCATTGGCACAAGACCCACCGTGGGCTAAGCAGAGTAACACCACCTCTCGTCCCTCATCCTCGAGGACCATGACCCAGGCAGGGCTAGTCAGAATCCAACCTGGAACTTTCTGAACCAGACAGTAAGGAATAGCTCTCTCGTTCCCTTTGAACCTCAAACCATGAGAACGGAGGCAAGAGCCACATCTCCCATCATATGGAGGAGCCTGGAAGAATCTACCCATTGGCTCAGAAGCCCAGCACGAGACAGAACCTCTGCAGAGGTTAAGTTGATGAGCGAAAGCTATGCCCCTTATGTGCGTGGGCCGACTGAGCAGTGTTGCTGCCTCTTATGACCAGAGAGTCCTGGCTATCACAGTGTGGGTGTAATAGGATAGGAGCCCAGAATATTCCAGTGAGCAACATGAAGCCCTGCCCTCCAGTTGCCCAAAGTTCGGGAAGGGAGGTGGATAATCCCAGCGTGCGAGAGAGCTCTGTGAACACTAGGCACAGGGTGTTCCGAAAGCACACAAGGAGGGCGTACGTGTGTGCCGGTGAAGCGAGTGCGTCTCAAAAGAAGCCACGTGTGTGCTGAGGCTTAAAGTATAAATAGGCGTTAACTTTGTTTACGTGTGTCTTATCATAATAAAAATAGCTGCCGTTTATCAAGCGACTGCCACCCTAGTCATATTACGTATATTAGTTCAAATCACTAGGATTCCCCGTTTTACAGATAAGGGAGGTGAGGCAGAGAGAGTTTAAGTCGCTTCCCAAGACCATACGGCTAGCATTGAGGGGGGATGCACCGTGCCCTGTCCAATCACCGTGCTGTACGGAAGACTGTAGACCCCTATATTTGGGAAATGACAGAGCTAGAACTTCCACTCGGGCCTGCCCACCCAAAATCCCATGCTCTTTGAAGTCCCTTTCCATCTGAGAGAAGGCTGGCTGGAGCTGGGCCAATCCAGAGGTTGGTAAGGTAAACGCAGAGGGAATTACCTTTAGCTAGGTGACTAGTCTTGGGCTACGGACGTCCCGAGACTCACCCCTGGTGGTGCCGGCCCCAGGAGCCTGACTCACACCCATGCAAACCACGTGAGCCTAAGAGAGACATCAGAACGCCTGTCTCCCAAATGACTGCCAGGGGTCAGCTCAGGAACCAAAGCGTCAGCGTGGTCAACAAGCTTTCTTCTTGGGCATGAATTACAGGGGAAATCAGAATGCAAAGCTTGTCTTGATGAGTGTGGAGTTAATTAATGCTAAGAGAATTCCAATGGACCATGGAAAAGATCCTTCAGACTGAGCTTTGTCAGTGGGTCTGGGAGGCAAGGGGGCTTTGTTGCCCACCATCGTCTTCTTCCCTGGCGCTATGGACTGAACGTTTGTGCTGAGGCTCCAACCTCTAATAGGGTGGTATTTGCAAGTCAGGGCTTTGGGAGGTAACTGGGTTTAGATGAGGTCTGGAGGGTAGAGCTTCTATGATAGGATCAGTGTCTTCATAAAGACGAGGAAGACCCCAGAGGGCTCCCTCCCCTCCATGTGAGACACAGTGAGAAGCTGGCCATCTGCCAGCCAGGAAGAGGGTCCTCGGCAGAACCCGACCACGCTGGCTACCTGATCTCGGAATTCACGGCCTCCAGGACTGTGAAAAATAATTCCTACTGTTTAAGCCACCCAGTCCATTATATTTGTTACACAGCCTCACTGACCAGTACACGTGGGCAGAGCCAGAAACACATCGTCTAAACGCTGTCCCTGCCCGCCTGTCCTTAACAGCTGTCCTGGGGATGGTGTCTCCTCGAGCACGCAACACCACCCTCGTGGGAACGGCTGTCGCGCGTTTCTACGGCAAACAGAACTTCGAGGCCACCCCTCCCCCAGACCGTAGGTTCCGTGAGGACAGGGTTAGAGCTGCAAGACCGGCCCCAAGCGGGGTGCCTTGGAGGCGTGGAGCCGCTCCAGCAACATCTGGTGAGTGAGTAGACAAAACTGGAAGAGGTCACCTGGCTGGAAAAAAATACATTCATCCAGTTTTCACAAAAATCCCTTAAGCTGCTGCTTGTTAGGGTTCAATTCCCTCCTCGCAGCTCAACTCTCAGAAACAATCTTATCTCCTCTCTTTCCAAGTCTTTAGAGCCCTGACCGTACCCTCACCTCCTGAAAGAGCCAACAACGTCCCTGGCGGCCCAGTGAACTGACCTGCACGTCACTTTCCCCTCTGCCAGCCTCTGTCTCCACGTGGCAGAGACCAATTAATAAGCGATAAAATGGTCTTGCTATTTGGAAAGCCTCTTTTGTTTTTCCCCAAATCTATCTGGGCAGGCTCAGGCCAGTTCACCAACAGGGGTCCTAATTAAAGTCTGAAAATACATTGTAAAGGAAAGCTGGAAATACAGAGCCAGACATTACAGCAGCCTGTTAACGGGAAAATCAACGCAAATTAAGACACAGCCAGACAGAAGCCAAAGCAACTTGCCATTGCATAAATTACGCGTATTAGAATCAGAAAACGTTAGGGCTGGAAACACGGCCACGAAAGCCCCGGAGAGACGGAACATGGCGAAGTTAAGCGTGTCCAGCCTTCATCTGTGAGGAATTTAAGAGAGACGATGAGGCCTTCTGCGCTAACTCTCTAAATGGCTTTGTACCTGGAATAAAGGCTATCTTTGCTCCATTCATAACTTAAAGTCTTGGAGGCAGAAATAGGTTTTAAAAATTATTTGTACGTAGAGGGATGGGGCGGGAGGTGGAACCCAGAAAAACACCAGCGCAGCTCGGCCTCCATGTGACCTTCTGTTAAATGGGAAGAGCGACCAGTCAGCGCTCAGAAAGCCATCAGGTGGGGTCACTGGGGTAATGGATATGCAGGCCCTTTGTAAACTATGAGCAAATGTGGCAGCAAAGAGTAAACTTGGTGTGTTTTGTTTACTTTTCCATCCCTCCATCCTTCCTTCCGTCCTACCTTCTATCCTTCCTTCCTTCCTTCCACCCATCCACTCATATTCTTGTTCTTTCCAAAAACAGGTTCCCAGCAGCCGAGCATGGTATGATCCTTGGCAATTTCCCCCTTTCCTTTTCACATTCTTCTTGTGCATATGCACGCACGCGTGCTCAAGGAAGGACACACACAAGGCACGAGACAAGATGCACACACAAGCCAGCATCTCGCGCCTCCTGGATCGGACACTTCTCCCCATACTCATGACCCTGGGCCGTGCCATTCTGGAGGTTCCCGCAATCTGCCCCCTGCCTCCCCAGCTGCCAGTGTGGGCCACTCCCCTGCAGGCTGGAGCAATCCAGCTCAAATGCAGGCTGAGGACTTCAGTCCTCAGGGCCCCCACTGCCTCCAGGACCAAGTCTGAACACTAGAACGCGCGTATGAGGCCTTTCGCTGGTGGGCACGTCCGTTGGTCCAGCCTCACGCTCCCAGCCACATTCAGCCACTGGAATGGCAGCCCCAGAAGAGCGAGGGCTTCTGGTTGTCTGGATCATGGATGCATTCCCAGCACCGAGGACAGGGCCTGAGGGAGCCTCTAGGAATATTTGTCCAGTGAAAGGGCACTTTTCAGTTCTGAGCCTTTGCTCACGTTTTCCCCTCTGCCTACAACACGCTTTCCTCTCCCTTCATCCGGCTAATTCCTGCTCGTCTTTAAGGTCTCAACAGTGAGATCCTTTCTCCAGTGCCTCGTGGCTTCCCTCTGGAGAAATGGCCTCTCTCTTCCTGCAGCCCCGCAGGACTATCTTTAACATGCTTCTGGCTCTGGGCTCTACTGTCCAAAAGGCAAGAAGCCCCAGCATGGACCTTTTTCATTCCTGATTGTCACCAAGGGATAAGTAAGGTGCTAATTCCATCCCAGAAGAGTCCAATTCGGTTCCATCCAATCCAGGTTATTAAAGCCCCGGGACAAGGGGTGGGAGGTGTGGGGTTCCTGCTCACAGTACATTTCCTTTCTGTATTCTAATACTTTTTTAAAATAATTTTTTAAGTTTATTTATTTATTTTGTGAGGTGGGGGGGGGGGGCAGGGTCGGGTAGAGAGACGGAGAGGGAGAGAGAAAATCCTAAGCAGGCTCTGCACTGTCAGCACAGAGCCCCATGCAGAGCTCGAACTCACGAACCTGGAGACCATGACCTGAGCCAAAACCTAGTGTTGGACACTTAACTGACTGAGCCACCCAGGTGCCCCTTCTCCCCTCACCCCCCGGTCACCTTCTGCATTCTAAAGGCTGCTTTTCTTGTCTTACCCCCGCTCCCCGGCTGGAAGACTCTTAGGGCGCAGCATTTGTCCTATGACCTGCTCTGACCAGAGAGTCCTTGTCAAACGAAGTAGGCGGGAGACTTAAAAGGTAACAACCGCTGGACAGGCAATTTTGAACTCGCAGTTGGCACCAGGGCCACACTGGTTAATATTTCAGTTGGTTTTCTCTAAGATTGAGTGCTACCTAGATGATGGTGCTCCTACGTGTCCCCATCTATTAAAGCCACGGGGCCCAACGCTGCAGGACCTTTCCTGTAGGCTTCACCGTGGCCCAGTTGGTAGGTGGGCATTGCCCGACTTTACGTCCACTGGACCTACTTACCCAAGGGCAAAGATATAAAATTGTCTGTCTCGTGTCGCTGAGCAAATTTCTCGAAGTTCGTGGTGAAGGTCATAGGACAAGAGGTTTTCTTCCTCAACCCAGGGTCTGAATGACTGTTTTGGGGGTGGAGATAAAGCTGGAAGGGATTACACAGTGGGGTTGGAATCTTTCTCTTATTAATAGAAGTCTCACTCAGAATGTTCTTTCTACCCTAGCTCTCATGAAGACCTCATTACCATCCCCTGCAGCTGTGAGTGCCAGCCTGGCTCTCGGCTTCCCTGGGATTGCTGCAAAACCCCAAAGGCAGCAAGATAGTTGGCGGGGAGGAGTGGGGGGGGGGGGGGGCGGGGAAAGACCCAAAACATAACAGCGTGGATGATGAATGTCTGCAAAAAGCCAGTGTGAGAACAGAAATGACACGAGGCCTTTGACTGAATTGACACATCAATTCATCCCTCACCCAGGCCCTTTCTAGAAACAGACCGAAGCCCCTGGGAGCCCCTGACCTTCCAGTGGTGAATATTGATCTTTGACTCCTAGCTAAACCACTGTCTTTACTCAGCAGCAGCAATGACTCGACTCAGGTGAGACAGGGGGCAGAGATGGACTGAAGCGGGGGGGGGGGGGGGGGGGGGGGGGGGGGGGGGGGTGGGGGGGAGATCAAGGCGCAAAAGTAACAGACCGCAGGTCGATTTGCATAAGTGTATGTATGAGCTCTGTCAACCCCGCTTCTGAGCCAGACCGGGACACCGGCCAAGTGAGCGGCCACTATCTGGGCTCTGCTGGCTGGGCCCACTTCCCCCAAGAGACGCACAGGTCACAACCGCGCAGGTGCTCATACCCGGGTCTGGACACCCGAAGGCAGGGCTGGAATCAAGTCACCAGCCAGGAGACGGAGGCGAGTTACCGCTCACTCTCAGGATTATCAAGAAATAGTTGCCGGCTCATCACAAGGTGAAGCCAGCGCTGGCCTTCCCCGGGCCTGCGGTGAGGCGAGAACCATGCTAGTGTTGCATGGTCAAGGTTATTCACTGGGTTCTCATACTGATTTAAACGCTTCAGCTTATTTTCAGAGTTAACTCTCTGCCAGAAAAGCTGGAGGAGAGGCCGATGAAATACGTTTTTTTTTATCTCCTTTTTAAATTTTTTTTTTTTTTCAACTTTTTAAATTTATTTTTGGGACAGAGAGAGACAGAGCATGAACGGGGGAGGGGCAGAGAGAGAGGGAGACACAGAATCGGAAACAGGCTCCAGGCTCCGAGCCATCAGCCCAGAGCCTGACGCGGGGCTCAAACTCACGGACCGCGAGATCGTGACCTGGCTGAAGTCGGACGCTTAACCGACTGCGCCACCCAGGCGCCCCTTTATCTCCTTTTTAAAGTGTGAGTGATTCCTTCCTCTAGCCCACAAGGCAATGCAAGTTGCCTCGGGCTCCCTTTGTCTAGCTGTTTGCAAGGTTTACATTTTAGCTGGTTACTAAGTCCCTGGCCTTTTCATTTGAATTCCAACATTTCCTTGAATTCCAACATTTTCCTTGGGTTATCTTATCCTCATTAGACTTTCAAACGTTCAACAGTACTGCTCGGCTCAGATTTGCACGGGACGGTGACGAAATGCCCAGCCCACCAGGTCAAGGGCAAAAGGTATTGTCTGCTGAACCTACTGACAGGTGCAGGGGGCCCAGCTGCCTCACAGGGCACACATGGGCCGTCACTCAACACTAGTCCGCAATGTCCTCTGATAAAGAGACGTTTGCTGCTTTCGTTGCAAACGACTTTCGTTTTTTGTTTTTTGGGTCTTTTTCTTTTTCTTTCCCCAAAATAAATTATTTATCATTGTTTTTAACATGGTGGGTCTGCAAACTAGCAAATCCACCGCCCACATGTTAGAAAGCAGCTAAAATAGTAAAACACGCATCACTTCTCTCCGGGCCTCAGTTTCCCCCTATGCGATACGCGGCGAGGATGCTCTTTGACCTGAGCTGCCATAAACGAGATGGTTCCTCTATAAACCTTACGACGGTGGGTTTCAGGCCACAGTCCCTCATCTTCCTCTACGTAAATGGAAGTTAGGAAATCTGCAAAGGAAGCAAAGTTGAGGCACTACCAGTTCTGCCTTTCTGCCCCCAGGGAACCCTGCCATTCTGTAGCAATGATGACATCATAGTTATGTTGTGAATGGTGCCCCATCTGTCCACAAATTTGGCAAATCGCATCTACCATAACCAAGTGGGAAGAAAAAAAAAAAACACAACAACCCACTACTGGCGTGTGCTGGAAGGGAAATGTTACGGAGACATTGAAGTGTTGCCTGGGGGACGTGGTCTAGGAATGAACAGAATCAAGCAGATCCCCAGAGGACAGCCAAGTGGGGGCAAGTGGCTTGACCTTGACTTCCTCACCTGTGAAAGAAGAGAAACATCAGGTGGTGGCCAGAATTAGATGGGGTGAAGCGCAGAGCCTGGCGCCTTGCATTGGCTGTTACTACAGCTGCTGTGTTTGAGTCAAATACAGACGTCGGCTCAGTGTATACGGTTCCACACCGAGATGAACAGGGACTTATTTGTCTCTGGAACCCACTCCTCCTTCCACGGTTTATCATTTAGACCGTTCACTAGGCAGGGTAGCCAATTCACATCGACAATTCAAATGCATATTATTTCTAATCCCAATACCAAAAATAACAATAGTTAACATATATCTATGTCTATTGCGTGCCAAGCTCTGTGCTAATTGCCTACCTGGATGACTTAATTTAATCCCTACACCATCCTATGAGGTGGGTGTGGCCACCCCATGAACAGAAGAGGAAAGCAAAGCTCTGAGGGTCCAGAGTCATGCAGACAGAAAGCAGTAGAGTTGGGATTTGAACCCAAGCCATCTGGCTCCAGAGGCTAACCCCTTCCCTTCCCTTCCCCTCCCCTCTCCTCTCCTTTCCTTTTTTTTTGAGAGAGAGAGAGAGCACAAGCAGGGGAGAGAGGCAGAGAGAGTCAGAGAATCCCAAGCAGTCTCCACACCCAGTGCAGAGCCCAACACGGGGTTCCATCCTGATCCTATAACAGCGAGATCATGACTGCAGCCAAAATCAAGAGTTGGACGCCCACTCAACTGAGCCACCCAGGCGCCCCCAGAGCCCGACTTCTTAAGCAGGATGTTCAATCTTCAAAGCAACAATCTTTTATCGAAAACCTGCTACATTACAGGCTATGTTAGGAGCAGAGATAAAAATATACGCAGTTGAGCCCCCTGCTCTGGGTGGAAAAGCATCCCCCCCCCCACACACACACAAATTTCATGTCAATCTAGAACTTGGGAATATGACCTTATGTGGAAAGAGGGCCTTTGCCGATGTCATCAAGTTGAGATGAGGTCATACTGGATTAGGATGGGCCTGAGAGCCAGTGGCTGGTGGCCTCATGAGAGGAGGGGGATATAGACAGGCACGTGGGGAGAGTGCCGCGGAACAGTGGAGGCAGGGAAAGGAGTGACGCAACCACAAACCGAGGTGGCCAAGGATCGCCTGCGGCCACCAGAAGCGAGAAGGGAGGCATGGAACCCATGCTCCCCCAGAGCTTCCAGAAGGAACCAGCCCTGCCGTCACCTTGATTCAGGACTTCTAGCCTTCTGAACTGTGAGAGAGTAGATGTGAGTGGCTTTAAGCCACACAGTTGATAGTGATTTGTTGTGGGAGTCCTAGGAAACAATACCCCAAGGAAAAAAGAGACTTTCTCTAGTCACCCATAGACGCTGTTTGGCAATAGGGCTTCTTGTCTGAAAGTCATGGTTCCCCACTGGCCGTGAGTAGGCAGGGGGAGAAGCCAGTGATGAATCAATCCGCGGCCTCACAGGAAGCCTGCTTTCCTGTCAACAAGGCACAGAGAGAAAAGCTGCCCACGTCGGGCCAGAGGGCCGTCCGCTCGGCCCCTGTCACAAGGCTCAAATGGGGAGGGTATTTTCATAAAGGGAGGAAAAAGATAGGAGAGCCCGCCGAGCTGTGTTTGCATCTGGTTTCTGCTCAGGAGGACAGCACGCCTGTAGTGACAGCTCATAAGGAGAATGCCGAGGCCTCAGAAATCTCGATGTAAATAAGGGGCCAGATATTTCCCCACAAACCCACTAAAAGCAGAAGCTCTTAAGGATTTGGCAATCTGGTTCCCTTTGAAATCTGGTAAATGCTATGGATTAAATCTCTCCAGGAAAAAAAAAAATTCCAACACGCAAAATTTGGGGTGACGTTTCAAGATATCTTGAACTTCTTTTTTTTGTTAATTTTATAAATGTTTACTTACTTTTTGAGAGAGAGATTGAACACAAGTGGGGGAGGGGCAGAGGGAGGGAGACACAGAATCGGAAGCAGGCTCCAGGCTCCGAGATGTCAGCACAGAGCCTGATGAGGGGCTCGAACCCACGAACCGCAAGATCATGACCTGAGCCGAAGTCAGATGCTTAACCAATTGAGCCACCCAGGTGCCCTGGTAGCTTGAACTTCTAAAGCCCATTCATTGATGAACAATTATTTCTAAACTGTCTACGATGTACCAGGCACTGTGCTCTGTGCTAGGAATACCAGAGAGGAAGAAGAGAAAAGGCATTTTTCTTCCCGAAGGCCAGAGCTAGAAGTGGGGGGCGGGGGGGAGGGCGTGTTTGAATTTCCTGTGGCCGCCACAAATTACCAGAAACCGGAGGCTGAAAATGACGGGAATGTGTTCTGTGACGGTTCAAGAGGCTGGAAGTCTGAAACCAAGATGGAGGCTCACAAAGAGAAGCTGTCCTGAGCCCCCGCCTGGCTTCTCGTGGTGGCCGGTGGCCCCGGGAGTTCTCGGCTTGCAGACCCAACGCTGTTCCCTGCCCGTGTCTTCCCATCACCTCTTCTGGGTGTCTCTCTGCGTCCTCTCCTCTTCTTGTAAGGACACAAGTCATTGGATTTGGGACCCACCCTCAGTGGAGGGTGGTGTCATTAAGGCCCACAATAAATTACATTTGCCAAGTCCCTGTTTCCAAATGAGGTCCTGTGCTGAGGTTCCAGGTAAACATGAATTGGGGGAGCATGTTATTCAACCCAACACAGGGGGTGAGACAGGTAGGCGATCACCACGAGAGCAGCAAGGGAGCTGGCGGAGGACCCATGCAGCATCCAAGAAAGCTTTCTCCAGGACCTCATGAGGCACTGGGGATCCAGATGGTGAGCCGAAACTAACTAAGCAGAGGAAGCGGAAAGTAAACCAGGAAGATGGAATCACACAGGTAAGGTCCAGACAGAAGGAGGCAACAGGTGCACAGAGGGGCCGCACAGAAAGCCAGTGTGGAAGACGGGCTGGTCTTAGAAGCTGCTGTCCAGAGTTTGGATTGTATCCCTAGGGCCACAAAATGCCTACCAAGGACTGGAAACAGAGGAGTGTTTCTAGAAATTTCCCTTTGGCTGAGGTGAGGTGGATGGACTGCAGTGGGTGAGACCAGGTGCAGGGACCCCAAGGGTCCGTGTCTCTGGGGAAGCTCCAGGCCCGAGGATACAAGTGGCTCAAATTCTGTGCAGATGCCCCACACATTGTTCTAACCAGTCAGCTGGAATGATTCCCACTGAACTGAACAGAGGGGTTTAACGTAGCATAAGCGGGATCTGAGCTGGACAGTCGGATGGTTGTCAGCCCAAGATGAACACGCAAAGTCAGAATGCCCTGGGCACCTGGTTGGCTCAGTCTGTCGAGATCCGACTTTGGGCTCAGGTCATGATCTCGAGGTCTGTGGGTTCAGACCCACATCAGGCCCTGTGCTGACAGCTCAGAGCCTGGAGCCTGCTTTGGCTTCTGTGTCTCCCTCTCTCTCTGCCCCTCCCCTGCTCACACTCTGTCTCTCTCTTGCTCTCTCTCTCTCTCAAAAATAAACATTAAAAATTTTTTAATAAAATAAAACTCTGAACACTCAAATACATGTTCTCTTTCCAAGCAGGCAAGGAGCGTATGAACATCCCAACCCACTAAGATGCACATGCCCGTCTCTTTTATGGCCCCTTGGAGTTAAGTTCCTCTAAGACGTGTACCAGTAAGTCCCATCTGCTCACAGATAAGTCCTCTTAACTTCATGTGCTCGACTCCTCGCTCTTCAAAGGTCACCTTCTCTCTGGAGCCCCCAGGCTAGGTTCCACTCCCTCCCTGAAGACTCCAAAACTGCCTGAAGCAGGCTCAGGTTCTAGACCGCAATGCCTACTCTCCTTTTAACTTGTCTACCCCCCCCCCCCCCCCAGATACAGGCTCCAGAGGTATCTTGTTTACCTCTGTACTCCCAGCCCCCTGCCCCTCCCCCCCACACACCCTGAGTGTTATCAGAGAGATGAATGGATGGATTTCTTCCAGATGCCGTACTGGCTTCAAACCAAATGAATCAATCAATTCGCTAAGTCCACACGGAGCCATCGGATTGCTCAAGTGCTTTATGCTGCCCCCTCCCGCGGCAAGAGCCAGCCATCCTCAAGACTCACCTCATTCCTTCTGCGGCCATCTCATCAAGGTTGGCAGTGTCCTTCGTTTCTGCCCAGTTTGCTCCCAGGTCACCCCACCCCATGTCATCTGCCAAAATGATCACAAAATTCGGCTTCTGGCCTCTTGTGTCCCCGCTGCAGCAAAAATCCACGAGAGGATAAAGACATCCCAGGAAAGTCACCCCCACGAAGAGAACCTTTAGAAAAAGCCAGCCCATGGTGGGCAGGGGAGGGCAATGACCGTCTGTGGGCCACAGCTAAGGATTTTTCCAAGAGCTTCCTTCTGCTCACTTAAAGTGCAGGGAGTCTCTGGAGAAGCAGTGGTGGAGTCTGCAAGGAGATACTGGTGGTGGGGGTCGTGTTGGTGGGGTGCCTAGAAGGACGCTGGGGCTGAGGAAATGAGGCCCCCACCGGGCATCCTAATCCAAGACAGTCAGGAAATTTGCAACCTCGAATTTGGTTTGCCCCCTGCAGCTCCGAGAGACGACCAGACCAGCCGACCAGCCGCGTGCGGCAATCAGATACCCGTGTCGGTGATGGCTCTTTGGCCACTTAAAAAACGACCCCTCTGTGCTCAGGGGCGTGAGGGCCACAGCACAAGCTTTGCATCTGTTCGGGACTCCAGCTGGTGAGAGCAGGATAAATTCTCACATCTGCAGAACACCTGGACGTTCTAGAAGCCGCAGTCAGCCTTGAATGGGTTTCTCAGTTCCAGATGGTGGAGGGCTTCATGTTTCTGTCAGGTTTCCTGAAAGAACAAAAATTGACAAGAAAACAGCGTTAAAACTGCCAGTGCAGCTGTGTTTTACTCAGTAGCTTAGGAAATAATCTCTTTTCCATGCCAACAGATGTTTTCCTTCTGATTCGAATATGTGACTGGTTCATCAGTTTCTCCACCTGAGAAATCATGATGATAATAATATTTGCAATGGACCTATAATCACAAGGTTGGTGTCACTCAACCCATTCATCGTATGGATGGGAACACTGAGGTCCACTGCCCCGGGACGGGCAAAGACTAGCACCCAACTCTGCCAAAGCCCAGTTTCTCCCCCACTCTCACCCCACCATGCTTCTCTGATTCCCAAGAAATTCCCAAACTAATTATGACCTTATCAAACCCACTGAAAATTCTAGAAGAGTGAAACCTTCGTTTCCAAGACATGATTCTAAGAGTCATGCTGTCAACGAATATATCTCTATAAAATTCTTTTTTTTAATTTTTTTTTTAATGTTTATTTATTTTTGAGAGAGAGAGAGAGCACTCGTGCATGGGTGGGGGAGGGGCAGAGACAGAGAGGGAGACACAGAATCCGAAACAGGCTCCAGGCTCTGTGCTGACAGCTCAGAGCCTGATGCGGGGCTCGAACTCAGGAACGGGGAGATCCTGACCTGAGCCAAAGTCAGACACTTAACCGACTGAGCCACCCAGGCACCCCTGAATTTTATAATTCTTGATGGAAATTAATTTGAGAAAAAAAGAAACATAAAGATATTAATGGTGTTATCTAGGTGGAGAATATATGGGTACTTAACAGTAGAACTTTCAATTTTGCTAGTGGAAATCTTTCACCATAAAATGTCAGGAAAACATTTGAAACAAATTTAATGGAAATTGTCCCTTTATATCTCGACAATGTAATTTTTAATAAGAAACTCTAAAGACATGCTCAATCAGGGTTTCTCACACTTAGATGTACACACAAATCAGCTATAGAACTTACCAAATACAGCTCCCAGGGGACGCCTATGTTCCGAGCCCTTAAATCACACCTTGAGTAACAAGATGCTCAGAAATAAAAACATCCTGGGTGCCTGGGTGGCTCAGTCAGTTAAGCATCTAACTCTTGATCTTGGCTCAGGTCATGATTTCATGGTTCATGAGTTCGAGCCCCACATCGGGCTCTGCCCTGCTTGGGATTCTGTCTGTCCTTCTCTCTGCCCCTCTTCTGTTTGTGCTTTCTCTCTCTCAAAATAAATAAGTAAAGTTAAAAAACTAAAACAAAACAAAACAAAAACCATCATGATTCTTGTCCAAGAAGAAAACTAACCTCACTGGAGATGCTTAACCTACTGGAGAGAATTCGGCTTCAGCAGACAAGCACAAAAGCAAAATATCAGGTTGAACTTTGAAAAAACAGGAACTGAAGGTTATATTTTCAACTGCCACTTGCAAATGGGAACCATAGAATAAAAACTGTATCACCCCTCTTTCACTTGAAAGCCCCAAATTTATGAGGCTACTAAGGAGGCACGGACTTGAAATTCTGGACCGAATGAAAGCATGTTGGACACCCAAGCCACTGGGAGTATTAGAGCTAGAGAACCAATTTGTAATACATAAAGATGCTACCGGGGCTGGGGTTATGGTGGATGTGATCCGCACTTATGTGTCCCTGCCCTTGCGGAAAGAATGTACAGAGCCAGCCAGCCACCCCAACTGCCAACCCAAGTGGATCGGGGAGGGGCGGGGTGGGAGATATGTAAGTTCTGGAAGACCCGGATAAACTCAAAAGGATGGGAAGATACATACTTAACCAAAATAAAAGGGAAAGTGTAAGTAAACAGTCATGGTCATCTGGAGGCCAATGAATCAATTGTTCAGAAATGCGAATTCTTCTGTTTTCCAAAAGGAGAGTTATTCTTTCAAACTCAATTAGATTCAACCAATATTTGTTGATCTTGAGGCCCCAAAGACTTCTCCCTTTCTAGAAGAAGAAAGAGCTCTTGCACAAGGAGGGTGCCCAACAAACACTTATTGACCTGCTGCTTGATTCCCAGCCTCATTCTACTGGCTTCTGACCATGAGCAACAATCATAGAAGGCTTTTCTTCTTAAAGCTACTTAGCTTGGAACTCTAGAGTGGCCTCATTCTTCGTCAGTAATCCATTTTGGAATGACCCAACACGAAGGACTTCAGGGGAAAAAAATTCACTTAAGAAAAAAGCTAAAATTAAGGTGGGAACATAAATAAACAGATTGTTTTTCTTAACAGTTCCATGATAAAACATTCCTTTGAGGATTTCCAAAGAGAATCATTCGTACTTAAAAATTTCACTGAATGGAAATAAGCTAATTTAGCCAGTACACCATTGCATTATCCTTCACACCCATACCTCCAGGGAGATATTTAATCTTTTCCCCATTTATTTATTTATTTAAACTATAGTGAAAAGGCAAACCAGAGATTCAAAGAATGGACCTGAGGCCATGGACTTTGATTAAGACCCAAGCCGACAGGGGCGCCTGGGTGGCTCAGTCGGTTAAGCATCCAACTTCGGCTCAGGTCATGATCTCACAGTTCGTGAGTTCTAGCCCACGACGGGCTCTGTGCTGACAGCTCAGAGCCTGGAGCCTGCTTCCGATTCTGTGTCTCCCTCTCTCTCTCTGCCCCTCCCCTGCTCATGCTCTGTCTCTGTCTCAAAAATAAATAAAAACATTACAAAAAAAAAAAAAAAAAAAAAAAGACCCAAGCTGACATTATGGAAAACAGGATGGCATTTCCTCAAAAAATTAAAAATAGAATGACCGTATGACCCAGCAATCCCACTTCTGGGGTATATATCCAGAGAAATGAAATCACTATCATGAAGGGAGAGCGGCACCCTGTGTTTACTGCAACGTTATTCACAGCAGCCGAGATATGGAAACAATCTAAGTGTCTGTGGGTGGATGACAAAAGAAAATGTACTGCATATGTAATATACACCCAATGGAATATTATTCAGCCTTTAAAAAGAAGGCTTGTGGAAAAGAAGCAACAACTTCTAAACCTGGGAGACATTATGCGGAGTGAGATAAGCCAGGCAGCAGCGAGACAAACACTGCAAAAGAAACACCGCGTGGTTTCGCTTCTATTCGAAATGTAGAAAAGTCAAACACATAGAAGCAAAGGGTAGAATGGTGGTTGCCAGGGGCTGGGATGGGGGTAGAGGGATAAATAGGACGATACTGGTCAAAGAGGACAAACTTTCAGTGACACAAGGTGAACAGCTTTGGGGGATCCAGTGCATAGCATAGCGATGACGATTAATGATACTCTGTTGCATACTTGAAATTCGCTAAGAGGGTCGATCTTAAATGTCTCACCACAAGAAATTTAAAACGTAGGTAACCGCATGAGGTGAGGCATGTGTTTATTAGATCTTGGAAATCGTTTCAGACTGTATCCGCACATCAAAACATCACACTGTATACGGTAAACCCGAACAAGGTTTATTTGTCTGTTATACCTCGATGAACTTGGGGGAAGCATCCTTGGGCTCCGAGCTGATCTGAGGTTGTTTCCCCAGCTTGCTTTATGCATCACCCTTCCCCCTCTCCGAAGAGAGAGTGGACACAGGCAAGGAGCATGTCTATGGGCTAAGGAAGCAAAGGGGAGTCTTTGGCAAATAGAGCATCCCGTCCTTCTTCCACTGGGCTGGAAGGAACTTGACCACCTTCCTCAACAGACCCCACAGGGAAGGCCCCCCTGCTCCATCCAAGCAGAACAAACTGGGATAGACCCCTGCTGAGCACAAGCATGAGCACTGCCCGTGCCTCAATGTTCCTCAGGCAGCGACAGAGTGAACTTGAGTTGCCAATGGGCTTTGCAGGGACTTGTGTTTTCCTCCACGACCCCCACCGTAAAGCAAGGCTTCTGGGGCTGCAAAGTCTGGCCTCCCTTCAAGTTCCGGGCTCGCTTGTGGGAAAGCGAGCAGGGCTCGTGAGCAGTGAAATGACCACAGGCAAGCTGCCGGCCAGAAGGGCTGAGAATGGAATGGAATGAGGCAACCTGAAGATGGGCTTTGCGGTGTAGCGGTGTCTGAATGTCAGGGCTGGAAGTCCGTCACCTGACCTGGCTCCCTGAGGGCCTCCCTGTGGCCAAGCAGCCTGCTGGAGGGCCTTGAAAACAGCTGAAATAACAAGAAGGTCGGGCAGACCTTTCTGGCAGAGGGCTCTGTTGGTTTTCCAGAGACAAAGCTTCTGATGAGCTGAGGCCAAAAAAGACAAAGGCGCCGGGGGTGGGGGGTGGGGGGGCGGGGGTGGGGGCAGTGTGATCTCTGGCGGTAGAGCACTGTTATTTTACCTGCCAAATCAGAGCATGGTCATGCGCTGGCTGGGGCCGAGAGTCCCAGGGGGGTGGCCAGGAGGGGCCTGGGGCACCAGCTGCCCCCGTGGAGTCTGAAATGATTCCCCCATGCCTCGCCATCCATCCAGCAAACATGGACCGAGTGACGGGTCTCAGTCTCGGCACTGTGCGTACAGCAGAGAAAGGATCACACACGAAAACAAACCCTGCCCTCATGCCACTTACTGTCTTGTAGGGGGAAGAAATGAAACGAGTAAAATGTAAGTGCCGGCGAGAGCATCGAGGCGGGACGCAGCTCCTGAGTGTGGCGAGAGCAGGCGCAAAGCTAAAGAGGTCAGGGGCAACCTCGTGGAGAAGGTGACCCTTCTGTGAGGCTCTCTCTGCAGGAGGTAGAGGAGGAAGCCGTCCGGCTCTGGGAAGTTGTGTCGGAAAGGAATGCCAGGCAGAGAAACCAGGAAGGCCAAGGACCGCCACGTGTGAGCAGCAGCCAAGAAGTCACGGCAAAAACAGCAGCGGGGGGAAGCGCTAAGTTCTGACTTACGGACACCAGAACTCCTCCCCTGCTCTGCTGAGAAGAAGCCACCGTGCTGCAGGGTGGCAGGTAAGAAAAGAAGCTGAGAAGTCAGGAGTCCGCTGGACCAGGGGAGCCCAGGTAAGAGACAGTGCTCAGGCAAGGCAGGCTCGGAGCCTGGGGAGCAACATCTCGGGGCCCACCTGTGCCCATGGGACTCTAACACTGAGCACCTCCTTAAATTCTGCCTCCCCCAAAACCAGGCCCAAGTGGACAGGAAAATCCAGTTACCTCGGTAACAGTCATTCAGGTTATTTAATGTTTGTGTGTAATAAACATCCTCATGGAGGGGCACCTAAGCAGCTCGGTCGGTTAAGCGTCTGACTTCAGCTCAGGTCGTGATCTCATGGTTCCGTGAGTTTGAGCCCTAAGTAGGGCTCTGTGCTGACAGCTCAGGGCCTGGAGCCTGCTTCGGATTCTGTGTCTCCCTCTCTCTCTCTGCCCTTCTCCTGCTCACGCTCTGTCTCACTCTCAAAAATAAATAAACATTAAAAAAAGAAATTGGTTTTAAACACCCTCGTGGGGCCCTTCCTTTGTCCTGAGGCCCTAACATGTCAGTTCGGGGCTGCCCCACATCAGAAAGATTGCTTTCTTAGAGTGTATCTGGGGGTCTCTGTCTTAGCTCAACACAAGAAGCAAAGGGAATTTTTTTCTGTTTCTTTTTCTTTCAGTTCTATCGACATGTAATTGACATACAGCACTGCATAAGTTTCAGGTAGGCACACGATGATGTGGCTTCTAAATTATGAAATGATTGCCACAGCAAGTTTAGTTAACACCCATCATTTCATACGGATACAGGAAAAGAGAGAGAGAGAGAAATGTTTTTTTCCTCATGATAAGAATCTTCAGGATCTATTTTCTCAGCAACTTTCAAATATACCAGACAGCAGGGTTAACTGTAGTCCTCGAGCTGTACATTATATCCCCAATACTTATTTAATCTTATAACTGGAGTAAGTCAGACCCTACTGTTGGGAGTATTACTTCTGCAGACCCAACAACGCCAGGACACTCATCCACACGGGGCATATGACATCCTGCCTAGCGTTAGCTAGAACCACCTGTTGGAAGTGTCACAGAGGGAAGCCATGTGGCAGGAGCCAATTTGGGAGAGCAGAGGTGGCCTCATGCCATGCCTCTAAAAGCTCAGTAGCCCTGCAGAAATTATATCTGGGTCCTTGAACACATGTCAGAAGAACGGAGAAAGTAGATGGGCCTCTGAATAACATCCTTTCTCTAAAATTCTATCCTCCACTTGATATCACAAGAAATGCGGTCAGACAGAAAGGATCCAAGGTCGAGTACCTGAAATCCACTCCCTCAATGCACTCCCTGTTTGCTAAACGTTTAAGGGCTTTCCACAAAGCAGCGTTTACTTATTATCTATTAAACGTTTCCTTACGGAAGTTGTCAAACATACGAAAGTTGAGAAACTCGTGCACACCTACCCAGCATCTAGATTTGACAGTTATCAGCACTCGGCCAGCCTGTTCTCATCTGTTCCCCCCACCCCACCCCTACTATTTCCCTTTCTCTCGTTCTTCACATACACTAGACTATTTTGAAACAAACGTCAGATATCATGTAACTCCATCCAACATGGTTTCTTTTTTTGAAGTTTATTTATTTTGAGAGAGAGAGAGAAAGCATGAGGGGGTGGGGGGAGTAGGGCAGAGATAGAGGGAGAGAGAGAGAATCCCAGACAGGCTCTGTGCTGCCAGTGCAGAGCCTGATGTGGGACTCAAACCCATGAACCGTGAGATCATGACCCGAGCCGAAACCAACTGACTGAGCCACCCAGGCACCTCCAATATTGTTTCTACGTGCTTCTCTAAAAGATAAGAATTCTTTTTAAATAGAACCACAATTCTATGAGTAGCCACTTTTTAAAATTAACAATGATTTGTTAGGATCCTCAGAACTCCAATTAATGTTTAAATGTCATCCACTGTCTCACCAATGTTTTATTTATAAAATATATATATATATAAACACTTATAATTTTTTAATTCTAATCTAATATCCAAACAAACTCCATCACACATTGCATTTGGTTCACATGTCTCTTCTCTTTTCATGTATAAGTTCCTCCTTTGTCTTCCCTGCCATATATTTATAAACAAAATTCAGTTGTTTGCCCTGTAAACTTTCTCAATTTTGGACGTGGCTGATTGCACCCCCTGGTGTGATTTAAAATGTCCCCCAAGCCCCTGTTAACTGACTTCTAGACCCAACGGCGAAATCTGATTCAGGTTTGACTTTTTTTGGGCAGGCCCACCCCCTACGTCTCAGCCTTCTCCCTGTCACGCGAAAACTGACCAGTGGTTTCACCTGTCAAATTTTCACGTGTCCCTGTGTCACTTTTGCATGGGAATGGGGAATTTTCTACCAACTTGGATGTGCCAGCTTTCGTGTTTCTGCAGATTTATCTTTTCCCTGGGTTTGCTCTGCCTGTACGATGAAATACGTGAGATTCTGTAATGGATGGAATGTGTCCTCCCAGAACTGGTATGTTGAAGCCCTGACCCCCCCACCCCCAGTGTGATAAGGGTTGGATGAGGTCATGAGGGTGGGGCTCTCCTGATGGGGCCAGTGTCCTACTAAGAAGAGACCAGAGAGAGAGCTTGGTCTTTCTCTCTGACAGGTGAAGACACAGCGAGAAGGTGGCCTTCTACAAGCCAGGAAGAGAGCCCTCGCCAGGCATCCAATTGGTCAGCACCTTGATCAAAGACTTCCCAGCCTCCAGAACTGTGACAAAGAAAGTTCTGCTGTTTAAGACTCCCAGTCTGCGGTGTTTTATTATGCAGCCCAAGCCAACTGATACAGATTCCAGCTAAGCTCCAACCGAGAACCTCTGAGGCTAAGGAAGAGGCACAGGAAGGAGAGGGAAAAGCCAAAACCTGGGGGGGGGGGATAATGCTCAATCCAGTGAAGCGGTCACTCGGCAAATTTGCCTTTTGGGAAATTGATTTGGGGCATGTGGTGACCTGTTTCCGGAAGAACGTGTGTCCAGGATTCAGAATTGTCATTTCCTAGCTGTGTGATCTTGGATAAGTATAAAAAAAAAAAAAAAAAAAAAAAAAAATTGCCCCTTGCCTCAGTTTACCCACTTACCTGAAAAAGAGAGCTACAGTAAACTTTCTTCACCTCAGACATGATGGGGGGATGAAACAATCAAACACAAGTGCCTGCTCTCAGCTCAGAAACACTGGCTATCGTTATTCTGTCTGTTGTGTTGAGGATAAAGAGATAACAAATATGAGAACATGTTGAAAAAGTACTATACACGCCCAAAGCGTTATTAAAATTAATATTAAGCAAAACTATTCTGAGTGTCGATGGTGAGATCCGGACTCCCTGCAGCTATTGGCTGTCTTTGTCATAACCACTTGCCAGCATTCTCTGGTGGTAGGTCCTGGAGCCACAAACACCACGGTCACAAGCCACGCCAAAGGGAAAAGCGAAGAGTCCGTCTGGTTTGTGAACTCAAAGCTCCAAACTCCTTGTCACACAGTTGCACGGCTGGTTGTCTGTGCCACTTCCGCTATGAGTTAGGTCCCTCTGCCTGGGCAGACTCTGGTGACAGTC
Source organism: Panthera tigris (assembly GCF_018350195.1). NCBI lineage: Eukaryota > Metazoa > Chordata > Mammalia > Carnivora > Felidae > Panthera > Panthera tigris. The sequence continues at coordinate 49,160,050 of NC_056673.1, read as the reverse complement.
GTCACGGTCTTTGGAACACCCTACCTAGCAGCCAATCTGGTTTTAGACAGTTTACACAGTATGAGGCCAAGCTGAGATGCAGAGTGGATGCGAGGGAAATCTCCCCTTGGATGCCAACTGCAAGTTGGCAAGTGCGAGTTACGTGTTAAAATCAGAAACGTCCACAAGAATGGTTTGCCCCAGACCCTTGGCTTGGGGCTCCAGCAAGAAAAGCCGTAAGTCTGTGCATAGGTCTAGACTGTAAGGCACACAAGGGCAGGAATATCTATGTATTTTACGCACTGCATGATCCTGGTACTGGACTCCTGGAGGGAGTTCGATCAATACCGGCCGGACGAATGCACCTCACAGGATCCAACTGTGGCCAAGCCTGCTCTGTCCCGCCCGCAGACCTCAGCCCTGTCTCTTCACTTCCCTAACCTCACATGGCCTTTCTGAGTTCCCCTTCCTCTGAGGTCCTCCCTCATAAAAGCGCACTTGTTGAAATCCTGCTTTAGGTAACAATCACACGTGTCCTGTCTTCTGAACTAGACAGTAAACACTCGGAGAGGAGGGACCACATTCTCTGGGGTGTGGTTCTGTGGCCCAGGAAACAACTGCATTCATCAGGGCTCGTGCGTAGGCTGTAATGAGCAGAGGCTGCCTGGATGGAGAGCCAGCGGCCGGGGGAAGGTGGGATGGACGCTCCCCGTCCCCAGTCCCACCATGGACCCCGGCTAAGCATGTGGGCTCCCCTAAGGAGGGCCAGAACCCTCCACCGACCACAACCACAGCCAGGGTCCCCTCCTGGCCCCCTGTTCATAACACAGCCTAGACCAGCCTTCCGGCTTCCATGCACCGTCCCCGACCCCCTAGCCATCTGGAAATGACCAGATGCACTGCTCCGAAAGGGTTAAAATCAAAGCTTAACACTGCGTATTGTTCCAGAGAGCAGCAGGACAGGCTGAGCATGTTTAGACAAGAAGGGGGAGAGCCAGCATCTCCCTTTAGGCCAGAAACATAGCAGGAGAAGCAGGTTTTTATTCCTTGGCCTTGAGCGACATGATGGGTGGGGCACCCTCAAGAAATGTGCACAGAAAGCCTGATTTAATCGGGGCCAAACCCAGTGGTCCTACACGCTTTCCAGCATGGCCGATTAGATTTCGTGACCCACATCTGTGTCTTCAACTTTTGACAGGACATAGATTTATTCCTGAAAGCAATGGGATGAAAATCACTTTGCTCTGGCAATTCTGATTTTTTGTTTTGGGTTCAGTACCTCTTGCAACAGGCTTGAGAGAGTTTTGGGAGGATGACAAAACTATAGGAGCCGTAAACTATCAAGACTGAGAAGTCTAGGGATGAATATCAGTGCTGAAATCAAGTAAAATTCACTCCAGAGCTAACGACACGCACCCAGGGATACATCATCAACGAGGCACTAAATGCCGTGATAGAGGCCAGATCACCAGAGGCAAAGGTGGGGAGGTGACCTTCCCATCCCCAAACCCAGTACCTCCTGCTGTTTATCCTTCCTCCTCCCTCCCCCCTTGCCAGTCCTCGTAAGGTCTTTCCTGGGTCTAGGCCTCTCTGGTCTCCCACCAAGAGTCAGGGACACCCGTCGTGAGCCAAGCACAGCACTAAGCTGCTAATAAGCCCCTTACACATGTTAACTCAGTGAACCTAGCTCCACAGCACTAAGCCCCGCAACGTGACTGCCCTATGCAGTGAGTACTGTTATCCCCCTTCACAGATAAGCAGTCTGAAGTAGACTGGGGTTAAGTAATTTGCCCCAGCAAGGTGACACCACTAGTGAGAACAGAGCTGGGGTTCAAGGTCAGGCTCCAGAGCCCACACCCACGTGCATTTTTACATTTGTACTTCTCAATTATACAGCCCCTACCTGGCCTCCCAGGGCTCGCTGTGGTGACTCTCGGGTTTGTTCTATCTCTTCGGGGAGGACTTACCCATGAGGGCAGGGACCACATCCTCCCTGTGCTCCTACGAACATAGATCATAACTCAGTGGCCTGCAAATTCTTTTGCTTGGGTAACCTCTAAGAGAATTTAGAAAACAATAAATCCCCTCCGTATCAGTCAGCTTGGGCCACCATAACAAAATACCACAGACTGCGTGGCTTAAACCGTAGAAATTCATTTTCTCCTAGTTCTAGGGGCTGGAAGTCTGGGATCAAGACGCCAACAAGGTGGGGTTAGGGCTCTCTTCCTGGTTTGCAGACAGCTGCCTTCTCTCCGTGTCCTCCCAAGGCCTTTCTCTCTCCCTCTTTGAAGGCCCCACCGTCAAGTCCCCGTCTAAACCTAATTCCTCCCAAAGGCCCATCTCTAAAAACTATCGCATTGGAAGTTAGGGCTTCAATCTATGAATTTAGCGGGGGCGGGGGGCACAGGGGGCCCACACACTTTCAGTCCACACCACCCTCGTGCAGTTTTTAAGTTCCGTCCAATGTTTCATCGTAGCTGCAAAAGATATTGTTTCAGTTGTATCTGTAAATGTTGACTTTTACAGTAAAACTATTTTAAACCACTCTTTTTAACTGTATCCGGTGTAATATAAACGTCAGAGTCATCTGAAAACCATCACCATTCATTTAAAAATTACATGAGTTGATGAGGCACCTCGGTGCCTGGGTTAAGTGTCTGACTCTTGATTTTGGTTCAGGTCGTGATCTCACAGTTTCGTGAGTTCGAGCCCCACGTCGGGCTCTGCATGGACCTGCTTGGAATTCTCTCTCTTTCTCTCTCTCTCTCCAAATAAATAAACTTCTTTAAAAATTACAAAAAATACATGAGAACATTTCTCATGAGGTCAGAAACTTTCTATCATTTCTTTTTTCCTTTTTTTTTCAAAACTGTATTTTCATTCTACATCAACACAATATACTTATAGATTCAAAAGTACTTAATTACCTTATCCTATGTCTCTGAACACAGACTTTGGGTATAAATTGAAATTTTGTGTTTTATGCCTCAAGTGTAAAAAAAAAAAAATCCCTTTTGGGTCGAATGATGATCACAATTACTCCTATAAGTGATCATTTATAATCAAAGAAAAAACATTGTGCATTTGGACAAGTTATTACTACTGCAAAAGCATCTTTATGAGATGGACTGGGGGATGGGACATATTGACTTGACGAAAGAGGCCTCCCTGACACAGTATTTCAATATTCACCGCAGAGCCGTTTTCAGCTGGAAAAGTGCACCCTAGTGGGATCCTGGCTCTGGTTGCGAAGGAGAAGTCAGCCGTGCAAGGCTAACGGAGCACCAGGCCTGCCCCACAGTGGGTTCTCACACAAATGGGCTTTAGGAAAGAGCTCATGTTCTGAAGCTGATTGCAGGAAAACCGTCCGTGCCTCAGGCCCCTTGGCAGATCTTCAAACCCCCTCAGGAGCCCACATTCCCATTAGCAGGGCCCTGCCTCGCCTTCAAACCATTAGATGTGAGGTGGGGGGAGGCCCCACAAACCACCAGATGAACCCAACACATCTAGCTGGAGTTCCTCCAAGGAAGTTTGTGGGGTTCTCTGCCGTCTGGAGGAGCAGTCAAGTTTTAAAGCAAGAATTTGCTTCAGTCAAATTACACAGGGGGTTCCCGCCCCCCAAGCCAGCACAGGCCCTCGGGTGAGATAATGGGGTGGTGGTGCAGAGACAGGAAGAGGGACAGTGCATGGACGGGGGACCAAGACCTCCCACAGAAGCCCCCTCGAATCCTCTCTGAGCTCCAGACAAGATTCCTTTCAATCTCCTTACCCAAGTTTAAGTTCTCACGGGCTGGTAAATGCAGTGAGCTTATTTGCAAGCCAGGGTCATATCTGCCTAGCAACCCAACGTGAAGAGTAGAAGGGCTACGAACGTAGACGGAGAACAGGCTGGCCAACTTTGCACAAAGGAATCTGTTCTCATGCAAATGACCCGGAGCAAGATGGCTAGCAAGAGAGAGCACAGAGGATAGGCTCAGGAGCCAATTTATTTCCCCAGAAGATGTTGAGGGACTTTTTAAAGGGCATCATCACAGCCTTGCCCACTGTAAATGAAGGACCGGGGGGGGGGGGGGGGGGGGGGCTCTGTTGCTCCTTGGCTTACGGCAGACACAACAGAAGAGGCTAAAAGGGGAGCTGAACCCTTAACTTAATATCCTGATTTTTCTGGTTCTGTACTCCAGACTCCAAGGGTTCTTTTGTTTGTATTTAGAACCAAACAGAGTTAGTTTTGTTTGGGGGGGTTTGATTAGCATGGCAATGCTGTGCTTTCCCTCTCTTCGCTATCCCTGGAAGAGTGAGGGGGGAAAAAAAAAGCAAGGGTTTTCACGCTTGGTCTCACTAGGAAAGGGAACAAGGTGAAGCCAGCCTCTAACCAGGGCATGCAAAAGTCATTGGTTTGTGGCTGGCAAGACTGGGCAGAGATTGGGTTTCCAGCTCCCCTTCTCTGTTACCCAAATGCAGGTGGCAAATATCGTCTTCAGTGAGCTTTAGTTGCAGAAAAGGGCCAGTGTGTGCCTATATTGTGAAACCTCGGGTGAATCCCTCCAGGGCTGTGTGCCTCAACTTTCCTCATCTGTAAAATGGGGATGGTAAGGATCAACTGTAGAATGTTACTGATGGGTTAAAGTTAGATCACATGTGTGGCACTTAATACAGTGCTGGGAACAAAGCAAACATACGAAAAAATTAACAACAGGTCTAACTAATATTAGTAAAATAATAGTAACGTATTATTGTTGTTGTGATTGTTATCATTGTAGTTACGCCTCTCCAACAGCCAGTGCGTTCACTCTGGTCAAATACTCAGATGTGAGTTTCTCAGTCATTCATTCATAACTAGAGCTTTTGGTATGATTTGCCTAATATTTTAACCTATTTTTAAAATTTTATTTATTTTGAGGGGCACCTGCGTGGCCCAGTTGGTTAAGAGTCCGACTTTGGCTCAGCTCATGATCTCATGGCTCATGAGTTCGAGCCTACATCTCTATGTCTCTCTCTGTCCCTCCCTCACTTATGCTCTCTCTCCCTCTCTCTCTCAAAGCGAGTGGGGGATGGACAGAGAGAGAAAGAGAGAGAGAATCCCATTGCCTAATGTTTTAAATCAAGAAACTGAAGCACCGGGAACTTTCTGGACTTGATTAGAACCACTCGGTAATAAATAATGGGCTACCTCCATAGGTTCCCAAGACCCAATACAGTAGATTTTGTGCCATAGCGAATATGACAATTCCATACTAAAAACAGTGACAGGTCCTAATACACTGTAAGGACATTACATTTTAGTGATTACAATGTTCGTTTTAGTGATTAAAATCAGTTTTGAACATCATCACGTGTGGATTCTTCAAACAACTCGACAAACAGATGGCTTGGTATAGTGGAGTCAGCCATCAGACTTGGTAAGCCATAAATAATAACAATAATAATAACGGGTGCTGAGGGCTCACCGTATGTCAGTCACTTTGATCCACACTTCACAGGAATCATAAATTAAACCCTTCAATTCTGGGAATACCACTACCGACCCCATTTTATAGATTCGAGAAATTGACGCCCCTAGAAGTTAAGTTACTTTCCCACAAGGTTGCGAAGCGAATCAGTTGCCCCTGGCTGTGCATTACTGGCCGAAACAGGGCGCTTCACAGGAACACACCTGCTCCCCACCTACCCCACGCCAGACCTTGTACCAGTACAGAATGGCATTTAACGCAGTCGACCCTATCCCCAAACCAGGAGCGAAATGAGGCACCCACTGCAAACGGATTTTTATGAAAACTCAAATCTCTGACTCCTCCCGGTGGCGACCCCGCGTGCACGCTCCCCCAAAGTAGGCTCTCTTGAGTTTCTGACATCAGAACCACATTCTCGAACCCCAAAGGAGGAAGCAGCCCGTACCAAAGTCGGCAGGGAAATGCAGAGAATAAGGCCTTTGCTTCCGAGCAGGTCTCCAACCAGCCCTGGTAAGTGAGGTGGAGACCAGGAAGCCAAGTCGGCGCCCCCGCGCACTCCGAAATGCCTGGGATACGACACACTGCTTTGTCCCCATAACTGGTTTCCCGGGCATCATCTGCTGAGTTCGCAGTGACCTTGGGGTTGGGGACTTCGGGATGAGGGGCACGTACTCCCTAAACGCCCGGGTCCCTGCCGTACCGGGGGCTCCCAGCGGATTAGGCGGCCATGCACCTGTGTGCACGTCGCCAGCCGCCTGGCCGGGAGGATGCGCGCGCGCCCCGACCCGGGGATGCTGACTCAGCCCGGCTGCTCACATCCCTTTCGCGCAACGCGGATGCTGTTGGCGCTGTTGCTGCTGCTGCCGCCGCCGCCGCTACTGCTGCAAAAGGGGGAAAGCTAGGCACTCGTAGCAGCCGGGCCGCTGCTCTCTGGGGCCCACTGCGGCACTCCCTCCCTCCCTCCCCCCCCCCCACCAGGAGAACCCTGCGCGAGTTGACGAAATTGGGGGAAGTGGGCGCTGGAGGAGGAACTCGGGGTGCGCGGCGCCGCGCGCGCAGCTCACACCCAAACTGGAAGGAACCTGTTCTGCTCGGGGCTGGCGCGGAGCCGCCGCAGCCGCGAGCGCCGCGCGGGTTTAGCCCCCGCACCCCCAATCGCCCCCAGCCAATCCCCAAATCCTCCGGGGGTACTCGGCGGTGGGCGCTCGGGGGAGGGGGGGCGCTCGGAGGGAAGGGAAGCGGCCCTGGGGCCCCGCGCGCGCGCGCGCGCGCGCCCGGCCGAGGGTGCCGGAGGAGAGGTGCAGGCGCCCCGAGCACGCCCGCGCTCCCCGCTTGCGGTGCAGCAAAGCGCCGGGGTCCGGTCGAGCAGGCGCGCACGGCCGCGCCCGGGTCGGGTGGGGGGAGCGGGGCGGCGTGCCAAGGACCCCGGCGGCAGGGGCGGGGGTGGCCCCGCGAGACCCCGCCGTTGGCACCAGCCGGCGACGCCGTTACCTTCCGTGACCCCCAGCCCGGGCCCGGGGCGGGCGCGCGCCCAGCGCGGCCCCGGTCCACGTGGGCCGGCGCGCGCGCGCCAGTCCGGCCCCCTCCTTGGCGGCGCTCGGCGCTCGCAGCACATGGTCGGCGGCGGCGCGCCCCCGAGGCCGGCGGAGACCGGCTGCAGCCGGTATAGGATAAGGGATAGGCAGCGACGCGGGGCCGGGGCGCGGGCAGCCGCACGCAGGGCCCGGGCGCAGGCGGCCGGGGTGGGGGGCGGGGGGAGGGTGTGGCCGGGGTGCCCGAGGCGCGGCCGTGGGTGGGGGGCCGGGGCCGGGGCCGGGGCGCTGCGGGCCGGGCGCCCGGTGCTCACCCGCCGGAGCCAGTTTGCGGTAGGCTCGGGCCCACGCCCTAAGGGGTTAAACCTTTCTCATGTTACCGAGCGGCTTATAAGGAGGGGGAGGCCAAGCCTCCGCCTTATTGGGAGCCTTTTGGGGTTTATTCTCTTCCCTTCTAACTTGGTGAGTTGGTTTTATTATTTTACATGTTTAAAAGTTTGATTGTGGGGTGGGTTGTTTTTTTTTTTTTTTTAATCTGTGTTGGGAGCTTTTTTTTTTTTTTGGGGGGGGGCTGGTGGTGTGTGGGGTGGGCAGGACGGCGGGAGGAGACCACTTAACATCTTAACATTTTGGAGAGGTTATTCTGAAAAATATTCTCTGACAGTTGGGAATGCCCGGGGCCACCAGGATGACGCGCTCTAAGCCAGTGTGGGCAGCTGAGAGTTGACTGTCCGTGGCCCTGGCTGGCAGTTGGGGTCTGGAAAACAGCTAGAGGCAGGCTTGGTTTTGAGTGCCCGCCCCGTCCCGGATTGGGGGCTTCAGGCCATCGAGCGAGTCGGGGGCGCCCGCTCACCCCTGCGTGGATTTTCCGCATGAAGTTGCCCGCGCGTCACAGGAGCGAAATGTCAGAGGTAGCTTCCCCAGGCTCGCGCGCGCGCGCGCGCAGGCCGGCCACTGAGGCAGCGCCAGGGCAAATGGGAATCCCTGTCCCCCCCGCACCCCCCCCCCAAGCCGACACACACTGCCGGGGCAGCCAACGTGACCCCGCAATGGGAAGGCAGAGCGCGCGGGTCCTACACCTTGACCGTCCGAGCTGTCAGCGCCTGACGGCTGGTCCCGCTCAACTTCCAAGGTTCCCGGTTGCGGCTGCCAGCCGCAGGAAAGCGCCCGTGTGGCTGAGCAGTTCCGTAGTGGCGGAGGATGATTTTGCAGAGGAAATGGGTTATTTCCTTCTGGGGTTGTTGTGTTTTTTTTTGCCTTTTCTTTTTTTACTCTTTTTTTTTTTTTTTTAAATTAAATCCCCACCGTGCCCCCCAGCAGACAGGTGATAGAAGTTTGTTCGGTGGCATGTAAAATGTCACCAGACGCGGGGGGCATTAGCCTTAAGAGACTAAGCTCCCCGGAGCCAACTGGGGAAGGAGCATTACAACTTGACAACCTGGAAGCTGGTTTTGTTTGCACAGTTAGACACTCCGTGCGGGCTCCTTCTTGAAGGAGATGGTTTCTACCCCGAGAATGAGATTTCTCAGTTAATCTGTTTTGCAAATCCTATGAACATGAGTGTCTTCTCTGCAAAAAAAATACCATGTGTTTCTGCTGAGATTTCTGAGTGATGCTTCTTCCCATGTCCCAAGCACCATTATGCGGCATTTTGGGGGGGTCAACGATACATCCTGCCCCAGGGATAAAGAAATACCTCTTCTCATAATTAAGGGAAGGGTAGCCAAGATAGAGAGTTCCAGTTCATAAATAAACAATGCAGCCAAGTGGAAAAGCGCCTTCTGCCTTAATGAGTACCACTAACTGTGACTTTTCCTTCTGTGGTTTCCAAAAACTGGACTTTTTCTCAGTGGAACCCCTGAGGAGGACACTTAAACTAGGGGTTCACATTTCAACATCATGATCTTGTAAAATGGGTGAATTGGTTTTATCCAGTGATTCAAAGCTGCTGAGGCAGACCTCCAGGTTAGGTTTGGGACTTTTTTAGTAGAGAATTCAGATGAACTTTACCTGAATGCAGACTGGTTTTGACCCGGGGGGGGGGGGGGGGGCGCGGCAAGGGGGAAACGGCTTGTCAAAAGCTGTTCTCCAGGCTACGCCTTTAAGAACAGAGTCTAGCCCTGCTTTTACGGAGGCTTGGCTTTAACCAGCAGCCATCACCGTTCCATCCAAAGCCTGCATTTTGAACTTTGCTCTAAACTGACCCTGGACTGATGCTCTGACGGTCTATAATAATCCAATATTTTGCATTCTTGATGGCCCCAAATCAAACCTTTACTCAACAGATCAAATCACAGTGAAATTCCCAGGTATAGCAGACTTCCACACCTTGGCAGAATCCTCATTTATTTAAGGTGAAGACAACCAAATGCTCATAGGAAATATTTCAAACTGCCCAGCGTGTTTTGTCATTGTACTTCCTTTGGGAAAACATCAGGGAGCAGGCGGCTCAGCTGCCAGGAAGCCCCGTTCATTATAGAACTTTACAGTTGGGACCCTCAAGTCTGCTGTGGCTAGTCCCTACTTTACAGATGATGAAATTTGGGGATTAAGTGATTTCCCCAAGATTGTGCAGCCAGTTAATGGTAGACAGACGTTCAACAAATAATGCCCAAGGGCCTCCAGACAACAAACGCGTGGGCTTTGGCCCCAGAGGACTCCAGAGTGGAGGATGAAAGTCTAACTCAGAGTAAGTCCGGCTCAAAGGCTGTCCTAGAACCGTAGCTTCTTAGGGCAGGGAAAGATCGGGACAACACTCTGTTTACCTGCTGACAACACAAATCAAGGAGCAGAGTGATTCACCCACTCAGCTTGCCTCACCTGTTAGACCCCCACACAGTAAACCAGCGTCCCTTCCCGTAAGATCAGTTCGCATCGCCATAAGACCGAGGCAGTATTTGGTATCCTGGAATTGATAGAGGATTCTAAGTAACTGAGTTCAAAATTCAGGCCTTTGTTTCTAGCCTTGTGGAGGTGGACACTTTTAAGCCGGTTGGCCTGCTTATGAATGGACATAAGGAGAGGAGGCCAGGAAGGGATTTATTCTGCAAGCAGGGACGTCCTCACTTGGGTCTCATAGGGATAGAGCAGGGCACCGCTTCGGCAGTAGGGCAAGACTCCTACTTTGTCGAAGGAGCTTTTATTGAGCACATACTAGGTGCCAGACGCGCTGCCGGGCACTGGGTCTGGAAAGAGCTGCTGGCTGCCCTTGTAGGTGCCTGCCCTATGTGATCCTACATGCAGAACACAGAAGTTCTCATCCAGTATGTTCTAGAAACCAGGTTATTCTATGATTATTCTATATTGTGGTCTTCTCTCCAACGATAAATATAACAGGACGTGGGATGCTTTAGGAGGATAAAGGCATACACTTTGGAGGAAGTGGGTTTGGGGGTGTCATCTTTGCTTTATGATGTCCCCAGTAATAATACTAAGAAAGCGTCTGTCCTCCAAAACCCTAACAGTGCGGGTGAAACTTCTATTTGGATCTAGCTTCAGGAGAGTAGCAAAGATATAAAGCAAAGTTTAAAAAAAAAACCAAAGGAATTGAACATAGACATAGAGTCAAGTCTGCTGTCTTCCAACCAGCTGCCAAAGATCAGATCTGAGCGGTGTCCAACTACATTTCGCCCACATCTGCAAGAACCATCTAGCATTTGCACCTTCCTCCTAGCTCCCGGCTTTCCCTGGACCACCAGGTTTGCCCAGGGGGAATCAGGTGATTCATAGAACTCGGTGCTGAGTACCACAGTATAAACTGGTAAAGCTGAATGGAACCTTAAAGATTCTCCAGTCCAACCTTGTCATTTGACTAATGAGGAACTCAGGCCCAGAGAGGTGCACTTGACTTTCTCAAGGTCACACAGTTAAGTGGTGACACAGCTTATGGAACTTTACATAGGGAGGTCAAGAGAGCTCTTATCATTGAAAGAAATTCTTCCCAATCTCTGCCTAAAACAGCCCCTTCCAGGCCTTTAAAATGCTGTCCCTTAGGCTGATAGGGCGGGATGACACTGGGAGACAGGAGATTTGATTCTGAACAGTTTCGGTCAAGTGCCTTCTCTTAGGTCTAGATTCCACCTTTTGTAAAGAAAAATGAGTAAGGTTTTACAAGGAGACGGACAAATGAGCTCTAAATTCCCTAACATTCTATAATTCTAACACCACTCCGGGCTACCGGTTGGTGGAAATTGCACCCATTTTGCACGTTCAAACCACAGATCATAACATGCAAAGAACGAGTGAGATAGATACCTATCACCAGAGTCTTCTGACGATGGATAGGTAATCTTATCTTCATACCAAAACTACAATCTTGTCCTACATACAGTCCAACAGAAAGACTGTCTCTTGACCCTGTGGAGGCTTCAGGCTAGAAAGAAATTCAGTCTTGGGGGCCTTTATCAATTTTTTTTTTTTTGCCTTTATCAATTTTATGCCAGTCTTTTTATTCAGGTTGGTCCTGAGCCCTAAGATCTTAGGAGCACCCTTCTGGGTTAGAACAGTCATGCCAGAGGTCCTTGGACTTCATTGCCACTTAGTCTAACTGCTTGTCAGAAATGTGCTGAACTCTGGAAGGACATGGCCAAGTGGTTTTACTATGCATTTCAGTCATAGGGTTCCTATCATTACCGTCAACAAGGACTTAAGTCCATGGAGACAGAGACCATCCCTCTGTCTTTCACCGTAGTATCCCTGATGCCTAGCATAGGGTCTGGCCCCTCCTAGGTACTTTGTTGAAAAAAATAAATACAAGCTGTGTGAAAGGTCTGGGGGCAGGAAGGCAGAAGGAGGTACAAAGAGAGAAAGGCCCCAGGGTTTGTTTTCCATGAGCCTATTATTTCCATGAGCAAATAAGGTAAACACAAACAACACCCCATTGCTAAGTGATACCTGTCACAAGAAGAGAACCCCCTAGGTTGAGTTGGTCAGAGGAAGCATTATGGAAGAGAGAAGATTTGACGGAGCAGGGTCTGACAGGTGCCATCTGTAAAAGTGGGGGGCAACCAGTCCCGGAGCCGGGGGAGAGGGCCTGGCCATGGGCAAGGTGGTTAGAGACTAGCGGGCAGGGAGGAGTCCATTTGGACCACAGCCTGAGTCAAGTCTTAGAACGGGAAGCAAGAAGGCTACAAAGATAGGGTGGGGTCCAACGATGAAGGCATGGAAAGCCAGGCTAATCCATGGGTTTTATCCCTCAGAAAGAGGAAAGCCACTGAAAAAGGCTGAGCAGAAAAATGTCATGACAGTGCAGCATTTCAAAGAGATTAATCGTACTGGACACACGGAGCCAGTTAGGCTAGTAAAGGCGTCTTGGGCTCCGCAAGGAAAAGTCCAAACTAACAGCCTGGTAGGGGGATGAAATGGAAGGGGTGAAGCTGAGGACCTAAGCTGTGAGCTCCCACCACTTCCCTCTCCCTCTCCCCCAACACCTCTCTCTAGGCATAAACACCAAATACTAGATGGACCCTATTACTGGGAAGTACTTTTTGTGGGGTTTTTTTGGGGGGAGGGGGGTTCTAGACCTTCAGCCTAGTAGTGTTTTCACACCCCTGCCCCAGCTGCCTCACCTTGGGAGTGAATTTTGAAAGTCTGATGAAGGAGGGGTGTTGTGAAAACCTCATTTGCGGGAGGGCTCCCGGCTTCTGTCTTCAATCAGCTGCTTTCCTTGTTGGGGAAGGCTGATGCCAAGCTGTTCTGTCGCTGCCCAGCCTACATCTTGATCCATTTAACTGGCCTTCCCACCTTTGTATGTGCTCTCAGAAAGGATGCACTGACACACAGCAAAACGCAGAGGCCTTTGCTGCAGAGGGCATAAGCTTTTTTAAGCATCTTATGCCCTATTTTGTTCAATCAAATATTTAACAGTGAAGGACAAAGAGTGAGTATACTGTCCTTTTAGAGTCTCAGTCTACAGTGCGAATGGCACCATCGATAGGATGAAGGACACTAAGTTGGGTCAGATTTGCTGCTTTTTATGATTTAGAGAGTTAACAGAATGTGGTTAGATCCCAATACCAAAAATTGGCAAGTCCGCCGGAGAGATGAGGTTGTGTCCCGTTATTTTTCAGCTGCCCTCCAACATCAATAAAACCTGCCTTAGTACTTGAACACGACAACCTAATGGCCAGGAGAAGGACACCGTGCATCCTCTAAAAATTCAACCTGTACACAACTGTATGATTGTAGAGAATTCTTAAATTCAAGAGCTCTAAGGCCACGGACTCATTATTACAGATAGTAATTCTGGGTTGGGCTAGAAACACATCACTGTCTCAAAGCGCGCGTAACTGCAGAGGCTCTGAAAGCACACTTCCCAGAGGGGAAGACGCAAGTTCAACTCCCCTCCCTCCAATGTTAAGTATAGTGTTTCCCCTTACTGGTGGCGTTACAGGCACAGGTCTGTTTGTTCTGACGTTTGTGGCAGTTCACCTGCAAAAGCATATTGAGGTCAGGGTAACTTGGCTAGGTTCACTGGCTGCCCAGGCCTTGCAAATTTTCAGTGCTCTATTCGGTTACTGAGTATATGTCAATTGCTAATACATCAAGTAGTGGTTAACTCTGAGGAACTTACTCACGATGGTTACATTCTGTTCGTGTAGGTACATCCGCATGGAAAATGCCAGATCATAATCAGAAGGAGAGGCAGCTGACGATCTGAATGGCTGGGGGCATCAGCCAGAGACACATAGGATGCCACAAACATTTATCCTATGGAAGATGCTAGATGGACTGACAGTGTTTGCCTCTTAGCCTCCCTTTTCCTAGGCTTCATTTCTGATCAACATTATGATCAACCCACGCTTCCTTTACACCTAACTTGTCTTCAAGTTCAAGGTCAGCATCAATACTCGGTCTGGTGGCCATTCTGTATCCTTCAGGGTGCCTCTAACTACGCTGTTCTGATCCCTTTTGTTTGTTTTTTCCCCATTTAATTATCACAGCTGGGAAGTCTTCCTTCCAGATTCTTTGGGGGCTCTGTATACAATACAAGTCTTCGGAGCTCCCAAAGAATCTGGAAGGAAGACTTCCCAGCTGTGACAATTAAATAAGTGTGTAATTGTTATCCAGAGACTTTATAGTAACCGCACATTGTTCAAATATTCATCACCCTAAGACATGTGGTAAGTAGTCCTTATCTGTTATGTTTGCTAAAGAGTAGCAGAATCATCAACCCTCATGCTATTGGCTGGTCTGATGTTCTTCTTTTTTTTTTTTACTTTTTATTTCAGATTAAGAATGACCCAAAAGACATCACAGCTTTGTTCCAGAGCCAATGTTTATACTCAAGTGCCTGACGGAGGATGGGGCTGGGTGGTGGCTGTGTCTTTTTTCTTTGTTGAAGTCTTCACATACGGCATCATCAAGTCATTTGGCGTCTTCTTCAATGACTTAATGGACAGTTTTAATGAATCTAATAGCAGGATTTCGTGGGTCATATCAATATGTGTATTTGTCTTAACATTCACAGGTTGGTACCTCTTTCTGTTTAAATGATATGGAAGCATGTGCCGCTCTTCATTGGCTTAACTACATGATGCACTCACCATATTGGCAACGCGTTCCTCAGATGGCCCATGGGCCCTTTCTAGCCTCAGTTCAGTAATAGGGTTTTCAGGGGCTTGGGGATGGCGAGTAACAAGAGGCACTGAAGGAGAGAGCCCCGTTTGCCTGCCCTGATGGCCTTCAGTTTATACGCACATGCACTAGACACCTACTGTATGCATAGTCTTAGGATACGAGAGATTACTTTGAGGCCCGCAGTAAAGCCCCGTCCTATGTAGTCATTTTCTGAAGAAGCAACAGCAAAAGGACTTGCCATACTAGCCCTGGTCTCATAAACGCATGCTTAGGAAAGAGGTCGGGACGTGTAAATGTGGATGCGTGAAGAGCAGGAGGATGTCAATCAGGAAATAATGTAAAATTACAAATCTTATCCAGGAGGGACACTCTGAATGCAGACAGCCGCTTCCCTAAAGGATTTCACTGGCTAACCAGAGTGCCTCTGAGAAAATGGGGTTTGAGTATACTTTTCTTATTTTTTTATTTTTTAAAATTTACATCCAAATTAGCATCTAGTGCAACAATGATTTCAGGAGTAGAATCCTTAGTGGCCGTTACCCATTTAGCCCATCCCCCCTCCCACACCCCCTCCAGTAACCCTCTGTTTGCTCTCCATACATAAGAATCTCTTATGTTTTGTCCCCCTCCCTGTTTTATATTATTTTTGTTTCCCTTCCCTTATGTTCATCTTAAAGTCCTCATATGAGTGAAGTCATGATTTTTGTCTTTCTCTGACTGATTTCACTTAGCATAATACCCTCCAGTTCCATCCAAATGCAAGATTTCATTCTTTTTGACTGTCGAGTAATACTCTATTGTATATATATACCACATCTTATTCATTCATCCATTGATGGACATTTGGGCTCTTTCCATCCTTTGGCTATTGTCAACAGTGCTGCTAGAAACCTGGGGGTGCATGTGTCCCTTCGAAACAGCACCCCTGTATCCCTTGGATAAATGCCTAGCAGTGCAATTGCTGGGTCCATACGGTTTTCCAGAGTGGCTGCACCAGCTTGCACTCCCATGTTTGAGTATAATTTTCAATGTGCTACTTGTCTCTGGGTCCCTTACAGGCCTGATTCTCAGGACGGTCCGTCCGTCTATCAGGGGCCACGGCAAGGGCTTCCAAGAAAACACGGCCACTGAACTCACCTCAGAAAGTTAATGGGGCTGACCTTACACTTCCCTGACCCTAATATCCTAACAATGGAACTATTATCTCTGAATTGTTCTGTCTTTAAATGTAGTTTTCAGCCGCATAATGTCTTAAAGAGGCAGCTCCATGGTTCTTTCCTATGAGTAAAGAATTTCTTACTACTCCTCGTACAGTGTCCTGGGAGCGTCACAGAGGAGCTCTCCAGTTCCAGTTGAACTGAGTATGAAGACATTTACTTTAAAAAAAAATTGTTTTTTTATTCATTTTTGAGAGACAGAGAGAGACTGAGCACGAGTGGGGAAAGGGCAGAGAGAGGGAGACACAGAATCTGAAGCAGGCTCCAGGCTCCGAGCTATCAGCACAGAGCCCGCCGCGGGGCTCAAACCGCGAGATCACGACCTGAGCCGAAGTCGGACGCTTAACTGACCGAGCCACTCAGGTGCCCCAAGACATTTACTTTTTTAATTGGGAAAGTTTACTCAGCAAGACAATGTAAGTGCATTCGAACTAAAGTTTTAGCTTTGGCATTCTAAATAAAAAGATGTCAGAGCTTCACTTTGAGCTCTTTTATAATCAAAAACAATGCTACAGTCAACAAGAAATTTCCCATTAATACTATTATACCAGAAGATCATTCTTCTAAATGCTATTACGATACGAGTTAGTGCTTTGCACCAATGTGCCACCTAAAAGCGATGAGTGGTTTCGTTATGAGCTCTATTCAATACTGGTTTATAGTCCACTAACAGAAGAGTTATATATGGACTCACCCCAATGGAATAAATTTAGTCCTTTTTGGTTTGTTTTGGGGTTTTTTTGTTTTGTTTTTTGCTTCTCTATCCAGCATGTTCTGTATTACTCTTTTACCCAATTGTCAATGGTTCCCTTATCTTGGTATATTCAAGTGAGTATCAGTGTTGGCCTAAATAACATACCACTAGGAAACTGATCTGCCAGACCGAACTGTTCTGCAGGATATGGAGTACAGACCCTAAGCAAATGAGTGAATGATCATCAGCCACTCTGAATTCGCTAGCCCCTAGCTAGCCTCCTCGTGGGGTGTTCAACTGAGCCTTCACTGTACTTTCACATCATTTTCAGAAAAGTCAAATGAAACTGAGCTAGAAACTGACCCCAAAGGGAGCTTTCTAAAAAAGAATCCAAAGCAGTGACTATATAGAAAACGAAGACGATTCAAGCCATCATAGGAAAGCCCATTTTTGTCACAGAATAGCACACATGACATGCATACCTAACTTTATAGGTGCTCATGGAGAGCCCACATCGCTTTCATCTAAAAATAGAGCCATATGTTTTATCCTATTACTCTGGCTTTCTCGCTAAGAAGCCCAAAGAATGTACTGTCCCGTTTGAACAAATATAACCATCGTGTAAAGTGTATTATATATCGCACATCATCTCTCCACGTTCAAGACTTGAGAAGGAATCTTAAGAAGGCTAATGTTCACGCCTCTGGGAATTAAAATGTCGCATTATGGTCTTTCGCTGCAGCTCCCCTCTCTGCTGTCCTGAGCACTCGTTTTGGGCACCGTCTCGTGGTGGTGGCAGGGGGCCTGCTTGTCAGCACGGGAATGGTGACCGCCTCCTTTTCCAGGAAGCTGTACCACATGTACATTTCAATCGGCATCATATCCGGTAAGTGCTGCTCCTGGGCTCCAGAGTCCTCCAAATGCTCCGTTTGAAAAACAAGGAAGGGGAAGGAGGGGGTCCAACCCAACATGTATCTTTTTTTCTCTTTCTCTTTTTTTCCTTTAAAATTAATAGTGCCCCAGATCGGTGGTTTTAAACTGGGCTGGATAGACTCCAGGGGATACGGGAATCTCTTCTCAGTGCCCAAGAGTTTTTGACTGTTTTTTTTTTTTTCTTTTTTAATATTTACCAATGAGAAAGACAACTTCTCTTTTGCATTAGTTTGCAGCCCAAAGACATCATTTTCACAAAGTAAGATGGGAATTTCCTTAGCGGGTATTTCCAAAGTGGGAGTCTGAGACTTCTGGGCTGTAGGGGAGGAAGCAAGCATGGTCGACTTTGTCTCGGGGTCTGAGGAAACGTTTTTCCCTCTCAAAGGAGTACCTACAGGGGCGCCTGGGAGGGTTCAGTCGGTTAAGCATCCGACTTCAGCTCAGGTCATGATCTCGCGGTTCACGAGTTCGAGCCCCACGTCGGGCTCTGTGCTGACAGCTCGGAGCCTGGAGCCTGCTTCGGATTCTGTGTCTCCCCGTCTCTCTGCCCCTGCCCGATCACACTCTGTCTCTCCTTCTGTCTCTCAAAAATAGACATTAAAAGCAGTCCCTACATTGCTTAACAGATGATATATGTATTTAGTTAAGATTTGCACGACTTTTCATATATTTCTGCACCTATTAAAGCTCATTTCTTTCTTTTTAATTAATTAATTTCTTTTTTTTGTTGTTAACATTTATTTATTTTTGAGACAGAGACAGAGCATGAACGGGGGAGGGGCAGAGAGAGAGGGAGACACAGAATCGGAAGCAGGCTCCACGCTCTGAGCCATGAGCCCAGAGCCCGACGCGGGGCTCGAACTCACGGACCGCGAGATCGTGACCTGAGCTGAAGTCGGATGCTTAACCGACTGAGCCACCCAGGCGCCCCCATTTATTTCTTTTAAATACAAGTCTTATATAAGAACTATACTCAATAGTGGTCTGTGCATTGTGAATTATATAAATTCTTTTAATGCCGAAAAATAGGGGGGAAAAAAAACAGGAAACAGTTTTTATACTCCTGGCATCCCTGAACTGTTACAACTTTTCTAGACCTCTCATGAAATCCTTTTTTTTTTTTTTTTTTAAGTTTATTTTGAGAGAGAGAGAGAGAGAGAAAGAGAATATCCCAAGCAGGCTCTGCACTGCCAGCACAGAGCCCGACTTGGGGCTTTATCTCATGAACTACTGAGATCATGACCTGAGCCAAAACCAGGAATGGTATGCTTAACTGGCTGAGCCACTCAGGCACCCCTGAAACCTTTTATTTTATCTTACTTTAGTTTTTACTACAGCACCTTTTTCCAGAATGAAATTCACTGGCTTCCAGAACTTAGATTTATACAATAAACACCCCTCTCTCACCAAATAGTTCATAATGGCAGCTTCTATTTCCTCATTTACCCAGTAATCATTTAGGAAATGTATGGTTTGGATTTCCAAGAGGTTCGATTGTCTGGTGGTTAACTTTTTTGGTATTATTTTCAGATTGTCATGCATCGTGACCAAAGTATTTGCTGGCACAAAAATCTTTGGGGAAACCAAAAATGTCTATTTGACATGGCACATAATATTAAAAAAAAACCTAAGTAATTCCTAAAAATACGTATGTACATACATACATTAAATTAAATATTAAAAACAGGGGCACCTGGGTGTCTCAGTCGGTTAAGCATCCAACTTCGGCTCAGGTCATGATCTCGGAGTTTGTGAGTTCTAGCCCCGCGTCGGGCTCTGTACTGACAGCTCAGAGCCTGGAGCCTGCTTCAGATTCTGTGACTCCCCCTCTCTCTGCCCCTTCCCTGCTCATGCTCTGTCTCTCTGTCTCTCAATAGTAAGTAAACATTTTTAAAAAAATTTTTTTTTCCCCATAAAAAATAAAAAAATTTAAAAAACACAATAATCCCAGATCTTTGCACCCTTCTGTAATCAATCGTATGTGATGCTCACTCTTCTTTCTGGCTCTCTTTCAGGTTTGGGATTCTGCTTTAGCTTTCTACCAACTGTCACCATTCTATCCCAGTACTTTGACAAAAGGCGCTCCATGGTCACTGCAATTGCTTCCACGGGAGAATGTTTCGCTATGTTCGCTTTCGCCCCAGGTAGGCAGACCCTCGTGGTCCATGTACGGATGCGGGTTGGGGAAGCCCCTCTGCTCTTCTGGCCAACAGTCGGCTGACTCTACCCGTATTTGCCTTCTTTCCTGCAGCGCAGTTTGAGGATCTGTCCTCCCTCATCCCGTTTTAGGAATCCCTCCACTCTAATACTAATCCGAGTTGACCTAAATAGGTCAACAGGTGTTAAGACGCCCATTCAGTGGGAAGGCTGGAAACATCCATTCCAAAATAACTAATTTAATAATTTGAGACTGGTCATACTATTATCTTTCCTTTGTCAAAAGAACCAAATTCAGTGTGGATTTAAAATGTGCTGATAAAGTTAGCTTTATTATCTGTGTGTAGGTAATCTCGCGGCAAAATTTTTCTCCCTAGTTTACTTGCTGTCTCAGTGTCCGCAGGTAAATTTCACTCTAACCAGCAACAGATGGTTAACCTCGAAGACCCAGATTCGTTTCTTACTCTGCCGTTTCCTTGAAGAATGTGTCTGTGATTATACTTTGATCGAAGGAGTTAATGTAGAAGTGTTTAGGGGTAACATGTCCTAGTGACTGAAGCTTTTCACATGGTTGAGAAAAATGAAATGTGTGTGTGCATATAGGTCTATAGGAAGGCAGAGAGACAGGGAAAATGTCAAGTGTTGAATTTAAGCAAAGGGCGGGCAGTCACACACCCTGGTGCCATTCTTTCTGCTTTTCTGTCCACTTAATGTTGTGGGGAGACTCAGTGGTCTGTGAATGACCTGAGGGTAGAAACTGCATCTGGGTTGGCTTTGTTCCCTAGAAAATCCCTGCTACCTGGTAGGCACCCAAGAAATGTCAAACGGAAGGGCGCCTGGGTGGCTCAGTCAGTTAAGCATCCAACTTTAGCTCAGGTCATGAGATCATGGCTCGTGAGTTCGAGCCCCGCATCGGGCTCTGTGCTATTGGCATAGAGCCCGCTTCAGATATTCTCTCTCTCTCTCTCTCTCTCTCAAAATAAATAAACATTTATATTAAAAAAAAAAAGGTAAATGGAGGGAGGAATATTGCACCCACTTTCGCCAGATGAGCATAAAGCTTCTCAAAATACCCAAGCCTAAAATATCTTGCAGTTTGAAGTTTCCCACATTAATGGGAGGAACGAGAAGTGTGAAAACAGGCTATAAAAGTAACTGGACCCCCCCCCCCCCGCCACGGAATGTGGGGCTGCCTTGCTCAGCCTATCTTCTGGATAACCAGCTTCCCATGTCTTCGTACCTGTCTGCTCTCAAAGAATTAGAATATCATGAAATTCTAATGAATATCATTTAGCCTTTCTGGGATGATTACGAAGATACTTTAAGGTCTTGCGGGGGCCTGCATTATTCAGTTGTTGCTGTGGGGCTCCCCTGCGGCCGTCTCCCCCAACCTCCCATTCCAGTGTGCAGCCTGCCCCTGGTCAGCAGCCCGGGACCCAGCTTTTCTGGCGGGAAGGAGCAGGATTCACACAGTAAACGACAGTCTGCAGAATAGAAACTGTAGAACTCTGTCATCGTGGAATTCTGGGATCACCGTGAGCTTAGATGCTTCGTTTATCTTTCTGCTTAATCCATGACTACCAAAGACTGCATGAGTGAATGCATAGTGATGTAGCTCAGACGTAGGAAATTCTGTCTTTTAAAGGCCAGACGGTAAATACTTAAGGTTTTCGCAGACTAGCAGTATCTGTCAGAACCCCTCACACTTTGTGGGTTACAGCACAAAGGCAGCCATATACCACATCGGCCAATGAGCGGGGCCACATTCCAGACAGGCTTTAGTATCAAAGACACAGGCAGTAGGCTGGACTTGGCCTGCAGGCTGCTGTTCGCCAAAACCTGGAAGTAGGTCACCGGCTTACTTCATTTCTCGTGCCTCCACCGGGCAAAACACACCCTCCAAAGCTCTTCTGGGGACCTAGGCTGACAGGTTTGGGTTTGAATCTGATAATCCCTGTGCACTTCTCCCCCTGATTGGTTCAGAATAGCATCAAAGCCTAGAATGAAGGATACGGTACAGGCGGACCGCATTCACCCTGCCAAGTACTAACTGCCAAGTCCTAACTTTTACCGAAGTTAGTACTCAACCGGAACCCTTATTTCTGCTCGGTATTTTCTCCTGGGCCTCGAGTCTGTTTTCTGACCTTCGATTTTTCTTTCTTCTTCGCCCCCGCCTCCTCAAGCAATCACGGCTCTGAAGGACAACATTGGCTGGAGATACAGTCTCCTCTTCGTGGGCTTGCTGCAGCTGAACATTGTCGTCTGCGGGGCGTTGCTGAGACCGATTATCATCAAAGGACCGGGGTCCCCGAAAGCAACCGCACACGAACACCGGAAGGAAGTGCAATGTATGCTCGAAAATGAGAAAACACGCACCTCAATAGATTCCATTGACTCAGGAGTAGAATTAACTACCTCACCAAAAAATGTGCCTAGTCACGCCAACATAGAACTGGGGCCGAAGGCCAATACGCAGCTGGTGAAGGCCAGCTCCAAGCGGAGCGATAAGAAAGCCCCTCTACTGGACTTCTCCATCTTGAAAGACACAAGTTTTATCTGTTATGCGTTGTTCGGTCTTTTTGCAACCCTGGGATTCTTCGCACCTTCCTTGTACATCATTCCCTTGGCCATTAGTCTAGGCATCGAACAGGACCGCGCTGCCTTCTTACTGTCCACCATGGCGATTGCTGAAGTTTTTGGAAGGATCGGGGCCGGCTGCATCTTCAACAGAGAGCCCATCCGGAAGATCTACATTGAGCTCATCTGCGTCATCTTGTTGACTGTGTCTCTGTTTGCCTTTACTTTCGCTACTGAATTCTGGGGTCTGATGTCATGCAGCATATTTTTTGGGTTCATGGTTGGAACGGTAGGGGGTACCCACATTCCACTGCTTGCCGAAGACGACGTCGTGGGGATCGAGAAGATGTCTTCTGCGGCGGGAGCCTATGTCTTCATTCAGAGCATATCAGGACTGGCGGGACCACCTCTTGCAGGTAATTTACATACACGAAATCCGAACCCTTGTCTACTATCCCCTTATCGGTTGTGCTGGCTTCTTGTGAGAGTCTTAAAACCTACTGGTTTTTATATGGTCCATAGAATTTCAGAGCTGACAGGATTAGAGGTTACCTGAGCCAGCTCTCTTGACTTAAATAGGAGGAAACTGAAGGTCCAAGCATGTAAGCCAACAATCGTATGGTAAATGAGTGACCAAGTCAGGATTAGAAGCTCCGTCTGCAGTCCAGGCTGCCCCAACCTTTGGCTGCCATCTTGCCTTGTAAATGCTAAAGGGGTACCCATCGCGGTATAACCTCATTCATTACCCTCTGACTTTTGGAACCACAGCACAAAAGGACTTCTGTAAGTCACCTGCCCTTCTTAGGAAGGGTGTGAGGAAACTGAGCACAGAACTCACTCTGCAAATACTTAATTGATCACTACACGGTATTTCCCGGCGGAAGGACTTGGGTGTGTTTCATACCTTAGCCCCGGAAATAGGTCCTCAAAAGTTATTAGGACAGAAATCTTGCCTCATCTTAAAAGAGCCCTAAAGTGAACTCAAGTGAAAATAATAGAGTTCTTTCTTCTCACTGTTTCCTTTTCCAAGAAGCATGCATCTAACTGTCCCGCGTTTTATGCTCCATGAGGACAGATTAGCCCGTGAAGAACATGCTAGCAACCCAGTCGTCTCAGCTGTGCGTTTGTCTGACTTCTCCCTTCTCCCCAGTCTAGGGAAGACTCATACCTTCAACACCCTTTTTTCTTTCGAAAACCCAGCTAGAACACAGAAGGCTAAGCCACTGAGAAGCTTCTGGGTGAGACAGGGTTTGTGGCCATGTTGCTAACAGATACGAATGCTTTCTCTCAGGTCTGCTGGTGGACCAGAGTAAGATTTACAGTAGAGCTTTCTACTCGTGTGCAGCTGGCACGTCTGTGGCTGCTGGGTGCCTCGCGCTTGTGAGACCTTGTAAAAAGGGACCATGCCAGCGTCGTCCTGCAGGCGAGGCCCAGGCCGAGAATCCTCGTGGGAAAGCTTTACAGGACATACCCGAAGACTTTCTTGAAATGGACCTCGGGAAAAATGAGCATAAAGTTCACGTGACCATGGAGCCAGTATGACATGCTTTGCAGTAACGCCAGCCACCCTGTTGGCCGGGACGTGGGCGGACGGTGGGCGGGGGGGACCCGGGGAGGTACGGGGGCTGTCGGCTCTGTGCACTTTCCAAACGACATCTTAAAGGGAATGTGTATGTGAACACGACCAACATCCTTTTCTTTTTTTCCCTTGTAAGTTTTCCTTTTTGCTTGTTTCTTAAGCCAAAACAAAAACAACCCAGCAATTTCCACACATCAATCTGGTTGTCTTCAGTAGCAATAAGAGATACAAAGAAGGACCCTTTGGCTCACATTCCAAGTTTAAAACAGTGACGTGAATCGCCAGAGTGGTTTTAAGAGCTCTCACATGTGATAAACAACTATCTTATAAAATGCCATCAGCCCAGATCACTGAAATGAAATTGGCCACCAAAAAAAAAAAAAAAAAAATCTTAAATCACGTTTCAAATTTCTCATTTTCAGAAATAGGAACACACTGTTTAAAACCCCTTGGAAAACACTGAGGTCTCCATTAACAAATCATGGTTTCTCAGTTTTTCAACTATTCCATGGGAATGAAGTATAGTTTAAGACCAAACGTTCGGCTAACAAATTCTAAAAAATATAGATATATAACTTGAACTTCATAAATGTGAAGATTACCACTTCTTTCTATGGCCAGTCATTACCAGAAGTATTTCAACACAGAATATACAGAATGGCATTCAAAAATATGTTTCCTGTTGCTTTTAAGTATTCCGAAATATGTGACTGTAGTATCTTTAATTTAATCCACTATTTATTATTAAGTTATTCTAGGATGATTAAAATAATCAAAAGAAGTAAAATCTGAGACCTAAGCATCATTTTTACCTCCTTTTGGCAAATCCTTGAAATGCCTCAGACCTCTTGGAAAGTTACTCTCATAAAAGGGCCAGGTTATAATGATTCTTCAATTTGATTAAAGGCCACATGTGCTAGTTAAAGGGGAAAAAAAATAATGAATAGCAAATCGCCTTAGCTTCTTAAAATAATTTGTTTTATCACCTAAGAATACTTGAGGATCTCCTTTGATTGGAATTCTATTTCATTGAATTGTGGAAGCATTTCTGATTTTTTTTTCTTCCTTTAAACAGCTAACTGTTGAAGCATTTCTGTATTTCACATGGGGTAGCAGAGACATCGTATTTTACCATCGTACGTTACAAGTCGCCATTTACATCTTATATAAACCTTGATTGCTCTAAGTTGCCAGAGTTATCAGGTCAACTGGTCATTGTTGGTTTGGTTTTTTTGTTTGTTTGTTTGTTTGTTTTTGGAATCACACTACATGTATAGAATTTCTCATGTTACCATTTTTCCGTAAAGAGGGCAGGTGTGAGGGTCACAGGGGGGCTACTTACTTACATGTAATGAATCTCACTCTGCAGGTGATGGTCCCTCACTGCTCTTTGATTCATCTTTACTGTTAATTTATGACAACTCAGGGGGAAAAAATATAACAAGCCTAGTTTGGTTACAGGTACACACAAGCTTGAATATTTCTCTGCACTGAAATGAAAGTGGCGTAGTTCATCACCACCTGCTACATTTTGTATAGCATTTTATCAGCCATAGAAATAGGACAATCTGTAAAACTTTGGGGGGGTGGGGGAAAAAAATGACAAAGTGTCGAAAACAGACACACCTGGAATGGTGGATGTAAGCAAATCTCTGTCACTGCTTGAGAAGGACTTTGAGCTTTGTGGCAGTTTTGCAGGCTTACATGACTTCAGCACTTTACAACATTTTTTACTATGAATGTTCAATACAATTTAATATTTATAACTGATTTCTGAGCAATCTGCCATTCTGTTAACTGCATGAAAAACAATGTATGCCAATTTCAGTATGTCAATAATCAAGGTTTTAAATGTTTTGGAGAAAATTAAAGCAGGATTGCTGATCTGTTCTGTATTTGTGACATTCTGGTACTTCTACTAGATATGCAATAAATGTATGGCTTTTTTTTTTTATTTAAAGAGACGGATTCCTTTTTTAATGGACTCATCAGCATTCATTGTGTGATCCAATTAAAGTCATAAAAACTCAAGGAAGATTCACTCCAAATAAATAATTTTTTTCACTTTGCTGCGGAATCTTTTAAATTTTTTTTTTTTTAACGTTTATTTATTTTTGAGACAGAGCATGAACGGGGGAGGCTTAGAGAGAGGGAGACACAGAATCTGAAACAGGCTACAGGCTCCAGGCTCCGAGCGGTCAGCCCAGAGCCCGACGCGGGGCTCGAACTCACGGACCGCGAGATCATGACCTGAGCCAAAGTCGGCCGCTTAACCCACTGAGCCACCCAGGCTCCCCTCTGCAGAATCTTTTAACTCTGCTAGAGATGTTTAAACATTTCCAAGAAGTGTTTGTGGGACTTGATTACTTCTTAATGAAAAATATATAAATGAGATGATATCTCGGTCACCACAGAGTAGGAGCAAAGCCTATCGAAAGTAATAAATAGTTGAGACTATCTATATCCAGTTACGGAACAGTCCTAAGAGCTATCCTAAGTAAACAGCATACTGTCCGTGCCAGGGATCAGCAAACTTTTTCTGCAAAGGGCCAGATAGTAAATATTTAAGGCCGTGTGGGCCAGGTGGGTTCTGTCACAACTACTTAGCCCTGCGCTTGTACTGTGAAAGCAGCACAGACACTATGTACGAGAATGAGCATGCCTGCTTCAATAAAAACTTATGCATGGATCCTGAAATTGGAATCTCATAAAACTTTCACACATCATGAGGTATTATTCCGATTTTTTTCCTCAACCACATAGAAGTGTAAAAAATAAAAACCAACCCTATTAGCCTGTGATCTGGAAAGAAAAACAGGCAGTGGACTGGCTGGATTTCGGCCCGGTGGACTGTGGTCTCTGACCCCCTGCCCCATTCGCATCTGCAACACTGGAATGGTCAGTGAAGAGGAACGTCGGGACTGACAGGAAAGGATCACTGTGGTAAAAGTGGCTTTTGGATCACGGGTGCCAAAGACAGGAAAGATCAAACAGCTGATAGCATGTTAATTACAGGTTTCCATTTCCTGGGATTAAGGAGATTCTGCTTTAACCTTGTCGACTTAATAACGGTCCAGTATAAATGAAGACTACTTCCCTCCCCAAAAGTAAAATTATTTCAGAGGTAAAAATGAATGAAGATCATGTCTCTTTTCAGACAAATGCATCCCTAATGTATCCTTACAAATGTATCCTTAATGGATACAGTGGCTCCAAACCTTTAAACAAAGGTGTCAGTTTTGTACTTCCATAATGTGTAATGTAGCCTTTGTGCATTTATTTGCCTTTCCTCTGGCTTAATGCCTGGTGATACGGAAACAGAAGGGAAAATATAGATCCTAAGTCCAGGCTCCCATGGCCTGCTATCCATTCAAATCACCCAGAGGTATTTACATTACATTTAGATTTTTGTACTCTTTCTCAAATATCCTAAATCAGATATAATCACGAATGCTTATTGTAAAAAGCTCCCAGATATCAGACTCACTAATAGGGATTCAAAGTTCGGATACTATTGCCTTTGGTTATGAGCATTGCTTGAAACGACCAATTTAAAGACAATTCCGACATGTTCTGTGCTAAAAGGTCAATCCTATAAGCAGCAGTTGCATGGAGAAAAGAGAAGCTGTCCTCGTTTTTGGTGTACATGTCATACATGCACATGTTAATCAAATAAATCAAATAAATGAGGGCTACAATCTCCCGACAGGTGGGCCAGCCTTTGTATAAGTAAGGACACTAGCTCCCCCTGGTGTTCGGCTTTTGTAAGGACTCCCTGAGGGTGCAAAACCAGAAAAGTGACGAGTTCAAGAACCGACAACTTGGCTTTTCCTGGAAGAGAAACTCTCACGTCCGAACCAAAATTATTTCAGTGACTACGTATTTCCTAGAGGGAAAACTGGAGAGCAAAAGTGATATCCCAGAACACTTTATCTGTAAAGGCTTTTTAAATAGAGTTCAGCGAATATTATGCAGAGAAGATACACGTTGTGGCCACGTATTTATATTCTTTATAGACCTTTCCAGCAACTCAAGAAAAGCCCGGCAACTATCCTAGCAACGTCACCCCTAGAATTCAACCAAAGCCGTAAGTTCCTTCCCAACACGGACAACTCCTGTTCTAAGATCTGTCTTTGCAGGTGAGGTCCAGACTCACGCACGCCTGTGTGACAGCACCTGACACCAACCAGGCATTTGCACCTTCACATGTCCTCAGTGGAACCCCCGACCCTCCTCCCCAAACCTGCTCCTCCCCAAATCCTATTGGCTTTACTTTCTAAATATAGCCAGAACCTGCTTTCGCCAACTCTACCAGGACCCCTGATCTAAGCCAACAGCATCTTAGCTGGATTACTGCAATAATCATCTAGCTGGTTTGCCCAATTCCACTTTTGCTTTAATTTTCCTGCTTTAAATTTCCATATAGAAGCCTTACGATACTTTTTTTTTTTTTTTTGAGAGTGCATGGGAGTGGGGGGTGGGGCAGAGGAAAGGAGGGAGGGAGGGGGCAGGGGAGGGACGGAGAGCGGGGGGGAGAGAGAGAGAGAGAGAGAGAAATAGAATCCCAAGCAGGCCCCACACTCAGCACTGAGCTCGATGTGGGGCTCGATCCCACGACCCTGGGATCACAACCTGAGCCAAAATCAAGAGTCTGACGCTCACCCGACTGAGTCACCCAGGCGCCCCACAATAATCCTTTCAAGGCACAAGTCAGACACGATCACATTTAAAAACCTAAAATCCTGGGCGCCTGGGTGGCTCAGTCGGTTGAGCATCCGACTTCTGCTCAGGTCACGATCTCACGGTTCATGAGTTCAAGCCCCTCGTTGGGCTCTGTGCTGACAGCTCGGAGCCTGGAGCCTGTTTCAGATTCTGTGTCTCCCTCTCTCTCTGCCCCTCCCCTGCTCATGCTCTGTCTCTCTCTCTCTCATGCTCTCTCAAAAATAAACATTTAAAAAAATTTTTTAAAAATAAATAAATAAAATAAAAACCTAAAATCCTTAACAATGGGTTCTTCATGCACTGCCTGCTGCTACTGTTTCCTCCCTTCCTCCTGCCACTCTAGCACTGGCCTTCGAACTGTTCCTTGAAAACACCAGCCTCTTACCTTAGCATCAATTGTTCCCTTTCCCTGGCACACCCGTCAGTTTGGTTTCTTCCAAGTCTTCCTGCGGAGGCATTCCTGACCATCCTACCCAACACAGTCCTTGTTTCTACTCTTTACCCTGAAAAAAAAGTTATAGAAGTATTTGTTTTCCCTCATTCACTATGTCTCCTCCCTTGGTACGTGACGGTGGCAGGTGTTTTGTGCACTGCTCGATTCCCAAGGCGTTGAGTAGGGCTTGGCATGTGGTAGGTGGGGCTCCCAAAATACTGTTGAGCGAACAAATGAGTTCTTCCTTTTGCATCGGCTTTTTCTTTCTTTCATTTTCCCCCACTGGCTTTTTC
This sequence comes from Panthera tigris, assembly GCF_018350195.1. Taxonomy (NCBI): domain Eukaryota; kingdom Metazoa; phylum Chordata; class Mammalia; order Carnivora; family Felidae; genus Panthera; species Panthera tigris. The sequence continues at coordinate 49,130,906 of NC_056673.1, read as the reverse complement.
AAGGGGGAAAAAAAAAGCCATCTATTGACAATTACAGCTCAAGACAGTCTGGTGTCGCTGCAAAGAAGCTGGGTGGCCCTGGGACGCTGAAAGCCCTGGGATCCAAACCTAGTGGCCCAAGAGCTAAGTCTCCAATGGTCCAGCAGGGGGAGCTCTACATGGGTGAATCAGCTTAAGGGCAAAAACGTAGGTCCAACGGAGACTAAACAGTGGGAAGAAATTACCAGGAGGGTAGGTAGGCCGATGGAAGCCTGAGTTTTCACAATACTGCTGGAGCAGATTTTGTTTTAACTTAACCTATTTTCCAGTAGACTTTTTTTTTTTTATGATGACTTTTTTTGTTTTTGTTTTTGTTTTTAAATGCCTCCTCGGGAGCAAGGGCTTTTCTGGATACTGAATCTCTTTTTTTTTTTTTTTTTTTTTTGGTGCTAAGACAAAGTGCTCGGACTGATTTCTCTGACTTTGAGCAACCCCAGATGGCCCCACTCAAATAGAAAAGGGGTTGAAAGAAAGTTTAATCTTTTACAACCCCTTCTATAAACAATCTGGGGGAAAAAATCGGTTAGGTTTCTGGCTTGTGGTATTTTACTTCTTAGGAGGTCATGCGGCAGAGGCAAAACAAAGCACAATTCGAAATGAGGGAGATCTGGACCCGTTTTGTCTTTGCCACGGGTGCTACCGTGCACAAGTTTACTTAGCTACCGCGGCCTTGTTTCATCACGTGTGAACTGAGCAGCATGCACGTTATTACTAACACTTGACGATTCCGCATTCCAAGCATAAAAGCACATTTAAAGGCCATACCAGGCCCTTGGTAACGGGAGGGGGTGAACAACCAAAACCAAAACCAATGCCACGGAAGGGAACAGCCAGACCTGCGGGCCAGTCAACACCGAACGCGAAGGCCCTTAGCAGTGTTCACACCCCGGAAGACCCGCGTCCCCTGAAACAGCCTTTCCCGTTCGTGCCTCCTGGTGCCGCCTCGCAGGCTTAGAAACCCGCCCGAATCTACAGCCACGAGCCCCGAGCCGCGCGGAGCCGGGGAGCACGTGCAGCGTGGCCTCCGGGCCGGAGATGCAGCCACCCAGGACGAGAAGACAATGTTCTTTTTCAGACCGAGGACGGGTTGCAACTGGGCTAAACTGTGCGCTCCAACCTCAGTCCACGTGCCCCCTTGTGCACGTGCTCACGTGCCTCCCAGGCACGGCAAGGTGACACCCGGGGCCCGCGCTCTACGCGCACTGGACGGTGCCGCTCTCGCTGGTCCCCAGAACCGCGCGAGGGGCGCCCACGCGGCCTCCGGGCGCCGCCGCGCACACGCGCCCCCGAGCCCGCTCGCTCGCTCGCTCGTTCGCACTCACGGCTCCGCCGCCGCTCGCCGCGCCGATCCGCCGGCCTTCCCGCGGCTGCTGCGCCCCCACTCCCAGGAGGCCTCGCTGCGGGCCGGGGGCGCGCGGGGACGGCCGGGGGCGCGGGTTGGGGACGCGCCGCGCGAGCTCGCGGCGGCGGGGCGGGGCGGGGCGGGGCGGGGCGCCGCGCGGGTCGGGGAACCGGACAGCGCCGCCGGGGGGTTACGGGGTGGAACGGCGCCGCCGTTCGGGTTGCGGACGGGACAGCGCCGCCTCGGGGGAGGGGCGGGGGGTGCAGCGCCGTCGCGGCCCGCGGCCACCACCTGTGCCCCCCAGCCACCCGGCGCGGCACCCCGGGGTGCGGAAAGGAGACACGGGTCGAGCCCGGGGGCCCGCGGGCTCCAGAGGACCGGCCGGACGAGGCCACGTTCTTCTGTCCAGCCGTCACCGTTACAAGGCTTTCCGGACTAACCTGTCGACACTTAATCCTTCTCTTGACCAGAGAGACTGCTAGTCACTCAGGCGACAACGTGAACAGCATTTCAGATGCACTGATTTCTAGCACTGTGTTTAGACGGCGAACAAATCCATTCTCTTTACTCTTACCTTGTTCGTTCGGCATTGCCAAAGCAAAGTCTCTGGATTTCTGTGTTACTGAGTGCAAAATCATTTCGCAAAACAAGATTTGTTCGTAGTACGTACAATTTCCTTGCAGTCAACAAATTCTATTTTTTAATTTAACGCTAGGAAACCGTCTAAAAGTACAATGCGGGAGCGCCTGGGTGGCTTGGTCGGTTAGGCGTCCGACTTCGGCTCAGGTCACGATCTCTCGCGGTCCGTGAGTTCGAGCCCTGCGTCGGACTCTGTGCTGACAGCTCAGAGCCTGGAGCCTGTTTCCGATTCTGCGTCTCCCTCTCTCTCTGCCCCTCCCCTGTTCATGCTCTGTCTCTCTCTGTCTCAAAAATAAACAAACGTTAAAAAAAATTTTTTTTAAAGTACAATGTGATACTATACACTTAATTGATGATCGCTGAATAAGTCCCTGTCACATGAAATTTGTCCAACTTGTAAAGGACTGAATGATTGGATTCTTTACTAGAAGCCTTTTTTCCTGGTCAGTGCAAGGTAGGTACAAATGGATTTTATATCTTCTCCAAATAACTGCAACCCCTAACTGACACACCTAGCCAAATCTGAATTTGTAGGTTTGTAATCCTTGCTGACCTACAGCACTAAACCCGTCCCAACCTTGTAGGTAAACGGAGGAAAACTGAACAGACCGGACAATAGGACATTTTTCAAGGAGGAAATAAAACCTGTAACAACCGGTAAAAGTCCACACTCCCTTTAACTGTCTTTTCATATTAGAATGACCAAGCGTTCTCTCTCCAATTAGTTTAAAATTTTTTTAATGTCTTATTCTTGAGAGAGAGAGAGAGAGAGAGAGAGAGAGAGGGGCAGAGCATGAGCAGGGGAGGGGCAGAGAGAGGGAGACAGAACCCAAAGCAGGCTCCAGGCTCCAAGCTGTCAGCACAGAGCCCGAAGTGGGGCTCGAAGCCACAAACCATGAGATCATGACTTGAGCCAAAGTCCAGTGCTTAACCAACAGAGCCACCCGGGCGCCCCACTCTCCAATTAGTTTCAACATAAATCACCATTTTCTAAATGACCTTATGAGCTTTAATCAAGTAAGAAAATGAATTGTAGCCAGGAAAACCATTGATGCAATTATAAAATGTGCTTTAAATCACACTATAATAAATAACAGCAAAAAAATTTAGGGTCGAAAGATCGAAATGTTTAATTACCCAGAAGTTTTACCCTTGAGGTTAAGATGGGAACATGAGAAATGCAGTCTCCTCACCAGCATTCAGTTAAATGATCTGCCGTAATTTCTGGGTTTCCAGGATACATTGATCTCTCAGAGGAGACGTGTCAAGTCTGTGGTTTTCAACCTGTTCCCCGCTGAGGAAATCCAGCTGACGTCCCCAGCCCTGCAGGCCATCATGGGCCAACAGGTAACCGCATCACGGCCTCCCCCTACTCAAGTAAACACTTCCCAGTGCAGAGAAGGGAGGGAGACACTATTGTGGGAATAAACCCGACACCTGCTCTGAGCCTACAGGCAAAGTGCAACACTCACAAACCTAAGGGCCGTTGTAGCAAATCATGCGCAAGACCCCTCACAAATCCTATGTCTGTTGTAGTACAAGTTCCGCTATCTTCACTTGTAACTAGTGAGAAGTCACGTTCTATTTTATGTTTATGTATTTTGCGCGCGAGAGAATTCGAGCAGGGGAGGGTCAGAGAGAGAGACTATCCCAAGCAGGCTCTGCACGACGTTGAGATCATGAGCCCAAACCAAGCCGCTTAACTGAGCCAGCCAGGTGCCCCAGGAGGTCACCTTTAATAAGCTGCCGAAAACCCAAGTGTGCCATTGCGTCCTTGAGGCTCGAGCCGACAACCAGCAAAGAATAAAAGGAGAGCAGGCAGCCCCCGTCTGGAAGGAGAGGCCACAGGTAAGGGATCGAGTAGAGCCGGCCTGGGTGCAAAGGAGGGAGTCCCTCCTCCAGGAAACAAACCAAGTGTCAGCCCCCGGAAATGACGTGCCTTGGAAATCCGTTCTCAGGACACAGGCAGCAGTTTTTAGAATATTTACTTACTTATCTGCTAGTCCCGGCTCTCTCGAGACCTAAGCATATTTGAAGAATGGAAACGATGTGCTCCCTACCACAGGCCAGGCTATCGAGACAGAGGAGTTTATAGTCCCTATCATTCACAATGCTAAAATGGGGTGCCTGGGTGGCTCAGTCATTTCAGCGTCCGGCTCTCGATCTCAGCTCAGGTCTGCCTCATGATCTCACGGTTTGTGACTTCGAGTCCCGTGTCGGGCTCTACGCTGACCGCATGCAGCCTGCTTGGGATTCTCTCTTTTCTTGCTTTTCCCCCACTCGCACACAGTGTCTCTCAAAATAAATAAACATTAAAAAAAATAAGCCTCATTTCAAAGTTCAGGTGCTTTCAAGAAGGTTCCATCCTGTTACCTGACACCGGGCAGAATCGGTAAACAGTGTATTCTAACGAAGTACTCCGTCCAAATGAAAGCAGAGGCTGCAAATGTTTATTTTAATTACTCCTATGTGAAGTGAAGGTCCTTATTTTTGGACAACAGCAAGGCATTTTATTATCCACTCTTTCCATTCCTTAAAGGCGTCCACGGGTTTCGGTAAATCCACGGTTCCCTCACGACTGCGCTTCGTACTGACTCCGGGGCTGTCCGACTCGTCCTCGATCCACCTTACCAGCGCCTTGAAAAACACAAGCCAGACGCACATTTTAACAAATCGGAGCAAGACAGTTTTAGGCTAGAGAAAAACACGGCCTTCAAAATCACGTTATCGCAATCAGTGACTTCAGTTGCCCCAGGGAGATGTTCCGTTTGATAAAGATGTTTGTGCACATGAAACAACACTGGGTGAAAGAGCGTTTACCTCCAACGCACACGCTAGGATTACGAGTGATGGTCAGAGTGTGCCGGGGGGGGGGGGGGGGAAGACCAGAGAGAAAGACACCCCTCACGGGTTTTTGCTGGGCGGCAGGGGTAGGCTTTCCTCGGCTCGCCAGATGTCCCACGGGGCACCGGGCGCGTGCTTTTAACCCGATGCGGAAGCGGGCACGTCTGCAAGTGTGCACAGAGGCGCAGGTGGACGCACGTATGTAAAGCCACCTGCACGCGGGGTCCCACCCACCAGGAGTCCCGCGATGGCCACTGACACGTTCGTGGGCACGTGTGGACACACGTACGCGCACACGCATCCTGAGATTCGGTACCTCCCCTCTTCCTTCTTAAAGAAACCCATCCTCTCCTCCCAGTGAATTGCATACCCCTGTCCCACATTTGGAAAGAGAAACTATCTCTATGCATTTTCTGTAGCTGTCAGAAACGAACCCGGCCGCACGCATCAACGTTTACTGTTCTGCAACAAGTCAAGCTCTCCTGGCCTTAGGGAATGGGAAGTACAGATTACCTCCTTCACCATTTCTCACTCAACGACAAGTGTAAGGCTCTCCGGGGCCAGGCAGTTTTTAATGAGATTTCTTTGCAGGGTTTTCTTTTTTTGTAACCACAGCTTCCTGCTTATCTTTGCACTAATTTCCTCTGATAAATTATAGTTCCAGAGAAGGGCCTAATAGAAAATGGTAGTTTGCTACTTATATAACCACTTCCCCCTTTTGTTCTTCCCCTCATTTACTTTGTATCTTTCTATTATGTTGAAGCCAATGGCACACTGCAACTTGCGTAAACAGATGGGGCAAAGGTTGAGGGGGCGCCGGTCGGCTTCTTCCAAGTGGTTGGAGCCCTGCATTAGGCATGCGAGCCACTGGCAGTGTCGGAGTCCAAATATGTGTCCGATCTCATGGGTTAAAGTCTGCAAGACATTCACATCAAAGCTTTATGGCGCCACCGTCATCAGTGGGTTAGCCCTTCCTTCTTTTTCTTGCTTTTCCAAGAAACAAGGGTAGGGGAGGCAACTCCCTTACCATCATCACCAAAACTTCAACCTGCCCCCAAACTTAATCCTTCATTTCCCTACTCACACTGCCTTCCTTCCTAGACTTAATTTCTTAAGTATACCTGCAGCCGGGTTGCCCAGCCTTGAGACCCCTGACGTATTGGGTAGGATCATTCTTTGTGTGTGTGTGTGGCGGGGGGGGGGGGAGAACAGCAGTCCTGGGCGCTGTAGGATACTTAGCACCATCCACAGCCTCTACTCAACTGGGCCAACCAGAAACGTCTCTAGACCTTGCCAAAAAGTCCCCGGGGGGGCAAGATCATCCCAGCCTGAGAGCCATGCTCCAGACAAGTGGGACACTTGTTACGATTCAGATTCTGGGTCCTTTCTCCCAGGGACGCTGAGTCCGTAGGTTTGGAAGGAAGGGGGCTCCCGTCTCCACGTTAACGAGCACACCAGCGGATGCTGATGCAGGGTACACACTCGGAAAACACTGTTCCAGGCAGTGTAGCTCTCAAACCTGAAGAGGTGGCTAGGAATGAAGGCAGAACTTCCCAGCTGCAGGAAATGCCTATGTCTCCAGCTAAGGAAAAGGGGAAAAATCAGGAAACAGGCTCTCCAAAGAGCACGAGTTGGGGAGATTAATCAGGAGCTGTCAGTGGAGCTAACCTCAGTAGAAGGTAGCCTGGGGCCCAAGAGGAAGCCATTCTCAAGACACCTGCCAGCAGAGGCCCTCCAAGAGCGGCTTTACTTGATGACCACAACTTCAAAGAGTCAGTTACTTACTCATACCAGACTTCTGGAATTGAACTAGTGGTGAGGATGTGGGGCTGTACATAACTGAGGCTGTACATAACTAACAGGGCATAATTCCAGCACAGATACTGTAAATGTCACTATCAGTAAGGTATCCATTTAAATTGTTTTTATTGGTAATTTCAGGCAAACACGATGTCCATCAAAAGCATACGAATGATACAAATTCATTTATCATATTACCTTAAGGACTGCTGACATACAATGTAGGGAATTAAGAGCTCTTTGGGGCGCCTGCGTGGCTCAGTTGGTTAAGCGTCCGACCTGATCTCGGCTCAAGTCACGATCTCACAGTTTCGTGAGTTCGAGCCTCTCATCGGGCTCTGCGCTGGCAGCGTGGAGCCTGCTTGGGATTCTGTCTCTCTCTCTGCCTCTCTGTCTCTCTCTCAAAAACAAATAAATAAACATGGCGGGGGGGGGGCGGGGAAGAGCTCTTTAAAAAATACTCCTGTTGGATTTTTTTTTTTTTTTTCAACAACTCACCTTACAGGAACGAAGCAGCAGAACACTGGTCACTTGAGGAGTGTAATAGTTATCGAAAACTGCATAGTCACTCGAGGATCCTTTCTGCAGCTTGCTCACTCTGCCTTCGTAGCGGGAGCTGTAAAAATCACTGCCATACCTGGCAAAGCTGAATATCCCCACACCTACAAAAGGAGGACAAGCAGCAAGAGAACGGGAGCAAGATTCCTGAAGGACAAACCAAGAGGAGAGCCCGCCCGGGCGTCTCGTCTGCGCTCCCATGTTCCCACGGTCTCATGTGCTTGAGGTTTGCCAAGACAGAGGTGGCCGTCGGCCCCGGGTTTCCCTACCCAAGTCTGCCGCTGCTGTCCAATTTGCCCTGCCCTGTAAAACACAAAGGGCTCGAGGTCCAAATTCTCGAGAAATCGGGAGTTCCAGAGGTTTTTGTTCCCCACGGAAGAAGTCTTTTTTTTCCCCAGAATAGTCCAAACCAAGTACTCCAAGAGGAACGTTGAAAAATGGACAACACACACCCATGACCTCACTCTTATTTTTTTTTAAGTTAATTTATTTATTTTTAGAGCAATAGAGACAGAGCACGCGGAGGAGGGGCAGGCAGAGGAGGAGAGACGGAATCCCAAGCAGGCTCCACGCCATCAGCACAGAGCCCAAGGCGGGGCTCGATCTCACGGACTGTGACATCACGACCTGAGCCGAAACCAAGGGTCGGACGCTTAACTGACTGCGCCACCCAGGCGCCCCAACTTTACTCTTTAAGAACACGACAAACGTGGGCACTTGGGTGGCTCAGCCGGTTAACCGTGTGACTCTTGGTTTCGGCTCAGGTCACGATCTCACGGTTTGTGGGATCGGGCCCCCCGTCGGGCTCTGCGCTCACAGCATGGAACCTGCTTGGAATCCTCTCTCCTTCTCTCTCTGCCCCTTATCAGCTCGTGCTCTCTCTGTCTCGGTCTCAAAATAAATAAATAAATAAACTTACAAAAAAAAAAAAAAAACACAATAAACAGATCTCTAGGTCCTGTGTGTCGGGGAGAGTTCCTGGATGTCCCTGCTAACAGGCTGAGGAAAACCACCGTGCGACTGCCCTGATGCTTGGAGACCATGCCTGAGACCACGCCTACAGACAGACCCTCTCCCCTCCTGCCCTTCCTCGCTCACAACACAACTGTACTATGTGGCTGCCGTCGGGTGACCAGAATAAACACCCTTGTAACTGACTTCCTGTTACCCTGAGGCTCGTAGCAACCACCTCTGCACAGGTGGAGAACAGGCTTTGCTGCACAGCTCGTTCTAAAGGGCACGGCTTTATGACGGCACTTGTTGACATGATCACTTTTATTTGTCTCTTTCAGGTGTTACTTGAAAGTAATAAGGATTTTTTTTTTTTTTTTGTCAAAGAAATGAATTCACAGTAAGTCTGTCCAATCCAACCTGATCCAAAGAGAATGCTCCTCACCCCACCCTTGGAAAATGTCGCCTCGTATTTGATATTGAGAGAGAGAGAGAGAGAGAGAGAGAGAGAGAGAAAGAGCACATTCTGAAAGTTAAGAAAACACTGAATCTATTCATGTCACGGCTGACCTCCTCTGTCCTCTTGCCAAGGAAGTGTGAGCATATTTCATTATAATACCTCTAGTGAGAACATTCCTCCTGATAATCCTACAAATGGAAGGTTATTTTCTTTAGTAATTAAATATTTCTCCGTTTTAAAATACCCATCTTCGTAAACTTGGAGAGAACAGTCACTTGTAGCAAGATACTGTCTCACTGCCTGGCCCATCAGTCCTGCAAGCCTGTATCTTCTCTGAGGCCATGCAGCAGTTAAGAAACTTACTTAAAAAGGGGGTGGGGGGTGGGCTGCCTGGGTGGCTCAGGCGGCTCCTGGCTCCTGTTGGTGAGTTCGAGCCCTGTGTCAGGCTCTGGTACTGACAGCTGGGAGCCTGGAGCCTACCGGGTTGTGTGTGTGTCTCTCTCTCTGCCCCCTCCCCCACTCATGCACACGCGTGCGCTCTGTTTCTCTCAATAAATAAACACTAAAAAAAAATTTTTTTAAAGGGAGGGCGGGGGGGGGGGAGTTAAAGTAGAAACATTTTGGGAAAATGCCTCCTGCCCTCTTGAAATGCATAAGATGCATCAGCTGGCAATGTCCAGATAAATTGTTTTACATTTTTAAAGTTTCTGTCTCTGTCAGGTAAATAATAAAAGGGGACATAAAAGTTTAGCTCGTAAAAATTTACTTCTGACAGAAAGACAGCTCATCCAAAAGTCAGAAAGACAGCAGTGACCAGAGTCTCCAGGAGAGTATGCCGACTGGGGAGGGGGCGCCATAGGAATGTAAATGGAGAAACCCCCATGAAGGAGTAAGGGGGATGAACAGGTTCTGTGGTGCCCTGGGTCCCCCCCCTCCCCCGACCCGATCAATGTGTCAGAGATGGAGATACCTAACAAAGAAACATTTGTGAAAGACCGAGAACACCTAGACAGTCCACAAACTGGAACTCAGAATAGGGACAGTCCCAGGTACCTATTCCCCACCGCCACGTTGCTAACAGACAACCACTCCCCTTAGTGCATTGGACTGTCCCCCTCCAACTTGTCAGATCCTAGGGGACGAAGGTAGAGAGATGACAGCAAAAAGGGAGTGGTGCGGAGGAAAGAAGTGGACAGACGGGAAGAAGAAAAAAAATTAGGCAAAAATAGGATTTGCTTCCAGATCCTTTCCTACCCCCAGTATCACCATGCAGAAGCCCTGGTGAGTCAAGGTGACTACATCTTAAATCAAAACCTGGAGTCGACTTTTTTACAAAAATAAAATAACAAGACGTCATGAGACACAGGACAAGAAGCACACACCTGTACATCAGCCTATAGTTTCCTGTCTATATGAGAGAACTAAGAATTGAAAAGCAACCAGCAAGACTTTCACTTACGTTAACGACAGTTCAAACATCCTTACTGGACTTCATTCACCTTGCTACCCAGTTTCGGACACCTACTGTCTGCTGTGCTGAACGCCTTATGTATATGCCAGGCATATATACACAGTTTACGTATCCACACTGTTTATGTATCAGCACTGTTAGGTAACCCATCGCAAAAGGGCTCTCCGAAATAGGTATTGTTAGGGGCGCCTGGGTGGCTTAGTCAGTTAAGCCTCCGGCTCTCGACTTTGGCTCAGGTCACGATCTCACGGTTCCTGAGTTCAAGCCCCACATCAGGCCCTATGCTGACAGTGTGCGGTCTACTGGGGATTCTCTCTCTCCCTCTGCTCCTTCCCCCACAAAATAAATACATAAACTTAAAAAAAAATCGGTATTATTGGCCTCAAGGTCACGTAGGTAGTGAATGGCTGAGCGGGGCAGGGACCCAGGTCATCAGAATCTATCCACAGCACATTTCCCACACCAGCATGATGCTCCAGAAATACCATACAGCCTTTAGTACCAACATTATAACTGGCTGGAACTTTTTCCCTCTATCAACATCTTCCAGTAATCTCAAGTTGAGGATATTTCTACCAATAATGTCAAAAAGGAGTACCATCTGTCAGAGAGGCCTGTCCAAAGACAAAATTCCAGGAGTCTCTTGGGTAGAGATCAATCATCGTTATTCCCACAATACAGAAGGCGTCTTCAGGTTTCTTCTTTTTTAAGAACTTCAGGATGTGCCCTATTTAAAAAGGGATGCGTGTGTGAGATACGTACATCCATACATGTCTCTCCATATACACCTATGTATAGATCTCCTGTACTCAGTTCAAATTGTAAAGCTGTTTAATTTACCTGCGTGAATTTGTAGGTTTTGTGTGTTATCATTGACTCTAAAGGAACACCTCGTGGCAGAGACAGGAACTGGTTCCAGGAGTTTCACTGTTAAGCCGTAGAAAAATGCTTCACAGTAACCCTTGAGCCATTTAATATATTCTTCACTGATAATTCTGGTGTTGCCTAGAGAGCCTGTAAGGTGGAAGAACATGTAAAGTCAGACTCGAAGATGATTAAAACATTCAGTCTTTTTTTTTTTTAATTTTTTTTTAACCTTTATTTATTTTTTTGAGACAGAGAGAGACAGAGCATGAATGGGGGAGGGTCAGAGAGAGAGGGAGACACAGAATCCGAAACGGGCTCCAGGCTCTGAGCTGTCGGCACAGAGCCCGACGCAGGGCTCGAACTCACAGACCCTGAGATCACGACCTGAGCCAAAGTCGGACGCTCAACCGACTGAGCCACCCAGGCACCCCAAAACATTCAGTCTTTACCTCAGTCTCTAATTAGAAATCTGAAATTAGAAGCAAATGGGACTCTAAATCTTTAATAAACCTCTATCACTCATTGATGTGAATATGAATTAGAAAGAAACAAAATGTCCTCTTTTAAGGCAATTTGGGTACAACGCTTCCACCACTGTGATGAATGTCAGAAATGATCATGGGGCGCCTGGGTGGCTCAGTCGGTTGAGCATCCGACTTCGGCTCAGGTCATGATCTTGCAGTTCGTGAGTTCGAGTCCCGCGTTGGGCTCTGTGCTGACAGCTCAGAGCCTAGAGCCTCCTTCGGATTCTGTGTCTCCCTCTCTCTCTGCCTCTGGCCCCTCTCTCTCTCAAAAAGTAAATAAACATTAAAAAAACGTTTTTTTTTTAAAAAAAGATCATAAAAGCTGCCCACTTAAATGATATCAGCAACCCAGGCTGTCCCTGGCGACAGCCCCATCGCAAACCAAACAAATCCAGCCCGTTACCGATGCACACCAATGCACTGTATATAAATACTGCGTTTGTCGGGAGACGGTGCCTTTCTGTAAGGATCACTGAAAAACTGTTCAAAGTCTTGGGGAGCCTCAGGATGGGAGATGATCCAATCCGATTGCGAATGCAAGGTAATGGGTCCGAAGAGATCATGGTCTGGCTTGAAGGCTTCGTTCAGCAAACGCCTTTCCCCGGCATCTAACTTCTCATACTGTGACACAAGCCTTGGGTTCTCCGAGATGAGAGCTGTTTTTAGTGTATGTTCAGAGTGCCGTACTGTTTCCATCTACCAGAAAAACACAAGGAATCAAATATACAATGCATATCCATACAGGTGACTTTAATCTACCTACCCTCCACCTGCATGTATAATCTCTCCCTAGAATGGAAAAACGGATTGCTTTCTTTTTAATTCACACCAAACAACGGGTTCCCCCCCCCTTCCCATTTCCAATCAATTTCCTGGGGAGAGGATCTGAAAAAGTGAAAAGAAAAATCATGAAATTCATCCCTTCTTCTCTTAAAGAACCTGCTCCCGTTATAAAAACCATAAGAGAATGACCTGATTGCCTACTTCCTTCTGTCATTTGGGTAACAATATTACAAACTGAGTCATCAGGGCCACATGAAAAATACTCAGCCTTTCCAAGGTGAGTCAGAGATGTTCCAGACCACACAAAAAAGAGAACTGATGTAAATCCTGCCCATTTCTGTAATTTAACTGCAGGCTCCTAATAGATCTCAGTCACTGAAGTTTACTGCCTCAAAGTCATGTCACCCTGGGGAAGACACCAGGTGACTAATCAAAAGCCAGACTCACAATGACAGGTCTCTTCCATTCACATCGTGTTCCTCTGTATAGCTGTCATCCTTCCTTCTGAGTGTGTCAAACAGCTGCTTCACCATAAGGCTTTTTGAGTTAGAAAAGGAAAAAAAAATTAAACTTCGCTGTCTGGAACCTATTATATTTGCTTTTATTTTTAAAAATTTTTTTTAAATCTTTATTTTTGAGAGAGAGAGAGAGAGAGAGAGAGAGAGAGAGAACAAACAGGGGACGGGCAGAGAGAGGGAGACACAGAATCTGAAGCAGACTCCAGGCTCTGAGCTGTCAGCACAGAGCCCCAGGCCGGGCTCAAACGCACAGAGAGTGAGATCATGCCCTGAGCCGAAGTTGGATGCTTAACCGACTGAGCCACCCAGGCGCCCCCATATTTTCTAATTATCTGGATGTTTACAGTTTAATGATTGACAATTGATGGGAAATTTTCAGCTAACGTCCGTTCTGGCTGGACACCAGAATCCTGGGGTTCCAGAGTGTGGAAGAAATTCTCAAACAGAGGTCACTCTTGTCAAAGCTCCGATATGTGCAGACGCTCGTCCTCGCTGCTCCACACCTGGGCTGAAGTTCCAAGACACCAAACAAAATGTGCCCTTCTGTATTCTACCTACCTTTAAGGAGGAAGGCTCCCATTGAAGTCTTTGTCTTACAAGGACTGGCATGCTTGGGCCTGGCCGAGAAAGTGCTGTGCCGGGCGCCTTCACCCTAATATTGAAAAGGCAGTGTGAAAAGTCGGCCTTCGGCCGGCCTCCCAGGTCTCCTCTGGCCGGAGCCGCGGGAGGCCGAATAGGATCGCTTCAGCGGGCTGGAGGCCTGCAGTGCTGAGTGCCAAAACCAGCACATCCTGCGCAAACCTGGACAAGTTGGTTACCCCAGCTGGTTGCTATAGCAACCCGCACCTTGGGCTGGGCCCCAAAGCGACCGCAACCAGGTCGCTGGCCGGGGTGGGGTGGGGGGATCCCCCGGGGACTCTCGCTTCGACTTTCCGCCTGCCCCGGAGGAAGCCTCCGCAGAGGCCAGGCCTGGCTCCCAGGAGACGCCCCCGCCCCCGCTGTCTTCCCCTGCTTCCGCCGCAGCGGCCTCGCCCACAGCCTCATCCCTTCCCACCCACCGCGACCGTCCCCCGTCCCCTCCAACCAGGATCCCAGCCCGGGAGGCCACGGCCCGGATCTGACGTTTCCACCGCACGACCCTCACCCGGCCGGGCCTAGACACCGCCCGCCTCCCTCGGCCGCTACGGCGCGCCAGCACGACGCGCCCTTCGCCGTGCCACGCCTTCCGCCCCCCGCCCAACCAACACGGCGCCACGCCCCGCCCATCGCACCACGCACCGCTCCGCCGCGCCACGCCCCTTCGCGCGCGCTCCACGCCCTGCCACGCCCCCACGTCGCACGCCACGCCCCGTAGCGTGAGGCTGTCTCGCAGGCGCGGAGCCCACGTCGGATGAGGGGTCGCGGTCCCCCTCTCTGCGACTGGGGGCGGTCGGCGAGGGGTCACGAGGCGTCGAAGTCAGTCCCCACGGTCGCCTTCTGTCCCCCGGCCCCCCGATGGCCCCTCAAGGGCCGCCCCCGGGGCAGCTGGGGCGGGGGGGCCCTGCTGGACATCGTGTCACGCGGCCGCGGTTGCCCGCGTGGCGCGTGCCGGGGACCTCGGGTTTGAGGAGCGTCCTCGGCGTGACCGATGTAACCGACCGGGTCCAAAATAAGTCAGCCGTGGCCGCAGGTTGACGCACAGCCTGGGCGCGCGCCCCGGTGCCGTCACCCTCTGGACTTTCCCTTCTTTGGCCGCGGCGCCGGCAGCGGCTTCCGCGCGGGCCGCGACCGCGAATCGCAGGTGGCGGGCGGCGCGGAGGCGGGGACCGGGCGACCCCGGCAGGGTTTCTGTCCACCCGGGGATGCCTCGCTTGGTGCTTCGCTGGTGCTGAAAAGGCCCAAAGGCGTGTGCCGGAGACAAGTAGAAAAAAGGCGCGGGCGGGCGCTGGGACTGAATTAGCTGTGTGGTCTTGGGTAGGCCGGTTGACCTCTCTGGGCCTCAGGGGGTCTCCTGTGGGAAGGTGGCGGGAGGGAGCTCTGATCCCTGAAGCCCCTTCAGCCCTGGGAAGTTGCATGTGAACGCAGAGGATCCCCTGGCCCACCCCTCTACAGCCCCTTTGTGTCCCAGTGTCGGTGGTCAGGCGCTAGTGCCCCCTAGGGCTGCCAAGGACAAAAGCCAACCTAATCCCCATCCCCTCTCCCTTCAAGGGTGTGCGCGTCCAAACAAGCCCACCCACCTCCGGATCCAACTCAGTTGATTCTTCCCCAGGTTCGCCCCACGCTCTCCACTCCATATACACACCAGCTTCCTGCAAGGAACCCCGGAAAAACCCTAGTCCATTCTTAAGCCTGTTTCCTCGAACCTCCACCTTTCCCCGCAAGTTCTCTTCCCAAGAGCCTCACCTTAAGGGACACCCAGCTTTCCTCCCTGGACATCGCTTCTTCCCTCCAACCGTCACTCAAAAATACCCCTGAGCCCCAGTTTTCACTTCCAAGCCATCGTCCTACTACAGAGCCGTCTCTAATGGTTATCTTCTCCACCCTTAATCGCTTGCTGTCTCTCCTTAGCGAGCCTTCACTTAATGGATGTTTGATCTTTTCAACTCCGGGGATGACCTGGGTCTCTCATTTGTTTATTCCCCCTCGATCTGGAAATGTCCGAATTCATTCTTTGATCACAGCGCCCATTCCCATCCTTACCTGGACCCTATTCTTCAATAAATGTACGCCCCTCATTCCCGATCCCCAAGTTTCAAACTGAGAACATCAACGCATCCCTCACACTGTGCCCAGAAGTAGCAAACTTTCTTGGACGTGGTGCCTTTTGATTGAATGCCAGTCTCCAAGACATCCCGAGAGTCAGTGTAGGGCAGGGGCTAAGACGATGATCTGGGTTTGGACCTTGGAACCCCTGCTCATTAGCATATGGCCTTGCATGAATTATTTAACCTTACGCATCTCTTTCCTGGTTTGTACAACAGAGATAATAATAGCACAGACCTTCTATAGTCGTAGGGAATAAGTGAATTAACTTTGGACATTTTAACTCTTGATCGAATGGCCTTCTGACATCCTGAGAGCCTTCGCCGAGCTGGGCGTTCACCTGTTCCATAGAGCTCTCCCTAACCCCACCTCCTGGAAGACAAAACCCACTCCTCTCCAGTGCTCGTCGCCTTGCGTATACTGCTTTCCTTGTCCTTATCACAACGACTATAACTCATGTCTCCCTTTCTAAACTGTGAGATGCTTAAAGGGAAACGCTTTCATTCAAGGTATCTGGAACAAAAGTTATTCATTACGTTTTTATTCAACTCCTGTATTCATTAACAAGAATTTTTCGTTTTTCATTTAAACCATTTAAATTCACTTCCTGGACAAAAAAACCCATTGTGGTTGCCCCCAAATTTTAGAAGGATACCGTATTTCTGTACAGTCCCTAAGTATTTACTAGCTATTGTTTAAAAATGTTAGTACCTTGTATTTATTAAGCTTTAGTTTTAGAATAAAAAGGTATATAATTTACATTTCTTCCCTCTGAACCATTTGAGAGTAAGTTGCAGACATGATGTCTCTTTACTCCTAACTACTCCAGCATATATTTTCTAAAACCAAGCACATTTTCATAATTATTTCATAAATAAATACGAGTTTCTTATCAGTGTGAACTCCTGTTTTAATTGTACCTCTTCCCCCTTCCCACTCGTCCATTTCCCCACAGTCTCTGAATTTTACTCACCCTGAAATTCCACTAGAGATCCATTTAGTTTAACAGCTAATCTATCATTTATTTTCCTAGTTCTCTGATTTTATTTAAAAATTGCTAGGGATGCCTGAATGGCTCAGTTGGTAAGTAAGTAAATAAGTAAGTAAGTAAGTAAATAAATAAAATACATTACTAAATATATGAAAATATTCCAAGTACATTTTAAAAAGCCAGATCATACCAAAAGAGTTGTAATGAAAAGTAACAGCACCACCCGATAGGCCAACTTCCAAGAGGCTCTCAGCTGTTTTCCCTGGCATTTTTGTCATATTTCTGAACAGGGTGCATATAATGAGCTTTCTTGATCCATTGGTTTAAGGCAGCGTCTATTGATTTGTTGCCATGGTAGATGGGGAGTGACCTCTCTCACACACCCTCACACGGCTCACTCCTCCCCTCCCCCCCCCATGTAGTTGTATCACAACTTTTGATTGACTCTGTGATCAGCACCCCCACCAGGATAATTATTCGTTGTTCACTGGAGAGCTGAGCCGTGTGCTATGAGCACGCTTTCTTGACTGAGAGTTTCCCTGGATGGGTGTGGAATTTTAGGTGGAAAAATCTTCTTGCCTCAGCGTTAGGAAGGGTTTCTTCCATTTTTTCCGACTTAACGATAATATAACCATTTTGATTCCTGATCCTTTGTATGTTACCTGCTTTTTTTAGGAAGATCTTGGAATCTTCCGTTCATCCTTAGAGTCCTGGAGAACTCTAAGTTTTTTTAAGTATATATGTTTATAAGTTTTTTAAAGATGTGAGCTGGTCTGAGCTTTTTGGTTTTTTTTTCTTCCCCATTCATTTTGCTGCTCATTCAGGAGGCTCTTCAATCTTGAGTCTATTATCTTTCCATTCTGAGAAATTTCCTTCTCTCCATATTTGCTGGATGTGGGACTTTCTTTTTTTTTTTTTTTTAATTTTTTTTTCAACGTTTTTTTATTTATTTTTTTTGGGACAGAGAGAGACAGAGCATGAACGGGGGAGGGGCAGAGAGAGAGGGAGACACAGAATCGGAAGCAGGCTCCAGGCTCCGAGCCATCAGCCCAGAGCCCGACGCGGGGCTCGAACTCACGGACCGCGAGATCGTGACCTGGCTGAAGTCGGACGCTTAACCGACTGCGCCACCCAGGCGCCCCAAGGATGTGGGACTTTCAAGATGGATCCTCTCATTTTCTTATCTTTTCTGTCATTTTTTCCATCCATCTTTTTCTTCTATTTTCTGAAGTTTTCACCAATTATCTTCTGTCTTTTCTTTTGAGTATCTTTTTTTTTTTTTCAAACATTCTATTTTTTAATAGCCAAACGTTCTTTCTTATTCAGATTGTTTATTTTACACCGTTTCTCATTTAATGGATAAGATGTCTTCTCCTGTTTCTCTATGGGTATGAACTATGCTATTTTTGAAGTTTCGTTCGTTGTTTCCTCTGTTTGGGTCTTTTTCCTTCATGTTATAACTTTCCACAAACATTTGACGACCCTCGGCTGTCTGTTAAGATTTCATCATGAAGCATCAACAAAGCTGGTTGATGGTTTTGGGTACATGAAAGCAGCTTATCCACTGGGAGTTCTCAAGGGTGATCTGGCAGAGAACCAGCTGATTCACTGAGGAGAGATTCCCTAGTGTCTGAACCTGTGACCATCCCCCTTCCTTTTTTCCCCCCAAAAAAGAATTGTTTCCTGACTGCCAGTGTTCTGGAAACAGGGTATAGTAATTAGCCTGAGCATCCCACTCATGGGTGTGCAGTTTCTGAATCCTTAACCCCCTTGTTTTCATCCTCTTTAACTTACGGCCCACGATGACTCTCAAATGTCACAACCAACCCATTTTAACATGAGAAAATATTAAGAGGATTTCAGTCATTCACCTGCTGGTATGAATTCATAATTTCTGAATCCTTAACCCCCTTGTTTTCATCCTCTTTAACTTACGGCCCACGATGACTCTCAAATGTCACAACCAACCCATTTTAACATGAGAAAATATTAAGAGGATTTCAGTCATTCACCTGCTGGTATGAATTCATACCTGCTCCGTTTACTTTTCCTCTAGCCCTTAGCCGTTATCAGCTGCTCTGAGGAAATGGAAGTCTGACCGATCAGGAAGTGGAAACAAGTAGGTAATTTAGGGTCACGGAGTCCCTCAGCCGAGCAGCCTAGAGCACATAAGGCAGATTGTGAGCCATGAGATTCGGGCCCCGGGACCTGGATGCCACAAGGGAGGTGAGAGGATAAAAAAGAAAATGCACTTACATTTAAATTGTGCTGGGCTGGGGCTACACTAGCGAGAGTTGACTTGTTTCCTCCCTCTGGCACTGCAGACAGCTTGCCTTCAAAGACCCAGCACCGGGTACTCTACAGGTTGGGGAGTCCCGTGCAAGGGGAACTTGAGTGCCCAGTCACCCTGGGAAAGATAGATTTTTAGGGAAAATGCATTCTGCGTTCCAAACAAGCAACTTATAAACGATCTTTTGGACCAAGTCCTGCTTGCTAACTGAGGCTCGGTTTGCCTGTCCTTGGCCAGCTCGGATAGTGCCAAGTTGGGGAGGCCATTAGCAGAAATGAAAAGCAAGAGATCTTTTAGTCCATTAGGTTAAAAGAGGACTTTTCTATCTTTTATTATTTATGATTTGTGACTTCAGTTACTGTTTCCCGGAACAAATAAAAGGTTACAGTTCTACTTCGACTTACTGGAGCAAATAGATGCTTATCATCAATCACGTAGAAATTGCTAGGCAGTCTGAAGGCCTTTGCTGCTGTGGTCTCTTTGCAAGTCTTTGATGTCTTGTCAGGCAAGTTATTTTCTGTGCCTCAGACAGTTTCCAAAAGCTACCACAATCTGGGGTGTCTGTGTGTGTGTGTGTGTGTGTGTGTATAAACACACACACATGTGTGTTAGCTATATCTGCCTTGCAAATGAATATAGTCAACCCAATGAAATGAACAAAAACAGATCTAGGTTTTCCTTTAAGGATGCTGCTCCCTGAAAAATAGGACTCAGGGTTCCAAGGATCTCCCGTAAGCATTTAGGAGTGCTTGGGCGGGAGCCATGGAAGTTAGTGGGAGGGCAGGGAGAAAGGCTAGGTCAAGGGGGGCCTCATGACCTCTGGAGGGTGCCACCCCCCCACCCCCGGTGACTTCCACAGACCACCCCCACCCCCACGGCGGTCTCCAGCATCACAGCTACATCTGAGATGTTCAGTTTTCTTTCCCCTTCCGCTTTGTTCCCCTTTTTCAGTCTCCAAGCAGGGAGGGGGGTTGGGGGGCGGGGGGATGGGAGGAAGCCCGAACGAGACACAAACGAAAGAGGAAGTGTCTCGGCACTAACCAAACATCAAACAGCCCACTCAATCAGTGACCTCTATGGAAAGACTGAAGACATCCTCTGCGTCCTTTCTGACCTGCTGGGGGAGGGGACAGCCGACGCCCCAAAGCAGCTAGCTTCCCTCTGGCCAGGTCACAGTGGGGACCCCCAGGGAGACTGGAGACAGAAGGGGCACCTCCAGGCTTCCGAGGCGCGCTTTGAGGCAGGAAAGGTCTCCTTGCTCTCGTGTGTCCTTCAGGGCCTCTTCCTCACAAGCACAACCCACTTAGCTCACAACCCGGAGATGCCCAGCAAGTGTGAAACGCAGGTGCCACCTGAGGGGGCCTCCCCCAGGACCCTCCCTGAGCCCTTACCTCCGTTTCACGCTCCAAGGGAGTCAGCAACCACACACCCCCCCCCACTGACGCCTGCGGGGCCCCACTGGTGCTGCCTGAGGCACACGACGGAGGGCCTGACAGGCCTCTGAGGGAAAGAAAGGACGCGAAGACAGATGACAAAGTGGCGATTGATAGAATCAAGCGTGGGCACAGGAAACAGAAGGGAGAATGTCGCCAGAGGTGCCCCTTGAGGCGGTTAAAAAAACGCACACTTCTGGGGTGCCCGGTGGCTCCGTCGATTGAGGCTCCAACTTCGGCTCAGGTCACGGTCTCAAAGTTCGTGGGTTCGAGGCCCACATGGGGCTCCTCACTGGCAGTGCAGAGCCGGTTTGTTTGGGATTCTAAATAAATAAACAAACAGAAACACACACTTCTGTGCAACGTAAAAACACATCTGCTTGAGTCAACATGATGAAAGACAGTAGTGGGGCACCTGGGTGGCTCAGTTGGTTAAGCTGCTGACTTTGGCTCAGGTCATGGTCTCCCCGTTCGTGAGTTCGAGCCCCGCGTCGGGCTCTGTGCCGACAGCTCAGAGCCTGGGGCCTGCTTCGGATTCTGTGTCTCCCTCCCTCCCTCTCTCTCTCTCTCTCTCTCTCTCCCCCTCCCCCACTCACGCTCTGTCTCTCAAAAATAAATAAAAACATTTAAAAAATTAAAAATTCTTTTAAAGCTCACTTATTTTTGAGAGAGAGAGAGAGAGAAAGAGCATGGGCGGGGGAGGGGCAGAGAGAGGGAGAGGGAGACACAGAATCCGAAGCAGGCCCCGGGCTCTGAGCTGTCAGGACAGAGCCCGATGCGGGGCTCGAACTCACAAACTGCGAGATCATGACCTGAGCCGAAGTCGGAAGCTTAACCAACTGAGCCACCCAGCTGCCCCTAAAAAAATTTTTTTTTAAAAGAAAGACAGCAGTAAGACATACATAAAATAGAAAAAGGTCTTCAAACCAGAATCTACAACTTGAGCCTATTTATGTAACAGCATGAGTATATGTGTGTCAAGTCAAAGCCAAAATGTTAACGATGGTTCTCTCTGGAAGGAGGGCTTTCTGTGCTGTTTACTTCCTTTTTTATATCTTTTGGTACTCTAGATATTTATTGCGATGAGCACTTACTAGTTTTATATTTATTAAATATTCATACTCAAATATAAATCTTATGTAAATCAGTACTTATTGATGATATGAAATAGATCCATTATAAGGTGAATGGAAATGAGTTATAAAACCCATACGTAGTATGATTCCACTGTGAGAGTTTACATTTGTATACAAATGTGCATATTTTATACGTAAAATGTACAAACACAAAAATGTAGACATTTTTATTTTTTATTCAGTATAAATATTAAGTATCAAATTCACATATACATGTTAAATGTGTGCATTTAAAGACAAGTTAAAAAAATGTGTTCCCTTGTGCTTGCTTTTTAAAATAAGGAGGCTGTGTTACATTTTAAGCAATAATGATGTTTCCACTGTGTAGACAAAGAAGCAATACTTGGGGCTGAGTCTTGGAGGTGTAGGGACTGGCCAGTTCAGGACAGTCCAGGCAGAGGGAACAGCATGTACTGAAGGCACAAAGTCACAACAAAGCATGGCACGTTGTGGGCCGTTATCACCCCTGGCATCTGACTCCACGGAGCATTCCTGCCTGGAAACTCTCCTCCTTGCCTTTCTGAGTCACTCTTCTCTCTGGGCCGTCCAGTGGCAGCAGTCAGCCCAGCAGGCACGGGGGTGGGGGAGGCTGAGGAAAACGAAGCTCAGCCTAATACCCTTGGCGTGGTGGTGTGGACAGTTCCGTAGAGATCGTGAGGGTTAAACTGAGCTACTTCAGGGGCACCTGGGTGGCTCAGTCGGTTAAGTGTCCAACTTCGGCTCAGGTCACCATCTCATGGTTTGTGGGTTTGAGCCCTGCATTGGGCTCTGGGCTGACAGCCCAGAGCCTGGATGGAGCCTGCTTCAGATTCTGTGTCTCCCTCTCTCTCTGCCCCCTCCCCTGCTCACTCTAAAAATAAACATTAAAACATTAAAAAAAAAAAACAAAAAAAACAACTATTCTGGAAGCTCAGGCCTGGGCACCACAGGCAGAGACTCTAGAATCCATGGTCAGTGGACTTGGTTTTAAGTTGAGGCACCCCCCCCCCCCCGCCCCCTCAGTGGCCCCTCTCGGACAAAATACTTTACCTCCCTGAGCTTCAGTGCCTTTATCCACAAAACGGGACAGTAAGAACCTGTACCCGTAGGGTGGCTGAGCGGATGAAATAAGACTTGGGAAAGCCCCTTCCAACTGTTTGTGATCAGAAGAAGCTGACCACATTACGGACAGCGTGACAAAACCCCAAAGGCAAAAACGCAAAGCCCTAACATTTTAGCAGCCCGTCTCTGCTAAGAGACCGGCGCTCACGACAAGTCCTTGTGATACATCCTCGTGGTTGGACATGTCGGTCACAAGTTCTGATTACGGAAATGCTCTCTGACCAAACAGCCTGTTGGTGTGAGTCACCAGGGGTGGTTGAACTCTGCGGGCCCAGGACTCTCCTGGGAAGGGTTTGGGGGTATGTATATTCAAATGAAAGGAGAGCAGTGATTTATAATCCTTTTCATCCAGGGGATTGATTTACAGCCCTGACAGTGACAGGCTTCTGAAACAGCAGGTGTCCACATAACTGGCAAGGGGGGGGGGGTCTCCCCCCTGGGCTGCCTTCTAGACCCTTCCCTTTCCTGTTTAGAGTCTGTGGTTTTCTATACATACACACCTCAGTTGATTCAGGATCCAGCCTAGTAACCTGGGTAAAGCCTCTTAAACGGTAATTCAAATAACTTCGGCCCTCTCACAAAGCACAAAACACGAAAAGATTCTTAGTGTGGATGGCTGTGCAGTGGCTTTAAAACTGACTAGGCTTTTATTGGTGGCCTTGGATGTGATAGGGCTTGAGGCTGTTTCTTTTCAAGGCTGAGTATTTCTTACTCCTTAATATTTGGATTTCACCTCTGGAGTCTTCTTGAGCTTGTTTTTTTGAGTTGTCAAAGTCTCTGTTAACATGTAAAGCTCTACTCTGCGTGATTCTACGGCATGGCAGTTGGGACCACATACACGGAGGGATGTCCCCCAGATCTTGCTGAATTAAAAAGGTTCAAAACAGTGCATATAACTTGAGCCTATTCATATAAAAACATGGGTATCTGTGTGTGTAAAGAAAGATGCTTGAGGGGCGCTTGGGTGGCTCAGTCGGTTGAGCGGCCGACTTCGGCTCAGGTCACGATCTCGCGGTCCGTGAGTTCGAGCCCCGCGTCGGGCTCTGTGCTGACAGCTCAGAGCCTGGAGCCTGTTTCAGAATCTGTGTCTCCCTCTCTCTGACCCTCACCCATTCATGCTCTGTCTCTCTCTGTCTCAAAAATAAATAAACGTTAAAAAAAAATTAAAAAAAAAAGAAAGATGCTTGCAACTTTGCCAATAATGGTTAATAATCATAGGAAGAATCCACGGGTTTGAGTCCCAGTTGGGCCACGTATTGGGCGCGTGACCTGGGACAAGGTGTTGTTAAACCTCTCTTCTTGATCTCTAAATCTGAGATCGAGTTATTCTAAGGATTCTGGAAGAGATAGGAAGCACTTAATAAATGCTACTTATGGGGTGCCGGGGTGGCTCAGTCCGTTGAGCATCTGACTTCGGCTCAGGTCATGATCTCGTGGTTCATGAGTTCGAGCCCTGCCATCGGGCTCTGTGCTGACAGCTCAAAGCCTGGAGCCTGCTTTGGATTTTGTGTCTCCCTCTCTCTCTCTCTCTCTGACCCTCCCCTGCTCACACTCTGTCTCTCTCTCTCAAAAATAAACATCAAAAAAAAAAAATTAAAAATAAATAAATAAATAAATAATAAATAAATAAACAAACGCTACTTACTATGGCCCTGCACTTAGACCCTGAAGAAATGGATTCTGGGGGCGCCTGAGTGGCTCAGTTGGTTAAGCGTCAGACGCTTGATTTCCATTCAGGTCATGATCTCACAGTCCGCGAGATCGAGCCCGGCATCAGGTTCTGTACTGACGGTGTGGAGCCTGCTTGGGATTCTCTCTCTCTCCCTCTCTCTCTCTGCCCTTCCCCTGATCTCGCACATGTGCACGAGCGTACTCTCTCTCTCTCAAAATAAATAAACATTAAAAAAAAAAAAAGAAAGAAAAGAAACGTATTCTGCCATTTGCTGTAGCAGACAGCCCGCAAAACAGAGTGCAGTAGTTGAGATAAAACACAACTTACTGACCCTGGGTGTCACCTGGGGGTTCCAGCACGGAGAAAATGGTGTAAAAAGTCCCTGAGGCCATTTAACTGTTACCCTCAGAAGGCTGAATATAAATACATCCATTCTCAGACCAGAACATTCACTCCTGGGAGGGATGGGACTCCAGATTCTAACAAGTTTTCCCGGTAAACATGGGGACTTCGGGGTGACCCCAGTGGCCATGCAAAGGCCTGGTAAGTCTATCTCCACAATGAGCTCAGAGCACCCTCCATTTTCCATTGTGGGCCAACCCCCTTCCTGACTGGCACATTCTTGATATGTCACAATAGAAGGTTTGAAGTGTTTCTGTAAATACGCTTTCCTTAGATTCTCCAATTATAGTCAAGTCTTGCTGAAGGACCCATTCTGACTTCCTAATGTGACTTCACATTTCTTTTTTTTTTTTTTTCTTTTTTCTTTTAATGTTTATTTATTTTTGAGAGAGAGACAGAGCACAAGCTGGGCAGGAATAGAGAGAGAGGGAGACACAGAATCCGAAGCAGGCTCCAGGCTCTGAGCTGCTGGCATGGAGCTCGATACGGGGCTCAAACTCACAAACTCTGAGATCATGACCTGAGCCTAAGTCGGACACTTAACCGACTGAGCCTCCCAGGCGCCCCTCACATTTGTGTTAGCTTTATGGTTTAACTCTCAAAGCAGGGGTTGTCAGATACAATGCAAGATTCCCAGGTATTTGAATTTCAGAGAACCAATGAATAGCTTTTTGGCATAAGCATGCCCCAAGTATAGCTTTGGACATGCTTTATTCTTAAAACTATTATCATATGTATTATATATATTATATATTTATTATTATTATAATTTCTCTGAAGTTCCAATTAACTGGGCATCCTGTACTTTTATTGCTAAATCTGTTAACTTTATCTCCGAGGGAAATCTTATTTTCCTATCTTCAAATTCTTGGAGGTGGGGGTGACCTCATCGTTGCTCACATAACCTACACACAGTTCTGGAAAGAGAAGAAAGGTAATTCTATAGGCACAAAGACAAATTCCACACAAATAGCCAATACTTCCCCATGCAAGGCACTGGGCTGGGTGACTCAGGGAGAGTAAATTCTGGTAAATCACAAGCCCCACGCCCCCAGGGACCTTACAGCGTAGAACACGCAAGAGACCCCGTACAGGGCCCACGCGAGAGCCGCACAGAATGCGCTCCAAGTGTGCTAGGCTCAGAGGGGAGGAAGACCACATTTGCTTGGAGGGACTGGGGGAAGAAGGCACCTTGCAGGAGGAGCATTTGTATGAATCTTAAAAAAATATCAGCAGGTAGGGGCGCCTGGGTGGCTCAGGTCATGGGTTTAAGTCCTGCATCAGGCTCTGCACGGACAGCTCATAGCCTGGAGCCTGCTTTGGATTCTGTCTCCCTCTCTCCCTGCCCCTCCCCCACTTGTGCTCTATCTCTCTCTCTCTCTCTTAAAAAAAATTTTTTTTTTTTTTTTGAATATTGACAGGTGGAGAGAGCACGGTCTGGCGTGTTCAGTGGAGGGAATGATTTGAACACAAGTCAAGCAGAAGCAGAGGATGTATCTGGTGGTGACTTCCTTTGGGCAGAACATAGAAGACGCAAAGAAGAGAGTTAAAGTTGGAAAAAGTAGTTTCGGTTAAATAAACGTGCAAACAAAAAACAAGGCAAAAAAAGAACCCACGGTCACCAAATCGCTGCTCGAGTACAGTTTTCAAATATGGAGATGTTTCCAAATATTCTCTTGGGAGAGGAGGTGGGGGGTTATCTTGTCCTCCAAGGAACTAGTTTTATCACATTTAGGAAGCATGGGGACTTTGGGGTAACCCCAGTGGCCCTCACCCCAGACAGTGGCTGCCACCATGTGATTCATTTGGGTTCAAAGGGCGTGAGAAATAATCGGGTATATCCAATCAAAGCAGTGAGCATCTGGGTGAAGGTAGCCTGTGGAAGAAAATATGGATATCTTTTGTTTTACAGATTAGACATAGTCAGGAGAAGTTGGCTAGGCAATGAACTTCTGAAAAGTCAGTTTATTTCCCTATTTTTCTTTTCTTTTCTTTTTTTTTAAAGTAAGCTCTTTGCCCAACGTGGGGCTTGAACTCACGGCCCTGAGATCAAGAGTCGCATGCTCCACCAACGGAGCCAGCCAGGCACCCCTATTTCCCTATTTTTCAACAAAACACGAGAGTCCTGGGCTCTCAAGCCTCATCTCCTCCTTTTTTATGTGGTCGTTTGCAGAAATATAAGCTAAAAGCTCAGATGAGACCCAGTTCTCTGATGTGTAAAAGAAGGTGGCCCAAAGGCCCAAATGCTTCATTTCCCTGCAACCAATCCCAAGGAAAGCTCTTGGGGACACAGATGGTTCCCCTTCTCCTTTCTCAAGGAAATGAATGTGATGAAGCCAGCCAGTCCTAGGAGCCAGCCATTAGGAAGGGTGCTGAGGGGCAGAGCCACCCCTCCCCACCTCAAAGAACCACCTGGAAAGAAAAGGCATGGAGAGTAAGTCGCTACAGGGCTGGTCGCCGTGACCCACAGCCCTGGTATTCACCCCTCCCGGCACTCGTGCCTTCCTGGCATTGAACAGATGCATCCTGGAGTCTGGGCTGCCTAACACAATGGACTATGACAGAGGTGACAGGGAACCAGCACGAGCCTAGAAAAGCCTGGAAAGCTTGGTGGATTCTGCCCCGGCGTTCTTGGAGTCCCGAGGTACCACGGAACGAGCCTGTCTCTCCTGCTGCAGAGGCCACGTGGAGAGAGGGACAGGCCCTGAGGCTCTGAGAAAGAGGACTGAGGGACTCAGCCCAGTGTGTGCCCCTGTGCTGGCGGGTCCAGCCACCCCCAGACTTGGCTGGGAGCCAGGCCGGCTGAGACGCGCCCAACACGGTGGGGGAGGCGTCACGTTGGATGTCCCACCCAGACAGAGACCAGCCCCCCCCCACCCCTCCCCAGCCTTGTTTAAATTCACAGCCCACAGATGCAAATAGCATTGCTGTTGTTTCGAGCCACTGAGTTTGGGGTAGTCTGTTACGCAGCCAGAGGTAATGAAACCCCACGGGTAAAACACCCATAACAATGTCAGGAATCTGTGCCGTCCGGCTGGTCAGGTTGCTCAGGGTCTATGGAGGACAGGAACGCTTACTATTGAGGACCAAACAGGACTTCTCCGAGGTCCCCAGTTTTCCGGACTCTGGGGTGGGAACAGGTGACGGGCCCCCGGGGGAGTTTCTCGGCTCTTGGACACACAGCACCCTTGTGCTGAGGGGCTCCCCCTGACTTTGCTCCCCAGAGAGGCAATGACACAAACCGTCGCATTCGGAGTGGGGGCGCTTTGGGGCCACCGAGTCAGGGGTGCCTCTGCTGGAGGCAGTAGCGAAACCCAGGAAAGACAGGTGCAGCCAAGTGGGGATGGCGGCGGAAAGTTACCCTGGGAGGCAGCTGCCAGGGGCTCCTTCGATCAACCCATGGCAGGAAGCAGGACCGAGGTCGCAGAAGGGTGCATACCAGCCAAGGGGGCTAAATTCAGGGTCCTGGACTGGAGTGCAGGGCGTGCTTCATAGGCGGGGCCAGGCACTGGGCTTTGAAGATGGCAAGGAAGGAACCGGGTGCTCTGCACACAGGGGACGACCCCCCTGGACGTGCAGAAACATGAGTGCGGGCACCCCAGTCGTGCAGGTGGGCTCCTTGGGGCAGTGGGGGCCTGGGGAGGTGGCTGAGACACGCGAATGCCAGGCCACAGCAGCATGCCACCCAGACGCATGGTTCGCCATGTATCCCCCGCCCCCAACAGCTAGCATGTAATAGATGCTTAATAAATGTTTGCTGAATAGTTGAATCTGGCCTCTGCGTCACGGGGAGACGCTGAAACCATCTCCGCGGGGGTGACCCAGGTCAGGTGAGAGCAGTGAACCAAGGCTGGGGAGACCGGAGGAGAGGCCCCCAGGGGCTTCTGCAGCATCCTGTGGAGAGGAGGTGAGGGGAGGGCTGGAGAAGAAGGATGTGGCCAGCACCGTCCTCGGGACGACGTTCACCAGGATGGGCAGCCGGGGCCAGGGGCCCCCGGGGCTCTCATCCAGCCTTGGCGTTAAATCGCCAGGTGATGTGGACAAGTCTCCACGTCTCTCTGGGGCTCAGCTCTGTCTCTGTGAATCAAAGGTATTAGATGGGAAGTTTCCCTTCTGCTCAGAGACTTGGGGACTCTGAGATCTGTGACTCATAAAGTGTGGGTGGGGTGAGGTCTGAATAGGGAAGGAGCTGGAAGGGTCAAAGATAACTCCCAGGAGGGTGATGGAGAAAATGATGTGGCTGTCACAGAGATAGGGAGTCAGGAGGGAGCTGGACTGTGCGGGAAAGCCAGAGTGTTTGCTGTTAGGGAAGGTTGGAGCAGAGGAGGGCACATCTCCAGCAAGTGGGAGGGAGAGGCACCAAATAACAGCCAACTGGAACATTCCCTCCACGGCCCCCCAAAGATGTCCAAGTCCTAGTCCTTGGAGGCTGTGACTGGCACCACACGTGGAAAAAAAGGTCTTTGCAGGTGTGATTAAGTCATGGTCTTGAGATGGGGAGAACATTCTTGATATTCGGGTGGATTTGCTACGGTGACAGGTAGAAAAATAAATTCAGGAAGGCGCTTATAAACATATTACCTCAAAAAAGCAATACAAAATGTAGACATCTGCATGCAAAGATACAAAGCCAAAGGGTTGGGGAGAAAACCTGCTAACTGTGTACATTTGCCTCTGCTTTGTGCCCTGTGAGCTAGCAGGAGGCCCCGGTCCATCGTGGAGAATGGAGAGCCATCAAGGCATCCTTCAAGATAGGCAGTGAGGATATTCGAGCCCCTTCCAGGGAAAGCTGTCAGGACGCAATGTAGCTCTGGGGACGTGTTGCTCTATCCCATCTCTGTCTGTCTGTCTGTTTCCATTCGCCATTTTACTACAGGGAGCTAGTCTAAATAATAGCTTGCTCCCTGGGAGACCGCCATTATGAGCCACCCATCAGCCAATAGATGGGCCCACTCTGGTCAAGTGACCTCCCTTGATCAACTATTGTCTCCAACTTGCCCGAAGTGGATTTGCAAGGGAGTCCTCTCTACTGAGACAGGTCCCAGGAGCGACCCTAACTGAACCAGCTTCGGGCAGAAACCACATCATGTTCCCCCTTTTCACTCTCTAAGAGCCAAAATGAGACGGGGCAAACCTGGGACCCCAATTTCTCTGTATCAAACTTGCCTGAATTAAAAATGTTTGAAAGATGAGTGTAGGGGCGCCTGGGTGGCTCAGTCGGTTAAGCGGCCGACTTTGGCTCAGGTCATGATCTCACGGTCCGTGAGTTCGAGCCCCGCGTCGGGCTCTGTGCTGACAGCTCAGAGCCTGGAGCCTGTTTCAGATTCTGTGTCTCCCTCTCTCTCTGCCCCTCCCCTGTTCATGCTCTGTCTCTCTCTGTCTCAAAAATAAATAAACATTAAAAATAATTAAAAAAAAAAAAAAAGAAAGAAAGATGAGTGTAAAAGCCTTCGCCCACTGGGGAATGTTTAGCATCTGCCTGAACACAATACTAAGTTTTAAAAAACACCTAGTTCATATTTTCCTAGAGGAAAAATAGAACAGAGCTGCACTCTCTTGTCATTGGTCATTGATTTAATAATGCCTTCTACCTATAGTGCTGGGCCAATGATAAGATTAAAGTGCACATGTATTTTGCTTACAGATCCTTTTTTTTTTTTTTTTAATTATTTTTAATGTTTATTTATTTTTGAAGGACAGAGGCAGAACCTGAGCAGGGGAGGGGCAGAGACAGAGGGAGACACGGAATCTGAAGAAAGCTCCAGGCTCTGGACTGTCAGCACGGAGCCCGATGCGGGGCTCGAACTCACAAGGTGTGAGATCATGACCTGAGCCAAAGTCGGATGCCCAACCGACTGAGCCACCCAGGCGCCCCTACAGATCCTTTTTAAAAAATTTATTTTTTCAGAGAGAGAGAGAGAGAGAGAGAGAGAGAGAGAGCACGCATATGCACGAGAACGGGAGAGAGGGGCAGAGGGAGAGAGAGAATCTTAAGCAGGCTCCATGCTCAGTGCAGGGCCTGACTTGGGGCTTGATCCCAGAATCCTGGGATCATGACCTGAGCCAAAATCAAGAGTCAGACATTCAACCGACTGAGCCACCCAGGCGCCCCCGGATCCTTTCAACATAAGGTGTAATTAATACAAGATGGACTCCTCCGACCCCCAATCAAATGTCAACACAACTCCTTTCTCAGGGACTTCCGGTTCAAGAATCACCTCTGGATGGCCAGGGTAATATTACAGCGGAGAATTTCATACACTGGTTTCTGGGTTCTTTGAAGGGCAAATTGTTAAGGTGAAAAAAGAAAGAGGAAGATGAGAGAGAAGAAGGAAGACAAAGAAACTGAAGGGAGTACAAGAGAAAGATGAAGATAAAATCAAAATTTTTCAAAGGACAAAAATAATAATAGCTACCCCCAATTCCAGTTCCGTGCCCGACCGTGCCGTGTTTCTTCTGCATTTGATGTTTAATAACAAACTTACTGCAGTAGGTGTGATAGCCAGTGCCCAGAAAGGCTAAGTCATTTGCCTGAAGGCACACAGCTCAGTAAGAGCAGTCTGGATTTGAATCCAAGCACATCTTGCTTCCAAGATCAGGCTCTTCATCAGTCACAGAAGTGCCCGTGGTCGTTCCTTAAACAACCTTACAAAATAAAAGGAAACCGCAGCCTGCCAATTCTCTAGGAGAGCCACCACTGGGATTTGAAAGCTTGAGTGAAAACAACGTAACGAGCCCGTCCTGTGCTGAAATTGGCGGTTTGGACCTCCTGCATCAGTGAGCAAAGAGGCGATTACAGAAACGGATCACACACAGGCTGGTGAGAGCACACAGCCCCTTGGGGCTTCGCCGTAAGGAGGCCACTCGCGGGTTGCGGCTGAGATGAAAAGTATCTTGATGTCATGGATTTGGCCTAACTCAGCCCTCCATGCATTGTGGTGCGGACCCCGGTCAAGTGTAGGCTTTGAAACTGTTTTTAATACTTACACCACCACCCCAACAAGGCCACGATGTCTTTCTCCTTTATAGCTTTTTATTAAGAAAAATTTCGACTTACACAAAATTTGCAAGAACAGCACAATGTACAATTAATAGCTTGCCATTGGCTTTGCCTGTCCGGCTGCTCTCCGACCGTCTCTCAGGGAGAGTTCTTGCTGCTACCCCCGCTCGTAAGCTCCACCAGACCCCATGGCCTTTGCACATGCTGTACCCTCTGCCTAGGACTCCCTATGACTTATTCATCTTTTATCGTAGCCTTTCATATTTTTGTCTCCCCTACTGGACAGCAGCCTTCTTGGGGTGGGGGCAGGGGAGATGTTTCTCCTTCTTACTTCTAATGCCTAAAAAGGCTGCTCAGTGAGGGAGCTTTCTCACCCCTATGTTGTTCCAGCCAGCGAGCCAGCCAGCAAACAGCCTTTCCCACCGTTATGTCTGGGTATACGTAAGTCACCTTGGAAGGCTCAGCCCAAATGCCTTCTCTTCCACAAAAGTGTCCCAGATTCCATCTCAATGGAAGGAACTGCTTTTCTCTGAAGGCACACAGCAATTAATCTAGCCCTCTCGGGTGGTATTTCTTACTGTATATCTTGCTTTGATCATTTATGCACATATAGTTTCTCTCCTACTAGACTGTAAGC
Organism: Panthera tigris; assembly: GCF_018350195.1. Classification (NCBI taxonomy): domain Eukaryota; kingdom Metazoa; phylum Chordata; class Mammalia; order Carnivora; family Felidae; genus Panthera; species Panthera tigris. The sequence goes on along the minus strand of NC_056673.1, from coordinate 49,098,706 downwards.
ATCTTAAATTCCATTCCATAAGTGGTTCTCAGTGTATTCACAGAGTTATGCGGCCATTACTGTAATTTAATTTGAGAACGGTATCATCACCCTTGCCTCCCCCCCCCCCCCAGAAGCCCATATCCATCAGCAGCCCTCTCCGCTTCCCCGCTTCTCCTAAGCGACAACCAATTTATGTTCTGTGTCCATACATTTGCCTATTCTGGATATTTCCTGCAAATGGAATTATAGAATATGATTATAAAGACGAAGACTGGGGGGGCGCCTGGATGGCTCAGTCGGTTGAGCGGCCGACTTCGGCTCAGGTCATGATCTCACGGTCCGTGAGTTCGAGCCCCGCGTCGGGCTCTGTGCTGACAGCTCGGAGCCTGGAGCCTGTTTCAGATTCTGTGTCTCCCTCTCTCTGACCCTCCCCATTCATGCTCTGTCTCTCTCTGTCTCAAAAATAAATAAATGTTAAAAAAAAAATTAAAAAAAAAAAAGATGAAGACTGGTGTGTCTGACTTCTTTAACTTAACATAATGTTTTCGAGGTTCATCTATCTTGCAGCCTGTATAAATACATAAACGTTTATTTATTTTGAGAGGGAGAGAGAGAGAGAAAGAGTGGGGGGCGGAGAGAGAAAGGCTGGCGGGGGGGAGAGAGAGAGAGAGAGAGGGAGAGAGAGAATCCCAAGTTGGCTCCACGCTTCGCATATAACCCAACACGGGTCTCTGTCTTACAACCGTGCGATCACGACCTGAGCCAAAATCAAGAGTTGGAGACTTAACCGACTGAGCCACCCGGGCGCCCCTATTCATTTTATTACATAATATTTCATGGTACGGATATGCCACATTTTATCAATCCATCATTTGTGGGGCATTGGGTTGTTTCCACTTTTTATCTATTATAAATAATGCTGCTAGTAAACATTCATGTACACATTTTTATATGGAGGTAGGTTTTCATTTCTTTTTGGTCAGTACCTAGGACTGTAATTGCTGGATCATATGGTAACTCTATATTTAACATTTTGAGGAACGGGGCACCTGGGTAGCTTAGTCGGTTAAGCATCTGATTTCGGCTCAGGTCATGATCTCGTGGTTCATGGGTTTGAGCCCTGCATCGGGCTCTGTGCTGATGGCTCAGAGCCTGGAGCCTGCTTCAGATTCTGTGTCTCCCTCTCTCTGCCCCTCCCTCGCTCATGCTCTGTCTCTCTCTCTCAAAAATAAAAAAACATTGGCATTTTGAGGAACAGACACACTACTTTCCAAAGGGGCTACATACGGTTTTACCATCCCACAAGCAATTTATGTGGGTTACAATTTCTCTACATCCCCACCAACACTTACGTCCATTTTTTAAAACTCTAGCCATCCTAATAGGTGTGAGGTAGTATCTTGCTGTGGCTTTGATTTCTATTTCCCTGATGACTAATAATGTTGAGTAGCTTTGGGGCACCTGGGTGGCTCAGTTGGTTAAATATCCGACTCTTGATTTCAGCTCAGGTCACGTTCTCACTGTGTGAGTTTGAGCCCCGCATCAGGCCTGCTTGGGATTCTCTCTCCCTCCCTCTGCTCCTCCCCAACCTGTGCTCTGTCTGGCTCAAAATAAATAAACGTAAAAAAAAAATTTTTTTTTAAATGCCGAGCATCTTTTCGCGTGCTTACTGAAATCTCAAATCCTTATTTGGACGTTGCTACAAACACCTTAGTTACTTAAGGATGGTGCTGAAGACAGATATCAAGTCACTGGTGGATAAAAAAAAACTTGAGGTTTGGTAGCCGAGTGCTCTTTCTGGGAGCCGCTCATGGATAGGTTTGAGCTGGATTTTGTAAACAGTCATGAGGACATCCTTGGACATCAACCCTATATAGCTAGAGAATGTCCCTTGACACACAAAACTAATTTTAAAAGTCCCCCAAATCTAGGAACATGAGAAAAACTAAAGCTTCATTTTACAATGCAGCAATAAAATCACTGTTATTTTTTATTACTAAATGGGTAAAATTATTTACGATCAGGTTTTGAGATATCTTCTTTTTTTTTTTATAGGGTTTTTTATTTTTTTTTAATTTTTTTTATTTATTTTTGAGACAGAGAGAGACAGAGCATGAGCAGGGGAGGGGCAGAGAGAGAAGGAAACACAGAATCCGAAGCAAGCTCCAGGCTCCGAGCTGTCAGCACAGAGCCCAACACGGGGCTCGAACCCACAAACCGCAAGATCATGACCTGAACCGAAGTCGGACGCTTAACCGACTGAGCCACCCAGGTGCCCCAAAGGTTTTGAGATATCTTCCCCAAACTGAGAATTATTCATGCGCGATCAGTGATCCGCACAATATGGGGGGATCAGTTTTAGACCTTCCTGTTTTGTTCTCTGGTGCCTCAGCCACAGTGCGGTTCAACTCTCACAACAATATGGAAAGCAGAGATACTGGATTCATGAGAACGTTGGAAAATTTCGGAAAGAAGCGCTGGTGTCTGGGAGAAAAAGTTAGGTCCGAAACCATCTGATTTGTGAGCCTTTGAAAACGAAGGGGTGTCACCCTTGCTGCTGGTGTTCGCGTCTCCAGTTTGGGTGAGAAGTTGACGTGGAAAGATACAGGTAGACACTCAATGAAATACGCAAGTATTTAAAACAATGACCTTTGGGGCTTATGCTAATGACGTGTTACTAAATCATATGCGGGGAAAACTGACTAGGCAGAAATGTCAAAACTATTTACGGTAGTTGTGATAGCGTGGTAAGATTAGGGGCGGTTTTTCACCGAGAGTTTTTTTGTAGTAGATGAAAAAAAAAAATCATACCAAAAAAGGTGTCAAACAGAAGCTATTCAGAAACTGCAGCATCCTTATCTCTGCACTGATCGCCGAAAAAAGAGGTTCTTCTTGGGGTGGGGGGGAGCAGAAAATCAAGCTGGATTCAAGCCAATTTTGATAACATTTTGGTGACTGTTGAGAGCTGAAGGTCTGTGTCCCCCCCCCTCCCCCAGCCGCCAGCCAATTCGCAGGTAATCAGGTCATGAGGGGAGGGAGCCCCGATGAGTGGAAATTAGACAAAGGAGCAAAAGCTAGTTCTTTTCTGCCAAAGTGAAGCCAGCAGTCTGCAAACCAGAGGAGGGCCCTCCCCAGAACCCCAGCATGCTTGCACCCTGATCTCAGACTTCAGTCTCCAGAATTGTGAGCAGCCCTTTTTGTTGTTGTTGTTGTCTTTTGTAAGCCACCCAGTCTGTGGCACTTTTCATAGCAGGCTGAACTATGACAGTGGCCAGGGTACAAATGAATCTGAAAGTACCCATTGAGGGCTGGAGACTGCCAGGTCCTAACTTTCGGTAACTCGGGAGGACGAACACACTCGAGTATCTGCGGCCTGCTGTGGGTAAATTCCCCGCGAGGACAGAGTGCAGGGAGAACAAGAACAAAACACTGGGGTTTTTTCAAAACCTGTTGAGTTACCCTTAGCGCCTTTCAAGGCTATTTTTCCCCTTGGCTAGTCCCCCTCTTTACTTTTTTGTTTTGAGGAAAAAAATAAAGAATTTATCATAGGAACTTTGTACGATAGAGTATAACACTATATGCTTCTATAAACAATTTTTGTTATGTGCTGGAATATTCTAGAAGGCTTTCAAGAATCCGAATGTAGGAAAGGACTGGAGGCCATTAGCTCAACCTCCTGATGTCTCAGATCAGTAGTAGTCTAACCAGGTCATTCCTGCAACTAGCGACAGCCAACTCGGGGGGCCTCTTCCTCATAGTCCGGCTTTCCCCAGGCTCCTGTGACAGCTTGATTGCATCCGAGTCTCCTGAGAAGGGGGACTCTGTGTTGGTGACTCTTAGGAACAGTCAGATGTGTACGACGACGGGAACTCAGGGAGCTTAGCAAGAGCGTGAGCTCATGTCACAATCAGCAGAGGATCGGAGATGGGGACAGAAATAGCTCTAAAATAAGGCAGAAGGCTTGACGCGCCCTGAGGCAGGAATGAGGTGGGAGAGGGACACAAAGGAAGAAAATTGGTCTGGGTCGTGGGGTGGATGGCAAGCCAGCAATCTTCTTCCCAGACAGCTGGAAGATGAGTAGGATCTGGCCTGGGGGGCAAAGTGAACCAGAGAGGGGGCGTGCGGGAAAGGGCTCGCTAGTGTAGGTGGGTGAAGGCTGCTGGAAGGGAAGATTGGTCAGCGGGGGGCGCGGACGCTAGATGTCCTGAGTGTTGGGCAGGGGGCTTGAACGTGATTTTGTTGTGTGCACTTTAGAAAGGGTTATGCTGTACGGGATGCCTGTGTTAAATTGGTGGTGCTCTTTATTTTCATAAAGCTGGGCATCCAGCCCTTACCTGGAATGTATTCCCCATGACACCGATTCATAGCATCTTTCCCCAAACTGTAACCCGCTGCACACATGCCAGGATTGCACCTACAAAATTAACTTTAATATGTGACGTCACCAATATTGTTCAGCCACGGGCACTGTGATGCTTGCTCTCTTATGCAGGATAACGTTTCGACGAACTCGTTCTGGTGTTAAAATAAAGCGAGTTAAATCCCACGAGGTTTGCAAGAATTGGGATTTTCCCTGTAGAATAATAAAAGAGTGAAACAAACCACGTATATATACTTTTTTTGCTCCCAAGGTCAGCCGTCTGACCTTGGGCTTCATCTTCTGAGCATGTTCTCTCTCTTCTGTGGTGTTTGAACTGAAAATCAAACCTCAGTCTGAAGATGCGGTGTGCTTAATCACAAAAGAACGACGGGGGTACCGGGGTGGCTCAGCCGGTTGAGCGTCTGTCTTCCGCTCAGGTCATGATCTCACGGTTCGTAAGTTCGAGCCCCTGCGTTGGGCTCTGTACTGATGGCTCAGAGCCTGGAGCCTGCCTCTGATTCTGTCTCCCTCTCTCTCTGCCCCTCCCCCGCTCAGGCTCCGTCTCTCAAAAATAAACAAACATTTAAAAAATCTACAAAAAAAAAAAAAAAAAAGAAGGTTCAACCTTTAAAAAGACTTTGCTGCTTACATTTTCCTATCATGTACTTTCGTGGGGAAAAGAAAAACCAACACACTCCTCCACTCAGTATAAATGTTAATTCTGGACACAGCTTCCCTTAGTATTCTTTTGGCCAACGGAGAAGCTTCACACAGCCGCCTTGAATAGTTAGTTTGTATCGAATCCTTGTTTGAGCCTTTTGTTGTCTCCTGTACTTGAAAAGGGACCCTTGTGAAATACAGCTGCACAGTGTTTTCGCAGATACTCCATGCTGCCACGACAATACTGTATTTCAGTTGCCCCACTAATTTCTGAGGAAAAAAGTACAGTCTATTTTAAAACACGGTCCGCGGTCGTTAGTTTTTTGAGGATTTGCCAAATTTCCCGTCACCAAAACAAACCTCTGGTTGAACCTATAAACTCTTGAGTTTCCTGCATTCTTGCAACCAGAGTCTCTTTTTTTCTCTTGCAACAACCCACACTGTGGGCAACGGAACAGGTCATTTTGAGACCATCTCATGCCAATTAACCATGACGGTGCTAAAACATTTCACCAGACGACAGCTGGACTTTTAGCCATTTCCTTTGACAAAGGAATATTCTCTTTTTCCAACGACAGCATAAAAAATGTGTGTGTGTGTGTTTAAAGCCTTCTTTTGGGGATCCAAACGCTCACATGAGTTTAGTTTCAATTTTAAAAGATCTTAAATCTCTGAAAGCAAGCCTTTAACGACCTGTTTCCAAGGTACAGATCTGTAGAGATTTGTAGATATTTAAGTCCAAATTTCTCGATCTCAGTTTTTCTTGGAACCAACGGTGAAACTTCACATTAAAGGTGAGACCTTAGGGGCGCCTGGGTGGCGCAGTCGGTTGAGCGTCCGACTTCAGCCAGGTCACGATCTCGCGGTCCGTGAGTTCGAGCCCCGCGTCAGGCTCTGGGCTGATGGCTCGGAGCCTGGAGCCTGTTTCCGATTCTGTGTCTCCCTCTCTCTCTGCCCCTCCCCCGTTCATGCTCTGCCTCTCTCTGTCCCAAAAATAAATAAAAAACGTTGAAAAAAAAAATTTAAAAAAGGTGAGACCTTAGGGGCGCCTGGGTGGCGCAGTCGGTTAAGCGTCCGACTTCAGCCAGGTCACGATCTCGCGGTCCGTGAGTTCAAGCCCCGCGTCAGGCTCTGGGCTGATGGCTCGGAGCCTGGAGCCTGTTTCCGATTCTGTGTCTCCCTCTCTCTCTGCCCCTCCCCCGTTCATGCTCTGTCTCTCTCTGTCCCAAAAATAAAATAAAAAACGTTGAAAAAAAAAAATTTAAAAAAAAAAGAAAAAAGAAAAATTAAAAAAAAAAAAAAAGGTGAGACCTTAGTACAGAGTTTTCATTTGCCACTAAGGCCGGGAGCCAACCAGTGTGGGGGTACAGCCATGGCCACTGAACATTTCTGGATATCTGCTTTGCAAGTCCTATTGCGGGGAAGGACCCTTCCTTCCGCTTCGGGGAAGTACGTGCTCAGTTTTCAATACATGCCACTTCAGAAAAGGCAGGAACATGCCAGAAGTTATTTAACAACTTCTAATTTCGCTGACGTTGCAAAGAGAAAAGATGAGTGTTATGCTTGGATAGGATTTGACGAGAACAGCACTTTGCCTCTGCGGCCCCCAGCACACATGACCGAGCGTAATCGTGAGAAACACATCAGGAAGATCCCGGGAGAGGGGCGATCTGCAACACACCTGACCCGTGTCGCTTCTCAAACCCGCCACGGTCATCGAAAACAAGGAAAGCCTGAGAACCTGTCATCGCCGAGAGGAGCCGGAGGAGAGACCTGAATGCAAGCGGTAGCGCGGATGCCTTCGGGAGCCGAGAGGGACATCAGGGAAAAACTAAGGAGACCTGAATGAAGGGTGGGGCTTCAGTTAATAACAAAGTAGAAGTATAAAGATTCGTTGTGACGAATGTACCAGACGAAGGCAGGCAAGATGTGCATCGCGGCAACTACGTAAAGCGTGTGGAGCACCGGGGCACTCCACCACGGCTGCCACTCTTCCGTAAATCACAATCTAAAGAAAAAGGAGTGGTTAACGTGTGGGTTTGTTTTTAAAACACCGTTTCAATTACAACAGACCGAAGGGCATTATTCCCGCAGGTGGGACAGACTCCTGAAACGCCCTAGTGCCCTTGAAGGCGCCTTAAGGGGAGGGGCGCCTGGGTGGCTCCACCGGTGAAGCGTCTGACTTTGGCTCAGGTCACGATCCCACTGTTGGGCCCCGGCATTGGGCTCTGTGCTGAGAGCTCAGAGCCTGGAGCTTCGGAGTCTGTGCCTCCCTCTCTCTCCCTCTGCCCCTCCCCCACTTGTGCTATCAAAAATAAACAAACATGAAGCAAACAAACAAACAGATCTTAAGGGGGAGCGGAGAGGCAAACGAGCGGTCCCCATCTCACCATTCCCACGTGCAAACATGCTAAGTGTCTGGGAACTTCCTTGATGAAGCCCCCATCTCCATCTTTAAAGGTCGGGAAAAACGGACAGATTACGAAGGAAGGCAAACTATGGCTGGAGATCTGCCGAGAGAGACTTTACGGGCTTTCGGTGACTGCGCTCTGGCTTTCAAACTTTACGCGTCTGCTTTGCACTTTACGTTTAGCAAACTGTTGGTTTAAATAACATCGTAGTATTGAATAGTTTATAAATGTTTATTAAGTGTCAGTAATTTTTACAAAGCGAATATTAATAGCACGAGGCAAAGTTCTTGCAAAGTATGTACAAAAGTAAAAAGCCTTAATGACTAGCAACTCATTTTATAAAATCAAACCATCCTTTCCACTTTCAGACCTCCTTTAGAAATAATTTATTGCCAATCCCTGAACTAAAGCACGGACAGAAAAAAATTTACAACAACAGTATCAGATAATGTGCTTATTAGTTCCTGGAAAGTTATAAAAAGATATAATATGTATAAAAAATCCTAAGCCACAAATACTTTTATACAAAGCTAATACAAATCATGTTTTGTTGGGTACAGGATCTGTGAGGTTGTTACAAAATATACTTTTTGATAAGGCTTCTTGTGGTAAATGAGCTCTCATCACCGTAGAGTAGTACAGAAAAGCCATTAGAAACATTTTGCCGTTCTGCCTTCAAGTAAGAGGTGAAGCTGGTTGTGCTGTTACAAATACGTCCGAGAATTCACCCCTTCCTGCTCCCGCTGTGTTTCCCCCTTGGTACCATCGAATAGGCGTAACTGAGGACAAAGGTATCACTTATTATGGCAAGAGACATCATCAGCAAGCTTTCTGAATACAAACCCCAATCAGATACCAAGTAGCTAGCATATTTCTGTCACGACACCCACAGACTGAAAGGTGATGCATGGTGGGTCCTTGCATACTTCGATCCATCTGGCAATTTTTATCATTATCAACAGCAGATCTGGACAGATTCCAAAACCTCCCACCAACCGAGAAGATACTGCCCCATCCTTAACTCTTTTTTGTTCCATCTGAGCTCTGGCGTGCGAGGTCAGATGGTCTAGACCTGGATGCCACAAGAATGCACACGTTGACTTCAATGCTAACTATACGTTCAAGTAAAGACACAAGAACGATAGTGGTACAAACACCGCCCTTCACATGATGTTACTAATCACTTACCGGCCTAAGGCTAACATTGCCTTGATGGGACTTGAAAACGCCAAAGTCCAACCCGTTTCAAGTGTTCAGGCTTAGACTTACACTTCGATCTCTAGCATAAATTCATTAAGCCCTAACCTCGTACCATGAAATACTGGGTATTATACCGTCTGCCGTATTTGGAATGTGGAGACTCATTACCGCCACCCCCCCCCCCCGCCCCCCCAGCTCTCATCCATTCCCCCCTTCCTCGAGTTTACTGGGCTGGAAGGCCAGCCTGTTTCCTGTCAAGAAAGGAAAACCAGTCCCTGTACAGGCAGCAGCACAACGGGAAAATGACAGGAAAACGACACAAGGTGACCCCTGGACTAAGTCAAACTTTGAACTGAAAAAGACACAGGCAAAACTTCTGCTCTTGATTCCTTAAATAAAACTAAAAGCAGTAAAAAGGTTAACAGAGTGTCTTTCTCTAGATTTATTGGGGAGTTTGTTACAAATGTTTGACTAAGCTTTACAGACATGATTTCATGGATTTCAAACAAGAAATTCAGAGTTAACACTGATATTTAGCCTTCTTATTACATACACAGAAATGACATTGCTACAAATTGCAATGCAGAGAACCTTGTTTCAGATGGCTTGGTTTGGGGTTTTGTCTAAATGTATCATTACATAATGAAAGCACCAATTTGAGGCCTTCTCAAATAGTGACTGGAATCTCAGAACAGAACAGAACAGAACTTGGTAACTTTATTCTTCACGTAAATAAGGCATAACCGGTTATGTGGACTAATGCTGAAAATACATCTTATCAAAAGCATAAATACAAGTATTTGGGGTTACGCCGGAGGTCAAGATTTACTCATTCTCTCTTACGGGAAAAAAAAAAAAAAAAAAGAGCCCACGATTTCTGCTGCGTCCAAACTGACACTTCGAATCATTTCTGGTATCCGCACACTCTTAACTTCCTCCTGCTTTAAACCAGCCACCGTCACCGGGTGCGGGAGGACTGCCCCAGACAACCCCGCTTGAGAGATCGCCCAGAGGATCTTCACTATGTGAAATACCCACCAGGGCGACTTCCAAGAAAACGAAACAAAAACGGAGGATCTTTTTCATTCCACATCACCTTCTCTGGCCGTGGCTGCCGTCTCGCCACCCAAGTGCCTTTTCCAGACAGTAACACTCAAGCGAACACTTGCGATTCGTACGCTGTTTGGCAGAAAGCAACGATTCGGGTTATCAAAAAATAATATTTAAGTGGCAGGGGCAAGCCTTAAATGATGTGGCTCTTCGGAAAACATGTGACAAAACCTTTTCCCTATAAAAATCAAGGCCCAGATGCGTGGTGTTCTTTGACTTATAAGGCAGCTCTGCTCTATGTTTCTTCGAGGCCAATGAGGACACTTGTGTGACATTTTCAAGAATTAAAGGACAAGACATTCAGATTCAAAGAACACAACATAATAGAGGATCAGGCACATCTTACTGTAAATCATAACCAGTAAGACTTTGAAAAGCCAACACACCAAACGACTGCTCTGAGAAACCGGCGCGGTGAAAGCTACGAGCACCCTTTCGTTTGGTCCTGAATTTCACCTCCTCCTTCGCACAGCGGTGTTTCCAAAGGACCCAGTTTTCACAATACAGGTAGGAGACTCCTTCCGATGGTTTTCAAAAGGGTGGACCAAAGCCTTCAGACTGAGCCTCGCACTTCCTCTGTCTCAACAAGCGTGCCATTCAATACAAGTGATCTGCTGCCTCGGGATACGGCCTGGGTTTCACTTTACAAGAACGGTGAGACATCGGAGGCGGCACATCAGGAAGGAGAGCTCGAGAACTCCCAGGGACAGAAAATAATACCATTACGTACGAGGCGTTCTGACACTGCTTGGAGGCAGTCAAAAGGGGGTCACCGGGGGACTCGTCAGGCAACGGGCCTGCTCCGCGTGCAGATCGTCAATATTCAACAGGACTGAATAAACAAGACTGACTTGCCTCTTCTACAGGGAACGGACTCGAGCCTCCACTGGAGGCCGACGGTTTTGGCTAGGCCAGGGAACCATCTGCAAAATTCACACACAGACTCTCCAGCAAGAAGTCCCAATGTTACTGTGCACACATTCAGATACTCACTAGCACTGAGGTTGAATCCTAATTCTGTGAACTGGGACAGCACGCTCTTCTTGGCAAGAAGCACCGGCTGCAGAAGGACTCAAACGCGCATGGACTGCATACCGTGACCACCCGCACGAGGACGCGGGGCTGCGTGTCTGTGGCTCGTGCATCACCGAGGCACGGAAACTGCGAGGCTACCGCAGGTAGAATGGTGCCGGAAGCGCAGGAAGGGTCAGGAATGGTACGAGCAGTCCCTGGTTCGCTCCCTGCAAAGCCCTATTCTCCCGCCAGACAGCAAACGGACCAAGAGCCGCGGCCTCGGAAAGGCCGCGTGAGCCGTCATGCTGACCCATCTCGCAAGGACCTTCTAGGCAACGGAATACCTGAGAACACAGCTCTACAGTAAAGTGGCAGATATCACAGTCTTAATCACAATTTTCAGGAAAAGGCGAAAAGCTGCTGGACTCTGCCAACGGCCACCGGCCGCGGGCACCTGTCTCTCTAGTCCCGGTCGCATGCCACACAAGCGGCCGGGCGGTGCCCCCAGGACACCAGGCAGCCCGCTGAGCTCACGATGATCAGACCCGTCATCACGAGCCGCTTCAGGGGTGCGCCCGCGGGTCGGTGAGGGGCGAGGAGAGGTCAAACGGGATCCTCTTTCGGTGTGAACTGAAGAAATTACTATTTGTTCTTAGAAGCAGCCTTAAAACATTCCAAATGTACCTCAGTAAAGCTAGAAGTTCATAAGCAATAACGAGACAAGCACGTACGTGCTGCGTCTTTCAGAGAGCCACCGAGAATGAACGGGAATCTCAGATCATGCCTTCTTGAGTAGCTTGACAGGAAAACTCTGCCCTTGGCAAGCTGCCAAATAAACAAAACCTCCCATGAGCGCCAGGCTGGAGCTGATGGGAACAGGCAGGAGAGCAAAAGAAAAGAGGTCTGTGACGGCCACAACAGCTCTCCTCTACAGCGAGGACCCGAATCCTGGGACAGGACGTCAAAGTCCGAGAAGTGAAAGCACAGAACGTCCTGGAGAGGCTCTGTTTATCTAGAAAGCTCCCTTATCAAGCTACTTGCCATTTTCAGTTGCTGCTTGGCCAGAACGTTTCACATATGGCACATTTATTACATGAGATTTAAACATGAAAAGGGCAAATTATATTTCACTCGTTGCTTTGGATCAAAACACTATGTAAGGCATTTGCTTGCTCCCCGCCCCCTGCCCCGTACCATTCGTGAACTTTCGTTAGCATCAGACCAGGAATCCTCATGTAAACTTTAAAACACTAAGTAAGAACATTACCTTGAGAAACCACAGAAATTTTAAAATGAAACAACTGTTGGGTATATAAGCAATTAAAAACACACGAAGGCTGAATCTGCGCGCATCTACAGAATGCCAGTCCTTAGATCAAACTTTTTTCCAACAGGTCACCTTTCAAACAGGTCACCGTAAGGCTCGGCACAGGTGTCGCTGCCGTGGGCAGGGCAGATAAAAAGGGGTCTTGCTTGTTTGAGAACCGGATATTCTTAACCTCATCCCGAGAAACAGTCAAGGGCACCTTCTCTACTTGGCACTACAGGAGAACTCAGCTGGAAGAGGGAAGAAGCTGAAGGCTGAACTGTACCTAGGAAGACGCTCGGCAGGAAACTACACCCCCCTCAAGTGGAAGCCACAGCGAAACAGATCAAAGGCTGAACTCTGACAGGGATCGGCGTGTGCTATTCGGCAGCTTTGCGCCACAAACCAAGGTCCGCAGGGAGGACGACTAAGGTTTCCTAGAAGTTAAACTCAGAATCAAGACTCTTCTAATTCCTGCTGTAAACTGCTATGTTAAGAAACAAAACACACAGAAAACAATCAAAGGGACACAAGGTATGAAAGCAGCCAGTCTTCTGCACGTCACTGCAGCATGAGCTGCTTGAGGTTGTCATGAAGAATAGTATCCTTGACGTCGCGGAAAACCAGGCGGATGTTCTCCGTGTTGATCGCGGTGGTGAAGTGGTGGTACAGGGGCTTCTGCTGCTGGTCCCGCCGCTTGTTCCGGAAACATTCCACCAGGAATTTTTGGACGTCTCTTAAGCAGTGGGGATCCCCTTCGAATTCTAAGAAATAGTCTTTGATGCTCACAATTCGCACCTTCTCCTCAAGCAAATCTGTCTTGTTTAAGAAAAGGATTATGGAGACGTTGCTGAAAACCCGGTTGTTGACGATCGTTTCGAAAATGTTCAGAGACTCTGTCAGGCGATTGGTCAGTCGATCTTCCATAAGCACCTGGTCGAATTCACTTGAGGACACAAGGAAAAGTATCGACGTCACGCTGTCAAAGCACTCAAACCACCGCTTTCTTTCTGACCTCTGACCGCCTACATCAACCATTTTGAAAGGAACATTTTTAATTTCAAAGTCGTACTCATGAATGCCTTTGGTGGGTCTTCTGGCAAGCAGAATATCTTGCTGTGATGGGATGTAATCCTGGAAAAGAAGACAACGCTTTAGACTCGGGAACCTGGAAGGAATGAGAGTTTCTAACGTACTGCTGCCTGGTCGAGGGAGTGGATATGCAGACAAACTTGCCTTCTGGAGGACTTCTGGCTGCCTTCCTCCAAGCATCGGCACGACTAGTCTCATCACAAAGCGCCAAGGTAGAGTGAACTGTCAGCGAACAGAGACTGGTTCACAATACGCTGCAAACGAGCAGCGCGGGCTATTTTGTTCACCCCCGCTATTCCGGCAGACTTAGGTCTTCCCGACCCGCGGCCTTCACCCCCCGCCCGCCGCTGTGCCTCTACCTTTAGTACCAGCCCTCACCGCCCCCCACCCCCGACCTTCCTGCGCACGCGCCCGCCTGCCCACCTGCCCACCTGCCCCTCCTCGGAAAGCAGTGAGGGCTGAAACGCCAATTCGTGCGGGTCACTTCCCAGTGCGGGGTTCTGCCCACCTCGCTCTAGCTCATTCCAGATGCTCCCTTACTAAGGGACTAAGAACGTGACTAAGAACGCTGACACGGGTCACTCCACGTTAGGACTGCGGCCACACCACGCGCGTGGACAGAACTTGCCTAGCACAGCTAATACACTGAATTCGCCCTGAGTCACCTCCTGGGTTTGCTTCCAGGGTCCGGCCACGCAGCTGGGTCCCAGTGACGGCGCCCCTGCCTGTCATACGAAGGAGACCACACCCGGCCCACCTGCCTTAAAGGGACGGCTTGCGCAAAGACCGAAGGGGCCCCGACCTGGGAACGGGACCAGGCAGCCCGTGACCCCTACAGGAAGCTGCTTGTCTCACGAGTCCCCAACTACCCCTGACGACGTCCTTCCTGATGCACTAGAACTGGTTCTTTCTTCTCAAACTAGTGTTTTTCCAGAACTCTGACGTAGCTCTTCGGCGATACTGAACAGGAGAGCTCTTGAATGTTCGTTGTCAGGGTCAAACTGTTTTGTTTTGTTTTTTTTAAGTTGAGGCAAGATTATTTTATTTTATTTTATTTTATTTTATTTTATTTTATTTTATTTTATTTTTTTAAGTTGAGGCAAGATTTTAAAACAGTGCTAATTGTCACGATGCTGTATTTTATGCTTTTCCAAATAGCGTAATATAATTTTGAAATTTTGTCACAATGTGAATAGTTATCTCCTCAAAATGGTACAATGGAGTTAAGAATAAAAAAAAAAAAGTAGGCGGTTATCTGTAATCCACACCTTTTAGGACATGACTCTAGGGCCTTCATAAACAATGTCGGGTGTTTCCAGGTTTCCTTTTAGCTTGTGTTCACATACTCACTACTTTCCTTATAACCAGCACATCCACACAATTTTCAGCCTGCCCCTACTTTTTGGCTTAACATTTGATCATGAACGGTTACATGTGCTGATACAGTTGTATTTCATTTTAAAGCAGTATAAAAACACCAACTGGATTAATGGTCTGTAATTTACATAAACATTCTCCTACTAGTGCTCGTTAAGGTTGTTTCTCCAATTTTTTGCTTTAACACAAATTTTGCAATTAAAACTCTCACACATATACTTTTTTTCTTCCTTTCTGGACTATTTCCTGAGATAAAATAACCAGGAATAAGCTTATGAGGTCAAAGATTATGAACATTTTGGTGACCCTGGACACTCAAAGCCTAACTGCTTTCCAGAAACAGGGTACAAATTTACCGCGTGTGCCCGTGCCAGCTGCCTCAGAAACACTCCAGCCCTGGGGTGCTGGGGTGGCTCAGTCATTAAACAACCAACTCGATTTTGGCTCGGGTCGTGGTCTCACAGTTTGTGAGTTCGAGCCCTGCACTGGGCTCTGCACTGACATTGCAGAGCCTGCTTGGGCTTCTGTCTCCCTCTCTTCCCTCCCCTGCGTGCTCTCTCTCTCTCAAAATAAATTTAAAAAATAAATAAACTTGAAAGAAAGAAAGAAAGAAAGAAAGAAAGAAAGAAAGAAAGAAAGAAAGAAAGACACCAGTCCTAAGGTGTTTTGTTTTTTTAAACTTCTAAGTCTATAGAAATTAAAAGTTCTTTACTACTGCCTCACTTGGAAGCTCAGAAGCTAGTCAGGAAGCTAAAAGCTAATTCCTATGAAGCCTCCAGACCAGGACAATGCGATCAAGTGCTAAGTGGCCTGGCAGAGTATCAGCGATCGCGACTGTGAGTTCCAGAGCTCGTGCTTCACACGAGCTGTGTGGCCCTGGGCAGGTCACCGAATCCTGTTGTGTCTCCGCATCCTCACGGGTGAGATACGGGTCGTATGGGTCACAGGGGCCTCGAGGACTAAGTGAGGTGACCGTGCGGGGCACCCAGTCCAGCTGTTCTGCTGCGCCTCCCGCCAGCGTTGCTGGGCAGAGAGGGAATCCAGAACGCTGGGACCGCCAGGCAAGCTCCCGTCAGGTGGCCCGCGTCTCATGTCTAAAAGCTCACTGCTCACTGCGCTTGGTCATCTACTCGCACGCACACGCGTGCACACGCGCACGCACACACACACACACACTCAATCAGAAAACTCATTCTCTCCCCAGCCGACCCCTCTGCACCACCAGCACGCTTTCCTCCCTGCTTCCTGCCCTCCCGGGCCACGACCTCAGAGTTCTTCTAGCCCCCCTGTCACCGTGGACTCTGCCCTAGCATCACTGATTCTATTTCCAATCCTGTTTCTCCTTATTTCCGCCATCCCCCATTTTTTCACCTCCTCCGGTGTGGATTGCTATCTCTCCACTGAATCTCCCTCCCTGCCCTGAATGCCTCGCACCTCTTGGATCTGTCCCTACACCACTCAGACCAACCCCCCGGCACCGTGACTTCAGAACTTACGGTGAGGTTCTTCACTGCATCCGGTCCACACTTTGCTGACTGGCTTTCAAGACCCTCTTTACTCCTGGCTCTTCTGGAACCGGCAGGCTCTGCTCTACATTGTCCAGGCTTACCACAGAGCTGAGATCCAGATCTGCCCAGAGCTGCACACCCTGATACCGTTCCCCGACCATCCACTTGCACAAGTGCAACTGCAAGAACGATGCATCCAAACCCCAGCTAATGCCTTCTAGGAATCTGTTTTTATAAGTCAGAGCCAAGACTGTCACGTGTCCTTTGTCAGACGGATGTGCCTCCTAAAATTAAACACACCCAGCTGTCTCCCATCTTGGGGGGCCGCAACTCCTCTTCTAAGTCCGCCTCCCCCTTCAGACAGTTCAGATTCATATACCCTTACGGCCCAGCTCCAGCCTCTCCGGTCAAAACACCTCTCTCTGTTCTAGGAACTAACACCATCTTCGTGATCAGTACCATTTAATTGTCCTCTGCGTGGTTGTGTGTATGTGGTAATTCTGTCTCTGACGAGAACGAGTTTCCTACAATCAGGGATCAAAGAGCAAAACAGCCAACACCGAGCACTTCCTACATGGAAGGCACTGTTCCCAATACCTTACCGAGTGCTACGGACTGAACTATGTCCCCCCAAAGTTCACACGCTGGAGCCCTAACACCAAAGTGGTTGTACTCTGGGACGGCGCTTGGAGGACACGAGCAGGGATAAATGAAGTCCTAGGGAAGGGTCTCGATCACATAGTCTTGGCGGTCTTAGAAGAAGAGTTAAGAGATCCCTGTCTCTCCATGTGTATGTGCCGAGTAAAAGCCATGTGAAGAAGCCACAGAGAGAAGGCCACAGTCTGCAAGCCAGGAAAAGTCCTCACCGGAGAATGACCACGCTGGCCCCTTGATCTGAGACTACCAGCCTCCAGGACCGTGAGAAGTGAATGTCTGCTATTAAACCACCCGGTCTATGGTATTCTGTCTCAGCACGATGAGCAGACTAAGACACAGGGTTTATTTCACGTAACCATCCCATAGCCCCGTGAGGTCAGGTCTCGTACGATGCCCATGATATCAAGAAATTCGGGTTTAGAGATGCCTCTGCTCACACAGAGACAGGCTGTGGGGAGCTGGGATGGGGACCCAGGTGGTCTGGCTGCAGAGCCACGTCCTGGACTCTGTGCTGTTCTACCTCCCAGAGGGTCAGGGGGCGCACGGCTGGGCTTCAACACCCCTGGTACTTCAGAGACGGAGAAGCAAATGCAACCCTGTGACGAGGCTGACACGCCAGGATGAATGGCCAGCCTGTAGCACAGCCAGCTTTGTTTTCCCTCCTTTACACCGACCTACTTACTGATCGCAGCGCTTTTTCCGGTTTATTCCAGATGTGGCCTCGGAACTGTTCTCAACCTAAGACTCTGAGCAGCCAGTACAAAGGGGCCTACAGCCATGCATTCAGAAGTTATTTGTTCAGTGCCTGCTGTATGCCACGCATCGTCACTAGGCATCAGGAACTCAACTCTTCACCATCAAGAGATGAGATACTTGCCCTTATGGCAAGAGGTACAGGTAGAAGACAAGCGAACACGGAAATCACCAACTGTAGAGAGAGCAAAGATCTTTGAAAAAAGCAAGGGCTGAAACTGAATACAAGACGAGGGACCTACTTTGAATGCTGTGCTCAAGGAAAGCTGATCTGAAAAGGCAAACTGAGAAGAGCAGGTCAAATCAGCACCGTTTGGTTTGGAAAACATGCGGTAACTCTTAAAAATTAGTTTCCCTGCTAAGGCTCTCTCCATTTGGCCTACGTGTAACTTTTTTAAGGCTTACATTCTAACCAGATGGAAAAGAGACCGCGAAATCAAGTCTTACTACGCAGACTCATACGGAGATTCCCGACTTCTGGAACACATGTGTCCAGGAGACAGGCAAGAGAAAAACAAACGGACTTCAGGGCAGACAAGTACAATTTGGCAAAATCCAAAATAAGAGGATGTAAAGTTTATCTTGCAAAAAGAAGGTACATTTTCACATGTCCTAGATACATCAGTATGCCACTTTCCTACTTGCGGCGGGTTTTTCATTGCGTGTTTTCTTTCAGTTTTACTTTGAAAGGTAACCTCAAAGAACCCATGAGACTATACTACAACGTATTAGAGAAATGTGCTTTAAAGAGGAGGCAAAGAACGCTGCCGTAAATCCAGCAGGTGCCAATGACTGTGGGGCCATGGCCTTCACACGTTTTCTGAGCGGCAGCAACCTGTCTTCCAGGGAAGTCTCTGGCGTGAGACCGGCACAGACAACAGAGCACACGCCCTGCCCGCGGCAGGCCCGGGAGCCACAGCCAGCCACGGTGCCAGCTGAGAGGCAAATCAGAAACTCTCCTTCCCGGGGTGACTCCTTCTCCTACTTGGTGGTCTCTTCAGCCGGCCTTCAGAATCCAGCCCTCCCACACTGTAACTCAACGCAAAGCGCTTCCGAGCTGAAAAATACCGTTTGCTGAAAGGTTTTGAAATCAGTCAAACAACCCACCGTGTCCCGTTTCTGCTTACACACACACACACACACACACACACACACACGACACTGAAGTAGAATAGATAATGTGCAACCTCATTTTCAAACATAAACTTTCTCTAAACAGTTTTATGTTCACGAACCAGAGGACAGGCCATTCTTCAGGGGAAAGGCAGCGATCTGGATGACAGAGGGAGACAAAATGAAGCTGGAACGGTCCGAAAGCTGCCGCCAGGATGAAGGAAGCAGCAAATAGCTCGATACATAATTTTTCTAAACCTCCTAATAACCTATGGCTTTCAAACAGCAATAAACATAAACAAAAACTTACTGCTTCTCCAAGTTTATCCAAGTTATCCAGGAAATATTTTACGGATTCACCCTAAAAGAAGAAAAAAATAAATAGTTATTAGGGCTTAGAAATGGAAGATTTTGTTACAACAGTTTATATTAAACTGTCTGGCTGCACACTTAATCCAAACATACTTTGTTTAGTCACAAAATTCAGAGTGAACAACTAACCCCACCGAAAGCATACACAACGTCTACTTCTGGCCGAGTGTGGTAGCCTGGCTAGCTTCACAACTGCCTTCCCTGAGCGGCACCCAGTGACCTTCAGCGTGGACGGCCCTGCATGGATGCTTAATGATAGAACTATCTGCGTATCCAAAGGGAAGATGGAATTAAAAGGTGAAAACTGCTTTGGAGATAAACGTACTACTACAGTTTCAGTGTCTGCATTTCTTCCCCCTTAAGTTTATGCCAACGGGGGTCATCTTTAGTGTCAAGAGCAAACCAGAGAGGAGGTGAGAACACCGTAAAATCTTCTGGGACAGGCACTTGCTTGGACAGACATGCCTTGCTCTAGAAGGTTCTGAGAACTGCTGCGGCTTCGCGCCTCCGTCAGGTCTCTTCCTGAGCGTTCACTCAGCCTACTCTCTCCGAGCCCAGATTTCTACTAGAGCTCCAGTCAATTTCCAACACCTAAACTGTACGATATACATTCTTAAGAGGAAATACCTGAACAGAGGACAGACAGCTAAGAAGAGGGGAGCCATTTGGGGCAAGAAGGGCTCTGTCTTTCTCCCAGGATGCTCTCCCTGGGCACAGCACCCACCCTGCCCGTGACTGCTTCCACAAGTTCCGGAAGGCAGCGCTTCTGTGATGTTTAGGGGAAATCACCTGAAGATCCTAGTTGACTAGAAGTTCTGATTTGGAAAGGGGAAGGGGGAGAGGTGGGCGGGGGGGGGGGGGGGGGGGGGCGGGACAGGCAACCAACCAATAGTTTCTACAATTCAGGTGATTTCTGGGACATCGAGTTACAGGCCTGAAAGCAGCAATTTTCCTTTTTTTTTTGGTTTCAGAATCCCTTTACATATCTTAAGACTCTTGAGGATCTTCTTCATGCGGGTAATAGCTATTAATATTTATATTAGAAAGTAAAATTGAGAAATTTTTAAAATATTTAAAAATTCCTTTAGGGGCTCCTGGGTGCCTAGTCGGTTGGGTGTCTGACTCTTGATCTCGTGGTTCATGGGATCAAGCTTCATGTCAGGCTCTGAGATGGTGGAGGGGAGCCCGCTTGGGATTCTCTCTCTCTCTCTCTCTCTCTCTGCCCTTCTCTCGCTCGCATGCTCTCTTTTTCTCAAAATAAGTAAACTTAAAAAAAAACAAATGAATAGAAATTCCTTAAAGAATACCGATGATAAACCCATTCATTGTATGCTAACATATTTTAGTATGGCTCATAAAAGACAGTGAGACATTCATTTGCTTCTGCATTTGCACCTGCTACTATAGGTTGTTCCGGCTGAGTATATACATAAAGCCTGGCCTTTCACAAAAATGTAGCTGGAAAAGGGAGTATTTTAATCAAATATTTTCAGATAATTATAGATATTTTTGCTACTATACCAAAACTTGACAAGTGGTAGTTTTTAAAAATGTTAGTTCACTGTGTTACACGAAAATTCATTGGCTTACACTGCATTTAGAATGGATCTTTGACCCACCCGCTATTTTGTAATGCCAGGCACTGGTCACAGGGAAGATGGCGGGCAACTAAGTAACAGATCTTCCAATGTTGGCATGCTTCCTTACACAATGTTAAGAAAACCATAGTCATCAGGACCTCCTTCATCTCATCAGAAGTCTCACGTACTGGGAAGCTGACAAGCTCACAGTGGTGGGCCAAAACAAGTTTTCTTCAATTTTGATTTTCACTTCAAAGCTCAAGTTTTATCAATGGCAGCAAATACTCCCTCTTCTTTTCCTTGAGGTGACAGGCTAACTTCATGTATTTTCTAAAACATGTATTTTCTGTCCAATGCCCAAGTCTGAGCAAGTTGATGGTTTTCTCGAGTAAAATGGCATTCCGTGAAAAATACAGTTAGTTCAGCTCCCGGTCCAACGAGCTGCAGAGTGCTTTTCACCTACTTCCGTGCCTCCATCCGCCTCCCGCTCTGTCGTACAGAGGTGTGCGCTCTTAGGTGGAGATTTTTTTTCGGGGGGAGACGGAGAGTGTGAGCAGGGGAGTGGCAGAGAGAGAGAGAGAGAGAGAGAGAGAGAGAGAGAGAGAGACTGACTCCCAAGCAGGCTCTGCACCATCAGCATGGAGCCTGATACCAGAATCGAACTCACAAAACCGTGAGATCACGACCTGAGCCGGAATCAAGAGTCGGATGCTCAACTGACTGAGCCACCCGGGCACCCCTCAAAGGCTGAGATTGAAAACAATAATTTTTCACGCTCCATTAAGGCTCATCTTAAATGAAATTGGTGTGTGTGTGTGTGTGTGTGTGTGTGTGTGTGAGAGAGAGAGAAATGGCAGCTGCGTGGTGGTAAGAATACCACTTTTGTTTGGAGCCGATGTGTGGATCCGTGCTAAGGTGCTGGCTCTTCACAGCCACTGCTGCTCTTCCTCGGCCACGGGTGCAAGTGGGAACGCAGGGGGAAGGGAGGCGTCGTCCTGGTGTCGTCATAAATCTGAGTGCCGACTCGAGGACGCCCCCGGAGGTCTGTGGACCCCACCTGGACAATCGCCGCCTTCTTGCGCGCCACGAGCAAGTACACGGGTGTGTGCTTGTGGGAGGGGTGGGGGTGTGGGGGAGTGTCTGGCTGATCTCATGATTTTAAGCAGTGACAGACGATTTTGCTTTTTTCTGCACCTTGTACAGCACTGACAGCACCTAAAGATGACTTTTAGGGGCGCCTGGGTGGCTCGGTCGGGCTCTGTGCTGTCAGCGCAGAGCCTGGGGCCTGCTTTGGATTCTGTGTCTCCCTCTCTCTCTGTCCCCCCCACCCCCCCCCTCACCAAAATAAACATCAAAAAAAAAAAAATGATTTTTAGGAGACGGGAAAAAAATCTTCAAGGAATTCATTTCAGATCAATGAAGAGATTATCTGGGCAAACCTGTATGGATATTTTGCATTATATCACAAATTTTAATGTAATATATAAGCCAAAGGGAATTTGGGCTTAATCTACAAATAACATCAATATCCACATATAGGATTCTTCGTACAACCCAAAAGTATTTATCTTTTTATTATTTTTATTTGTTAATGTTTATTTTTGAGAGACAGAGAGAGGGAGACAGAGAGAGGGGCGGGAGGGGCAGGGAGAGAGGGAGACAGGATCTGAAGCGGGCTCCACACTGACAGCAGAGAGCCCAATGTGAGGCTCAAACTCACGAATGGTGAGATCACGAGCTGAGCTGAAATCAGACGCTTGACTGACTGAGCCACCCAGAGGACCCACCAAAAGTATTTTAAAAGTCAAATTCAAACAGATAATAACAATTCCGTTATACTGAAGTAGAGCCTCTTGGACAAATACGATAAAAGATAAGTCACTCTGTTTATATATGACTCAGACTAACAAAACTGTTACCCTTTCAGTAATGTGTATATTGAATACTTATGTAATGTCAAACACCTTAAATGAAATTTAGTGAATTTCTAAAAAAGGTGTTTTCTGGACTGGTAGTATTGTATATCGCGTTTATTGGCTTTCTCCTTGATTTTGGATTTAATATAAATTCACTGTGGAAACTGGTAACTAGAAAAAGGTACAAAGAAGGAAAGAGGCAAGGGCCATCACTTCCACCATTCAGGGGCGACCACGGTTAACATCGAAGATATTTTCTTCCAATTATAGCTGAAACAATACAAACAAGTTTGCATCCTGATTTTTCCACTTAAATAACTGGGAGGTAAATTTAATGGTCAAAATAATTCCTAGTATTTGTTATACAAAAAGCTAAATAAAACCACTGATCTAATGTTGTGTATTTCAATTCTTTTTTTTAATAAGCACTTTTAATATTTTGAAAGTAAATGATACTGTGATAAACAGCTGTATGTGCTCCTGAATCATGTCCTGAGTGATCTCAGAAGAATTACCAAGGCAGAGAGGTTAGGCATTTTTAAGATACTCACTACTCACTGCCACAAAGGTCCTACTGATTTGCTCCTAGCCAACAGTGCGAAACTGTGATGGAGATGAACTGAGCAGGGGTCACAGGAGATTGATTCGCAGATGTGTCTGTAATAAATTAAGGTGCAATCTCGGAGAAGCCCCACATAGTGACAACTGACGCTTCTCATTTCAGAAATCCCAGAGCAAGGGGGCTGTGTGTGCCCAAGAAAATGATAGGTTCCGTATCCAAATCCACAGCAAAAGTTCAAGTACACAAAAACCTTATCTTAATTAGTACTGTTTATCTTAACTGAGGGTCAAATAAAAGAAAGTTAAAGTCACCTTAAGATGAACACATCATCTAAAGCAGCCAAGCTCCCCCTTTCCCTTTAAAAAAAAAAAAAAAAAAAGCCCAACCCATTGTTTCTGGGGGTCTAGGGAAGTTGGTATGCTCTTTCTAGTGACCTTGCGAATTCAAACTTTTTAGAAAATTATGAGTAGTATGGGTGAAACTTTCAACGAACTTTTACCCTTTTTTTTTAAGTTTATGTATTTATTTTGAGAGACAGAACTGTGTTTGTGAATGGGGGCAGGGGCAGAGAGAGAGAGAGAGAGAGAGAGAGAGAGAGAGAGAGAGAGAGAGAGAGAGAGAAGATCCCAAGTAGGCTCCACAGTCAGCACAGAGCCCCACATGGCTTGATCTCACAACTGTGAATTCATGACCTGAGCTGAAATCAAGAGTTGTACGCTTTACCGACTGAGCCACCCAGGTGCCCCTGAACTTTCAACCATTCTAAGGAATTTATTAAACATAAATAAAATGTTACAAACAAAAAGATATTTTACTGATCGCTACTTATGACGGCAAGATTTGGAAGTCCATTTTTCCACTTAGCATTAAGGTAATGACTTAATACATTTTGGTATACTAATATAATAATAACATTATATATCATCCAATAATTATTTTAATATAATTGCCACATATGAAATCTTTACACCATTAAACCATAAATTAAAGTAGGAGACCACAAAGTAAAGACTACAAAGAAATTACAACCCCTTATCTACAACTTCTTTTGGTAAGCTCGGCCCCCAACACTCAACTGGGAGCAAAATGACCTAGGTTCTTTAGTCTTTATTTCTCCTACTTGGTGAAACTATTCAGATGTTTCGCTGAAAAAAAAACCAAAACAAAAAGACCCCTGTGGGTATTACATAATAAACAGTACATACACGGTATTATCTTTCTGAAATCCAAATGTTCTTAATTCTGTTAACAAATCTGGATCCAACGATTTATAAGAATGGGTCTGTATTACGTATGCTTTAACTATTCTATTTAAATATGGAAAAGGTAACTTTGTACCTCAATGAGTACCTGTATTCTCTTTTCAAATAAAAAAAAAGAGAAAATCATTCCTATTTGTTCTTCTCTTGGTATTACAAATAGAAAAATAAAAAGTTAAGGTCTTTTCCCTGTCATGTCCTGATTTAACTGCATTCCCTAGACCTTAGATCTTTTAGGTTCAAATTACCACAGGTCTCTGTTTATTGGGGATTCATAATCTCACCCAAATCAAATGATAATAGAGAAATATGCATGTGTTCTTATTAAATTTCAACTTCCACCGAAGGAAGTTTCATCAGTGTAATTTACACAGTCCCTTGTGCACTTGAGATTGTAGAAAACATTTATAATTCACTTCCACACATGTGAATGTGTGGATTATCTCTAACAATTATTTACAGTCCCAAATAAAGTGCCCATCTGCCAAACGACTATACTTGGACCAAGCTTTGCCTTCTCCACTATCACTCAGCCAGTGTCTATTCAAGGTGTAAATACTTTAAAACATTATTCCTCTGAAAAAATACAGTATGGTTAAAATAACTCCCTGAACATAAAAAGCTATGTTAATTTACCATTTTAGACCACAGGTGAAACTACTGATCCTTCCATTAGTTGGAAAACCCTGAGTGGGAGGCACGGGAACGGTTCCAGAATCTTTTACTGTGCGCGACTGCAGACTAAAGCCTCCTTCTGTGAAGAGGTCAGCCCCCCCCCCCCCCCCCCCCCCCCCGGTTAAGCGACTGTGAAACAATTTTAAACCCATGCACACACAGATGCCCACACGCGTGCGCCTAAGTGTGTGCAAACACACGTGCTAATAAAAGGATGAATACTTTTCTGAAGTGGGTCATTTAGGGGAAATTTCTTAGTCGTTTTATAGAGAGGGGGCTTTACTGAAAAAAAGAGAGAGAACCCGTCTTTCTACAATCTCAAAAAACAATTCCAAATTAAAGATATAAAATATGTCTCACTTGCGGTCTAATTACGAAGGACGTGGAAAATGAATACGGGACTCTCTGTTCCCAGGAGGCCGGAGCTTCCGAAGACGACCCTGCCCTGTTCGTGCTTCACAGCCCTCGTGCAAACGCACACCTAGTTCAGCACAGGCCCCCGGGGGCCTCCTCTCCCTCCTGCCCCGGAGTGTGTGGTGAAGGAGTATGAATTACCAGGGGGAAATTTCCCTCAAGTATTTTTTCCCAACAGAACGGTTTCAGAAGTGATCCCAAAGTCTTCTAGTGTTCTATTATTAACGTTAAGGAAAAGATGTGAATTCGAGTCCTTTTTCTAACACCGATCTGGCGAGTTTCTAAACTTCTCCAGGCCTCAGTTTAACCGTCAACAAAATGAGGAAGTTCCGTGGTCCGATGGATCATTACTGAAGTTCTGCTCTGGGCACCGATTTCAGTTTGTATAACCGATTTCAACTTAAGTTCTCCTTTCCCTGTATCTCGGTGTCTATGAATCCTAAACCCACTTGTGCTGTGACTCATTATTCAAGTTACGTTGCTCAGGCTCTTGGCTAAGACAGAAGTAACTAATTTCGGGTATCAGGCCAGAAATGCCAGGGGTCTGACACTCACTTTCTGTTGGTTATGACTTGAGACTGCACTGTAACTTTCCCCAGTCTGTCTGATGTTACCGAAGAGAATTTTTCGTAAAATTGTGACGAAAAGCCATTTCATACTTACGACTTTTAAAATTTAAGATGTTTTCTGTCATCCCTTAGATCTTTTTTTCCTCGGTTCACAACACTGACAGACTATTAGTTCTATGAACTATATTTTGTAAGTTGTGTCTGAACTAGGAAAAGCTTAAAAAAAAAAAAAAAAAGAAGGAAATAAACTAGGAATAGCCTCAACGTTATCCCTCATTCCCAAGAATCATGTTTCATTAAGATTCTTTGCTTGCAACAAAAGAAGTTAAAGGCCCTGAGTTTAAAGGTAATGGAGAAGCTGAGAACACAATTTAGAATATAGTTTTTATTAAACAAATGTGCAGTCACAGGAAAGCTTGGCAGTTTATTTGCCCAGTTACTGAAAAAGTGACAAATTTATTCAACGCTCTCTTCTGCACAGCTAAAATGTATAAAGGACGGCATTTAGAATCTGCAACTTTAAAAGGATGTGGAATTTAAGCTGGACTTAACTCAGATTTGTTTGTGAAAAGCAAGGCATGCATATTCTAGAAAGTAACTTGGCAATGTGTTAACAGGAGCTTTAAAAATGATCCTCCCCGCAGAACTATGGTAAAGTCTATGCAAGTACAGCGGTGGTACATTACTGCTGGGGCACAAGGAACGGCTGGCCGAGAACCACTGATTATTCCTCTCATGTAACCATATTCTAGAGCAGGGATCCTCCAATACGACCCGCACGCAGGCCAAGTCCTGCCCACCGCCTGTTTTTGTGTGGCCCATTTCTAAGTGGTTGCAGGGAAAAATCGTAAGAAGACTTCATGACATCTGAAAATGATATGAAATTCAAATTTCAGTGTCCATAGATAAAACCGTATCGGAGCACGACTCTGCTCATTTGCTTACGCACTGGCTTGGGCTGCTTCCATGCGGCCACAGCCACAAGTGGTCGCGACACAGGCCTTGCGTGTAGCTCTCTTCACTTTGCACGACACGATGCACTGATGCAATTACAGCCTGAAAATGTCCCAAATGTCGCCGTGAGTGCCTCATGATTCTGTTGTTGTTACTAGCGCATATCCGTCAAAACAAAAAGCAAGAGAGGACTTTTCATGTCCCGCCTTTGAGGCACAATGGGATGTGGATCGTTTTGCTGAACAAAATTCAATGGAGCAGCACTGTGTTTACTATGCACAGACATGGTGGCTACGCTAAGAGAATACGATGTAGTCAACGTCACCAGACTAAACACTCTTCCACATCATCCCACTCCAGGGCGCCCGGGCGGCTCAGTTGGATAAGCATCTGACTTCGGCTCAGGTCATGATCTCGCGGTCCATGGGTTCGGGCCCCGCGTCGGGCTCTGTGCTGACAGCTCAGAGCCTGGAGCCTGTTTCAGATTCTGCGTCTCCCTCTCTCTGCCCTTCCCCTGCTAGCGCTCTCTCTCAAAATTAAACATTAAAAAACAAAAACTATCCCAACTCACAGGAAAGGGACAATCAGAAAAACCACAAAATTTAAAAGGGAAAAGTTCATCACATCACAGCAAGATTTCCTCACAAGTAAGAGATGGAAGGAGACTGAAACTAATGACAGTTTCCAAGCGGCTCAGACTTGCTGGCCATGCAAGGACCACCACTGACTGCTCAGTGGCCTTTTACTCTAGGAATCAGTGCCGGGTCTACAGGGACTAGAGAATTCGCCCGTATGAAGAGTCCGCGTGGGAGAACTACAGATGGGAAGACTTTCAGGGGAGCTGAGAAAACTCTCAATCAGCACAACCTCAATTATAATATGCCACGGGGTGTTACAACTGATGGTAGTCAACATATGTGCGCAGCAGAAAAAAGACAAACTTAGAAAGACCGTCAAAATGACCACACGTTGTATTATTAGGTGCTCTGTGGGAAGTATACGGATCTGTCTTGTGTTACTGAACCAGAAGTGTCAACAATAAATTTAATTGACTCCCACGGACTTAGCCGTCATCGGTTCCATGAATTTTTGTAAGAAACAGAAGCCGAATACGCTGATTTGTCCTATTACCCAGTTCAAGAACTTAGCAGACGTGAATTTTTACTGAGATTTTTGGAACGAACAGGAACTACCTCCTGTGCCTATTGCAGACCACTGAACGGCTATGGAAACTGGCTTTAGGGACTTGATGACACACACACCTTAAGGAATTCAACCCCAAACTAAAAGGCCGAGCAGTTTTTGCAAAACTTACACGGTGGTAATTCGACAAGTGGCATTATTTTAATCAGAGGCAATGTCGAACTGCTTTGCAGGATTTCTCTGTCGGAAGGCGAAACAAGAGGTGAGGCCTCCGTCCCCGCACTAGGTCTGCGGCAGATCGATCTTTACGAAATTAAACGGCAGTTCCAGTGCTCACGTTGGCAGCGCACGTACAGATGACAGTTCCGGCAGCATCTTTCAGAGCCCGATGCGAGTGAAAGGGACGCTTTCACATTTCCAAAATCCACTTCCCTGTGCACGGAGGAGCCGCTGCCTGACCCTCCACTGGAAGTGATAACCTGCGATGCCAGGGACGCCGTGCCAAGAGGCAGCGTCGAGAAGAATCTAACAATTCCAGAGATGTCTTCCAAGCAACGACTGTGCTCAACTAAAGTCACAGGCTCGGGTGGCAGTACCCACCTGTGTGAACAGACTTTTCTTTTTAAGGATGAAATATATAAAATCTCGCTACAAAGCAGCCTTCATGAATGTTTGCAGTTGATTTTCATGATAGAGAACACTAACACTTGAAGCCCTTATGAAGCAAAATGTCCATCCCCAAAAGAATCCCATTCTTCTCGTTAGTAAACCTATACTGCAAAACACTGTCCACAATTTTATTATTCTATTTTGAATTTCATTGATTAAAAAACTTGTAGAAATCTGTTTTCTCGTTATATAAATACCTACATAATGGCCTTAATTTTGTCTGTTGGCATGCAAAGTTTAAAATATCATACTTCAGCTCAGGTCATGCATGACCTTGTGGTCCGTGAGTTCGAGCCCCACGTCGGGCTCTGTGCTGACAGCTCAGGGCCTGGAGCCTGCTTCCGATTCTGTGTCTCCCTCTCTCTCTGCCCCTCCCCTGCTTGTGCTCTCTCTCTCTCTCTGTCTCTCAGAAATAAATAAATATAAAATAATTTTTTTTTTAATTTTTTTTTTAACGTTTATTTATTTTTGAGACAGAGAGAGACAGAGCATGAACGGGGGAGGGTCACAGAGAGAAGGAGACACAGAATCCGAAACAGGCTCCAGGCTCTGAGCTGTCAGCACAGAGCCCGACGCGGGGCTCGAACCCACGGACCATGAGATCATGACCTGAGCCGAAGTCGGACGCCCAACCGACTGAGCCACCCAGGCGCCCCTAAAATAAATTTTTTTTTTAATAAAATGAAACAAAACATCACACTCACACTACCTGGCCCTTTTTTTTCCAAAACAATTTTTAATGTTTACTTTTGAGTAAGAGAGAGAGGCAGAGACAGAGTGCGAGTGGGGGAAGGGCAGAGACAGAGGGAGACACAGAATCCCAAGCAGGCTCCAGGCCCTGAGCTGTCAGCACAGAGCCTGATGTGGGGCTCGAACTCACAAAACGTGAGATCAGGACCTGAGCCAAAGTCGGACGCTTTAACCAACCGAGCCACCCAGGTGCCCCATACTACCTGGCCCTTTTCAGAAAGCTTTCTGACTCCAGTTCCAGACCCACGGCCTTATGCCTGGCAGTGCCTCAGCACTTCTAACGTGCTTGCGAGGAGATTCCCAAGCCCACCACGATCTACCAAATCAAAATCTTAACGAGCTCCAAGAAAAGGGACTCTGATGCAGCCATTCCAGCATCGGTTCAGATCCGGACATTCGTTTTGCTCAAAATTGGCTTATTGGCTTTTATGTTCATTTCAAGACTTTTGGTGTTGACTACACAAAATCAGTTGTGGGTTTTTTTTAAGCCTTGCAAAAATGCCAAGAATATTAAGAAATGAGAGTAGAGACCTATTTAGCTTTATCTTATTGTTAAAGTAGGTTTCGAGTATCACTTATGTTCAACTAGGTCTTACATGTAGAACACATCAGGCCTTCAACGGACAGCTCTGAATTGCGACATAAACAGTGGAATTACGCCTACGAGTAGAGCCTTCTCTTTCTTTCTCTTTATTGGTTTGCTCACTCAGACATACTTTCCTACCATTCTAGCTGCCTTCCTGTCCACATCCTTAGAGCCTATTTTCAAATGCCTGTCATAGTCCACAGCCTTCAGAGCTAACGCCCCAAGATTTTTATGGTCAAAAATTGATGAACCTGGTAATCCAGTTAGAACACTGTTAAACTGCTACAAAAGCACAAATGAGAAAAATCAGGACTGCCGCTTTCAGCATAGGATCCTAAAGAACTTGTTTAAAATCTCAATTAAACTTACAAAATGAATTTGCTTCGACAACAGACACCCAAACTTTGCATGGTAAGGTAAAGCAACACAAGGTATTTAATAGGAAGCACTCTACTTTTTTTTTGTAAGTTTATTTATTTTTGAGAGAAGGAGGGGCCGGGGGCAGAGAGAGAGGGAGAGACAATCCCAAGCAGCCTCGGTTCTGTTAGCACAGAGCCTGACACGGGGCTCAAACTCACGAACTGTGAGATCATGACCTGAGCCAAAATCAAGAGTCGGACGCTTAACTGGCTGAGCCACCCAGGAGTCCCTAGCACGCTACCTTTTTACCTGATAAACAGGTAAGAATTACCCTGCAGGATGAAAAGGTCAGATGAAATTCGATCAAGTGCAAAGTCTAAATAATGTATAAGATTTTACTTTGCTACTAAATAAACTGCATCGTTTAAGCTTGTAAAGTGTCTAGAACTTAACTGCAGGACAATTCAGCATGCCTGTAAGTGGCAGAAAACACTGACAAAAAAAGTCATTTAGGAAAAAATAAGCGAATTAAAAAGTATCCCATTTTTACGTGTTGAAACCTTTTATTATGAGACCAGCATTACCTAAAATAGTTTTCGGTTTTAAAAATAAACATAACAGTACAAGAAATATTAGAGAAAATCTGTATTACCAAGGTAATTAAGCAGTGAGACACTGTCTTCTGAAATCTAAGTATACATGTGATTCTGAAAATGACAGCATACCTCAAAGTTAATTTCCAGTTTCTCTTTATATAGGGAACCAACCAGCAAAGTGCTGGTGCTATAAACAGCAAAACTTTCCCGAAGAAGTACCAGTAAACTACAAAATAGATGTCTGTGTTCTGAAATGGCTAAGTCCAATGGCTTAAAGCTGTTTACATACTTTCCATGCATAGTAAGTCGGTCTCCATTTGCAAGTTTGGAATATTTCAAAGAGGAAACAGGATCAAGAGATGAGAGCAAACTAGAAGCCGGTTTACTCCTCACATTGATTACACCTGTAAGTCACACAGCCAAATTGCATCGCCTCGATCGCCACAACAAGGTTTCGGTATGCGTGTAACATGCCTTTCTTTATTTCTCATCAGTCTCTTAATTCCCCAAACTAAGCTAGATCAAAGTTTTCCGAGTGTTCGTTAGGCAGGCTTCATTAAGCATACTTTTGGAGAAATCCATTCAAAAGGAAACATCCATTTGCTTTTACAAGTGACCTATATGTTTTTTGGGGGGGTGCCTGGGTGGCTCAGTTGGTTGAGCGTCCGACTCTTGATTTTGGCTCAGGTCATGAATCCAGGATCGTGGGATGGAGCCCCGCATCGGGCTCTCCACGGAGCATGGAGCCTGCTTAGGATTCTCTCTTTCCCTCTAACCCTCTCCCCAGCTGTGTGTGCATCTTCTCTCTCTCTCTAAAATAAAAAATTAAAAAACCTAAAAAAAATATAAAAGTGACCTGTATGTTTTTTAATCAGTAATTCATATTTGTAGACACTAGCATTTCAGCCCTGCAAATATCACGGTGAAGCCATATCTAAATAAGAAGCCTTTAGGACAACATTCTACAAACAGACTTTGCGTAATGTAAGCCTTTCCACCTGGCATTTACTTATGTAGGTTTACAGTTAAGACTCAAATGCCAAATATAAATAAGGTACAAACCGGAAAAGTCTGGGGTGAAAGCTGGTTAATGAATCAAGACTCTCTGTGTCAATCTAAGGATGTGGCTAATAACGAAGACAGAAGGTAGTAGTTTTTATTATTCAAAGACTCAATTTCCCATCTTATTTGTCCTTTCTTTCTTTTCTTCACAGAGTCACATGAAATATGAAAGTTACCATATTGCTCTGCTCACACTATTTATCTAAAATCTAAGATTCTAACATTATACTTAATTTCTTAACATTATACCTAATAGCCGGCCTAATGATATTGTAAGAGTTTGTTCGCAGTTTTCAAAATGACTCTAAAATGAAAAGAGCTTACAACCATCCAAATATTTGAAATATACCATCTCTACAAAAGGTTCCATGTCTTTCCCCGCCATTAATTTGGTCTTCAAACTAAACATGACAAAGAGGCCGGCTCTACATGGGGTGGGCACATCGGGCACCCCCCCCCCCAGCTGTGTCACGGAACAGCCCCACCTCTTCCTCCATTTAGTGCCCCCCAACACTCCACTCTGCCCACTCTTCTCAAAGACCCTATTATTCCATATCTTTGAGATGACCTACCTTTTTTTTTTTTTTAAATGACTTTCCCTATTCATTTTCCTCTAGAAAAAAAGGATTATGAAGTATTGATGGGATACACAGCACAGGTTTTGAATAGGGTCACAGCATCATCTGTATCGTGAGAGCATATTTAAAGCACTACCACCCATGCCTGCTTGGTTCACAAGGAACAAGGCAGCATTCACTTATACTCAAAAATATACAGGCAACTCTTCCTTGTCAAAGGAAAACAGGTCAATATTCAGTAGACTTCAAGTGAATGCACAGTTTCAAGTTTCTTGCTAGCATTTTCTATGTGCATCACTTAAAAATGCCACAAGAGCCAAAAATTAGTCAGTTACAACATTAAAAACGACCCCAGTATTTGAAAGTATTTTTTTTCCAAAGGAAATACCTTTCCAAACTAATCTAAGGTAGTTTATAATAGCCTAGATATAATTTCCCCCCAAAATGTTTGACTAATTTAGGCAATTAATTTCCATTTTTTCTTACATGTAAGCTATAAAAACAAACCAGGGCACAAAATTAAAAATAGGACACTTTTGGAAAGAACTAAGTTATCAGTTTATTTTGTAAACTGCCTTTTCCTTGCCATTGCTCACAAATTAATAAACTCCTTTTTACATCCGGTTTCTCAATCAGACTTCTCACCAAAATAACTTAAAGCTAATAGACATATTTTTCTAAGAGTTTTCCTACAGTCCTACCAAATCCCAATTTCACACTCAACACAAAACGTACGCTGCGGTTTAGTAATTCTACCACAGAAGTCATAAAAAAGAAGAACCTGACTTTTTTTCATCAAAACATTTCATCCCAAAGAGAAAAAAGTTTAGCTGTACGCTGAGTATTTACAGACACATCTGTATCTTAGACTTATGTACCTTATAGCATATGTACCTTATACATAAAAGCTGTTCAATTCTGTTAACTTAAAATATCAATTATTCTCCAAACATTATATAAAAACGACAACCCTTCCTTAAAATAATACAGGTTTCAGAGTGGAGGTCAGCATTCCTTTTTCAAATCATTCCTTAAAACTTAAATACAAATTTTACATGTGAGGAAGAAGTTTAATACGGAAGGGATGAGGGGTTAGTTCCCACACAGTATATAATGTTATTCAACTGGGCAGCAACATAGTAAGATTTACCCTATACTCCATGTTACCAATAAGCAGCACCACGTTTTGTTCATAAAAATATACATACAGGAAAGAATTTTCCATTCAAATAATTCACATCCATTTCTAGATGAATGCCTTATCGGTTCTCTGAGAAAATCACCTCCTCCAGGAAATGCTAACGTTGCAACGTTAAAAGAATGGGATATAAAATTGTACAGAAAGTATAGAAAAGTTTATCTCCGCATCCAATATTGTATTCAAATATTAGCAGGAAATATACCAAAATGTCAATAAAGATGTCTTAGGATGGCAGTTAAGGGACTAACTGGATGATTTTCTACAATAGAGAAATATGTTTTAAAATTTAAACTTTAGGAGCACCTGGGTGGCTCAGTCGGTTAAGCGTCCAACTTCGGCTCAGGTCACGATCTCACAGTGCGTGAGTTCCAGCCCCACGTCAGGCTCTATGCTGACAGCTCAGAGCCTGGAGCCTGCTTCGGATTCTGCATCTCCCTCTCTCTCTGCCCCTCCCCTGCTCACACTCTGTCTCTCTCTTTCAAAAATAAATAAACATTAAAAAAAAATTATAAAAGAATAAAACAAAATTTAAACTTAAAAAAAAAAAAAAAAAAAGCTAATTTGGGTTCTGGAGCCTGTAAGGAATTCCTTCAAAAAACAAAAACAACTTTTTTACTTTTCAGTTTCCACCTAATGATAACACTATAAAGCATAAGAGTTTTCAGCTCTGGGGTGCCTGGGTGGCTCAGTCGGTTAAGTGTCTGACTCTTGGGTTTCGTCTCAAGTCATGATGTCACGTTTCATGGGTTTGAGCCCCTCATCAGGCTCTGTGCTATCAGCACATGGCCTGCTTGGGATTCTTTCTCTCCCTCTCTCTCTGCCCCTCCCCTGATTGCTCTCTCCTTCAAAATAAATAAACTAAAAAAAAAAAAAAATCAAGAGCTTTCAGCTCTGAAAAATTCTTCAAAGTTAAAATACTCTTTTAAAAAGGGTCATAGACAATCCCAACAGCATGAAGAAACGTTGAGCTCTGCCAGAACTTCTTCGGTAGTACTTTTGGTTTTTTGATTCTCAAAAAGCAACGACCTCAGTTGTTGACAAAAAGGTAAAAAAGAATGCAGTTTTCCAATCCAGAACCCACTTCCCAAATATGGTTTCCATTCCCCAGCCATCTCAATAGAGGGGCCTGAAGAATCCGCGTGAACGTACACTAGATGGAAAGTTCTGCTCTGTGATGATGTGCTACAATGCATCCTGAAATCCCCACAACTCAAACCTTGTGCAACAATCAGTCGCAGCATTAATCATCATTAACAATCAACATTCATAAACTAATTCTATGCTTAGAATCACACAGCAGAGGAGAGGAAAAGCCCAGATCACTTTATTCCCAGGTTAGTGTTCAATCCATCATCCTAAACTCTCTTGGCCACAGAGAAGCCCCCCTCCCTCTCCCCCCCCCCCCCACCACCCGCAAGAGCATTAACTACCATCCATCCCTTCACCCTCTGCCAATTCATCAGGTCAGCCAGCAAAGCAGTGCAACCTGCGAGTGTTTCCGAATACTGACAAATGTGGGAAATAGTTCAGAATGTATACCGGCAGAGCAGTTCGCTTCCAAATCTCTGCTCAGTTAATCGTGTTATTAAGGGATGCAGGAAAGCGCGCAGTGGGTACAGCACGGGCCATGGGGTCCTACGGCCCGAGTTTGAATCGCGGCTCTAATCAAAACGAGCTGTGACTTTACCTTCTATGGACCTACGTACCCTATGATTTATGTACAAAATGAAGTGAACTGGACCCACGTACCCTCTTGGGTCTTTTCTAGGTTAGCAAACACTTAGTGATTCTGCGTATTCTCGGCAGAAAAAAGATCAGCAAAGGCAGGACACTACAGCATTTATCACATCACGGGCAACCACTGGTGGGGGACTTATCCGGCTCCCACTAGATTTAAAGCCTCCATTAAGGCAACCAGACACGGTGACCTTGAGTCCCCGGGGCCTGCGTAGCCCAGAACATGGTGTGCACAGGTATTCAATACATGTCTGCTGAAGGAACGAAGGAATGAACGTTATTTAATGGCCAAGTTATTGCCCTCACTAAACAGGATACGGTCATAAGTAAAACTATCAAGCAGAGTGAAAAACTCTTCTGTGTTTTTCTGGCCTAACGTTAACATTATTAAGTGGAATTAACTCTGCTTCTGAGACAGTGACATTCAAAGAAATCGGTTGATATAAACACAATGTCCTCTTGAACTTTGAAAAGGCTTGAAAAAAACCCAGCCTGCTAAGCCAGATGGTTGAAAGTACAGCAAAAGGGAAATGAGAACAGTCGGCTAATTTCAAGTGAACCTTCTCTACTTCCTCACCTCTCTTCCTTCGTCGAGCCCCTCCAGCCTGGCTTCCCCCTCCCCGGGTCACCTGCCACAGCAATAGCCCTCCTGTTGCCAAAATCAATGAACACGCTGGTCTTCACCTTGCTAGGCCTCAGTGGCAGGTGGCACTTCTGTCCACTTTCTTCACTGACACACTTTTCTGGCTCCCGTGGCATGACACGTTCCTGAATTTCCACCTTTCCAGCCATTTCTGCCAGCATCCCCCTCTCTGAATATTCTCAGACGGTCTGCAGGTTCCTAAAGATGCTGTCCTGAGCCCAATTCTCTCTTACTCCCTGCCTTCCCTTGGGTACACATTCTAGAGACTTTAAATATCACCTGAATACAAGGAACTCCTAAATTTCTACCTACGGCCCAAAGCTCTGTTCTGGATTCCAGACTCATGTATCAAACTGTTACTTTGATTCCACCCACGTCTCACAGAGATCTCAACCCAGTATGCCCAAACTAAAGTCTTCATCTTCTCTGTCAAGTCTCTTTCTCACACAATCTTTTCATTTCAGCAAGAAGCACCACCATTCACCTGGTTCTTAAAATCAGAAGCCTGAGTCACCCTTAACGTACGCGCCTCCCTGCCCCCCGCCATCTCATATCCAATTTATCAGATCCCCGTGATTTGCCCTACAAAGTGTACCCCAAGTCCACGGTCCTCTCTCCATTTTCACGGCCACCGCTTGCGACCAGCAGCTCGTTCTGCACTCATCTCCTGACTCGGGCACCGCTCTGCATCCAGGGGATCTCGATAAATATTTACGGACTGACGACTGCTCTTCCCATTTGCCTCCAATTTCCACACTCCGGCAAGCTTTTCCCCACACACGTCCCGCACACACGGTCTTCCTCTGCCCGCCGAACCTTCCTTCTTCTCGCCTGGCTGACCCTTTCGCGTCCGTGGGGTCCTAACCTACGGGTCCCCCCTCGGACCATCCTCTTGTTCCCTCACGGCTTCCTTTTCTTGTCCTTCAGAGTATCCACCGCATGTGATTACCGATTTGTCTGCCTATCAGTGTAGGCTCCTGCACCTAAGCAAGGCCAGTGGGAACAGAGATCGCTTTCATTTGGTCCACTAGCAACCTTCCGGCCTGCAAACAAGTGCCTGGTCGTTAACAGGTGTTCAATTAAATGCTACTGGATGGCTGCTGAGAGCTGCCAGTTAACATTATCAGACTTGTTAAAGAACGGATCTCCTGAAAAATCTGCTGCTCAAGGCCTTCTCATCCACATTATATTCTTGGTTTGCTCTCCACGTTCCCTATTTGAGAAGAGAATTCAGATTATGGACACTCAAAATGGACACGCAAAGCAGTGCTCTAAACCTTAATACTTGCATATAGTACAAAATACAATTACACATAAAAACAGAAGATGAGCATACACACTCCCTTGAAAAGACTGTGTTTCTACAGAATGAAAGTTAAACAAACAAAACAAAGAGCCTTCTTTTTCAAAACAAAGCCATCTTACATTACGGCCCAATGTACAAACTGCTGTTTCGCAGATGAAAACCTTGGTTTCTTACTAAATTGTAACACTAACCTTAGAAAGGTTTACATTTGCTCCTAATTCAAAAAGTCAAGGGAGAAATGAAGCAAGTACATGTAATTCTCCTTGCCCTAGTCTAGAACTGAAATGCGTAACATCTATATGGTATAAAGTCCCTGTAACGTTTGAAGCTGTAGCTAAGGAACAAGGACACTTTACTGCACATGTAGTAATTAGCAGCAGTTAAAAATAGCAAATCATGGGGTGCTTGGGTGCATTAAGCTCAGTCCATTAAGTGTCCAACACTTGATTCTGGCTCAGTCATAACCTCACAGTTGTGGGACTGAGCCCCACATCAGGCTCTGTACTGACAGCATGGAGCCTGCTTGGGAATCTCTCTCTCCCTCTCCCCGTCTCCCTCCCCCAATCTAAGTAAATGAATAAACTTAAATTTAGCAAATTATTAGTACTGCAATATCTTAACTGGCTAAATCACATTATTCTTTAAATATTTCAACTAGGATAAACAATGCTTGCAGTTTTGTGAATATAGAGCATTCACTTACTTAGGTTTTTAAAAAAATCAATAAATAGGAATTTATTTTTTTTTAAATTTTTATTTATTTTTGAGAGAAAGAGGCAGAGCATGAGAGAGGAAGGGGCAGAGAGGGAGAAACAGAACCTGAAGCAGGTTCTGGGCTCTGAGTGTCAGCACAGAGCCCGATGTGGGGCTCGAACTCACGAACTGTGAGATCATGACCCGAGCCGAAGTTAGATGCCCAACCGACTGAGCCACCCAGGCGCCCCAAAAAATAGGAATTTAGAGACCATCTTATATCTGAATGACAATTTAAAGCATAATCTTCTCATTTGTTAGGCCTCTCGTGGCACACAGCTGACCAGGCCGTAACTCGTGAGTGACTCTTCAGCGACTCTGAAAACCTGGTGCTGTTTGCTCACTGCTAGTAGCTTCCATGAGTTTCCCTTTTACTTTGTATCAATAAACGGATACAACCACACTTCCTATCAGGAGGCCCATACAACTCTATACAAGTCCGACTAGTCAGTCTGTCTTATTTAACAGAAAAATAACTTTTAAATAGATTATCCAGTGAATAAGAAAAGAGTAACCAGGATATTGAAAAGGAAAGTGAAAGTCTCTTACGTCCGCGCACCAATTATTCATTAGTCCAGCTCTTGTAACCCCAGAGGAGAAAAGTTCTCTTCGCAGGCTAAAGGGTTCCTATTCTCTGGCTCAAGGAACCCAAAGACACTGTTACATCTTAGCTAAAGGGTTTTGTTTGTTGACTAACATTGTTTTTAAATGACAAAATCAGTAACATGGTTTCTTTCCTTAGGGGAGCAAATCTGAAATTTGTTTATTTTGCTCCCCAAGAAAACAGAGTTCTGTTAGACTAGTGTTTTTAGTTGGCTTTTATACGAAATGATCAGAAGTTATAAAATCTCACAAAAAGGGACATGAAATCTTTAAAAAATCGTTGTATTTCGTAAGGAACTTTTTTTTTTAATCCTTGGAAAAGAAGCCCAAATACCCTCTTCAACAGGCATCCTCGCAGAGCCTCTACCAACTACAGGCCCAGGAAACAGAAGGGGGGGGGCGTGCAGGTGTGTGGGCAGAGGGTCCGCACAGACACAGAAAAGGAGGGAAGGAAAAAGAAACACGCACATTCAGTGGGAGTGGCTGGGGCACCTGCACCTATGCCAGAGGTCACCTCCACGCCGCCAGCAGGAAGCTAGGATTTGATGCGTTCCGCCTACACATCGGCTTGAAAACCAAGCAAAGTGACAGGAGAAGGCAACAAGACCCAACAGCGCGATGCCAGCTCGGTTCCCTTCAGTAGAGACGACATCCGGTCTAGTGAGAACAGAAGTCATAGCCCGCGTATTTTAGAACTCAGGGTTTTTATACTGGTAACCAACAGAGTGAATCAAATCAATGCTTACAGGAATTTGTTTTTTTAAAAAGCTACTTATGTAAAAGCTACTTATGTAAAAAGCTACTTTATGTGCATGTGGCGTATGAGGAACACCAAGAGCTAATGTTAATAATATGGCTAATATGAGCCGGGCACTGCGCCAGAGGCTTTACTTTACATGGATCATCTCACGTAATTTCTGTAACAACTGGTAATAATAGCAGGCCCTCAGATAGTCCCCATTTTACCATTTCAGAAACAGAAAAGGCTGGGGGACTTGTTCAAACTCACACCATCTAGTTCCATGTTTCCCAACCGTAGAGCAGGTGACCGCAGCGAATTTTAAGGTCGTCACATTAAAACCATTTGTAAAAATGTCTTGTAACATGTGAAATGAATAAATCGGTAAATTGGAATATGGTTATTTTCGAATTTGCTTGGAAGATACGTGGAGCAAATACCAACTACACAGGTCTTTTGACTTAGACCTAAAGCCAAGAAAAGTCAACGAAGAGTAATTCCACTCAAGTTTTCTGCATCTATTTTATAATAGTTGGGGAGGAAAAAGTTCATCGACAGCACGGATTTTAAAAATCTTTTTTATTCATTTTGCAAAAAGAAGAAAGCGATTAAGTTGGAAAGATTAAGATAAATAAACAACTACTGTTGCAACAGATTGGTAACTTTAGCCAAGGCCACTGAAGTCCTGACCTCAAAACAGTATTACTATTTCGTTGATAGCTATCAACCCATTCTAATAAAGCTCTGCTAATGTGGATGTTAACAAATTCTCTTGAAAAAAGGCATCTTGCAAAAAAAAACCTTTTTTTCACAATGACAAAAGTAAACTCTATCATACAGCTCACACACACACACACACACACACACACACACACACACACACAGTACTTTCAAGCAAGGAAATGAAATTAATTGTCAATTTCCAGATATATTCAATTAAAAAAATTGGTAGTTTCTAACTGGAACAAAAACCAACACAAACCACGATCTGGAATGCTCATAAGCAGTATAAAAACTGTGACAGCTACCTAAGAAACACTGCAAAGCTGGGGCGCCTGGGTGGCTCAGCCGGTTGGTTAAGCGGCCGACTTCGGCTCAGGTCACGATCTCACGGTTCGTGAGTTCAAGCCCCGCGTCAGGCTCTGTGCTGACGGCTCAGAGCCTGGAGCCTGTTTCAGATTCTGTGTCTCCCTCTCTCTCTGCCCTTCCCCTGTTCACGCTCTGTCTCTGTCTCAAAAATAAATAAACGTTTAAAAAAAAAAAAAAAAAAAAGAAACACTGCAAAGGAGCTCATGAAATAACAGCACAGGTGTCCCGACAGCCCCTTCTCCACACCAAGTGCAAATCTGGGCAACCATGTGCTGGACACGGGCCCGTTCCCAAATGACAATTTCTTAGAAAAATACATAGCTGCCTTTCACGCTGGTTGCCTCTAGGCTCTCATGTTTCAGGGTACACGTTAAAAGACACGTTCACTGACGGAACATCAGCTGAGGCTCACTAGTACACGTAGTTTTCAAGGATGTGAAGATTCAAACAGCCTTTATCATGATGAGCGGCGGTGGGGATGAACTGTACCGCTAAGTTAGTAACTCTACCATTAAATGTCATCTAAGATTATTACATCATAACTATGACCTAAGTTAATAAAGTAAGAAAGGAATGACACAGGGATATTACGCAAGTTCAGAACGCGGGAACTGTGACTACCAGTGCAACGCTATGTATTCTTTTTTTTATGTTTATTTATTTTTCAGAGAGAGCACGAGCCAGGGAGGGGCAGAGAGAGAGGGGGCAGGGGATCTGAAGCGGGCTCCACGCTGACAGCAGCAAGCCCCATGCGGGGCTCAAACCCACAAACCACGAGATCACGACCTAGTCGAAATCGGATGCTCAACCAACTGAGCCACCCAGGCACCCGATGTATTAATAAAACCTTACACATACTCAAAAGAGAACTTTCTAGGGGAGTGTTAATTATCTGTGTGTATGCGTGTTGGCCAGAGAGGCTGGGAATGGAAGGAAAGAATGCTCCATGGACATCACGCTTGAGTGCTTCACAATGGTTCAGTGCCCAGTGCTGTGGACCGGCAGTCAGCAGATCAGGGCTCCAGGGTCTATACTACCATCTTTTACCAGCTCTGTGAACCAAAGTATCAAGAAACCTCTCGGCATCTAAGTTTTCTAATCTGTGAAATGGAGACAACGGCATGTATTCTATTCCTCTCAGCTTTTTAAAGGATTATATGACAATGTAGCTGAAAGGGCTTTAAAAGGTACAAAGCAATTTTTATAAAACATAAGGTATTAAAAAGTGATATAATTATCAGCCCTTGAATAAATTTTCTGGAGAAAGAAACTGGCACCTGTTTGGGGCTAACAGGACTAGGTACCCCAGCTTGGTGGGGCCTCTGCCTGTCTGTGAAAGACGAAGAGGGAATATTCCATCCAGGAAGCCTTTGGCAATTACGGTTTTCTTCAACTTGAGCTCACAACCCTTTCTCCCGGGTTAAATGTACTGTAGTACGGAATTCTGAAACTCAAGCCTCGTTTTCACAACAAAACGATTTCCTCGCTTCATCCCGTGGTTGTTTAATGAACATTTTCAGAGCAACATAAATTACTATACCACTAGCTTTATTTAGCAATAAAAATAATAGAGAAAGCAGCACAGTATTTTACAATATCCCTTCAGCACCCAGAGCCTAAACATCCCATAGCTAGTTAAGCTATAGATATAAACACGAACACACTGACACAATATATCAAGAGATACGTATCCATGTAAACGCACATGCACACACACTATCTCACAAAATTGTGTTAACATTATAAGCACATGCCAAAGCACCCTCTTTTTTATTTTTTACTTATTTTTAAATGTTTACTTACTTTTTTTCAGAGAGAGCACATGCACACGCAAGTGGGGGAGGGGCAGAGAGCCAGACAGGGAGAGAGAGAATCAATGAGGCTCTGTGCAAGAGCCCGAGGCGGGGCTCGATCCCACAACTGCGAGCTCCCAACCGGAGCCAGTATCGAGAGACGGACACTCACCTGACTGAGCCACCCAGGTGCCCCTTCTTTTTGTTTTTAACGTACAGTCCTGTAACTCTGGGTTTCTAAGATGTGGATCAGATTTCATCTGATCAAATTCACCAAAAAGGAAATTGTATCTACAGAAATCTAAATTTTAAAATCTCTACAGTTTTTAATGTTACATATAATCCCT
Organism: Panthera tigris; assembly: GCF_018350195.1. Lineage (NCBI taxonomy): Eukaryota > Metazoa > Chordata > Mammalia > Carnivora > Felidae > Panthera > Panthera tigris. The sequence continues at coordinate 49,055,907 of NC_056673.1, read as the reverse complement.
TTGTTACGTATGCTGAGATATTTTACCGTGATCCTAGAATCAGTAGACAATAGGCTTTTTGCAACTTGGAAGTCAAAGTCCTGATTTGAATTTATTCATAAAGGAAAACAGACCAATTGTTTCTCTAACAGACACACGGTATTTTCAACAGACGATGGTAATTGATTCCCTTTTTAAAGCCAACCCAAATTACTGCTAAAGAGTAAACCAGTGCCTCTCACTCTATAGTGTTTCAAATCCATTTTGCCATACAAATAAAGAAATAAGTATTTTAGCCCAAACTGAAGTTCCTCCTTTACTTAGCACTGGGCTGCTCGGCACAGATCGATGCCTGAGGCTAAACAGTTACTCTGTTACACAGACTGACACAAGTTCTGTCCTCACGGATAAACCACCTCATCAGCTCGGAGAAGCGTCACTGTCATGAAGCACAACCTGTACTACTTGGGTAAGAAAGACTAAGTCTAACTGAAGGTACCGTGATTAAAAAAGAAAAGAAAAGAAAACAAAAACAACAACAACAAAAAAAAACCCCAGCTTTGGTTTCAGGGATTGCAAAGAAAGACTGGTCATTACAGGAAGTTGTATTAATGCTGACAAGTTAAAGTGTTTATAGAAAGTAGGAAGCTCTAGAATGTCCCTCCCACTCACACTTTCCTGCCCTATATGACCAGTTCCATTAACGGTGTTTCTATTTCTGAGTAAGTCACTGTGTATTAAATATTCAAAACAATTAACTGGCAACGATTCCTGGCCATTTTGTCAGGTTTGCTCCGTATCTGCAGTTCTATCGGCTCCCGGCCAAGCCCTGTCTCCCATCTCTAGTCCTCGAAGTTACCAAATTCCCCGACTACAGTCACACAAGGTGTTCCAGAGGGTATCTCATCTGTACCGCGGCAGGCCCCAGTGAACATACTGCAAGGCACAGCGTCACGAACGTTCGATCCAGTACTAAAGGAGACCGCTTCTGAACGATGTGTTATCCCGTGAGCTCGTTTCTAAGAATTAGGAAGGTACCTTAAGCCAGCACAGCAATGTAAATCTTAGATTTTTCTTCTTCCACAGTAAACTATTTGGCTTACCCATAATGAAACTAACCAGAAAAGGAAATGTTTGCCTTTGGGAGCTTGGGAAAGAAAACATTCGTGTTTGCACCCGAAGTTATTCCTAACAAATGAATGGCTGGCTAAAACCCCAGGCTATGATACCACTACCCCATCCCTTGCTCCAAAGACTGGTTATAAAGCAGTTGTTCATCTGAAGGAAGAAAAAAAAAAAAAAAAAAAAGAGCCATAAAGAGGTTTAAAAACCGTTCCCATTTGTTTTCTGCATTTCAATTTGCATCAATAAATTTAATCACCAATCATTAGTTGAAGCAAGCAAACAAAAAAGGCTACTTTTATTCATCTGCTAACTCTACCCTTTTCCCGATGGTTTACTTTTTCCATCCAAGATTCAAGAATATACATTGTTAAACGTAAAAAGAAAAATTATGGTTTTGTAATACAAGGACTTCCCATCTCCTAGAAAAATTAACAAACTAGGTACGGAAATGATTCCTATTTCCCAGAAGAAACTTCATGTGAGATGTTTCTTTTTTTCTACAAGAACCTTATACTTCAGAATGTCTAGAAAATGAGTTAATGACAGTCAGGCCTATGCTAGTGAGTGAGAAAAAGACAAGACGTGCCAAGAGAGCCTCTACTTCAGTGGGAGGACCAAATACAAGTGGCAACGAGTGGAGTACAGGCGACCCAGGGGGGCCAGAAGCAAGCACACGGAGGAGAGAAGACAGGGCAGGGAGCCGCGTTCCAGTCGGGAGGGCTGGACAAAGTCCTGACCCTGAGGCACTGTTCCTCAGGGTGGCCAAGGAGCAAATTCATCCAAATCACGGAGGACTGTCTGCTACAAATAAATACACATCACTGGGTCCCATTCCAGGTTCCTGAATCAGATCCTCCTGTGATGGGAGTCTAGGGCTCTTTTTGTTTTGTTTTGTATTAAACAAGCACTGATGCAAGGGGTCCAGGGACCACATTTAGTCACATTAAAATGTGATTACCATTCTTCTAGGTCAAGGGTAAGAGCTAATGAATAGATACAATAATGAAAAACCCTGACAGACCTTGTACAGACAGCCGAAGCAGCAGAAAATCAGGGTATGTGGAAATCGAGAGGTTACAGGATGTGCGAAGTAGTCTAATGAATATATGGTTGGAATCACAGGTAGGCTAGCTAGTCTTGACTCAAATAAAGAAGCTGAACTCTGTTCTGGACGTAACGGAGAATGAGCATAGGTTTCTGAACCAACCCATGCTATGTCTGAACAAGATTACTTGGGAGTCCAAGCAAGAGGTACCAAGAAATCAGTGTAAAGGAGGAAAGGAGGAAATGGACGCCAGAGATTTTTCAGGGGGTGGAAAAGACAGGACTCAGGGGTTTCTGTGTGTAGAGAAAAGGAATTGAAGAGAACTGTCAGGAAAATCTTCAGTGAGCCAGCTGCCCTCTCAGTGTCCAACGCTACCCCAAGCACCACACAGCCTCCAAAAGTCCAAGAGTCATGAACTCAGGGCAATAACGGGGCACCTTCTATACGCGCCAGGCACCATCAACAACGCCAAGTACACCCAGGAAAAAACTTCCGGTCCTCCGGGAGTTTAAAATTACATCTCTCCCGGGGCACCAGGGTGGCTCAGTCAGTTTAAGCGTCCAACTTCGGCTCAGGTCACGATCTCATGGTTTGTGAGTTCGAGCCCCACGTCGGGCTCCGTGCTGACGGCTCAGAGCCTGGAGCCTGCTTCCGATTCTGGGTCTCCTTCTCTCTCTGCCCCTCCCCCACTTGCACTCTGTCTCTCTCTCTCTCTCAAAAATAAACAAACATTAAAAAAATGTACATCTCTCCCTGGTCCTCTTTTCTTCCGTCCCTACTTTTTAGGAGGAAAAGAAGTATCTCTGGAACTTGTCTCTCCTTGTGCTTGACGCCTTCTTTGCTACAAAGCATCAGCTGGGTCAAGTCACGACCACGTGGGGTCCTGAGCGGTTGTAGGGATTTATTCCGAATGATGGACACTTAGGAATGCTTTCTCAACTAGGACGACATGGCAGTCTTGACACCAAACTGTCAAGATGTAAATGTCCAAATTCAAGCGTCAGTGGAGCCCAACTTCAATTAAATGGGCTTATGGAACTTTCCTACAGAAAACTTAGAGTACAGCTGTTTGTTTATTCATCCAACCAATATGAACCATATGCTTTTAAGATGGATGTTTCTTCCCTGACCAGGAAGGATGAATAACATCCTGAGAAACCTTGGAGAGAAAGTGTGACTTGTCAACAAAATGAATTCAGAAGAAAGGAGAGCAAAGCAGCACTTAAACCGGGAGAGATGGGGACAAGGGACGGGAAAAGGGCGTATGGAGGAACCATCAGCTCTCAAAGAACAAATACTAACCAGGGGGCAAAATTCCGCCACACGTCTGAGAACTGGATGGAGGTCACTTGTCAAGTGAAATTCCCGATTTTCAAAATGTAATGTTGCCAACTCCTCCATTTTAACAAGAGTGTGAGACAGGCTTTGCCTCCCGCTAATGGACAAATTACTGGACAAGACACACACAGTCTTGACGAGAACGACGTGAGACGTACGTCATCCAGTGCTCAGGCTGCACGGAGCCCGTGAGAACCATAATTCAAAGAAAATAAAGATTCAGAATCAGTTTTATAAAAAACTAGCACGAACACATTTCTAGAACTTTGAATAACCAAGCCTGGCTTCTGAGTATGAACTGAAATGGCAAAGACTCCTAGCTGTACATCTTCTTGTAGCCACACCCATAACTGTGGATCACTTTAAGGCCGATGACCTCATCGAACCACTTTCTAAGCAGTTTTACTTTTTAACTGTCACTTTTTTTTTTTTTATTATATTATGGTAAAACACTTCAAATCTGTACTGCCTCCAAACTGCATACAGTCTAGATTGTTATTCCTGGGATCTCTCCGGTCTTTGGCAAATAAAACTCAGAATACAATCAAAGCATTCACAGTTAAACTGCAAAACACTTGATTTCAATTATTATTTGTGTACCTTTAACCCCAATCAGATCCTTTCTTTTCCACCCTACCTTCAGCGCTGGGTAACAGTTACAAAGTTTTATGATATTCTAAGATTTTTTTGCTTTTTAAAAAGAAACATTTTGGGGGCGCCTGGGTGGCTCAGCCGGTTAAGCATCCAACTCTTGATTTCGGCTCGGGTCATGATCTCACGGTTCGTGAATTCAAATCCCGCATCGGGCTCTGCGCTGACAGGGCAGAACCTGCTTGGGATTCTCTCTCTCCCGCTCCCCCCCACCCCATCCCTCCCCCACTTGTGCTATCTCTCTCAAAATAAACTTAAAAAAAGAAACCTTTTGTAAAAACCTTTAAAAAACACACAGAGAAAGCAGATATATAAAAAGCACAATGACTTAAATGTTATCAAGAACTTTAGTCTCTTTATATGTTTAATTAACCTGTATCATAAAATGAGTACCTTCAAAGTCTAAATGACACATTTGAACAACTCAGTTCAGGTACTGAGCTCTCAGTCCAAGACTAAAAGATCCATTTTTTAGGAGGATGACTTTCATCGTGGCAATTGAGAGGATATTATTTTCAAAAGGAGACTAAAATGAGGAGAAAATACCCATGAAAATCACTATCATCTTATTTGCGAAAAGAAAAAAGTGACCGATTAAACACCTCTGCGTCACCAACTCTATGGAGTTCAGCTTATTTTTATCTTGCTTAGTCAGAAGCTCATCCATATAGCAACCCAACTTTTCTGAGGCTAAAATTCTAGACGGATACATTTTTGTCGTGGGAGTCAGGGAAAACAGGTGTTATTACAACCAGCTCCCGATAAATGTCACTAAAATAAATCGACAACAACGTAAAAGGACAAATCTCTTACCAGTTGGAATTCTCGACGCCGGTCATAGGCGTTCTGTATGCCGCTGTCTGCCCACAATGCTCGTATAACCGGGAGATACTGTAAAAACACTTGACTTTCCACCATTCCCTGGGCCGCCATGGAGGACCGTGTGTCGAACGCCATCATCTTGTCCCCGTTGACTTGGTTTGAGTCGTCTCCCCACGGGATATGAAGCTTCTCACGCGCGTCCACCAGCACCCGCATACCTTTGTTCAAAAAGAAAGGAAAAGAGGAGCTAGGAGCCACTGCATACTCTCACCGGTGCTATCCCGGTATTACTTTCCGAAACTTCATAACTACTGCAGGCCTACCTCCTCCAAAAACCCAGACCAACATCAAAACACCCGCAACTCTGCAGAGCTTAAAAAGCCGCTTGTTCACAGTCATAAAATTAGAGCCTGGAAAAGCAAACACTATTCACACAATTGCTCTTTCTGGAGGATCTTAACACGTTCTAATTTATAAGATCACTTTTTACACAGTTTTAATAGAGGGGAGTCACAAGAGAACCAGAGCTGGTGAAGGAAAAAGAAATTATGCTGCAGGCTCTGGAAGCAACCGCGGATTTTCTGAGCCCCTCAACAAGACATTTATGAAATGTCGAGAATCAAACATCATCACTCAGAGTTCCGTTCGTTCCCCAGGCATCCTGCTTTAACCCGACACCCAGTCTTCTAAGAGCACCTTCAAAACTCAAAGACTCCCAAACCAAGCCTCAAATCAGGGTAAGTCACGGGAAAGCCTTCGATTTCCCAAACGGGGAAGAAGAGCAGCTGTGAAAAGTGTATCAAAACAGAGCGTTCAACTCGCACCGGTTAATTCAAACCGAGTTATCTCTGATCACTGCACTGTGACCTTTGGTCCATCTATCTTAACAGCCACGGGACTACTCGGGTCACTTGTCCGGATAACTGAAAGCCCGTTTTTGCCGTCCACCTTCTAATCACGCCAACTCAAAAAAAGGAGAGGTCCTGTGACTCACTTCATCTCATTGCCAATGTTAGAGTAGGGTCACATCAGGAGCCGGTGCACAAGGACCAGGTGTTTACCTGGCTCGTAATCAGTTACCATGTTGACTCTATTTATTGACATAATTCCAGAAGTTCGGCTGCATCAGGATACAAAGGTACCTTCAATTAAGGACTGGCAAGGCGGAGTCTGCAGCCTTGAAAGAGCCCTCAATTAGCTTTGTGCTAAACATTAAGATGGGACAAATACAACTGTTTTACACAGCTTAGCTGCAGGGGTACCAAGGCTCAGAGCTGACTCCTCTCCCCTCATTGCCCCTTGATCCCCACTCCCGGGGAGAAGTTTTCCTCTCCTCAATCCTGGGAGAAAGAAAAAGAAAAAAAAAAAAAAAGAAACAAAGAAAAAAAGAGTGACTGAGAAGGAGTTGCTTAAGAACTTCCTGAACAACAACAAAAAAAATCCCACTTGAAAAAACACTGCTTGAAAATCTGCTGAAATCTGTAGCAAACTCCGGGACAACTGCTACCCAGATGGGAGTTTCCTGATGCACCTGAACCACCAGGCCCTGTATCTCAAATCTGCCAAAATGCCTTTCATAAAAAGTAGAAAATATTCGATACTAAGAATAAGGAATATAATTGTCGCTGAAATAAGAATCACCTTCTCCAATTCTCCGAAAGTGCAGAAATAAAATTCACTTAAGAGCAAAGTTCAGCTTTAAAAATGCTGTCAAACAGAAGCAGAGTCTATGATCCAAGACGACAGTGATTCACTGACTCAACCTGCACAGGCTTTGCATCACTTTTTAGGCCAAAGATTCTTCATACCGACGCACAGTTTCATTTAAATAGTACAGCAAGAGGTGGAACCCCCCCTCTCCTGCCCCCACTTATTAAGCAAAAAGGAGAGTGGAACGTGTTGCATACTGATTACAGGCAAAACATCCTGCCCCGCCGTGACAATGGGGCGAAAAACCACTGATGCTAATTTTTTCAGACTAACTGCATGGGTTTACTCTTTCCTGATGCCAGCACAGTGCACAGGACTCCCTGAAGTTTCGTATCTTTGCCCCAAAGGGCCCACCAACTGTCACCCTTCGCCCTTGACAAGTCTCAGGCAAAAGTTTCCTTACTGAGACGGTTCCAAAACTCCCTTGCTTAGGAGGCAGCCAAGGAAGCAGGGAATTGGGAGCAGCCCCGACCCCATGTGACTCGGGTCACCCACCCCGGGCGGCGAGGTTGGGCAGGCAGCGCCGGGGCGGGGGATGGGGGAGTGTAGGTCTGGGGCTGGCCCTCGGGTCTTCTGGCCTCGTCCGGTGGAAGACGGGAGCGATCACCCCGCACCTCGAGGCACTTCCCTCTCGGAGGCGAGGCCAGCGGCGAGGCGGGGGTGCAGGGGACCTGCACTCGAACGGCAAGGGGGAAAGCGGGGCGCCCCCGGGCATCCTCTCCCCTGGCGGGTCGAGGGCACCCCGGGCAGGCAGGACCGCCGCCCAGGGTGGGCGCGCCCCCTTCCCGCCCGCCGGGCCGGGTCCTCTGCCCGGGAAGGAGCGAACGAGGGCGGTGCCCGGCCCCGCGCCGGCCGCCTCCGCCCCCCCCCCCCCGCGCCGGCCCGGGCCCGCGATCCCCGCGGCGACCCCCGCTCTGCACCTTTAATCACGTTGCTGTAGATGGTGGGGCGGAACTCCTCGCGCGCGCGCTGGTCGAAGTCCTGCCCGTGGATGATCCGCATCTGCTTCAGGAAGGTGGACTTGCCGCTCTCGCCCGCGCCCAGCAGCAGGATCTTCACGAGCCGCTTCACGTAGGTCTTCTCCCGGGACAGGCATTTGTCGATCTCCTTGGACTTGCGCTGCTGCTCGGCCTCGCCGCTCGTGAGCACGCAGCCGGGGAAGCACACGGACAGCACGGACCGCGACGGCAGGAAGTCCGCCATCTTGCCGCCGCCGCCGCCGCCTCGGCGGGCCCCTCCGGCTCCCTCCACCTCCTCCTCGGGCGGCGGGCGGCTCCTGCTACGAGGCTCGAGGGCGGGGAGCGCTGCGGCGGCCCGAGCGCGCCCGGGGAGGGAGGGAACCAGAGAGGTGACTCGCAGGGCGGGCCGGGCAGGGCAGGGCGGGCCGGAGGAGCCGGGGAGGGAGGGAGGGAGGGAAAGAGGGCGGGGCCAGGAGGGGCGGTGGCCCCCCGGGCGTGCGCGCGCCCGCCGCCTCCCGGGGGGCGCGCACGCACGCACGCACGCACGCCGAGGCCTCTTCCCACCAACCCCGCTCCAACCCGCCGCCTCCAGCCGTGGGCCGGCGAGTCGAGCTCTAGCCCCGGTGCCCGCGGCCGCCGCTCGGCGCGCGCGGGGGTTGGGGTGGGGCTGGGAATGGTCACGTGGTCTCCGGCCAGCCTGGGCGCGCGCTTGGAACCCGACTTTCTGTTTCCCTTTAATTAGCTGCGCCCAAGGACTGGCAGGAGGGCCGCTTCCCCGAGCCCGAGCCCGGAGGCAGGAGGCCGGAGACCGGGTCCCAGACCCTGCCCTTTGGGGCTCTCCTACGGCTCTCACTGCTGGGTTACGTGCCCGCCGCCTGCTGTCAAGATTCGCGCGCCTAATTTCGAGGCCACTGGCTGGGGTGCTATTCAGGCCGCAGGCGCGAGTCTGGAAGGTTTTGGGGCCTTTTCTTGAGGTGGTTTCTTTGACATCCTGCTCTCCCAAGCCCGGAATGATACCCACACATCATCAGCCCCCCTCCCCACGCCCCCAACTCTTTTTGGCATTCTCAGACCCCGCAAAAGAGAAGATACTGGAGTTGATGTTAACCTGAGATGTGCGAGGAGGGGTTGCTAATGCCTCATTCGTGCCGCACCGAAGTCAGTGGATGGTAGCTGCAGGAGGGTGAGGTCATGGTGAAAATCCCCCTAAACCGGACACAGTGAAGCAGACTCTTCCCTACAAGGAAGCAGATAAGCTGTCTGTTTGACCTAGGACTGGAGCAAGCAAATTTTAGGTTTCCTGCCAGATTACAGAGGATATGACCAGCCAAGGGACTTTTTTGTGTCCTAACAGCAGATTCAGGCCCGGACACCTGAAAGGGCTGCCAGGGGACAAGCGACAAGTGACAGCTGGGGTGGCAGAGAGACTGTGCAGACAGGACCCCGGAAGCCAGCTTCTTTATTCTCAGTGTTTAGTTTCAAGTGGAAGCAGCCGTTTTAGTCGGTCTCTGTTCTGGGCAGTGCAAAGGTAACGTTCCTTGATTTGGGGCCCTGTGTCTCAGAAGCCACCCTTGTGTTAGGCAGTTGTGGTTAAGAGGTTAGCACTCCGAGAGGCACAGGGCAGGTTTAAATTTAGAAAATCAGTGCCAATCAGTTTGCTGTCCGGTTGGCTTCATGGCTGAGAAGCCTCATGAGTCAGTAAATAGGCTTCAGTAAACATGGCTATAGTAGGACTGTGTCCTGTTGTCCTGGCCAAGCCCACAGGGTGGACAATCTACAATCTACAAAGCAGGATAGGTTCACCTCCAGAATCTATGGATTGATAGAGTCAGAATCACCAGGCGGTGCCTTCCGGCAAAATGTACGGTAAAAGTCTACCCTGGATGGAAAAATCTCTCTAGTCTCCATAGTGTTCAGGAGGCCCTGTTCTCCAACCATGAAGCGGCTGACCTCAGCCCACAACAGGGGAGCAGGTGTGGCCCCCACGCACCATGTCTCTGCGGACTCCAGATGCTGATCTGAACTCATTTGCAAAAACAGGAGGGAAGCCTGGAAGTTAGGTAGTTAACATGTTGCTTTTCTTTTTCCAAAAGTGTGTGCAGCATAATGGAGAAGGGAGGGTGTCTAGGAGTCAGGAAGGTATTCCTGCCCAGCCGGTTCATGTTGTGACATGCAGAGCAGCAGAGAAAGCTATTCAAAGCCCTGCCTGTAACCCTTGGTTGGCTCAGATCGAGTCTAACTGGCTCTGGTCAGTGTTTCTGAGAGACATCGTTGGGCCTAGCCTGAGGTTTGCCGATAGCGGTCCAACTGCTTCTATTTAATAGTCAAGCCACCTTGAAATTATAAGTGTAAAAATGAGTTCGAGGTTTGGTGGTTCCTCAGAAAGTTAAACACAGAACTGATGTATGAACCAACAATTCTACCTATAGGTCAAAAATAATTGAAAACAGGTATTCAAACAAAAAATTGTGCACCTGTGTTCATGACAGAGCACTGTTCAGAAGAGCCAAAAGAAGAAAACCCGCCCTATATCCATCAATAGATGAGTGGATAGGAGGGCCTGGGTGGCTCAGTCGATTGAGTGGCCGACTTCAGCTCAGGTCATGGTCGCTCGGCTCATGGGTTCGAGCCCCGCATCGGGCTCTGTGTGGACAGCTCAGAGCCTGGAGCCTGCTTTGGATTCTGTGTCTCCTGCTCTCTCTGCCCCTTCCCCACTCATGCTCTCTCTCTCTCTCTCTCTCAAAAATAAATAAACATTTAAAAAATTTTTAAAAAATAGATGAGTGGATAAACAAAAATGTGGTATATCCATAAAATGGAATTATTCACCCATAAAAGGGAATGAAATACTGACTGATACATGCTACTACCATATAGATGAACCCTGAAAACATTATGCTAAGTGGAAGAAGCCAGTCACAAAAGGCTGCATATTGTGAGGTTCCATTTATATGAAAAGTCCAGAATAGACAAAGCCATAGAAACAGCAGGTTAATAGTTGCCAGGGGCTAGGAGGAGGGAAGAATGGGGAGTGACTGTTTATGGGTTCAGGGTTTCCTTTGGGGTGATGAAAATGTTTAGGAACTAGAGGTGCCTGGGTGTCTCAGTCGGTTAAGCATCCGACTCAGCTCAGGTCATGCTCTCACGGTTCATGGGTTTGAGTCCTGCATCCGGCTCTGTGCTTACAGCTCAGAGCCTGGAGCCTGCTTCGGATCCTGTGTCTCCCTCTCTCTCTCTATCCCTCCCCCATTCGTTCTCTCTCTCTCAAAAATAAACAAACATTAAAAAAAAAAAGAGGAAGAAAATGTTTAGGAACTACATATTGGTGACAGTTGCAGAACGTTGTGAATGTACTAAATGCCCTGAATTGTATACTTTAGTCAAATGATGCATTTGATGTTATGTGAATTTTATCACAATTAAAAAAAAAATGAAGTGAGGAAAATAATATTTTCTGTAAAAGAAAAGGCATCATTTAACACTGAGGTACCCACAGTGTCCCACGTTCAATGAACGAACGTGTGATTGTGTTTGTTTTAAAATAACAACGTAAGGTGGGGCGCCTGGGTGACTCAGTCGGTTGAGCATCCGACTTCAGCTCAGGTCACGATCTCACGGTCTGTGAGTTCGAGCCCCGCATCGGGCTCTGGGCTGATGGCTCAGAGCCTGGAGCCTGCTTCCGATTCTGTGTCTCCCTCTCTCTCTGCCCCTCCCCCATTCATGCTCTGTCTCTCTCTGTCTCAAAAATAAAATAAACATTAAAAAAAATAAAAAAAAAAATAACAACGTAAGGTATATGTTTGCACCAGAAACAAATCCACTCTAGCAGTTGCTTCGGGTTACATTGTAACGGTATTAATGCTATTTTAATTTCCAGATAAATTGTTCCCTAACTAAAAAAAGAAAATCCAAACTGGCTAAGGGAGTACGGAGTCCTTGGTTAGAACTGAATCTGCTAGATTTCCAGAGGCCCCAGATGTGAATTCCTTGGAAACATATTGCTGCTAGCCACATGCAAACTGCGGATTCTGATGCCCCAGAGGAGCTGTGATAAAATGGTTGATTAGTTGCCATGCTCTATTCTTTCTGCAAACCCAAGGTCTGGTGGCAGTCTTGTGAGATAAACAGTGAAGCTGTGACTAAAAATGTAGAAATCCATTTCCAAATAGCTCTTCGTCTGTGACGTAGTCACTTCAGGAAGGACACGGGCCCTTTCCAGTAATCCTGGCGATGCTTGAAATCAATTACTTGTAACTCTTTTGTTGGAATTGGAAGATAGGCCTCCTATCTTACAGTCACAGCTTTTTTGCAGTGAAAAAAAAAAATGGTATTGTTGAGCTCATTTACCTACCCTTCGTGCCAAATAACTTTGGGCTATTTACAAAAATCAGTATTATCCAGAAAGGACAAAAATTTGTCACCCTCAGACATGCACATTCCAAAGAATATGCCAGAGGCTGTAGGAACAATTCCAAAAGAGGAGTTACTTTTTTTTTTTTTTCCAAATGATGAGAAATCTAATTTAAATAAGTGTTTCCCCTGCCCAGGTGACTACTCACCACTCCGGATAGGACAACGCCCGCTTAGGTATGTTTATTTAAAAATCAGTCACATTGCTTGATGGTTAAACCTGCGGTTAATTTTCTAATAAGGGTAACAACACAGCGGGCATCCTTGCTACACAAGTCTTCTTTTGCCTCATCAGTGATATACGATAGGTGGATTCTAATCCTTTCTTCCACATAAACACAGGCATGGATTTTTCGGATCTTCGTTTCCGGTCCTAGAAAGGGAAGGGGATTCCCTAGCCCTCCCGCGACACCAATCCCTGCCATGTGTGTAATGTTTTCAAGGCCCCGAAGCACTTTGACCTACTTGTCCTCATTCTCTTCTCTGCTCACAAGAGCCGGACTAGGAACACCCAGTGTCAACCTGCTCCCCTCCTGTCTCACCCTGAGTAGCTGATGGGGAAGAAAAGGTTTGAGGTGACACAACGGAAGCCTCATCCAGCCTGGCCACTTACAGAGCCAGAACGAGGACCACCGCCCCCCCCCCCCCCGCCCCCCGGCTTTGGACTCTACATCCGGTGCTCTTTCTGATATGCCAAGGTTGCAGTTGTGCCCCGAATGTCCAGCTGGATGAAGTTCAAACTTAAGCAGCTAACTGTGCTTAACCAGGAGGCACCACAGAGTCCCGTAGTTTTTGGTGGTTGGCGGGTCTGTTTTTCCAGCCCCTTTGCAGCTGGCTGTCATCGGGAAGTTCACCAGCTCTTAGGCTGACTCTGGTAAGATGTTCCATACGTTGAACCCAGCCTCTAGTTTGTAAAATGTTCCAGGTGGCTGATGTAGAAATCAGAAAAGAGGAGCCAAGCTTATGGCAATATTTACATGATGCGTAAACCCCAGACGTTCCCTTAATGTGAGTTAGAGATGAGAAGGCACCTTTTTTTTTTTTTTTTTTTGGCAATGAAATTTGCCTCTCACGTGGAAAGTTTTGTGTGAAACTAGGCATGCAGAGTTGTGTTGCTGGTGGGGCTTTTTGTTGTTGTTGTTATTAATGGAAAACATGACTTTAATTACTGGCTGTACTTTTCTCAGCCTCCGAGAAAGATCCATGAGTTGCTGTGGACCAGCTGTGACCTCACTCGGCTTATCTGAACTCAGAAGCCTGTGCCGTCTTAAAGACACATGCCGGCACCCGTATAAGCCCTTACACCTTGCATAAAGCATCGGATTCATTTACGGGCAGTCTATTTATATGACACTAACAAAAAGCTTTGCCCGTAAATCTGAGATCCTTTCTGAGAAACTCAAAACATCTTGCTCAGTCCCTCCCCTTTATTTTCCCTCACAGCTTTTTATTTGTAATTTTTTTTAATGTTTTATTTATTTGGAGAGAGAAAGAGAGAGAGAGACAGTGTGTGTGTGTGTGTGTGTGTGTGTGTGTGTGAGCAGGGGAGGGGCTGAGAGAGAGAGACAGACCCAGAATCCGAAGCAGGCCCCAGGCTCTGAGCCCGATACGGGGCTCGAACAAGTGAACTGCGAGATCATGACCGGGGCCTCAACCGACTGAGCCGCCCAGGCACCCCACCCCTCAGAGCTTTTTAAAGATGAGGGATCATCTTTATATTTTATTGCCTGTAAAGGGACTGCCCGTTGCCAGAAACAGGTAAGGGCTCTTTCACATTAACTTCTGTTTCTCTAGGGAAGTTTCATGCTGTGAAGCCTCAATTTATTCCTGCGTCTTAAAATCCTCTGCTCCCAATCTGGCCGAAGAAGTTTTCTTTCACTCAGAATGCTGGATTACAGGCTCGGGCCTATTGCTTCCAGGAACCACACTCCTGGCCAGCTGGCTAGCCAGGTCGCATCACACATCGAGGACTGTAGACCTCGCCTTGGCCTCAGTATAAACGCTAGGGTGGGTCAGTTGGTCGAGTTGACCATCAAGCAGTAAGGGCTCACACACAGGGGCACTGAGAAATTAAGTCCGTGTAGCCTTTGAATGCAGCATCCTGGCTCACGGAGCCCATAATGTCATCAGCACATCTGTCTCCAAACTCCTGGGTCAGCTGCTAAGGAAAAGCTGGGCTAGCTTATGGTTGGATTCTGGGAAACGCAGCCAACTGCTGAGTCAGAGTCCTAGCCTGGAAGGGTCTAGAAAAGCTGAAACACAGCCATCAAGGTCCCTGTCTCTTGCTTTAGGAATTAGCTTTCTCCTGGCTGTGGGAGGGGTATGCCAGGCCTGCCTGGAAGATGAGAGGCAGACGTAAAGGCAAAGGGAAACCGCTCGCCTTGTCAAGCTATTGTCTCCAGTCATTCTGTACTTAACGATGGTTTCCCGTCTCTGCAAATAAACAGAACCGGAAGAAGAAAAAGTCTCTTCGGTAGGGAGGTCATCTGCGTTTCCATCCAAACCACACAAATCGTATCAGATGGTTTGCTCGTCATTTTGCAGCAAATATAGTGTGGGTGCAGGAACTTGGGAAGAACTCAACGTATTCGAGCCTTGCCCTTCGTATCTGTAAAATGGGAGTGTTTGAACATAAAGATTTGTCTTGAGGATTAAATTACAAGATAAATCCACTCCATTTCTGTCCATAAATGAGAGGTTCAGTTTTAGACTCTCGGAGGAAGCAGCAACCAAACTTCTTTAACATCGCTTTGAAAGTTTAGCAATATTGTCCTGGTCAGAACAGGCTCCTGATATTTCCCGAGCTCTTCCTTCTGAGTGTAAAGGTATCTCCTCTGCTCAGGTTCATTCATAGCGGCTGATGTGTCCCCCCAACGGATCCCTTTCTCATCAAATGAATTTAACACAACAATGAGAAAATGCATGTATATTAGGGGTTGTCACCCAAATTTGAACTCTCAAGAGGGGACGAGTTTATTACTTTCCATCAATAATGAGAGTATAAGGGATCCGCTCAGAGAGCAGAGTTTCAAGTGGAGATGTTGGCACAGTGAACTAAGAGCATGGGCTTTGTTTTCCAATCTGCAAAGTGGGTATAATCATCTTAGTGTTATATAAGGGGGGAGAGTTATATAAAATGACAGAGCAGGCTTTTAGTCAATGTCGCCATGTTTCCCTGCTGTCAAAGTATTTACTTGACCAATCGATGAACTGGTGTCTATGTCATGAGGGTCATGGATGATGAGGGAAGCCCCATGATCGTGAATGTGGATACCTCTGATCACAAGCCCATGCTCTGGTCACACCCCCATCAGTAGACACCTCTTGGACAGCCCTTGGGCCTCAAGGTGGGCACACCAGTGGTGTAGTCGCCCCTTAGGACAGACCCACTCTCAGGGAAACAGGCTTGGTCTGCTTGGATAAGGTACTTAGGGATTCTAGTTCCCTGGCTTTTTGTCTGGGAGAGGCACAGGCTCTGGGCAGGTCCCTTTGTCTTGCCCTACAAATAGGGACAGCACCAGGAGAGAGCCAAAGCAGGACCCTCTAAGCACAGGTGGAGGTGGGGACTTCTCTTGTCTCGAGCTCAGGGTGGTACTATCTGGGAGGATATAATGAGATCGTATCTAAATTGCCCCCATTTTACAGACATGGGGCCTAAACTAAACCTCAGAAACGTTCATCTTCCCGGGCTCTTGAAAGCGTATCCCAATGGAGAAAATGGCTGACATACCGCACTGAAGTCCTTTATGAGCCAGTCCTTGGTTGGGGACTTTTGTGCCCCTCTGGTAGAAGCCTGCTAAATTTCTGGCTCATCACTGTCCTTTCCAAGGCCACCTTGGGCAAGAAGTCAATGAGTGCTTTGTAGAATAGAAGATACATAACGAGTGCGCTTCAGATCAATCCTCAGTTTGTTCCTTCCCCTGGGACTCCTGCTAAGGGCCTCAGGGAAAGCACAGTTACCCCCAGGAAGGAAGGGAACTTGCAGCACTGCCCCAGGCAGGGCCTGATGCCCTTAAGGCAACCTCATCCCCTGTAATTTAGGAACTCCGCGCATTTCAGAGGGCCTGGCGGGTAGGGGGTGGATAGGTGCTCAGATTTAGAAAGATTGCCTTGGGCGGTTTTCTCCCTAAGCACCACACAGTGTCTCCACTAATGTGTCACAATTAAGGAACTGGGGTTGGGGGCAATTTAACTTCCCCTGGGACCAACATACTTGACCCAATAGACTCACAGGGGAAGACACAATGGGCTCCGATGGAAAATCTGAACGAACTGTAGACCTCCATTTATGTCTTGGGTCCCCCCCAAATTTGCTCCTCCGTGGCCCTATTCTTATTTAACCTCCATACATAAGGGAGCAAAGAATAATGGTGGGCACTTTCTCAATAGCCAGCTAGGAGGTGTTTCTGAAAAGCCTTCTGTCCAACCGCCCCCCCCCCCTCCAGGGTAATCCTCTCATGGGATAATAGCATTTTCTTAGGGAGGTGTTTCTCTTGACAAATTACTGTCCTGGTAAATTTCATACCAGCCATTTCTCTAGCTTGGCCCGCAGTGGTGACAAACACCCGAAGTTCTCGTTTTGGTTTCCAGACTGTCTTCCCTGTCTCCCATCCTTCTTCCCCCCACCTCCTTTTCTTTAGGCTTCCCCTCCTACCCTGCCCGCCCTCCATCTGCCCTCTCCCTTCTTTCTTACTTTTCCCAGCCCTTCCTTCCTGTGTCTCCCACCCCAGATTGGCGGGAGACAGTACCTGGCCCCCGCGGTCCTACGGATCCTCACATCGCCCATCACAACACAGGTCACGTTGGCTGTAATTGTCTCCCCTCACCTGCCACTCCAGAATGTGGGCCCTTTGAGGCAAGGGACACAGCTAACTTACTTTGCATCTTTCGGCATCTAGCGTGTCATGTCGCAACGGCTCGCTAAATGTATGTAATTCATTTAAATGAGGAGACAGCCACCTGCCTACTTCCGGGTTGCTTTCCTGCATTTCTGAGCGTGGCCAGCTGGATTTGCAGCCCTCCAGGATTGGGGGGGATCTAGGCAGGGAGTAGAGAGAACACTTTTGGCTCAGCCCCACTTGGCAGAACTTGCTATACACTGTGCTAACTTGGAATGGTTGGATAAGGTCACCATGTGGGTTACTGAGCGACTCGAAGTAGCTGAAAGGGCTTGCGTGGGGTGGGGTCATTAGGGCACACCGTCACATGACGGACATCAGTCAATCAAGGAACATGCTCACGGTGGGGCAAACGGGACAGTGGAGTTTGCGTGGGCCACGAAAACTAGAACTCGGGTCGTCCTTCTCCACAGCAAACAACGAGTAGGTGCCCGTGTCCATCAGGTATGAGCTGGGCTCACAAAGAACATCAGCGAGAATTGGGCAGATGTGGGTTCAAATCCCAACTCTGCTCTCTGTCTTGTATCTCTCATCAGTATCCTGGTATAAGCCACCTAAACTTTTTGAGCCCCATTTTCCTTATCTGAGAAATGGAGTCAATTATGCCCACACCTCCCTGGGTTGCTGGGGGGATGAATTGTCATGACATACGTAAAGCACATAGCAAAGCGTCTCCCTCCAAAGAGCTGTTTGATCATAGTAGCATTTGCTCTAGGCACTGGGGGTTAAAAGCTATTAAAATGATTTTGTTATAAAAATACAAAGATTTGGGGGGGGCACCTGAGTGGCTCAGTCAGTTAAGCGTCAGACTCTCGGTTTTGGCTCAGGCCATGATCTATCTCGTGGTTTGTGAGATTGAGCCCCACGTTGGGCTCTGTGCTGACAGTCCGGAGACTGCTTGGGATTCTCTCTCTCCCTCTCTCTCTCTCTCTCTCTGTCCCTCCCCAGCTGGCTCTCCCTCTCCCTCAAAATAAATATATAAAGTTTTTTTAAAAAGTAAATATTGGGGTGCCTGGGCGGCTCAGTGGGTTAAGCATCCAACTTCAGCTCAGGTCAAGATCTCGCGGTTTGTGAGTTCAAGCCCCTCGCCAGGCTCTGTGCTGACAGCTCGGAGCCCGGAGCCTGCTTCGGATTCTGTGTCTTCCCCTCTCTCTGCCCCGCCCATGCTCATGCTCTGTCTCTCTCTGTCTCTCATATAAACGTTAAAAAAATTTTTTTAAAAAGCAAATATAAAGATTTTTTTTCATGCAAAGTTGCTTATGCTAACTTTTTTTTAAATTTTTTTTTAATGTTTATTTATTTTTCACAGAGAGAGAGAGAGAGAGAGAGAGAGAGAGAGAGAGACAGAGAGACAGAGCATGAGCAGGGGAGGGGCAGAGAAAGAGAGAGAGACACAGAATCTGAAACAGGCTCCAGGCTCTGAGCTGTCAGCACAGAGCCCGACGCGGGGCTCGATCTCATGAACCTCGAGACCATGACCTGAGCCAAGTCAGATGCTTAACCAACTGAGCCACCCAGGCGCCCCCTAACTTTTAAATGAAGTATATTGATCATTGCTTCAGGGAGCTAGAGTCTAGAGCATGGTTGTCTCCTAGAAATATAATGCAAGGCACATAATGTAATTTTAAATTTTCTAGTAACCACATTAGAAAAATGGGGAAAAAAAGTAAAACTGATTTTAACCATATAGTTTATTAAGCCCAGTATACCCTAAATACCATTTCAATGTGTAATTGATATAAGGATTATTAAAGAGATACCTTACATTCTTCTTTTCTTTCTTTCTCTCTTTCTTTCTTTCTTTTTTTCTTTCTTTCATACAAAGTCTTAAAAACTCAGTGTGCCTTTTATATTCGTGACAACCTCAGCTGAGATGCTGACTTGTCCTCAAAGGTACCTGGTCTGTATTTAGATTTCATAAAATTTATTTATTTTTTTTTTAATTTTTTTTTTTAACGTTTATTTATTTTTGAGACAGAGAGAGACAGAGCATGAATGGGGGAGGGGCAGAGAGAGAGGGAGACACAATCGGAAGCAGGCTCCAGGCTCCGAGCCATCAGCCCAGAGCCTGACGCGGGGCTCGAACCCACGGACCGCAAGATCGTGACCTGAGCTGAAGTCAGACGCTCAACCGACTGAGCCACCCAGGCGCCCCCAGATTTCATAAAATTTAAAGTTGGAAAGGTAGAGGCACAAAACCAAGGTGTTTCAAGCACACTTCGATATTTTCCAGTAACCAGAGAGAGAGACAGCTCCGTCTTTAGGCTTAAATTAATTAGAATGAAATAAAAAATGAAGTTCCTTGCAGTCATTAGCCACATTTCAAGTGCCCTTTAGGCTCAGTATACACCTGGTGTGTGCCCAGGACAACATGGGGGCCGGTTTGATTAGGACCGACCCGTGGAGGTTGAAAAGGCATGGCAGAATCCGGCTGGGAGGGGTTTCGATCCTGGGTTACGATGTGATGATTTTATTCTGTGGCTAAAGAGGAACCACTGGAGTATTTTCAAGCAGGGGGCAGGTGACCTGTGTACTGCTCGAGGGCGAGCCATCTGGTGCCCATGAGGGGACAGAGAGGGGAGAGACAGCAGCCAGCAAGAGCAGCTTGGAGGTGCCTGCGATAGTTCGGGTGTGCAGTGATAGCATCTGGCTAGCGTGAGAGCAAAGAGAACGGTCCAGAGACTTTTCAAAGCCTGACTCAGGACTTAGAAAGCGAAGGAGGGTGAGGGAAGGGGCAGGATGGCGGGAGGCTGGGAGGCTGGGAGGCTGCATGCTTGGGGGACCGGCTTGATGTGGAAAGGCTTAAGGGACCAGGATGTTGGTGCTTATCAGAAAGCGATTCCCCTAAGACAAACGGCTGAACCCAGGCCCAGGAGACTGTGTATTTTATGGATTTTTTTTTTTTTTAAAAGAAGCAAATGTATAGTTTACAACACCCACTCCACCCTCTGAATCACCTGGTAACCCCGGACTTTGCCCAGAGTTCCTGAGATCGTGAAAGACACTCCTTACTTCTAGGGAACTCCTTGGGGTGGTGGGTATAGGCTGGAGCAGAGTTAAAGACTTCTCAGAAGTCAGAGGAAAGTTCTCACCTTCTATTCCCTAGCTACTTTTTTGTACCCCTAATATCTTCTATGGGAAAAGCATTACTTCTACCCCGAGTTCAGGTTTTGTTAGATCTAAGTGGGGGGCGGGGGGCTGCTGGAAAGGAAGCTGCTTGTCCCCTCTCCTAGGTCCCTCCTCATCCTCCAAGTAGCCCAAGTCACTGTAATCTCCTGTCTCCACACGCCGATGGTCCAGGTCAACCGCCAGCCTCCTTGGGCTGCTGGCACACAATGGGGTGTGGCCTGGGGACGATGAAACACACCCGACTCTGCGTTGTCTGGATATGTGGGGAGTGCCTGCTTAGACCAGGCACTGTGATACGTGTGGGGGACTACAGGGCGAATGAATTTATGAGGCGCTTCCAGTGGGCAGAGCCAACTGGTCAACCAGCCATTACTGCGCTAAGCGAAGGTAGCATGGCCCAAGACCGTCTCAGCCAGCCAGGGAGCTCAGTGTGGGGCCTCGCTGGAAGCTTAGTTTGAAAGAAGAGAAGGGGGGACGAAAAGGAGTGCCTTCTGGGCTACGCAATGACATCCAGATGAGGACTGGGATACGTGGAAGGGTGGGGGACTGCTAGTGACACTACGGTGGTGTTGATTGTCTACCAACTCTTGCTAGATGCCACACGCTATCCAGGGGCTCCTTATCTGTGAGCCTTCCCCCCATTTCCCAGATGGGGAAACCGAAGCTCTGAGCAGTAAAGTGCACTTGTCAGGGCAGGGTCAAGAGCCGGTGCTGACCTGATTCCAGAAATGCCTGACTCCTGCTTCTCGGCTCACGGTGTATGTGTCCCTGAGCCCGCCAACCCCTCAGCCTCATACTGGGAGCACTTGGGGACCCCACGCTGATCTACAAAAATTAGGTTTTAGTGTGGTCTTGAGAAGCGGGCTAAAGTCACGCCTTCGGGTGGTCATGGGGTCCTGCCTGTTGCTGATAGGAATCACCGGAAGGGCCGAACAGATAGTTCCATCTAGGACCTGAAGGGGATACTTAAGCGACTGCCGTGTCTCTGTCCCAGCACGGCACTGTCCGGCGAGGAGGCAACGGTATGTCATATAGCTCCAGCCCCCAATGTGTCCAGGCAGCTCCGAGCCTCCCGACAGGGTGGGTCTGGGCAGACATTTCCTCCCGGTGCCGGCTGGGCAACAGATGTGGGTTTTTCTAGGTCAGGCGGGTCTGTCTTCAGCAGGCCTGAGGATGCACAGTTTGTATATACTGCAGCCGTTGCTGGCGCGCTGTGTAAACACAGACTATCTCCCACTCCAACGCTTCCTTTGGCGAGACTCGTCCAACTGGGATGCTTGATTCCAACTTTCTTATCAACTTGAAGCTTCCTACTCTGATATCAGGAAGCTATTAAAGTCCATTTCCTGGTATTGCCTTGACCTCACCAGTGCACGCTCGCATGGAGGTGAATGTCCCTTAGAGGAGAATATTTTTCACCTTCAAAAGCCTGTCACCCAGCCTCAAATGCCCCACATCAAACAAGCCTGCAGGCATTTTGAAAGTGTGCTTAGCCAAAGCCTTATGCCCGAAACGTTTACTTCCTACCGCAGCGAGTTTAAGCGTATTTACTTGGCTTTGGGGCTCTTCTTAGCGGGCCCAGCTGCCACTCTGTTTCTAGACTTTTTTTTTTTTTTTTCCACCCCCGATTGTCAGTCTTTCCCATACCATATCCCTCAGAGAGGTCCTGCTCACCCCTTCTAAACTTTTGTCCCTACTTCCTGCCTCCCTCTTGCCCTTCCAGCTGTAAAAGTCCTACTCTCCTGTCTTCCCAAGTGCTAACAGAAATAAGGAATAGGAGAAAAAAGAAACGGTCGAGATCCAGCTGGAAAAAAAAAAACTCCAAACATTCCCAACCACTTCGTTTTCCTCCCTCTCATCTGAACCCCTACGGAACTCATGTCTCTGCCACACGACTCGGGACTTGTGGTCCCCAGCCTCCAGCATGGCCCCCGCTGGGTCTCTGCTGGTATTCACACGCCTGGGTAGCCCCTTTCCCAAACGAACAGGCCTGCGTGGCCCATACGTTATTGTGGCGCAGAGTTTCACGATGGAACACACCGTTGTCTCTTGGGCCCTGCTCTTGCCTCGCTCTCCTGGGTCACTCACCAGAGGAGAAGCCAGCCACCGCGTCGTGAAGACACTTAGGCAGCCCAGCGCGGGGGTCCGCGTGGGGAAGAACGGAGGCCTCCTGCCAAGAGCCAGCACCAAGGAGCGAGCCACCTTGTCTCCAGGCTCCCGAGAGGCTCCGAGCGAGAACCACGTGGCCCTAAGTGGCTGCCCAATTCCGGATCCGTAGAAACGATGCAAAATAAGCGTGCGGAGTCGCATCGGGCTGTGAGATCTGGGGGTCATTTGTTACGTGGCAATAGATAACTAACGCGGAAGCCCAAAGCAAAAATGATACTGACAGTAACGCTTAACGTCACTGAGTAAAGCTTGAGAAGTACTAGGCACTGCTTACTGAGCACTTTATATAGGATAGCTCATTTAATTGTACAGCCAATAATAGTAATATCAGTGAACACTGATAAAGCGCCAGGAACCGTGCCAAGGGCTTCACACACCTTCCGTCCGGGCCCCCGCATTGGCTCTGGGGGTGGGGGGGGGTGGGTAGGCACTTTGATTGGTGTCATTCCTGTTCCCCATTTAAGGAAACTGAGACAGACAGAAGTGTGGATGTGGCAGTGCCGAGGCTGAGCCCGTGGGCCATCCTGACTCTGGAGCCCGTGTCCCTCATCATTCGTTCCTATGCCTTTTCCACCGCTCGGCATGGGCCTCGGCTGCGCCACACGAACAGACCCTAGCGACTGTGTCTTTTGCCTTTGACTCCCCCGCCACACTGTGCGTATAACACGTGCTCGATAAATGCCCGCAAAGTGTGCGGGTCCCCCTTAGCTCAGCCCTCGTCCTTCAGCCAGCGGATCGAGGCGCTTATCACATGTAAATACGGCAAAGCTTTTCCAGAGCAGCACCCCGAGCGCACGAGACGATGTCACTACACGGAGAAGCGCGTTTTTGCACACGGACTCACGCGGGCACTTGACCTGTGGCCACCCACGTTCCTCGCTCCCCCGGGCTTGTCTCCCGCCCATCCCAGGGCGCTTGGCTCCTGCCGTGGGCCTTGGGGACATTAAAAGTGCCTTCATCAGTCTACTGCACTGGAAGACACAGTTTCCACACGAACATCAGCCACCCCAGTTCCTGCCTCTCGGTCTGGGGTGTCCGGGCTGGGAGGGCCTGGGAGAAGAGAGGCTGTGAAATCGGCCCAACGGCGGTGCCCTTGTTCCCGACGGTCACCATGACCAGTGCAAGAGGGAGCCTGAGAGCGTGGGCGGCCGGCAAACCCCCACCGGGTCGCTTCCTCGGGGTCTCTTTGCTCCCACATTGACAGGACAACTCCATAGTTGCTTTTGAAAAATTCATTTTGGGGCGCCTGGGTGGCTCAGTCGGCTGGGCGTCCGACTTGGGCTCAGGTCATGATCTCACAGTCCGTGGGTTCAAGCCCCACGTCGGGCTCTGTGCTGACAGC
Source organism: Panthera tigris (assembly GCF_018350195.1). NCBI lineage: Eukaryota > Metazoa > Chordata > Mammalia > Carnivora > Felidae > Panthera > Panthera tigris. The sequence continues at coordinate 49,032,330 of NC_056673.1, read as the reverse complement.
TCGGAGCCCAGAGCTTGCTTCGGATTCTGTGTCTCCCTCTCTCTCTGCCCCTCCCCTACTCATGCTCTGTCTCTCTCAAAAATAAATAAAAACATTAAAAAAAAAAAAAGATTACCATGACAGTTTCCCTGCTTCTGAGGTCCTAACATGTAGTGAAGAAGGCTGATACAAGCGGGATGTGTGATCAGAACACTCTAAAGGGGAGGAGGGGAGGAGGCGGGCAGCTGCTGGGCTCCTGCTTTCACATAGGAACATCGTGGGAGGGGTGGGGTGGGGGGAAGCTAGGGAGGTGGGAGGGGTGGGGTGGGGGGAAGCTAGGGAGGTGGTTCCCCCGGGGCTGCTGATTCCTCTGGCAGGCAGATTTCTGCAGGGAGAGGAACAGAGGGGAGTCTGTTTAAGAGGGGGCTTCTGGGGGCGCCTGGGTGGCTTGGTCGGTTAAGCGTCTGACTTCGGCTCAGATCATGATCTCATGGTCTGTGAGTTCGAGCCCCGAGTAGGGCTCTGTGCTGACAGCTCAGAGCCTGGGGTCTGTTTCGGATTCTGTGTCTCCCTCTCTCTCTGACCCTCCCCTGTTCATGCTCTGTCTCTCTCGGTCTCAAAAATAAATAAATGTTAAAAAAAAAAATTAAAAAAAAAAAGAAAGAGGGAGCTTCTGGGGTGCAGCAGAGATGGAGAGGGAGGTGGGTCATGGAGGGGGTGCAATGCAGGGGCAGAGTGAGGGGTGTGAGGGGATTGTTGGAGCCCCTGGCTACATTCCCTCCTCCCCCCACCCTGCCGGGAATGCTTGGAGTCCAGAGGGGACGTGGAGTCCCCGGGAGCAGTGAGTGTCACAAGCAGGCACGGAACGAGGGCCGAAGAAGAGGAAGGAAACGGGGCTCTGACAGGGGTGCAGGGAGAAGGGCAATGGGGGGGGGGGGTTGGGGCTGCAGCAAAGGATGTGGGAGGGGGAGGTTCGGGCAGAGGGAGAGGCCAGGGCCCAAAGCAGGTTCAGCTTGCACCTGGGAAGAAGCAGGTCACCCGAACTGACCCCAGAACAGGGTCTTAGGGCATGTCAGGGAGTAGGTAGCAGCAGCGGCTGGAAAATTGGGTCCCCTGCAGCCTCGGAATGCCAGCGAGGGCTGCCGCCCTTCTCTGGGAGCCAACTGGGAGTCACAGAAGGTTTTTGAGGAAAAAAAAATGTTTGGCAGGGGGCGCCTGGGTGGCTCAGTCGGTTGAGCGTCCGACGTCGGCTCAGGTCATGATCCCGCGGTCCGTGAGTTCGAGCCCCACGTCGGGCTCTGTGCCGACAGCTCAGAGCCTGGAGCCTGCTTCGGATTCTGTGTCTCCTTCTCTCTCTGCCCCTCTCCTGCTCATGCTCTCTCTGTCTGTCAAAATAAATAAATGTAAAAAAAAAAAAAGTTTTTTTTTAAATGTTTGATATCTGCAGAGCAGCCTTGGCTTTGAATCCAGAAGGGCTGCCTGCCCGCCAAAGAGAGACAGAGGGGAGACGAAAGGGCAGAGGTAGTGTTTCCACGGTGGGCGGGGCCGGCTGGTGTTACTGGGGATGGAGAAAGAGGCCAAGGAGGGAGAGAGGGGGAGGGCGGCGAGGGAGGGGAAGGGAGGCAGAGCCGCTTCCGTTGGACCCACTGGGTGTGGGCGCGGAGAGAAGTACGACGCAGAAATGAGTTTGAAACTCCCTGTCCACATACAGAAGGGAAAACCTGTGCATGTCAAAATCCTCACAGGTGCTCGTGTCTTCATTTCCTCTGCGAATTCAGCATCAGTCATCTTCCTGTGCCCTTCCAGACACCCTTCCAGAGGGAGGCTGCCCTGGGAAAGTCAGAGGCAGAAAGCAGCTGGGCGGAACTTCGGAAAGCCCCTCGCGAGAGGACACACTGGCTCGGGCTTCCCCCCCTGTCTGTTCCTCAGGAAAGATGCTGTCTGCTAGAAGCAGAAGGAGGGGCTGAGGGTCCGGAAGACTGAGTCTGCCTGTCACAGGAACACTTAAGGACACCCATCCCTTGGGGGGGGGGTGGGGGGAAGGGAGATGTTGGTGGCCAGGGTCTCTTAGGGCCATCAGCTGGTGTGCATTTGGGCCGAAGCAGCCCAGGGCACTCCAGAACCAGCCTGCCTGGGGGGGGTGGGGGGGGTGGGGGGAAATCCCAGCTCTGCTAATTACCCTTCAAGGCTACGTGATCTCAGCTAGCGATGCAAAGCTTCTTTGACTCCGTTTCCCCATCTGTAAAATGGGGATCCCGATCGTAGCTCTCCCATAGGGGTGTCGTGGGTATTCAGTGAAAGAAGGGTACAGGGGCCCAGCGCCTCGGAGGCACCCAGTAGAGGTGGGGTACTCCCCTTGGCCATGTCTGTGGCACCCCAGGGAGGCCTGGCAAAGCCCAGAGGCCCGGGAACAAGATGGAGGTCGTGCAGCAGGCCTGGGCCCCAACGTGTGGAATGAGGGCACCTTCGACCTCTCAGGGGTAGATTGAACTGGGAAAGAGCACTCTGGTTTCCGATAGAGTCCAGGTTCCGAGAGAGACCTGAGTATGTCGGAGGGTCAAAGGGACCTGCTGGCCAAGAACGGGCAAGGTCTCCCACCAGGTCACGGGGACTGGGGTGCGGGGGGGGGGATGCTACTTAGTGTGGGTAATGCAGAAGTGATTCCGCGTCCTCCGCCCCTGTGTGCAAAGGGGCGGAGCCAGGTTGGGAGGGCCACAGCCAGGGGACCACGATGGAGGAAGAAAACCTCAGGGTTGGGAGAACAAGCTTTCCTACCATCTAGCTACTCCCTGTCTCTCGTGTCTTCACCCACAGACATTCATATCGCGCCCACAGGGGGATTTGCAATGCAGTGTGACGGTTATGTATTGACTTTGGGACTTTGGGGCTGGACTGTTGGGTTCGAATCCCACCGCTGACTTCCTAGTTCTAATGCCTCTCCCCCCAGCCCCAGATTCTCACCTCGACCCCGGGGACTATATCCCAGTACCTCCCTCAGGGCGTTGTCAGGAAGGTGAAATGAGCTGTCTTTAAAACACTTAAAATAACTGCCTGGCTTGGGGCGCCTGGGTGGCTCAGTCGGTTAAGTGTCCCACTTCGGCTCAGGTCCTGATCGCGTGGTTAGTGGGTTCGAGCCCTGCATTGGGCTCTGTGCTGTCAGCACAGAGCCCGCTTCAGAGCCTCTCCCCCCTCCTCCTCCCCCACTCGCTCTCTCTCTCTCAAAATAAATAAACATTAAAAAAAGAAAAAAGAAAAAAAAAAAAAAGGAAGCAAAAGCCCCTGCCCTCATGGGGCTGACAGTCCAGTTAGGAAGCCAGACAGACAACGCAGAGAGGATCACATAATTATCAACCATCTCGTAGCATGTGTCAGAATTTTCTTCCCTTTGAAGGCTGAATAATACTCCGTTGTATGCATTTACCGATTTTTATCTATCTATTCATCCATCGATGGACACTTGGGTTGTTTCTACCTTTGGATTATTGTGAACAAAGCCGCTATGAACGTGGGGGTATAAATCCAAACTTTTCTTTTAACAGGTAAAAAAAATATATATATATATAGTTAAGGAACTTGGACCCAGAAAAGGCATAAGGGAAAGACCTACACCAGCTGGGGGAGGGAGGAGTCGGGATGGTTTTTGCCTGAGGAAGTGATTTATTGGCTGGAACCTAGAGAATGAGGAGCTAGTCAGGTAAAAGGTAACTAAAGAAGAGTCTTGACCACATGTGACCGCCCTGGAGCAGAGAGAGGCTTGGGTTTTCCAGAAATGGAAAGGGGGCCGGTGTGGCAGGGGCACAGAGGTGAAGAGACAGAGAGGCACATGGGATGGGTCCTGGGGTCACATAGGACTCATGACTTAGGCTTCTTCCTAAGAACTTCGGTGCACAACGGATCCCCTCAAAGCAGAAGGGGGAAATGACCAAATATAGAGTTTGGGGGAAAAAAATCACTCTGGTCACCCTGAGAGGAGAGAATTGGAAGCTGGAAGCAGGTGTGGGGCAGGAATGAATGGGGCCAATCAGGCACTATTGTAGTTGCCCAAGCAGAAGATGCTGGTAGCTTGGATTTAGCCGGTAGCAGGTGAAATAATAGAAGTACATTTTTTAAAAGTTTTTATTGTTTCACGTCTATTTATTTATGGAGAGAGAGAGAGAGCACACATGCACATGCGCTCAAGTGGGGGAGGGGCAGAGAGAGAGAGAATCCCCGAGCAGGCTCTAGTCTCTGAGCTGTCAGCATGGAGCCCCATGTGGGGCTCGAACTCGCAAACCACAACATCGTGACCTGAGCTGAAGTCGGACACTTTGCCCACTGAGCCACCCAGGCGCCCCTGCCTTTGACATTTTCTAGCAAGTGTTTCTGGGACATTTTCTCCCTGGACCCATTGCAAGAACTCTGCTCTTTAAGGTGGAAAGGATGGGGGCGCCTGGGTGGCTCAGTCGGTTGAGCATCGACTTTGGCTCAGGTCATGACCTCACGGTTCATGAGTTCGAGCTCCGCGTCGGGCTCTGTGCTGTCAGATCGGAGCCTGGAGCCTGCTTTGTATTCTGTGTGTGTGTCTCTCTCTCTGCCCTTCCCCCGCTCGCACTCTGTCTCTCTCTCTCAAAAATAAATAAAACATTTAAAAAAATATGGAAAGGATGGGCCAGAGAGTTCTGATTATAGGAAGGCGTACTGGGGATGACTAGGAGGGCTTACTTAGGTCAGGTTATTCTGAGATCCCTTAAGTCCTGGCACCCACCCACGCCCCTCCCCCCCTCCGCCCCTCCCCACCTCACCTCCTCACCCACATCACCTGGAAATGATGGAGGTGCAGGGAGGAGAGAGGAGATCCAGGCTTGCAGAATGAGACATCCTTCTACATTCAAGCTGAGCTGATCAATTCAGATGCCCAGAAGTACTCCGATCAATTGTCTTGTAAGGAGAGTATGATCAAAGATATTTCACCATGCTGTTCTCCCTCTAGCAGGGATTGTGGACTAAAATAAAACATCGGTTCAAAATATCCCTTCAGGGGTGCCCGGGGGGCTCAGTCGGTTGACCGTCCAACTTTAGTTCAGGTCACGATCTCGCAGTTCGTGGGTTCGAGCCCCGCATCAGGCTCTGTGCTGACAGCTCGGAACCTGGAGCCTGCTTCGGATTCTGTGTCTTCCTCTCTCTGCCCCTCCCCTGCTCACACTGTCTCTCTGTGTCTCTCAAAACATGAATAAACGTTAAAAAATACATTTCAAACTATCACTTCATTATCTTGAACACTGTTCAGATTGCTCATTTTTTCCTTTCTCCCCTCCTTTGTGCAGTTCATCAAGCCACCTCCTACTCACCATTCATATATTTTATTTATATCCCAAGTCATTTCCAAAACGGAGTTGTTGTGGCTTACCAAAAGAAAAAAGTCCAGACAATAAAACCAATAAGCATATGAACTCAAACAAGAAAACAGAGGGGTGGGGGTGGGGGGAATTAAAAATTAAATGTTAATTCCTGTTGTCCCAAGGGAGGGTAATGCCAGATTGAGAGGCTTCTGCTGGCCAGGACCTCTCTTTTGATCAGGGAAAAGGAAACGTTGTGGATTTTTTGTTTGGGGGAGCTTGGGGTGGGGGGGAAGACTACATTTTTTGGGTACTAAACTTTAAAAGAAATTTCTCCTCTGGTGCATGGTAGAGGGCATAGAAAGGACAATGTCTCGATACCAATTTGGGGATCAAATTGTAATTTTTTCAAAAAGAAATTCACGTGGCTAGTTCTTATGACTGAGGACAGGAGTTAGATGTCCTGACACTGATGTTTAGCCCAGAGATGCTGATTCAGCACGGGCATTTGATCACTTCTCGAAAGCATCCTGGATTAAGCTCAGACTGGTGAGAACTTTTGGATGCAGACGCTATTTTCTAATGTATTAGTCATTCTTTTGTATCTTTGTGTGAAAATGTAAACACTGTGTCATCAACGCTGTCATCGATCCAATCATTCTGACTTTTAAAAAAATTTTTAGTGTTTATTTATTTTTGAGTCGGGGGTGGGGTGGGGGCAGAGCACAAGCAGGGGAAGGGGAGAGAGAGAGAGAGAGAGGGAGACACAGAATCTGAAGCAGGCTCCAGGCTCCGCGTTGTCTGCACAGAGTCCGACACGGGGCTCGGACTCACGAACCGTGAGATCATGACCTGAGCTGAAGATGGATGCTTAACCCACTGAGCCACCCAGGGGCCCCTAAAGCTTTTATTTTTAAGTAATCTCTACACCCAATATGGGGCTCGAACTCAGGACCCGGAGATCAAGAATCGCACACTCTGCCGACTGGGCCACCCAGATGCCCCCAATCATTCTGAGTTTTAAGGGGATGCACTGCTGTGTGACTCCTATGCCATGCCACTAGACAACATAACCTCTATGCCTACACTAAGGATTAAGGGGGATTTGGGGACATGGTCATTCAGACATGAATCCACTTGAGTTCGCCCTCTTCAATCTGTTTGTTTATTTATACCCTGCCTCTTTCCACAATTTGGTCGATGCAGCATGTAGAAGATGCATATTATAAAATGGGTAAATTATAAATTAAAAATCAGGACAAAGAAAACAGATTGAATACGGGGCCGAGCCCAGGGTGCGTATAGGGTGAGGTTGGCCAGAATGAAGATATGATGGCAATAAAGTCCTACCATTGCCACCAATTGGCTGCACATTTGCTTTGGGCTTCCTGGAAGACAGGAAGCAAAGTCCGCTTTTTCCCCTCTGGTCCACAAATGTCGGGCTGAAACACAACGACACCATGTCTACCGCTCTCCTGATCTGTAGCCGTTACCTCCGCTGAAAACTAAGGGCTGATATAATTTGCTCTCTGTGACGCAAGAGTAGCCACCAGTGACCTCTGCTTCTGGTTCTAAGAGCTCTTGGGGCATCTCTGCACCTGCTCTGTGCTGCTTCTCTGTTCTCATCTCTATCCCAGGCTCCCACTACCCGCCCCAAGTTTGTCTCCTTCATAACTTCAGCTCACCTGTAGCTTTCTGTTTGCCATGGGCCTGATTCTACCTTGGGGCTTCTCTTCAGATTTGGCCATGTCTACTAGCTGGCTCCCATGGCCATTTCCAAGAATGAAAATCTGGTTTCCCAGGTAATCATCTTATATCTGGCCATGTTACAGGTGGTTGGGCAGTCTATGGACTCGTGGCCTAGGTCAGGTACTCCAGGGTCGCTGGTCAGTGACCCATGGGTCAGATAACAAGGTCCAAAATACCAGCCAGGGATGGGGGGGGGTGTGTGTGGAAGGAGCTGTGGGTGAAACCATTTTCCCTGCAGTGAGGATTAAGTACGACAAGCAATCCAAGATTTCATCTACTCATCTGGGAGAGGGATTGAGCACAAGCATGGAAACACGGGTCGCCCTCTTAGCTCTGTTGCATCAGTTTATGAAATAAAGACTTTTGTCTTTACAAAAAAAAGAAAAATCTTTTCCTCCGAGTTGCTAAGTTCATTCTCTTTGGAAGTACGTTAAAGGCACTGCAGTAAACAATCCTTTAAAAATATATCGGGCAGGGGCGCCTGGGTGGCTCAGTCGGTTAAGCGTCCGACTTCGGCCCAGGTCACGATCTCATGGTCTGTGAGTCCGTGAGTTCGAGCCCCGCGTCGGGCTCTGGGCTGATGGCTCAGAGCCTGGAGCCTGCTTCCGATTCTGTGTCTCCCTCTCTCTCTGCCCCTCCTCTGTTCATGCTCTATCTCTCTCTGTCTCAAAAATAAATAAACGTTAAAAAAAAAAATTAAAAAAAAATATATCGGGCAGATGGATTTCTGAATGTGTGTCACTATAATCCCTTCCTTGCTATTTTCAAAAAAGTCATGTTGATTTCCAGTCTGTGGAACACGTCTTTTTAGACCCTTGCTACCAGATGGGGGGCATGAACTGGAAGCCTGTTAGAAATGCAGAACTTCAACTTCACAGGAACCTACTGAATAAGAATCTACACTTAAACAAGATCCCCAGAGGACTGGCGTGTGCGTTGACATCTAAGAAGCACCTTGTAGAGCAAACTTTGGGAGGCGCTGAACGGACTCTGAGTAGGAATTGAGGCTTGGAGAGATGCTGTGCCTTGCCGGAAGTCCCCCAACGAGTCAGGAATAGATTTGTGATCAGAATACAGGTCCTGAGCTCTGGTCATATTCTCTTTCTGATGCCCCATGATGTCTCCCACAGCTAGGAAATGAGGTGGCTTGATGAGATTATTGTTAGAGGAGTACATTACCATGTGGTTAGGGTGACCATGTATTTTATCATCCAAACGTGGTCACTTTGAGGCCTCAAGAGGAACTATTTCAGGACAAGAGATGCCAAGTGACACAGGTGGTCATTCTATATACGTAATGGTTTTTTCTAGTTTACTGAGCCTGCTCATGTCTGTTAACTAACCTAAACAACATACATATCCATAAACTAGATGACCTTAAAGTTCTAACTTTTCAATAAAACCCGGTTGTCAAGTAAACACACACACACACACACACACACACACACACACACACACAGTCTCACTATAATAGACAAATCATGATATAAACCGATCAAGAAAAAAAGGAGCCCAAATCGACAGGAGAAACCATCACAGACATACACATATTTAAAATGATTCTGAAATCACTTCGCTTAACCCATTCCAATAAACTCGAAAACCTGGATGAAATGAGTGCTTTCCCTGCCGTTCGCCGGTGCAGTCCCACCAGTGCAGTGGCCTCGCTGGGCCTGGGAGCCGTAGCTCATGGCTTTTTGCCAAGTCATGTCCCTGTGAGTCAACCAGACTTCAGAATTTGGTCTCTGAAAGCATTTGTTTTCCAGCGCTCTAAGTCAGAGCTCAGATATGTGAGTAGCTTGGGAGGAACTTGGTTTTTCCACCAGGATGAGAAGCAGATTATCTGAAGAGGTGTTTGCCGAGCGCCTTCTGGCTAGTGCCCACCTCCCGGCTTCCGACACCAGATTCATCTGCCACGCTCCGGCTGCCTAGCTCTAGAAATGAAACAGGGGCATGTCCTTGGTCCTAAGAATCCTGAGTCTTAGACCTGGAAGGTGTCATCCTGTCAGAGTTTGGTTAGTTCTAGACCCCTCCCTTCATAGATGAAGAAATTGAGAGCAAGAGGAAGGGAGTAACTGTCAAACTCGAGCCTATTTTCATTTCAAGTTTTGTGTTTTCTATTACACTATCTCTAATGACATAACGTTAATAGTAGTAACACCTGACATCGATTCATTTGTTTACTTTGTTATCTCCCCTTAACAATCCTGTGAGGGAGGCAGTCATCGCACCATCCCCATTTTACAGAAACCGAAACACAGAGGGGTCAAGTAACTTGCCCAAAGACACACAGCTAGTTAGTAAATATCAGAGTTGAGATTTGACCCCAAGTAATCTGGTTCCAGAGTCTATATATACTTTTTACTTCCATTTACTACTACAAGAGTTCTCCCATTATTCTGAGATGATATATATATATCCCTGACTATATATATAAGGGAGACACTAGGCATGATAATTTTTAAGAAAGTGTTTCAAGAGACACGAGACAAACTATGGTTTTACCTGATATTCACCATGTGTCAGTCACTGTTCTAAGCGCCTTTACATGCATTAGTTCGGTAAACTTAAAACCAAACTGCTCGCCACCCCCCCACCCATCCCACCCCCAAAAAAAAACGAGGAGGAGGGTGCACTGTCCTTGCTGATCAGAAGGGGAAAATGAAGTCCAGAAAGTTTCCATAACTTGCTTGAGATTCTAAAGCTCGGGGAAATCCAGCGTTCACAGCCAGCCCACCTGGCAGGTGGGCATCACACTTCACCGCCAACCATATTCCGCTGCCAGTGAACTTCGCTATTCATTCCGTCCCCACAGCACTTGACAGACAGGTGTCAGTTCTCACCACCCAGTCGCTTTTCTCCCGTTAGATGAGGAAACTGACGCTCAGGCAGTTGAAGCACCTCGCTAAGGGCCATACAGCGGGTCAGTGGCAGGCTAGCCAGGGATCCAAGACCCACGGGTATACTGTCATCACTTCCCCCCCAGGTTTCAGTGATGCGGTCCAAGGCGCACCCTCTGCGACAGATCCTCCCGGCGGCGGGTCCCGGACGCGCGGGTCTCACCTGAGGCTCCTCGGGGTCCCGCGGGGGCCGGACGCCGCCCCCTGGCGGCAGGTGGGCGCCGGCGCAGCGCATGCTAATGAGCCCGCGGCGCGGCGCGCTGATTGGCCGGCGCGCATTCCAGCCGCTTTCCCGGGGCGGGAGCCGAGGCCGAGGAGAGGGGCGCCGCCGGCAGCAGCCGCCCCCGGCCCGCGCTCCGGGCCGCCCTCCTCCCCCCGGACGCCGCGGCGGGTGCGGGGCGCGCGGGCGCCTGCGCCGGGGGCTCCCCCACCCACCCCCTGCGGGCCGCCGGCGTTCCGGTTCCGAATCCACCCGGGGGCCAGGATGACGATCCGACACCAAGGCCAACAGTACAGGCCGAGGATGGCATTTCTCCAGAAGGTGAGCGCGGTCCGGTGCCCTGGGCCCCGGGAGGTGCGCAGGCTCCCAACTCTGGGAAGTGAGCGCGGGGATGCTGGCGAGGCTCGGAGCGTGTGGCCGGGAGCGGAGGGCACGCCTGCGGTCTTAAATGACTGGGATGTATTGTAATGACATTATCTGTTTAGGTGTCCCAGCCGCCCCCTGAGCCTGAAGCATCAGCCCTGCTTGGGCAGAATGTTGGAGGGTGAGGAGCTTCCTACCCGCCCAGGAAAAACTGTGCTCAGAGTGTTCTTTCTACACCTTTTCTCCCAGCGGTTCCCAGCAGCTCTGGTGATCCACGGGGTAACCTGCCGGCGAATACCCCCTGTCTTGATGTCCTTCCTTTCCCTGGCTCACTTCCCCAGCCACCTAGGACAGCTTCCCCAGCCGGGCTCAGCCCTCTTACCGACGCTGGGAGACAGGTTCCATTATTGTCCCCATTTTGCAGGTAAGGACAGGGGCGGGTAAGGACCAAGACTGAAGAACTGGGGTGATTCAGCGACACAGTGACACAGTGAAGCTGGTCTCGCTACAACAGTAGAAGCATAAAGCACAGCCCGCAGTGGGTCCTAGCTCCCAAATCTGTGTGAGGAGTAGGGGCAGGAACCCCGAGGGCAGAGCCTTGAGGCTGAGATTGAAGGGGCTTCTGCTGTGGTGGGGGCGGCGTGTGCCGGGGCAGAGGCGTGCGCCAGTCTGGTGAGTACGGGGGGACAGGCAGGCAAGGACGGGTCATAAAGATCTCCTGTGCCTTTCAGAGGTGGTCTGATTTCCCCCCAAAAGAAGCCACTGAGGAATTTGGAGCAGGTGAGTGATGCGGTCAGATTCAAGCTCAAAATCAAGTTCAAAAGACCATTCCGATGCGAACGAGAGGAAGTTTGGGATGTCGTCTTCTCCCTGAGCTGAGAGACTTCACACTCGAGTCCTCCTGTGTTCACTGCCGCTGTCACCTAGGAAGTGACAGGCTTATCAAGGACTGGGAGAAAGGGACGGGTCAGAAGGTCCCTTCTTTCTCCTGGGGCGGCTTGGCCTCCAGCTCAGGCCCAGTGCCACTCTTGGGTAGACAGGCCCACCGGCCACACCGCTGCCACCTCTGATTTCTGTTGCCAGGCCTGGTGGCTGGCACCCCACCAGGGAGGGGTCCGGGCTTGCTTAAGATGTGGCAAGAAGCGGTGGAAAGTCTACTATCCAAGAGGTTTGCCCCGGGGGGAGTTGGCTGATGACACACAGCGGACTTGAGAGCGTGGCTGGGCCGCCTTCCGTGGCCCACACACAGGGCGCTGCTCCCGTTCCGGCCTATCTCTGTGTCCGGGCAACTCTGACCAGCTAGGGGGTGAGGCGGACAAAACGTTCCTTCGGGCCTCTCAAATGTTTTTCTTTAAGACTTAGGGAGATCGTTGGGCCTGGTTGAGCACTGCAAGGAGTAGGAATCTTCAGAAGGCTCGGGCGGATTCGGAATTGCTTATGTCAGGGGCGCCTGGGTGGCTCAGTCCGCGAAGTGTCCGAGTCTTGACTCTTGATGCCGGCTCAGGTCATGATCGCACGGTTCGTGACATGGAACCCCGTGTCGGGCTCTGTGCTGACCGTGCGGAGCCTGCTTGGGATTCTCTCTCTGCCCCTTCTCAGCTCGCTCACGCGCGTGTGTGCGTGCTCGCGCGCGCACACTCTCTCTCTCAAAATAAGTAAATAAACCTAAACAAATAGAATTGCGTGTGTCATTTATGCATTCATCCATGTCACAAACACGTGCTGAGCATCTGTTGTGTTTCAGACATCGTCAGATGCTGGGATAGCAGACAGTCAAGGCATGGTCCCTATCTGCAAGCAGCTTTTAGTCTAGAAGCCACATACGCCAATCAGGTGCCACGACAGACACCTGCAGGGTAGAGGAAGTGCGTAAGTCCCAGCATTTGCTTTATCCTTGCTCAAGGTCACACGGGTGGAATATCAGGAAAGGACTTTGGAAGACTGCGTGGTGGGTGGGCTGGATCTTGAAGGATGGGAAGGTGTTGTTGAGGCAGCTGGGGTGTTGGCGGAGTAGGAGAACTTGCATTTAGCTGTAGATCTATTGCGTGTCCCTTGCTGACCAGAGCCAGGTGGTGAGGGCCAATAGTCAGTCCTATTTCTGAAGGGAGGTTCTGGAATACTTGAGAGAAGTTCTCGGTAGTTATTAAGAATGTAACAAAAACGAGGACTTTCTGAGGCCGGACACAGCTAACAAGGCATGTGGGACGTGGGCATTTGGACTGTGACTGGCAGCCGTGTAGCTGGGACAAGAGTCTCCCTACTAGGGAAGAGAGTGCAGTGGCTTGGGATCCTATTCCACCTTTGCACAACAAAGGATATGATGCGTGTGTTCCCCAGGGAGCCCTCTCTGGCGGACAGGAACACTCTGCTCCCACAAATCTTAAGGACAGTGACAGCCACTTCATGTGAGAAGAAGCCAGAAGCATGGGTGGATGGAAGGATGAGCCTATTGCTTTTTGATGCCTTGTAGGGATGGTCTGGATTCTTTGAAATGCTTGATGTCATACTTCAGTCAGCTGGACTCTGAGAGGGGTAAAATGCTAGGCCTGTTGTGGGGTCAGATAGGCCCAGGATGATCTCTTTGTTGTTTGTGGCCTTGGAATTAGTTGTGGAGAGAAGTCAGGATTCTAGAGAGCCAGGAAACTGTGGTCTGATCAACTGTGTGTGTGTGTGTGTGTGTGTGTGTGTGTGTGTGTGTGTGTTGGGGGTGACAGTGTGGGGAAGGGATAGGGGGTCTTCAATGTGTCTAATGAAAGAAGATACCTCCGGAGGGCTGCACACAGAACACGAAGATGAGGGGGGCCCAGAGATGCCCCAGCAACACCCCTTCTAGAGGGTTTTAAGAATCAAGATGGACTGTCTCTTGTTGGTGTGCAGTGTTCATTTAAGACAGGGAGACGGCCAGGCTCCCCTCTCTGAGACCTTAGGAGTCAGTCCTACGTTTTGCACTTCATTCTTTTTCAGGGAACCCCTTCAGCGAACTTACATGGGAAAAGGTCAGAGGAAAATTATTCTGTACCCTAATGGGAAGTCTTAGCCCGTCCAGGCTGGTATCACAAAATACCGCAGAGTGGCTGGCTTACAAACAACAGAAATTGATTGCTGATGGTTCTGGAGGCTGGGAGTCTGAGATGCCAGCATGGCCGGGGCTGGTGAGAGCCCTCTTCCCAGCCACAGACTTCATGCCGTGTCCTCGCAGGGCGGAAGGGGCGGGGAAGCTCTCTGGGGTCTCTGTTGTCAGGGTGGGAATCTCATTGACGGAGACTTTCAGGAGTAAAACTAATGAATCACCGAGGTAGTACTTAGTACAAGTTTATTGCGCCTGCACCAAAAAGACAGTTTGCAAACTGGGAGCCCTCAAACCGAAGCATGAGAGGGAGGCTCAGGCGTGCATTGTTATAAAGCAGCTTAGACAGCGTGGAGGCAGTGACTGCTTATTCTTTACAGTGATGGGTTATAATACTAGAAGTTTCTTAAGTGACAAGGAAATGGGCAGTGCCTACCTCACATTATCCTGGGGAAACAGGTCACATGTTGCTTATAATTTCCAGAGGCAGAAGCAAGAAATGACCCAGGTCAAGCTAGCCTTGCAAAATAAGCTAAATCAGGCTTTATTGTATGACTAAACTGGGGTTTTTTTTTTTTTGTTTTTTGGTTTTTTTTCCCGCTTGGGGAATTTTCAAGGCTGGTCTTGATGTGGTTTTTATTTTAACAGTTTCAACTTACAGGGGCACCTGAGGGGCTCAGGCAGTAAAGCGTCCGACTAAGGCTTGGGCCATGATCTCATGGTGTGTGGGTTTGAGCCCCGCATAGGGCTCTGTGCTGACAGCTCGGAGCCTGGAGCCTGCTTCGGATTCCGTGCCTCCCTCTTTCTCTGCCCCTCTCCCCTTCATGCTCTCTCTCTCTCTCAAAAATAATCACTAAAAAATGTTTTTAACAGTTTCAACTTATAAATTTTGGGGAGACACAGATATTCAGACCACAGCAACTCCCTAAAAATATACATGGCACACACATGTTCCCCTCTCCCCAGCAGAACCTCCCATTGTACGAAGTGGGACCTCCCTGCTGGCAAGAAATCTGCCTCTTTTTCTTGGGTTTTTAAAAATCGTTCTTCTTGATCCCTTTTGAAGGTGAGTTTCAAATTCTTCATAGATAGATTTTTTTTTTAAACACAAAGGGAAATAAAGGAGCCTGCTTATATTTTTATCAGAGAGGTTTATAACTTATTTTAATGTTTGCTTATTTATTTTGAGAGAGGGGGGAGGGGGGAGAGAGAGAGAGAGAGAGAGAGAGAGAGAGAGAGAGAGAATCCCAAGCAGGCTCCACACTGTCAGCACAGAGCCCAATTAAGGGCTCCAACTCTTCAACCGTGAGATCATGACCTGAACTGAAATCAAGAGTTGGATGCTTAAGGGACTAAGCCGCCCAGGTGCCCCTTTATCAGAGAAGTTTAAATTTGTAATCGGTCAAGTGGATGAAACCCCTCCATCCAGTGCTTAGCACCACTAAGATGAGGGTTGTTCATCCAGTGAAATACAGTGTTTTCAGTAAGTTATAGTCTGAAAAGTTATGAGTGAAAAGAGGAAGTCTTCAGCTGTGTCATTAGCAACGAATGCTAGTTTAACAGGGTGTGTGTGTGTGTGTGTGTGTGTGTGTGTGTGTGTGTTGGGGCGGAAGGGACCTCTGGCTGCGTCTTCAAGGAGCGACCCCCGCAGCCCATGGCCCCTCGGTCCCGGTGTCCAGGAGAAGCGGCCCCCTCCAGCCCTTCCAACACCCTGCTGGGCTCGCCCCTTCGCTCCCCTGCTGCTGCGGGTGCCTGGCTGATCCAGTGACCGAGTGCTGCCACTGTTCCAGAGCAATCTGTGAGCCAAGGAAGTGTCCGTGCAGATGAAGCGTGCAGTCAGTCTTGCACAAGGAGCCCTGCGTGCCGCCTGGGCCCCAGCCGTCCTCGCAGGCTGGCTGAGTGGCGGGCACTGTGTCTGGAACGGTTTCGACTGGCCGTGCACCTGATCCCTGACGTTGCGCGGGATGGTGATTTGACTTCAAGTACTGGTTTAGCGACAGAATGAACTAGGAATCCCAGCCCCACCGCATTGACTTAGGACACGGTCCCACACTCTTTTCGTCTCCAGGAAGGTGGGGCCTCCCAGCGTCAGGAGCAGGCTGGCTTCCAATTCAGGGCTCCCCTGCACGATTCTTTTCCTCCAATGCAGTCAGGTCGGTGTGCACCTCTTCCCTCTCTACCTGGCCACATCACAGGTTCCCTTCAAAGTCCACTTCCTCCAGGAAGCATTCCCGGATCATCCTGACTATGTCTGCTCCCCTTGACATCCTGTGCAGCTTGGGTCTGACCCACGTGGGGACAGGCGCGCTTTATCCTGTGCTTTGTGTTGATCTCTGTCTGCATGCTGCCATCCAGCTCCCGGAGGACAAAGTTATGTTGTTTATTTGTAGCAATCGTAGAGTCAGATCCATAAAGAAGCAATCAATTAAATGTCTCTCTGGATTAGGTCGTCTAGCTAAGTTTCATTGACTGGTCCCTAAAGGGCATATTGTGACCATATCTTCCATCACTGTCACCCCCACCCCAGCTGCTACGGTTTCTTTATTGCCTTAGAGAGTATCTGTTTCATATTCAGTCTTTTCATGACTACCCTTTTTAAATAGGTGGGGACAGGTATTACATTTTTTTCCTTGGTGGAAAATACTGCGGTTCAGAGAGGTTAAATGCCTGGCCCAGGGTCACGCAGCTGACATTGAGACCAGGCAGGGAAGACCAGGGACAGGCCCGTACAGGACTTTGCGAACTGAGGGCTCATGCAGTGTGGCGCAGAGTTGGGATGAATCGCAGGAAAGCAGCTACTGCGGGATTGAAGCGATCGAATAAAGAGGGAGCAGTGGATGGCAGTGGAGAGCCAGCTGGCGGGGCCCAGGGTGTATGGGGAGGGTGAGGAGGGCTGTGTTAACGGCAAGGAGAGACCTTTGGTCTCACTGCAGGTATCCGCACAAACCCTGTTATTTGCTCCCTCGGTCCCTCTGCCTTGCCTCGCCCTCCCCCTGGGAAACGTCCTCACGTCCCCCCCACCCCGCCCTCCCCCCCTCCCAGGCTTGAGGCTGCATTTCCAGTTGTCTCCTGGACGCTTCTGTGTGTATGTTCCAGCAACACTGCACAAAACGAGGTCTGTCTTTGCCCAAACGGACTGCTGCTTTGGGGGATCCCATTTGGGACGCTGATACCCCCATCTGCTTGGCAGGGAGGCTGGAAACCCTGGAATCCTGTTCTCTTTCCCTCACCGAGTCGGACCCAGTCTCCAAGGGCAAGGTCCACACCTGGAGATCTTCCAGTCTCCATTCTGTCGTGTCCTCACTGCTTCCGTCCTGACCTCGGCCTGCACCTGCTCGCCGGGCCCCCACCTCTGCACGCCCCGCACCCGCCCCTGTTTCGTTACTGTATGTAAAACAAGGCAAACGTTGATGTTCCTCTGTGAGAGCTTCCACTTGTCTGTTGTGGGCTGAATTGAGTCCCCCTGGCCCAGATTCACATGTGGAAGTCCTAACCACAATGTCAGAATGTGACCGTATTCACAGGTTATCTTTGTCTGCTCAGGCTACTGAAATAAAATCCCACAGACTGGGTGGTTTAAACAGCAGAGATTTATTGTCTCACAGTTCTTGAGGCTGGAGACCAAGGTGCTGGCAAAGTGGGTTTCATTCTGACACATCTCTCCTTGGCTCTTTCGCAGCCACCTCCTGGCTGTGTCCTCAGGAGACCCCTCTGTGCAGGCCCAGAGAGAGAGCGGGAGAGCTGACTCCCAGGTCTCTTTTTTTTTTTAATTAAAAAAATATTTTTAAATGTTTATTACTTTTGAGAGAGAGGCAGAGTGAAGGCAGGGGAGGGGCAGAGAGAGAGGGAAACACAGAATCCAAAGCAGGCCCCAGGCTGAGCTGGCAGCACAGATCCCGACCCGGGACTCGAACTCACAAACTGTGAGATCATAACCTGAGCCAAGATCAAGAGTCGGATGCACTGAGCCACCTAGGCACCCACTCCAGATCTCTTAAGCACTAATCCTATTTGATCAAGGCCCCATCCTTATGATCTCATTTACCCTTAATTACTTCCTGAAAGGTCCCCTCTCTGAATACAGTCATACTGGGGATTATAGTTTCAACATATGAATGGTCAGGGGGGCATCATAAACATTTAGTTCAGAGACTTAAACCTTTAAAGAGATGATGAAGTTGAAATGAGGCTATTAGGGTAGGGTGTAATCCAATTTGACTGCTGTTCCGGCAAGAAGAGATCAAGACACAGAGAGAGAGAGAGAGAGAGAGAGAGAGAGACATCAGGGGACACTATGCAGAAGGACCACCGTCTGCAAGCCAAGGACAGAGGCTTGAGAAGAAACCCACCTGCTGGCACCCTGATCTTGGACTTTCCAGCCTCTAGAACTGTGAGAAAATAAGTATCTGTTGTTTAAGCCACCCAATCTCTGGCATTTTGTAATGGCGGCCCCAGCAGACTTCCACTTATGAAATGACATTCGTGGTCTTTTGGGTCCTGAATTCATTTACTCTTCCCTACGCATACCGTGCACTTTTATCCTCTCGTGCATTTGTACATGTTCCCTCCTCAGTCTGGAATGCCCCTGTTCTCGTCTCCTTGGCGAGGCAATAGATTCTTACCAGACAGTCCGTGTGCTTTCTTAGTTAGAACCAATGAAGTGATGATGTGCGTGGCTTCCGGGCTGAAAGCGTTGATAGGCAAGTGTGTGTTCTCCACATTTTTGTCTCTTTCCCTGCATCGGGATCAGGAAAGCAGGTGTTTGGAATGCACGACCATGAGTTGGGGGTGGGAGCAGCCTGGATCTCTGAGCCGCGACCCTGAGGGAATGCCCTAGATATTTGGTTCACTTGAATTAACATTTGGTTAAGAGAAAGAAATCTTGGTTGGGTTAAACTTTCGATTCCAAGGCATAGTCCAGTCTGTCTTGACTAATACACTCTCATTTTCTGCCAAAACCTGCATCTTTTAAGTCCTAGCTTAAATGTTACCTCTTTCCTTAAAAGCCTTCCAGAACCAACTCATGCCCAGTCAGAATTAATCACTTTCCTTTGTACTTTGATGTCTATCTGACAGTGCTTAGTGTTCTGGTTGGTTTATGTACATGTAGAGTTAGGGACACAGAAGGATTAAGAATGTGAATTCTGGGGGCACCTGGGTGGCTCGGTCAGTGAGCGTCTGACTTTGGCTCAGGTCGTGGTCTCACGGTTCATGAGTTCAAGCCCCGCGTCGGGCTCTGCACTGTCAGCTCAGAGCCTGGAGGCTGCTTCGGATTCTGTGACTCCCCTCTCTCTCTGCCCCTCCCCTGCTTGCATTCTGTCTCTCTCTGTCTCTCAAAAATGAACATTAAAAAAAAAAGAAAAGAGTGTGAATTGTGGAACCAGACTAACTGGGTTCACATCTCAGCCCTGCCCGGCCATTTATCAGCAGAGGGACCTTTGATGAGTGACTTACTCCTCCAGGACCTTGGTTGTCCCTCTGGTACCTACTGGAGTACCTGCTACAATAATTAATCATCCAATAGTATCTGCTTGCCAGCTTCCTTCTGTTCTGTCTTGCAGATTGAGGAATCAGCAAAAGACACACTGAACCAGAGATGGGGACCAGAATGTAAAGCCAGAGGATCCTGTGATCACAGGATCAGGGGCCCTAGCGACACAACAGGTAGTATAGCCTATGGCTCAGGCCAGGACTACAAGAGACTACGGTTTTCAACTAATTCATTCAAACTGAAGGGACAGACCTCAGAGGAAGGGAGGAAGGAAAGAGCTCACTTAAAAAACTTAAAAAAAAAAATTTTTTTTTTAACGTTTATTTATTTTTGAGACAGAGAGAGACAGAGCATGAACGGGGAGGGTCAGAGAGAGAGGGAGACACAGAATCGGAAGCAGGCTCCAGGCTCTGAGCCATCAGCCCAGAGCCCGATGCAGGGCTCGAACTCATGGACCGCAAGATCGTGACCTGAGCTGAAGTCGGATGCTTAACCGACTGAGCCACCCAGGCGCCCCTTAAAAAACTTTTTAAAATGTTTATTTATTTTGAAAGAGCATGACAGAGAGAGCAGAGGAGGGAGGGAGAGAGAGAGAGAGAGAGAGAGAGAGAGAGAGAGAGAGAGAATCCTAAGCAGGCTCTGCTATATCTCACGAACTGTGAGATGATGACCTGAGCCGAAATCAAGAGTCAGATGCTTAACTGGCTGAAAAACCCAGGCGACCCTCAGTGTCACTTTTTCAAATCACCTTCTCTGATGTCATCATTTTATGTATCTATCATGAGACATGCTGGGGCTCCTGGGTGGTTCAGTCAATTGAGCGTCCGACTCTTGGTTTTGACTCACGTCATGACCTCACACTTTGTGAGATCGAGCCCCACGTTGGGCTCTGTGCTGACAGTGAAGATCCTGCTTGGGATTCTCTCCCTACCTCTGCTTCTCCTCGGCTTGTGCGCTCTCTCTCTCTCTCTCTCTCTCGAAATAAATAAATAAATAAAATTTCTCTCTCTCTTTTTAAGTGTATTTATTTAGAGGGAGAGAGAGTGTGGAGGAGGGGCAGAGAGAGAAAGGGAGAGAGAGAACCCCAAGCAGGCTCCGAGCTGTCAGTGCAGAGTCCGACGCAGGGTTCGAACTCACGAACTGGAAGATCATAACCTGACATGAAACCAAGAGTCAGATGCTTAACTGACTGAGCTACCCAGGTGCCCCAACAAATAAACATTAAAAACAAAGGCACGCATATCTGGGAGATATTGTAGGCTTGGTTCCCGACCACTGAGATAAAGCACACATTGCAATAAAGCAGGTCAAATGAATTTTTGGTTTCCTAGTGCGTGTAAAAGTTATGTTTACTCTCTACTGTGGTCTATTAAATGTGCAATAACATTATGTCTGAAAATACAATGTACATACCTTAATTAAAAATACTTTAAAAAAGATTTTCTTGCCACAACATGCTGTCATCTGAGCTTGTGACGAGTGGTAATCATGATCGCGGATCACTGCAACAAATAGAAAAATAAAGCCTGAAATACTGTGAGAATTGTTACACAATGTGCCGCAAAGACATGAAGTGAGCAAATGCTGTTGGAAAAATGGTGCCGATAGGCTTGCTCGACCCAGGATTGCCAAAAACCTTCAGTTTGTAAAAAACATAGTATCTGTGCCCTGCAGTAAACTGAAGCACAATAAAACGAGGTACGTCTGCAACGTTATGAATTTTTTTCTACTGTGATGAATTACCTTGATGGACTTTTTAGAATATTGAAATATTGAGTCACCCTCGCATTCCTGGATAAACCCTAGGTGGATGCCCGATTTTACTGGCTGATATTTTATTTAAGATTCTGCATCTACATTCATGAATGAGGGTTTTGTTTTGTTTTGTTTCCTGACACCAATCATTTCCCCAGGTTTCTGACACCAAGTGGGTGTCCAACAATTCCAATCAGTTCCGACACTACCTGGAGTTAGCGTCGGACTCCACCCGTTTAAAGCTCCCCACAAGACCGTCCCCACTTTAGATGCCAGACAAAATCCCAGATCCCCAGTACTCCCGGTGACTGGCTATAAATCCGTAGCACCCCCTGGCCCCGGCTCTGATAATTCACAAGACCAACTCACAGGACTCACACAAGCACGTTGCTTACTGTTACCGGTTGACTTTAATGGATCCGATTTAGGAACAGCCAAATGGCAGAGATGCACCGGGGCCCGGGACAGGAGGGTGGGTACACTTGGAACTTCCAGGCTTTCTCAGGGCAAGGCACCTTCCCGGAACCTGGCTGTGCTCACCAACCTTGAAGCCTTCTGAACCCATCGTGTAGGGGTTCTGTGGATGTTTCGCTATGTAGGCATGACTGATGAGATCACTGGACGTTAGTCATTAACTCCAGGCCCTCTCGCCTCCTTAGAGGTCAGGGGAAAGGGCTGAAACATCCAGCCCTACGGTCAAGCCTTGGTCTTTCTGGGTATCAGCCCTAAGGGCCTCCGGCCACCAGCCATCTCCGCAGCATCCAAAAGACACTCTCATCACTCCTAAAACTCCAAGGGTTTAGGAACTGTGTGGCAGGAGCCTGGACAAAGCCAGATCTTGACTAATTTCTGAAGGCGGTAAGTTGTAGGGCAAGTTCTGAGGGAGTCAGATCGGAGAGACCAGCATTCTCAGTCCAGCCTGGCAGAGACCCTTTCAGCCTCTCTTCCTCCCCCTGTTGGGACTGTTCACCTTGCTCTAGCTTGGTGGTCCCAGCCCTCTGCGTCCCCTTTCCCCAACTCTCCGCGTGCTCACACCTCCTGCCTCTTCCCCGCTATCCCGAATCTCCCCCAGAGCTTCCACGACAATTCCAGCTCCCTGCACTTGGTGGGTGACGTCCCCACAGGGGTCTGGCATCCTCTGGCAGAATCACCAGGAGCTGTGGTGGTATGAGCACCCCGGGTATCTGTCCTTTTGCATAAATGTCTGGGCTCCGCCTTTCGTGACACAGCTCTTGGAGTCTGCTCAAAGTCTCACAGGTGGTTGGCATCCCCTGGTATGAGTATTTTCTAGAGCACTGACACGAGATCTCTTTCCTGGTGATATTTTCCTGGCTGTGTTTCGGGTTCTTTCATTATTATTTCGTCCCAGATGGGTGCTGCTGAGCTCAGACTCCAAGAGCTAGCTCTCCAAATTCTTGGAGATTCCTCTTCAGGGCCCCTCTTCAAGTACAATAAATTAGTACCAATGTAGATAAATGACAGCTGTTGTTGGGAGCACGTATAAAATATATGTAAAGTGGGGCGCCTGGGTGCTCAGTCGGTTGGGCATCCGACTTCGGCTCAGGTCATGATCTCGCAGTCTGTGAGTTCGAGCCCCATGTCAGGCTCTGTGCTGACAGTTCAGAGCCCGGATCCTGTGTCGGATTCTGTGTCTCCTTCTCTCTCTGCCCCTCCCCCACTTGTGGTGTGTCTCTATCAAAAATAAATAAATGTAAAAAATATATATATATTTGTGAAGTCAGTCACTACCAGAATTTATAATTAGACATGGAGAAAATATCTAAGAGCTATCTAAATAATGATAACTATACTATCTCAACAGTGGGCAAATGCAATTTTGACTATGTGTCCTATGGAACAGACGGACGGGTCCTCTTCGATTAGAAAATTACGTGTCGTTAGTCTTAACATCAAGTACAGTGTCAAAGAGGAAAGGAGATCATTAAATAGATTCATACAGGTTTCAGGGACGCCTGGGTGGCTCAGTCAGTTAAGCATCTGACTTTGGCTCAGATCGTGATCTCATGGTTTGTGAGTTTGAGCCCCGCATCGGGCTCTGCACTGTCAGCGTGGAGCCTGCTTGGGATTCTCTCTCTCCCTCTCTCTACCCCTCCTCCCCCTCAAAATAAATAAATAGACTTAAAAGAAAAACAATTTAATACATGTTTCGGTTCCTGGATGGGTTAAGTGGGTGGTAGAGGAAGTCATCAAGAGGACACTGATTACCAGTTGACCCTCAGGCTGGACTGGAGAATCGGAGGCTTCTCATCCTCTTCCATCCTTGGCGTGTACACTCTGCCTGCTGTTCCCGTGCTAGGATCCATTTTCAAGAACTAGCCTGGAGAGAGCAACGTGTGTTGAGGTCATCTGGACAGTACCCATGACTGACCCTGTCAAGGCTTCTACGTAAACTCTTAAGATTCTGGTGGGTGCGTGCGATTTACGACTTACGGCTACCCGTGACAAGCCTTGCTTATTAAACCTCCTACCTACCAATCTGGGGGTGTTCACCCTTTTCCTCGGTCTCTACTCACCCTCTGTGTATGGAGAACAATTTCAGATTTCACCCGCGAAGCTCCCAAGGTTTCAAACCAACAACGGGGCCAATAGATACTTAAATTTCAGAAAGAGAGCAAATACAGAGAATGAAATCGGTCATCAACAGAAAGCACAAAGAGACCATCTAGAAAGCCCCCAAATCCAAATTTGGTGACCTGGGTGCACTTGCAGGGAGGCACAGCTGGTTACACGCTGGAAACAGAAAAACTTAAACCAAGTTCACCGTGTTGTATTGTAGCTTGAGAAAGAATGTGGTGGGGAGAGCATCTCTGAAAGTGATGTTCAAAACGGCAAAATGATTTGTCTTGCCTCTAGCACCGTGGGACACAGTGCCTTTTATTCATGAAAACATTTAGTCAATCCAACAGGTATTATCTGTAGAATTGAAAACACCCGGTGCCATTAAACTTGGGTATCATTCTCTTGGTTAATTCCATGCTATCTGTGTTCAATACGACCTACCGTAGCGTAAGAATCTGGTCTCCCACGCAGATCTTCCTTCATGAAGGAACACCTGGTTGGCAAATAAAATTATCCAGATGGCTGAAAATTAAGTTTTTCACTAGGAAGTAGTTAATGCACATTCTAAGTTTATACATCAATCCCTTTTGAGTTTGGTTAGCATTAGTGTGTCCTCTGGAGCCTACTCACCTCTGGGCAAACTAATGAAACCAGGTCTCTGGCTCTATGCAACGGAACAAGGGCACTCCGACGTATTCTTACCTCATCTTTAGGCAGGTTTTGCTTGAAGCTGCAAATTTAGCAACATACTAGGAAGTCACTTCAAAGCTCTCCAGGACAGAGTTTTGTGTCAGACATGTGAAACTACCTCATTAAGAGCTGCTGGTTGGGGTACCTGGGGGGGTTCAATTGGTTAAGCATCTGACTTTGGCTCAGGTCATGATCTCATGGTTCGTGAGTTCAAGCCTGCATCCATCTCTCTGTTGTCAGTGCAGAGGCTGCTTTGGATCCTCTGTCTCCCTTCCTCTCTGCCCTTCCCCGCTCTCTCAAAAATAAATAAACATTAAAAAAATAACATAGTAGATCTTTCTAGGAGTCTGTGAACAAATTTCCTAGGTTTGTCATTAAGAAACCCTTAACTGTAGGGGTGCCTGGGTGGCTCGGTGGCTTTGGCTCAGGTCCTGATCTCTCAGTTTGTGAGTTTGAGCCCCGTGTCGGGCTCTGTGCTGACAGCTCAGAGCCTGGAACCTGCTTCAGATTCTGTGTCTCCCTTTCTCTGCCCCATCCCTGCTCACGCTCTCTCTCTGTCTCTCAAAAATAAATAAACATTAAAAAAAGTAACAAAAATAAAAGAAACCCTTAACTGTAGTATTTCCACTTGGAACAATTCATGTTCCCCCCCCACCCCAGTAATTTTTTCCATTGTTTTATAATTATACATTGAGGGCATTTGCTCAATAATATTGAGACATTATCTACTGTCCATGACGTACGTAGGAAAGGCAAGGAGGGTTCACTTCCTTTTCCAAACGTTACATGGCTTGTCGTACTTTGTTAACTTTGGACCATTTTCCTGAACACAACTATCCTTACTGAAATCCAGTCAGTTGCTTTTCAAAAAGTACTTCTGACATGTCTTTTGAGATGTGACAGTGTCTGCGCCCAGGTGAATGACTTCTCTGTCAGCATTTCCCAAAATGTGTTCTGGGAAAAACCGCACTGGAGAGATATTAATAGGGTGTTACTCAAACGTTTCTGTGGTCAAAATGCTTGAGAAACACCAGGCTAAACAGAGTGAGACAAGTTCCATTACTGCAGGGCTTCTCAGAACACTTTGGTGTTCTATTATTAGCTGTGCTAAGAGACCATAGTTCAAACCCAAAACTTATTTTTGTTCATTATGGTAAACACATTATGGTAAAAGCTTCGTATGAAATACTCCCTAACACAGTCTTGTAAAACAGTGTCAGAGAAGGTAAACCCGGTTCACCAAAGAACCCTTACTCCTGTACAATCACACACCGTAGGAGAGGGGACAGCAGACGTTGTCCTCACTTGAAAATCCCGAACAACTGAACAATCCAGTCGAAATGTGTAGGCAGTCAGAGCCTGTGGCAAGAACAGTAAAGAAGCCAGGCCAGTATTCTGCAGTTGGTGTGCAATGGCGAGCATCCCATTTACCCTTGGTAAGAGGACTTTCTTTATTCTAAGCCTTCACCCTCCTCTCCAACAGGCAAGGCATTGGGACTCCTTACACCTGGTACCTCCCGACCTCCTTCTAAATTACCTCTGCGCACTCCCCCCTTTACTCCATTCCTCCCCGGCCACAGTTCCTCATAGTTTCACCTGACACCTCTCTTCTATATCCGGCCACAATAGATACTATGGCATATATTTTTGTTTTAGTTACTGGACTGTTTTTTATGTCATTAAAAAAATACATATGTATTTATATTTATTTTGAGAGAGAGGGAATGAATCCCAAGCAGGCCCCAAGCTGCCAGTGCAGAGCCTGAGGAGAAGCTCCAACCCGCAGTGAGATCTTGACCTGAGCCGAAATCAAGTCGGAGGCTGTAACCCACTGGGCCACCCAGATGCCCCTGGGCTGTTTTTAAGATGGGTACGTAGACCATCCTCTCAGATCTACGGGAACGGACCCTAAACTACGCATTCTTAAGTGGGGGTACGGCCATTATTTTCTACACGCCAGTGGCCTCCGGAATTTATAAAAAGGAAACGAGTCCAAAGCGCTGGGGATTCAAGGAGTGAAGCCGGAGGTATCACTTCGGGGGACAGGGGCCCCGGCTCCAGGGTGGCCCCTCCAGGCAACCTCCCTGCCCGCCCCCCGACTCCGCAGCGTGCGGGCCCCTCCGAGCGGGCGCCCCGCGGCCCCCGGCCCGCCGGCTGGGACCGGCGCCCACCCCGGAGGCCCCTCGAGGGCTCCGGCCCGGACCCAGGCCCCAGCCCCCAGCCCCCAGCCCACGCCCTCCAACCAGTCGCCCTCGGCCGGGTAGGGCAGAACCGGAAGTGGCCCCGAGCGGAAGTCCGCCTCCCGAGAGTCGCGTTTCCCCTCTAGGAGTTTGGGAGTATCCTCGCCTCTATGGTCTGGACCCTGGCGGCGGGGTGGTTGGGAGGAGAGGGCGCGCGGGGACCCTGGGGTGGAGAGGGGATCTGTGTCTTCGGGACACGCCACACGCGTGCCTCTGGCAGCACTGCTGGCAGAGAGCTGGGGGTTGCCCTCCTCATGATTTAGAAAAATGGAGATATAGGCTCACAAAGAGCCGCCCCGCAATGTCTCAAGTTTTCTAGATGCTTTTTTTTTTTTTTTTTTGAAAGAGAGCACTTTATTTTTATTTGCAGGATGTATGTATGTAAGCTCTCCGTCCAATATGGGGCTTGAACTCACAACCCCGAGACCAAGAATCGCTCGTTCTACTGACTGAGCCAGCCAGGCGCCCCCTCTAGCTGTTTTTTATTAGTGTCTGCACGCATTTTTTTTTTTTTTTTTTTATTGGCATGAAGTCTAACTTTACTACAACAACACAACTGAAGTGACCATAAAGAAAAGAATTTTTAAAGGTGTGCATTGGAAGCACCTTTTGAACTTGAACCCCAGGCTGCGGCTGGACCTGTTGCTCGTCTCTTCAGACCCAGACCTTTGGTCCCCAACGCTGCAGGGATGAATGGGCACACCTGTCCTTCCCCTCCCCCCAGGGCCCCAACTGGCTCATCCGTTGCTTCAGAGGCTAACCAACTTTTATATACTCTCTTCTTTGGACTTTCCACTCTAAAAAGAGAAAGGGAAAACTATGCAACTAAAAATACAGAATCTAGTAAAATCAGAATTGTCTAGGTTTAAACCTAACAGCATCTCACACAGAGAAGAGTGTGGCAAAACTAGTTCATTCTGGGCAAACAATGTAAATACGCAATCCTGTTGAAAAACTGCTCGGCGTTCTCTATCAAGAGTCATTTAACGCGTTTTAGGTTCTGACCAATGAGATACCATCCGCGGAAAATTTATCCCAAGCACATAACTCAAGGGAAGAGAACAGCTGCAGTCCGGAAGCGATTCTGCAGCGGACAACTGTTGATTTTGCTTGCCCCAGTGAGAATGTGGCTGCCAGGTTCCCAGCCCTGGTTCTGCAACTTAGTAGGTGCGTGGACTTCAGCCCCTGACTTATCTTCGCTGAGTCTCAGTTTACTCATTCGTTGAATAGGGTTGTTAATAGACGTCTGCATTACAGGGTTGTGGTGGGGACTAATGAATGGAGCAAACATTCTCATGCTTCTTATGTACTACCGTGATCATTTTCTACCTCTATGCCTCTGAGCAAGCTCTTACCACAGTTCCTTTTTTAATTTTCTTTTTGCCTTCCGCATACTGCAATATCATCTACTGCATAATCCCAGAATTATATGTTAGGTCTTTCTTTCTCACTGGAAATACTCAAAGGGCAGGGCTGTATCTTATTCACCTTTATATCACAGGCGCTTCTTAAAGCAGTTCCCACCCTAGAAATGGTGCTCAATAAAGGCTTAGTTGGACAAAACTGAATATCCTCTACCACAGAGCAGAGAAAGTAGGAACAGGTAATGAAAATGTAATTAATCCTAGATGATGAACAAAAGAGAAGTGGAGAAAACCACATGAAGCTAGAAAAGTTTTCTTACAAAAAATGACCTGAGGGCACCTGGGTGGCTCAGTCTCTTGATTTCGGCTCAGGTCACAGATCCCAGGGTCATGGAATCAAGCCACGTCGGGCTCGTGCTGAGTGTGGAGAGCCGCTTGTGCTCTCTGGCTCTCTCTCAAAAATGAATAAATAAACATTTGAAACAATTGGCCTGATTCTTGAGGATTACAGATTCCATTTTTTTCTTGGCCAGGGACTTCTTCTCATATAGTGGGCTGATGAGTTCCAGCAATAGACTGGTACCTAAGGCAGCCTTTGTGAATTATTGCTTCCTTTTCCTGATTTAGAACTCAGCTCTTCCCTTGGGATCCGGCAGGAAAAATGACCGTTGCCTTCTGAGAGATCAAATCCACCCTCAGGATATCAGATGCGGCCTGGCAAAACCCATATTCACGTGCAAATTCACACATACAATGCAAAGTAGAGAGGGAGCTTAAGTGGGGAAGGCTATATTAGGTGCAGGGAGGGGTTGGATCAGGCCAGCCAGGAGACCTTGCTAGTGGGCGATTGCCTAACCTCTCATGGGGACACTGGGTGATTGACAGCAGCATCCATTTCTCTGCCCTATGCCCTTGGAGCCATACCCAATTGAGACTCCAAATTTCTTAGAGTTGGAAGAGATGGACAGGTTTATATAGTTTACCACAGAGTGTAGCGTAGATCTCACCTTCAACATTTAGACCATGGCCACTTAAACTATGAACCCCCGGTTCTCTGGTCCAGGAGACAACCTCTTTGGTTTATGGAACGTTCTAGTTGCTAGAAAGTTTCCCCACTCCGTCCTAATGTTGTTGAAAAGTGACCTCTGGGTACCTGAGCTGAAATATAACATGAAGACTGAGTTGGGGGATAAAGAGCAACAAGAGTGTTACTACTTTGCCAGACAAAGGAACCTTGGTACCACCATTCGAGTTTCATTACCAAGTATATACACTGAGGTCGGCGGAACATCCGTATTGACACCGAGTTCTTGGAGGAACGGATTCTACGGAAAAAACAAATGAAGGGGTGCAGGATCCTTTAAGGACGAGGAAGAGAAAAATTTGTTCAGTTTCAAGTCAAGGCTTGCTGAAACATTAGCGTGTCCATCTGAATTTCCATCCACCTCTAAGCTTCTATAGCAGTTTCACTAATCGCTCTTTAGGTAACTATGTCCCAGTTCAGGTTTTGCTAATCCTTAGCAATCTCTGCGGCTACACCACGGATCTAACAGAGAAGGACTTCCAACTCCCAGCTAGTATCTCTGGGGTCACTGATGTCACCTTAGTAGGAGAATTTATACCACTGACACTGGCAATGGCACATATCAGATCTACCTCTCGCCCAAAGCAAAGTAAACCCAACCCAGAAACTGCTACTTACAAGCCCCTGGCTGCCCTTATCCTTGGTGAAATTCATTGTGAATTTCCAATGTGAATACCAATTATCTACAACTCAAAGTTGTGAGTGGAAAGCGTGGACACAGACTCAGTGGAAGGAGTGGGGGAGGGAGGAAGGTAGTCCATAGCGCCCTCAGATAGTGCAACTCGATCTGGGTTCCGCAGCCGGGGCCAACAGAGAGCATTTCATTTGCCAAATATATGCACGAGGGGATTATCAGCAAAACAACCGGCAAGAAAAGACATAAAGGTGAAGAAATCCACCATGGGCTGGAGAAAGAGCAAATCTCGGGCCTGGCTGGAAAAGGAGCCTCGTGTTGACGAGCAATGAAACCGTGGCTGAAAAATCAGATTGGGCTCCACCCCGAAAGAATGAACTTTATGAGGGAGGAAAATGGGAGCCACTGAAACTGTTTGATAAAGCGAGGGACATTCTAAATGTCTGTCTGAAAGCAATCCTTTGGGGGAAATTAATTCTCTGAGTTTGCACTTTTGAAAACTGAGGGGTAATTCACATACCCTACAGGTCTCCCTTGTCGTGTGCAGTGCTCAGTGGTTTTAGTGGTGGTAGTATATTCACAGGGTCATACAACCATCACCATTGTCCAGTTCCAGAACATTTTCATTACCCGAGAAGAAACTCTATACTTACTAGCAGCCACTCCCCACTCCCTCGTCTCCTGAAGATTTGTACTTTTTACAAAACACCAAATCTCGGGGCGCCTGGGTGGCTCAGTTGGTTCATCGATTGACTTCAGCTCAGGTCATGATCTCACGGTTCGTGGGTTTGAGCCCCGCGTCGGGCTCTGTGCTGACAGCTCTGAGCCTGGAACCTGTTTCGGATTCTGTCTCCATCTCTCCGCCCCTCTCCTGCTCAAGCTCTGTCTCTCTGACTCTAAAAAATAAATAAACATTAAAACAAATGAAAAAAACAAAACACCAGATCTTGTGTCTGTAAAGTGGCCTGAGGTCTGAACCCAGAAGGACTGGCTACCAAAGATAAACAGAAGAAGGGAAGCAGAATTGGCTTTTCCAAGGTTCAGGTGATGTATCCACACATCTCTCTGTCTCTTCTCTCTTGCTTTCTAACTAGGGGGAAAGAAAGAAAGAAAGAGAGGAAGAAAGAAGGAAAGAAAGAAAGAAAGAAAGAAAGGGAAAGAAAGAAAGGAAAAGAAAGAAAGGAAAAGAAAGAAAGGAAGAAAGAAAGAAAGAAAAAAGAGAGAAAGCATTATTGGATCCACACATGGAAGTAAAGAGACATGAGCAGGGGTGAAGTAGGTCTTCAAATGCAACTTCTGAAAAAAGTGTAAGCTATAGATGTTAAAAAATATTCTTGCAGCGGTTAATGTTTTTTATTTTCTTTGCATCTCCTTTATGGGTCATCTTTTTATGCCCTTTCAGACATGGTCATTTCTGGGGAAACCAAGGGAAAAGAAGAAGGGGCAGGGACTTCCAGAAAATCCCTTGTTTTGTAAAGCATTAAGAAAGACCTTTGCTCAGGGGGCCTGGGTGGCTCAGTCTGTTGAGCATAGGACTTCGGCTCAGGTCATGATCTCACGGTTCGTGAGTTTGAGCCCCGTGTGGGGCTCTGTCCTGACAGCTTGGAACCTGGACCCTGCTTTGGATTTTGTCTCCCTCTCTCTCTGCTCTCCCCACACCCCCACTCTGTCTCTCTCAAAAGTAAATAAACCTTAAAAAAAAAAAAAAAAAAAAAAAGGAAGAAAAACCTTGGCTCTCTGCTGCCCTCTGGGCTCTTCACAAAAGGCAGCAATGGCTTCTGGAAGCAGGAAGGTGGGCCTGGGACTCCGCTGTGGTGCCTGAGCCACCCACACAAGCAGGGGGGCAGAGTCGGCGTGTCAGTAGAGGGCCCCAAGCTGGCGTGCATTTGTTTTTAGCATCCTCACAGGATAGGCATGTCTGACAAAAAAAGGGGACGTCAGGGGCGCCTGGGTGGCTCAGTCGGTTAAGCGTCTGACTCTTGATTTCGTGACATGGGGCTGGGCAGAGGCTGCTTGGGACTCTCTCTCCCTCTCTCTCTGCCCCTCCCCCACACGCTCTCTCTCAAAATAAAGAAATAAACTTAAAAAAAAAAGAAGGGGACTTCAATGAGGCTCATACAGACTAGTACAACTGGGGTGCACCGAGTGGTACATTTTCCTGGGGTCTCTTCTCCTAAGGTGGGTCTTTCTTACCTGTCCCCCCCCCCCCCCCCCCCCCCCCCCCCCCCCCCCACCTATCTTGATCACTTGCGGCAGGAAGGCTCGGGGTATGTAGGGAGATGGTTAGTACCCAGCACTTTTCGATGTCTGTCACGTGGAACCCCATTTTGGGGGCGGCTGTTTTAAGTTCAGAGGGGCCTCGCTTTTCAGGAAACACTAGATTGCACGCTCCTGCTTGTAGGCAGGTGGAGCTTTTTAGCTTTTTATTCCACTTAGAACACTGAAGTCATATGATGTGAAAATAGGAGAGGACTTTTGAGTTCATCAAGTCTGATACTCTTATTACGAATAAGAAACTAGTGACTCAGATCAGGTGACTTGATCCAACTAATCCATAGTGACAGTCAAGGGACCAGTGGTTGCCTAGGAACGGCAGGGGGAGGGATCACAAAGGAAACTTCTGGGGGTTACGGATATGTTCCCTATCTTGTTCATGGGTGTAGTCTCACATTTGACCTATGTATACATACAGCAAAACTTATCAAGTTGTACACCTTAAATGCGGTGTTTTTTGGTGGATGTCAATTACACCTCAATAAAGCTGTTTTAAAAAAGTCACACATCCTGTGAGAAGGTGAGCGAGGCCCCGGACACACATCTTGAGGCCTTCACACCCCTCCCCCCAGCCCCAGTGCTGTCTTAAAACCAAAGCCTACTTCGAGTTGTGAAAAATGCCTTTTCTCATAATGTCATTTTTAAAGACTCCAGAGTTCCAAATCGTCTGTGATGTGAAATAATAACACCCTTCGCCACAAAGCAGCCGATGTCGTTCAACAGGTCCGGTGTGACCTAGTCCGTAAACAGACAGCACTGTACCCCACAGAGGGTGGGAGGAGGGTGGGGACAGAGCAAGACCTCATTTTGTTCTGTTTACCTATGATTATCTCTGGTGGTGCTTGTGGAGGGTATGACCTCTGGGACGCATGCCAAGAGTCTAATTTAGGGGGGAGAAAAGATAAGGATGGGGTTGTCCTAGGACTGTCCTTTGTGATGTAGTTGATGGCCTCTAGTGGGCCAAGGTAATTTCTGAGCAATCCCTGGTTGAGGAAGAGGTGGGGAACCTTCTGGAAAAACTCCGAGTCCTCTTTTTCTTCCGCTCTTCCTGATCAAACAGCCAGGGCCACCAGTTGTGGCCAGCTCCCTGAGGTCTAGAATAGCTTCTTTGTGGAGAAGGAGACAGTAAGTGAAAAGGGAGTGGGTGCCTCACCCACACTTCCCTTTATTACTGACTGAGCCAGAGCGGACCAATGGTGCATGGAGAGATTCTGTCCCGGCCGCCCTGCTGTGCTTACTGTGGAGCAGGGGGTGGGGGGGTGGGGGGAACAAGGCCCTCTGGTTTCCCTACCAGAAACGATTTTCATGAGCTATTGCCTCTCTCTCTAGCAGGTGCTAGGAAGAAGAAACATTCACGCATCGAAGGTGTTCCCTCTCTATATGATCTTGGTAGAATTGCAAAGGCAATACGCACTCGTAACACATTCAAACAAGACAGAATTCTGTGAAATGCAGACAAGGCATGGAATACGGCAGCAGTCCAGGAAGTCAGATAAGCTCAGTGTGATTTCTGTCCGAGTCAGGGAGATGTCTGTGCAGGTATGGGAGGCGCTGTTACTGAGCTGTTCAAAATGCCTGGTGACACAGATCAACTCTGAGAAGGGCCCTCTGGGCTTCTGCGCCGTCGAAGACATTTAAGCCACCGTGCAGCTTCTTCATGGCTTACCTACCCTGCGTTCCTTCCCATCTCCGATTCCTTCACCTTCCTCTGTGTGGCTCTGTGCTCCAGGGGGCCGGCCCTAACAGGCTGCATCATTCAGGCTCCACTGCCCTCTGGCTTCTGGTCAGAACTGAGCAGTGGGAGAGCCCAGGAGGAGAGTGAGTCAGACTATTTGTTCCCCTGGTGTCCTATCTAGCAATGGCTCTGTCCCTCCAAGAGGACAGCTCTGCCAGGTACCTCTCCACCAGGGCCCTGGTCCCCCAGCCCTTTATGTCTGGATAATAGCAGTGGTTTCCATGGTTGCCATTCTCTGGGCGCTTCGACATCCCTTAGAGGTTCCCTTAACCCAGCCCCACCTCTAAGAAGTCCCTTCGGGAAGTCTCTCTGCCTGGAAGTGGTTTAAGGCATCCATCATGTGGGAATGAGCTGTTTAAGATGCTGTCTCCCTTCCAGTGTGTCCTTCTAAAGTTTTATCTCCTCAGCACTTAGCACAGTGGACTCAACTAAACTGTGGAGTCGACCAGGGACATTTGACCCTAGACCTGGGTGTTAAAGGGCACTGCCCTATGGATGACCACATCCTTGCGCCTGGATGAGGTTTATCCTACAGGGGACGAGGGTCAGGCCCAGGTGGATAGTATCCAGGGCAACATGACCCCAATTTAGCGTCTGAAGGACACCCTTTTGTTAATGAAGAGGAGGACACTGAATGACCGCAGTGACCGTGATGACAACTGCTTACCTGCCTGAATCATGGAGGGTGTCATTTTTGTCACATGTCCCTCTGCCATGTTGCAGGATAATATTTTCTTCTGGGGGGTCAGTCCTTTTATTTTGAGGTATAGTTTACAGACAACGTCAGGCTGCAATTTTAAGAGTGCAGTTGGATGAGTTTTGACAAGTTCATTTACCTGCGTAACCATCCTTCCTATCGAGATATAGACATTTCTATCACTCTAGCAAGTTCCCTCATACCCCTCTGCATTTAATCCCTGAGCCAAACTCTCTAGCTGCCCCCACTACCACCAAAGCCAATCACTGTCCCATTCCAGCCCACCATCCTCTTCCCAGTCTCCTGTGATCTCGCTTCCGGTAAATTCTTTGCCACTGCCCTCAGACTGTGCTGAGCCTTGCCTCGGCACCTATCTTCCCCTGTTGTCTGATGTACCTGAGAGTGATCCCTTTTTCAACCCGGTTAACTCGGGGCGCCTGGGTGGCTCAGTCCGTTAAGCATCCGACTCTTGATTTCGGCTCAGGTCATGATCTCGCGGTTTGTGGGTTTGGGCCCCACGTTGGGCTCTGCACTGGCAATGCAGAGCCAGCTTGGGATTCTCTCTCTCCCTCTCTCTCTCTGCTCCTCCCCTGCTTTTTCTCTTTGTCTCTCAAAATAAAGAAATAAACTTAAAAAAGTAAAAAAAAATTAAAAAAAAAACCTGGTTAACTCCCCATTTTCCTTTAAGACACCTCCTCCAGAAAGTCTCCCTGAATTTCTCTTCCACTCTGGCTGGATAGGGTGTTGTTCTACAAAGTCTGTGTTGCACTGACTGGATCTTCATTATATATACATTCTGTTTATAACACATTTTTGTTCAAGTATTCTTCTCCCCCATTAACCTTTGATCCCCTTGAGACAGGGACTGGGTTACATTCCGCTTTGAACTCCTGACTCTAACATAATGCCTGGCATGCAATAGTTTGTTGTTTAAATGAATAGGTGAATTAAATCAATTATATTTTTCAGGACACTGTCATTAAACTTTGGACACCACATTATGTGTTGAGCCCCTTTGTTTGCAAAAGAAACAGAGATTTGAGGTGCCCGGCTGGCTCAGTTAGTAGAGTATGTGACTCTCAATCTTGGGGTTGTGAGTTTGAGCCCTCCCTTGGGTGTAGAGATTACTTAAAATACAATCTTTTTTTTTTTTAAACTTATTTTATTTATTTATTTATTTTTTGAGAGAGAGTGTGCACAGGAGGAAGGGGCAGAGGGAGAGAGAGAGAGAGAGAGAGAGAGAGAGAGAGAGAGACAGGATCTGCTTGATCCCATGACTCTGGGATCGTGACCTGAGCTGAAATCAAGATTTGGACACTCCACTGACTGAGCCACTCAGGTGCCCCTAAAATAAAATCTTTAAAAGAAAAAAAAAAAAGAAAGAAACAAAGACTTAACATATGTGAGAGGATTTGTGAAGATACATGTGCCCTTGGAAAGAAACCCAGGGGTTTCTCTGTCGGCCTCACGCCCCTCCTGTGCATTTGCTGCATTCAGTTTCTTTGCTTCTCTTTTCCCACGAGCTGCCTCTGCGCACCTTTCATTTCTGTTTCCCTGTAACTTCACCTTGCCCTTGGCCTCAGATTCCTCTGGCCCTGACTTTACCCCTGTTGGCCTCAAGTTGACGTTTGCGAAGGTGATAATCTAATAAGCTCATCTGAGCTTTTCAGATCCGTATCACAGCCACAGCCTGAGCAGGGGCTGACTGGCAGGTCACATCCTCAGCATCCCTGGGCTGATGAGCTGAGGGCGCGTCCCACAGAGAGCAAGGTTGCTCAGCGAGCAGTGTGTGATAGAAAGGGTGCAGAAGAGAGTGGCAGGCATTCCGTAGTCTCTCCTGCCCTATCACTGAGCAAAATCCCTTGTATTTTTCCTGTTTTTGCTCCTGAATAATTTATGTTTTCTCATCCTCGATTGTAGGAAAACCACTTTTCTCCTTTCTGCTTAGGGTTTATAGAATTAAGGAACGTTCAAGCTGGAAGGAACCTCACAGCTCATCTGCTCCAGTATATCCCAGTGTGTGTTCCATATAAGTGCAGGCCCAAAAGATGCTCCACTAAAAAAAAAGTCGTATTTGGGACACCTGGGTGGTGTAGTCGGTGAAGCGTCTGACTTGGGGTTCTCTCTCTCTCTCTGCCCCTCCCCTGCTCGCTCTCTCTCAAAATACACAAACTTTTAAAAAAGGTCATATTTGGATATGAATATTCCAGCACTTTTCTTGGGTCCTTGTTCACACCAGGAACATACTTCCCAGTGGCCTAGTTTACTTAGTAGGATCTCTGGTCTTTTTGTGTCGATGGACACCGGTTGGTTCCTGGATCCTCTAAAGCAAAAGGGAGCGGTGGACCAGCCATGAACCCCTTGAAATTGTTTGCAAAGTGGAGTCAGTGTTTTGTGAAGGTGTGTGCATGTGTGTGCACATGAACATGTTTCCTGAGAGAATGCCCATAGCTTTTATCTTATAGGTATGACCAAAGATATGGATAAGAACCAGAGCTTTAAAGGGATAGTCATTGATGTGCCTGCCTGAACCAAGCCCCTTATGGTTCTCTTCCAACTCAAACATTTTTTTTTAATGTGTATTTATTTTTGAGACACACAGAGAGAAACAGAGCATGAGCAGGGGAGGAGAAGAGAGACAGGGAGACACAGAATCTGAAGCAGGCTCCCGGCTCTGAGCTGTCAGCACAGAGCCGGACGCGGGGCTCGGACTCACGAGCCGTGAGATCATGACCTGAGCCGAAGTCAGACGCTTAACCGACTGAGCCACCACCCAGGTGCCCCTTACAACTCAAACACTTTATCTGCCACAATCTGTCGCCATCCAGCTAATATGAAAATAATGATGCTTTATAGACTTGAAGACTCTTGCTGACTACATAGGAGGCTCATTTTTAATTTTCTAGATACGAAAACACTGAGGACCAGAGAAGGAAATTATAACTTGCTTGGATCAGGCAGCTGGCCCAGCAGCAACCACAGCTTTCCTGTTTTTCTCTGTTCTCCTTTCTTCCTCCCTCCCTCCCTCCCTTCCTTTTATTACCCCCCCCCCACCTTACCAATCTACTTATGATTTGTTTTCCTAAACACTGCTAAACATACCGCTAAAACAGTGCTGAGGGCCAAGCACCGTGTTACACATTTCCCCATTAAAGGATCCAACAACCGTCTGTTGGATATGACTATCCCATCACTCATTTTTCCTTTTCAGGTAAGGAAATTGAGGCTTAGAGTTTAAGAAACTTGCCCAACGTTGCTCCGGCTAGCGGCAAAACGGGGATG
Organism: Panthera tigris; assembly: GCF_018350195.1. Classification (NCBI taxonomy): domain Eukaryota; kingdom Metazoa; phylum Chordata; class Mammalia; order Carnivora; family Felidae; genus Panthera; species Panthera tigris. The sequence goes on along the minus strand of NC_056673.1, from coordinate 48,994,911 downwards.
CGAAAGACCGTTTATTCCACCGCGCTCATTAGTGAGGCTGCTTGCTCTCACTTCTGCACATACCTCACTTCTGCCCCGGGTGGAAAGGCGCACTCTCTGCGACAGATCCTCCCGGCGGCGGGTCCCGGACGCGCGGGTCTCACCTGAGGCTCCGCGGGGTCCCGCGGGGGCCGGACGCCGCCCCCTGGCGGCAGGTGGGCGCCGGCGCAGCGCATGCTAATGAGCCCGCGGCGCGGCGCGCTGATTGGCCGGCGCGCATTCCAGCCGCTTTCCCGGGGCGGGAGCCGAGGCCGAGGAGAGGGGCGCCGCCGGCAGCAGCCGCCCCCGGCCCGCGCTCCGGGCCGCCCTCCTCCCCCCGGACGCCGCGGCGGGTGCGGGGCGCGCGGGCGCCTGCGCCGGGGGCTCCCCCACCCACCCCCTGCGGGCCGCCGGCGTTCCGGTTCCGAATCCACCCGGGGGCCAGGATGACGATCCGACACCAAGGCCAACAGTACAGGCCGAGGATGGCATTTCTCCAGAAGGTGAGCGCGGTCCGGTGCCCTGGGCCCCGGGAGGTGCGCAGGCTCCCAACTCTGGGAAGTGAGCGCGGGGATGCTGGCGAGGCTCGGAGCGTGTGGCCGGGAGCGGAGGGCACGCCTGCGGTCCGTTAGTGCCGCTTGATGATATTAAATGACTTATTTGCTCTGTGTGGGTGTGTGTGCACGCGTGTGTTTTAAGACTATAATGATTAGGTTTACGTGTAACCTGTTTGTAGCGGAGACTCTGAAGCCAGGGGCGACGGTCGGTTGGAGGCTAGACAACAACCTGTTACTCTGGAGAGAAGGGTGCCAGAAGGCAGTCCAGCGGAGGCTGTGTCAGATTTGAGACAGAATCCCGATACTGTCCTAAGGTTCCTCACCCGAGTGCGTGCATTTGTGGATCTTGGGTCTGTCTGTGCTGGCGGTAGAAGTCAGAACCTTTCCCCCTTCCTCTGCAAAGGCTTTCTCAGACCAAGTGGCCAGGCACAGGGGACCCGCCTGAGGACACTTGGGATGTGGCATGTACCTCGTGGGGGGATGTGTTGGGGTGGAACTGGCTCCTTTTGCTCTGGGCTTTTGAGATAGCCAGTGTCAGAAGAGATCCGCAAAGGATTGGGTCCCAGGTCCCTTGCCCACCCTTCATCCCCATGTACAGCCATTTTTCACAGTGCGTGTACGCCCTCTTAGGCTTATCTTGTTGAGTAGAATTAGCTCAATGCTTTGTGACAATAAGAACTCTGCCTTGAGCCCTTGGAGCTCAGCAGATTGGTGTAGGCAGGGACCAACTGTCCTGATTGGACCAGGACTTTCAACGCTAAAACCTGGATGGTCCCGGGCACACCGGGGGCAGTCGGTCACACGTGGTCCACCTACTTCAAGAAGCGTGTGTGTATATTCCAGGAATTAGAGGTGCGAGGACCATCCATGAAACAGACAGACGCCAGTTTCTCAAAGCGTAAATTCCTAAGTCTGATCTCTGAGAGCCAGAAATCATCTTCCAGGATTTTCCCGAGACTGTCTTCTTCTTCCAGAAAGTAATGATCTGGAGACGTTCTGTTTTCTGAATCTCGGACACTCTTTTCCATCATGACTGTTATCTGGTAGATTTTCCTCTCTCTACCTGGCCTTCCGTCTGGTGTCTTGGTTTCCAGCTCCCCTGCTCCCCCTCAGTCTGTCTACCTCCACCCTGTGCTTCATAAGCACACTGATTTTCTTTCCTAAATCGACACTGATCCCCTCAGCCCAAAACCCTCTGTTGGCTTCCCATGCACACAGGGTAAAGTACAATCTGCTCAGCCCCAGCCCCTCGGGATCCTGCTCTGACCCACCTCTCTTTACCTCCCAGCCGCCTTCCGCACCTGCCCTCCAGGGAAACAAAACAGAGCGGCCACGGTACTCAGTGGGGCTCCGGCCTCAATGACCCCCCCCTACCTTTCTGGGAACGCTGTGCCCTTTCAGACACCAGGCTCCTCTCCTGGGAAAGCCCTTTCTCCCCTTCTCACCTGCCAACTTCCCAGCCCTCCTCGGTGAAGGCCGGTTCTCCCCACCCCCCCTTGAGCAGAGGGACTTCCTTCTCTGTCCCCCAGACTCTGCCCACACCTCCAGTACCGATCTTTCCCTTTGCCTCGTGGAAGGGACCCTGTCTGTCTGTGTATCCTGAGGTCCTCAGTCAGGTCACAGAGCTCCTTAGAGCCAATTTCAAGAGCCCTGCCAGGGGTCCCTAACGAGCCAGCTGAGCTAGATGCCCAGCCTTCTGGAGAAAGACCCAGACCAAAAGAATGTGGACGTGGGCGTGGTGTCATTCACCACTCAGTGAATATTCAGTGAGATAGTTAATGAATATTCATGAAGGATGCTGTGTCCCATTATCCCATCTGGTCCACAAGACAGATGTTATCACCATTTGCAGAGAAGGAAACTGAAGGTCAGAGAGGTGTCTTGCCCCAGTCATACAGCCACTGGGTGGAGGAACCAGGAAAAATACGGGACTGACCATCATCTGTTCCCAAATGTGATATGATGCTATGAACTTTGGGCGGAGTGGAGGCTGTGGGAAGGCCTGACCTAAGTGCATGGGGGACGTGGAGCTGAGAACCAGAGGATAAATGGGAGTTCTAGAAAGAGAGAAAGGGAAGGAAGGGTGTTCCAGGCAGAGGGAATGGCATATGCTAAGTGTGTGTGTGTGTGTGACACACAGTGCACTGCTCCCCATGTTTGCAACACCCATGGGCTCCTGTTGTAATGTTGGCTCGTCCCCTCTGTGATCGCCAGATCGCCATCCCAAGCGAGTACCCGTGCTGCTGTCCTTGGGATACACCATGGGATTGACTCTCCTGGTGCCACGGGGGAAGCCTCCTGTTAGACGCTATGCTTTCTGGTGTGGCTTCTGGCATTTGCTTTTGCTTGTGAAGGGAGTGAAGACACAGAAATATTAGGAGGTGTGGGTGGAGCATGGTATGTTTTGCTCGTATCACTCTTTCACTCCACACACGCACACATAATCCTGCACTTATGTGCTACACTGTGCCAGGTGCTGGGGACTCTTGGGGGGATTAAGACTTGGCCCCTTCCTCCCGGAGCTTAGAGTCTCCCAGAGAAAGCCGGATGCGTAAATAAGAAGAGAAGTGCTCTCAAGGTCGTGGTAGACTTTGTTAGAGGACATGTATCTCTATATCTGTCTACACAAAGAGAGGCGCACACACACACACACACACACACACACACGCACCTCACACAATGTGAGGAATGGTCAGTTCTGCCCGGGGTGAGGGGAATCAGGACAGGTTTCATAAAGGGGGTTGCAACCGAGCTGAGGTACCAGAAGTTAGTTTTCTTTGCCAGGAGGATGGGAAGATGAGTGAGTTTTTAGGCAGGTACAACACACGGATGTGTGAAGTGTCACATTGGTATGGGGGGGTCATCAGGGGTCGGGACAGCGGGAGGTCGACGGACGGGAAGGCTGGCAGGTAAGGAGGGCCCAGAACTGGGGGCTTTGTACTTGGCGTGAGGAGTTTGATGCCTTCTGCATTCAGCGAGAAGCTGTTTGCTGTTTTAAAGCCACTCGGTTTATGTCTAGAAAGACGATTCTGATTTGAGGGTCTGAGTGCTTCTCTACCCCGGTTGCACTTAAAATATATTGATATTGGGGCGCTAAGGTGGCTCAGTTGGTTAAGTGTTGACTCTTTTTTTTTTTAATGTTTATTTATTTTTGAGACAGAGAGAGACAGAGCATGAAGGGGGGAGGGGCAGAGAGAGAGGGAGACACAGAATCTGAAACAGGCTCCAGGCTCTGAGCGGTCAGCACAGAGCCCGACTTGGGGCTCGAACTCACGGACCGCGAGATCGTGACCTGAGCCGAAGTCGGCGCTCAACCGACTGAGCCACCCAGGCGCCCCGCTTCCTGGGCTGTTGACCAGCGTGGGCAGAGCAGGATTTGAGTACCGATGAGGGTGTGGCGCTCGTGAGGGTGTGCGGGACCCCGCGTGAGAAGGCGGGGGTCAGCAGGCCTCTGTGTGGCCAGGCATGTTAGCAGGAGCCCCTTCTTGTCTGTTAGCACAACAACCCCATGGTTCTGGCTCATTTTGCCCGTCTTTGTAGAGACAAGGACTGATTATTATCATCCCCCTGGGAGCCTTCTCCGGCTTCAAGGAAAATTCCAGCCCCGGAGATCTTGCACAGTGAGTGACAGCTCCTTAATGTGAGGAGTGGCGTGGGCGTGGAGGGTGGGATGTCGGGGCGTCAAAGCCGTCGTGTCTGCTCCTCTGTGATGTCGGGGTTCCCTGGCACGCTGGTAGTCACAGTGCAGCACGACGGCTCCTGAGAGAAGAAACGTGGGGCCCACGCCCTCACCTCCCGCCCCCGACACTGTCCCCCGACACGGGGTCACAGGGCGAGGGGTGCCAGCGCGGCCTGGCTGTGCTGCCTTTGTCTGTGCCCGGGAACGGGATCTGGCGGAGTCTGGCTGGGCGTTGGCCTTGACATTTGCAGGTGGGGAGGGCTGGCCTGTGCCTCAGCCCCGGGGGACGCCCACGGGACACCAGGGGGAGGTGTGAGAGTTGGCAGCCGTTTGGAGCTGAAAGGCAAGGGCTTCTCGCCCGCTCTCTGGAGAACCTGGAAACGACTGGGATTCTCTCTCCTCCGCGATGCGCAAAGGGGTTTTTCTCTCGGGGTGGATGCTAGAGCCCAGCGTCTGCTAGTTTGCTCGGGCTGCCGTGACAAAGTGCCATGGGCTCTGTGGCAACGGAGATTTATTTCCTCACAGCTCTGGGGGCTAGAAATCCCAGACCAGGAGCGGACACGGTTGGTTTTCCTCTGAGGCCTCTCTCCTTGGCTTGCAGACGGCCGCCTTCTCCCCGTGTCCTCCCGTGGTCTTCCCTCCGGACGTGTCTGTGTCCTAATCTCCTCCTCTTCTTGGTTTTTAAAAAAAATTTTTTTTTTTTTTTGAGAGAGAGAGAGAGGAGGGGGAGGGGGGCAGAGAGAGGAAGACAGAGCATCTGAAGCAGGTCCTACCCTAACATTAAGACAGCCTGATACGGGGCTGGAACTCACGAACCGCGAGATCGTGACCTGAGCCGAAGTCAGACACTTTACTGACTGAGCCACCCAGGCGCCCCTAAAGTTTAAATTTTAAAACATATTTAAAAAAAAATTTTTTTTAATGTTTTATTTATTTTTGAGACAGAGACAGAGCATGAGCAGGGGAGGGTCAGAGAGAGAGGGAGACACAGAATCTGAAGCAGGCTCCAGGCTCCGAGCTGTCAGCACAGAGCCCGACGCGGGGCTTGAACTCATGAACTGTGAGATCATGACCTGAGCCGAAGTCAGACACTTTACCGACTGAGCCACCCAGGCGCCCCTAATTTCCTCTTCTCATAAGGACACAACCCTCTTGGATTAGGGCCCCCCTAACGACCTCATTTTACCTCACTTACCACTTCAAGACCCTGTCCCCCACATACACTCCCCTTCTGAGGTACTCGGAGTTAAGGCTTCAACATACAAATTTCGGGGTTCACAAATCAGCCCACAGCAGAGTCTCTCAAGAGTTTCCTTCGAGAACTGGGGAGCCCCCTCGGAGGAATTTATACGAGGAAAAGTCTGAGGCAAATCGAGTGGAGTTTCAGCGGCCTGAACTCCCTCAGAATGTTCTCAAGGTTCACGTGCTGTGCCCTCCTCCCACCAGCCCTTCTTTTCTGTGACGGGTGACATACCTGCCTGAAAGAAATGTGCCTCCCCTCACTGTGTTTTTAAAATAACTCTCATTATTCCTCCTCTGAAGATTATTTTCAAACTCTTTATAACTAGCCTTTTTTTTTTTTAAATGCGAAGAGAAGGAATCCAATCTGCTGACTTTCTATCCGATTTCTAACTCATAAGGCAATTTCTATTTCTTCTCCAATGTCTCGACTCCCTGTTCTTATGAAACATTGTTGTCTCGTGCAAGAGTTTTTTTTTTTTTTTTTTTTAAAGTTTACTTATTTTCAGGGGCACCTGGATGGCTCAGTTGGTTAAGAGTGAGGTCTTAAGAGGTCTTAAGAGTTGGTTTTGGCTGAGGTCGTGAGCTCACGGTTCGTGGGATCGGGCCCCGTGTTGATCTGCACGGAGCCTGCTGGGGATTCTCTCTCTTCCTCTCTCTCTCTGCCCTTACCACCCCTCAGGGCAAATAAATAAACTTAAAAAAAAAGCTTATTTATTTTGCGAGAGAGAGAGTGCGCACACGCAGGAGTGAGAGACGAGCAGAGAAAGAGAGAATCCCGACGAGACTGTGTCGTGATGGTGCAGACATGGGCTCCAGCCCAGGAACCGTGAGATCATGACCTGAGCTGAGATCAAGAGTTGGGACGCTTAACCAACTGTGCCACCCAGGTGCCCCGTCTAAGACTTTTTGTGAATAAATATGGGATTTCATCTGGCAGCTAATGTGAGAGAGGGGAGGCCTGAGCCCTCACACCAGAAAATCAGGCATTTCTTGGAGTAGCATATAAATCTGAGGCTCACAGTGGGTTGAGAACTGCAGGAGTGACCCCCGCAGCGCACGGCTCCTGGGTCCCCCAAGTCCAGAAGAAGCGGCCTCCTCTCGGCCCCTCCAACACCCTGCTGGGTTCACCCCTTTGCTCCCTCACTGCAGGCTCTAGGCAGTGGCCAAGAGCCTGATGCTGCAGAAGGCCAAGAATGGCAGCTCTGACTGGAGCGGAAACGGATAGTTTCTGTTCTGGAACACTCCGTGAGCCGAGAAAGTGTCTGGGCAGATGGAGCTCGTACTCAGTCCTGCTCTCTTGTGTGACCCTTCACCTCCGATGCAGCTGGGTGCAATCTCTGTCTATCACTCTCTCTTTAAAATTTTTATTTTATTGTGGGAGCGCCTGGGGGGGCTCAGTCGCCTAAGCATCCGACCCTTGATCTCGGCTCAGGTCATGATCTCACGGGCGGTGAGTTCGAGCCCTGCGTTGGGCTCTGTGCTGACAGCGTGGAGCCTGCTTGGGATTCTCTCTCTCTCTCCATCTTTTTCTACCCCTTCCCTCCCCCCACTAGATAAAGAAATAAGCTTAAAAAAATAAAAGTTTTACTTTATTATGGTAAGAACACTTACCGGGAGTACTCCCCTCTTAAAATTTGAGTGCACAAGCAGCATAGTTAACAACCGTCTATTGTTAATAGACACAATATGGCAGAGCAGATCTCCAGAGCTTATGCACCTTGCTTGACTGAAAGTTGTTGGTTGGCAACCCAGCTCCATGCAGAGGAGCTGCATGTTGTTGGTTGGCAACCCAGTTGATAGTTGTTGGTTGGCAACCCAGCTCCCATTTCCCTTCCCCCAGCCCCTGGCACCACCATTCCACTCTTTGATTCTATGAACTTGCCTGTTGGGTACCCCACGTAAGTGGGATCATGCCGTCTTTCTGTGACTGGCTCTTACTCCGCCTAGCGACGTGTTCTCCGGGCGCATCCTTATCGTGGGATACCGCGGGATGTCCTTCTTTGTAAAGGCTGACTAATGTCCCATTGTATGTCTGTGGCACCCTTTGCCTTGTTCACTTGCTGATGGACGTTTAGGCCGTTGGCCCATCTTGGCCGTTGGGAACGATGCTGCAGCGAACCCGGCAGTGCTAATATCTCTTCGAGATCCTGGCTTCGAGTCTTTTCAATGTGTACCGGGAAGCGGGGTTGCTGGGAATTCTAGTTTTAATTTTTGGAGGAACCTTCATACTGTTTTCCACTGCAACGGTACCATTTTGCATTCCCGCCAACTGTGCAAGAGGGGGCCAAGTTCAATCTCTTCGCTTCCCTGTGTAGAGAACCCTGGGGCCTTCTCAGGCCATCCCTCCCTTCCTATACACCCTCTATGTTTTTTTTTTTTTGTGTGTGTATGGGGGGATCTTCTCAGTTATCCTTTTCTTTTCCTGGCTATTTCTTTTCCTATTCCAGTCAGCACCTTGCCTATTTTTTTGGTGCCTAATTCAGCCTGCAACTGCTGTCTACTGAACACTCTGTGCATAGCATGATACCAAGTGCTTTAAGCGCTTCATCTCATGTAATCTTTGCAACATCCCTCTGATGATATAGGTACTTTTGTCGTCTCTGTATTACTGTCATCTCTAGGTTATAGAAAAATGAGTCTTAGTGAAATTTAGCAATTGACCTGGCTTGTATATTGAGCAGGGATTTGCACCCAGATCTCTAGCATTTATCTTAGTTACCCTTTTATTTTTATACACGTGTCTTCCCAATCCTCCGCGGACTTGGAGTATGTTTTCTACCTCGTTGTACCCCCCACAGTGCTGGGCGCTTAGTAATGCTTGATAAATACCTGCATTTGCACGGTAAGTAGAGCAGGGTTTTTATTCCCGGGCATCTGAACACAGCCCTGCGTGCCGAGTATGAAAGCTGCTGCTGTTACTGATTCAAACCATAACCACTAACACACATGTCTCCTGACAAAGTATATATCTTCATGCTTATTGTACATCTTTACGAGTCTATAACATTTGTCTGGCCTCGTAAAGCATTTTTTGCCTGATTACTTAATGAGATGCTAAGAGATTACAAAACTGTGTCAATTACTCGGGCACATACTATCAGTGTCCCCATTTATGGTCCAGGAGGGACGTTCAGAGAGGTTAAGTGAAATCCTGCAGTTGGTAGAGAAATGAAACCCCACGAAGCTGCCAGAATCGCGGGCTTCCCTTTGCACTCACTGCAAGCACTGAGCAGAGTCTAAAAGGTAATTGTGAAGGGCTGCACAGAGTGGGGGAGTGTTATTTTATTAAAAAGCGGGAGGACGATGATATAACCAAGTTAGTGAAATGGAGGGGAAGCGGGTGGACCAGTGACCTGTTTCGGTTTGGGTGGCGGTTGGGATGCAGACAGGTTGGGTTTGAGATGCAGCCCTTCATGAGGATACAGCGGGCTGTGGGCGGGGGGAAGGCTTCTGGCCACAGAAGGACAGGAAAGGTCTGTGTTCCTACCTTTGTTCCTTCCTTCGTATTTCATGCTCCTGCTCCTGCTGCCCCCGGAGCCTGGAATGCCATGGCCCACCATTTCCCCCACCCTCTCTGATCCCTGGTTCCTATCGTCTTTTGAAGACTCACTCCGAAAGTCCCCGCTGCTGATCCCTCCTGGCACTACTGTGTCCTCGTGATCCCAGGAACTCACCTTTGCCATCACACTTCCCGTGTTGTCCTATGATATCCTTGTGCCAGACGGTGCGCTCCGTGGGCTCAGGGGCCACGTCGCCTTATCTTTGGTTTTCCTGAGTCCACCATGGCTGGTTGTTGAGCGACTGACGGACCCTTGCAGGCACCTGGCAGGCTTGGGGATACATGGTTTCTTCATGAGTAAGCGGTTTCCTGGGGGAACATGGAGCTCGAAACCTCTGCATGGGCTTCGTCAATTCCCATCGTAAACATTGACAAGAGAAACACCTGGGTTGTCTTTTTTTTTTTCCTATAGCTCCACTTTATTCTTTTTTAATTTAAAAATTTTTTAAAATTTACATCCAAGTTAGCACATAGTGCAATAATGATTTCAGGAGTAGAATTTAGTGATTCATCTACATATAACACCCAGTGCTCATCCCAGCAGGTGTCCTCTTTAATGCCCCTTGCCCAGTTAGCCCGTCCCTCCGGGTTGCCTTTTCTAAACTGTGCCAACCCATCCGGTTTGTTTTAAAATATCCTTCAGTTGACTTTACTTCTGTTTAATTTTTCCAAGTGGAAGACTATTTTTTTTTTTTTTAATAACAGTTTAAAAAGTACTCTAAAGACCACCACGGGTGTCCTTGTGTCTGTCTTCCTGCGGTTCATTCTTCCTCGGACGGTTCACTGTTTCTGTTTGTTTCAATCTCTCTTCGATAGTCACGACTGATTCTTATCTCTGACCTTTATCTCTTTCGAACTTGAGGCCTTCATTTCCCATCCCCTGCCTGACCCTCTGGCTAGCTCGGTCAACGTTCGAAAGCAGAAGCGTTTGCTTCCAGAAGGTGCTCCTTCCTTTCCATTTTCTCCATTTTCTATTTGGGTAACTGGCAACTCTGATCACAGGAGTTACAGACTTTGCCCCCCTCACTGAACAAGTCAATCACTTGCAAGTACGGTTCATTCGAGTTAACTAGGGCTCTAAAAGCCACGCCTTCCTATTATCTTTCCTGCTGCTGTCTTCATTTATTTATTAACTCATGCATCAGTCGCTTATGGAGTATCACCTGTGTGTCAGGCTCTAGGCCACGCAGTCATAATACAGCCTCAGACAATAACAGACAGAAGACCTGCCCTTGAAGAACTTACTTTCTAGGATCAAGGGAATCATGCAATAAACAGTGTAATCACTAGGTAGATAGTTTCCTCGGTTAGAAGCTGAGCGCTATAGAAAAAGCGAGTAGGAGGTCAGGAATGCCAGGGGTGGAGTTCAAAGTCGTAGCATTAAGTAGGATGGTCTCAGGCCTCCCGAGAATGTTAGCTGAAGAAGGTGGTGAGTGAGTGAGCTACGTAGGTTCTTGGGAAGAGTGGTGTAAGCACAGGGACTAGCCAGAGCAAAGGCCCCGGGGCAGGAGGCTGGTATACTCTTGGCATGGCCAGAGAGCAGCAAGGTGGCCATTGTGGCTGGATGGGAGGCAGCCAGGTGGGCAGCGGTAGGAGAAAAGTCAGGGGGGAAGGGGTCCCGGCCACTAGAGCAGTAGGGGAACTTTGCCATTGCCTCTGAGTGGAATAGCCTTTGCAGGGTTTTGAGCGGAGGAGGGACATCTTCCAGAATAACTGATAGACTTACCCTGGCTGCTCTCCTGAGAGGAGACCACGGGGCAGAAGTGGCAAGCATGGGAGCCCCACCATTTCTTGCCTGGACCGTTGCAGTAGCTTCAAATGGATGTCCCCACTTGCGTCCACCCTGGCAAACTTCTTCATGCTTCAGTGTTCTTCTGTCCGCCGTGGACCACACTTCGCAAACGTGGGCTGGATGACGCTCCTCTCCAGCAGTCACTGCTGGAGCAAAATGCACGCTCCGGGAATGGCATTCGAGGCCCATTGTGATCTGGCTCCCACCTGTCGTTCTGGCTTCGTCTGCCCTTGTTTTCTGTCCCTCTCTCACCCCGGGCACTGTCGTCCTCCTGTGCCTCGGCTCCTCTTGTCCTCTCACTTTCTGTCCATGAAAATCCCCTTCTGCTAAGTGCCACCTTCTCTCTTAGGCCTGCGCAGCGTCTCCGAGTCAGAACGCATTTCTCTGGGCTCCCCAACCCGGCGAGGGTGCTTGTGTCTGTGAGAAAAACGGTTCCGGTCAGCCAGCCTTTTGGGTTCTGTTTTGCAGATTGAAGCGTTGGTGAAGGACATGCAGAACCCAGAGACGGGGGTCAGGATGCAGAACCAGAAGGTCCTGGTCACCAGTGTCCCTCACGCCATGACAGGTAATGTATCCTGTGACTCAGTCTTGGCCTCGAACCATCCACACGCAGGGAATGGTGGCCCAGAGCTCAAGGTCCCAGTTCGGCCCGTGGCCTGTGTTTACACATAAAGTTTTATTGGGACGCAACCACGTCCCTACTTGTGTTTTATCTTTGGCTGTTTTTACGCCACAGTGACAGTTACACAGTTGTGCAGAGACTGAATTATGGCTCCCCGAAGTGAAGATATGTACAGCCCTTTAGAGGAAGTTTGCTGATTCCTGGACCACAGGTTCCTTCTGAGGAAGGGGTCGGAAAGGAAAGGAGAAAAAGAACCAGTGGGGCACTTAGTGAAGCCATCCCTCCCGGGAGGTCATTTAAAAAGCTTTTACTGCCGCTTTCTGTTTGCCTTGTTTTGATGAAATCAGGTAGCATGAGGAAGAAAAATACTATCTGGCAGAAATAAATTGGTCTTTGTTCCACCCTGGTCTGATTCACGCTGACATCTTTCTCTTTTTATTAATTAATTAATTTTTAAAAATTGGGCTCCAAGTGAGTTAGCATACAGTGTAATAATGGTTTCAGCAGTGGAATTCAGTGACTCATATAACACCCAGTGCTCAGCCCAAGAAGTGTCCTCCTTAATGCCCATCAGCCATTTAGCCCGTCCTCCCAGCCCCTCCCCTCCCGCACCCCTCAGTTTGTTCTCTGTAGTTAAGAGTCTCTTATGGTTGGCCTCCCTCTCTCTTTTTATCCTATTTTTCCTTCCCTTTCCCTATGTTCGTCTGTTTTGTTTCTTAAATTCCACACATGAGTGAAATCATGTGATATTTATCTTTCTCTGACTTATTTCGCTTAGCATAATACACTCTAGTTCCATCCACATTGTTGCAAATGGCAAGAATTCATTCTTCTTGATTGCCAAGTAATATTCCATTGTGTGTGTGTGTGTGTGTGTGTGTGTGTGTGTGTGTGTGTGTATGTGTGTGTGTGTGTATACATACCACATCTTCTTTATCCATTCATCGGTCGATGGACATTTGAGCTCCTTCCATAATCTGGCTATTGTTGATATCACTGCTATAAACATTGGGGGTGCACTTGCCCCTTCGAATCAACATCTTTGTACCCTTTAGATAAAGGATATAATAGTGCTATTGCTGGGTAGGGTAGTTCTATTTTTAATTTTTTGGGGAACCTCCATACTGTTTTCCAGAGTGGCTGCACCAGTTTGCATTCCCACCAGCAGTGCAAAAGAGATCCTTTCTCTCCGCAACCTTGCCAACATCTGTTGTTGCCTGAGTTTTTTTTCAAGTTTATTTATTTCTGACAGAGAGAGAGAGAGACAGAGAGTGAGTGAGCGTGAGCTAGGGAGGGGCAGAGAGAGAGAGGGAGACCCAGAATCCGAAGCAGGCTCCAGGCTCCGAGCTGTCGGCACAGAGCCCGACGCGGGGCTCGAACTCACGAACCGTGAGATCATGACCTGGGCTGAAGTCGGATGCTTAACCGACTGAGCCACCCAGGCGCCCCCTGAGTTGTTAATGTTCGCCATTCTGGTGTGAGGTGGTATCTCATTGTGGTTTTGATTTGTATTTCCCTGATGATGAGTGACGTTCAGCATCTTTTCATGCATCCGTTAGTCATCTGAATATACTGGCATCCTCCTTAACCACCCCACGGGATGGCGCCAGTGTCTCCTTTCTCTGGATGTGGGATAAAGGGGCATCATTTGAGGACATTGGCAGAAGGGACCGAACCACAAAAGAAGAATGAATTTTGATTAATGGGTCGCATATGTCGTACGATTTTGGTTTTTCGGTCAAGAGCGTGTTTCCTACCGAGACATAGTGTCTGCAGAAACAGACAGCTTCTCAAAGCACAAGCCTGGGACTCACCACTCTGTTCTGCTCCTTGTGAACCCTCACTCTCTCCCCCCGCCACGACCTCACTCTTTTTCACTCGAGGTGCCCTGGTCCTGGCAGAGATAAGCTGGCTGACACTGTCCTGTTTCCCTTTCTATCTGCTTGGAAGAAAGAGTGCCCCCACCATCAGTGTATCATGCAGGCTTCCGTGAGTGCAAGCCACAGAAGACCAACCTGGCTGGTTGGAGCAAAAGAGCAGTTGACCCGAAAGGAACAGAGTAGCTCACAGAAGAAAAGGAAACTGACGAGCCACCCCCGGGAGAGGCTAGGAACCAGTGTAGCACAGGCGCCCAAAGAGCAGGAATAAATGGGCAGACTCCCTGCTCAGGGTGGTCCTGCTTCCTCCCAGCCTTTAAGATGTACGGGGGGGTGGGGGTGGTGGGGGGGGGGGGGGGGGTGGGGGGGGTGGGGGTGGTGGGGGGGAACCGGGACCATTCTTCCGAAGGCATCCCTGCCCCGCCCCCCTCCGCTCCTGGTTGTCATTAATTGTGGCCTGGATTCTCCACTGGATTGGGAAGCCTTCACATCGCATCTTTCTCACCTGGGTAACCCCAGTGCTTAGCAGAGCTGCTGGTCAGGCAGGGGGGGGAGGTTTAACAGAAGTTTGCTGAATGCGTGAGCCGGTGCTGGCCTAGCGCTGTGCAGAGAACACTGGACGTCGAGGGGCACCTGGGATTGAATCTTTCAGGTGCCTTTTTCAAGCCGTGTAGCCCTTGCCTCAGTGTTCTTATTTTAAAAGCAGGAATAGTGGGGGGCGCCTGGATGGCTCAGTCGGTTTAAGCATCTGACTTCGGCTCAGGTCATGATCTCAAAGCTCGTGAGTTTGAGCCCTGCGTCGGGCTCTCCGTTGACGGTGCAGAGTCTGCTTTGGATCATCTCTCTCCCTCTCTCTCTGCCCCTCACCCGCTTGTGCACTCTCTCTCTTTCTCTCTCTTAAAAATCAATAAATGAACATTAAAAAAAAAAAAGCAGGATTTGCAATCCCTGTCTACGAGAATGATGGCGGGTGTTAGGTGAGATAGTACTGTGCACGTGGTCAGCAAGCATGGATGCTTGATGTGTGGTGACAGCAGGCGATTCCCCACACTGTGTCACTTAACACCCACAACAAAGTTAGGGATAGACACGACCATCCGCATTTTGCAGGTGGGGCCATGGAGAAGCAGAGAGGCTCAGCAACGTGTCCCCGTGTCACTACACTCACACGTGGCCGAGCTTGGATCTGATCCCAGCTGTGTGACTCCAGTGTCCATACCCTTACCCACTGTCAGTGCGCATAAGCTGCTCTTTTTCCTTGCACACGGGGCGCCCGTGGTTCCTGGATTTGGCCGAGGCGGCCGACCCTGCCATGTGTTCTCTTGTTCCTCCTGTGTGGGTGAATTTCAGCTGCCGCTGGAACGGGTCTCAGGGAGAAGCCTTGGGTCCTGCATCAGCACTAATAAAAGCAAACCGGGTAATCAGTCTCTAACTCCTCAGATGGCAGGTGACCCAGGACTTCTGGGGATGACCGTGGCTGACGCGGAGGCTGCCACGCTATTAGCATAGACCACGTGGTGCCGATGCCGGTGGCTCTGTAATCCCATTTGGTCTATTTCGGGAAGCAGTCAAGTGGATGAGAAAACCCTCGGCTCCTTGGTGGAGAGCGCTAATCAAACTGCTGTCTGCTTGGGTCTCTCTCTCTCTCTCTCTCTCTCGGTCTACATGCCTCCCGAGTAGCATTCAAGGAAACCTGGGGTGGAAAGTCTAAAACATCCAGTCCTAGGATTTTAAGGAGGATTTTAGATGAAGGCTTTTGCTTGAGAACAGCCAACCAGGGGTGAATAAAACTAAGAACAATAGACGAGAACCCACTGGAAGCGAGAACGGTGGGCATATGGGCAAGGACAGAGATAATGTCTGAATGTTTGTGCCCCAGGGCATGGATAGGAAGGTAAGAATTACAGGTTGTCCATCCTAAGTCATGCTGCGGGCAGGTAATTAAGCCCAGAGAGTGTGTGAGTGGGTGATAAGGGCCTTCCCTGGAAGGCCCCAGAAGAAATGCCCCTTCACTGGCTCTGAAGAGGGAAGTATCTATCACGGGCAACAGTCCAGCCACAAGGACACGGGCATTGGGGTCTCAGACCCGGATCCTCCTTCTTGATGTGTGCTGTGGGCCAGTTCTCATGCAGGCAGGGGTCCAAGGTTGGCCTGTGAAGTTGCTGGAAAATGTGGTTATTGCTGTTTGCCAGATGGTGTCTGGTGAAGGGTGGTTCCTTCCAGGACATCTCATCTTTCTTCAGGGGAACTATTGCCTTCCTCGTACAAGGAGTCTGTTCCACTAAGGGGGTGCAGGGCCCAGGTTGAGGAGGAACCACACAGCTCCTTGGGGTCCTGCAACAGTTCTGGATTGCTTTTGGAACTTGGCTCGCTTTGGCCCTTAGATAAATCTGAATCCTTGGGAGATGGGCGGGAGGGGGTGCTTCTTCTCTCCTGATCTTGCCTGATCTCATCCCTGTCTGCCTCACCTGCTTTTTTTTTCCCTCACCAGTCTTCACTCTGCATTATTGTTCCCAGGCTGGCCCCTAAGACCTGCCGAGCCCAGGGCCTGACTGCAAATGGTGTTCCCGTTCCATTGTCTGAAGTTATAAATCAATTCACAGAGTATTACTAGAATATGTCCCACCCTCCTGCTTCGACCAGAGTACTTTCACAATGACCTGAGAGGCCAGGTCTGAATTTTGAATTTTTGGACTCTTCAGAGTTCTGCCTGGGAACTTGGGAGCCGGGGAGAACCATCCCCTACCCTTGGCTCATTCCCACTTTTCCTCCCATCCCTGGCTCTGATGTCCCTTCATGTGACCAGGCTCCATCTGGAGCCCCACAGGCAGCATGCCTTGGGTCTGGTTTTTTTCAGGGCTCAGACTTAGGCTCTTTACTTCCTACTTGATAAATACTAGTCCATGCACAAATTATTGTAAGGTAAGGAAATAAGCACCACAAGAGAGGTGAAGATTGAGGGTGTGGGGGGATGTTAAGCTGGAAATCTGGCCGGAGTCAGATCGTGGACGACCCTGAATTATGGGTTGTGGGGTTTTGGGTTGAACATAGTGACGGGGGTGTGGTGGAGGGGAGGCCCTGAAAGTTTTGAGCCAATGAGGGATGAGATCACAGCTGAGCCTGGAGGAGACCCCGTGGGGTAACAGCGTGGAGGAGGGTGTGGAGGTCGGGGGCTGGGCTGGGAAACTCTGATGATGGCCAAATACCTCTGGTTTGCAGGCAGTGATATTCTCCAGTGGATCGCCCAGCGGCTTTGGATCTCCAATCTGGGTGAGAGCTCCTCAGGCACTCCGTCGACAAGGACCAAAGAATCTCTGGAGGCCAGAGACTAAATGGAGGCTTAGCCTCCGTCTCTGAGAAATTGACATTGGAGAGACAAGGCATTCGTGTGAAAAACAACCAGAATCAGAAGTGAAGGCATGACAGATAATTGGGGAAGAAAAATGGTTGTTTCATTCAAAATATTGGGAGCACGTAAATCACAGGCAACCGGGGAAGAATCAGTCAAGACAGAAGTCTTGGAGGGGTGATGCACACATACAGCTGGTCTCGAAAGAAGGGCCGCTAGCGGACTGTGGAGGGGAGTTCCGAGGGTCTGTCTTCCCAGAGGGGAAACCAGCAAGAGCAGTGGTGTAGAAATGGACTGAATGAGACAGAGAGGGGGACGAGGGGGAAATTGGGAGCAATGACTTCAGCTGGGTATGGAGGGCAGGGGAGGGACAGGCGTGTAGCTGGCTTATTTGCAGATTCCAAGTTTCGTCTGGGAGGCAGCCAATAGGAGGTCATGGGGGAGTTTTGAGCCATATGTGTGATAATCATATGTAAACTAGGATGTTTGCAGCACTTTGAGGGATGGGTTGGAACAGAAGGAATCTGAGGCACAGACTTCCCACTAGGAAAAAAGGCTCTTGGTATCACACGGCATAGAAAATGAGACTTGTCTACGATGGGGGGGGGGGCGGGGAGTGAGACATGAAGAAGGAGGGATGGGGAGAAAGTCTCTCAAAGCGTTGGCGGCTGAGATACAGGAGAGGTTGTGGGTTGGGTCCTTGGGCCCGAGGACGGCAGGGATAGAAAATTCTCTCGATGATGGCAAGACACCTGCTTCATTGGTGACTCTGAGAAAGAGCCAGGAAGGTTTTCCTTTAATTGATGCAAATCCAGAAACAAGGCTATGTTTCCAAGCACATTGGAGGTGGGCTAGGTAATAAAGTGAGGTGGGGAGGAACAGGGGGGATCCGTACCTAGGTTGCTGGTAGAATGGAGCTTGGGGATAGAAGTTGACAGTAAACATGTCCTCCTCTTTCCTTTCCTTTTTGAGGGAGGAACTCTCTGGTGGTCAGAGACATTCTCTCCCTGCTCCTGGGGACTTCTCCAGACCCAAAGGGCCCAAAGAAGCTTCTCCAAACATCTTCAGTGGACCACCTGTGATACCCATGAACATTTGGGTTCTCTGGTTCCCCCCAGACTTATGAGTTGTCATTCTTGGGGGTCGAGCTGGGGAAGTCTTCTTCTTACCATGCTCCCCAGCTGAAATTTGCCCATAGCCAAGTTCAGGAACCACTGTCCTCTCTCCTCAGATGAAGTGCTGTTTGGATGAGGCGCCTCTCCTGGAGTTTGGGGTGCTCTGTGGGGGATGGGCAATGAGCTTCTGCCTTCAGCGTCCGCTGTTAACTTCCATGTCTTAACTGTTTCTTCCCAGAGGCACAGAACTTGGGCAACTTTATTGTCAAATATGGCTACATTTACCCTCTGCAGGATCCCAGGAATCTCGTACTCAAGCCTGACAACAGCCTCTACCGGTTTCAGGTGGGTCTTGGCCTTGACCTTGGTGTTAATATAGGATTAATCTTATCTGAGAAGGTAATTGCATGGCTTCATATCCTCACAGATCAGAACTTTAGAAATGGTGGGGGAGGGGGCTGAGGTCGTTTCATCTCAAGCCGCAGGGCTGGGGGCCCAGGGGGACAGTCAACAGCGTGGGTTGTAAGCCCACGCTTACGTGCTTTCCTGGTTTCTTTTATAGACGCCGTATTTCTGGCCCACCCAGCAGTGGCCGGCTGAAGATACAGACTATGGTAAAACTCCATCCCCCTATGCCTTTGGTAGTGCTCAACATGCTGCTTATTTACTTGCTGCACCTTGGTGACGTTTGTCTTACTGTCATCATGACCTTTATGTCCGTTCACATCTGTATTGGGTGTGTTCCCAGGGAAGGGAGCAAGGATCTGCTGAAACTTCTCCCTACCAAGCCAAGCACAGCAGCCTTGTGCAATAATGGCGCAGATGCAGTTTTAAAATATGGTGATGATGGAAAATGTCATTGCTTTCTTTTGCAGCCATCTATCTAGCCAAGCGAAATATAAAGAAGAAAGGGATTTTAGAAGAATATGAAAAGGTACAGACATGCTTTCAAATATAAGTTATTATAATTGGAATAAAGTCTTGAGCTGTTTTTTTTCCTCTTCCCCCTTGGTTACATCATGTGTACCCTCATCATCCATCCATCCATCATCCATCCATCCATCCACCCACCCATTATTTATTCATCCATCATCCATTCATCCATCCACAATCTACCCATCCGTCCATCCACCATCTATCCATTCATCCATTCACCGTCCATCCATGCACCATACATCTATCATCTATCACCTATCCATCCACCCACCCACCGTCTATCCATCCATTACCCATCCACCCACCTACCCACCCATCCACCATCCATCCATCCATCCACCCACCTACCCACTCATCCACCATCCATCCATCCACCCATCCACCCACCCACCCATCCACCATCCATCCATCCACCCACCCATCCACCCATCCACCATCCATCCATCCATCCATCATCCATCCATCCACCATCCATCCATCCATCCATCCATCACCCATCCATCCATCATCCACCATCCATCCATCCATCATCCATCCATCATCCATCCATCCACCATCCATCCATCCACCCACCCATCCACCCATCCACCATCCATCCATCCATCCATCCATCATCCATCCATCATCCATCCATCCACCATCCATCCATCCACCCATCCATCCATCCATCCATCCATCCATCCATCCATCATCCATCCACCATCCATCCATCCACCATCCATCCATCCATCCTTCCATCCATCCATCCATCCATTCATCTATCCATCCATCCATCCATCCATCATCCATCCATCCACCATCCATCCATCCATCCATCACCCATCCATCCATCATCCACCATCCATCCATCCACCCACCATCCATCCATATACTATTCATCCATCCATCTATTTGGAAGCAGCTTACTGAAATAAATTCTTCCCCATGTCAAGCTTCAGTTTCTCCTGCTGTAATTTAAGCCCTTGCCTCCGTGGCTACTGGACACACAGTAGCTACTCCCTTCCGTTCGCTGTCCTATTAATGAGACAATTAATATGCATGATAATGGACATTATGTGATAAACAGATGTGAACTTGAGTTTGTGATGGGAAAACAATAGTGTAGCTTTGCTTTTAGGCCGCATGAGTCAGATTTCTCAAAGAACACACGCATCCCTCAAAAGGCTAGATTCCTGTGCAGACAGCAACAATCTTGCTGTGTTTTTATTCTTTACAAATATGTATTTCGAAGGGCCCACATCATACCAATGTTAGGATTTGTCTTTGTGCATTTGTGATGCTCTGTTGTTGAATACTGAGTTTCTACATTTCCCCTCACACGATTCCCCTCTTCCTAATCAGATTTGGGATACATTTATTAAAAAAAAATCCAAGCCAGGGTGTGGCTTTTTGAGAAGCTTTAGATCTTTTTGTGAGGGCTTTTGTTGTGAAGGCTTTTTGAGAATTCAGTGCTACCTTCTGAGTGAATGCCTTCGCAAAGCTGGGATGGGAGATCCTCTGGCTGCGTCTAGAGCCAGGGGCATGCCCTCATTGACTTAGAGCTTGCTTCCTTCTGCACACAGCCTATGTTGTGGGGCTTAGCGTTCTTTTTGTTCTCCATTTCTAGGAAAATTACAACTTCTTGAACAAAAAAATTAACTACAAGTGGGACTTTGTCATTATGCAGGCCAAAGAACAGTACAAGTGAGTGAAAGATCACGTTTGTCTGTTGGTCCTTCCTCCCTCCTTTCCTTCTTTGTTTCCTTTGATCGTAACAAACCTTTATTGGGCTTTTACTGTCAAACGCTGGGCTCGGCATGGGGAATATGAAGGCACAGTCTGGGTTCAGGTGGACGAGCAAACAGGCTGTGATGCTACACTGAGATGAGGTCTCACACAGGTGTCTGCAGGAGAGCTGGAGAAACAGCATTGAACCTGAGGCTGCCTAGGAGGTTGCCGGGGGGAAGGGTGGTGCTGGCGGATGGAGAAGGGCGAGGTGAGAGGAAGGATCTTCAAAGCAGAGAGAACCAGAGTCTGGAATCGGGGGAATGCCCACTTGATGCAGTTTTGTGTAGCTGGAGCAGAGAGCACAGAGCCTGGAACCGAGAGAAGTGAGACCCGACATGTTAGCAGGAGCAGATCGGGAGAGGGTTTAGCGCTAAGGGCCATGGGAAGCCATAAAAAGATCTAAAGCAGATTTGCACAGTAGAACCACCCACGACTGGTCTCATTTGCCTGCCGTCCACTTCAGAACTGGAGCCGGAAGTCCCCGTGAAGGCTCTGCCTTGTCTACGAGAGCCAGATGTCAATGATGCAGAGAGTGAATCCGTCAGGACGATGTTAGGCTGTCGTAACAAACAGCCCCCCAAGCCTCAGGAGCACAAAACCACGGGTTGATTTCTTGCCTGCGCTTCATGTCCACTGTGGCTTAGCTGGGGCCCTGACATGCTTTGTGCCCACTCTGGGACCCGTGCTGAAGAAGCGGCACCATCCGGGCTTCGCCTGTTGCTGGAGTAGAGGGAGGCAGAGCCTGTATGGGTCACGAGCGATGCATGTCACTTGTGTTCACAATTCATTAGCCCAACAAAGCGGCTCCTATGGTGGTGCCCAGCTTTAAACTCCTTTGGGTGGGGATGTACAATCCTACTGTGTGCCTGTGATGTGGGGGAGTCAAGAATACCTGGGGACCAATACCAGATATTACCAAAATGGGTGAGTCCAGTCAGCCTCACTTGCCCAGGCAGGTCCAGTTTCTGGAAGGTCTTCCCTTGCTGGTGCGTGGCTGGGCTGAACAGTGGAATCTCATCAAAGAGCCTTGGGATCTAAGTAGTGGTGGATTGGTTAGGGCTCTCTACAGAAACAGAAATACTAGGATATGTATGTATGTATATCAGAGGTTTATGGTAAGGAATTGGCCCATACAACTACAGAGGCTGCGAAGTGACATGACCTACGGCTGGCAGGCTGGGGATCCAGAAGCCCTGGTGTGATAGGTTCGTCTGGAGGCTAAGCAGCTGGAGGCCCGGACGCTGACGTTTCAGTTGAGCCTGAAGGCAAGGAAAGACTGATGTCCCAGCTCAAGGCCACCAGGCAGGAGGGATCCCCTCTCATTTGGGGGAGATCAGTCTTTTTGTTCCATTCAGGCCTTCAACTTTAAAATACCCTCAGCTGAAAACATCCTCAGGGATACATCCAGAATAACATTTGACCAACTGTCTGGGCACCCCATGGCCCAATGAAGTTGACACAAAATTAGCCATCACAAGAGGGTGAGCGCTGTTATGCAGAAGTGCCTGTTAGGGGCGGGGCGGCAGGGGGGGGACATAAAAGTTCTAATGGCAGATGGCTTTATTGCTTCGGAGAGGGACTGTCTGCTCTGAGGCTTTAAATTCAGGTAGAGGAGCATTACTGAGAGACCTGGAGCGGGTCTTTCGCCGCTGACATGTTTCTGCCTGGGTGTGCCTGAGGCAGAACAGCTGCGGGGAGTGCTCTAACCTCCCATCACTTGTGTTTGTTCATAAGGTTTCATTTGGTGAGTTCGTGTACTGCCTCCGTTTATGATGGTGAGAGCAAGTGCTCACAGCAGGAACTCTTGTCACCCCTCACATCCACAAATGGGGAAATGGAGGCTTAGAGAGGTTAAAAAGTCCTTGGCAAAGTCGCTCTTGAGGTAATGGTCAAGGCTGGGCTAGTGTTACTTAGGTCTAGTCGATGCACCAGTTTTGAGTTTCGGCTGGGTTCCACACTGGGCTGGAACCGCCTCATCCTCCTCCACCTCTCTGCTCTGAGCAGGATAGCCCAGCGATCCTGACATGCCTTCCAGGACGCCCTAGCTGTGTGTGCAACTCAGGGCTATTCTCAGTGGCTCCCCCAGGCCCTACCACTCAGACTTGGCCTTAGCCTGGACAGAGCTCTGCGTTGCCGTGTCATAGGGCATCCCCTCCTCCATCGTTTCTAGCTGCTTTGGGATGAGCGATTCCGGAAAGACTCCGTCCTTCTGAGATACTGGCTTTTCCCTACCAATTCCATTGCTTAACTCAAAGGCTGCCTCCGATTTCAGCTCTAGGATGTGCAGCGGCGAATTTTATGTGTTAACTTGGCTAGGCCGTGGTACCTAGACAGCAGGGCCACCACCAGTCTATGATGACACTGTGAAGGTATTTTTTAGACGAGGTTAACATTCACATCAGTAGACTTGGAGTAAAGCAGATTACCTCCGTAGTGTGGGTGGGCCTGATCTAATCAATTGAAGGCTTTAACTAAAAAGGCTGAGGGCTTTTTTTTTTAATTTTTAATTTTTATTTTTTTTACAATATTTACAAAAAATTTAACATTTATTTGTTATTGAGAGACAGAGAGACACAGAGTGTGAGTAGAGGAGGGACAGAGAGAGGGGGAGACACAGCATCTGAATTAGGCTCCAGGCTCTGAGCCGTCGGCACAGAACCCGACGCAGGGCTCGAACTCAGACGGCGAGATCATGACCTGAGCCAAAGTCAGATGCTCAACCGACTGAGCCACCCAGGCGCCCCTTTAATCTTTGTTTTTAATTTTTATTTTTGAGAGAGAGTGAGAGACAGAGTGTGGGTGGGGAGGGGCAGAGAGAGAGAGAGAGAGAGAGAGAGAGAGAGAGACATAGACTCTGAAGCGGGCTCCAGGCTCCCAGCGGTTAGTGTAGAGCCCGACACGGGGCTCGAACCCACAAACCGTGAGATCGTGAGATCGGGAGCTGAAGTTGAATGCTTAACCGACTGAGCCACCCACGTGCCCCAAAGACTGAGGTTTTCCGAGGCAGAAGTAGTTCTGCCTTCAGATTGCCTTTGGACTCAAGTTGCAACATCAGCCGTTTCCTGGGTCTCCAGCCTGCTGGCATGTCTTGTGGAATTTAGACTTGCCAGCTTCCTCAGTTGTGTGTTACTCAACAAATAAACTCTGCCCCTATCTATCTATCTATCTATCTATCTATCTAATCTCCTACCGGTTCTGTTTCTCTGCAGAACCCCGATTAATACAAACACAGGGTCTCACCACAAAGTTAGGTTGGCTGTGTGTATGTGTCGGTGGCTCATGAGGTAGCCATTTGGTTATACTGAGCCTCTCAACACAAACCTCTATTCCGAATCCCAGACTCATTGCATGTTGATGTCGCATCTCAAACATAACTTGTTCGTATTTGAATGTTTCGCTCCCTTGCACCCCAAACCTCTTCCTCTAGTGTTACCCCCATCAGTACAGGGAACCCCATTTACCTCCTGCCCACAAGCCCTCATGCCCCCTGTGTAGTTGTCCAGTCCTGTTGCCACTTCTGGCAAAATTCCTGCCACCCTCCTCCTCCTCTGTGTGCCCCCCCTTCCCCTGAGTTGGTTGAACCAACCTCGCTGTCACCCAGGCCATGGCAGTATCCCCCCCAGTTGGCCTCTTTGCTCCCATGTGCCCCTATTTTTAAAATATATTTATTTAGTTTTGAGAGAGAGAGAGAGAGATGCACAGAGCGTGAGTGGGGGAGGGGCAGAGAGAGGGGGAGACCCAGAATCCGAAGCAGGCTCCAGGCTCCGAGCTGTCAACACAGAGCCTGACGCGGGA
Organism: Panthera tigris; assembly: GCF_018350195.1. NCBI lineage: Eukaryota > Metazoa > Chordata > Mammalia > Carnivora > Felidae > Panthera > Panthera tigris. The sequence goes on along the minus strand of NC_056673.1, from coordinate 48,970,603 downwards.
CTCGAACTCACGAGCCGCGAGATCATGACCTGAGCTGAAGTCGGACGCTTCGATGACTGAGCCCCCCAGGTGCCCCTGCTGCCATTTTTGAAACAAAAATAGAGCCCTGTCACCCTTCAGAGTGAGAGATCTCTCAGTTCAAATGTCACATGCTCAAAGAGGCTTTTCTGATTAGTCGTTGTTATTGCACATAGATCATCCTAAAAGTGGTTCAAAACAGCAACAGTCACTTTATTATCTTTCAAGGTTTCTGTTGGTCTGGAATTTGGGAAGGGCTTGGCTGGGCAGTTCTGGATCTGAGTCTCTCACATGGTTGTGGTGAGAGGGCTGGAGCTGGGGGCCCTCAGCACCTGGCTGGGCATTTCCTGCCCTCGTCTTGTAGCCTCTGGACTGCTTGGGCTCCCTCACAACATGGTGGCATTAGGGCAGTCACATTGCTTGCAGGTGGTTGGAAGCTTCAAGGGCAGATATTCCAGTGAGGAGGATGGCAGCTGTCCCACCTTTTAGGGCCCAACCTCAAACATCGCAGTTTGCCATTTCTGACATATTATATTGGGTTGAAACAGCCACAAGAAACCCATCTGGGCCCCAGGAGGGGAGGACATAGACCCTCCTCTCGATGGGAGGAATGCCAAGGAATTGTAGACAGATTAACAAGCTCCACAGGGGCCATCTGAGATTGTGCATTAGAGCACCTGAACTTTTCCTTAGAGCTCATAAAGCAGTATGTAATTGTATTTCTTTTTTTATTTTCTCCTTTTAATATCTTAAAATTTATTTATTTACTTCGAGATAGAGAGCACAAGCGGGGAAGGGGCCAACAGAGGGAAGAGAAATCCCAATCAGGCTCCGTGCTGTCAATGCAGAGCCTGATGCAGGCTTTGAACATGTGAACCATGAGATCATGACCTGAGCTGAAATCAAGAGTCAGACGCTTAACTGACAGAGTCACTCATGTGCCCCTTTCTTCTTCTTCTTTTTTTTTTTTTAATATTTATTTTTGAGAGAGAGAGCAAGAGAGCACAAGCAGGGAAGGGTCAGAGAGAGGGACAGAGGATCCGAAGCGGGCTCTGCGCTGACAGCAGCCAGTCTGATGCTGGTCACAGAAGAGCCAGAGAAGAAGCCAGAAAGGACCATTACTGTAAATTAGCGATCGGCTGTATTCATAAGACTCTCCAGCATTGTGGAAACTCCACAGTGCCTTGGGCCGTCTGTGGCCCATCCTCCTGAGGACTCGGGGTAGTTAACCTGGTGGAAAATCCAGTTAGGCCGGCAAGGGGAAGGAGAAGGGATGGTGTTTATATTTAATTTCCAGAGGAAGTTGGCAAAACACCCTACTGGAATGGCACTCTCCACCCACCTGGCCCTCTAGATGTGATGATGTTATTGACGATGCATTCACTGGTGGATAAATCTGCTGTCTCTGTCTTCTGGAGGGCATGTACGTCATCCCACGTTGCCTGGAAAAACAGCATAGCCACGTGGGTGCAGGTCGCCGTGGAAATAGTGGCAAATGGGGCCCCTGGCACCGTAATTAATGTCGCCCGGCTTCCGTAGGAGGAGAGCACAGCATCATTTCCTATCCATAATGGGAGAAGGGGGAGAGAGAGATAAGAGGGAAGATACATAGCCTTTCACCATAATCAGTTGGGTTTGGAAAAAACCCCGACTTGGCACGAACTCTGTGAAGTGACAGAGCGGGAATGACCGGGAGGGAGACACACACGACCCCCCCCCCCCCGCCCCCACCCCCACCCAAGGCCCAGCATCATCCCTGGTAGCAAGCTCTGGCATTGCCTGCTGCCACTTGTCCGGGTGTTGACCACGGTGTTTATCGAAGCAGGGAAATGTTAAGCCAGGTGGTCCAATGTCATCAACCCCGAATGTCGTCCGCACTCGCTGTGGTGGTGAAGGTGGAGGGGATTCGATTCTGGGGCTGAGTCACGGTGGCGTGGCTGCGTAGCAGCACAGGGCTGTCGGGTAGCGCGGTGCTCTGCCCCTTGCTGCCACCGTGACCCTCTGTGGGGCGTTCAGTCTGTCTTTACTTCAGTCCGTCGAGCTGCGAGGTGAGACAAGGTCACTGGGGGGGATTACGTGAGTTCACACGCGTGAGAGGACCTAGCACGTGAGGGTGATATTAGTGTTTGCTGTCATTGTTACGATTATGGGCAAACACAGATGACTTGGAGAGGCGGGGGGAGTGGTCTGGGGCTTTGGGGATGGGCTGCATCACTGAGCAAACAGAGCAAAGTCTCACTGGCCTTGATGCGGCTTTTGGTTTTTCAGGACTGGGAAGGAAAGGAATAAAGCGGACAGGTATGCGTTGGATTGCCAGGAGAAGGCGTACTGGCTGGTCCACCGATGCCCTGTGAGTATTATCCTTCCTGGTCCCACCCATCTGTCACCCTGTCCTCACCGTCCCTTTTGCTGGCTCATCTCCCTCTGGGGCTGGAACTGAATCAGCAAGAGTGGTGGCTTAGTGTTGGGTTAACATCCAGGTGCCTCTCGGTGGAAGAGGAAAGAGACGGCTTGGAAAGAATGAGCTTGTGGCTCATCTGTTGGTCTGTTGGTGTTGGGTCTAAGTGAAGGCAGCCGTGGGAGGAACCTGAATGAGCTTGCCTTTTATAAGAGGTGGAATTGTGTGTGTGTGTGTGTGTGTGTGTGTGTGTGTGTGTGTGCGCCATGATACCTTGGAAAAGGAGCACGGGAAGAAAAAACTAGAACCCAGGCTCCATGTAAAATGCTGCAGGGAACTGGAAGCCATGCCTTGTGTCTCTTGCTCCCTCTCCGTTTGCTTTTCTAGATCCTTCCCCAGCAGCCGAGGCGGGAGGGGGCTAGAGGGAAGGAGTGTGTGCTGTGCCTCCCTGCTCAGAGCTCGGGGACTTTAAGTGGCCCAGAGAGACAAGCTGCGTATAAGTGACGTCACTTGTTACCGCTGGTTACCCGGGAAGTGGTAGTCCCGCCTCCCGGCAGAGAAGCGTGCTGTCCCGGTCACCCACTGGGGTTAACTCTGCTGCCTCAGTTTACTCCAGTGTCAGACCCAGGTGCTGCCCACAGGTCGCTACAGGGATTCTGAAAAGCGAACGCAAATGTCATTCCTCTTCTTCCTCCACTTTTCCTGCCCGTCAGGTGGCCGAATTCTCAGAACCAGCACGTGAGCTGGGTCGGTCATGGTGCCAAAGCTTCTGGGGTTTTGAACTTGGAGCTCGTCAGATTTGGGCCATTTGGGCCATTTTCTTTCTACATTCAGAACCAGATATCGCATGCGGTGTGCCATCTGGGGGGGCATCGATTTGCACGCCTCGCTGCTGAGGTCAAGGTCCTGGGTTGATCCCCAAGAAGCTTGTTGGGCTTTGCTTTGTTTCAGGCTTCCTTCCCCTAGACAAACCAGTTAGCTGACGCCCGACACAGGTCCCCTGGGTGAAGGAGTGCCGACTGGGATGACAGGGTCCTGGAGAGACAGCCAAAAACGCCTTCCCCACCCCTCCCCTTCGTAGCTCAGGAGTGACATCTTTGTTCAGCCTGCCTCCTGTCATCTGTTCCTAACCGGGGAGCCTTGGTGAGGATAAGGGCAAATGGCGGGTAAGCCTCTCATCTGGCAAGATGTTCTGGTGCCCGTGGCACTCGTGATGGAGGGGACCCTGCTCCTTGCACGGTGGAGAATGGCTTCCGTGGTACATGCAGAGACTCCGTGGTGGGGAAATAGCTGGGTGACTGCATCTCTTGCGACGTGACATCGACGGGCTGTGCACAGGATCCGCCCCGGGTCTCTCTCCTCCCCTCTGTCCTCGCAACCACGAGGCCTGTAGGGAACAGAGTGAAAACCAGATGATCTGAGTTCTCCCCATGTCTTGGGGAAAGCTCTCAGCCCCCGCCCCAGGCAACTGGCCGAGTGGCTCCTCACGGTATGATGCACAAGTCGCTGAATTTGACAAGGCGACTCTGTGATTACTGCCTCTACCATCACCTGTGCCGCCTCCAACCCACCACCACTGATCCCGCTTCCTCCGCCTCCACCGGCACCATTGTGACTGTTGCCGCCGCCATCATCGTCATCAATCACAGCAGACCCAACTGAGCACATAAGTGTGTGCTGGGCACTGTGCGAGCATCCTTCTGCATCCGTTCCCTCATCTCATCTTTGCAGCCCCGTGTAGAAGGTGGTATTATTAGTCCCATTCTGCTGATAAGGATGCTGAGGCTCAGGGATGTTGCCAAAGTTGCACAGCTAGTGAGTGTCAGAGGAGCTCTCTCTCCGGTCCCTCTGCTCTTATGCCGCCCACGACAGTGTCCCGTGATGTCTTAGCGCATCCGAAGGCCTTTTTGTAACCTCCCCGGTCATTAACGCATCGCATGAATCACTGCTGCTCCAACGAACATGATGCCAGGGTTCCAAGGTACCCAGTCCCTCTTTGATAGCGCCAGGGAGCCAAGTTCGCCATGACGTTCTGGTGTACCCGGGGCAGTCGTAAAACCCTGTGGACGCAAAACTGTTCTCGCATCCAGTCTCCATCAGTGCTGCCCCCCAAGCCAAAGCTGGACCAGAAGTCAAAGATGAGGCTGGGGAGCATCTGGCTCCTGCTCTCCCCAACTTTTTTTTTTTTAACTTAAAAAAAATTTTTTTAACGTTTATTTATTTTTGAGACAGGGAGAGACAGAGCATGAACGGGGGAGGGTCAGAGAGAGGGAGACACAGAATCTGAAACAGGCTCTAGGCTCTGAGCTGTCAGCACAGAGCCCGACGCGGGGCTCGAACTCACGGACCGCGAGATCACGACCTGAGCCGAAGTCGGCCCCTTAACCGACTGAGCCACCCAGGCGCCCCTTTTTTAACTTTTTAAAACGCTTATTTATTTTTGAGAGAGAGAGAGAGAGAGTGTGAGTGGGGCGAGGGGCAGAGAGAGAGAGAGAGAGAGAGAGAGAGAGGGAGACGCAGAATCCGAAGCAGGCTCCAGGCTCTGAGCCATCAGCACAGAGCCCGATGCAGGGCTCGAACTCATAAGCCGTGAGACCTGAGTCGAAGTTGGACCTTTAGCCAACTGAGCCACACCCAGGCGCCCCCATCTCCCCGACTTTCTTAAAACACGGCCCGCCTCCCGGTGGAATGTTCCGTTTGAGGGGCGTCCTGCTTGAAGTCTGTCTCAGCCTAGGTAGAAATCGAGCAGTTGGACTGACAGACCCACGAAGCCCAGGGGCTTAGGGACTGTCAGACTGTCTCCAGGAGACCCAAACAAACTGTCACCTCAGTGGGAGAAAAGCCAGCCAGGCAAACAAAGCTTTTGGCTCCGTGGAGTCTAGAACCAACTGTGTGTGGACTGTCTGGAACCAACTGTCATAGCGTGGGACATGGCTTGCTGTTACCCAGCCGTCCCCTTGTGTGTTCAGTGATCCGTGAAACCTTCGTGAGCCCTGACTCCGGGCCAGCTGAGGTGGGTTCTGGGCGTAAAACAACTGCTAAAAAGTCCTCAAGCCCCTGCCCATATTAAGCCCTTGACGAGGATGATCCCACTTACCTGATGACAATGCCGCCCAATAGGGAGTCTCCCTATCGCTGTTATCCCGACGGGGCCGGCGATCAAGGCTCAGAGATGGTCAGTAGGTTGCACAGCACTGGGATGTGAATCCACATCTGTCTGACGAGCTCCCGCTCTAGGAGGTGCGCCCGCACGTGGTCCCCTCTCCCAGCTCGGGGGGTGCAAAATCCAAATCGTGGTAACGGGCTAGCAGCACTGCTCCAGAGGTAAGGCTTAAGTGCCGAGGGGGCACAGCGCGGGGTGATTGGTTAAGGGGGTGGTGGGAATGTGGTGCCAGATGCTGTAGCAGGGATATCAGCACAGACGGAGGCCAAGACCACCCTCGGGATGTGGGATGGGAGGTGGTGGCTGAGGGATCCGGCCCAACCCCCATCCTGAGCCCAAACGCTACCTGTAACTCAGCATGGATGTGCTGGGGACTGGGTCTAGAAGGGGAGAATGATGAAGGAAAAGTGATGTTCCCCTCCCACTTTTTAACCTGCTGCATCCGGGCAGGATGCCAACAAGAGTTACTTGTGTAAGGCAGCAGAGGGAGAACGAGGGAGAACGGTTCCTTCAGAGAAGTCACCTGGGGGCTTTCCGTGAGTCTTTGCTGCACCGGCTGTGACTTCTGGGTCTCTCGAGGATCTGGTCGCTGACGTCTGGACCATGGACACATGAAGGATATGGTCCAGGGATGCAGGTGGTGTGTGCTTTAAACCACGCGGTCGCTTGTCTGAGTATCAAGCTAAATGGCCTTCACGTCAACCGCGAACTCTGCCCGGTCACCAGAGAAGAGAGTGGCTGCCTTCCGTTTCCTGTCAAGGTTGGGCTGAATGTCCAACAACAGCGAGATGGCAAAATAAATTTAAGTAAATAAATGGCTTTAAATCTTTTAAAAAATTTTTAACGTTTTATTTACTTTTGAGAGACAGAGACAGAGATGGAGACAGAGCACGAGTTGGGGAGGGGCAGAGAGAGAGGGAGACAGAATCCCAAGCAGGCTCCAGGCTCCGAGCTTTCAGCACAGAGACCAACGTGGGGCTTGAACTCAGGAACTACGAGAACATGACCTGAGCCCAAATCGGATGCTTGACCGACTGAGCCACCCAGGCACCTCAATAGATTTAAATCTTTAAGGGGCGCCTGAGCAGTTCAGTCGGTTAAGCATCCAGCTTTTGATTTTGGCTCAGGTCGTGAGCTCACAGTTGTGGGATCGAGCCCTGTGTTGGGCTCCCCACTGAGCCTGGAGCCTGCTTAGGATATTCTCTCTCTCTCTCTCTCTCTCTCTCTCTCCTTCTCTTGCTCTCTCTCAAAAAAAAAAAACAAAACAAAACCAAAAAACCTTTAAATATAAGATTATATCCATATGAAGGACCATTGCGATTAAATCATTAAATTACTAAAATAGCATTTTCAAAGGCCATTTGTTGACCTGGGAAAATGGTCTGACGTAGAGCGTTATGTCATAAAAACCGATGGAAAACTCCACATACTCTGATCCAGATGATCAGAAATGCCCTCTCTGGGCCAAGTGCCCCCTAGGCAATGGGGGTATTTGAATTCTAAGCCAGGACCGCCCTCACGGGGCTCGCGGTCTGGCGGGGGGACGAAGAAGGACAGCTTTGCACCATGGGTGTGTACCATACAGCACGCCAGCACAGCGCGAAAGAGGCAGGGGTCTCGAGGCAGATCAGGGCCCGGGAGCACCTCTCCGTAGAAGTGATGTTCCAGCCAGGACTCGTCCCCTGGTGCAGCCTCCTCTCTGTCTTCCCCCTGCTTTATTTTGTTTATGGAACCGTGTGGCATTTTGTTACTTGTTTTCTGTTCCATGCGCCGGAAGGGTCTGAACTGATACGTTAGGGGAAAGAGAGATGATGAGGGAGAGGAGGACAAGGCACAGGAGGGACGTGTGGCGTGTCACCAAGAAGTGTCTGTCAGCTCCCAGCCTGGCTCTGCTCTGGAACGCTGATTCTGGGGATGTCGCCTCCTCGCGGAGCAGTCTTTGGGGGTACAAGGGTCCTTTCCTCACCCGAATTGTGAGGCATTTAGCAAATCGCCTCTTTGGCCGACGCCCAAGAGGTGTTCTTGGGCGTCACCCGCTGGCACTCACCGCAGGGGGACCGTCTCTGCGGGCTTCCCGCGTGTGGCAGCGGCCCTGGGCACATCTGCGCGTCTCCTTATCTGCTGGCCGCCCGCCCACTGCAGGGATGTCTCCGCCCTGTTTCCTGTGAGCTGGCGGTCAGCTCTGGGTTATCTTCGTCGAGCACCCTCTTGTGCGCCAGAAACGGCATCAGCAGTGGTGACCGCCGTGGAGAATGAGCACTTGGTGCTACCCGACGAGTAAAGGAATGAATGAGTGGAGGCTGGGAGCCTTCCAAACCAGCAGAGGGAGAAAGGCAGTCCCCTGGGTGGGGGTGTGTGACTAATTGCCAAGGGGCTGCCTCGCCCACAAGACTGGAAGTGCCTTGAGATGCCATCTGGGGATGCCTCGAGGTGTCACGTTGGCCAGGGGCTCTCTGGGCTGAGCGCAATGTCAGCCATGGGAAGTGCCTGATAAATATTTGTTGATGGAAGCCCACGTGTGACAATTAGAGTAACGATGGCTGCTCCCTTCCCCTCTCTCTCTCTCCCCACCCACTTTCTACTTCTTTCTTTTTTCTCTTCCTTGCCTAGTCTGTGTGCCCAGTATCTGCCCCCGTGGTAGCCCGCTGAGCTAAGCTGGCAGATTAGCAAGCGAAATAGAAGATGCCCAGTTCAATTGGAATTTCAGATAAACAGCAAATGATTTATGTCGCAAAATTTTTATGCTTATTGTATATTTACATTAAAAACACGTGGAATGCGTTTTTATGTAAATAACGAATCAGAATTCTTTGTTGTTTATCTGATATTCACACTTAACTGAGCACCATATATTTTATTGGGCAGTCATGCCTCTGAGCTAAAAATGTGGCGAATCCCCTTGGGGCTGAATCTGATGGGGACAAAGTTCGGCAGCCTCTGGCGTCTGCATCAGTGTGGAAGGCCTGGTTAAGCACACGTATGGAGAATTTGATGGTTGCCTGCACCAAACTAACAGAGAAGGAAGTGAAAGACCCAACTTGTTGGCCAAGGAATTGGGAGAGACCAAGCAAGATTGGCTGGAGAGTTGGCTGCCTGATGGAGAAGGGAACTGGTAAAGACTGAGGCCCGTTTGGGGCCGGGCCTTTACATACATGATCCTAAAATGGGTCCGAGCCCTTGCTCAGTAATAGCTACTGTCTGGTGAGAGCTTCACATGTCATCTTGCTAAATCCTCAACAAGAACTTGACAGGTAGGAGAGATCATCTCCAGTTCTTGGGAGGGGTAGCAAGTGTAGAGAGGAGAAATAGTTTCCAAAATCTTCCTTACAGCTAGGAAGTGGCAGATCCAGGATTGGAACCCAAATGTGCCTGACGGGAGCCTGGACTCTTCAAAGTACTGCACTGTAGGGTGGGGAAGGAGCACTCCCAGAGGAGTCAGAGTCCTATGGACAAATCCCAGTGAACTCTTACTGAGTTTGAGTTTTATCCCTCCCTCCCTCCCTCCCTCTCTCCATCCGCCTGTTTATCCATCCATCCATCCATCCATCCATCCATCCATCCATCCATCCACATTGCCTTTCATTCATCCATCCAGCCAACCATCCATTCATCCATCCATCCATCCATCCATCCATCCATCCATCCATCCATCCATATTGCCTTTCATCCATCCAACCATCCATCCATCCATCCATCCATAAATCTATCCATCCATTCACCCCCCCTCCCCCCCCTGCCAAACATACACCTATCCACCCATCCATCCTATTGTGTTGGGTTCTGGAGATGCTGTGGTAGTGGAACAAACCCATGAAGCTTAACAGCTCACCTAGAGCATCTTACGATAGCTTGTAGCACCCTGTGGGGTAAGCCATAAGCCCTTCTTAGCTCAGTCTCATAACTGGCAGCTTGGTGAAGACCCAAAGTGAATCATAATAAAGTAGAGGCTTTTCCAGTGGTGGTTCTTATGTTGTTTTTATTCCATTCAGCCGGGAATGAACAATGTGCTGGACTATGGCCTGGACCGAGTGACGAATCCGAATGAAGTTCAGGTAAACCAGGTAGGTCTCTGCTGCATACTTTGGGCAGGGCCAAGGTCAGGTTCTTAGGCTGGGAAGGTGTCCGTATGTCTATTGCCTATTTTTGTCTGTTGGGGCAATGATATCTCCCCTTTAAGGCTACCAAGAGATATCTTGTGATACCAGTGTTGGGAAGGGGGGAGGCCATGGGTCTTGCATGATGGGAGATGAGAGAATGTAGAGTGCAGGTCAGTGCGAATAGGATCTAGGTGGTTGGTCTTCAGACTTTTACGAGGCAGTTCCTTTGAAAATCTGATGAAAGTGGGGTGCCTGGGTGGCTCAGTCGGTTAAGCGTCTGACTTCGGCTCAGGTCATGATCTCACAGTTTGTGGGTTCGAGCCCTGCGTCGGGCTCTGTGCTGACAGCTCAGAGCCTGGAGCCTGCTTCAGATTCTGTGCCTCCCTTTCTCTCTGCCCCTCCCTGGCTCTCTCTCTCTCTCTCTCTCTCTCAAAAATAAACATTAAAATAAATTTAAAGAAAATCTGATGAAAGTTATGAACCCATTCTGCCCAAAGATGCCCAGACAGACATTTTGCACACAACTTCAGCCAGGTCCCAGATCCCCTGGAGACTAGAGGCCCCAGGCTCAAAACCCTTGAATCAACTTTGAATTTAAACCTTAATCCATGTGACCTAGAATGTCACTCTTTCTTTTGCAGCAACTCAGTAGGGTGGGGGCCTTTGCAAAGATTCTCTTAATGCTGTTAGTTTTGCAAGGACCCTTTTCCCAGATAGGCCACCATTTATGATGGATGGCCATTTTTCTATGACAATTATCTATCTATCTTTAAATTTCATTTATTTATTTATTTATTTATTTATTTATTTATTTATTTATTTATTTATGAGAGAGAGAGAGAGAGAGAGAGAGAGAGAGAGAGAAACAGGGAGCATGAGCAGGGGAGGGGCAGAGAGAGAGGGAAATGGAATTCGAAGCAGGCTCCAGGCTGAGCTGTCAGCACAGAGCCCAACACGGGGCTCGAACCTACAAACTGTGAGATCGTGACCTGAGCCGAAGTCGGACGCTCAACCGACTGAGCCACCCAGGCACCCTGACCATTTTTTATTTAAAGAAATGCAGGGCATAAGCTGTTGAAAGAGCGAGCATCAAGCACGGCACTATCTTTGGGGCCAGATAATTCCTTGAGGGATTGCCTACGTGTTGTAGGATGTTGAGTAGCATCCCTGGGTGCCAGTAACTCCGTGCATTTCCCTGCCAGACTCCCAGTCCTGATAATCACATGTGTCTTCAGACATTGTCCAGGGTGCCCTGAGGGACAAGATGGGCCCGGTTGAGATCCATGGAGCCTGAAACCCACTTAAGCTCGTCTTAGACAGTTTCATTGCTCTCCTTCTAATGTCCTTGGGCAGCAAGGGGTCATTTTAGCCTCGTGTGTCACCTGTAAACCTTGGTGGTGCCTAAAGTCTTGAGTTGGGAGGTGGGGGGAATGTGCCAGAAAGGTAGAAGAAGGGACCTGGAACTCAAGATGGCTGTGGGGACCACCAGTGCGTGAGACAGAGGTTAGGGATGGGGTCCACATGGAGAGGGGGCATTGAGTTCCCAGAGAGCGGTGTCCCCTTGAGCATTGCTAGGTCCCTTGGTCAACAACTTAAAGTGACCCTTCCTTTGACACATATATGGCACTGTCAGCCTTCACAGCTTTTTCCACATTCCCATCATCAGACGACAGATAATTGCTGAGGCCTAGTAGGCTGGGTTGCTATGGAAACAGAATTATCAAGGAAAATACTGAACTGAGGTGGAAGATGTGCTTTTTTTTTTTTTTTTTTTAAATGGATAAGTGGCAGTTCTAGAAACCTCTGTGGTGTGGAGGAGGGGAGGGCATGGGTGGAAAGTGCATCACTGTTCTCTGACCCTGGGCTGTTGGGAATTGGCTCACCTGTGCATGCGTGTGTGTGTGTGTGTGTGTCTGTGATGTGGGAGGCCTTTAATTCCAGCTCTGGGAGGACAGCAGAGGAGCCGAGGTCCTCTGTCCTCTGTGCTCCTTGGGGGTAACTTCAAGGAGCCTGGCCAGACCCCCTCCTCGCTGAGGAAGCATCTTTCGGCTCACGGGCGGTCGGGCCAGGAGGAGAGCCTGCCTTCCGGCATTCACCACCCACTTCTAGCCAGACGCTGGCAGTACTCTCAGCTCAGAGTCAGAGAGCCAGACGGTGTGTGAGGCTGAGGGCTGTCTTCACCATGGGCATGTCTGACACGGGGGCTCTTTCACTTTGTTTGCCCTTCATCTTGTCTCTCTCTCTCTCTCTCTCTCTCTCTCTCTCTCCCACCAGCTCTCTTTGTCCTGTCTGCACTCTGGCTGCTCTGGAATATTCAGAAGAATAAAAAACCGTAATTCTCGTGCGAGCGGGGCCTCTCCTGCTCAGCCAGCCTCGGCGTGTTGTGAGGCCCGGCTGTGGCGGGGAATGGAGGCTGGCGCCATGTTGGATCTGTTGGCGACATTTCCCACCGTCTAACTGAACGTCCCCTGTTTTTCTGGGCTGATCTGCCCTGAGGGGAGAGGGTCACAAGAACGTGAAGTGTCTCCATGAGGCCTCGGGCTTTCAGATTGGTGTCTCATTTCAGAGAAGAGCTCTCGTTGCTGGTTTGAAGAGAGAGAGGCCATTTCTGAGAATTAGTGGATTCTAGAAAAGATACCTGTTTTCCTTAAATGGAGGCAAATAACCCAAAAGAAATGAACAGCATCAGGCACAAGAAAGAAAACTGTTAGGTTGGCAGGTGTCTAGGGCTCTGGGTGCCCCACCTCCTTAGGCTGGTGGCCTCTGATTGGTGTGGCTGCCCAGCCCTGGGGGGAACTGGCTGTGGGCCGAGGGCTGCACCCAGAGAGCGTGTCTTCTCTCGGGTCCCATACCTTGTGGCACACTCGGCCCCCATCTTCCCTTTATTTCAGTGAGGTGACATCATGGCAGCCGGGCAGTAGCCAGGCCGTGAGCAGTGGGGTGCCCGGGGCTGGCCCTTCCTCCCCTGACCCCGACAGGGTGACGATGGTCCTGTCGTGATGAGGACCGGTGTGCCGTGCTGAAGAGAGCTTTGACATCAGGGTGAATCCCAGCCCTGCCTCTCCCTGGACATGTGATCTCGGATAAGCTTTTGAGCCACTCAAAGCCTCAGTTTCCTTACCTATAAAATGGGGGTAACAAGAGCCCCTTCCTCGGAGGATCACGTGAGCTCACTTACGTGAAGTGTCTAGGATGGTATCTATCACGTAGAGGTCGCTGCACAGACAGTAGCTGTCATTATGGTAGCTGCCGCCATGCTGTGAGTGGACTAATCTATGGGTCCTCTCGACCCTGGGGTGAAAGACAGAAATGTGGCTCCATAGGGTTAAATACTCTGCGCTTCAGAGCCCCCAGCCTGGAGCCCTCAGTGAGAGAAAGCCCCCATTTGCTCCCACCGACTGGGGACAAACGACTTTCTTCTCATGACCGGCGCCGGCTGGAAGGGGACCGCTCCGGTGGCTGATGTTGGCGGACAGCTCCCGGTGGGCCAGGCGTCCTTAAAATTCTTCATGCTTTCTTTGGACAAGGGGCCCCGCGTGTGCATTTTTCACCCGACCCTGCAAATCGTGTAATCTGCGCCTGGTCAGGAAGTCCGAGGCAGGGCAGGTGGCAACCTGGGATTCTTGTCTCCTTGGCCGGTAGCCGCCTCCCATCTCTAGTCTCGTCTGCTCTGCATTGACTGCGTCAGTCCCCAGACTTCCTGGTTGCTGACTTTTGACCCTCTCCCTGCTCTTAATGCCTGTGTTCCCCGATTCCTCACGGTTGTCCCCATCTTGTGTTTCACCCTGTGGCTTGCCAGACCCTCGCCTCTGTTTCTTCGTGTGTTCCTGCCTGGCTGCCCGATCCCAGGGTCCCTGCCGGCCCCTCCTCCTCCCTTTCCACCTCCCCGTCTGCAGCGGCCCCAGGGTCTCTTCAGGGCACGGCCTGATAATTGTCTGCAGCCAAAACCCGGGTTTTGAGGCCAGCAAGCCAGCCACAGAGCTGTGTAAACAGGCCATAGATGTGCCCCTATTTGGGTAGCTCCATGGGAGAAAAATAACAAGTTAGAATTCCAAGAATGCATGACATTTGAAGATTCCTGAGGCAGAGTATCTTCCTGTAGGCAAATGTGTCACTCGGATGAGGAATAAAGAAGTGACTTCCCACCAGGAGGGCCAACTGTTGAGAAAGCAGGGGGTTTGTGCATGAATTACAGGGAGAAAAAAATGTTTATGTCTTATGTTGCCAGGAACAGGAAGTGGGTTTCTTTGAGTGGCTTAGAAATGTGTGTGTGTGTGTGTGTGTGTGTGTATTTTTAATAACTTCATTTTAATGTTAAAAACATTTTTTAATGTTTTATTTATTTTTGAGAGAGAGAGAGAGAGGGAGAGGCAGAGAGAGAGGGACACACAGAATCTGAAGCAGGCTCCAGGCTCCGAGCTGTCAGCACTGAGCCCAGAGCAGGGCTCGAACTCACAGACTGAGAGATCATGACCTGAGCTGAAGTCAGACGCTTAACCGACTGAGCCACCCCGGTGCCCCTTTAATGTTTGTTTTGTTTTTTTTAAATGGCCTTTGGCTAAGTAATAATGATATTGACCAGTTTATGAGATTTAGCAAATAAAAATACAGGGTGTTCAGCTGAATCTGAATTTCAGATAAACAACAGATAGCTTCTTTAGCATAAGTATGTCCCAGATATTGACGGGCACCCTGTCCTTTACCTTGTGATTGGGGTAACCCCATACCATGCCTGCTGTCAGCAGTAGTGTGTGAACCCCAGTCAGGAGCCCCTGGATGTTGAGCCTCTCCTATATGCCAGTCACCTGTGTGTATTATCTCATTTAATCCCCTCCCCCCCCCTTTTAATCCCCTTTTACAAGGGAGGAAAGAGGCTTTGAAGTGCTAAATAACTCATGCGAAGTCATATGGCCAATGAGTGACAGAACCTGTAATTGGACCTGGGCCTGATCTGAAAGTCCATACCATTTCCTAAGACTTACCCCTCTCCCCGAACTCTCTCTCTCTGTCTGTTAGAAAAGTTCAGAACCCTCTCCTGTACCATCCCAATGTAGACAGACCCTTAACAGGACAGAGGTACTCTTATATCCGTCAAGAGGAAGCTGTTACTTATTTTGAGAGAAAGAGAGAGAGAGTGTGGGACAGCGGCAGAGAGAGAAAGGGAGAGAGAATCCCAAGCATGCCCTGCACGGTCCGTGCAAAGCCCGACGGGGGGCTCGATCTCATGAACCACCAGATCGTGACCTGAGCTGAAGTCAGATGCTTAACCGACTGCCACCCAGGCGCCCCCGGAAAGCTATTTTTAAAGCTAGAAATAACCAGTAAAATCCATGTGGGAAACCCAAGGTAGAGGTGGAGAAGCCCCAGGTTTTGTGCTATTCCCAGAGGGTAGTCCTGGAAAGCAGAAAACAAACAGCAGACTGAACCACCGAGGCAGGAGCCCTAATGGGGTAATTAAAACCAAATAAAGTGAATTCAAATATGAAATATTTTTAACACACCGAAGACTGAGAAAATGGGCTCAGATTGAGAGTGTGTGTGAAAAGGATGAACTTGCAGGGACGGCTCCTTGGGGAGCCGGGAGAACGGAGAACGTCAGGCGGACTGAGAATCTGGCTCATTGAGTTTTTGCTGCTGTGTGCTCAGGAGACCCGTGCTTGCAGGGAGTTTGACCTTGGGCCTGGGGCACTTTGCAGGAGGGCGTTTATGACTCTGGCTGTTGAACACAGGCCTCGTATGATCGCGATCCTTACCGTCATTAGTGGTTTTCTCCCCTTGAGCTTTCATGGGCATATAACGTATATGAATTTAAGGTGTACGATGCGATGCTTAGAAATAGGTATGAATTGCAAAACTGTGACCACCATGAGGTTACTTAATACCTCTGTGCCTTCACATAAGTATGGTTTTTTTGAGTGTGTGGCGATAACATTTAGGATCTACTCTCTTTGGCATCGTAGAAGTATAGACTACAGTATTGTTAATTATAGTCCCCATGCTGTGTGTTAGCTCCCCAGAGTTTATTTATCTTGTAGCTGGGAGTTGGTTTTACTGTCATTAGTGTTGATTAAAGAGTGTTTCCTGTCTTTCTGTTTCATCTTGTGATGGGGGCTTTAGCTCTCTTTTTGTTTGGTTTTAACTTAAATGGCCGGCCAGAGTCATTCTGTTGTGTAGCACCTGCCGCTTGAAGGCAAAGAAGGAACTGGTGAAGAGAGTAGGCTATTTTCTGGTTCTCCAAGATCACTCCTCAGCTTTGCAAAGGGAAGATCTAGGTTTGAATCCCGGCTCAACCAATTACCGACCAGGAGATATTGAGAAAGTTGCCCTATAGCATCTCATAGCCTCAGTTTCCTCAGCTGAAACTCAGAATGATGGAACCTGCCTCCCTTAAACGTTGTAAGGGATCAGGAAGATGTAAATTGCCTTGCATGAATTGCTACTTGGTTGCTATTATGCAAACATCCAGCTTCCGCTTTGAACACAGGGCGTTGGTAGACCAGTAGCTGTTATTCTTAGTCTACTTTAGCACACTTCTAACAAGAGATTCTGTATCATGTTTGGATGCCAAGCCACTCTGACCCCAGGGTCCTTTTCTACCTGAAATGAGAGTCTTCTAAAACAATGCCTCCTGTTAGGAGATAATGGGAACAGATAATAGGTGTGGTTACCAAAATAGGGACCATTTGGGGAGTGTCTCAAACATGTTAGGTGGAAAAATATTGTATTCTAATTTAAGCTTAGAATACATCTCCATTTTTCTGGGCCGCCAAGAACATGGAAGCCATCATTTTTCTGATTGTTTTTTTTAAAGTTTATTTATTTGGAGAGAGAGAAAGACTCACTCAGGGGAGGGACAGAGAGAGAGAGGGAGAGAGAGAGAATCCCAAGCAGGCCCTGTGCCGTCAGCAGAGTCCAACTCGGGGCTCATTCTCACAAACCCTGAGATCATGACCTGAGCCAAGATCAAGAGTTGGATGTTCAACAGACTGAACCACCCAGGCATCCGTGTCTGATGTTTTTGTGAACATCTACCATGCACCAGAAATTATGTTAGAGGCAGACATGGTCACCCTGCTCTTAATGCTGCCTGGCGGGTGATACATATGTGAAGTAGAATCACACAAATAAATATTTAATTACAGTTGTGGTAAGTGCTATGAAGGAAGAAGTCAGGGTGCATGTGAGTCCAAAACGGAGAGACCTACCTTTAATTTTCTGAGATAACTCTCCCTACTCCCCCACCCAGGAAAAAGGATGTCCTGGGAAAGCTCATTACATAAAAGCAATCTAATGAAGCAGAATGGAACCCAGCATGGATTAGAAAGGAGAGACAAGGGTGTGACATTCCAGATTAGACCTTCCTTCATTCCCTGTCAATGGGCTCGTGGGCCAGTACTTATTTTGCTAACTGGCTAGTGGAAATAGTGTCCTCCTTGGACTTCTGATTCTGTTTCCAGTGAAGATCTGGTTGTGTTAAGTTGCTTGGATGACAGCAGCAAGAAATTAAGATGATCAATTTAAAGTATGGGTGTCAGTACCAAGCAGCCCCTGGACACAACCAAATCTCAAAAAACTGAGACTGGAATCATCAACTGTGCCCAGCTCCCAGGGGTTGCACCGAGCAGAAAAGTGATACTAAGGAAGCATGTCAGATTTCAGAGCATTTCAGTAGGAGACAGATCTGAATGGTAACAGTTTCCAGGAGCTTCTAAGACTCTATACACGGAGTCCCTTTTGGGAGCCAGGCTTTCTCTGCTCCATCTCAAAAATCCAGAGAGAGGATGCCCTGCTCACCCCAGGCATGAGCGTGCTTTGGCAGCTTCAATGAGAGGATGGGGCCCGACATGATCTTCTACGTTACAGCTCAGCTCTGGGACTCACCTTCCTTGGATGCTGGTCTCAGGTTTTTTTGTTACGTACTTTATGTTTGGCCATGTGGCTTGTTTCTTTTCCAATTTGTCTCAGTCAAGTTGTTATGAATACCTGAGGAATGGAGGTCACCGTTCATTCAAAGCAGTCTCCTGTGAGAAAAGAAAGAAACATTCAAGCCGCATACTTGCTTCACCGTCTTTGCGTTGCATTCTATTTAAGATGGCCCTGTAGGCACTATGGTAGATTGGGTCGAATCCCTGAACTTAGTCTTGAATTCATCTTGGCTTTTGGGAGAACGGTGTAAAGTTATAGTAGTATATCGGGCACCTGCATGGCTCAGTCGGGTGGGTGTCTGGCTCTTGCCTTTAGCTCAGGTCATGATCTCAGAGTTTGTGGGTTCGAGCCCCATGTTGGGCTTTTGTGCCGATAGCGTGGAGCCTGCTTGGGACTCTCTCTCTCCCTCTCTCTCTCTCCCCACCCCCCACCTCAAAATAAATAAACTTAAAAAAGAAAGTTATGGTAGTAAATCATACCTGTTCCCTCACCAAAGCCTTAGTTGAATGAATTCTCCAGTGGCTGTATAGAATAGGGTGGAGGTGTCAGTGATGGGGAAATTCTATCTTTTAAGTAAGGAGAGGTGAAACAATTTTCTCCTGGGCAAGGATTTTTATTTTTCAAATGGGCGTTTGAACTATAATGACTTACTGGCAGCTGTTTAATGGTTTTTGCCTCTTTGTTTTACAGAAACAAACAGTCACTGCTGTCAGAAAAGAGGTAATTAGTTTCCCAGTCCCAGGGAAGTTTGGTTTTTAAATCCTCTCACAAATTGTATGTACTTTGGCTTTATGTTCTGCCCTCAGTAATGAAATGAAAAACCATGTGTAATGTTCAAACAGTTGTCTCCAAATTAATGGGCAACACAGAATGACAAAGATTCTTTTGTAAGATCTATATGGATTGGTGCTGACGCTTGGGATATGAGACATCCTCAGAAGGCACAGATCTGAGGGACGTGGGAGTGAATGCCACAGTGTCTGCCTCCCCACCCCGGCCCCTGCTCCTACAGTTACGGGGACATTCAGAATCTGAACAGGCACACTACCTATTTTGGCAAATTTCATGACCAGGGCACAAGACGGAGCCCTGGGAAGCTTTGGCTGTTGAGGTTAGACCTGCTCTGTCAGCCAGGAGCACCTGAGGGAAAAGCCAAGCATCTGTCCCCATGTCTCGATTTAATGTTCCTTAGAACTTTTTGCATTTTCAATTGGTGCCTTTTCTCGGACTGATGCATGATGGGCTGCAGAGGCCCCTAGTTTGGAGCTTGGGGTCACCTGTCTACTGTGAGCCTGTGTCCTGTTAGTACCAAGGTGGGTGGCTTGAGGGGATGGAATCGGGGGCTGTGACAGATAAATGGCTCCTGGTTCTGGAGGCCACATGGCAGTGCCAGTGTTAGTGACGCTCAAGGATGGGGAAGTTGGACGTCTTCTAACCACTGTGTCTTTTCCAGATCATGTATTACCAACAGGCCTTAATGAGGTCCACGGTGAAGTCTTCGGTGTCCCTTGGAGGGTATGTCCCTAATTAGTTGGTCTTGCTGAGGTTTGAACAAGAGGTGGGCAAGAGGAGAACTTTCCACTTTCAGGCAAACTTGAGCAGTCATGGGTTGACATAAGAGCCTAAGGAACTCTGAGGGACAAAACCAGTCCCTTGAGGATTAAGTTCCTGGTTCCTCAGTCTGTGTAAGTGTCCAGGTCTCATCTTGGGTTAGGCAAGATCAGGGATGGGGGTTTTTATACAAGTCTCGTCTTTCTTGGTATCCACTAAAGTGAGGATTGAGAAAGAGGGAAGAGTTGAAAGTTCGTGAACTGTTCCTTGGGGCTCCTCAGTGGCCTGTGTTCCTATCATTATTCACTCGAACTTATTAGAGATATTTGAGTTATGTTTACTGATTCAACGCACTATCAAATGTCCATTGTTAATCTTTGATTTAAAATCCAATGATGATAAATTGGAAATTTACATTTTATTTATTGAACATTCAGGGCACCTTGATCCAGTCCCTCATAGGATATTATTTGGGAGACACAAAAGGGTTTAGTGCCCCCCAAATGTAAGCACTTGTCCTTTTAAAATGTGGAATTCATTATAGGCCCACCTTACTAACTCTAAGATTTTCCTGCACACATGAAAATGGACTTGGCTTACTTCTGGGGGGGGAGTCACAGTGTGACTAATCATTTACTTTGGCCGTGTAAGATTTCAGTAACGGTACTATTCAAGATGGAAGGCGTTGTGTTTTGTCCAGTGCCTTTCTTTCAGTACTGTTAGGGGTTAGTCTCTTCGAAAAATCTTTAAATATCTTTTTTACCCCTTCCCCAATCCCTAGTTTGCAAACATACCACCTGCCTGATAAAATGTGCCCTGACCTCACCCATATTTTCCAATGACTTCTGACTGCAGCTCCGTCACAGATGGGAGTGGACCCCTATACTCAGTGGACATTCACCTTGGGTTATAATGATCACCCCTGTTTCATGACAAAGTAAAAACTATCTCCTCCGATGTTCCGGAGACCCGATCTAATGAAACCAAGCAGAAAGAACATTGAAGGAGACTCGAAGGCTGCTGGATACTTTTACCCCCACTTTCTAATTTTTATTTGTTTTAGTGCCTCGTTACCGTTGTATGACGTCATTTGTGTTTGGACCTGTGACGTGGTTTTCTTTTTTCTTCCCTTGAGTGGCTCCACTGTAGGGGTCTTGCTGAGAAATAGGAGGGTCTGGGGAGAAATGAAAGCAAGGGGCTCGAGTTCCGCACAGAACTCTACACCTCATGCTCGGGTGTGTCTCTAGGGCGTGGATTCCGTTCTATCAAAATCTCATGGCTGTGGGCAGACTTCACGGCAGGTGTCTCATGTACACCGTGGATACGATTCCCCGCCTAAGGGGTACAGGCACAGCAGGCTTTTCCAGACTGCCCGAACACCGGGAAATGTGCTGGCTAAGAAGGTCTAACTCACATAGAAGGAATTAGTTCTCGCTCACATTTGCAAAATTGGGCTTCACACCTCAGTGAGCCCACAGGTTTTGGAGGATGAATGCATTATCCCAACAAAGGGTAGAACCTGACGTGGCAGCAGAATCTCAGAGAGACCATGGCTGCCTCATGCTTCCAAGCAGGTGCCGAGACGCTGGTTCGAACACGGGCACACGGCGTCGGCTTTGAATTTTGAAAACGCACGATAAAAGATAAAGAGGCTTTATTTTAATGAAATAGGTACAGGAGAGAGGCTGCAAAGGGATTGGATGGGGAGACAGTGTTTCATCTCCCAAGTAGAGCCGGGACCAGATGCCGTCGAATACCTGCCGTTCCCGAGGGCTATTAGAGCGTTTTTCTAAGAAGACAGTAATAAGTATGTAACTAAATCGATAAAGAGGAAGGAGGGCAGGCTGGTCAATCAACCTGAGTATTGATTTTGTCTCTTGGGTGTTGAACTTCTAGGAAATCCTTTTCTGTTTGCTTTTCAGGATCGTCAAATACAGCGAGCAATTTCTGTCCAATGATGCCATCATGTCAGGCTGCCTCCCTAGCAATCCTTGGATAACAGATGACACCCAGTTCTGGGACTTGAATGCCAAATTGTATGTATTTGATACATTGGTGGTTTTTTTTTTTTAATAGGTTTTTGAGTTACAATTCACATGCTATACAATTCACCCAATTAAAGCGTGCAGTTCGGTGGTTTCTACTGTATTCCTAGAGTCGTGCAACCATCACCACAGTTAATTTTAAAACATTTTCATCACCCAAATAAGAACCCTTCCCCCCCTACCCCTCCTGCCCTAGGCAACTACAAAAGTATTTTCTGTCTCTGCGCAGTTGCCCGCTTTGGACATTTCGTGTGAATGGAATCATATAACATGTGGTCTCTTTTTGCATGATTAGCTTTATTTTCTACTGAGCATAATGCTTTCAGGTTTTATCTGTATTGTATAGTGTATAATACATCCTTATTTATGGATGAATATCATCCATCCAGGGATGATATTCACTGGAAAGATACACACTTTTTTATCCATTCATCGGTTGATGGACATTGGGTTATCTTGGTCTTTCAGCTATTATGAGTGATGCTGCTGTGAACACGCACGTACAGGGTTTTGTGTGGACGTATGTTTTCATTTCTCTTGGGTATGTACCTAGGAGTAGAATGGCTGGGTCAAATGGTAACTCTATATTAACAAGATACTGTTTTTGAAAAGAAAACGACCATCTCTATGGCTTTGCCTTTTCAACGTCTAATTAGAGAACAAGTAAGTTCCTGGAGGGCGGGGCCCTGCACCTGCCTTGGCAATCGTACCACTCACTCCGTGGCTCTGTTTGTGAGTTTTGAGCAGTTGTCGCTGCTGATTGGGCCTATGTGAGCCTGTTGTTTGCCAGAGGGACAAAGGCAGAAATGCAGGAGAGCATCGGCCAATGAAGGAAGAAGAGAAGGTGTAACGGTCACGTCAGAGGGAGAGGTAGAGGAAGAGGGGAGGAAGGAAGGGGCTGTAGGAGTGGATGAGGCAGGTGGGGTGGTGGGGAAGATAGACAGCATCAGGTGCGTACCACAGTTTAGGTCACCACCGAGGCCATTGCCACCTAACGCATGAGGAACATTCAGGTAGCACAGATCCAGCCAGGGAAGCAGACATAGCTGGGAAATCCTTCCGCCTCCTCCTCCTGGCCCTGCTGTGGGGGCCTGATGGGTTAAGGGGGGCACTCATCTGGAGTTCGGGGTGACTTGTTTACCAATATCAACCGCAGACCCGAAGACTCTAGAACCACCTTCCGGAAAGGCTTCCCTCCTACTCTGGGGGCTCTAGTTTGTAGGGTGGTTTTCCGGGGCCTCCGCCGGTCAATGGTGCCTGTTGAAAACAGGAAGCCTTGTTCTGAATGGTCTAGATCAGAAAGCCGTATTAAAATCACCTTGGGAGGCTTGACAACCAAAAGGTAAACAAAGCCCAATGTCCAGCCCTTACCCCCCCCCCCCCCCCCCCCCGCAGCCTCTTAATTGGCCGGGGCTACCCTCGTATACTCACCCGTGGTTTTGAAAAGCTCCCACTTGTTTTCATGAACAGCCGGGATTCGTGATACTGGTCTAGAGCAGTGTGGCTCCCAGTGTGGTCCCGAGACCCGCAGCTGCAACACGAGCGGGGAGCTGGTTAGAAATGCGAACTCTTGGGGTCGTGGACTTGGAAGCGTTTGTTTCCAAGGGGCTGTGCTGGGTTCTGGAGAATTTCATAAGGAATGGGAAGAAAAGCCGACTCTTTTCCTGATTTTCTGGAATGTTAGGCCTCAGCCAGCTGCGCTCAGATGTCCCACCTGGGAGCTGGGAGACCCTTCCAGACACGGAGGGGGCGTGGGACTTGCATGTTGGAGGATGCTTTGGGAGAGGGCTCATCGGTGACCACAGGGTCTACCTGGGGCTCGGGGCCTGAGGGCAGGTAAAGGAGGAAGCACAGACTCCCTCCCACCAGATGCCGGTGGTGAAGGGGCGTGGGGAGGGGTGGCAGTGACCATAGCTCGCGTCACCAGTGCTGCTCTGGAAATCCTTCCTCTCCGGTCTGGTGTGGCAGCCTGACCGGCCCTCTGCTGGCCAGTCTCCACAAGCCTTGGAGGGCGCATCCGTGTTCCTTTGCCGGACTGTAAGGCTGTTGAATGTGGGCGTCCTTCTCGCCTCTGGGCCACCCGCTCTCCATAAGAGCCCCAGGGGACTTGTCCGAGGCTGCATTTTCCTAGCGAGGGATCACTTGTACGTTCGTGCAGGGATTGAGGGGGGAGGATCGGGTTGAGCCCTGGGTGGAGGGACTCGTGAACTTAGGCGGGGCTAAAGCCCCTCTCCCCCAGCCGGGCCACCCCCTGGCACGGCCCCTGTCTTGCATTGTGTCTGGTGCGTTTACAGATCATCATCTTTGCAGGGTGGAAATCCCAACCAAGATGCGGGTGGAGCGATGGGCTTTCAACTTCAGTGAACTGATCCGAGACCCCAAGGGCCGACAGAGCTTCCAGTACTTTCTCAAGAAAGAATTCAGTGGTGGGTCTTTTGATTTCTTTCACACATTCTTTGTTTTACAATTTTTTACTTTCAGCAACACACCTGTTATGACTGTCTGGCAAAGGTTTCGAGGGCTTTCTCGGTAGGTGTTTTCACAGCTCTGCGCCCGCGCGCTCTTCAACAGGCTCTTCTTGGACGTGTCCTTTCCATCCCTTCCAAGGGGCTCCATAGTGGGGGGTAGGGATGAGGGGTGTTGAATCTACTAATGAAATCTGTCCACCTTAGCGTTACTCGCGTGTGCAAGGGCCCGGTCCCCTCTGGCCGCTCTCTCACTTCCTCACCCTGATTCTACCGTCAGAGTCCAAGAGTCCCTCGCCAAGCCCTGGCCAGGAGGGAAGCGGAAAAACAAGCTTTCTCTTTTTGTCCCGAAGCCTGCTTTCCTTCAGCTCAGTGCTTCTCTGCCCAGGCTGTGCCTTCGGTTCAACTGGGGAGATTTTAAAAACACATCTGCCCGGATGCCTTCTCCAGAGGCTCCTTTTGTTTTGTTTTGTTTTGTTTTTGGTTTGGGGTGGGTTCTCTGCAGGTCTGAAAACTCCCCAGGTGATTATTCTAATACATGGCTGAGCTCTAGAACCGTCTCAGCTCCTGCCCTCCTTCCTTCAGGGCCTTGGGAGTGTGCTGATTTTAGTGGGACGGGCGGGGCCCCGTTTTCTACTCCTGGTGTCTCAGAGACACACACTCTGGGTGTTCCCGCATGGTAGTAGGGAGGCACTGGTGACTTTTTCAAACACACTGCCCCGAGAAACACCTGGGAAAACGAAAGGCCAGATTAAAACCGGTTTCATCAGGCCAAACATTCAATTGGCTTCACCAGCTTTGGCTGAGATGTGTGCTTTTATGGGATTCGTCATCTGCTTACTGAATCCCCCCAGCCCTGCAAAGCATCCCATTTGAACCTCGCTTCTCAGCTGCTGGCTCCCAGGACCCATTTGTCCAGGGGGTTGCTCCTGAACTAATCCCAGGGGACAGGCCATTAGCCTCTTTGACCGCCTGATGCAGCGCATCACATTATAATGTGGATCCCTGACAATCCTCTCTAATCAAGCCTAATTGCCGTGGTAACGGTAAAACCCAGAACAGATGATGGGAAAGGCAAGTGCCTTTAGCTGGGGCCCCTGGAGCAACCGGAGAATAAGAGGATAGGCTGCCATCTAGTGGCAAAACGACAAACCACACCCCCGGGCTGATCCCGTCCATTACTTAGTGACAGCGAGACCCCGTTGAAAAGACTTCCCTGTTAATTCTGATGGGGTACGTGGGTGGCTCAGTCAGTGAAGCATCCCTCCTGATTTCAGATCAGGTCGTGACATCACTCTCACAGCTCGTGGGTTCGACCCCCGTAGGGCTCTCTCTACCCCCCCACCCCACAAACTAAAGAAATGTTAAAAAAAAACACCACCACAAACTTCCGGTGATTCCTCATGAGATTCCCAAGGCTTCAGATATAAACAGGGAAGATGAATCATCGGTTTTCTTATCTAATTAAAATTAAAAAAAAATTGAGATAGACTTCACATACCATAAATACACAGACCGTGTAATTCACATGCCATAATCCTTTCAAAGGATACAAAGCAGTGATTTTTAGTACATTCACAAAGTCGCACAACCATCAACACTATAGAATTATAGAACGTTTTCGCCACCTCCAAAACAAACCCCTTACTCATTAAAAGTCGAGCCCTATTCCTCTCTCCTCCTCTGCCCCCCATTACTTTCTCCTCCACCCCCGCCCCCCCTCCCCCAGTCCCAGGTGACCACTCATTTATTTTCTATCTTCATCGGTCTGCCTGTTCTGGACATTTCCTATAAATGGAATTATACACTGTGTGGCCTTTTGTCTTTCACGCAGCGTAGTGTTTTCAGGGTTCATCTCTGCTATGGCGTTGGGCAGTGGTTCAGTTCTTTTCATGACCAAATAATACTCCACGGTGTGGATATACCGCATTTTGTCTATCCACTCGTCATTTGGTGGCCCTTGGGGTGGTTAAGACTTTTTGGCTGTCGCGAGTAATGCTGCTCTGCACATTCATGTACACATTTTCGTGTGCTCGTTTAGTGTTTTATGGCAGTAACATATTCATGACATGAAATGTATCATTTTAACCATCTTTACAGGTACAGTTTGGTTCAGTATCTCCAACACTGCCGTTCAACCGTCTCCACCATCAGACTCCGGAACTTTTTCACCTTCCCCAACGGAAACTCTGTCCCCGTTAAACACTAACTCCCCAGTCTCCCTTCCCCCAGCTCCCAGCGACCGCCATTTTACTTTCTGTCTCTGTGAATGTGACTGTTTTAGGTACCTCGTATAAGTAGAATCATATATGTTTTTTTGTCCATTTGAACTGGCTTATTTCAAGGTGCATCCCTGTTGTAGCCCATGTTAGAATTTTATTCCTTGTGAAGGCTGAATCAGGCACCTGGGTGGCTCAGTCAGTTGAGCATCTGACTTCAGCTCAGGTCATGATCTCAGGTTGGTGGGTCTGAGCCCCACGTGGGGCTCGCGGCTTTCAGCACAGAGCTCGCTTCAGCTCCTCTGTTTCCCTCTCTCTCCGTCCATCTCCCATTCACACGCTCTCTCTCAAAACTCAATAAACATTAAACAAAAGAGGCTTAAGGAGGAATCATATCCCATTGTAGGTATAGACCACGTTCTGGGTATCCATTCACCTGCTGGTGGACATTTTTGTTTCGCACCTTTGGCTGTTGTGAATAACTGCTCATTTAACCTAAAGCAATCAGCTATCTTGTGCCCTGGGTGAGGTGGTCTGCGTTGCACCTGATGTGAAACTGACGGCTGTCCCTTAAAAGCATCGCTGGCCTGTTTATTCGTGCCTGTGATCTCAGTCCTCAGAACACCCTGAAGTTCATGCCGAAGAGGAGGGACCTGTATAGGGTTATGGGACAGACGTCAACTAGCTTAGGATTGTGCGGCTTTTTCCATTCCGAAGCACCTGGGAGCTTTCCAGAAAATGCTATGAAAGGAGACGAGGGGGAGTTCTTGTCTATTTCCCCACACCACGGTGTGCTGTGATTTACAAGCACGTGCGTGCGCGTGCACACACACAGGCACTTGCTGTCCCCCTGGTGTGATCATCTTTATTTTCTCAGGCAAAAATGACCACCTGGGACGATGGCGCCAGAGTATTCACCTTCCTTGTGGGTGCCGCGGAGACGGATTAGAGAGTTTTAAGTTGAAAGGAAGGGAAGGCTCGGGAGGAGACTGGCTTTTCCTTCTGGAGTCCGTCTGGCTCGGGCGACCCTCTGTTATGTCCCCCGCTGGCCAGGCCTTCCCTGAGAGTGAGTCTGTCAGCTTCGCTGCCTGTGTAGCCTCTCTGGAAGCACCTTTGGCTGGAGGGGCTATCAAAGGGGGGGGGGCGGGGCTGTACACGCCAAGGAGGCAGAAGTCACGTGCAGTCACTGAACATGAGCAAAGCAAACGGGGACCTTTATGGAGAAAGCCTGTCGTGTAGCAGTAGATGTTCACAAGCCTAATCAGATGCCGACTTGCTCGAGCAATGTTTGCTACAGCTAAATTCCAGACAGGCAAGCCTGGGACAGTCCTATCTTTGTCTAGCCTCACAGGGTGCCCTGGTTTGTTCTGCAGAGGGAAGGAAGATGTTCACTGGGCTGGGGACCGAATCCACCTCAGCTGACCCATCTCCTTTCTTTCTTCTTTTCTTCGCCCGCCTTGGTTCCTGCTTGGCTTTCATCTGCGTGGACCCCTCCTCCTCGTGCAGGGGAGAATCTGGGATTCTGGGAAGCCTGTGAAGATCTGAAGTACGGAGATCAGTCCAAGGTCAAGGAGAAAGCGGAGGAGATTTACAAGTGAGGACCAGCCAGATTGTTGGGAGAGCTGCCCGGGAGGCCTCTGCTGGCCACCCCCTTGCGTTTGAGGTTGAGATCGAATGGGAGGGACCACATTCCTGGTGTGGGCCTTAGTCACTGCACCTGCCGTGCTGTGGATAGCTATCTCCTCGCTAAGGCTTGGGGCTCCCTCGGAAGAAAGTCTGGGAAGGCGCACGATGTCACCGCCCTGCACCAAGGGGGATGTGCTCAGGAGTTAAAGCAGGCTGCCCCGAGTTGTAGTGCAAAGTGCTTTGTCTTTGACCAACCCCCCCCCCTTAGATGTCCCGAGAGGGGTGTGTGCGCGTGCGTGTTTGAGAGGAGAGAGACAACAGGTGGTGTAGGAAAACTTCCTCTCCCCAGTCATCTTGCAGAAGTCAGGACCACGAAGAGAGGGAGATCCCCCAAGCCTCTGGGACCGTGCACCCCGCTTGGGTGTACAAATGTGCGTACATCTCTAATCTTGCACCTAATGGCTGTAGGTCCCACTTGCTCGTTCTAGCAGTGAGTCTGTTCTGCTCCAGCCCTGCCTTTCCCCTAAGCCACCCTCTGTGTTACCCAGGAAGCAGGGGTTCCAGTTCAGAGGGCCTCAGAGGGCCAGGCCTCCCTCTCATGGCCCGGTAGAGAGAGAGAGAGAGAGAGAGAGAGAGAGAGAGAGAGAGACAGCCGGTGCTGCCGGGTGCCGAGCGGTTGAGATCTGCACCCTCCCTCCCCCGAGCACTGGACGTAGGGGACACCAGTCTTGGGCTCTGAGTGCCCAGCACGTTCGGGTGGTACTCACATGCGTAGCCATGGTTGTCAAAGCCCTGCTGCCGTGCTGGGCTGGGACCAGTCCCCGGCAGCCAGCGGACTGTGGCGCTGAGCTTGGGGCGGCAGGCCAGGTGGCCCCTCCCCTCTGTGCACTCGTCCATCTCAACCTCCGGTGTCCCTCCAGTGGACTCAGAGTGGACCACTGCAACTTTGGGAAAGGCACCAATAACACTGAAGGCAAGGGCTGGAGGTCTCGGGCCTCACTCTTGGAGGCTTCTACACTTTCTCAACGACGTGTCCATCTCCTCCCACGCAAGGACTGTGTACCGAGAGAGACAGGGGTGACGGAGGGATTGTGGTTCCAGGAAGGTCCTGTGACATCCTTCCCGGGAACAGTGGCACCTGACTGCCACACACACACACACACACACACACACACACACACCCTAACTCCAAAAATCCACTGTAAGAAAACTAGCTGTCTTCACCTTCATAGCAGCTTCCTTTCTCCCCAGGGTCCCCGGGTATGTAATGTTAGTCTGAGTCCCCAAATTAAATTTTTTTTTAATGTTTATTTATTTTGGAGAGAGAGAGAGAGAGACAGAGTGTGAGTAGGGGAGGGTCAGAGAGAGGGAGACACAGAATCTGAAGCAGGCTCCAGGCTTCAAGCTGTCAGCACAGAGCCCGAGGTGGGGCTCGAACTCATGAACTGCGAGATCATGGCCTGAGCCGAAGTTGGACACTTAACCGACTGAGCCACCCAGGCGCCCCTAAATCTCCAAATTTTAAGGTACAGCTGCATAGTGTGGCAAAACATTCACGCATCTCTAACCCTGAAACAACTCAGAAGGGGGAACAGTGGGGAGCCATGTGGCTGGGTTTGGGTTCTCTCTGGGACCATTAGCAAGGATGCCCTCGTCATCCACCCTCTGGGTGCTGGGACTATAGGTTGCTTCCCGACCCAGCATTTGAGATTCATTTCTAAATGCATCTAGAGCGCCTGGCTGGCTCCGTCAGTGGAGCAGACGACTCTTGATCTCGGGGGCAGTGGGTTTGAGCCTCACGTTGGGGATAGAGATTACTTGAAAAAAAATTTTTTTTCTAAATACATCTAGGCTGGGCCAAAGGAGAGCAGGGGCCCTGGGACACCTGTTTGGAGGTTCCGGGTGGGCCCCAAATCCTGGTGAATGAGGCAGAAGGCATTACGTTGGAAATTGGATTCTTTATTCTAACGCCTGGTGTTGCCCACCAACATTTTGTTTTCTCTCTTAGGGGCGGGGGACGCTAAAGTTAAATATTCCCCTTCTGAAGACTGGCGTGACTGTTTTCTTGCGTCTAAGAAACGTCACGTGACAACCTG
Organism: Panthera tigris; assembly: GCF_018350195.1. Taxonomy (NCBI): domain Eukaryota; kingdom Metazoa; phylum Chordata; class Mammalia; order Carnivora; family Felidae; genus Panthera; species Panthera tigris. Next base: position 48,940,999 of record NC_056673.1, on the reverse strand, counting down.
TTCAGGGCTCTTTCCTGTCTCCTAAAAAAAAAGGACCGCTTTCATTCCCGGTGACCTGAGTCATGTCAGTCCCTCCCTCCCAAGCGGCTGTGAACTTTCATTCACGGACTTGGGTTAGCTACTCGCTAACATTTCCCTCCCTGCTCCAGGCTATTCTTGGCCCCCGGGGCGAGGCGGTGGATAAACATAGATGGCAAAACCATGGACATCACGGTCAAGGGGCTGAGGCACCCTCACCGCTACGTGCTGGATGCCGCGCAAACCCACATCTACATGCTCATGAAGAAGGTAGGTGGGGCCGGTGCTGATGGCACGTAGGGGCCAGGGAGCCCTTCCCTTCCCGGGCACCAGGGAAATACGGGAACAAAGGGAGATGCCGGGTGGCTTCCTTTGCTGGTGTTGAGATGCAGGGTAGTCAACTTGCACCTGTCCGCTGGTCTGGAACCTTGCCGAGCCCCCAGTCTTGGTGGCTGGGAAGGACCACCTACAGGTGCTGTGTGCGTCCTTAGGGGCTGTCGCTCTGTGGTGGCCGTAGAGGCAGTCATGACGCTGGTGATGAAAGCGTTGCCATAACAGCTGTTCTTTACCGAGCGGCTTGGGAGGTGCGGTCAGGATGCAAAGCATGGAACTTTGTGCCAAGGACAACCCAGGGGACAGGGCTTGCTTCTCCAGAGTCCAGCAGTTTGTCCAGGGTCTCCCGGAGGTAGAGTCGAGAGTCCGACTGTGTCTGCCTGCATCCGGAGGCTGAGCTCTTAGTCTCTTCTCGAGAATGGTGGCAGTTAAGGTGGCCCTGGCCCTAAGCAGATATCTCATTCACTGGAGGAGGGGGAGGTTAGTACCCAAAAGAGACAAATGTGGTGTGATTCTGGTAAAACCCTGTGCGAATTCAGGTAGCTTTCTGGGTTATGTTTTTTTTTTTTTTTTTTTTTTTTTAATTTTTTTTTAACGTTTTATTTATTTTTGAGACAGGGAGAGACAGAGCATGAACGGGGGAGGGGCAGAGACAGGGAGACACAGAATCGGAAACAGGCTCCAGGCTCCGAGCTGTCAGCCCAGAGCCCGACGCGGGGCTCGAACTCACGGACCGCGAGATCATGACCTGAGCCGAAGTCGGCTGCTCAACTGACTGAGCCACCCAGGCGCCCCTGGGTTATGTTTTTAAAAATGTTTATTTATTTATTTTGAGAGAGAGGGAGAAGGGCAGAGAGAGAGAGAGAGAGAGAGAGAGAGAGAGAATCCCAAGCAAGCTCTGCACTGTCAGCTCAGAGCCCAAGTCGGGTTTCGATCCCACAACCCTGGGATCATGACCTGAGCCAAAATCAAGAGTCAGATGCTTAACCGACTGAGCCACCCAGGCACCCCACATTTTGATTCTTAAAAATGTGCTTTTTTTAATGAAAAAAAGGGGGGTGCCTGGGTGGCTCCGTTGGTTGAGTGTCCGACTTTGGCTCAGGTCATGATCTCGCAGTTCATGACTTTGGGCCCCGTGTTGGGATCTGTGCGGACAGCTCAGAGCCTGGAGCCTGCTTCAGGTTCCGTGTCTCCCTCTCTCTGTGACCCTCGCCTGCTCACACTTGGTCTCTGTCTCTCAAAAATAAATAAAAATTTAAAAAAATTTTTTTAATGTGATTTTTTATACAGCCTTTTACAGAGATACCCAGGAAAGCCAGATAGTAGCCAGAAAAAAACAGAGCCGTGGGTAACTTAAGGACAGTGTATACGCTTAGTAGATTGTGTGTCACTAGAGGCTGTGTCCTATGACTATAAAGTCAACATGACCCACCAATCCATAGTCCCCACTCCCAACCTCTGTCCTGGTTCTTGTAACTTTCACCGCTACTGCTTAGTTTTTAGAATGGAACTGTTTTGATAAATTTAAAAAACCCTAGGTCCCTACATCGTTGCTGTGGGCCTTGTCCTGTATTTGTTAGAACGAGAGTTTTGAGTTGAACCTGCACGTAACGAGCATTTGTGAAGCGAGTTCTCTGAACCTGGAAATACCCACTTAAGAGGAATCTGAGTCTTGGTTTTTCTTTTTTTTTTTTTTTTAAGTTTATTCATTTATTTTGAGAGAGAGCATGTGTGAGAGGGACAGAGAAAGAGAGAGAGAGAGAGGGAGAGGAGAGAGAATCCCAAGCAGGCTCCACATTGTCAGTGCAGAGCCCGATGTGGGTCTCAAACTCATGAATTGTGAGATCATGACCTGAGCTGAAATCGAGTCGGATGCTTAACTGATGGAGCCTCCCAGGTGCCCCCTTGTTTTGTTTTGTTTTGTTTTCTCTCGCTTTTATATCTAAGTTCAGGGCAGAAAGGGATGCTCATGGGCATCAAGGTGGACTCCATGCTCATGGCTGTTCATTTTCCTTGGAGGAAGATACTGGGCGGGAGAGGTGGGATACAGGTGTCCTCTCATGCTTACTTGGCTGAAGCCCCCCCAGGTGGATTTTAGTGGGGGGGGGGGTTATAGACAGTTCTCTAAACCAAAGTGTAGCAGAATCAACGGGACGCTTCTTAAGACTCCAATTGTCCCATCCTGGGCATTTCTGACTTAGTGGGACTGGGGAGGGGGCCTGAAGATGTGCATTCGTAGCAAGTTGCCAAGTGAAATTGACTCTGTGGGCCCAGGGGCCGTACTTGACCACAGTTCCTTTAGCCGCACATCTGAATGCCTTTCCCGCAAGGGTACAGGTTCTCTTAACTTTGCCATCTGACTGCCCAGGGAGGGCTTGAAAACAGCAAGTGTATGTGTTTGATTTGACACCTCCCCTCTCGTAATTACTGTTTTTCTCTTGCTCCCCCTAGGATTCTTATGCTCGCTATTTAAAATCTCCAATCTATAAGGAAATGCTGGCCAAAGCTATTGAACCTCAGGAAACCACCAAGAGAAGGCAAGTGGGATGGACTGTAATTGCTGGTTTGCCTGCTGTTTTGTTTACAGAGAAGTGAGGGTCTTTTTCAGCCAAATGGTCATGAATGAGATGCTTGCTTGATGAAAATATTGGGAACTGGGAAGGATTTCGTAGGGGTATGATTGCCTCATTGGCTTCATAATGCCCTGAATTAACCCCGGCAAGATTTCCTTAGTAATTACTGCCCCTAAGTTTTGTTTCCCTTACTCTGGTTTGGAAAAGTTGTGATTATCAGACCGATAATTACCCTATGGCAAATGGAAGCATCTCATTGGTTTTTTAATTTGCTACCCTTCTTGGGGCACCTGGGTGGCTCAGTCGGTTAAGCGTCCGATTTCGGCTTGGGTCATGATCTCACGGTTTGTGGGTTCGAGTCCCGAGTCAGGCTCTGTGCTGATGGCTCAGAGCCTGGAGCCTGCTTCGGATTCTGTGTCTCCCTTGCTCTCTGCCCCTCCCCTGCTCGTGTTCTGTCTCCCTCTCAAAAAGAAATAAACATTAAAAAATTTAAAATTTAAAATTTTTTTAAAAAGTTGCTATACTTCTTCACCTTGAAACTGATTTGTGGGAATTAAATTAGCTACATCCTTGTATCCTAGGAATGTCCTAAGACCTTAGAGAGCACAGCAGACTATGCCTCAAGAAAAATGGTGGACTGATGTGGAAAAACGACAGTGACATTCTAAGTGTTCTTGTTGTTCTAAGAGTTCTAAGTGTTCTTGTTGACTCCAGGGACTGCCTGTCAGCAAGTCCCCCATTAACTGGTTCCTGCTCACTTCCTCCTTGGAGATGTGGATCATCCCAACTGGCAGAACCCTTGGGCAAAGGATGCAGTGTTCTGAAGGGCAGTTTGAACCCTTTTTCTGGAGGGGTAAAAGAACACTCTATAGGGAGGGACTGAAGATTCAAAAGAGTAACCAAATGACAGCATGAACAAAGTTGTGGGACTTTGGTGGGGGTTTTCTCAGTGACGGCACGTGGTCTGTTCATCCCTCTCCCCCCCCCGCCCCCCCCCCGCCCCCGCACCCCCCATGGTTAGTAAATGTTCCCCTGTTTGCAGGCTCAGCCCATGCTGGGCTCTTTTCCAGCGTCTCCAGTCAATTCAAAAGAGGGGTGGTTGGACGGGAGCCTTTATCAAAGGAGCTTAAAAAAAAAAAACCCAACTTAGTTTCATTCTTGAGGATAATGGCCCTGTTATAAAAAGGAGAGAAAAGAGGGCTTTGTGGTGCTATTCTTCTAGGTTTGCCCGGTAAGGAAGGGAGTTCAGTGTCCCTGGGGGCTTGAAAGCTTCTCCTTTAAGTCACAAGAAAGGAGCGTAATGGCTCCAGAAGTTCTGCCAGAGAGTAGTGGGGAAGGAAAGGAAGTCTTGTGTATCTCTCTCCAGATGTTTTATAAGTAGGCAGCAGACCTGAGAAATCAACTGGCATCTTTTCTGGAGCATCCAGGGGGCCCTGAGGCCCCCGGTGCAGTGCTTATCTTGCCGTGGGGAATGGTGGTCTGGTAATGGCCCTGTGAGTGAGGACACACGGGTGATGCTTTTGTAATGAGGGAAGCCCGGCCTGTCAGTGTGTGCGGGTTGCAGGGCGTGTGAGTTCGTCCCAGGGCTCGTGAGTGTCAGCCAATGTGTGAAACTTAATTTCTCTAGAATCCGTTAAATCGAGCTCCAAACTCCCCCTGGGCTGGGCTGGTGGGCGACCCAAGTTCAACCATGACTCACTGGTAAGGGAGCCGTCTTCTTCCCTCGCGTGGACGCCAGAGTTCTCCGGGCTTTTGTAGTCCAGAGGTTTGGGGAGGTCCTAGGTTTGAAGTCTACCATTGCTGCTGAAGTGCTTGTTTTCCAGGCATGGGGGTGGTTCAGCTGCTCGCCACTGCCTGCATCTGTCAGACGCCTGGAGCTTTGTCCTGGTCCCCAAGGCCATGGGAGACAGACTTGGGTCCCAAGAACCCATGTTTGACTTCTGGAGAGGTTCTGACTCACGTGGTGCATGCACAAAGTACCACCAGCCCAGCAACCCTCTCCAGGCCTCCCCCCGCGTTCTCTGCTGGTCTAGCCTGGCCCCCTTGGAGAGCCGGGCTCTTTCCCTCCTTCCCAGAGCCTTGGCTTTTTGAAAACAAATGCTCCCTCCACCCCCCCTCCCCCCAAGGCAAGAACCATTGGTCTTCCAGTATCAAACTCTCCTTGCCCCCTTCTTTCAGAGAGAGCCCATGGGAAGTTGACACATTGATTTCTAAACATTGTAGAAGGTATGTCGTCACCACGACAGGCAGTGTTCCATGCGCCTAGCCTAGAATCCGATGGCGGCTGGTCCTCACTCTGGTCCATCCTCCAAAGGGGGAGAAAGAGCTCAGGTCGAACACGCCTCTGAGGGCGCCCCCTTGGCGCTCACGAGGAGAATGAGGGAATGAGCCCAGATTCGGGTCCTGCAGCCCCGTCTCCCACCAGGTGCCACAGTGGCACAGCTGGGCGAGCTGTGTGGCTTTCCACCAACCACGGCCTTGTCCTTCCTTCCAGCTCCGGTCTCCCATTTATGCGACGCCACCTGCGTTCCAGCCCGAGCCCCGTCATCCTGAGGCAGCTGGAAGAAGAAGCCAAGGCTCGAGAAGCAGCCAATACGGTGGACATCACCCAGGTCATGAGCAAGCTGGACCGTAGGAGCCAACTCAAAAGAGAGCTGCCTCCTAAATAGATCTAGAATCCTTGGGGGCGGGGGCGTACGTGCAGGAGAGGCATGCAAAGAAAGGCAGAGTCAGAGTCTAGAGAATTCTATGCCCCGTTGCGGGGGGGGGGGGGCGCAGCGGGGTCGCCAGGTGCGTGCCATAGCCCCCTGACCTCCTTCGGGGTGGACTTCACAATGTCACCGCAACTAGAGCTCCAGTTCGTGGGGGGGCAGGGGCAGCAGTGGGGGGCGGGGAGGTCACTTGACTCAGGTGCTGTGTGACTTACTTAGCGCTTACTTAGTAAGTACGAACTTGGCACTTACCCTCTTACCGAGGGGGTTCTTGGAGTGGGAAGCCCAAAGAAAACAGGCTGTTTTGTGTAACACCGTTTGCTTTGGAAAATGAACGGGAAGACCGCCTCGTCCCCCAAGACATAGTTCTTTCAGGTACATTCGTTTCAAATAGCTTAATGGAGCTCCTCACCCTACCTCTCCGATTCAGACTCCGCTTCTAAAGCAGTCTGAGATGCCTCTGAGGCACTAGATGCAGGGTCCCCCCTAGATGCACTTCCCCTGGGCTTCTCTGTTACACCTTCTGGAAGGGTCCTGCTGAGACATTCCTGTTGAGCTTGTTCTTAGTCACGGTTGATGAGGGCTGGTGAGCTCCCTCCTTCCCTGTTGTCTCCCCACCGCCTGACACCCGCTGGGGGAATTAGTATGAAGGGCTAATTAGACTAATTAGACGAAGGACTCAGTCGGAAGCCTCCCAGGCAGTCAAGGTGAAATGGCCTTATGACGAAGGCCGTATCGTTTTGGATAAAGGAAAGGTGATGATGACTTCATTCGTGGGAAGAGGGGTGGTAGACGGCTGGACATTTCCAAGACGAGTTAGGGTCAAAGATAATACTCTTTGGGATATTTTCTTTTATTTTTTTGTGGCGGGACAGGGGAGAGGGAGAGAGAGAATCCTAAGTAGGCTCAACATCTGGCTCAGAGCCTGATGTAGGGCTTGGTCTCAAGACTGTGAGATCGTGACCTGAGCCGAAATCAAGAACTGGGTGCTTAACCGAATGAGCCACCCAGGCGCCCCTCCTTTGGATATTTTCTCGATGTTCGTGCTTCTCTCCTCTGTAGCCGTAGGCTAGGCCAGCCCTGTGGTCAGGGAGCAGGGAGAGGACAGTTCCCACTCTGACCTTGGGAGGCCTACAAGGTAATTCTGGAAGCTAGCCTTACCTCATACACCTGCGTGGGAACGCAAAGGCGACAGAGCAAGTCTGCGAGCAAGGGACCGACGTTACGCAGACTCCTTCAACACGTTTACTGAGTACCTACTACGTGCCAGGCAGTGGTGAATACCACGGCCTGGCCTCTGTCTCAGGAAGTTCATAGTCTAGGACTGACCAAAAATAACGAAGCCAATGGTATCGGCAGCCGTTGCCACGTGACAAACAAGATTAGAGCGTCACACGATAATCAGTGTTTATTGCTCCTGGGTATAGGGTCGTCTGTGTGGCTCTGTTGATCTTGGTGGAGCTCACTCCCATGCCTGGGGCCTTGACCTGTGGTGGCCTAAGCTGGGACGAGTGGAACGATTCTTCTCTGCTTCTCGTGCCTCTTGTCCTCCAACAGCCTGGCCGCGGCATGATCTGTGGTGATGGCGGGTTGCAAGGGAGTAAGTGGAAACACGTCAGAGTCTTGAGGTGTAGGCTTAGACCTGGTTTTCCACCTCATTTCCTTGGCCAAATCAAGTTACCAAGCCAGCCTAGAATCAAGGGATGAGGAAATAAATTCTAGCTCTTTAGCGAGAGAAATGTTAAAGTCTTACCGCCACAGACGTGGAGACAGGGAGGGACGAATTGGAGCCGTCACTGCGACCAACAGCCCACACATATGATAAAACCTGTAGGAGTGTTACAAAGGATGCGGATATGGTGCCCTGAGAGGGGAGAAGGGAGATGTGTGCACTAAGGAGGCCTCTTCAAGGCGGTCACGGAGAAGCAGAGGTGGAGCGAAAGCGGCCACACAAAGAATGTGGGCAGGCAGGGAGAACTTTCCAGGCCGACGGGACTGCATGCATGAAGGCCCATTGGGGAAAGTGCCTCGGGGTGAACTGTAAGGCCAGGTGGATGGAGCCTGGTGGGCGTGGGGCATATGGTGCAACACAAGGTTAGAGAGGTGGGCGAGGCCAGGTCACTGGGGACCTTTTAGGCCATTGTAAGGAGTCTACAGCTCTTGGTTTCATGTCAGTGAATTGATTCCATTACTCTCTCCATTTTCCCTAGTCGTAGACTAGTTTAAACTCCGAAAGAACAAGCTGAGGTGTGCTTTTGGTCATCTCTCTTTTGGAGAATGTTGGAAGTTTTCCGATGCAGGGAGGGCATCCCAAGAAGGAATTTCAGGTGATGGCCGTGGTAAATGGAATGACACAGGACAGGGGCTGCGTTTGCCCAGGATCACTCTGAAACCTGATGGGTTCTGCAGAAACGTGTCTTACCTGAGTGGATGAATGAAAGGAGGAAGGAAGGGAGGGAAAGAGCCCTGGATTTGGAGAAGGCCTCTTGGTCTCTGGTTCTGCCACCAGCCATGTGGTCTTGAACAAGTCACTTATGATCTCTGCTTCCTTATTTGTGAAGTGAGGGGTTAGGGCCAGAGCCACGCTTCTTGAAACAGACTCTGTGAGTTCCAGGAGGGTACCCCGCCTGGGGCCTCAGTTTTGCTTGAAGATTTGGAATGGGAGGACACTTAGGTAATTTTAGATATTTTTTTTGCATTAAAAGCATCATGAATATAGTATGAATTAGAATGCAAAACGTACATGAATTTTTTAAGATAAAAATTGAGACATCAAAGACGTTTCATGCTTGGCTGTGGCAGGTTTAGGCTTTACCCTCAGACTCCTGGGAGAGGATGTTTACCCGGCTCTCCTGCTGTTTGTCCTACTTTCCTGGGAAAGTTTGAGAAGCACAAAACCAGAGAGATGCGCCGTCCCTCCTGGTTACCCCCTGTGAGCTGGGACCACATACCCGTCTCAATGGCGGTGAGGATGGCAGGGCGTCCAACACATCAGGAGTTCCGCAGGCTACAAAGTGTATCGTGTTTGTGACTCAGCCGTCCACCTCCCACAAGTGAGATGTCTCCCACCCTCCGGCAGGCTCCCAGGGGCTCCGTATCAGGCACAGAGTAGATACACCACACGTATTAATGGAAGCCTTCTCAACGTCAGACCCCGCAATCTAATGAGAGGCACAGGGATGTAAACAGGGCCAGTTATCACTCTTTAACGGATAAATGCATAAATAAGGAAGCCGGAGAAATGCATCTGAAGGAGGGTAGGAGATAAATGGCTTCGCTCCTGGATAGCAGCAGCCACGTTCCACACGTTTCTAAACACCTTTTCTGTGTAAGAACCGGTGATGGCTGCTGGGACAGGTACAGAAACGGGCAAGAGGTTCTCTGCCCTCCAGGGGCTGGCATCGATGCCTAGATGCAAATGGCTGCAACGTGAGACGGAACGGGATCGAGGCTGAGTGTGGCACACCAGAAGAGCACAGAGATGGGAGAGGATTGTCTGGCCTGGAGGCCTGGGGGGGAATCCACCAGGAGAGTCTCGTGTTTGGTAGTAAAGGAGCCCAGGTCCCTGTCCAGTTTTGAGGTTTTGTAAGAGTGTCGGCCGCTGGGCCCCAGCAGGTGACAGCTGTTCCTGGGGGCTTTGTTTCTGTGTGTCAAACATAACAGTGGCCCCCGCAGGGTCTGTCTCGATCTCAGATAGCATCAAAAATAGTATTTATTTGGACAGTATTATCGATATATTTAAATGATTGTGATAGTTTCTGTTTTCTGTGTACTTAGGCACCCTCCTGATTCCTCAATGCCATGCTTTAAACAGCTTGAGTTTCTCCACCTATGGTGGTGCATCTCTTATGCTAGAATATAAATCATGCTGTAAAGCGCCAGGATTTCCTTGGTAGAATTTCGTCTTCAAGCTTGGCTTTTAGAGAAAGGACTGCTCTTCTTGTGAGGGTTGTGGTAATACGAGGGCTAGGGACAAGAAAATACAAGAAGAGTACGTAAGGTAATGCCTGGCATATAATAAACGCTCAATAGATGCCAGCTGCTGTTACCTTGGTCACAACCATCGTCACTGTCGCCATCACCACCATTTATCACCAACACCGTCACTGTCGTCATCTGCATCATCACCACCATCCTTAGTCGCGTACGGTCTTCCTTGCACCTGTCGGTGTTCATCCAGTACGGTGATCCATTATTCTTTACTATTCCGGGCATTCCCTCGGGTGCATTTTTAGCTTTGTTGACTTAAACCATCTTATTTCTCTGCTCTCTGAGAGTCTTGCAGTGTGGGCCGCCCAGCTCTCTGGGGACCATCAGGATATATTTGAAGGGAGGAGGGTGGGCCATTGATGTCATGCGCTCTATGAGTCCAAATTTTGTGGCTAAAGCAAGGGTCCGTTCAAGATGGTAAGGCTGTGCCACACACGAGATGGCGGGTAGGAGAAATGATGTGTCCACCCTTGTGGATTTGTTTCCACGGAGCCAACTTTGCTTATTTGCTTTTGGAGGCAGTGGGCGAGGGGAAAGCAAGGAGGGACCGGAGAGGGTGCTGTGCACACTGCATGCTGAACCTGAATGTGGCTTAGGAAGCAGGAGTTCAGGGGGCCACAAGGACTCCTTCAGATTCTCAGCCAGTTTCTAGACAGAAGACGAATCGCACCTCTTTGCACTTATCTGCCTTGCCTGCCATTAAAAAGCCTACGATTGTGACGTCATGTCAATGTATCCACTCCATTCCACGCTCTTTCCCCATGTCACTCCCTTGCCTAATAAAACAGAGCTCTCAGAGCTTCACCGTGTCTCCGTGTGTCACATTTCTTTGCCACGTGCCTTGCATGCCGCTGCTTTGCTGTGTCACACCAGGGGTGGGCGTGGCGTGGGCTGGAGGGGCCAGGTCTCTGTGGGAGGGGCCGGAGTCCTGGTGGGAAGGGGGTAAAAAAGGCCTTCCTGCTTTGGGTGTCCGGGGCCGATGGGGTCAATGGCTATTTTCCCAGAAGAAAGGACCTTCTCAGGCCAGGTGAGTAGAGCAGGACAGTGGCCACTCCTCACCTGTCTTGTCATTCATCCTGGAAAAGAAAGTGATGGGGGAGAAGAGGGGGGTGGGGAGGAGGGCACAGAATTAAGGAGGGCAGTAAATGGGAGTGGCCTGTCCTGTCATAAGCTGTGCGATCTTGGTCAAGTTGTCATCTCCACGAGGCTCAGTTTCCTAATCTGTAAAGTGGGGATTATAATGACTTTATCAGATTCTGAGGAAGTGGGATTCAAGAGAATGAACCGGAGGTAGGGTGTCCTCAGTCAGTTTATTCTCTCACCAAAGCCTATTGCCTAGTTTTGGTGTCTCAGCCCGCTCTCCAGGACCCCAGGTCCCATCTGAACCCCACAGGCAACGGGATGGCCTTATGGATCAGTAGACAAAGCAGGGGGCTTTGGGGTTTCACGCTCCTCGGATGGGATTCTCATTCTGTGTTAGTTATCTACTGCTGTGCAATGAAACAGCGCACACACAGCTGTTTGTTAGCGCACCGATGGCCAGGTGAGGCTGGGCCGGGCCCCCTGCTCACGGTCTCACACCCAAGGTCACACCAGGCTGTCGTGTTCCTATCTGGAGGCTCTTACGAAGAACCTGCTCCCAATCTCTTCGAGGTTGTTGTGGAGACTCAGTTTGTCACTGTAGGACTCAAGGCCCCAGCGTTTTTGTTGGCCGTTAAGCTGATGGCTGCACCCAGCTCCTAGAAGCTGCCCTATCCCTCGTCCTGTGTCCCCTCTGTCCCACCTTCAAAGCCAATCCTGGAGAATTTCCCCTTTGTTGAATCCCTGTCGTGCTTCCAACCTTGTCTGACGTCTGTCCCTGGTCTGTGACTCAGATCTGAAGGGTTCGTGTGATGAGGTCAGGCTCACCCAGATAATCCTTTGTTGAGGTCACCTATGCCATATCACGTCACCTGAGTACGGAGTGGCTGTCGTGTGCCATTTGTGGTTCATACCCACACTGGAAGACGGGGGCAGGAATGTTAGTGGCCACCTTCGTGTTGTACATATCACTGTCCCTATTGGCTGTGAGAGCCTTGGGATGGCAATGAGCCCGTCTAGACCTCAATTTTCTGGATACTAGATAATATGCTAGATTACCTACCATATAGCAGATGCTTAAGAAGTTACAGGGCCAGACCCTTTCACCTAACCGTTGTCTCCCAAACCCTTAATGAGGGCCCAGCTTTCTCCTTTATTGCTCTTCTGGTCAGCAGACTGTGTCCTAAGTGGAGACCCCTTGCCCTATAGAAGGACGGTGTTAGAAGCATGGCGTGGGGCTCCTCAAACTGGACATAACAAAACCGTGACCTCGGGTGTTTGTTAGAAGATGCTTTCCCTGGGTTGCGTCCCCCCGAGATTCTCCTTCAGTGGGTCTGGGTGGGGTTGGGATCCGCACTTGCAACATCACCCTGGGTGATCCCGGGGTGCGCTGATGGGCAGGCCATCCTGAGACGGCCAGCTAGCTGCTACACGTGCAGACTCGGCCGTCCACGGGCCCGGCTTCAAAGCCCGCCCTGTCCCCGGTGGCCTGTCCTTGGGGCTCGGTTTTCGAAGCATTAGTTTCCTCGTCTGTAAAATGGGCATAGTAAGAGCTGGTGGCCTTACTGAGCGGCTTTGGGAAGTGAGTGCGATGATCCACAAAACGTGCTCAGCCTCGACCCTCACGTTTCCTGAGTTCTCGCTGTGTGTTAACGCCAGGAGTTTTGATTTCGTATGTTAACCCTGGGGCCCCAGGTCCGGGCCTTGGCTCTGGTTTGTGGGCCTGTGGAGGCCTGAGCAGAGGCACAGTACCAGTGGCTCTCAGCTGCTGTTTCAGAATGGAATCGAACTTGAACTTCAGGGAGCTGGTGGGGGAGAATGGAGGCTGTCCCCCACGGCAAAGACTTCTGTGGCCTCCTGGCCTTTCTTTTCCTCTAAAAGCTGTCCTTGGATGTGCCTGCCCCTTTCTCTTCTGGCTGGGACCAGCACACTCAGGGGACCTGGAAACCAGGCCATACCCCATAGAAGCCAGCAGCCTCCAGCTCAGCGCCCGGAGCTGCCCTCCCTCGGCCCCGGGGCAGTGCCCAGGCCCCCGGGGCAGGCAGGTTTCTCTAAGCTGGGCGTCGTGTGGCTGTGCCGGTTTCAAAGAGGGTTTGTTCTTCACTGAAGTCCTTTCCAGTTCTCTCTCGGAGACAGTGATGGCCCAGCTGTCCCAGAGGGTCCCCCTTCCCCGCCAGGACTGGGCTTTGACACGGTGAGAGGCCACAGCAGGCCTTTAGGACGGGGCATGACGAACGGGGCCGATGGGCCCTCGGACGCCCATCTGTGGAGGGAAGAGCGGTGACAACAGAGGGGTGACAGCAGAGAGCCTCCCTGAAAATTCCAACTTTAACTTTGTCAGCTCAGACCAAGCTCTCCTGGGCTTCTTTGCTGAAAACCTGCTGGTCCAGCACTCCTGCCCCTCCCCGCTCCCGCTCCTTGACTCTGGGGCCACGGGAGCCCAGGGAGGTCGGGATGCTCCCCTTCTCCAGCGATGAGCCCACGACGCCCACTCTGCCTCCCCTCCCGGCCACCCTGTTCTGCCGCGGGAGGCATGGCCAGTGCGGGGGCTTGGCGACCCCCAAGGCGTGGCCAGTTGGACACGGGGTCGGGGCTCAGGACGAGGTGGGGTGGTCTCAAGCCTGGAGGAGTGAGCAGGGTCCGGGCTGGGGCTTCTTGTGTCACCTCCACTGCTCTGTTAAAAGTGTCCTCGGGCTGGGAACTAAGGACAGAGAAAGGATGCATGGCATCTGGCGGGTCCTAAGCATTGTTTGCTGGGGGGCAGTTGGAAAGCCAGCCTGGCCTCACCCCAGCATCCCAGGCCCGGCAAAGGTCAGCCTGGATGCAAATGTCCAGCTCCAGGCACCGTGGCCAGGGCTCGGGGACCGGCGGGCCCCTTGACGGGAGGCCCGTGTGTGGCTGGGCCGTCATCACAGGGGGCTCCGGGCCCCTTTCCCAGCTCCCCTGTGGGTCTGCCACACCAGGCCGTGCTCCGGGCGCTGGAGGGGGCTAAGTCAGCAGAGGGCTGTGTCCCTGAGCCCCCATGACTCACCCTGAACTCTCTCTTTCCTTGTCTGCAGCCGGGCCAGCACACCGCTCCCAGCCCCCACCTGGCCGTGTACACAGGGACCTGCGTGCCCCCGTCTCCTTCGGGTCCCTTCTCCCCCTCCTGCCGCTCCCCCAGGATGCCTTTCCCCTCGCCGGGCCGCTTCATCCGGAGGCCCAGCAGCACCATCTGCCCCACGCCTATGAGGGTGGCCTCGGAGAGCTCCGAGCAGACGGGGGCAGCTGGTGCCTCCGGGGCCTGCCCGGGGCCCTCCGACACTGCGGGGGGTGAGGCCTCGGCTGAACACCCCTGGGTCCGGCCCAAGGCCCGCGTGGCTCTGTCCTTCAGCAGGTTTCTGAGACGGGGCTGTTCGGCTTCCCCGGTCTTTGCCAGGCTCTCGCCCAAATGCCCGCCCGTGTCCCACGGGAAGGTGCAGCCCCTGGGGGACGTGGGCCAGCAGGTGTCACGGCTGAAATCCAGGAGAGTAGCAAAGTAAGAACCGGAAGGGATTGTGCTGTGTGTGAGTGCAGGGGCACATTTGTCCCTGTGCGAGCATACGTGTTTGCACATTTGCCTGCATGTGAGCATGCGCGTGTGCATATGTCTCTGCATGAGTGCGCGTGCACGCATGTCTGTGTGTGTGTGTGCAAACGTGTCTATGTGTGCGTGTATGTCTGTGCTGGGTACCGAGGCCATGGGCTTGAGCACGGTCTAGAACTGGGGGTGGGGGGGTGAGTAATGAGGATTCTGGGTTAGCAGACACGACAAGAGGGCTGTTTGGCCGCTGGATAGTTTCCAGAAACTCAGCGTTGCCCTCGCCTGCCTCCTGAGAAAGAAAAGGAACGGGAGTCTTTCTTTTCCACCTTTTCCCCCTTCTGTGCTCCACCCAGCCTGCCCCATCCCCAGAACGTCAGTCTAATGAATCCGTTGCACTTTTTTTTTTAAAGTTATATACTTTGAGAGAAACAGAGAGAGAGGAGAGGGAGTAAGCAGGGGAGGGGCAGAGAGAGTCCCAGGCAGGCTCCACGCTGCCAGCTGGGAGCCCACGCGGGGCTCGAACCCACGAACCGTGAGACGGTGACTTGAGCCGAAACCGAGTCAGATGCTTAACCGACCGAGCCACCCAGGCGCCCCAGATCCATTGCACTTTTAAAGGGCAGGAAGGGTCAGTGGCAGCGGTGGGAACCAGAGGTGGTGGGGGCCGGAGCCTCCCGCCTTCAGTGCCCTCGCCTCGCCTCCCCCCTCCCGCATACACCTGCAGGCTCTCAGAGGGGCCTGCGGGGATTCCTGCTTCTACAGGTGTTTCTGTGAAAATGACCGTGCCCAGTCTCCCCCGAGAGGTGGCCCCTCTCAGCTCCATTTTGGGTGTAAGCCTGAGTTCTGAGAACCCCAAGCGCCCGGAGGCAGGTCACCGGGGGCAGCACAAAGGCTCCGAGGGGGTGCACGCCAACTGCTGGACCAACGGCAGAAAGAAAAGTTGTAGACGGTGCAAAACTGAGAATCAGCCCCCCGCCTCTATTGGGTTTTGGGGAGACAGTCAGGGGTATCCCTGCACCAACCAACACGCTCCTGTTGGTTGCTCCATCCATAACAATTCGAGCCCCTCCAACATGAAAATAAAGCATCTTTTGAATGAGCCTGAGTCCAGCAGAGAAACAGGAGTCCCCTTCTACCCCCAGTGAAAGAGATCCGCAGAGCCGGTTGAGGCACACGAAGCTTTTGGCAGGCACACCTGGGTGTCACTCTCCTCCGGGGACGTCAGGGTGAGCTGAGGATTTGGTGTCCCTTCTGTCCCTATGCACTTGCCTGTCTTTTGTGCCTGAAGCTTTTTCCAGATCAAAATGGACGTGCCTACGCAGAGTGGGACCTGCCTGATGGACTCGGAGGACACCGGGACAGGAGAGTCGGGTGACCGGGCCGAGGAGAAGGAGGTCATCTGTCCCTGGGAGAGCGTGGCCGAGGGGAAAGCTAGCTGAGCCGGGGGCGCTGGACCAAGAAGACGCTCCCAGCAGACCCTGCCAGATGGGGCCACGGGCTCTCGAACCCAAGTGCATTTCGATCACATTTGGGGCCTGGAGAGAGAAGACGGGATGGATTGTGGGGAAGCGTGCACTGGCTGGGGTCCCAATGGCCGATTCCCACCCTCCCTCCTGACCTTCCCTTCCTTGGGCAGAAGAAAGGCATGTGGACCAGAGGACTTTACTTGCTGCCTTAAAACCGATAAGAGGTTAACTTGTGAGAGTCTCTTGGCCTGGGATGTTAGTGTGCGTCTGGTTTTATTAGCTATGAGCTACTGTTTATCAGTTTATGGGTTCAATTCATCTCTCCTTTGGTTTTAGAGACAAAGGGACACTGAGTCGCTTTTAAGAACTCCCTCCCTGGCTACATTGGTTTGTGCATGTTACTTCTATCAACGGAGCTCCCCAGAGCGCGGCATCGTGCACGAAGGGGGTGTCGGGGAAAGGCATCTTTCTAGAATGAGCAGGTGTGTTGTTCGCATCCACCAAGAAGTAGAAACAAGATGGGATTAGCTGGGCAGGGGGTTTATTGGGGGAAACACCTGGGAAGGATAAAGAGAGCGATCTGGAGAAGGAGGTAGGGGCCTTCAGACCAAGTGCCTGGCTGGCCTCTGGGGAAGGAAGGGCAGGTTTGGAGAGTCTCATATGGCAGTGTAGTTCCAAGTGAGTTTTGGCCTTGCCATTGGGGTGTCCTTGACGCGGAGTGACTAGGTCTGGCAAGAACGGTTCTGCCTTCTCACCTCCACCATGCAAGGTCATTGGCTGGGAGCGCCTGAGGGGGAAGCCCGGCCCCAGCACGGACACGCTGCTGGCCATCGGTCCATCCACTCCCTGCAGCAGGGGCTCTGAGCACGCACGTTCATGTCTGCGGCATGCAACCCGGTAGGCGCTTCTGGAGGCTTAGGCCTCGGTGCACCCCCACCTCTTCTCATAGTCATTTACTCAACTGGTATGTGTTGAGCCCTTGCTTTGTGCCAGGCACTGTGCTAGGCCCCGGGGATGCAGTGGTGGGTGAGCCTCCTTGCCTCCTTGAATTCATCTAGAGCCGTGGCTCTCAACCCGGGACAACTTTGCCCCTGGGGGACACTGAGCAGCGTCTCAAAACATTTTTGGGGTGTCAGGACTAGTGCGGGGAATGCTGCTGGCCTCTAAGCGGGTGGAGGGCAGGCAGTGACACCAAACATTCTGCAAACGGGATAGTCCTCTACCCCTCCACAACGAAAGATTCTCTTGTCCAAATCAACAAGTGCCACTGTTGGGAAATCTCCGAAGAGAGGGTGCAGGTGATTCCCTGGGCTGCTGGACACGGGCCTCTTGTCATTGGTTTCTGCCCCCAAGCCCTGAGCTGTTGCCTGAGAGTGTTCTGCTGGGATTATAATTGGATTCGGGGGTGGGTCGATATTAAGGACTACATCGTCAAAAACGCTTCTTCGAAGTTGCATGGCAAGTTCTCACGGGAAAAAGATTTTTCGAGTGGGTTGCCAGACCATTCATTATCCCCCTCCCCCGAATTCTCAGCTTCATCACATTCTGATTAGTAGAGAAGAGCCCCTCACTTTCTTTTAACGTGGGACAATTTACCTTATTCAGTCCATAAATAAGCCCCCCGGGGGCTACTGAGTCATCTGTCTTGACGCTTCTAGAAATGAACGGTGGCTAGGGGCACGGCCAAAACCTGGACTTGCTGACCACGCAAGGAAGCGCAGATGATTTAATTCTGAAAGAGCGTGTCATTTTACATTCTGTGGGATCCACTCCTTTGGGCTCACAAGAGTTACTCATGTGGGGATGAGGAAACTTTTCTCCTAGAGAGCACACAACGCGGGCTGGCTCTGTCTTGGAAGGCGAGTGGGTCAATGAACTTGATGTCTTTATTTGCGAAGCTGGTCTAAAACGAGATTACAGGCACAACCCATACCTTTAATGTACCAGCAACCATTGTGCCTAGACTGTAAACTGGGGTTATGGGGCTCCACTCCGAAGCCCCCAGGGTCCTCGACCAAGACCGTATGGACCTTCAGCATCAACTATCCAAGGCTGCGGGATTCCCTGATGGGATTAGGTGAGGTCCCGGCTAAAGTGCTGTAACAAAGAGACCCCAGGAGGAAGGAAGTGGTTCAAACATGAAGGAGTTTGACTCTGCCATGTAATTGCCCAAAGGCAGGAGGCATTTCATGGTGACTGGATTCCGGGGAAGAGAGGAAATCCAGGGGCCAATGTAAATATTTTTAACCTTGTTGCCTCACCCATCCCCTAGTGATTGGCATGATTATTCTCCACCTTGTCTGGACCGAAACTATTACCCAGTCTTGGTGGAGGGAGTGGAAAGTATAGTAGAAAAGGGGAGAATGTGGGAGGTGGGGCAAGAGGAGCTGGGAGTGGCTGATCAGTTTGTATTTGGCCAAACGTTTGGTCAATATCTGTAAAATGCATCTCTGCTCTATTCTATGGTTGGGTGGCTTTTCCTTCATTGAGAATGCAAACCTCCTAGGCGCCCAACACCAGGTGCAGTAGAGTAAAACCACGGTGTGCGAGATAATTCGTTCTGGAAACATGCTTGTCATCCAAAGTACTTGGATATCAAAGCGAATTTCCCCGTGAGAAATAATGGACACTCAGATGATTCGTTCCACAGCCCCAAAATATTCATATGCAAATGACTACAGCACTGTCATATAATGCAAAATAATAAAGAAAATACAAAATATAAATAAACAAATTAACTTGCACTTGCCTTTGAAAACCTTCGTGGCTGGTGTGAGGGAGACAAGAGAGAGGAGGGTTATTGTGCAGGACGACTTTCACTGTCACTAATGGAATCACTGCTCTCTATTGGCTCCATGGAATCTTCTTCTGAACGGGGACCATTGCATACACTGGCACGGATGTTGACCAGACTACAGTATTAAGAAACTCTTGTCCTATACTGTATTTTTAAAAAATTTTTTTAACGTTTATTTATTTTTGAGACAGAGAGAGACAGAGCATGAACGGGGGAGGGTGAGAAAGAGGGAGACACAGAATCTGAAACAGGCTCCAGGCTCTGAGCTGTCAGCACACAGCCCGACGCGGGGCTCGAACTCACGGACTGCGAGATCATGACCTGAGCCGAAGTCGGCCACTCAACCAACTGAGCCACCCAGGCGCCCCTGTCCTATACTGTATTTAAGGTAACTGGCAATCAGGCAGCAGAGGAAAGGGTCTTTATCTGCAGGCAGCCTGACCTAGGATGAACCAAAGAATTCCTCAGCTTACTCTTGTCCGGAAAAGCAGAGGACTGTCCATAGGTGCTGTGAAGTGACAAAAAATACACCAGTGCCAGTCGTGGGCACCTTCCAACGTCCTGAAAAACGACTGATTTCTGCCAAACACCACGGCCTGAGACCGAGCATCCAAGCATGGGAGACGATCACCCACAATCCCTCAGTGAGTGAGAGAGAGAGAGAGAGAGAGAACCACTGGCTCAGTTGTGATCACGTGACGTTCGGCTACTTGTATTGCAAGACCTCACTCGTTGATCGAGTTAAAACTTATTAGAAATGTTTGCTCATCTTGCAGGACACTCACAGAACAAGTTACTTGCAATCCAAGGTTTTATTGAATTAAGAGTGAAGCTGAGTCTCTCAGGGACCTCTGTTATTGTTCAGAAGCAAGTGGGGGGAAGTCAGATCTCTGGGTCACTGGTGGACACGGGACTATGGGATACGTGAGTCCTGCCCCAGCCCTGTCCAGCATGGGACGGCTCCTTGATTCCTTCACCTGTGAGCTGGCAGCTGATAATTGGACCTCTGCCATAGGGTTATTTGAAGATATGTATGTAAAATGCACATACAAATGTCTGCCTGTGCAGAACTTTGTAGGGTGCAAGAAGGAAACATCTTTATCCATCACCCCCTCCCCATCCACTTCTCCCTGTAAACCCCCACTGTGAGTTATTTTTGTTTTCCAGCCCTGGATGAAAGCTCTGGCGAGTCCCATAACTTCTCTGGTCCCTTTCAGATAATAAATTCTCCCAGCACGATCAGAGACAAGGGCCATCTCAATTTAGCTCTGTCCGCACGCCATTCAGACTCTTGTGTGCTGAGCAAAACTCAGAAGTTCATCCAAAGGCAAAACTTCTCTCCTCCAGTTTGAGCTGAGCCGGGTTGGGGAAAGGGGTCAACTCCTTCTCTCTTGCCTTCCTTGCTTTGCTTTTCTTCTTCTCCACCCAACGTGTAGCCTGTGGCTCCCGGAGGCGTGGGCCGGAGAGCCAGGAAGTTCTTAGTTGACTCACACAAAAACCACCGGTCATGGTGCATGCTGGGATTCCCCCATTGGCTCTCACTCAGGTGGGGTTTTCCTAGATTCTTGGGCCCTTCTGGCCTCAGCCTCCTTGGTCAGAAGGAACCCTGAGTGTCCTCCAGCCGGCTGCACGAGGAACTCATCCCACGGCCCACATCTCAGCTGTGGTCACGTCCTCAGTTGCCTGGGGCGAGATTCAAATGACTGTGCACCCATCTCGCTTCGGTGTAGACTCTTCAGATCCTGGCATCCTTGCCCCAACGGGGCGGCCCTGTCCTTTTTCTCGCCTCTCTGTTGGCATGGCTTTACCTGATCTCAGCTTTCCTCTGGTTCTTCCCCTCTCACTGGCTGCACAAATCAAGCCCTCCGAGTGACTCATCAAACCCCTTTCTCAGCTTAAGAGAGAGCAAAGCACCCCCTTCCCCAGCAAGTGGGTTTGCAAGAATGACTTCTGGACCATCGCCTTTGCTAGTCGTGCCCACGTGTCCAGCTTTCATTTGGACTGGCTGGTCAGCGGTTGGCACCTACTGTTTTATTTTTGGCCTTTGGGGCTACCGCAGAAAGGGAGACAGAGAGAACATTCCATCATACTTCAACATTTCATCATATTTGTCAAAACGTCAGGAGTGTGCTTATTTTCTTTCTCTTGAAAATCTACGAGCAGAGCCTTGTCTTTGGGACTCCTAGGGTGGCCGTCCCTTTGTCTTCTGGGGAGGGGACGCTTGGTGGCCCACTCGGGGCTGAAATTCGTTGAACCTGAGAGGATGAGCTTCAATGTGCTGCCCCTTGCTTTCTTGCTAGGAAAGAGAAGAAGAAATATCTTTAAGGAGTCTGTACCGGCCGACTACTGCAGGGTTGCTGGGTGCAGAGGTGAGCAGGGGAGGGTGAGGGGGCATGGGATCTCCACTCACCTCAGCCCCGGGAGGCCCAGCCCTCTGCTCCGGGCACCATGTTCTCAAACTTCGCCAGAAGAGGGAGTCCACGGCTCACAGATCCCCAAAGAGAGGCGGCTGCGCTTTCCCCTTAGGAATTCAGAGACCAGCACTGGAGAAGAAGTCAGAGGGACTTGGAGAGAAGTCCAGATCGGGGTAGGGCTGGGGGTGGCGGGAGGGGCTGCGCGTCCTTTGTCTTCCTGTGCCCAGTCCCAGAGCCCCTGGAACCGGCGGGGGTGGGGACCGTGCGAGAGAAGCCTCTTGCTCCCTGCTCTTGGCCGTGGGCCCCCCTCCCCCACAGGGTTCTCCTGGCTGCTGTGCCCGGGTGGGGGTGGGAAGGGGCTGGTGCTCTGTTCCTGCTGGCTTTGGGTGAGGCTGAGACTCTGCAGAAAAAGCCCCAGGGGAAGAAACTGCCTCCCCCGCCTGCCTGCAGACCGGTGGTAGAATTCTCCTTTCGAGGGCCTTCTCTCTGTGGAGCTCTGCCCCCTAGGACTGGCTGCCGAAAACGGAGCCTCATTCAGTGTCCACTTCCTAGCCCCAGGGCTCTGTCAGCTGCTCTGTTAAGCAGGTGAGACTGGAGGCCTGGGGCAGCCAGAGGGGCCGGAGGACAGTGATGTTTAGGGCAAATACATGGCATCAGAAAACAGGCTTTTCTACTCCGCTGATGGGAGGGACCTGTGTGTGGCCATATGACAGGAGACTGAAGGTGGGCAAGGTCATTTGTTTCCCAGGCAGTAGAACAAGGGTATTCAAAGGCCCCTGTGAATAGGAGGGGGTATTTGGGGTAGCCGGCTTTGGGTACAGGTGCGGGTCCCTCGGCACCAACCATGTCCGAGGAATCGAGGAATCCTGCCATGCACAGAGAGGTGTGTGTGTTCACACCTGTGCCAACACAAGCACGGGGGGCCGCCTGTGACACCCTGGGCTGTGTGTGCACGGGAGGCTGTGGACGTGGGGCTGGCACAGCCTGCAGTCACCGCCCTCCGCCCACCCCAGCGCAACAGTCTCTGCGGTGAGCTTGGAGACCTTGGTACGTGCGGGAGGTACTCCAGGAATGTCCTTGAGAAGCTGGATGTTTATAAGGAAGGCCTCCACATCCCTGAGCCACACATTCAGGGAGAGGTGGGCACAGTGTGTTAGAGGAGGGTGCTGGGGTGCAGCGAGGTTGGGTCGACGAAACCAAGGCCATGTTCCGGACGGGTCCCGGCACGTTTACGGCGGGTCCCTTCTCAGAGCCTTTTGGAGGAAATCCTTTTTCATCATCCATCTCTGAGTCAGCCTTGGCATCCCGTGTTCCTTGTCCTCAGCCCGCAGGAAGCCCCAGCCTGTCCTGTCCTGGAGTTCTCCATCTAAGGGACCTGGGGATCTGGATAACCCCCCTCCCCCATTGACACACTCTGTTTCTCCCTCTCTCAAAAATAAATAAACACTAAAACAATATTTTAGATTTTGCAGGTTACACTTGATTTCTGGCACATAGTCTTCTTTAAAAAAAAAAAAACACATAAAAATGTAAAATCTTCATATACCCGACGAGGGGTTAGTATCCATAATATATAAAGAACTCCTACAGCTCAACCACAAAAATACCAACAACCCAATTAAAAAAATAGGTGAAAGATTTAAATAGACATTTCTCTAAAGAAGATACATACACAGATAATAGATAGACGAGAAGATGCTCAGTGTCACTCATATTTAGGGAAACGCATGTTCAGACTTCACATCAGTTAGGTTGGCTCCTTTCAAAGAACTCAAAACACAGCAGGTGTTGGCGAGGCTGTGGAGAAACGGCATCGCTGGTGGGAACGTAAAATGGTACAGCCACTATGGAAAACAGTATGGCGGTTCCTCAAAAAGTTACAACCAGAATTCCCTTACCATATAATCCGGAATCCCACTTCTGGGTACACACCCCAAAGAACTGAAAGCAGGGACTCCAACAGATATTTGCCCGCTCACGTTCATAGCGGCATTATTCACAGTCACCAAAAGGTGGAAGCAAGTGTCCCTCAATAGACAAATGGATAAACAAACTGTGCCGTATCCACACAATGAAATATTATTCCGTCTCACAAAAGAAGGCATTCCAACACCTGCTACAACCCGAATGGACCTTGAAGACATTATGCTGAGTGAAATAAGCCAGACACAGAAGAAAAAAATATCATGTGATTCCACTTCTATGAGGTCCGTAGAGTAGTCAGGCTGGAGGAAGAGATGATGGGAAGTTATTGTTTAATCACCCCCTTCCCCCCCATCATTAAACAATCATTGTTTAATAGAGTTTCAGTTCGGGATGCTGAGAAAGTTGTGGAGATGGATGGTGGTAACAGGTACCTAACAATGTGCATGTATTTCCTGCCACTGAACCGCACATTTAAGAATGAAGGGGTAATGTTTACATCACATGTATTTTACCACAATAAAAAAAAAAAATGTCAACAGTGTTCTTACCACGAGGGCCATGTAAAAACAGGCTCCTGATTGGATTTAGCTCAAGGGTCAAAGTTTGCCGGGGAGCCTGGGTGGCTCAGTCGGTTGGGCGTCCGACTTCAGCTCAGGTCACGATCTCACGGTGCGTGAGTTCGAGCCCGGCGTCGGGCTCTGTGCTGACAGCTGTGAGCCTGGAGCCTGCTTCGGATTCTGTGTCTCCCTCTCTCTCTGCCCCTCCCCTGCTCATGCTCTGTCTCTGTCTCAAAAATGAATAAAAACATTAAAAAAAAAAAGGGTCAAAGTTTGCCAACCTTTGTTCTTCATTATGAGTTTCATCATTATTGTCAGTATTGTGTGTTATAGTCAATGCTTATTTAACTTTAGCTCCATGTTTTACCCGGTTCTCTGCTCACCTCTCTCCCTAGTATCCTACTTCTTTCCAGGTCCAGTTTTCTTTGTACTGAAGCGCATCCTTTAGTAATTCTTTCACTGATGGCTTTGAGAAGTAAATAGTTTTTTTGCTTGACAATGTCTTTATTTTACCCCCATTACTGTTGTGCCCCATTGCTATCTTCCTCATTACTGTTAAATGATTGTTTACCTGAATAAAGAAGGATAGGTTGGGGTGCCTGGGTGGCTCAGTTGGTAAAGCACCCAACTTCTTGTCTCCAGGCTGTGGGTTTGAGCCCCACGCTGGGTGGAGAGCTTGCTTTAAAAAAAAAAAAAAAAAAAAAAAAAGAATGACAGATTGAAAGTAACTTCCCTCTGCCCTTCAGATATCATTTCATCATCTGCGGTCCTTTCTTGCTGCCGATGAGATGTCATTTAATAGATGTGCTTTTCTGCTTGGCTTCCAAGATTGGTCTTTGTCTTGAGTGTTTTGCAGCTTTCTGGCAGCAAGTCTGGGCACGGATGTGCTTGTGCATATCTTGGTCTGGTGGTGCTTCCTCAGTCCTGAGGACTCAGGTCTTGATTTCACTCTCAAAACCCTCAACCACTGTCTGTTCGAGTGTTTCTCCCTCCTTCCCATTCCCTCTGTTTCGCTTTTGGCAGCTCCTATTATATGCTTGTTATACCTTGGAGAGAGGTCCCTCCTTTTTTTTTTTTTTTTTTTTCTGAGTCCCCTTTTTCTGTCCTGCGCAGCCCTTCTGCTTTTCCAGCTTGATGGAGGGGTCTCAGGTCAGGCCCTCCAAGTCTCTGTTGCTCTTTCCGGGTCTTGGTAACTTCCACCTTCGTTCAGTATGATCTCCGCATCTTGTAACAGAGGGGAGTCTGTGTTAGCTCCGTTGTCGTGTTGCTGGAACTAGATGTCCATCCAGGACCTGATTTTTATCACAACACAGATGTCTGTCTCTCTTTCTCTTTCTCCTTCTCCTATTATACATATATATTTCATATATGAAGTTTTCTGTATATATGTGTATATATATAAGTACTATATATATATATAAATACTATATATATATATATATATATATATAAATACTATATATATATATATATATAAATACTCTTCCAGTTGTCCAATTATTCTATTTCTCTCTTCATTGTAGCTCCATTTTAATAGGGATGTCTGGTTCAAGGAAATGCATCTCCAAACTTAGAATGGTCGGCACCAAACAAGCTGTGGACATAATTTGGGGGCAGCGAGATTTGTACTCAGTGAATGCCTTATGAGGCTGATTCTGGCTGTGGCCCGGCCATGAAATGTTCCATCCCTTTCCATCACAAACACCCAAATGAGTCTATACCATCTGCCTTCAACATTCCATCCATCCATCCATCCCTCCATCTGGTGGGATCCACTCAGGCTGCTGATGTGATATAAAGCTTAATTTAAGCTGAAAACATCTAAACAAACAGCAGCCACCGGTGGTGGGGGGGGGGATGCCTTATCTAAGCTTTTTTTCCCCCCCGACTTAAATAAAGCCTCTCAAAAATACACCCTCCGTAAATCCCCTCTCGGAGGTTTATGGTTAGAGAGGAGATCGGTCCTCTTGTGCCTGGATGAGAAATCACATAAACAAAACCTCTTGAAAACTTTCCTTTTGGGGCGCCTGGGTGGTGCAGTCGGTTAAGCGTCCGACTTCGGCCGGGTCACGATCTCGAGGTCCGTGAGTTCGAGCCCCGCGGCAGGCTCTGGGCTGACGGCTCGGAGCCTGGAGCCTGTTTCCGATTCTGTGTCTCCCTCTCTCTCTGCCCCTCCCCCGTTCATGCTCTGTCTCTCTCTGTCCCAAAAATAAATAAAAAACGTTGAAAAAAAAAAAAAACCTTTCCTTTTGCTTGTTTTCCCTCCTCATTTCTCATTACTTCCCACCATTTGCTTTCCCTTGAATTCCTAACCCCTCTTCCTAAGATGATATATGAACCCTCAACTCTTGCTGTTCGAGGAGCCATTTCTTTGTGTGCGCTCATGAATGCGAATACCTTGTCTTTTCTCTGTTAATCTGAGGATTAATCTCTGCTAATTATCTGTGAGTTTGTCTTTTGTCAGTTAATTCGCACCCCCCTGTCACTGAACATAAGTTGGTAGAGAGAAAATTTTTTTCTTCTCCTAACATTTTCATCCATCCATCGACTCATCCATCCATCCATCCCTCCATTCATCCAAGTTTCACAGAGTGCCTGCTAGATACTTGCTATGCTGTCATGAATAAAAATAGGTCCTGCTCTCAAGAATTCATAGTTTCGTTGGAGAGCATACTTTTCTTTATTAAATTTTTTAAAAAGTTTATTTATTTGAGAGAGACAGAGACAGGGCGAGTGGGGGAGGGGCAGAGAGAGAAAGAGAATCCCAGGCAGGCTCCATGCTGCCAGTGCGGAGCCCCATGCGGGGCTTGAACTCACGAAACCACGAGATCATGACCTGAGCCAAGACCGAGAGTTGGATGCTTAACCGAGTGAGCCACCCAGGCGCCCCGGAAGGAATACTTTTAAACTAAGGATTCGAATACACTGTATTGGCAGGGGTGCAGGGCATGACAGCTAGAAGGATGCTGCTGTGAGAGACAAGGTGCCGTCTCTCATCTGTCTCAGTCGCACCCAGGTTCCACCCTTTCCTAGCTGAGTAACCTTAAGCATTTTATTAAAGCTCTCCAAACCTCAGTTCTCTCCTCCATAAAACTGAAATCAGGAGAGTCCTTGCCTCGTACAAGGGTGCGAAGATTATGAGCTAATGTGTGTAAAACGCTCCGATCAGCGCTGGATGACCGTTTGCTATTTTTACACACAAGGTGGTACTGAAGCAAAAAAGAGCCTCTAGAAAGTCTTCTTGGCCTCAGAATGTGGCTCTGTTGTATGTGTTGGGCTAGTGTATGGAAAGTTTTAGTTCCCATGAGGGACATGTGGTAGGGAAGGCCAGGAACGTACAAAAATAATCTCTGCGCACTCACCTTCAATAACTTGCAACAGAAGGTGGTGAGATATTACCCATATGAAGCGAGAAGGCCCAGAATGAAAGAGGCATTGAAGCTGACGTCAAATGTCTTTTGGGGGCCAGTTCCTGGAGTCCCGAGGGGCGAGGAAAGAGCAGAGCACAGGTCAGTCAGCAGGGAAACATAGCTTCACATCCCGAGAGAATCGCCAGCTATGTGGCCAGTGGGGCCTGAGGGCTCGACCCACATCGGTAGCTTCTATTGTGTGTGTGGATTAGACACTGGAACGGCCTAGGTTAGGGAGTTCTCTGCTTTCCTGGAGAGCCCTGGCTCTGGTCCTTCCCTGTGCCATCATCCTCAATGTTCTCTCTCTCCTTTGGCTCCAAGGCAAGGAGACTCTGAAGCATTGTAGTAACATGGCACTCCCGGGATTTTCGGCCAAGCCTCGGGACTCCTGGAGGCAATAAATGCCAACAATGGGAACGTTAAAAGGCGGGAGTCATGACCGCAGGCTCATCTTTGTCCAGAGCCCAAGGCAATGCCACACTCAGTTCGAGGTTTGGGGTATTGGAGATGTTGGATCATCTGTTAGGATAAAGATCTCCCGATTAATCAGCAAATGCCCACAAAGATCACTTTGTAAATTAAGGCTAATATTGTGAATCAGTGGCCCTTTTGGTACTTTTTTTTTTTTTTACGTCTGTAGTATTTTTGTTGAAACAGGATGAAAAGCCAATGACTTCATAGGAGTTGCCGGCCTGAGGTTTTTAGTGTCTTCCCCCCTCCCACCCCCCCAAAAAAAATCCCTACTGGTAATTTTATTGAAATATTAGTCATACTGGATTAGGGTGGGCCCTGAGTCCAATGACTGGAATCTTTCTAATAAGAGGAGGTGACGCATAGGGACACACTACACCATGTGAACACGGAGGCAGAGATTGGAACGACGTGACTACAAGTCCAGGATTGCAGAGGGTTCCTGGGGCTCCCAGAAGCTGGGAGGGGCCGGGAAGGAGCCCCCCGTAGACCCTCCAGAGGGGGCTCGGCCCTGCCGACACCTTGGACTTCTGGCCCCCAGAACTCTGAGAGCACAAATTTCTGTTCTTTTAAGCCACCCCGTTTGTGGCACTTTTATACGAGCTCTAGGAGATGAATACATTATGCTTGGAACCTGGCTTGATTGTTCTGTAAACGAATATCAAGTTGTTTCCCAGTTTTCATGACAACAGCGTTGAACGCCTGGTGGATTCCTGTCTGTGCGTGTCTATAGGTACCTCCCCGGGACAGAAAAGAAAAGGAGGAGCTCGTTGGGCTAAAAAGTGTGCCTATTTCATAGGCCAATACGCCACGCCAGATTGTCATTTTATTTAGTTTTAGTTTCTTTTTTTAATTTTTATTTTTGAGAGAGTGGAGGAGGGGTAGAGAGGGAGGGGGGACAGAAGATCCAAAGCCCCATGGGGGGCTCGAACTCACCAACCGCGAGATCATGACCTGAGCTGCAGTCGGACGCTCAACCGCCTGAGCCACCCCGGCGCCCCAACCAGATTGCCATTTTAGCAGACTATACTAATTTAGATTTCTACCAACATGAATGTACAAGGGCAATCATTTCCTTACGTCCCCGCCAGAACTGATGTTGACTTGTCACACTGTCTGTGCTGGTGTTTGCTCAGCAGTGAGGCCACCGGGAGTCGAGCACATTCTTCTAGAGGCGGGGCTGGAGGCTGAGTACATGGGGCCACAGTCCCTTTGCACCCTCCTAACCCTGGAAGGACGGGACAGTGGGGACAACCACAGAGACCTGGGGCGTGTGCCTCCCTGCCTGTCCTCTGGGGCTCCCCAGCCTTGCTGGGGCTTTGGGTGTTTGTTTGGTGTCCCCCTCATCGGCGTCTGGTGTGCAGCTTAACGGAAGTGAGAGAATCTTTATCATGACTCAGTTGCAATACACTTTGTGTTGTTTCAATACGTGATTTATCTCCCCGAGAGACGGTGACGTCCTCAGGATTGCCTTCTACTTCGGTCATCTTTGTGTGTGGAAGCAAGAGACAGAGAGGAGCCTGGGTTCCTGGAGGGGACAGAAGTGAGGAGCTGTCTCCAGCTTCCTTGTTGGGGTTGGGTCCTAGAGGATGCTGGTCCCCCTATGTCTTCACCAGCAACGCACTCCATCTCTGGAGACGTACGTGTGGCCTCTCCCTCCCCTCCCTGTATCAGGTCTCAGGATGTCAGCCACGGGCGGAACTGTCCTGATCCCCCCAAATGACTCAGGTCCCTCAGGCGCACCCTGGACCCTCATTGTGGGGAGTCCCATCCTGGACAGCCTGGCTCCAGGGTTGTTGAAATAGAAGAGGCAGGTTCCGCAGATGACTGCTTAAAATTCACGTTGCCATAGCAGCGTGGCATTAGGCCACGGGTGATCCGGCACAGAGCTTTGATCTCAGGGAAGGCAGAGGGTTTTTTTTTTGTGTTTTTTTTTTTTTGCTCTTATGCTGGTTCTGAGGGGACACTGCCTTGAGGTCAAGCTTTGGCTTCGCTCCTGGGCCTGGGGATTGTCCCAGAAGCAGAAAGCTGGGGACAGGAAGACAGAGACCGAGGCTCTCAGAAGTCAACTCAGCTCTGAGACTGAGACTGAGATCCCAGTGTGGGGGCGGGGGGGCGGGGGAGGGGGTTTGGCTCGAAACCCTCAGGGCAAGAAATCGCTCGTCTGAAGACAGGGCGGTTGGACGCGTCTGTACTGAGGAGAGGCGCACGCCTGCCTCACTTGAGAGGAAAGCATAAATGCGATGGTTTGCGTGTGGTTTTCGTAGCAGAGCTGAGGAAGAGAATGACGTATCAACAGATGTGGCCCGGCTCAGGGAGTCTCGGTGACGTGAGTATTTTAAGGATTCACTCAACGCTGGTTATGAGGACTTACTGTGTGGTTGTTGCTTGGCGATACAAGGACAGCTCACGTGGCCTCCACCCTCAACTCTCCAAGTCGTCAGGGCACTAAATAGTACATCAAAATAGTACACAGTAGAATGTGATCAATTGCTTAGAGAACACAGGGTTTCGGAGTGGGGCGAATTACCCCACTGGCACCATCGGGGTTTTCATAGATGAGTTTAGGTTGAACCTTACGCGACACGGAGAGGAAGAGAAAAGCATTCCAGCTGGAGGGGACCAATGAGGGCAGCGGGGGCAAGAGGGGCGTGAGGGGATGTGTTCGAGAACAGGGAGGAGTCCAGTTTATTAAAGGGGTATAGGAGAGAGTGTTGTAAACATAGGTTGGTCCCAGGGCTGAGCTCAGGAGGAGAGACTTCAGTTGATCGGTAATGGGGAGCCATGGGAAGCTTTTGAGCCTGGCCGCGGCTGACTGGAGTTGCGCTTTGGAACAGTCAATCTGGGGGCAGGGATCGCATGGGCTGGGAAGTGAGGCCGCAGGGAGTTTTTGAGGTCTCCCCGGGACCGCAGCAGGAAAGGCACTGCGCTTGGGGGACAGCGATGGGGTCGGAAAGGAAAGGACAGTCCCAGGAGGTGAACAGAACTGGAGCATGACGTCGGGGAAAGGGCAGGGTGAAGTCAGAGAGGCTGAGATGTGGAACCCAGGGCGCTGGAGAGTGGAGCAGGGAAGGGACCGGGAAGTCAGGAGGGGAGATAAACTCATGATGTTTGCAAATGCTGAATGGGTTCCCGGGGAGAGGAGTTGGGAAGGGAGTGGTGGCTTTTGCGGACTCCGTGGACGTAACGAACATACCGAAGGCCTGGTGTTGAGGGACGGAGTCGAGGAAGAGAAAAGACAGAAAAGCAGAACCTGGAGGAGAGCGGAGGTGAGGACGGCAAGAGGAACGGGCAGGGTTGCCCCGCAGCGCTGAGGACCCAGTGTGGTTGGAGAACCGGAGTGTTGGCCGAGGGCGCCCAGGACTGTTGTGAGGGGCGTGTCTACTCCATGTCCCAAGATTTCCCCTAAGCAGGTGTCTCAGCCCCACCACTAGCTTGTGCGTCCAAACACGTGTCCTTCAGTCCGTTCTCCCTGTCGCCTGACTTCACCTATTCGACCTCGTAAATCACATTTTTGGTGACCTTCAACCCCTTCTCCTTTTTTTCCAAGACATAGTAGAAATTCCCTTGTAATATCACTCCTGTGTTGTATGTAGGAAAACATGCTTTATCCTTGAACAACTTTTTCTTGCTCATTATTCCCCTCCTCCTCCACCCATCACAGGCAATAAGGGGCATACAAGTAATAATATTATTTTTCCTTCCCTTGGACGTATTTGTGATCATTTATGTCCCATCCGTATCTCAGTGGTTCCAAAATCGTTGCACCACTGAAGACTTTATTATTCCATTCTACCCACATGGACCAGATTTGAAAGGAATTAAGAAAGGGAGTTTCTGTAATGTTCATCTGTTTTCCCACCAAATTAGGTAGCTCCCAATCAGGCCTTCTGATCCTTAGTTCTTCTGGTATTTTCAGGATGCTACAAGGATTCTCACACCGCAGGGAATGGGTGTGAGAGGTGGAAGGACTAGGGAAAAAGCTAGAGGGGTAAGCCAGGCGATGAGCACCATTCTAAATATGAGACTCTTCTGTGGACACAGTGGAGAGCCGTCAAAAGATTTCAAATCAGGAAGGATAGGGTACCATTCACAAGTTTGAAATTTCTCTCCAGCAGCAGTGTGGAGGGGAACACGATGAGGTGAACTAGGGACGTGGCGATGAGGACGGAGAGACACAGAAAGATCTGAGAGACGCGTCGGCGGTGGAGGTCAACAGGACTTGGGGGGAGGGGCGCACTGGGATACAAGAGAGTGAGGGTCAAGGGTAAGAAAACAGTGTTTGGTGGAATTGGATTCAGGTCAGGAGTGTGGCAAAGCAAGGCCCTAAGGGATCCCAAAGAAGCAGTCTACACAGAAGCAGCGCACAGTAGGACAGAAGGAATGTACGTCTTCAGGGAAATTTATTAGCCAGGGTATAAATTCATTCATTCCAATATCAAGGCCAGAAACATTGATTGAACATTAGATACACAGGAAACTGTCTCTTCCGTTGAGAAACGGAATGACTCCTTAGGAAGATAGACATATAAGTAAGTAAATAAGTAAATAAGGAAGGAAGCAAATAAATAAATAAATAAATAAGTAAGTAAATAAATGCCGTTACAATCTACCATAATAACAAGAGATACAAAGTTCATTTTGGTATATTTCCCTCAAGTTATGTGTGTTGCTTATATAACATTTCCTCAAAAAGTTTTACTAGACCTTTCCACCGTCCCTACGTCCATATGGTGCTATTTTCCTCATGACAGTAATTTTATACCACCTTGATCATTTTATTCTCTTTCTTACTAATGCAGTAATAAGTAATAATAATATTAGAAATAATGAGAGTTGAGGCCGGAGTTGGAAGAGGAGGAGAAAAATGCTATTTGTAGGTCATATGATTGTAAATACGGAAAACTCAAAAGAATCGCCTAAAACGATTTAAGTCAGTTACGAAGTTAGTAAGAGGATTAGATACAAGACAATAATTCTAAATTCAGTGACTTTCTGGTCTACTGGCGTGGCAGATTTATTATTTGTGTGGACTTTTTCTTTCCTTCCCCGTTCTGGCAGTGACTTCCCTGAAGTCAGGACCTGCTTCCCACCCTGTGAGCCATGTGACTTGCTTTGACCCAGGGGAGTGTGGGAAAAAGTGACAACGAGCCAGCTCCTAGATGAGGTCTTAAGAAGCAAGTTCTCTCAGACCTTCTGTCCCCCAGTCTGAGAAGAGAGTGTCCCAGGTGACCCGGGCTCTTTTGGATTGTGTTCAGGAAAGAAGACCAGAACTCAAACGACGTCTGGAGTCCAGTCTAGCTTACCTAATTCTGGACAAGATCAGACACACGGCAGCTGACCTCCAGAGTGTGAAATACATGTTTGCAGGGGCAAGTATCTAAAATACAGTATTTACTAAAGCACTCCCCCGAACCCCATGCATGCTAAGTTAGCAAACAGGGAGAAGGGTGAAGTGAGTCATGACACTTCAGTGATGTAGCCATTACAATTATTTTTATGAGTGGTATTTAATGATGTAAGAAAATGCTTATACTATGATAGGGGAAATAGCAGAATATAAAACCGACTGTATAATACACTTTTAGCAATAGAAAAATGCAGTTAAAAGCTAAATTGTGTCAGGGACTATTTTTGGTGGCTTACTTGAAGAGCATGCATTATTTTCCCATTTAGACAGTGGTTGCAAGTTGTTAGTCATGGGTTGAATTTGGTCCACAGTCATATCTGGCACAGTGTTTTAAAAATAAGAATTCATCTTCAAGATTTTTATTTTTTTTATGTTAATTTTTGAGAGAGAGAGAGAGAGAGAGAGAGAGCAAGGCAGAGGCAGAGAGAAAGGGAATCACAGAATCCGAATCAGGCTCCAGGCTCCAAGCTGTCAGCACAGAGCCTGATGCGGGGCTTGAACTTACGGACGAGATCATGATCTGGGCCGAAGTCAGATGCTTAACCGACTGAGCCACCCAGGCGCCCCCTTCGATATTTTTAAATTGGAATATTTTACATAGAAATTCTGATTTCCGTGCCCTCTTGAAAATTCGAGGTCCTCTTGATGATCTGGAAGAATGTTCTCCCATGGTCACTCCTAATTCAAGCTGACTAGCGGCTCCCTCAGATAGGAGATGTGCCCCCCTGTGATTTTTTTTTTCTCACATGGTGCCTTATTTATATTACCCACTTTGCCCCTGTAGGCCTTTGCTTGTGCAATCCCTCATTACACATTGAATTTAATCCTTGGATTTTGTCAGAGCATCAAAAGCTCTCTCCCTCAACCACACCACTTGGGCTCTTTGCCATCAGCTTATGGAACTTGTTACTATCGTCATTGCAGGAAGCCGTTGAGGATGTGGTTCCCTACAATCCCCAGGAAAAAATGTTCTCTATACTTAATGCCAGAAAATTCTTCTTCTCCCTGGTCATGATTTTTTTTTTTTTTTTTTAAATCTCATAGATGCCATGAGTCATATGATCAATCATGGCTCTCTCAGCACTGGCTTCTGGGAAGATCAGGGCCAAATCTTTCATAAAGTACAGTGTATCCTTTTGCGCTACTGGTGGGAATGCAAACTGGTGTGGCCATTTGAAAAAACAAACAGTACGGAATTTTCTCAAAAAATGAAAAATAGAGCTACCTTATGACCCAGAAATCCCACTAGTAGGTATTTATCTAAAGGCTACAAAATGCTGATTCAAAGGGGCACATGCACCCCAATGGTTAGAGCAGCCCTAGCAACAACAGCCAAATTAATGAAAGAGCCCAAATGTCCATCAACGGATGAATGGATAAAGAAGATGTGGTATATGTATACAATGGAGTATTACTTGGCGATCAAAAAGAATGAAATCTTGCCATTTGCGATAATATGGATGGAACTAGAATGTATGATGCTAAGTGAAATAAGTCAGTCAGGGGAAGATAAATATGATTTCACTCGTATGTGGAACTTCAGAAAGAAAACAGATGAACACAGGGGAAGGGAAGGAAAAATAAGATAAGAAGAGAGAGGGAGGCAAACCGTAAGAGGCTCTTAAATACAGAGAACAAACTGAGGGTTGCTGGCGGGGTGTTGGGTGGGGGGATGGGTGAAATGGGTGACGGGCACTAAGGAGGACATGTGTTGGGATGAACACTGGGTGTTATATGTAAGTGACAAATCACTAAATTCTACTCCTGAAACCATTATTACACTATACATTAACTAACTTGGATTTAAATTAAAAAATAAATAAAATAAACTAAAATTGTCTCCAAGACAAAAAAAAAATTAAAATTCTCAAAAGGTTAAAAAACGAAAGCGCAGTGTATCAGAGCCATATGACACGCACTGTATGTATAGAAAAGGAATGGAAGGAAATGCCTTAAAGCACCAAGAGCAACGTTGCAGGTGGGTTTCCTAAAAAGCGGACCCTGAGATACGGACGGATTCATGTACAAGTGATTTTATTATGGACCTGCTTCTAGAAGAAACCCGTCAGGCAGCGGGAAGAGCCGGACAGGGAAGGGGAAGAAGCCAAGTAAGGATGTGATTTCAGAACAAGGGAGAGTAACTTCAGCATCTCCTCCCAGGGGGACTTCTGAAATGTAACCACGCCTCATAGGGTTTCACGCTCCTTTCCATCTCATCCGCCCAGTCATCTCCACCTGTCTGTACGTTCGGTCAAGGTCCACCAGTTTAAGTGTTATTTCATCTAAAAAACATCTGCACAGAAACACTGGGGCGAACTGACCGTGGCCGACTCGGGTTGACCCGCAAAGCTAAACACCACACAAGGACAAGGACAAGTCCTAGTTTCTGACTCGGTGGCTGGCTGCATGTTGCTCTCTAGCTGGGGATTCTGCTTTGGTTTGTCT
The DNA here is from genome assembly GCF_018350195.1 of Panthera tigris. Classification (NCBI taxonomy): domain Eukaryota; kingdom Metazoa; phylum Chordata; class Mammalia; order Carnivora; family Felidae; genus Panthera; species Panthera tigris. The sequence continues at coordinate 48,905,836 of NC_056673.1, read as the reverse complement.
TCCATTTGGATCAGCAGCACCGGAAGGGCAGGATTCCCCACAGCACCAAGCACGGCGACTGCCCTCCGTGATAAGAAACACATTTTACATGACAGAGCAGACGCTGTTGAAGCTCCATCTAGATTCCCGCGGTCTATTCTGAGGTCGTCGCAGAAAAGTCCTCTACGTTCTGACACACACCCCGTTGCTCTGCCAGAAGATGTCCTCTGGCACAAGGGCATACTTGGTCTCCGTGTGGGGCATTCTGGAAGTGCTAGGGAGCTAATGCCCAGGCGAGACCCTAACTGATGAGGGATGGGTGTCTGTGGACCCTCCAGCTTCCACACCTCCAGGGGGATAACTCCGAGGCCTTTCCATAGGGTCTCTTAAAGGGTCCCGGGAGGTTTCCAGTGGTCTCATTAATTCAGGCTTCATTGGCTTTCCTCCGTTCTTGTCTCATTTACCTCACTACTCACAGTACTTTCTGGAATCACCCTCCCCCACCCCCAAGTAAGCTACTTGTCCCAAACCCTTGTCTCAGGTTCTCTTTGGAGGCAAAAACGTGGTGATGATATATGGTGACCCAGTACACTCATATCTGAAACACAAGTTTCAGGAAACAATACTGACTCTGTACGTTGAATGACTCTGACATTTTCTTTTCCATTCTATTCTGCAGGACGTGATCCACTGAAGGGATTTGATGACCCTCTCGCGGGTCTCAGGCTGCAGTTTGAAAATCACCAGCCCCGGAGGGTGAGCGGATGGAGGAGAACTGGGTCTTGACGACAAGGGCGATTTTGCTAGTCGAACTCTGCCTTGGGGGACACGGTAAGCAGCTGACGTCAGCTTGGGGGGACTTCTCACCGCCTGTGGGCGTCCCCTTTTCAGCAGATTTCAAACCAGGGCTTCTGTCAAGGGGTTGCTTCATTGGCCTCTGCTGACCATCCTGGCACGAATCCAGACAGAAACAATGTCCCCTTTTCTTGGAGTCGTCCTATGGGTCACCTCAGAGAAGACCAGGGCTGGGAGTGAGGGTGGGGACAGCAATCAGGAAGGAGGAGGAGGAGGAGGAGGAGGAGGAGGAGGAGGAGTGGATGTAGCTTTTCAAAGGTCAGCTCGACTATGGTTAGTGGACGCTTGGAGATTTATTCCAAGTGCCTTTCCTGGCTGGAAAAACAATAAGAGAAAAAAAAAAAAACAACAAAAACCCAAACCCACAAGTGGGGTGGAAGTTGAAGAACACTTTAATTCATAAGAAAAAGGGCTTGAATAATTGATGTTGCCGCCATGCCAAAGATAATTTCAGCCCTCTCTCTATCTCACAAAGACATTTAGCATTGATTGAGATCAAAGTATCTAGAACCCCTGCTGTTGGGCTGAAAGGCAAAACTCACAGCGGCCTTTCTCTGCTCTGATAATGTCGTCTTTATGTGGTTAATAAACTGCACACTTCAGTCAAACTATATCATTACAGAAGACTTAGGGAGCTAATAATTTAAAAGCAAAGAATTGCTTCTGTTCTTTGCTTTGAACTAAACAACATTCTGTTGAATGAGGAGGACATCAAAGTCTTGTCACTATTACCAGTGTGGATTGAGCAGAAGGCCTCACAGAGTGGGTGCTTCAGTCATCAAGAAAAGAGTGAGAGCGGGAGTGAGAGAGAGAGAGAGAGAAAGAGAAAGATGAAAGGTATTGGCTTATCAACCCAAAGGCAGTAGCAGGTGCTTTATTATTATTTCTTCTACTAGGCAAGCATCAGGTGGTCGGCTTATCAACGAGCGTCCTTGTTAAACAGATGTACGTGAACTGGGGCCGACTGTTCAGTTTCTACCTTGGCTCCATTCTGAACTTTGTCTCGGCTACCTTTGTGTTCACCTGCAGCCCGCCTACTCCTCTTGCTACTTCTCAGTCCTCCCCCGTGGTTTTCTAGCTTCCTCAAGTCTCTTTGCGTGAAGCGCAGCAAACCACCCCCCCCCCACCCCACCCCGTCTCCTTCTCTTGGCACTGGCCTGTAGGTCATCGTATGGCTTGCCGGCCCTCCTTTGCTTCCGAGGCTCCACTGGCCGGCTGGGTGAGGGCATCCCGTGCACGGGTATTGGGGGGAGATGCAACCATTTGGAGTTGGGGTTTTCTGGGACTGAGAACCCCATTCCACCAACATACCAGCCCCCCCCCCCATCCTTCCTAGCTCTGTGGTAGGTGGTTTTTTTTTTATTACTATTTTTTAAAGTTTTTATTTTGAGAGAGAGAGAATGCGAGTGTGAGTGGGGGCAGGGGCAGAGAGAGAGAAGGAGAGAGAGAATCCCAAGCAGGTTCTGCACCGTTGGAGCACAGAGCCCGGTGCGGAGCTCAAACCCATGCACTGTGAGATCATGACCTGAGCTGAGATCAAGAGTTGGACGCTTAACCGACTGAGCCACCCAGGAGCGGCTGTTGTAGGTAGTTTTATTTATTTATTTAAAAAAAAATTTTTTTTTAAGTTTATTCATTTTTCAGAGACAGAGAGAGTATGAGCGGGGGAGGGGTAGAAAGAGAGGGAGACACAGAATCCAAAGCAGGCTCCAGGCTCCGAGCTGTCAGCACAGAGCCTGACGCAGGGCTCGAACCCACAAACTGTGAGATCATGACCTGAGCTGAAGTCGGACGCTCAACCGACTGCGTCACCCAGGCGCCCCATGTAGGTAGTTTTAAAGAGCGACATTCGTGTATGGCACGTAAGACCTCCCACCTGACCGCCTCTGCCACACCACCATCGGAAGAGTGTCGTAGGAGGGAGTCACAGAAGGGACACTCATGTAGGTGACTTATTTATTGAAGGAGGTTCTTAGGAGAAATACCTTTGAGGAAGTAAAGGAGGCAGGATAGAGGAAGGAGCCCAGCAAAGAGAAACTGGTCTTAGCCCATCCCAAGGGGGACTCTGGGGCTTGAATGACGCCACAGGTTGTCCTGCCTTGAGGCGAGGGGGTTAGCCATTGTAAGTATCAATCAGCCATTGGCCGCAGGCTGCCCTGGGACTGCCCAGGCCAAGGTTCCCCAGATAACAGTGCATCTGTGAGCTCTTTGCAGTCGAGATGGACAATAGCTGCGAGGCAGGTGCACCAGCCTGGCAACGGGGGCCTGGGCAGGGTCCTCTGGAGGGTAAGTGAGATGAACGGTCAGAAGACTTTCGAAAATGTACGTATCATTGAATTCAAAAGGTTCGTGTTTTGGTCTTAATCCCGAGGAGAATAGGGATTTGTTAGAAGCTGTGCCGTTACCACCGCCATCATCATTTTATCTTTCCTTGAACTTGAGTTTGCTGAGCACCTCACATGTCTCATTCGACTCTTTCTTTTTTTTTTAATGTTTAATTGTTCATTTTTGAGACACACACACACATACACACACACACACACGCAAGCGTGAGTGGGGGAGGAGCAGAGAGGGAGGGAGACAGAGAATCTGAAGCAGGCTCTGCACCGTCAGCACAGAGCTGGCCGAGGGACTCGATCCCATGAACCATGAGACCATGACCTGAACCGAAGTCGGACGCTTGGCTGACTGAGCCACCCAGGCGCCCCTCATTTGATTCTTTCGTGGACTCTGTGAAGTATTGCCAGTGATTTCACATCAGGAGACTGGGGCTTGGGGAGGCTTTGACCCCTGCCTTGAGAGAGAGGTGTGCCCTGGGGATGTTCATTGCAGTGTTAATTACAGTAATAAGGGTTTGGGAATGACGCATTTCTCCGACCCTGGGAACAGGAAGGTAAGTAACCCCCCCCTCCATACGGCGGCACAGATGAAGTCAGTCAAGATGCCCTAATGACACAGGGATGGGTCCCTAATGCAGTGTTGAGAGGAAAAACCGGGTCACAAAACAGCATCATACTTGTGTGTGTGTGCGTGTGCGTGTGTGTGTGTGTGTGTGTGTATTTTTAAAACATTAAGGGAGGGGTACCTGGGTGGCTCAGTCGGTTGAGCGTCTGACTTCAGCTCAGGTCATGATCTCATGGTTCGTGGGTTCGAACCTCCCATTGGGCTGGCTGCTGGCAGTGCAGAGCCCGCTTGGGATCCTCTGTCTCCCTCTCTCTGCCCCTCCCCTGCTCGTGCTCTCTCAGAAATAAACATTTAAAAACGTAAATAAATAAAACACGAAGGGAAACCTTTGTATCTGCATTTCCTTTTACCCTTTGCTGAACCCTCTCCTTAGCCAGGATTATTAAAGTTCCTTCTTTGGTGCCTGTTGCCTCAGGGAAGGGCACGTGAATGGAAGCAGCAGAAACGGAAAGTTGGAAAGTCAACAGGGGCTTAAAGAACAGAAGGGGGATAAACTCCACCCCCCCCCCCCGCCCCTGCCCCTCCCCAGAAAGAGATCCTCTGGGGTTGATGGGGGTGGGGGGAGGGGGGAGGGGGGGTGGTTGGTGGGGGAGGGGGAGAGGGATGGAGGTATGTTGGAAGGGAGACACTGTCTCAGAGAGACACTGTCCCACTGTCCCACTGTTGGAGGGCAGACTGTCTCAGAGACACTGAGAGCTTAGATGCTAGAGTGTTCTTGAGAAAAAAAGCCCTGAGCCTTGCCTGCAGGAAGGTGGAGGATAACTTCACAGGCTTCAAGAACCAAGGGGGCCTGAGGCCAATTCCCAAAGGGCCTTTGACCCCAGAGAGGGAATACTGGGGGAGGGTCCCTGCGATGAGACCTCAGGCAACCTCTATGGCAGACCCTGGCTTGTCGCCACTCTCCAGGGACCCACGAGGCAGAGGCAGGGGACCAGCTGGGTCTGCACTTGGGAGTGAGGGGCGACGGGCAGCGAGCCGTCTGGATGGACGCCCAGATCCACGGACCAGACCCCCTTGCCGCTGACTGCTTCTGCTCAGTCTTCCTCACCTCCTCCACCTGCCGTGGGAATTTGGATACGGCCCAGGGAAAGGAGAGGGGCTGAACTGAGGAGACTGAGCTCCTGCCTGCAGGGCCTCATGGGCTCATAACACAAATCGAGTTGAGCTAGAGGAAATAAAGATTTCTTTCTTGCCCACCTGAAGCTGTGGGCTGGGATTTATACGCAGGAAAAGGTATAAGGGTATACCCTTATGGCACAGGAAAAGGGTCACACCACAAAACTATGAGTCAGTGGTTAATGCTGAGCGATTTCTTCTTTCTTCTTGGTGCTTTCCTGTGTTTTTTGTAGTCTTTTTTTTTGGGGGGGGGCGATAGAACACTCATTAATTTTGAAAATGGGAAGAAAAAGGGACTTCAGATGACAACAACAACAGCTCACATTTACTAAGGAAGGAAACTCAATATGCCGGGCATTGGGCTGGCCAGTGTTTTTCTTTCTTAAGGAAGCCACCGGTATTTTATTTTATTTTATTTTATTTTATTTTATTTTATTTTAAGGTAGAACTGACACACAACCTTCCATTGGTTTCAGAGGGATAATGCAACGATTCCACATCTGACATCCGGATCTAGAGAGAAAAAGACAACCAACAAGTGGGCTGGCCACGCTGTGTTATGCCGTTCACCCCTCACGACTGTCCTATGGGGCGAGTACGATCGTGGTCACATTTTACAGATAACACGGTTGAAGCTGAACTCACACGGCAGAGATGTGTTAACAGCACAGGTCTATCCGGCTCCAAGTCTCGTGCTCTTTCCAATACACCCCATTGTCTATCAGGGGACCTTTTCCTGCTCAACCCGAAATTAGCTGAAGCATCTGGGATGGGTTTAGGGATTCCAAGCGAGCACAGGTGCCGAGCAGAACTGGCCTTGCCAATAAACAGAAGAGTCCGTACAAAGGGCTGGCCAGCATGGGGCCTGAGGACACAGCTGTCTGTACAGTGTGAAAGGAAAACTTGCCATGATGAATTATATTGATGTAACAATGAAAGAATCGTTTTGGAAAGAATTGAACTGTTATTAAAACACAAAGGCACATGAATCGCTTCAACATTGATCTGCTCAGTGTAATTTCTGAACTAGGCAGTATTTTTTTAACGTACGTTCTCATTGAAGTTTGACATAAGTAGAGAAGCTCACGCGGAGACCCAGCATACGGCTTGATGAATTTTCTCAAAGTGAGCAAGCCCATGTGGCCGGCTCCTGGATCAAGAAACACGCATTTCGAGGACCCCAGAAGTTCCCCCTGGGCCCTCTGCCAGCTGCCTCTCCCCTCCGTGAACCATCGCCCGGGCTTCTGACACCTGAGATTGGTCTTCTTTGTAGACGGAGATTTTCTGAACATTATAGAAATGGATCGTACCGTAGGCCTATGAGATTTATCCATGATGTGTATGTAAAGTTTTGTTCATGCTTGTTGACATATCGTATTCCACGGTTTATATTAATTTTGAGTGACTGTATTGAATGTACGTGAATATACATAGTAGAATTCACCCATATTTCTGCTGATGGCAGGTGCCTCTGAGGAGGCCCCCTGAGGAGCCAGGAGTAACGAAGAAGTTACTCGTAAGCGAGTCGTAAAGGGTTTCATAAAGAAAACCGAGCACGTGGGGACTCCAAAATGAATTTGGCCTTCATTTGGGCAATATTTAGTGAGTTTCTTCAAAGTGCCAGGCTCTGGAGGCGGTGCTGTGAACCCAGTGATAAGTAACTATTGTTCTTTTCTTGGCAAAACTCAGTCCAGCTGGAAGACAGTCATGTATATAACTAGCAGTTACATGACGTGATAACAGACAAAAAAATTAAAAAACCAAAAAACCAAAAAAAACCCCACCCCTGTTGTTTGCCTACCCAACAACCAAATTCCATTACTCCTTTGTTTATGGAGCTCGGAGGTTGTATCGTGTGAGCACATTCTTAGGACAGGTGGGTCCCTCCCAATCCCAAGGGATAAGCCACTACTAGACCAAGCCAAGGGTAATCGCCACTTCTAGGAATTGTTTAGGGGTGGGGCATGTGACGAGAGGTGGACAATGAGGTCTGGCCTCCTCCTTCCTGTCTGGAGAATGGTGGTGCATAGACGTGGCATTTGGAGAGGAGGCAGCTGTCGAGACCAAAGCTGAAAGGCCAAGTGCGGAGTTCTGCAATATGGGAAGAATATATGAGCCAGATTCCCAGAGAGCCTTGTGGAACTTCTGTGCCAACCCCAGAACGGCCCTGGCCCCGGGCTTCCTGTTAGGGGAGATCATTAGATCGCTTCAGCCCCTGTCAGGACTCCGTAGCTGGGAGCAGGGCTCATCCTCGGGGACACTCGTGTGTGGATGGCTGCAGGAGTGTGGGGGAGGGAGGTGGGTGTTGACCGTGGAGACCAATATGGAAGGCATTGGGGAGCAAATTTCTGAGGTGAATCATGGAGGATAAATAGGCGTGTTAGAGAAGGAGGGGGGATGGGAGAGTTGCAATCCCAGGCAGAAGAAAGGGTCTGAACAGGATCATGAGTGCCTTTGAGTAACAGGTCAGAAATCCAGCGAAACCCGAGCCCAGAAGGCACCGTGGACAGATTGGAGCCGAGAAATCCTTGCTGGGGTGAGGTCGTGCAACGTTATGTCCAATTTTGCCTCGAGATGAACTCATTGCCCTAACCTACTTTCATTTTGGCAGACGCTCTGGGGTTCTTCAAGCTCTGATTTTGATCATGACTAGACCCAAGATTGATTAGGAGCCTTCAAGCAGGATGTTTGTTATTAATGGCAAGTTCATGTCCTGAGTTAAGATACCTCCAGAGGGGCAGGTTACAGGCACCAAAACGGTTTAACCACTTGGGTAGCGCCCGAGTCAGAACCCATGTCTTGCTGGTAGAGAATCTTCTCTACAGAAAGCTCTACATTTGTGCGATTTACATTTGCAATATGGCATGATCTGTGACGTAACATTTGCATATTTGGAGGCACACGGGAGGTCTAACAACGTGAGACGCCTTTTGTGGAGTCACACAGCTAATTGGAAGAACGGACCAGAGAACTCCCACATCTTCTGGTACCTCTGCACCAAGTGATGTCTAATTTGTCACCATCCCAAGGAGGTGGCAGAGGGACCAGGAGTGGTCTATGCATCATTAACTCCAGGCTGCCAGCCTCTGTCCCTGTTAGATCCTTCTACTGGTTATCTATTGCTGTGAAACAGACCATGCCACAACTTAGTGCCTTAAAAAAACAGATCTATTTCGCTCACGAATCTGCAATTCGGGCAGGACCTGGAGGGAACGGCTCATCTCTGCTCGGCGTGGCTTCAGCTGGGGTAACTCAACAGGGGGCTGAAGGATTCTCTCTAGAGATGGCTCACCCACATGGCTGGCACGTTGATGCTGGCTATTCTTTGGAGCCTCAGCCTCAGCCAGATCTGTGGGCCTCAGTGCCCGTCCCTGTGGGCTTTCTCATAGTATGGTGGTCACGCTCTAAGAGTGGGCATCCCAAAAGGACAAGGCAGAAATGCATGACATTTTCATGACTTAACCTAGGATGTTACATAGCGTCACTTCTGACATACCCTGTCGGACGGGCAGCCGCCAGGCCCACCCGGGTTCAAGGAGAGGGGGAGTAGCAAGGTTCTAAAAGAGCATGTGGGGAAGAAGATATTATTGCAGCCGTTTTTAGAAAGTGCCATGTGCCTCAAGCCTGTACCATGGGCCCTGGAATTACTTCACAAGTTCGTAAACTTTACCTTTTATGAGGATAAATGTGTCCTAGGGAAAAGTGGAGGAAAACATAGCTGCAGCCTGGGGCAGAATAGCTACGTCAGCGTCATGGTCAGGTGCCGTTGTGTTCTCCGTATCTCTCCCTCTGGATGAAGAACCCTCCCTGTCCGTTTTGCCCTCTCTCAGTCAGCTACCACTGTGATCCTGGCCTGACCAATCAGAATATTTAGTCCATTTTTCTGGCCACGGTGATTGGCTCAGGAATAGCCACCTGACCCGAGCCAGGCCTATCGGAGACAGCCATGGAGCCTTAGCCAGAACAACTGTGGAGTCGCTGGCTCTAAGGACCAGGTGAGCTTAGAGCTACTTTCTGTGCGGCATCTTTTCTAAGGTTCCGTGTATAAGAGCCCGCCCAGGAATGAAGCCAAAACCGAGGAATGCAAAGCCGAGAAAGATTTTTTTTTTTTTACTTTTTTTTTTTTAACGTTTATTTATTTTTGAGACAGAGACAGAGCATGAATGGGGGAGGGTCAGAGAGAGGGAGACACAGAACCTGAAACAGGCTCCAGGCTCTGAGCTGTCAGCACAGAGCCCGACACGGGGCTCGAACTCACTGACGGTGAGATCATGACCTGAGCCGAAGTCGGCCGCCCAACCGACTGAGCCACCCAGGTGCCCCGAAAGATTTCTGATCACATTGTTTACGAGCCTGTTTTCACCTCTACACAACAGCAAATCTACCTCTGGAGCTTTTGTTTATACAGTGGGCCCTTGAACAACACAGATTTGAACTGCGTGGCTCCATTTATACGTGGATTTTTTTCCAATAAACGTAGTACAACACCGTAAATGCGTTTTCTCTTCCTTATGATTTTCTTTAAAGAATTTTTTTAATGTTGGGGTGCCTGGGTGGCTCCGTCGGTTAAGCCTCCGATCGGCTCAGGTCATGCTCTCACAGTGAGTTCCAGCCCCACGTCGGGTTGGGTGCCGACAGCTCAGAGTCTGGAGCCTGCTTCCGGTTCGGTGTCTCCCTGTCTCTCTGCCCCTTCCCCGCTCGCGCTCTGTCTCTCTTTCTGTCTCTCAAAAATAAATAAACGTTAAAACTTAAAAAAAATTTTTTTAATCTCACATGAGATCGTGACCCGAGCCAAAGTCAGACGCTTAACTGACTGAGCCACTCAGGTGCCCCTTCCTTATGATTTTCTTAAGAACATTTTCTTTTTCTAGCTTACTATATTGTAAGAATATAGTCTATAATACTTACAACAGATGAAATATGCATTACGCGACTGTTTGTGTTGTCGGCAAGACTTCTGGTCAACAGCAGGCTATTAGTAGTTATGTCTTTGGGGAGTCAAAAGTCATACTCGGATTTTCAACTGTGCAAGGGACTGATGCACTTTCCACAACCCCCTGAACAATGGGTCAGGGGTCAACTGTGTACAGCAATGAATTCTCCTTGGGGTGTAAGCCAGGTGGACTTGAGTTTCTGGCAGGTGCAGACAAAAGTGTTCTGATTAAGGTAGTGTAGTTCTGATTAATTCTGAGTTCCAGGACATAGAGTCACCATGTAAAATAGCTCCTCCTTCAGAATAGACAAAACAGAGGCAAGCCTGGCCTCAAAAAAAAAACAACACAGAAAAACAAAAAAACAAAAAAATCCCCCCAAACCGCAAACCTATGGTTAAGCAAGACTTGCGTGGCTAAGCAAAGATGGGACACGTTGGGTCGATTCCGTTGTGTGTCTGAAACCTACTCCCGGTCATTTTATTGCGTGGGCAGGCTAGTAAATATTCATTAATCTGATAGAGTTTCTATCCATCCATTCACCTGTTCATCCATCCGTCTCTATACTTTCCCTTCAGTTAAACCCATATTGATCGAGCTAAATAGCTGGCCCGAGCTTTCTGAGAGGGAGGGCTTGAAGCACGCGGTCAAGGTCAAACTGGCAAGATATTTCACTTGGGTGCCTGGTGGCTAGGGCTCAGCTAGCTGCCCTCTTTTTCATCAGATAAAAATAAGAAAACCTGACTTAGATACTTGCTCATATCCCTTTCAGGGCTTGATGATTCAAACAACTCTCAAACGCATGATAATTCAGAATGCAATGTGGTCCAATTTTCCCAGGCCTGAGATGGGAAAAACCCAAGCATAGGGAGCTTGAGGGATTTGTGCCAAGACTTGACATCGACGTCGTCCCTGGTGACGGCGCCACTCCACGGCGGCTGGCGGGCCAGAAGACGAGAAGAGATTGAGGGCTGAGCACAGAGGTTCCAGGTTCCCGGGGGGCAGGGCCAGCAGAGAACCAGAAGCAGGTGGTGAGGTGACAGTCGCCGTGGGTGGGATCCACACACGCACAGGGAGGGGGAAGAGAGCTGGGAGCCACAGAAAAGCTGCCCCTGTGGCTTCCCCCACCAAAGGATTGATACACGGAGCATATCTGCATAGACTGCCCTGCAGGGCACCATTTCTGAGCCGTGGCCCCAGGAGCGTGTGAAATGCCTGTTCCGGGGGTGCTCACGGGGGTGCCCGGCTGCTCTGCCCCGACTTCTCTCCTCCAAAACCGAAATCGCGGGCTCGTCATTGCTTTGCTCTGGACCGGGGATTATGGAGCTTAAACTCTCTCCTTCAAGCCATGTTCAAGTTTTTGACTTAAAAGGGAAATGTTTCATTTTAGGCCAAATGCATCCCCCCCCCCCTCCCTTTCCCCCTTCCTGGAAAGAGAACAAAGCAATTCAAATCAGAAAACAGAGCGAACTCCATGCTCTCTGTCCACGGGGACCCGGCTCCCAACTGGATCCTACGGAATTTGATTGAAGTACAACTGAACCCCTCCGCGTTTGTTCAAATGTCATTTAAATAGAAACGTTTCAAATCCCTGCCAAGGAAGTGCCCAGGGGGTGGCGTGGAACGGAGTCGGGCCCTCACTGCTCTGCGGGCTGCTGGGCCAGAGACCACGGGGGCGGGACCCAGGCGAGGCTGACTCAACCCTGCTCACAGTGGGGGTAGGGAAGCAGTGGGGAAAGGGGTGGGGCGGGGGGGGGGTAGAGGAAGCAAAGAAGGGGCTGGGGGTGGACCTTCTGGGCGGTTTTCACTGTACAGGTACAGGACACGAAGGCGACACAATATGCCTAAATTTTGGTATGCATTTACTTTTCGAAAGATGGAGACAAATCCAAGCCCTGGAAGGATTCATGATCAGGAGAGCGGGGAGCCCTCAAGGTTTAGCTGGTCACCCCTTTAGTGTCATGACGACTTAAGTGTCCCCGCACCGAGGCCAGGCTGTTTTTAGCTTGTCAGTTGGGAAAGAGGAGGACACGTGTGGCTTGCCTGGGCTTTGTCAAGGCGATTGGATAGGACCCGCTTTTGGGGTGGGGCGCGGGCACAGTGCTGAGGGTGTGGGGTCTTGGTTTCCTTACCCAATGTGGTAAAGGCAGCCAGTGAGGTCAGGGGTTTGATGCTGTTGGCCCAGCGGACCCTGATGACGCCCAACAGGGAGGAGTCTGGGAATCTTATCCTTCCCTCACCCGTAATGGCTACCTTTTTAGGCCTCGTTATTTTCTAGTTCTGGGTAAAATTTTGTGGCAGAAGAAATCTGCCACTAACAGCACTGTTTGCGAACCACGGAAACAGGTATCTAGAGGGGCCCCTGGTGCGGACATTCTAGAAGATCTAAACTGGGAAAAGATTAGAGTGGGGTCACTCCCTCTTTCCTGGAGACCCATTAGCATGGGAAGGAGTTCACTTACTCAACAGGAACTCTTTTTCCAAGACAGTAGGCTTACCTGGTTGTTGGAAAAAAACATGTTCATACCATGATGCCATATAAGCATGTTGGACTCATGTCAAATCATCGTGACATGGCTATGTCTGGTGACGTTGTCCTTCAGCCTTTGCTCACGGAAAGACTACAAAGCAGTGCTTTCCACATTTCTCAGGATGAGGACACCTTTAAACATCAAAAGGTTGTTGTGGACCCCTAACTAGGAGTGGTTGGATTTTCCTTATGTGTAGACAGAAAACACGTTAGCCACTCTAAATTTAATGCATTTAATCTTTCTCTGAAATAAGCTTGCGTTTTATGACTACACCTACTTAGGTTTGGAAAATCATTGCACATGTATGTGTTAGGTGTCGTTTATTCATTCTAGATACAATGCTCAGTATCGAGACGACTTGAGAGTCTCTACCGTCTCTTTAGTGTTCACAGATTAGGGAGCGTACGTATATACGAACTTGCTGTTGTCTATAGATGAGGCATGACAACTATGTGGAGTCTGTCTCCAGGCTCCCATGCGGTGCACGCTCCATCATTCCATTTTTTTCCCCTGCTGAACCTGAAATTCAGCCTCAGAATCCTTCTTAACCCAGGACTCCAAGAAATCACTACTGATCTATGGGAGCTGACACACGAAGTCACGCATAGGCTCATTTCCTTCCTCTGATACAGGGTGCAAGTTTTTAGAGGGTGGGGACCAGGGGATGCTTGCTGGGCATGGTTCTGAGCCTAAAGACAATAACAAAAGACTTCCAGAACTGGGAAAGAGTTTACATGGGCCTGGTTTAATCAGGGTTGGTCAGTCACTTATGCAGACAGACTTAGGAGACTCTGAGAAAGTGCAGTATTGGTGATCCTCCAAGATGAGCCTCCCCTGGAATTGAAATTATTAACCTAAAGATGTATGAGAAGAGCAGTCTAAGAGTCACTAAAGGGAGATCCCCCCTGTCTTATAGACTTTTGTTCTCTTATCTTAGAGAACCTCTTAAAGCAGCAGGATGTACTCAAAAGGATACATTTCCTTTCATCACTGGGTTCAGCCAAAAAGTAGCTCTGAGGTGTCCCTTTCAATGAGGATCACCAAGGGCGGTGGTGGTTCCTGCACTGGCAAAGGACCCGAGGTATGAAGGAGCTGCTCATTGTAACTCAGCCAAGTACACAAACCACAGACCTTCAAGGGCTGAAAGACCCAAGACTGATCTCTACAGATGAGATGCCCACATCGAGTGTCCACATATAATTAATGGTAGCATTCATTAATAGCAATCTAATTTGGTGCCATGGGGCTTCCATAACCTTGGTCCAATTTCAGTGATTTTGGTTCAGAATCACAGAAGATATACCATTTAATTTCAAGATGGCACGCCAAACCCCAAATCAAATTCATTGTGCATCTCAACACTCTTGGTGATAGATTAGACTTGATGGAAATTAGTTCATTCTTTTCAAGTGGCCGTGGAATAACGCACAGGCAAATGTAAAATGCTCCCACATTGGGGTGGCTTGGATGGACACCCTGTGTTATTCAGCTGTTATGACAGCCATGGTCACATCAGCGTTTAGTAGCCTGTTTAAGACAATTAGTCTGTTGGACAGATATTGTCTTGTTCCCATTATCCATGTGCTAAAAAAGTTCCCTTATCTGCCCATAGCTTTTCTTCCCCTCCCTGTTCAGAGATTAAAAGACATGGGCTCAAAATCCCCGCTGGCCTTTTTGGAGGAATTGGCAAGCCCATCCTAAAATTCATATAGAAATGCAAGGGGCCCAGAACAGCCAAAACAATCCTGAAAGAAAGCAAAGTTGGGGGGACTCATTCTTGAATTCAAAATGTACTACAAAACTACAGTTTTCTATATGGCATAAGGACAGACCCATGGATTAATGGAATAGAATTTAGAGTCCAGAAATGAGCCCATGCATTTATGATCAATTGATTTTGAACAAATGTGCCGAGACAACGTAATGGGGGAAAGAATCGTCTTGTCAACAAATGGTTCTGGAACGATTGTGTACTCACATGCAGAAGAATGAAGTTGGACCCCCACCTTACATGATATACAAAAATTATTTTTTAATATAATTTATTGTAAAATTGGCTAACATACAGTGGGTCAAGTGTGCTCTTGGTTTTGGGGGTTCAAGATTCCTGTGGTTCATTGCTTACATAAAACACCCAGTGCTCATCCCAAGTGCTAGTCAAAGACCTAAATGTAAGAGCTAAAATTTTTAGAAGAAAACATTGGTGAAAATCTTCATGACCTTGGTTTAGGCTTTCTTAGATATGACACCGCAGGTACAAGCAACCAAAAAAATTGATAAATTGGACTTTATCAAAATTAAATGCTTCAGAGGACACTACCAAAAAAGTGGAAAGACAATCCACAGAATGGGAGAAAATATTTGCAGATCATATATCTGATAAGGTGTAGTGTCCAGAGCTCTTACAGCTCCAAAATAAAACCACAAAGAACTCAATTTAAAAATGGACAAAGGAGGGGTGCCTGGGTGGTTCAGTCGGTAAGCGTCTGACTTCGGCTCAGGTCATGATCTCGTGGTTCGTGGGTTCGAGCCCCGCGTCGGGCTCTGTGCCGACAGCTCAGAGCCTGGAGCCTGCTTGGGATTCTGTGTCTCCTTCTGTCTCTGCCCCTCCCCCGCCTGCGCTCTGTCTCTCTCGCTCTCAAAAATAAACATTAACAAAAATAAAAATGGACAAAGGATGTGAATCAACATTTCACCAGAGAAGACCTACAAGTGGCCAATAAGCAGATGATGTTCAACATCATTAATCATCAGAGAGACGCAAGTGGAGGTCACAATGTGATACACAACCACTGGGATGGCTATGATCAAAAAGAAAGACCGTAACAAATGTTGGTGACGCTGTGGAAAAAAATGGCTGGTGGGATGTAAGGTGGTGCAGTCACCTTGGAAAACAATTTGGTAGTTCCCCCGAAAGTCCAATATAGAGTTACCACAAGACTTAGCAATTCACTCTTAGGTATACACCCAAGAGAACTGAAAACAAATGTCTGCACAAAAACTTGGTACATGAATGTCCACAGCAGGATTATTCATAATGGCCCAAAGGTACACGCGTCCCACGTGCCCATCAACTGGTGAATGGATAAAAATATTCCTGCAAGGGAATGTTTGTCCACCGTTAAATGAAATGAGGTACTGGTATATGCTACGACATTGAGGAATTTTGAAAACATGATGCTGAGTGAAACAAGCCAGACACCCAGGCCACATATGATAGGATTCCATTTATATAGATGTCCAAAGTGGGCAAATTCACGGAGACGGAAAATATAGTAGTGTTTTTCAAAGGCTAAGAGTTGGGGATGGGGAAGGAATGATTGCTAATGGGTACAGGATTTCTTCTAGAGGTGGTGAAAATATTCTGGAATTACACAGTGGTGATGGCTGGAGAACTTTGGGAAAACACCAAAGCCCACAGAATTATATGCTGTTAATGGGTGCGTTTTATGAGATGTAAGTTATATTTCAATTTTTTAAAAAGACTGTGGGGATGAATTTGGGAAATGGATTAGGAGAGTGAAGGGGGCAAATGAGAGCATAGGTGACATCAAAACTCATCTCTCTTGTCCACATTAGCACTTTTCGTAATCATCAAACACGACTGAGGTGTGCAAGAGGTCACTCGTTCAAAGTGACAGTGGCCCAGACGAGGCGACTGGGACATGCATATTTTGGTCTTGTTTCTTCCATTGCTTAGTGATTTTAATCTGGTCGCTGGACATCTCCTGATTTTCTCTTACGCATGTGGGTAGTTTGGCATAGAAGAAAGAACACGAGCCTCAGAGCCAGAATCTTGGTTCTGCCCTTTGCTCACTGCCAGATCTTGGGCAGTTTATTTGGCCCCCATCGATCTGAATTTCCTTCTCTGCGACCTGGTCTATATCCAGTCAATGTTCATGCCTTGCTTTCCCTTCTCCTCGTCTTCCCAGAGCACTGAAAGTACTGAAAGTTTGGTGTTTACACACGAGAGAGAACTGCCCCATGTGCCCTCACTCAGGCTCTACCGGGAAGAGAGTCTGTTCCCAGCCAAACCCTTTGGGTCTAGACTTTGTCTGAGGGCAACTTCCCGTGAGCCCTACAAGAGTTCAGCTGGACCAAAAGGCTCAGGGCTGGCAAATCACCATAAGCCAAGTTGACTACGATGAGTTTCTGGGAACCTGAGCCTCTGTTGCTCCCTTCTCCCCCCCCCCCCCCCCGAAAAGTTCAGATTGCTTGCCAGGTTCATAGGTACCTGCCCCCACTGCGCTGGCTGCCATGACGTCACTGGATTTCCCCTATGACGTCCCTGCCACCCTCTCATCAGAGAGAGCCCTCAACAGAGGCGCAAATTGAGTCAGACGGTCCCTTCCAGAAGCCAGCCCCCTTCTCTTCACCCGCCCTCTGCACACTCTGATCTGCAAGCCGGTTTGTGTTCTCCTTCTCTGTCAAGCTGTGAAGGGGATCTCTTCCCGACACTTGTCAAAAATTAAAGCGAGACCTGCTTTCAAATGTTCTGTCTGTACTCACCGGCCAGGGAGGCGAGTTTGTCTCTACAGAATTTGCATTTACAATTCCAAGTATGCGCTTGTGCTAAGACAGAAGACCGTCCCCTCGCTTCCAAGCTGGGTTTGGCGTGACCTCTAGGTTTTAATAGTTTCCGCGGGGTGTCCTTTGACGATCCCGCCGCATTCAGAGAGAGAAGAGTAAATGAAGGAGAAGAGTGTCCTTTCATGCACACGCAGACCGGACTGAGGGGCGGATGGTCTCCTTTGCTTCCACCCTTTATTTAGTTTGAAAAATCCCCACAGAAACATTACTGTTTTCGCTTCTCCACTTTAATTTCTGTTTTGTGTTTCCACACAAGCTTTCTTAAGAAGACCGTGGTGTCTGTGTCTCCTAACACAGAAGCATCCAGCCAGGCGGGGTGTCTGTCTCTATCCATCTCTCACGTCCAACCCAGCACCTTGTGCAGCGCCCCCCCCGCCCCAGCTCCAACAGTAGGGGGGGGACCTGGTCACAACCAAGTCCCCCAGGTCCTGGTTGCGTCTGAGGGCAGTGTCCCATGAGTCCTGCGGGAACCCGGCCGACTGAGCAGCCCCGCACTTAAAAGCCAGCTCAGAGTGGTGACTCTTCTGTGACAGGTGCGTCCCGCGGGAGGCCAGCAAGAGGGCCTCTCGGGTTTCAGAGGCCCTGGTCTCCGGGTCCGGGTCCGTAGCTCTGTTACTCCTTCCCCTCTCCACGCCCAGAAGGCCCCATCTTGACAAGTCAGTGGTGGTCACTCCACGACTCGGCCTGGATCGGCTTGTCACAATAATCAATGCCACCCCCGGGGGTCCCCGCCATCCTGCCCCGTTGGCTTAGAAGTCGGCGGAACCGGGGGATTTCTCGCGACAGCTTCACTCAACACTCCGACAGGCCTGTGGGTGCAGGATGGGGCGGGTTTACACAGATGCTGGCCTCCCCGGCGCCAAGCAGGTGTCTGCTAACCTCTCTCAGACCACCCTCGCCGTGAAGAGCCCCCTCCCCCTCTCGGGTTTGGGGGACCGGAGGCCGGGCTTAGGAGAAGCTTTGGAAGGACCGGCTGGCTGCCCGGTGCCCTGGGGCCGGCTGGGGCGCGGGGACCTGAGCCCACGCTGAGACAGCGCTTGGGTCCTTTGCGCAAGGCCTCACCTATCAGTGTGGTGCACCGCACACATCAGGGAGCAGGCTCACGCCAGCGGTCGCAAAGCCAGGAGGTCGCAGAGCCGAGGCCTCCGAGCTCTGGGTCCCGGCGCGCACCCCCGCGCCACCTGCAACAACAGACGTGACCCCTTGGAGACCCAGGAGACGTCCAGCCGTCAGCGCGTGCTTTCAACTCATAAAAGCCTTTGCGTGTCCCCTTCCGCTACCTTGTTTGCTTCTCCCAGGAGATCTGAGATGGGGGGTGCGGGGTGGGGAGACCCCGGACCTGGCTCTGGTCCCTGCCCCAGGGGACCCCACCAGCCGTGGCACAGCCTGCGCCCGCCAAGTGTGTGGGTAGCCACCCTCTCCTGAGACAGGCCCTTAAAAAGGCCTTCGTTTTGCAGCATAGACATGGCGGAGGTTGGGCGGGGGGGGGGGGGGGGGAGCTCACGGTGCCGAAGAGGGATTTGACCGAATGAGTCCCTCGGAACACCTGCCAAGGCTGCCTGGCCCTGAGTGTGCAGTCGCAGTCAGGGCTTCTGACTGCCACCGCCCGTGTGTCCTCCCACAGCAGAGGCCACCGAAGATGTCAAACATTCTTTGACGTGTTCCATTTTATCTAAAAAAAAAAAAAAATCGTGGAAAATTACATTCTATTTCATGGCATATCTGTTTCTTTTCTTTCTTTAAAAAAAATTATAGGGGAGCCTGGGTGGCTCAGTCGGTTAAGCGGCCGACTTCGGCTCAGGTCGTGATCTCGCAGTCGGTGAGTTCGAGCCCCACGTCGGGCTCTGTGCTGACAGCTCAGAGCCTGGAGCCTGTTTCGGATTCTGTGTCTCCCTCTCTCTCTGACCCTCCCCCGTTCATGCTCTGTCTCTCTCTGTCTCAAAAATAAATAAAGGTTAAAAAAAATTATAGTAAAATGCATATAACACAGAATGTACCATTTTAACCATTTTTTAAAATGTTTATTTATTTTTTGACAGAGAGAGAGAGAGCAGGGCAGGGGCAGAGAGAGGGGGACACAGAATCCGAATCAGGCTCCAGACTCTGAGCTGTCAGTACAGAGCCTGACGCGGTGGGGGGGGGGGGGGTCGACCTCGCAAACCGAGAGATCATGACCTGAGCCCAAGTCAGAGGCTCAACCCACTGAGCCACCCGGGCGCCCGCATTTTCACTGTTTTTAAGCATACAGTTCAGTGGTAGTGAGTCCGTTCACACTGTTGTGCACCCATCACCACCGACCATCTCTGGAACTTTTTCATCTTCCCAAAGTGAAACTTCGTACCCAGTAAACAGTAACTCCCCCATCCTCCCTCCCGTAGCCCCTGCCAACCACCATTTTACCTTCTGTCTTTATGAATGTAAGTACCTCCCGTGAGCGGAATCATCGCGTTCGTCTCTTTGCGTCTGGCTTCTTAGCCAGATGTCCACCAGAACCTGATGTCCTCCAGGTTCATTCACGTTGTAGCGTGTGTCAAAATTTCCCTCTTTAGAAGGCTGAGCAACATTCCATTTGATAAATACATATAAATATAAATATAGAATAAAGCATATACAGGAAAGCCTTGGAATGCACGTAACTTAGGGTGCTGCGAGCAAACATTGCTGATAAATTTGAACTTGCTAAACGAGCCGCGTCCTGCAAGACAAGTAGTATGTGTCGCCGAGTGTCACGTGATCACAACTGAGCCAATGGTTCTTGAAATTTGCTTTGAGATACGAGGGCTTTGGATTATAAGCATGTTTCTGCAATGAATTATGCTCGCAAACCAAGGTTTTACTCTATATGTTTACATATACATACATAAAAAACATATATATATATACACGTGTGTGTGTGTGTGCATGTGTGTGTGCATACACACACATATATATATATGTATGTATATATATAACAGATTATTCACAACATAAGGCCTGTGAGGGCCGGATAGTAAATATTTTAGGCTTTATGAGCCATATGGCCGGACATAAATGAATGGAGGTGTCTGGGTTCTGATAAAGTTTTATTTACACAAATAGGCAGAGGGTTGGGTTGGCCTACGGCTAGTGGTCTGCAGACCCCAGGTCTGGGGGTCGATATGGTATATAAGTTAAGAGCATAGGCTTTGGTGTCAGTGGGATGGTTTAGTTCACACAAGAAACCATTTTCCTCCCCAAGGTTCAGCTGGGCCAAGACAGAGCTGCAAGCTTGGCCTAGAACTACCCTCGGCCCCGATCTTCGGGTCCGGTGGCGGAGTCGGCATCCTCTGGCCAACCAAACTCCTTCTCCCAAAATGACCGATTCTCTCTCAGATGACTTGGGTCCCTCCCAGTACTGCCACCCAAAGTTTACCAAGTACGTCTGTGAATGGCTGAACAATGGCTGTATACCAGAAGGCTTTTCCCCAGCAGGTCTGAGGTCCCTCCACAGACCCAGGTGGAATAGACATGGGGGTGCGGTGGGGAGGGAGGTTGGGTGTGGCAACTCCAGGTGCCAAGAGGATCAGGAGACCAGGAGGACCAGCCCTGGACCAGACAAGAGCTCTGTGTCTCCCTGCCCTGGTAAAATCTCTGTAGTTGCTTACAAAGTAGCTGTGTTCATTTTCCCTTCTTGGAAGGGATTCTACCTGAGAGAGACCATTGGCACTTTCCCTTGGGATCCTAGAGATGGTGTGTCCCAACTGAGAACGCCGAGCTGGGTCTGATGCCTTCTGCTGATGTCTCAGGAGTGGGACACATGAGCCTGGACACCAGGCAAATTGTGCAACCTTGAAAAAAAGATCTCCAAGAGGGGACTTTCTTTTCTGCCTTCTGGGGAGGCTGACGACATTTTTATTTATTTGTTTATTTAATTTATTTTTTAAAGTTTATTTATTTTGAGAGAGAGAAAGAGAGCACGAGTGAGCACTAGCAGGGGAGGGGGTGAGAGAGACGGGGAGAGACAGAATCCCAAGCAAGCTCTGCAATGACAGCACGGAGCCCAGAGCCTGACTCGGGGCTCAAACCCACAAACCATGAGATCATGACCTGAACCAAAATCAAGAATTGAACGCCTAACTGACTGAGCCACTCAGACGCCCCTGAAGACATTTTAAAAGACAACTTTATCGAGGTATATTTTATGTATGATACGCTGTCCCTGAAATGTAAAAATTTGACAGATGTCTATACCCGTGAATCCATCCCTGCAACCAAGAGAGTGAACGTAACGTGTCTCTTTCCTTCTAGGGTTTTCTGTGTTCCTTGTTAATCAATCCCTCCCCCTCGTGCTCCCACCTTTCCCCCAAGTAACCACTGATCTGCTTTCTGTCATAGATAAGTTGGCATTTTCTAGAGTTTTCTATAAAGGGATTCATATAGCATGTACTCCTTTCCTGGTTTACTGCTTTTACTAAGCATAATTATTTCAAGACTCATCTATGTCATTGAGTGATTAATAGTTTGTTCTTTTTTTATTGCAGATAGTATTCCACTGTATGCGTATACTACAGTTTGCTTATTCATTCCCTGTTGATGGGCATTTGGGTTACTTCCAGTTAGTTAGGTCAAGTTGGTTGATAGAGTTGTCCAAGTCTACTGTATTTCTGCTGATTTTCTGTGTACATGATTTATCAATTATTGAGAGGGGAGTATTGTAATCTCCAATTACAAATGTAATTTGTCTCTTCGTCAATTGTAATTTTCTCCTTGCGGTTCTATCCAGTTTTGCTTTATGTATTTTGAGGCTCTGTTATTAAGAACATAAATGTTTGGGATTGTTATGTCCTCTTGGTTAACTGATCCCTTCATTGTTATGAAAGGAGCTTGTTTATTGTTGGTCTATAGCCTACAAGTCCCCATTTTGGTTGCTGAAAACTTGGTTTCACCACCTAAGACTGTGGGGATTGGGGTGAGTCCAATCCAATGTGGGAAGCCAATTCACACTCATGCCTAGCCTATTCTGATGGGCTGTGCAACACACAGTCTCCGGTTATTTCCCCATGTTTCTCCATTGGAAGGGACCCAATGGCAGCCCCATTCAGGATGGGGCAGTGTTGGGGCTGGGGGTCCAGGACTTGGAATATCTTGGCCTATCACTGGGCACACTCCCCAACCTGGTGACATATGAAGACCCAGGGGTGGCAAGGAGGGCATGGTAACTTTGTCTAGACTCTAAATTTATTTTTAAGAGACAGTTTTGTTGGAACATCTCAGACTATTCAGTGTGTTCTGAGATGATGCTAAAAGGATCTACTGTACAGGGGTAATGGCCTAGGTTTACAGTTTCCTGACTAATTCCACTATAAACTTAATTGCCTTTTTTTTGGCTTTGAAGTCTTAAGACTCCCCTTGGCATAGGGCTTTCTTGTCCACACACACACCCAGAATCCTGGCAGGACGTCATGACTGAGTATCCAACTGCCAGGGCTCCTTGACTCATTCTCCAAATGGTCACCTCTGCCTGGCCCAGGAGCTAGACTCTCTCTCTTCAGGAGGTGATGTCAGGAAGAAGTCGCTTTGCCAGCAACACGCTGGAACGCTTGGAAGCAAATGCCCAGGAGGTGCTGCTTCCAAGCCCTGTCCTGAGTCCTGTCCTGAGCACTAGGGATCCCAGCTCATCGTCTCATCTCTGCCAGATGCTTTATTGACATTGTCCTCAATCTCACTTCATTCCCACTATAGCCCCCGGAAGCCAGGTCATAGTGTACCCATTCTACAGAAGAAGACACCGGCTTGGGTACAAGTCAAAGAGCTGTTTGAGGACACTGGCGGGTTGCTGTAGTGCTAGAGCTCATATTCAGGTCACCTGACTCTAAATACAGCTTTCCATTCTGCCACACAAATCTGTTTTCATTTCTTGGGCCGCCATAATAAATGACCACAAACTTGGTCACTTAACACAACAGGCATTTATTCTTCCTACAGTTCTGGAGGCCAGAAGTCCCACATGAAGGTGTTGGCAGCGTGGGTTCCTTCTGGAGGCTCTGAGGCACAATCTGTCCCACGCCTCCCTCCAAGCTCTTGGTGACTGCTGGCGATCCTTGGTGTTGGTTAACTTGAGGGTGCCTTCTTCAATCTACGCTTGTTTTTACATGGGCCTTAACATGACTTCCTTCTTCTGATACCAAGGATATAAGTTGGAGAGTTGGAGGCCCTGCAGGAAGGCTAATCTAAGGTCACCTAGGGATGGTTTCGAGTCAGGTGCTTCCAGGCTGGGTGGTGGGCAGTCAGTCAACTCCAGACTTTCCACACCTGAGCTTCCTCGTCTGGAAGGTGGCGAGAGGGATGGTCCACACTTAGGGGCTTCTTGGAAGAGTGAAACGTATGTAAAGTGCTTAGCCCCTGTGCCTGGCACATGGCAGGAGCCCTGTTAGCATCAGTTGTGAACAGATACAACTGATAACATAGCTCCCATCTCACTGTGACTAAAACCCAAAAGCCTTGCTGTGGTCGACAAGACCTTCCATGATACGGGCCCAGTTCCTTCTGGTCTCACTGCTGACCCCTCGTCCCTCTGTTCTCTGCATTTCAGCTGTTCTGACCCTGTGTTTGTTCCCTGTGTCTGCCCAGGGCCCTTTAGCTTCTAGTTCTTTCTTCCTGGCTTGATTCTGCTCTCTCTTTAAAGACCATCTGCTTTGGGGTGCCTGCGTGGCTCAGTGGGTTAAGTGTCCGACTCTCGGTTTTGGCTCAGGTCATGATCTCGCGGTTCATGATTTCAGCCCCGGGTTGGGCTCTGTGCTGACAGCGCGGAGCCTGCTTGGGATTCTCTCTCTGCCCCTCCCCTGCTGGCTCTCTCTCTCTCAAAATACACAAACTTAAACAAAAAATTTTTTTTGATATTTATTTTTGAGAAACAGAGACAGAGCATGAGTGGAGTAGGGGCAGAGAGAGAGGGAGACACAGAGTCTGAAACAGGATCCAGGCTCCGAGCTGTCAGCCCAGAGCACAACTAGGGACTCGAACCCACGAGCTGTGAGATCATGACCTGAGCTGAAGTTGGACGCTTAACCAACTGAGCCACCCAGATGCCCCGAAACTTGAAAAAAATTATAAAGGTCAACTGCTTTGAGACTGGTCTTGGCATCCCCTTCTAAAATGCTATCCCATGGGGGTGCCTGGGTGGCTCACTCACTCAAGCGTCCAACTTCGGCTCAAGTCATGATCTTGAGGTTCATGGGTTTGAGCCCCGCATCAGGCTCTATGCTGACAGCTCAGAGCCTGGAGCCTGCTTTGGATTCTGTCTCTCCCTCTCTGCCCCTCCCCTGCTCACACTTTGTCTCTCTCTCTCTCTGTCTCAAAAATAAATAAACATTAAAAAAAATGACATGACATGACATAACATAAATAAAATAAAATAAAATTCCAGTGTTCTCAGGTGTCTCCCTTCCCAGCACTTCTGGCTTCATGGCCTGCTTTATGTTTTCTTAACACTTATCATTAATTGAGATGTTCTGTATCTATTTCTCTGATAATATTTGTTTCTGTCTCCCTCCACCAAGAGTACAAGCTTCTCAGGACTGGTTTGTTCCTCGCCGAATCCCTAGGGTGCATGATAACGACTGGGGGTTAGTGGTTCCCAATAATTTTTCGTTACATGCGTGCACCAGTGAATGGCTGAAATCTGACTGCTTAGCCCCAGTTGGCAGTGAGCTACATGTATTCAGTCCTGCCCCATTAGCCACCTTTTTAGGAGGGAAATGAGAGTGAGCACTCCCCATATATGTGGGTGCCTCCATTCACTTCACAGCTACTGTTACAGTGAAGAAACAGGTTCCGAGAGGTTGAGTCAGTAGTCTAAAATCACGCAGTTCATAAGGGCCGAGACAGAAATCAAATCTGTGTCTGTCTGTCCCAGCGCCTGCCTGTTTTCCACCACCGCAAGCAGAGGCATCCCTCGGCTCTGGCTTCTAGAAGAGGAAAGTGTGGGCAAAGACGGAATTCTCCCCCCTCAGGGGGGCTCCATGGGAAACTCTCCAACCTCGGCTCCCAGAAGAGGGTTCTGGCCTCTGGAATTCTCGGCAGGAGGCACCAGACGTGCCTGGATCCTCCTGTCACTGACCTTGAAGAAGTGTCTTCAGAAACTCTTTTCGTCTGGAGTCCCCTGCAGCTTCCAGCCACCCACGTCTTAAAATCGACAGACCCCTCTCACAGTTGACATTCTTTCCCGGAGTTCCCGACCCCAGCATTCGCTGCGCAGTGCCCTTTGCATTCCCGCCTCTGTGCTTAGCGGAGCACTGGGGAAGGAGCACGGGGCGGGAGCGACCGGGAGGCTTCAGCCACCCCACCAGGGACAGGAAGGCAGTAGCTCCTCTGTAGCTGTGTCTCCGAAAACCCGTCTCTAGGAAAGCATCCAGAAACTGCCATGAGAGGCTGAGGTCCTTCAAAGGACGTCTGGGGTGGAAGCAGGGGTCACAGCACTGTGGCTCTGCTCATGCTAGCCCAGCCTCGGAGGAATGGCCCACCGCACAGGCCAGCGGAGTCATCTCCCCATCGTGGATGGTCTGCACTCACACAATGGGGCCCCTGCACCCCGGACCTCCGTGTCCCATCATCTTTGCTTCCCAGTCTGCCATGGCATCTCCATTGGAACCAAGCTGCAAGTTGCTCGTGGAACCCACGTACAGCTGTTCCTGGCTCTAGGCAGGTCCGTCCCACCCTCCTGCCAACCTGGACAAAACCTAGCTTGAATCTCAAATCCACCCTGAAGCCTTCCCCAGTTAACCTGCCTTGGATTCTGACACCGGTTCCAGGGTGTGTGTGTGTGTGTGTGCATGTTGGGGAGGGGGAGCGTCTCTCCCATCACCAAGCAACTGTCTGTGACACCAGCTGGGTGTCCTATGATTTCGCTGTTCTGACACCACCCGGAGAAGGCATCAGAGCCCACGGTCGTGCGAGACTGTCCACCTTCTCTCAGATGCCAACAGCAGTCTCGGATGATCACCTGTGCTTCTGGCCGGAAGTTTCAATGACCACCCCTCACCCCACCCCCTGCCTTCCTTGGGTTCGGTTACTTTGCTGGAGTGGCTTGCAGAACTCAGAGCAACATTTCGCCCACCAGATCACTGGTTTGTTGGAAAGGATATAACTCGAGAGCAGCCAGTTGGAAGAGGTGTGTGGGGTCTGGTGCGGGGGAAAGAACGTAGAGCTTCTGTGTCCTCTCCAGATGTGCTGCTCTCCCTAACCTCCAAGTGCCCACCAACCTGGAAACTCTTCGAATCCAGACTTTTTTCTTTCTTTGTTTTAATGGAGGCATCGTTACCTAGGCGTGATGGACCAAATTGTGGGCCATTGGCAATAGATTCAACCTTCAGCCCCTCTCTCCCCCTCTCCAGAGGTGGGAGAGGTCAAGGGGTGGTGGTTGGGACTGATCTTTCCAACCCTCTAATCACTGGTGGGGTCTCCTGGCAGCCGGTCCCCATCCTGGGGCTCAGTCCAGAGTCATCTCATGAACATAACAAAACTCACTTTAATGGTTCTCATCACTTAGGAAATTTCAAGGGTTTCAGAGGCTCTGTGCCAGAAACAGGACCAAGACCAAATGGATATTTCTCCATATAAATCACAATATCACATGGCCGGACTCAGATCTCTCCAAACTGTAGTCCAGGTGGGGGGCCAAGGGTCTCTCTAGAGCACAGATGTGAAGAAAGCCCTCACTCCTCAGCTCAGGATAAGCCCCTGGGCTTTTGGCGTTCTTGGGGTCCCACCTCACTTTTCCTCCAGCCTCATATTTGCCACTCCTGGCCTCAAGGAGCAC
This sequence comes from Panthera tigris, assembly GCF_018350195.1. NCBI lineage: Eukaryota > Metazoa > Chordata > Mammalia > Carnivora > Felidae > Panthera > Panthera tigris. The sequence continues at coordinate 48,879,095 of NC_056673.1, read as the reverse complement.
TCTGGCCACCTTCTTTGGCCTGGCTTTGTCTTTTCCTCCTCTAGGACTTTGCCCATGCTGTTCTCCCTGAGTACAGGGCTAGACAGCATTCCGCCCAAAACTCGTGTCCCCCCAGATCCTCAGAATGTGACCTTATCTGGAATTAGGGTTGTTGGCAGGTGTAATTTAAGAGGAGGTCATACCGGAGTAGGGTGGGCTCTTGGTCCAATATGACTGGTGTTCTTACAAGAAGAGGCATAGAAACCCACAAGGGAGGGCGCCATGTAAGGACGGAGGCAGAGATGGGAGTGATGCAGACAGAAGTCAAGGAATGCCCGGGATTGCCTGCAACCATGCGAAGTTAGGACAAGGCAGGGAAGTTTCCTCCCCTAGAGCAGAGCCCTGCTGACTCCTTGATGTTGGACTTCTGGACTCAGGGAATAAATTTCTCTTGTTTCAAGCCGCTGGTCTATAGCACTTTGTTGTGGCGGACCTAGGAAATTAATACCTCCCTGTCATGGACACTTGCCTCTGTGCTGTCCGATCGTATGTTCCCTCCATCTGTTGACCTTGACCACCCACCTCCTACGGATCCTTCAGTCTCACTGCATCAGACCTCGCTGTCTGACCTCTCCAGACCAGGTGGGATCGTCCCCAAACATGTTATAGTTTTTCCAGCATGTAGCGATTTCCTTGTGGCTCCTTGAAGACAAGGGTTCGGGGTATGGCTCTCCCAGCCGTTCCAGGCACATCGAATCAGGTTCCCCGGAGCATCTCCCAAGACATTTCCTCTGAATGGGTTCTGTGGTTGTGCTCGCCATGACCCCATGTGCTTTCTCAGACCCCCTCGACTACCCTCATTCTTCCCGGCTCTGGGTTGGTTCCCACCCTTGGCGGGAGACTCCTCCTCTTCCAGACTCCGATGGAAACTCACACCTCCAGGTGTGGAGTCTGGAGTACCCGCCAAGGGGCCAGATGGCACAGCCAGTGGAATCACCCCCTCACGGAGGGAAATTTGACCAACAGGACATGGGAGGGAGCCGGGCAGAGAAATCCTCCTTCTTTCTCTCTTTGGGGGACTCCAGTGGAGTGTGTTTCTTCCCTGTAGCCCTTCTGGAGAAGTCCTGCGTGCCCAGCGGGGTAACGTCATGGTAAAGTAGTAGCCAGTGAGGTGAGACACGGATGGACATAGCTTCTTGTCTCTCGCCACCTCCTCTCCCCCAACCCCTTCACCCTCCCTGCCCTGGGCTCACACCTGACGAAGAGAACATTGGCACTTTTGCCTTTGCTTTAGAATTTGTGTTTTAGGGGGCCTGGTCGAAAACCGAGGCCAAATAAAATCAGGAAATATTACCTACTTTATCCTGATCCCCACTTTGAGAGTCTCAGGGCGTGTCGCCATATCAAAGACTCTGAGAAGTTCTGCAGTAAAAACAAACGAGCGAAAAAACCGTTTGCCTTACAAACTACCGTTGTTTAACCACTTACGCTATGGCCAACAGGATCCCAAGCATTTTACATATATTCACTTGCTAAAATTCCCAAGGTAACCCTTATTCCATTTTACAAACAGGGACACTGAGACCCCGAGCATTGAAATAAGCTGCCTAAAAGAGCAGGGTCAGCGAATAGAGAAGCTGGGTTCAGAGTGTGCCCATAATCATAATGCCGTATATATACACTCTTGCTTTAACTCAGTATTGCCCTTATTTTTTGATGACGATTTAAAAAAAACAAACAAACCCTATCACCTGTTAACATCCACCGAGCTGGTTCTACTGGAAACAGTTTGCTCTGAGTTTATCTTGATTTCCCGTAGGGATGTCAGTGCAGCGAGCAGTGATCCTTCCGCCCTTATCTGCTCAGAGACCTAGCCCAACCTCCTTATGAACTCACAGCTTTGCACTACAATAAATATTTGTAGGAAGGGAGGGAAGGAAGGAAAAAAGGAGGGATAGGTTGTCCTTATAAAAAGACCAAGTTCTCTATCTTAAGAGCAGGAACGCCGGACGGAAATTCCGTGGCACTTCTGATTCTTGGTTATGGCCCCCACGTTGAAAGAGAAAGTCTTTTACCTCGTACATCATCATCAATTGCTCTGTTTCTTTGTGGCTTCTAAGCACAGGGATGGCCAAGCAGAGAACCAGAAGAGGCCCCTGCGATGATGAGACATGGTATCCTGGTTTCTGGGAGTAGAGCTGCCACGTACGGTCGTCCAGGTTGCGCACTGCATAACTGTAGGGATTTCTGTTCACATGATTGCCCATGGCACAGTTGCCTTGAGCAGGAACCGCGCTATACAGCAACCCCAAAGCTGAGGTTTGGGTGGGGTAGAGGGAGGGTAATTGCAGGACTATAATCATTACAAACACAATCTGGCTTATCTGAGTGGCTCAGGGTGTAGCCCATGCCATATCACAAAGCACCAGGAAGTTCTGACACTGGCGCCTGGAAGCCTGCCCTGTCTGAGGCGAGGCTCGACTTCTAGCGGGAGGGTGCCGTGGCATCACCCTGACAACCTGGCATGGAGTGCCCACTTCCTCCCAGTGTCATGTAGAGCCCTGACTTGCCTCTGTCCACATTTTGGGCGGGATCGCCCTCTGTCGTGGGGGCTGCCTGGTGCCCCCATCTCTCGTTGTAACAACCCAGACGTTGCCCCATGTCCCCCGGGGAACAAAACGGCCAGGGTGGAGAAGCATTTCTCTAGGGGTCTAGTTTGGCAGCTGTGGCTTCCGAGCCCCTGAAATGTCATTTGGTCCCAGCTGAGATGTGCTCAGGGTATGAAATACACGCCAGACTTCAAAGAGGACAGGACAAACAAGCGGGGTGTGCAAAGCATCTGCACTAAGTGTGAAGGGCCGACCACGTGTTAAAATGGAAATAGCCTGGGTCTGTGGGACTAATGAAAACGCAGCATCTATTTCTCCTGCTTTCTTTCCACTTTTTAAAAATGTGACCCCTAGAAAACGTAATGTCACATAGGATCTGTAACTCTGTTTCTCTCAGACGGTGCCTGGAGAGCGCGTCCCCTCCCCTGCATTCAGTTCTTTAGGGAGCATCACGAGGTCACTTTGCTGGGCCTGCCCCTCCCTGCATTTCCCGAGAAATTTCTGCTGCATCTGAACACCTACAGACCATGCTGGGGCCCACCCCCCCCTTAAAAAAGCCCCAGGCTTCAAACTTCACCCTCGTAAACCCCCCTGGGAAGAAAGACCTGGTAAACCTGTTCCTCTCTACTAGCTGATCACGCACGACGCTCCCCCCACCCCCCTGCCCCCTGCATTTTTGAGTCCACCAGCCACATGGCCCTTCTAGAACCACCACATTGGTCCTTGACCCTTGTTCCTGACCCTCACCCCCTCCTGCTGCACTTTTCCAAATGCGTTGCTCTGAGTCTATTCGTCCCCATCTGAGAAGCTTCAGTGGTGGCCCCGTGACACCCGGTTTTCAAAGCCTATTGCAAACTGGCCACAGTCCACTGCTGGGGCCTTTTTGTCAAGGGGATTTCCTTCCTGTTCCAAACACTTGGGTATATTTTCCAGCATGTTCTCTTTGCCTAGTACTTCCCCCTCCTCGGTTCTGCCTGTTGAAATCTACTCGTCCTTTAAGACCTCTTGAAATCCCTCCTCCTCGGAGAAGCCTTCAGAGTTAACACTACGCATGGTCAGCTTTCTAATCTGAACATGTCTGCACCGAGTGCTTGGGAACAATTATCTGAATGGTCTTGAGGAAACTCTGGTGTGGAGCTATACTTTTTTTTTTTATTTTAATTTTTTAGGATGTTTATTTATTTTTGAGAAAGAGAGACGGAGCTCGGCAGGGGAGGGGCAGAGAGAGAGGGAGACACAGATCCAATGCAGGTTCCAGGCTCTGAGCTGTCAGCACAGAGCCCGATGCGGGGCTTGAACTCACGGACCGCGAGATCATGACCTGAGCCGAAGTCGGCCGCTTAACCGACTGAGCCACCCGGGCGCCCCCCAGAGAGGGTGTTTTAAAATTGGGGATCTCCCTCTCACATTGGAGATGCACGGCGATCATATTTAAGTGTCTTGCTGTTTCCTAAAACCCCAACACGGCGCGTGGGTATTCATAAATGTTTGTTGATAGATCTAATGGAGAATGAGGCTCCCATTCAGAACAAATCAAACGGGGTGGAGAGTGGTTAAGGCAGGATAGAACCTTGGAAGTATTTTGAATACATCCTGGAGACGACTATCCCCCATACCTATGTGTCATCTGTCCCAGCTCTGACGTCCTTCTGCGGGGGTGGGGGGTGGGGGGCGGGTAATGGGGGAGGGGGCATTGCTGGCAGTGCTGATCCCGCTCTTTGGCTGAACATCTGAGCAACAATCTGTCCGGCTATCTTCTGGATCAATGGTTTCCTGGGAAATGGCCTCCTCTCTTCTCCAGCCACCTTTTAGCTCAATATTTGAACTGGCAGATTAAGGCAATTCACCAGAATGGTGGGCCTCATTTCTCCGCATCAAAAGGTGCCGGGCCCTGGATACGGGGTTGTAAACTCTGATTCAGAGAGAGACAGCCTGCCCAGGAGGATGGTCCTTCCTGAATAACACGCTCCATATCCAACCAACCTGCCTGAGCTATTACACGCCCTCCATTTGCATTACAGAAAAGCCACCCTTTGTTCATTTGGCTCTGGATTGCTCTGTCCCCTCCTTCCTGGCAACCTGGCCAAGCCGGGAGCAGCCTCGCCAAGAAGCTGACGCTTTGCAATAAAACTTGCCCCTGTCCTTTGGCTTTGTCCCCAGAGCGGGATGAGAGAAAGAGACCAGGGTCCTCTCAGGCCTTCTCAGGGACCTGTCCAGCTTGGCCCCAGGGGAAACCCTGCTAAATAGCTATGTCCACCTGGCCCACTGCAGGGTGGGCCGGGCTCCCCGGTTTTCCTGGGTCCTGTGCTCGGAGCGGCCAGTAGGTGTCACTGTTACACAGTGTTCATGTGCCCCCGTCTTGCAGGACCGGCTCCCGAAACCAGGTGCTTCTAGGCCTCCCTCCCTCTCCGCCCAAGCTGCATTGCCCGCCTTGTCCAGGGATGTTCTGGGGGCTTCCTGGGGCCCTGGCTTCTTGGGAGGAAGCAGGAGGGGGTTGGGAAGGCAAGGCAAAACGCGAAGGGGTGGAGGAACGGGAGGAAGCTCACGTTTGCGCGGGGTGGAAGGGGTCCCGTGGAGGTGGGGCACCCTGTCCCTCCGCAGCGGGTGGGTGGGAAGGGGGCAGTGAGGAGGGACCCCCCGGGAAGGTGGGGGACAGCGTCACAGAGAAGCCCCGGGGGAAGGGCTGCGTTTGCATCCTGGCTCTCTAACTCTTACAAGCTGTGTGGCTTTAGGCAAATGACTCAACCTCTCTGTTTCCAGGGATTCATCTGTAGACTGAAGATAGAATAAATACCTCAGAGGGCTGTTGCCCCGAGAGCCACATGCCTAGGGCCTGCTACATCGTAAGCGCTCAATAAATCTTCCCGATTTCTTATTCAGCAGACCAGGCAGGTGGGAGAGGCTGATGCAAACTCGTACCGCCCTTGCACCATTTCCCTGCCCCTGCTCCCGTTAAAGACAGGAAGAGGGAACCAATAAAATAGGGCAGTGGACAGGAATGTCCCTTTCCCTTCCATTGTACAGAGAGCTGATACCACGAGGTGATTGGGTGACCTCTCTGTCGTGAGGGGAGGTCCACCTGGAGGAGAGAGGCAGTTGAAGGCCGGGTCTGTTCTAAGTGGCGGGCCCTGTAGAGAGGCACCTGAGGGTCCCCGAGGGACTGGTGCACCCCGAGGGGTGGGACTGTTACTGTAGTGGCATCGGGGGACCAGGAGAGTCCCAAGGATGTTAGGTGGCAAATGACTGCTCACCTCCGAAGAAGGAAAAGTTAAGCAAATGAGCCCAGTTAGCCAATGGCCTGCGGCCGAACCTTTCCTGAGAAGACCGACCGGGGGAGAAGCATGGGGGGGGGGGGTGCAGCTTTGTGACCCTCGTGTTCCAATTGGAATTCTGTGCCTGGATATGTGGCCCTAGGGTGACTCAATCCCCCCTCCAGTTACCACCCACCATGAGGATGTTGCAAGGATCCAGTGGGATCCCCTGTGTGAAATGTTAAATGATGACCATTCCTGTGAGACAAGAGGAGATCCCCGGATGGTGTTGTAAAGAATACATTATCCCGGGCCAATTTGACTTTAATTTATCTCCACTTTACGGGGAAAATGTGACAGGTCGGGGTTCCTAGAAGAGTCCCACCATTATGTGAAACCAAGGCCCAGACAAAAGTAACTGAGCCAACTAAGCTCATTAAAGGCAGAGGAAGGATCCGGTCTCCTGCCTCCAAGGCAGGTGTTTTTAAAAAAATTATAATTCCTCTTCCTCCTGATGTCAAGATTTAATCCATAACAGCACTTCTACAAATGTTCTCTTCTCAAAGGAACAGAAAATTATCTGAAGGATACTTAAATTAGGGGAGGGTTGCATTAAAAAAAATTCTGTAGATTTTGTTTGTTTTCATTACAGGACTTGTCAGGTCCTTTGTTGCATCTCGGCACGCTGGGAATCTCGTGGATGTAGAAGCATATTTCAGTAGATGACAATGCCGCCATTGTTTTCTTGGATCATCTCATGGTGCTAGTATTCATGAAATATATTCGTGTGTGTGTGTGTGCGTGTGTGCGTGTGCGTGTGTGTGCGTGTACACATTACACATACAATCTTCTGATTTGGAATGTCTGTGTAGTGGTCGAGTATGAATAGGTAGCTCTCGGGTCATGCTATAGGATCAAGTCTACAAGGAAGCGCATCCTAATTCCATGCCTATCACCTAATCCATGCCGATGAATGTGTATATATTTAACAAGAAGGATCCACACGGAATGACAGCGTTTACATCCGCCTGGTGGGATTACAAGTTATTTTTATTTCCTTCTTGTGCTTATCTGCACTCTGTAAACGTTCTCTGATGAACACATGTGTCTATGGCCAGAAGGAAAAGCCATTCTTTATTGGGTAATCAGTGCTGTGGCATCTATTTGAAAGAATGCCGCTCCGCTGGGGATTGACTGCCGGGCCCATCGTTACTAATGACTTAAACAAAAGAAGGGAGGTTGTGCTCATCAAATCCTCACATGATACTAAATTTGGTGGGGTGGCTCACACTCAGAAAGCCAAGAATAAAACTCAAAACAACCGTAACAAATTGAAAACACGGCTCTAAAAAAACCAGATGAAATTCAATAGCGCAATTATAAGGTGATATATTTAGGGCTAAAAGCAGCCACCATATGTTTAGGGTGAAGACAGGATCAGCTTCCAATGGGTCCCGACTACCAGGTGAGCCCTTACTAGGTATTTGACCCTGAGCTACGACGTGGGGCCAGACACACACAGGTTTGGGAGAAAAAGACCTCGTGGTGATCGCAGTCCACAGGCTGAGGAAAAACGAGCAAGATCGTCCCCGCAATCACCTTTTCTGCCTACACAATCCTAACAGGCAGGTCTGGCACGAAGTCTAACTCTTTCGTTCACAAAAGGGAAGGGTCTTTGAAATCAGGACAACCCTTCCACTCTAGAACTGTGCCCTCCCTCCATTAGGATGTCATCTGTTCCCTGCCAGGCTAGGGGATTCATTTTAATGTCACGTCCAAGTGTAAGACCACATCCAGTGTTTTTACCACGATCATCGTTGCTGCGATGCAACTGATTGGAGGAAGGGCCATTTTGCCGTAAAAGGTAAAATCACGACATCCAGTGAAGGAGGGAACATCCCTTAAAAAGGACCTGACGAAACACAGCCACACAAATGAATGGAACTAAGAAGACTTTACTGCAAAATGCAAAATATGTGAACACATCTCGAGCGTGTGTAGATTCATGGCAGAGCCGTGCAAGAAACTGGTGTGTATTTTGTGGGTTGTACCTGAGCGCTTGTTTTCAGAGTCTTTTATTCCTAGTATCATACAGTTTGTTGTTGTCGTTTATTGATGGGTCTCCTCGTTTGTTGGTTCGTTTGTTTGCTGACGTTCCTTCCTTCATTAAGAGAGGTATCAGCTTCCAAATAGTGGGATGCGTATGTGCAAGGGAGCTTTGTACTACATTGTGAAACCCTATTGCCTCCTATGCTGTTGTTTGTTCTCGGCGTATTGTTGTGTGTCTGTTGAAAAATGTTCCAAAGTTCTATGGGAAGCGTGGGTTCAAAATCCTGTGTCGCTGTATAGACCATCACGAAGGTTAAGAATTATATAATGTAGATAACAGGAGTACCACAGCCAGGAGAAATGAAACCGCACTGTCAGCCCGTTGATTAAACCAACAAACTGTCAAACTGATTACTTCTTTTTTTTTTTTTTTTTTTTTTTAATCATTTCCGGCAAAATCGCCTTTGGGCCAATTAGTTGTGAGACCAAAACGCTTGTGGCAAGGATGCTTTTTGGACAAACTACCTAGAACCGTGTAAGAGGTGCTCTGGGGCTTGCCCCGGGGAAGCGGAAAAGTTAGAACTTCTGGGACAGGTTACTGGTTTCTGGGGACAATCAAATCGAATATTTGCAATCTGAACCATCTCCAAAGAAGCCCGTCCTGGAAAATCCGGGGCATCTGGTCGTAGTCAACAGAGCGCCTTGCCTTCTTCAAGCCGCTGGATTCCGCACACATGAAAAGCCCGTGACGTGCCCCGGCCCCCAAGTCACCCCCCCGTCACCGGTCCGCGTTAGTTAGCTCCTCATTAGGCTGCTGGATCGGGTCTGTGTCACCCTCCTGGAAGGGCTGGGAGAGGCTGGAGGGTGTCCTGGCAGGAGCCACAGAAATGATCAAAGCAGTGGAAACGAGGCTCTGTGAAGCAAGGTTAAAGGAATTGGAAATATTTCGCCTGGAAAAAGCCAGGGAGAGTCTGCAAAACCCAAGTCCAGAAATGAACTACAGGAACCCCATGTCAGCCCCGACTTTGCTCCCATCGGAAGGGACAGCGGGGAGCAGTGCTGAGAGCTCCCAGAGACGGGGCACGCACTATGCTCTGGGCTTTTCGTTAAAGAGCTTTGCATGGCTACGTCGTTTCGGGGGGCACCAGGGTCCTGGGATGGCCCCTCCTTCACACGAGGCCCGGCAGAAAAGTTACACCGGGTGTTTGAGTTCATGGCGTCGGTGAATGGTGGACGTGGGGTTCGAGCTCAGGCAGGCAGTCTAATGCCCCTTCGGCCTCCTTTCCAGAGGCAAATGTTTCTTATGGTGCCCTTCACGAGGGCACCCTCACCTCCCACTGGACAGCAGGAAACTTGTGAGGTCATTGCTAACAAGGAAAACTTGTCAAATGACGAAGGCACTAAGCTGTCTGTACAATGAAACAACCACCTCCCCCTTATTTCTTTAGGGCTGAATTGTGTCTCCTCCAAATTCATATGTTAAAGTCCTAATCCCTGGGGACTCAGATTGTGGCTGTATTTGGAAACAGGCCCTTTAAAGAGGGAATTAAGGCAAGATGAGGTCCTTAGGATGGGCCCTAATCCCACGTGACTTGTGTCCCCTGCGAAGAAGAGATCAGGGCACTGATTTCACACACAGAGCGAGCACCGTGCGAGGGCACAGGGAGAAGACGGCCGTCTGCACATCAAGGAGGGGGGCCTCCGGGGAACCCAACCCCACCCACACCTCCATCTTGGATTTCCAGCCTCCGGAACCGTGAGCAAATACATGTCTGTCCTTTAAACTACCGAACGAGAAACACATCAGGAAATCCTTAAACACTTTTCAGAAGAGAGGGCTAGATCCGAGCCCCTTTCTCATGACCTGAAGTCCCGTGTTCCTTGCAAAACCCACCGGGAACGTGGGTGGAGTTCATCCCCACACCGATATTGCATGACCGTCACCTGGGAGGTCAAACCTCGGCCGATACAGGCCATATTCTGATTCTAAACCTCGGCCTGCAGAGGTCTTGCCACGCCTGATAGGGATTTGCAAAGAGTTTTAATAGTGAGGTTAAATGGTGGGGGGCGGGGACGACTGCAAAACAAACAGGGCTGAGGGCCTGGCAAGGTGCTCTTAAAACACAAGTCTGAGAAAGCTTGGCCAGCCCCTCAGGGGGATAATAAAATGGATCAGAGTGTGGAAACACGAATCCAGGCCATCTTGAACTCTAGTGAGGTTCTTGCAGATCAAAGAACACGCTGGCTATCGTCCTGCCAGGGAAGACGTGGAATTAGGCCTTCGTAATTAGACCTCTGCTTAAGTGCAGGGGAGTGATTACCACTGAATAAATAAAAATAGGGGATTGAGTGTCACAGGCCTTCGCTTGGGGTTCCTGGGCCAGGTGGGAGATGGGGCTTGCAGGAGAGAGAAGCCTCCAGAGCCGGGGGCGCCGAGGGGAAACTCAGAGACAACTGGGATCTGGCTTTCCCGAAAGGACGGGGAGGTGGCATTGGAGGGGGCTGGGGGATTTGCTCACGGAACCTGCCCCCGAGGGCACCGCTGACACAAGACTTAATGATGGCTGCTGTCTATGGCACCTGCTGCGCGTACCAAGTGCTTTATATCCGTTCTGTCTTGAGGCATCGCCAACATTCCAAAATAGCCTTATTTTATAGAACACACAGAAGCACAGAGAGGTCAGATAACCAACCAGAGGTAACACAGCTCATAAATAGCAAGTGTAAGTCTCGAACCCTGGTCCAACCTATTCCCAGGCCCCTGCTCTCTCCCATCCACTGGGTTTCTCCCACCTCTCTGCTGTCTCTCTGCTTTTCAGTGTTCGCAGCGTTCAGCGTGATACTCTGTACTGAGTATGGGGGCCCAGTTCTGCTGGATGAACTGGCAGCCGTGGTGGAACATAAACCAGGAGGCTGGGGCGCCTGGGTGGCTCAGTCGGTTAAGCATCTGACTTCAGCTCGGGTCATGATCTCTCAGTTTGTGGGTTGAACCCCGCATCGGGCTCAGTGCTGACAGCCCGGAGCTTGGAGCCTGCTTCGGATTCTGTGTCTCCCTCTCTCTCTGCCCCTCCCCTGCTCACACTGTGTCCCTCCCTCAAGAATAAATAAACATTAAAAAAAAATTTTAAAAAACCGAGGAATTAATTCTTTCATAGTTCTGGAGACTGGAAGTCCAAGATCAAGGTGACAGCATGTTGGGTGAGATGTCTCCTCTTGGACTGAAGACAGCTGCCTTCTCTCTGTGGCCTTACGTGGCCTTTCCTCAGTACATGTGTGGAGAGAGAGAGAGAGAGAGAGAGAGAGAGAGAGAGAGAGAAAGAGGGAGAGATCCTCTGTGGTATCTTTTCTTAAAAGAATACTAATCAGATCAGGGCCCTAAATTTACGTCATTTAATCTTAATTACTTACTTAGAGGGTCCATCTCCAAATATAGCCACACTGGGGTCAAGGACCTCAATATATGAATATGGGGGTGGGGATGGGGGGGCATAAGTGTTCCGTCCATAACACCCAGTATCTCAATCTTATTTATCTAGCAAATTCCTTAATGGTGCGTAACACCACAGTATGGCGTTAGAGGACGTATGTATTTCCAGAAAGGCTGGTAGAGGTTAACGCTGTCTGACAGGAGACCCCGGTGACGATGCACTGCAGGTGAGCTCCCCCCCCCCCCCCCACCGCCCGTGCCAGGTCCTGACACGTGTAGGCGGGGCAAGTGGACACAGGGCCAGTGTGGGGTTTAGGGAGGATATTCGCTCACGTTGCAGGAGCCGTTGGGCCTGTTGGGGGTCAGAGGCAAACAGCAGCTTTGAGACGGGCTTGGCTAGGAGGCCACAGGCCAAGCTCAGGGGCATTCCTGGGTCAAACTCGAGGTAAGATTTTGGCAAGAGCAGTTTCTGCCCGAAGCTGAGGTGGCAAGAGGCCCAGGGAGGGTTGGCGCTCTCACAAAAATACAACAGATGGGGGCTGAAACGACACACGTTGATTTCTCACAGCTCTGGAGGCCGGGACGTCCAAGATCAAGGCACTGGTGAGGGCCCGCTTCCTGGTTCCTGGCTGGCCGTCTTCTCTGTGTGTCCTCACAAGGGGACAGGGGGGAGGCGAGGGCAGGGGGCAGAACTCTCTCCCGTCTTTTCTTATCAGGGCACTAATCCCATCCCGAGAGCCCCACCTTTGTGACCTAGTCACCTCCCAGAGAGGTACCTCCAAATGCCATCACTTTGGGTCTTAGGGCTTCAACATACGAATTTGGGGGGAGACACAAACGTGTAGTCTATAACACTTAGGTCGAAAAGGATCCTGTTTGGTTTTATTTTGGTTTTCCCCTATGAGATTGGGAGGGGAGGGAGAGAATGAGACAGACAGACTGCAGACTGAATAGCTCAGGCTGGCCTAGAGGCAGGTGTAAAATGACCCGATAAGACGTGTACCCCCAAAGCTCAGGGCAGGAGGCAGAAAATGGGGAGGAGGGGGGTGTCAGTGAGTGACCGTAGGAACTGGGGTTCGGCTGTCACCGGTGCCAAGCCCTGGAGTGACAGCTGGTCCTGGTGACTACAGATGGAGGTGCACGAGGCTGGCAGGACCAGGGCTCAGCTCGACATCAGCCAGGTGCCCACAGGTGCCCCCGAGTGACGAGGGCTAGTGTCCCTGGGGACTTGGGTGTCTGGGCTGCTGCTTCCTGGGGACGGGAAGCCCCAAGACACCTCCCCTCTGAAAGCGCACTCGGGTTCCCACCTACCACGGCCTGTCCTGTCCTCAGAACTTTCTCTGCCAAGGGAACCTCTCTCTCTCTCCCTCTCTCTGTATGTTCCCTTCAATAGGCATGTGGGAGGAATCTTGATTCTGGAGGAATCTAAGGAGGCTTGGGGCCCATCGGCCGGGAGGCCAAGAGGCCTGGCTCCGTCCTGAGGAAGAAACCACACAGCCTTGCCTTCTTTCCTCCAAAGCGGGAGCCGAGTCCTGTTGGGCCCCTGGCCTCACGGCAGTCAGTTTGGAATATTTTTGTTCCATTCATGGGCCTCTAATGGAATCAAGACCGGGCTATTTATATTTACAGATGGTGCAGACTTTAGGGGAACATCAAATGCACCAGATGTTGTTAGGACAGAGGAAAATTAGTGAACTTGGCTGATAGGAATCAAAGAGCCCCCCCCCCCCCCCGGGAGAAGGCTTTCTGGGCCCAAGATGCACGAGGCTCTGAGCAGGTAGATGATAAGAGATGCGGGGATGGGAGACCCATCGGATTTAGTGCAGCTTCTGCAACCCAGGGAGGAGAGTTTATTCGAGCTTGTTTTGCTGGGGGGGAGAAAAAATGCAGGCATTGTGTGTTCCCATTGTTCCTTCGGAGACGACGCGGGGGACCGGAGCAGCGGGCCGTTCGTCTCCAATTATTTTCAGCCAAGGGAAAAAACAGATGGTAAATAGCACTGAAAACAATTTTTTTTAGAATTAATATTAATAAAAGATGTGTTGGGAGGCTCTGAGTGAATCCTGGGGAACCAGAGCCTGCCTCGTGTGCGGGGTCGGGGGGTGGGGGTGGCAGGGAGGGAGAGGAGGTGGCGGTAACGCGGAGCCCGGGATGCAGTGGGGGGGTGTGGATGTGGAGGAAGGACAGGCCACGGCTCCCCGAGTGGCCGCTGAGGTGCCAGGGGGTGGTGCGGGTGGCGGGGCACCCTTGGGAGCCCGCATGCCAGGGGGCGCCTGTCAAGGCTCTGAGCTCCGTGGGGGAGGAGGGCGGTGGGGGCCCAGGCAGAGGGCTGCCCAGGGCTCCCGAGAAACCCTGGCGCCACTGGGCCCCCTTTCCCGCCGGGTGCGGCCCAGATGGCTCTTTTGTGCGGCTGCAGCGCACAGAGGGGGCGGGCGGGTGTCCTCACCTCCCCGGCCCGCGCGGCCAGCTCCAGTGTCCATCTGTCAGCGAGTGTCCACCAGCTGCCCAGGCGGCCTGTGAGAGTTCGGATTCCACGTTCAAGCAAAGAGGGAGGGGGTTCAAGCCACCTCCCTGCCTCCTTCAGGACTTACAGACCTCACAGGGGAGGAGAGAGGGGCGTGGCACGCACATACGTGCGCGCAAAGGGGGGAAAGCGGGTTCCTGGGGACGCTCATGTATTCCACAGAAGCTTCTGAGCACGCATCAGGAGCTTGGGATTGTTCTAGGCCCTCGAGAAACACTGAGGGTCAGAACAGATGGGATCCCTGCCCTTCGGGCGCTTACACTCCAGCAGGAAAGAAGCAACAGTCAACTGCGGACCCACGTGTACGTGGGAAACACTGTTAGTTTAGATCAACGCATATAAAATGCCAAACGGTGACGGTGCTATGGAAGAAAGAACTAGAACATAAGAGCTGCACAGGCGGGCCTGTGGAGTACTTATTTACCGGGGTCTTGGGGTCGCCTCCTCGCTTCCGTCTGCCTCCACCGAGGAGCTCAGGGAGGCGTGAGCTTGGGGAAGAATCTGGAAACGGGGTATGTACCACAATCACACACAAAAGGCGTTCGGGTGAAAAAGACAACCCACCTTACAAGACAGAAACCCTCACCTGGGACCATCCCCTTACCATGTCTATCCGATCTTGTTTCCTTCATTGCCTTGGCCACTGGAAAGCTCTAGGAGAAACATGGTTGACTTCCAACAACAAATGTCTCTTATGAAGGACTCTTGCCCCCAGCTTTAGTTTTTCTTTCCTTCTCTCCTGTTCTGTTTCATTTCCTTCATCTGATATTTTATTTTATTTTATTTTATTTTATTTTATTTTATTTTATTTTATTTTACTTTATTTTATTTTAATTTGATTTTATTTTATTTTTTCATCCGACATTTAAAATTTGTATTTCATTTTATTATATACGTGTGGCTTTTTTGTATGCTGCGTGAAATCCTTTCCGAGACCCAGTGGAGAATATATCCACAAAATGGGATGAACACTGATGCGGTTCAGTTAAGACCTAAAATCATCCTTGCTTTGTGTGATCTTAAATGGAGCAGAAGCAGAAGGAAAAAACGTTGCTGTAATAGACATTATGGGGATACTTGATGATATTGGAATGGAGGCTATAGATTAGATAAAAGCATTATCTTAATGGAAATTTAGATGGAAATTTCCTTAGTGTGGTAATTTACTGTGGTTATGTGAGAGAATGTCCTTGCTCTTAGGAAATGCACACTAAAAGGGATACAAGGAGGGTATCACCTGGGTGTCTCGGCTGGGTAAGTGTCTGACTCTTGATTTCCGCTTAGGTCATGATCTCGAAGTCTGTGAGTTCAAGCCCCACATGGGGCTCCATACCGTTAGGATGGTTCACTCACTGTTAGTGACATTGTCTCTCTCTCTCTCAAAAATAAATAAATATTAATAATAAAAAAATAAATAATAAGAATAAATAAATAAATAAAATAAGAAATAAATAAAGAATAAATAAAATAATAAATAAATAAAATATTAATAAGAAAAAAGGGAATCTCGAAAAGCAACTTTGTGTTGCCTTCAACGCTCCCTCTTCTTGCCGCCAGTCTCTTACCCTCCCCAGGCCACAAAAAAAACCTCCCACTCCTACTTGAATGCTAAGAGAAGACCGAATTTCAGAGCTGTTCTGGAAAGAACGGTTTCTGGATAATCAGACATGGTCTTCGTTTCCTCTGGCTCCGAGATAGATCTAAAACTCCCATCTGGGTCATCAAGTGCTTAAGCCTTTAAGCATTTTCTTTTGGAGGCTTTTCTTAATCCACTGGAGGAACACCTCAATATTTCTCATCCAACCCTGACTTCTTGTCATTTGCAATCCAAACACTTTGGGCTTCAGAAGAGAGAGTGTTGCCAGCAAAGGGTAATCACAGACTTTCTAGAATCGGAAATAAGTACTTTCCACTGGCTCAGCTGCAGTCTCCACTTGGCTGGAAGTCACCTCCAGCCCAGCCCCACCTCCCTCTGTCTCTCTCTCACACCCCTGTCAAGGTGGCCTTGGTGGAAGGCTCTGGAAGACTGGCGAGAGCCAACCTGCAACCGTTGTTCAAGATAACGCAGGCGGGGTGCTCCAGACCTTTGCTCTGTGCTCCCGTTCCCGAGGCGTCGAGACCACAAGATGAGGAAACAACCCCTTTAAAAAGAGTCTTCGGTTCTGGTGATGTCATCGTCGTCCTCCTCCGAGGAACCACCGTCTTCAGGCCACAAAGCAAGTTCCCCCCATCCTGTCCCGGTGTCTTCGGGGCTGGTTCCCAGTTGAAGGGCTTAGGTCTGCACCTGCCAGTGAGATTGATTGACTGCACCTGTCTTCTTAGCAAAGGCTCGGGGGCACCTGCCACGTGAACCTCAGGTGTGATCTCCCATCCTCTGACTGTCCTTCTCTCCACGTCTCCGAGTCACTGAAAACCCCACTGAGCCTGACTTGTTTAGTCCAAAGCAACTCCCGAGTGATTGGGGGTCAATGAGGAGTCACATGGCTCAATCTGTATGTCCCCAGGAGGGAGGAGGAGAGAAAATGTGGTGGTTGCAGAAAGACCACTGTTGGATTAAAGGGTGTTGTGAGCCCAGAGAAGTGATATGACTTTCCTCGAAGCACCGAGTGGCACTTTTCCCCCTCCGCCCATTAGTTTGCTTTTTTCCAGCTCTCTTCTTCCAACCCTCTCATTCACCCAGATCAAAGCGGTTTTCAGACTCCAGCTCTTTCATCCTGGCAATCACCGCATGAGGCAACAGATGATGACAGTGATTAGCTTGGGAGTGGGGAAGACAAGGCCCGGCCGTCCCTGGGACACGTCGTCTTGGCTTTGACCAACCTGCAGGTGCTCCTGGGAAGCTGGGCTGGAGTAGGGCTTCTGGGACAGGTGGAGGCATTGGGAGGGGACAGCGTGGGCCAGCTGGGGCTCTGGGGTGTCTCCTGCAAGGCGCCATGATGGCCGTGGACCAACGTCAAGACTGAGAAGTGGATGCCCTCCATCCTGAACTCTGTGGCACCTCCTGTCCCACCTCTGGCTCTGCCTCCTCCCTTCCCACCCATCTCTGACCCCCTCAGTCTCCTCCAGCAGGAGGGACCAGAGGCTCGGGCTCAAGTCCTGTCTTAACCATCTGGGTTAACCAACTGGGCTTACTTTGATGTCTCTGGGCAGTCAAGGTGTCTGACCTTCATAAGGTGGCCCATCCTAGACTGGACGATCTCGTTCCTCTCTTCCTCTTAAACAAGCTTGTGTTTCCTTTCCCTGAAGCTCTTCGGCTCCCAGACTACCAACTAACTTATACTGAGGTCGACTTTAGCAAACAGGGGACTGTCGTCCCCCTACCAGACAGAATGCTTGTGGTTAATTTCGATCTTGTGACAGTCTGTAAAGGCTGAGGGAAGGATAATTGGCATGAGGTGGGGGGTGAGGTGGGGTCAAGAGATGTGCTGGAAACATCTGCCTCCCTAGCCCATAATAACATGGACCAGGACCACAAGAGCAATGGTGGGTCACTGAGTGCTTACTCCAGGCTGGGCACCATGATGATCCTGTCCCGAAGCATTTAAAATAGGCCGGTGTTGTCTCATCTTGTAAATCGAGGCTGAGCCCTGTCATGTGAACGTAGCATATACGAGGCCCTGTTGCTGGTTGAGTAGCCTAGCAGCATTCACAATCTCCACCCCAGACCTTTCATCCTGAGTCATGGCCACTTCAAAGAGCACCCCCCCCCCCAAATAGTCCAGGGACAGCATTTCGTCCATCAAGTAAAAAACGTGTATGTGCACATGACAGCACATACCGTGTCCCGTCCTGGACGTAGGAGAACAGGGTGTGTCAGGCGGGTGAGCTCCTGGGGAGTTCAAGGTTGAGTCACAGCTCACGGGGGCCCCACATCTGAGGTCACTGCGTGGGTCAGTGAATGCACAGAATGAAGAGAGAATCTGGCAGGGGAGGGGCCCCTCTGGCTCAGGTGATCTCGGAGGACCCCTCTGAGGAGGTGACTTCTGGGCTGAGAACCGAAGGTTGAAGAGGCTGGGAGAAGCAGCATCCGGGTGGAGAGTCCCTCAAGGGCAAAGCCCTGCAGGCAAGACGGAGCCTGGCAAGTGGCGGAGGGGGTGGGGGTGGGGGTGGGAAAGTGGCCTATTGTGGCTGGAGAGGAAGGAGCTCAGGCTGGGGCAGGGAGGGGGTGCTCACTGAGGGGCCTTGGGGGAGTCGTGAATGGTGTTGAGGTCGTATTTTATTGGAGGGATTCTAGCAGGGAGTAGAACATTCTGACTCCTGCTGTAAATGGTGAGCCCTGGACTGCAGCCGGTAGGGCGGAAGCTGGGAGGAACAGCAGGGCAGAGGCCAGCACCCCTTTCCCCGGGGAGGAGAGAGTCTGGAGCCCCAGGCTTATGGAAAAATAAAGAGTACGACCCCTGTGCAGGTGCCGATGCTCTGCTGAGGCCAGAAGCAGCTGGACGAGCCACAGAAAGCCTGCTAGGATGGGGCTCTTCCTACTTGGGCGTGATATGCTCATAAGGTCATTATAGGTGGTACCCAGATGGCCCAACCTGGGCTCTGTTGCCCACCCTAGAGTCACCTCCAGAAGTGGCCCCTCGAGGACCTTGAAGCCCCTCCTGGCCGGACATATCTTCCCGGGTGACCCTTCGTGCAGCAGCGGCCGAGGGAACCGTCCCTGCTTCTGCCCCGACGTGGGCCGCTGGACTGAAGGTCCCTGTGAGTTCCTGCCCGCGTCCCACCGTGAGCCAGTTTGGAAGACGATTAATCCCCTTACACAGGGTTATCGGGGGCGCCACCGGTGACAGAATTCACGGAGAATTCCCCACGCAGCGGGCACGTGTGTTAGCACTTGTCTCTGCCGCAAACAACCCTGGGAGGGCGGCGCTGTGATGACCTTCACGGCACCGAAGGGGAACCGAGGTGCAGAGTGGCTGAGAACTTCCCCCAGGTCACACGCACACAGAGCAAGCAAGCCAGGGGGGCTGGCCAGCCCCCAGACCCGCCCTGTCCGACCCTATCCTGCCCCCCACCCTGAGAAAGCTTCCTCCAGGTGCCAAGAGCTCATGGCCCCGCCAAGGTCAAAGCTCTGGGCAGCGATTGACGGCAACCCAAGGCTTCTCTTGACCAGGAGACCAAGGTCAAAGCTCTGGGCAGCGATTGACGGCAGCCCAAGGCTTCTCTTGACCAGGAGACCAAGGTCAAAGCTCTGGGCAGCGATTGACGGCAGCCCAAGGCTTCTCTTGACCAGGAGACCAAGGTCAAAGCTCTGGGCAGCGATTGACGGCAGCCCAAGGCTTCTCTTGACCAGGAGACCAAGGTCAAAGCTCTGAGCAGCGATTGACGGCAGCCCAAGGCTTCTCTTGACCAGGAGACCAAGGTCAAAGCTCTGGGCAGCGATTGACGGCAGCCCAAGGCTTCTCTTGACCAGGAGACCAAGGTCAAAGCTCTGGGCAGCGATTGACGGCAACCCAAGGCTCCTCTTGACCAGGAGACCACGGGGTGTGCGTCCTCAGAAACTAGGCCAGCCAGGAAAGGAAGACACGTAAAAGAGAGGAGAAAAGGCCGTGGATTCTGAGAGACCAGAGTGCGCCATCGGGCTATGCAAACAGTTCCCGTGGTGGTCAGGACAGAGAGGACAGGCCTGCCGTGACTGGGCCGCAGCCTGGCTTCTCCGGGAGGGAGGGAGGGAGGCTGGTCCGGGGGAACCCCCTGGTGCTTTAGTGGCTGACACAGGAAAAGCCAAGCCCTTCTGTGGGAGAAGCAAGGACGGTACTGACTGTTGCCCCCACCACAACAAACCTATACTTTAACGTGATTAAATACGCTCTCTGGAAAGGGAATACCCCACGGTGTAGCCAAACATGGGGGCGCCCTCTCTCTCCCCAGCCCTGTTACGGTGGTTTATGTGGCCTACTATGTTCTGAACTGGGACCAAGTCTGTTAGGCCACGTTCCAAACGTTTTTTTTGGTTTTTTTTTTCTTTTTTTCCCTAGTAGCCTGGGCCTCACTTAAGTCAAGGAGAAGGCCAGATGCGGAGGCCCCCGTCTCCCAGCCATGCTCACTTTGAGAGGTGAGGGTGGGCAAACGCCGGCCGTGCCCGGGGTTCTTCTGTGTATTTCTAACCTCGCCGCCAGGCTTTCTGAATCTCGGAGACATTCAGGCTTCCTTCTCCAGGGAGAAATCCCGGGTGGAACAGAATCTTCCTCGGTGAGCAAAGAAGAGAATGTATGTGTGTCCCTTCCTTCCTCCTGTCAGGCAATTAGAGGAATTAGTGGACTACTTGGAAAAACCGATCTCCTGCCCCTCGCCCCCGATTCAGCTCAGAAATAGAGATCATAGTTTCCAAAGCGACCCCTTTCCCTCTCCCCGGGCAGTCGGAGGAAAGGCATTTCTTCCTCTTAATGACACGGACACCCGCTCACATGCATAGATACCCGCACGCGAGATGGTACGCATGTGTGTGTGTTTGCACACCCTCGCCCATCTTCTCCCAGAATCCCGTAACCGGCACCCCGGTAAAGGACGATTCTACATGTCAGGAAACACCAGCCTAGATCTCGGGTGACCGACGAGCCAGAAAACTTAAGCTTAATTTCCCTCTTTGTAAGAGAGATCTTTTAAGGAACGTTTGATCGCCTCCACAGATTAGGCTGGCTCTGAAGTGCTTTGGAGACATTTGTTCCTTTACCCCCCCCCCCCCCGCCCCAACACCCTTCCCTGCCGCCTCTCCCTCCCCCACCCCTTAAGCGATAAGGCATCTGTAAACACTGTGAAACTCTTTTCTCCAGCCTTCTTGGGTTTGCTACTTTGAAGTACAACGGCAGGAAGACCTCTGTACGAGATGAAAATGTCTTTGCCAACTGATAAAGAAGTGTGGACCCAGCTAAAATCCACTCCGCAAGAGGGATTAGTGAACCCGCGGCGTGCTTGGATGGAAGACGGATATGAAAAATGTGAGGTTTGGATTCAATCAAAACGAACCCAGACACCGGTCTCCCACCCCCCACCCCCATCCCACAGATGGGGGTGCCCAGCCCGACACTGGGAGGGCACCCACCTTCTGACTTGGAAAATCCTTCGGTCTCTTTAGGGCTCTTCCTCTACGATGTGGTTCTCAGATTTAATCAGGTGCACAGATCACTCCAGGAGCTTGTGAAATGCAGATTCTGGGATTCTGTCGCCCGCAGGGTCTTATTTATGTAGCCTAAGGTGAACCTCCATGAACTGGGTTTTTAGTAAGACCCCAAAGGCTTCTTTTCTTTTATTTTTTTTAATGTTTATTTATTTTTGAAAGAGAGGAAGCGAGGGAGGGACAGAGAGAGAGAGAGACAGAGATTGAGAGAGAGAGAATCCCAGGCAGGCTCCACGCTGTCTGCAAAGAGCCCCATGCAGGGCTCGAACCCACAAACTGTGAGATCACGACCAGAGCCAAAACCAAGAGTCGGACGCTTAACCCACTGAGCCACCCGGGCACCCCAAGACCCCAAGGGCTTCTCATGCAGGTGATCAAGACCTGACTCTGAAAAATAGTTCTAGACCAAAAAAAAAATTAGCTCTCGACCCAGCTGACAACAGCAGGGCTGTGGTGGGCTGGTGGTGAAAATACTGAACTACTAGGGATCATGGGCTCATAAACGGCCACGGCCCCTACGTCCTCTGAGTGCCACCTGCTGCCTCAGTTGCCCTTCTGTCCCCCAGGACCTCCCGGACTCCTCCACGATTCAGACACCAAAGAGCTTAACGCTTCACCCAACAGAGGGCCTCGGGGACCCTACACCTGCTGCTGAGGCCCACTGTCTGCTCTGATTGGCCAGAGTCTCACCAGTGCCGAATATCTTCACTACCTCCCTACACAAAGGGGTTGTCTGGCACCATCGTCCCCAGCTCGCGGTGCCCGGTGCACATACTCGATGGGCCGCATCAGGGACATCGCTAGCCACTCTCTCCCGCTTGTGGCATCTTCTTCCCTTTCTTGCTTTGCCTTTCGTCTGCTGCTTCCTCCGGGTCTCCTCTCTATGTTGTCTCCTTCTCCTGTCCGGCCCGGAGTGGTGACCCACGTACCCAAGTGCCAATGGTTGCCGGTGTGTGGTTTCCTCTCTCTGGAACTTCAGGCATATTTCGTGGTCGACTGACACCTCCACGGGGATGTCTGAGGAGCACCTCAAACTTTACAAAGACCAAACAGAGCCCCTGGGTCCCTACACTGTCCCCAGCCTACCCCATCTCTGTGGGTGGCTCTCCTGAAACTAATCTGCTCAAGCCGAAAGTCGAGGACCTTATCCCTGATTCTGGTTTCCCTCATCACCTGTGTCCGTTCCACTGGCGACTTCTGCCCACCCGTCCGGGATCCACCTGCTTCTCTCCGCCTCCTCCACCCACCCCCAGAGTCCACTGCCATTGCCTACCTACCATGCTGACCTCCCTTCTCTCACTCTCGTTCCTTGCAATCTATTCTCTACCTGCCGCCGAGGTGCTCTTGTTAAAACAATCGGATCATGTCCCTACCTTGCCTAAAGCTTTCCAGTGGCCTCCTCTTGTGTTTAGAATGAGACCCAAATTCCCTGTCGGGGCATACAAAGACACCTTGACCTCACTTCAGGCTACTCTCCCTCTGGGCCCCCACAGACCAGCCTCTGGCCTTCTTTCTCTTCCCTGGAACATCCCAAGCTCATTCCTACCTCAGGGACTTTGCCCTAGATCAGCTGTCGGCCTGGAAAGTTATTTCCCGGTGGCGGGTCTCTTCTCGTTCCGATCTCCGCGTCAGTGGAACTTTCCTGACCTTGCAGACTAACGTAGCTACTACCCAGCATTCGCTCCATCATGCTATGTGAATTCTCTGCGTGGCACTGACTACTAACAGATGGTGTGATTGCTTGCTGGTTCGCTCGGTTGTTTATTGTCTGTCTGTCCAGCTCAGCTCCCTAATGAGGATGCTGTGCTTTGGGTATTTGTATCTGCCTGCCTTTCTTTCTCTCTTTCTTTGTGTGGAGTGGCCTCTGAGAATTTCTGCTTGTCAAGAAGCAGTTTGCAAGTTTGGTAACCGCTAGCCGACTGCAGGGGCGTGGGGATACCCAGCACAGACCTGCAGAGAGAGACCTTCACTGCCTGTCTCAATCTCATCGCTACTGACACTGGCGGGCGGATAATTCTTTGCTGTGAGAGGCTGGCCTGTGCATCCTGAGAGGCCAGCGGCTCTGGCCTCCACCTTCTAGATGCCACAGACCTCTCTTCCAGCTCTGACAACCCAAAAATGTTTCCAGACACGGTTCCGTTCTTCCTAGGGAGCAAAGTGGCCCCCGGTAGAGAACCCTTGCTCCGGGGTTTCTGCTGCATTCCGGATAGCTGACAGGAGACCTCTGCATCCAATGATCTAGAAGATTCCATCACCCAGAATATACAACAACATACGTGGTCACTCACGAGGCCATCTTCTGTTATTGATAAATGATCGTCAAAACCGGGAAGTGCATGTGGGCCGGCTAATTGTGTACGTGGAAATCAAGATCAGCTTTTAACTAATCAAAAAGAGATATCCTGCTCAAAGCGCATTTGAAGACCGCCATGTTTTAAAACTCAACATGACTTAAAACAGAATCCTGTAAGTTCCTTTGCTAAAATACTTTCAGGATATATTAGGTATAACAATAGTTTGCTACATGAAAACGGCTTTGAAAATCTTAAAAGTGTTTTAAAAGAAAAGGGACTTATTTTTTTTTTTTGCAAGGCATTAAATTGGATGTGAATATGACAGATTTCAAAGACTGTCAAAATAACGAATTTACATCATAAATGCATCGGCTTTCTTTTTAAAGGCTTTTCCCCCACTCGGGAAGGCATTTAATGGTGAGCAGGTTCAAAATGTCGCCAACTCCCACTGGTACAAAAGGGAGGCGGTCCCCACCAGAGTCTCCGAGCTTCAGATAATGTCTCTGCCTGTTTTCAAGTTAATAAACTGCACTCCTGTCAAATTGCAGATAAATGAAAGAGACGGCACCATTGTTTTCTCCCGCATCTTGCTCAGAAAGATATCTCCCAATATTTCGGGAGGACCAGTATGCCAAAAAATAAACTTGAAATAAAACCACCCCGCCGTGACTTTACCGGATCAAAGACAATGGAATCTCCACAGAAACACTTTTCTGAAGTTTGTAGTTCAGATAGCGGCTCATTAAGGAGCTTCTAATGCATTTGATTGTTTCAAAGTTAGCCATCTAAATTTTTAATCATGTGTGGGCGCAAGATAGTCACGGGGTTGTACCCAAACACTGCAAAGCCTTTATATTCTAAAGAGTCATGTCAATATAATTTTTTTTTCCTGAATAATCAGCAGGTAGGCTTGGGGACGGGGTGGCTTCAAACGGCTCTGCTCTTTGATGGAGGGGTGGACAGGTTTCTGAAGTTGCCTTTTGAAAGAGAAATAAGTCTGAGCGTTTTGAAATCTGGATTTCTTTCCTTTTTGAGTGAGTGAGGCTGCCACTCGCTTTTCTCCTCTCTCTTCCTCTCTTTCCCCAGACACAGACTGCTGTTAATAATAGAGGGGACAATAGGGCTTAACTGGGAATCCAGTCTCTTCAACTGGGTCTCTCAGACAAGGAGCACACTCATCTATTAGCATGCTTGGGTTAGATTTTTTTCCGATACTAACCACAGAGTGGTTTTTGTTATTCTCTCCTCTTTGGGGGCAGTCTGTTTTCCTTTCTCAAGAACCTAATATTTGATTGGGAACACGGACGGGCATGGGAGCTGGCTACACACAGTTCTTTTTTTTTGTTTTTTGTTTTTTGTTTTATTTTTTTAAAGTAATCTCTATAGCCAACATGGGGCTCGAACTCATGACCTTGAGATCAAGAGTCGCATAATCTACTGACTGAGCAGGTCAGGTGCCTCCACACACTGTTCTGTAGCTCTTGGGTGGTCCCAGGTATCAGCTCCTTCTCACTGGTGGGAGTGGAGCCAAACGTATATGGTCGAAAGGTGAAGGACAGGAAGGGGCTTAGGGGGAACCCTGCCGCAACCATTCTAGGGAAGATAAGGTACAGCTCACCTGGACTGGAAGGGTCTTGGGAGGCCACGAGAACCATCCCCTGGCCTTGAGATAACTCTTAATCCATTCCTTATTTTCATTTTGTTGTATTTTATTGTATTTTTGTTTTTTTGTTTTTGGTTTTGTTCTTCACGTGTGTGTTTGTGTGTGCGTATGGAGGGTTGTTTTCACATTCCTTATTTATTGAGCATTTACTCTACACTGGCTCTGTTCTAAGTGCTTTATTTGGATTAGCCCATTTCATCATCACAACAGCCTTGTGTGGCAGATTCTTTGATTATCCCCATTTTACAGGTGGAGAAGCTGAGACACAGAGCTGGTGGGCTGCAGAGCCAGGACTTGACCCCAGGCACTCAGGCTCCAGAGCCCATGCAATCAGTATGTTCCTCATTAGCACTTTTTATAAAGTGAAAAACTGGAAACAATCTAAACGCCCAAACAAAGAAAAAAAAGAAAAAGAAATGTGCTTAAAGAATTCACAGTAGATCCACACCCAAGAATGCTCTACCCTAAACATGTCACAGCCATTACTTGTGACATTTGGAACAACGATCGGTGACAGAGAACACAATTCTTTACTACATAATTAAGAAAGAAATTCACAAAGTAATATACGTAAATTGAGATTTCACATGTTGGTGCATAAAAATAAGCATTCACAGAGAAAGAAGGGTATTGTGACTCTATTAGCCATAACAAAATACTCTAAGACTGGTGGCTTAAACTACAGAAATTATTTTCTCATGGTTCTGGGGGCTAAGAGGTCCAAGATCAAGGTGTTGAATGAATAGGATCCTAACAAGGACTCTCTTTCTGGCTTTCTTCACATGGTCTTTCCTTAGTGTGTTCCTATGGTGGAGGGGGGGTGTCTCCTCCTTTTAAAGCCACAATCCTATCTGATTAGGACCCCACCTTTATGACTTCAGTTAACCTTACGTACCTCTTAAAATCCCCATCTCCAAATACAGTCACATTGGCGCTTCAACCTACAAGATTTGAGGGGAACACAATTCGATCCGTAGCAGAGACCAAAATGTTAAGAGTAATTATATCCAAAGGGTGATGATGGAAGTAGATTTTAGTTCCTTTACTTTGGAAAACTTTCATAAGAAGCATAATTTACTTGGTGTAATAAGGGGGAAAGAAAGTGTTCCTAAACTTCAGACTTTTGGCTCAAGGTGATTTCAATCCGTCCGATGCAGATGTCTTCTGAAGGCATCACCTCCAGCAAATTTGCCAGATCTGCTGCTCCACGTCTGGGGTTATTTCATAAAGACACAGCCTGTCCCTGTGCCTCGGAGCAGCCACAGGAGGGTCCAGATAGGAGCTTCTCCCATGGCGGGCTCCCGGCAGGCCTGAGTGTGCAGCTGGCCTTGTGGGCTCGGGGAGAGCCTGGTAGGAGCCACGCGGTGGCCGGGACCGTGGTAGATGGCGTCTTTGCTGAAGCCACGCTACCTAGAACCAGAACCAAAGCATATTAGGTAAGGGGTAACTTGAGAAACAAAGCCCAAACCAAATGTTTGGGGCTTTGTTCAGAAGGACGCCAACGAATCGACAGACGGCATGAATGTCTGGAAGGAGAAACTCACCAGACTGGAACAGTCTAAGCTTGGGGGCCAAAGCTCGAGGTGTGATTGCCATGTGGGAGGCCCCGGAGGGGGAGCCCCCACTTACCGCTGGGTCTCCGGCACCCTCAAGCAGAGAAGGTGGGGGTCGCTCTACCTGACCGCCCTAACAAGGCATCAAGGTCAAGATGTAGGTTTCCACAGTACTTAGTGTTGCTTCCCAAGCTTTAGATTCCTTCTGGTGCCAGGTCTGCAGATTTAGACTAATCTGCCCAAACGGGCAGGAAGCGTAAACGCAAACTTGGGGATGTGCTGTCCTTTGTGACCGCGGAGCAAAGCAGGACCCCAGGTCGGGAGACCCGTACCCCAACCCTCCACGGCCGGTGACTGCGTGTGCAATTTCAGGCGGGCTGTTTGATTCAACCTGCAAATGGGAATAAGGATAGGAGCTTTGCCTACCTCACGGGATTATTTTGAAGGCACTGCCTTTCTTGCTTACACTGTAGTCCTTGGGGCTTGCGCAGTGCTTGGCAACGAGACGCATTTGGAGAAAGAACCCATGGCGATTTGGAGGTTGAAACCGCTTGGCCTGAGAGATGGCCAACTCACTGTGCTGGTAGCAGACGAGGAGCAAGCTCTTACCAGCCTGGCCAGAGGCTCCCCCAAGAGTGGGAAATTATGCAAGCGAAGAATCCCCCATGAATACTTCTTGGTGGGGGGCGGCGGGGTGGGGGTGGGGGAAGGAGTACCAGAAGACCCATCACATCTTAAACTCTTTAGGACACCGTGAGCATTCAACAAATATGTTATGAGTGATTGAATAAAGAAAAATTTGAGTAACATCTACGAAAGTGGTTAAGTATAAGAAACCTTAAACTTTGTGGCAGAGATTAGCTGGTTACTGTTTTTCTCCGGGCCCCATAGCTAGACAAGAATGCAGGTGGGGCAGCACAGAAGCAATGAGCACGAAGCTTGGCCATCAAAACATCTGGGAGCCAGGGATTAAAGATGGAAGAGCCATCAGATGGAAGGAGACTGTGTCCCTGGATCAGAAGAAAGCCCGTCTCCAATTAGGTAAATCTGTTTTGGCTTTATGTAAGGAAGTAATCAACATCTATCTTGTTTGAGCCATTGCACACCTTGGGGGTTAGTTAGCATCTGGTGCTGTCTTAACCAACATTCAGCCCCCATATAATTCATACCATTGATCTGAAAGGTTCCTGGAGGCCACGTGATGCCGGGGCGGGAGCCCAGGTGTGTCGTTCTAGAGTCTTGTACCCTCTTCCACAGCCATGGCTGTGACAGAAACGAGCAATCAAGAGGATTGGAAGCTTGTAGAAATGCAGTTCTGACGAGGCAATTTCAAATGGTCCCAGGGAGGAAGCAGAGTGGGGGGTATGCCTGAAGAGACGGGCTGCAAAGGGGATTTCAGGAGAGCTGAGGTTTTAAAGGACACATACAACCCAAGATGGAAAGGAGTTCACGAGATGAAGATAAGGAAATAGTGCAGAGTCGGAACAATACTGGTGGGCAGCTGTGACTTCTGAAAAATATTTCAGATAACTATATTATTTGGGGCATGGCTTGCTATGGAAAAAGACAGGGTATGTCTTTTTAATTACAGGGTGTACTGAAATTAGAGCTAGTTTCTCACTCATGCAACAGTTCAAGGAGTGGGTCCTGATTGTCAGCCAGCCTTCCATGTGGTGATGCAGGGATCCAGGCTCCTCCCATCTTGTGTCTCCGCCTTCCACCAGGGTCTCAGAGCCTCTGCCGCCACTTCTTGGAGGCAGGGGAAGCGGAGGTGAAGAAGACCACTCGTATCCTAAGCTCTTTAGCCAGCAAGTGATGCTCATCACTTCTTCCAGATTCCACTGGAACGAACTAGTCACGTGGCGCCATCTTGATGGGAAATGTAGTCCCTGGCAGGGCAACCCTTCCCAGACACAACCCTGTACTGTGAGAGGGAAAGCAGAAACTGTTGGTGGACATCTTGCCGTCTCTGCTAAAAACTGTCAAGTGATAGTTAAAACAAGAAGATAATCAAGAAAGGAACGGACCTGCTTTTTGGAGTCTAATGGTGGAGTGCTTTGGAGAGAGTGGGGAATATGAAATTCCTCATCTCCTAGTGTTTCTCTGCCTGGGATTTCTCTGTTTAGGAAGAAGATAATCAGATTGAAGAGCGCAGAAGGTACATCGGCAAAAAGGAATCCTAGCCCTATCTGGAACAGCTATTGACTCCCGATGGATTTGTGAAAATGAGAGCAACAAAATCCCTGAAAACTAAAGATGAGTAAATGCTCTCCTGGTCATCCCAAGAAGAGGGTATCTTCACGCATGCTTGCTTGGTGGTTTGGTTACCAATTCCGTGTTCAGTCCTAAAAAGTCCTAAAAGCCATGTTTTACAGGATGGTTTGGATGCTCTTAGAAAGGTAGGTAGTGGCAGGTAAGAGCCAGAATAAGTTCTGGAGACCAAGACAGGACAAGTTGATCTCAATTTCATTTCCGACGCTCTTAATCGAAGACAGTGAACCCTGCTAACTGAGTGGTATACAGAATTGGACAAGATCTCTCACAAATTCCAAGGGAGATGATATGGCTGGGAGGTGGTAAATTAGGTGGATTTATGAGAGGTTGATAGATCATACTCAAAGCGTGCTGATAAATAGGGAGTAGGGACTGCTAACCCAATGCCTTTGGGAGTGAAACAGCTATTATCATCAATGAGCGGGAGTGGGCTGGGTGCTTGGTACTAGAAAGTGGTAGGGACAGAGACAAAATGGAAAGCCTGTGTCTTGCAGTTACAACCTCTACAACCACCCATAGCTGCTCTGGCCACACCAGCCGGTCGCTGCCATGTTGGACTGTGGATCCAGTGCCGAGATATCTTCAATCTTTCAGGAGAAGTTAGAAATCCAGATGTTGGCCGCTGATTCAAAGTTGAAAAAAAAAAAGAAAACACGACGCAGGCCAAACAAAACATATCTGCGAGTCGCATTTGGCAACGGGATTGTCAGTATGTGACCTCTGACCCCAAGAGAGATTTCTAGTAGCATAGCCCTGTGCTACTATGTCACTGGTTCGGTTCTATTCAACATCTCTATCAATGACTTGGCCTAAGCTCTAGAAAGCATGCGGATCAAATCGGCTGTTGACCCAGAGCCAGAGGGACAGCTGGACGAACCACGTGGGATTCTGATTGAGTTCAACAGATTAGGACGCGACCTGAACCACACAAGAAGGAGCTCTTGGATGGACAAATATAAGCTCATGTACTTGGGCCCCCCAAAAATCAGTCGTACAAGTACAGGATGGCTTAACAAGAACACATGTTGAGGAAAAAAATACTGTGGAGTTTCAGTGGCTCGAAATCAGTATGAAGCAATAATGTGATGCGGTCGCCAAAAAGCAAAGGCAGTGTTAGAGAGCACCAAAGAGGCAAATCCTGCACAGCTCAGGCCATCTGCATTTGGAGTTCCACCTTCAGTTCCAGAAAACACTCAAGGAGGGGCGCGGAGAAACCTGAGCACATTTGGAGGCTGTTAACCAGGACGGGGAAAGGATTGGAAGCTATTCAACTAAAGAATGGCTAAAGACGTTTGGGCTACTTTGCTTGGAGATGCTCAGAGAAGGGAGGCCTTAGAGATTCACAGATGCCGGGCTCCAATGTTTGGGGAGTCGTCACGTGGATGGGGAATCAGACTCGTTCCGTATGTCTGGACTCAGGCCAAGGGGGGCAATGGTTCAGGAGGCCAGGGTCCAGTTCAACGTTCAGACACCTTTCGACCACATCTATGGGGAGGGGAGGAACTACCCATAAGGGAAATTAGCCCCCCACTCTACCCTTAAAGACAGAAACGTGGAGCCAAGGGTGGGAACAGAGTAGAGGGGCTTTGCCCCAGATGCTTGAAACCTGTTCCTTTACTCCCTTGCACCATGACAGAGGCTCTTTTCCCTGGCCAGGAGGTTCTTCCCTAATTCCTTCTCCTGATAACTTCTACTCATATCTCAAAAGGTGACAATGCAAAAACCCAAAAATTCCTGGAGTGAACGTGTGGTTGGTCTTCAGAGGCCTATGGCCCCCAGTTCAAGAACCCCAGAACGATGGAATGCTCACGTGATGAACTACTGGATGGTTTTTTCAGGGGGAATGTTGTAGAGGAAGCGATATATGGCCAGGAGAGAGATTTATAATATACTGTTAGCTGAAAAAGAGGAAAAGAGCTTACAGAACCGCAAGTATACTGGAGCAAATATATTAGGCGATATCTGTTATTATTTGTCGTATTAATATGTGCTTTACAGCTGGGTGTACAGATCATAAAATACATCTCCATATGACTTAGTTGTAAACAGATGGAGAGAGAGAGAGAGAGTGAGGGGACTTTACAAGAAATGCTAATAACTCTCCTTGGGTGGGGCATCACGAGTAATTTTTAATTTAGGTTTTTTAATGTCCTGTCTTACCCAAATGTCTACACTGAACATCTGTGCGTGGCTTACCAAAAAAAAAAGCGAGATTTCTTTCAAAAGGGAGAGAACAGGGCACACCTGACTTGAGGCTGACTCTTCCGGCTTGGGGAGCTGACCCTGCTGCTGGGGACTGGAAGAACAAAGGGACCCCAGTGCCCACGGGTCCTTGGGGATCTCCTGCAGCCACACAGTGAGGCCTGCTGAGGAGCTCAGGCCTGGCCGGGTTCCCACCAGCGTGAGGAGCCGCGAGCCGCCCGAGGGCCACCATCTGGGCTGGAAGGTCAGCCTCTTCTCCTCACAACACAGCAGGAGCGGGAGGAAGGATTTGTTGGGAGAGCAGAAAGAAAGAGCAGGGACGAGAAAGTAGGTCGCCAGGAAATCGAGGAAATAAACAAAGGGCTTCTGGGAAGGGGAGGCTTGCTTTGATCCTGGGGTGGGAATGGGAAGGACAGGCTCTGGGAAGAGCGACAGAATTTCTGTGACATCCTTGGCCCACCACGGGCTGACACAGTCAGAGTCTTAGAACAGCCCAGATGGACGGGGAAGGGGCCCAGGAGCCACCCCACCGACCTCACTCCCAGCCGCAGGCCCGCAGTGGGGCCTGCTCCACTCCCGCCTACAGCTGGCCGCTCGGGCCGTCATGGGGCCCCACCTGACACCCCACTTCTGCACAGGCTGATCCCTCTGCTACATCTCTTCTCCTTCCTTAAAGAGTCAGTACCGGGGCGCCTGGGGTGGTGCAGGTGGTTGGGCATCCGACTTCAGCTCAGGTGATGATCTCACGGTTCATGAGTTCGAGCCCCACGTCGGGCTCTGTGCTGGCAGTTCAGAGCCTGGAGCCTGCTTCGGATTCTGTGTCTCCCTCTCTCTCCCTGCCCCTCCCCTGCTCACACTCTGTCTCTCTCTCTCTCCAAAATAAAGATTAAAAAAAAAAATTAAAGAAAAAAAAAAGAGTCAGTACAGATCTCCATTACCCAGAGCAGAATTATCCCTATTACCTTCCTTGGTTTCTTATTAATTAAAAAAAAAATGTTTATTTATTTATTTTGAGAGAGACAGAGAGTGCCAGTGGGGGAAGGGCGGAGACAGAGAGAAGGGGGAGAGGGAGAGAGAGAATCCCAAGCAGACTCTGAGCTGCCAGCGCAGAGCCCGACGTGGGGCTTGATCTCTCGAACCACGAGATCATGACCTGAGCCGAGATCAAGAGTCAGACGCTCAACGGACTGAGTCACCCAGGCACCCCTGTTTCTTATTCATTTTTAAAAAACTGTGATGAAATACACACATCGTAAAATTTACCATCGTGACTATTTCTCAGTGAGCAGTCCAGTGGCATTAAGTACATTCACGGGGTTGTGCAACTGTCCCCACCGTCCAGCTCCAAAACTCTCCGTCTCTGCCTCCATTCGACACGAGGCGCCCCGTTCCCTTGTCCCCTCACCCCCTGGCACCCACCCTCGTACTTTCTGTCTCTACGAGTTTGACAGCTCTACGTACCTCACAGAAGGGGAATCACACAGTGTCTTGTTTGTGACTGGCTCATGGCACTCCGCGTAAGGTCCTCAAGTTTCATCCGTGATGTGGCAGGTGTCAGACTGTCCTTTTTTTAAAGGCTGAATGCAATGCCTTTGTTATGCGTATACCGGGTGTGCACCAGCGTAACATTTAACTGCGGCCAAGTCTCACCTGGCAGTTCATTGACATCGGGCATCTCCCATTAGCTTTATTACTGGCTTGATTAATACCCCAAAGCCCAATTTGCTTGTAGTTTGCACACTGGCTGTCTTTCCACGAGAGGCCTCCTGCTCTCTGGCCCAGGGGAGATTCAAGAAAGGCTCACTCTTAGACTTGTGCCTTGCATCAGTCTACAATACACACCACACTGCAGATGTGGTTAAGGATATTGAAGTGGGGGTTATCTTGGATCGTCTGGTAGGCCCTAGATGCGATGTCAGCGTCCTCATCAGGGGGAGGAATGAGGGTCAGAATCAGAGAGGGGGACGTGATGAAGGAAGCGGGGGGCGGAGTGACAAGGCAGGGGCCAAGGAATGCAGGTGGCCTCTAGAGGCTGAGGAAGACAAGAAAATGGATTCTTCTTCTTTGTAAAAAAATTTTTAAAGTTTATTTGTTCATTTTGAGAGAGAAAGAGAGGGCAAAGGGGGGCGGAGGGGAAGGGAGAGAAAGCGAGAATCCCAAGCAGGCTCTGCAACGTCAGCACAGGGCCCAACGCGGAGTTCGGACTCACGAAACACGAGACCGTGACCTGAGCCGAAACCGAGTCGGACACTTAACTGTCGGAGCTCCCCGGGCGCCCTGAAAATGGATTCTTCTGTAGAGCCTCCAGAAAGAACACAGGCCCGCTGACACCTTGACTGTCGGACCTTCGACCTCCAGAATTCCCGAGGATAATAGATTTGTGTTGTTTTAAGAAGTTAAGTCTGTGGTAATTGTTACAGCAGCAGTAGGGAACGGATTGGCACTTCCTGTGTGCCAAACTTGTTCTAAGCGGGCCGTATACGTCTTTTCCTTTAATCGTGTCCCCTCTACTGCAGGTAAGGAAACTGAGGCACAGAGAGGCTAGGTCAACTTGCCCAAGGTCACAGAGCTAAGCTCCAAAGCTCCAAAGGATGGAGCCCAGATTTAATCTATCATCCAAGCTATTTTCACGGCCCCCCACCCCCAGGCTGCAACATTACAAAAAGATGAAGAGTTACACTGTTTTTTTATTTATTAGGATTATTATTTTTAATATTTAGTCAGTTTTGAGAGAGAGAGAGAGAGAGAGAGAGGTGGGGGGAGGGGCAGAGAAAGAAAGGGAGCGAATCTCAAGCGGGCTCCACTCTGTCAGCTCGGAGCCTCACGAACTGTGAGATCAGGACCTGAGCCGAAATCAAGAGTCGGACGCTCAACCGACGGGGCCACCCAGGTGCCCCTAGTTACACTGCTTTGTTTTGTTTTGTTTTCAAAGATCTTCAGCTTACCACGCTAGACGAAGGGAATCGTCAGGCAGGTCATTCAGAGTGTCAGAGAAACTCAGTGACTGAGTGAGGCAGGATCTGAATCCTTGCTTTGTCGTGTTCTGCCTGTACGACGAGCAACCTCCCTTAGCATCCCTGGTCCTGCTGCTTGTTTATAAAACAGTAATAATAATAACGCCGAGTTATTAGAGTTGTTATTGTTTATAAAACAGTAATAGTAATAACGCCGAGTTGATAGAATGGGCCTGAAGATTATCCACTCACTAATTTATTCAACAAATACTGTTGAGCACCTGCTCTGTGACAGGTACCAGACTGCATGGGATGCATCAGTGAACAGAACTGAGAAAAACCCTGCCTGCGTGGGGCCCAGAAGCAAAGACACCTCGGTCGCAGCGAGCAGGCCAGCGCCCAGATCTTGGTTCTCACACCATCCGGCAGCACAAGGAGCCGGAACTCCTCGGAGACGTGGCCGTTTCCAGGGATCGGGCAGGGAATGCACGAGACAAACGTGGAACAGCTTGTAATGCCAGAGAGAAAGTGAAGAAGCGCCCAGAAAACCAAATGATGGGGGCACCTCAGAGCTAAGGAGGAGCCAACCTGAAAGGGCTGCCAATGACCGAAGCTGGAAGGATCTAAGTAACAAGGTGTATTGGATTGTAGTTTAAGGTATAAAATAAATATCCATGAGTCCATGAATCCGTATGGATAGGACAAAATGACTGAACAAATAACTAACCGAGAGAGAAGAAGCAACCCCGCCTCCAGAATAGTTCCATGAAATTTATGTAGGTGCTCGGCTATCCGGAGAGCCGGCCGTCGTATTCATTTTCTAAGGCCGCCATGACAAAACGCCACAGACTCGGTGGCTTCAACAACAGAAATTAATTTTCTCACAGCTCTGGAGGCTGGAAGTCCAAGATCAAGGTGTTGACAGGTTTGGTTTCTTCTGAGGCCTCTGTCCTTGGCTTCAGATGGCTGCCGCCTTCTCCCTGCGTCCTCATACGGCCTCCCCCTGTGTGGGTGCGCGTCATGTCCAAATTCCCTCTTTTTACGAGGACGCCGGTCATGTTGGATTAGAGCCCACCCTAAAGGCCTCGGTTTTACTCAACTGCCTCTGTAAAGATCCTATCTCCAAACACGGTTATATTTTGAAATACTGGGGGTTAGTGGTTCAACATATAAATTTTGGGGATGGGGTACATTTGACCCATAACTGCTCTATTTAGTGACTTGCTTCCAAAGAGTAGACTAAAAGAAAGGAGGGGGGAATGTAAATTTACAGTGGGGAAGCCTGGTGAACACGACCTTGGCCAGGGGACCAAGGTCAAGATCATTAGTGATAAGTCATGTTGACACTGGTCCTCGATATGATGGTGAAAATGGCTTTTTCCTTCCATGGTCTTCTGTCCCAAAAAAACCCCTCAGCCTCACCTAAGTACAAGAAAATCCTCAGATAAACCCATACTGAGGAACATTCTACGAAACACACGACCAGGACGTCTCAAAACCATCAAAGTCATCAAAACCCAGGAAAGTCTGAGAAACCATCACAAACCAGGGGATACTAAGGACACATGGTGTCTGAAAGCAACGTGGGATCCTGGATGAGACCTTGGAACAGAAACGGGACATTTGAGAAAAATTAGTGAAACGTGAATAAAGTCTGAAGTCTTATCAATAGCAGGGTACCTTTAATGTTTCCTTAGTTGTAGCAAATGTACATGGTAATATAGGAAGTTACCCACGAGGAAACTGGGGGTGGGGTGCACAGGGACTCTCTGTACTACTTTTGCGCCCTTGCTGTTAATCTAAAACTATAGTTGACCCTTGGGCAACTCAGGGCTCAGGGGCACTGATGCCCTGCATGGTTGAAAAGCCACGTAGAACTTTCCAGTCCCCCAAAACTTAGGTACTAATGTCCTACTGTTGACCAGAAGACTTACTGATAACATAAACAGCCAATTAACACATATTCTGCATGTTATATGTATAATATACTGTATTCTTACAAAAGAGTAAGTGAGTTCGAGTCCCGCGTGGGGCTCTGCATTGACAGCTTGGAGCCTGCTTGGATTCTCTCTCTCTCCCTCTGTCTCTGTCCCTCCCCTGCTTGCTCTCAAAATAAATAAACTAACTTTTAAAAGAACTTTTAAAAATAAACTAAAAAACTGTATTTGAAAACATATCTTGCCCGCATGGACTTACATTCTGGTTGCAAGGGACAGGGACAACCAACGATAGATAATAGAAAGGAACGCTACTAAGTAGGTTATCTGGTATGTTAAAAGGAATAAATACCCTGAAAAAAAAAGGGCAGGGTAAGGGAAGGAGGAGCGGGGAAGGGAATGTTAACTCCTAAAGTCTATGAAGGGCTGGCATAGGGCTGGTGCCTAGTAGGTGCTCAATAAATCATGGCCATCCTTCTCTTCGATGCAATTATGTATGTGGCCGCCCTACCTTGCAAATATTTTTGTTAGGATGATGTTCAAATGAATCGTGTTCTATAAAATACACATAATGGTGGGCGAAGGGAAACAGCCCTAAAGCTCATTGGGTTGCAAGACGAAGCCAGATTAAAGTACTTGCTGGAGCCAGTCCACAAAATGAGAAAGTAGAATTTAGCAGCACACCTAAGACCTACGGCCGCCTGGCCCTTTAACAACCTCCAGGGAAGGAAGCTTATAAGAAGTCAGTCCGTTTGCTCAGGAGTCCAAGATTTGAGAAGATCTATTTTCAACCTTCCCGCTATCAGTGAAAACTAAAAAGAAAACACGAGAGAGAGAAAGCCATAAAAGAGTAGCAACTGCTTATGGAGCCCCTTTGACGTCAGGTGGGGGCCTCACAGTCCTCCGGATAATCCTGCAAAGGAGGTGATCCTATACCCATTTTACAGACAAAGAAACTGAGGCCCAGAGTCCTTAAGAAGCTTGCCCAAAGTCCCAGGACCTAGCATTAGCGCCCCCTAAATCCTTCCTGCTATCCTTTGACATCGAGGACGAGCACACAGGCAGGTCAGTCGTCCGTTCATCCTTAGTCGCCACGGAGGCTCGGTGCCCCACGCTCCCTTGAAATAGGTTGGCCTGGCGCTCCCACCCCACTCCACCCCAGCACATGCCAAGGAACCAAAAAGGCTCCATTTATGTGGTCCCACAGGAAGCCCGTGTTGAAAGCAAACACACACAGAGCTCATGATGGTGACTCACAACTTCTAACCCTCCTCCTAACCAGTTGCATAAACTTTTCCAGTGTATTGAAGTCTTGTAGAAATAGTGCCTTCATGGGAAGATATCAAGGAAAATGTTCCAGGAGCCGACCAGCAGGCCCTACTCCGAGTCGTCAGCCCCCTTTTTGAGGTTTCTCTCTTTTTTTCCCCTCGGCAATTCCTTTCAAAAAAAAAATTTTTTTTTTCCCTCACCATTGACCTTGTTAGATTTGCTAGTACATTTTCCCCTCACACTGTAGCACTTCTGTAAATGTTTTTGTTCTTTGTTCTACTTCCTGTGCTCTTTGAGCTTGGCTGTGATGTCTGTTCAGTGGGGCCTTTCTGATCCAATTGCCCCTTGCCCGTACATCCTCTCCCCAGGTATCAAAAATGAGGGCAGTGGGGCCTGGAGGGCCCCTCATTAGAGGGAGGCGGCCCCGCTCTCCCACCAGTCACAAGCAGAGAGGGCAGAGCCGACTCCACGAATGACCAGTATTGAAAAGAAAGCTCCAGGGGTGAGAGAGAGACACAGCCTGGCAGAGTCAGAAGCAGAAGGTTAAAAAAGACAAGAGAAGCGAGGAAAAAAAAAAAAAAAAAAAAAAAAAAAGAAAGAAAGAAAGAAAGAGAAACCCACAAAAGCCTTCTTTCTGACTGCCGAAGTGGCTCCCTTTCAGGACCTGAGGCTTTCCAGAAAAACGTCCTGTGAAGAGTAGACCATTTCATGCTGTAAAATCTTCCCTCTGAGGGCAACACCTCGGGTATGTTGGCTATTCGTCCCCAGAGTTGTTGGCCACCCTTGACGCTCTGCTCCGGAGATGAGGGATGTCTTTGATCTGGGCAGACCCCGCCATGCTGATCAGAGTCTAAGTGGTGGCCAGCTCCTGTAGGAGCAGCGTCCAGGAACTTTGCTGGGATCCACATGAGTCAGCCTCCTTGGGGGAAGAGGTGGGGGGAGCGGGGCCCTGGAGAGCCGCCAAGGGTGGGTCAGGGGCGGTGCGGAGCTCTGGGCAGAGAGCGGCAGTGGTCGGTGGGGGCACTGGCTCCCCACAAGCTTGTGGGGGCTGGCGCGCTACAAGGGACGCTGCTTATTCTGGGTGGTGCACGCGGCACTGGATGTGGGCAGCGGAGGACCTGGCTTGCAGCCCGGCTGACCCAGTGTGGCCTCGAGCAAGCCGTCCCAACCTTCTGAGCTTTATTTCCTTTTTGGTAAAGTGGCAACAAGGTCCTCGTCTTCATTCGGCATCGAATGTGTATTTTCTTGAGCACCTACTATGTGCTGGCGGCTGGAGACAGAAAGATATCAAGATGACGAGGTGTCTGCCTACAAAGACCGCTCACTCCACTGGAGGAAGGCAGACGCACGAACTGATCCTTAAAATCCGGTGTGAGGAGTGCAGTGAGAGAGGCGTGTGCAGGGTGAGGGGACAACATGGAGGAAACGGATTACTTCTTTCTAGGGAGGTCATTAAAGCTGACTTTAGGTCTTGATAAATAGCTTAGGACTTTCATAGTCAGATGGGGGAGGGAGAAAATGGCGTTAGAGCCCGTAGTTGCATTTTGTGCCAAAGCATGGAGCCATGCTCAGAGAACTGTGATATTTTTTGTAGAGAAAGAACATAGACTACAAGTGTGTGTGTGTGTGTGTGTGTGTGTGCGCCCGTGTTGCAGTGCGGTGAGTGAGGCACTTGGCTAGGGCCCCAATTTAAGGGGGCACTAAAAGACTCAGTCGTCAAGATTCATAAAATTCTGTTCAGGGTTTGAAAACTCAAAGTTAAGGCAAAAAGTCCACGAGTAAAAAAAAAAAAAAATAGCAACACTTAAAATAAAGGCAGGGTTGGATCGCCACCTGCACGACTCACCTCCATGACCTTGCTCTCATCCTGCCCCTGCCGGATCCTCTTCCCTTTGTATCCAGCCCAAATATGAGGGCTCAATAAACGTGGGTAGTTCTGAGTGACCATTCAGGGTAACACAAGCATGTGCTTCTCCTCTTCAAAGAGCATCTTCTTCTAATACATGGGGGTGGGGGCGGACGGGGGGGAGGTCAGGGCTTGTTAGTTTTTCTGCCGGTTGTCACTTGTAACTCTGGGAATGCTGCCCTCCTCTGATACTGTGCCGCTGCTGTTCTGCTGGCCTCGGAGGGGGAACGATGCTGGGGGAAGACCCTTCTTCCCCGGACCATTCCAGTCCTCCAGCATATATACATCACCAACATAGGGCTGGCTGTTGTTTGTGCAACAGACATCACTGACAGTATAGAGAAAAGTAGGGGAAAAAAAATCAATGTAAAGCAAAGCATCTCAAATTGAAAATAAAATATGAACGCTTCCAGAGCCATAAGGGAGATGGGGGAAGAGAAAGTAGGGTAAACTTTCAAGCTCTACTTCCCTGCCTTGAGGTCTTCCCCTTTCTTAAAACATACAGTCACTTCCTTAATCTCCGTCTCCCTTTAGGGAAAAGGTTCCCTCCTACCAAAAATATTTGTCTCTTCTGGGAGCTATGTCACCTCCCATGGGTGCAACCCATGAGACACAACAATCCCTGAAATAGAGCCCCCAACCATCTGAGTTACTCAATCTGGAATGAAACTCTGAGGGTCTCCAGTGGGACAGTCCAGAGCAAGGGAAGATATACCCCCTCATTCTTTCTACAGTCTTCAAGCTTTGTGAGTAAATTTTTGTACAGAATACATATATCTTCCATGGATATAATTCTCAGAGACAGTAGAGCCTAAATTCATATCCAGAATAATATAAGTTCTCTAAAAACAACATAATTGGACAAAAGATTTCTGGTCTCTTAGAAAGAGATATAGACGGAGCAGCTTCTATTTTCCTTTCTTTGCTTATCCTTCTTCTTCTAGAACATGTCCACTCATCTATCCAGGTATAAGAAAGTGGACTGGTAACATTGCCACCACATACAAAGTCAGGTACTCTTCATGTCTATTTTAGTTACATGAACACTGAGCAGTTTTGAAATTCCACTTTTTTTCTACTTTAGCTAGATAAAACTCTTCAACAGGTGTATCGACACTCCACCCTATCTCTGTCAGGAGAAAGGAGTATCAGTAGCAAGATTTCTTTTCCTCATTCCAGAGCAAACCTTCAAGAAGGTGGGGAAAGAGAGAAATTGTTCTACAAATTATATCAGGTACACTATTCCTCTGCCCATAATTTAAGGCTTATTGTGGGTCTATAAACTGAGTTGTTCCTAAGTAAGACCATAGATCTCAATCCAAATACCTTGGTAATTACACCAAATGTAAATGGACTAAATTTTCTAACTAAAAGGCAAATATTTCAAATAAGTTATTTTTTATGAAATAGAACCATATGATTTTCTCAATAGATGAATATAAAATGTAAGGATACAGAAAGGTTCACAGTAAAAGGATAGAACAAGGTATGCCGTGCAAACATGAAACATAAGGAAACTTGTATAACAATATTAAAACAAAATTGATTTTAAGGGAGAAAAAAGCATTACTAGAGACAAAAACATTTAAAATACTAAGAGTCTAAATTCATTAGCAAATCATATAATAATTCTAAATTTTCATGCAATAAATAAGACAACTTCAAAATGCATCAAGCTACAATTTTCATAACCACAAGAAAAAAATAGATCAGTCCACAACCATTGATATTTTAATATAGCTCTGAAGTTACAGTAAAATGAAGAGAATCAATAAGAACATAATAGATTTGAACAACAAGAAAAATTTGACCTACTCCAAGTGTCCATTCTTTTCAAACATTCATTAAAAAAGTGATTTACAAAATGATTATATGCTGAGGGTGCCTGGTTGGCTCAGTCAGTTAAGCATTGAACTCTTGATTTTGGCTCAGGTCAGGATCTCATGGTCGTGAGATGGAACCCTGAGTCATCTACTTGGGATTCTCTCTCTCCATCTCTCCCTTCCCCTCTCTTGCTCTCTGTCTCTCTCAAAATAAATGAACATTTAAAAAAATGATTATATGCTGGGTCATAACACCAGTCTCAATTATTTTCAAGGTACTGAAATCATACATAATAAATTCTCTGACCACAAGGCGATTAAGCTAGAAATCAATAAAAAAAAAAAACACAAAAAACAGCAGAGAGAAAATCCCCATGTTTATAAATTAAACAAAATGAACTTTTAAATAACCCATAGGTAAAAGAATAAATCATAATGGAAACAAGAAAATATTTTTCACTTAGTGATAATGAAATATAATGCAATACAAAATTTGTGTGATACAGCTGAAGTGATGTTCAGAGGTATTACATAGCCTCAATTTCATACATTAGAAAAAAGAAAATCTGAAAATCAGTGATCTAAGTACCAAACTTCACAAGTTAGAAAAAAATAATAGTAAATTAACCACCCCCCGCCAAAGTAGAAGGTAATAAGAAATAAAATTCAGAGCAGAAATTAATGAAATAGAAAATAAACACAAAATAGAGATGGTCAATAAAACCAAAAGTGGATTCTTCAAAATGACTAATAACATTTATTTAAAAATTCAAAAATAAGAGGGATGCCTGGGTGGCTCAGTTGTTTGGGTGTCCCACTTCTGCTCAGGTCATGATCTCGTGGTTCCTGGGTTCAAGCCCCACGTAGGGCTCTGTGCTAACAGCTCAGAGCCTGGAGCCTGCTTCGGATTCTGTGTCTCCCTCTCTCTCTGTCCTCCCCTGCTCATGCTCTGTCTTTCTCTCTCTTGCTCTCAAAAATAAAGATTAAAAAAATTAAAAATTAAAAATTAAGAAAAGAGAAAGCATAGATAACCAGTGTCAGGAATCAAACTTAATAGAGGATATCAGTACAAATCATAAAGACTTAAAATTATAACAAAAGATAATACAAAGAAGTCTATGCCAAGAAATTTAAATGTAATGAACAAATTTTTGGAAAATGCAACTTACTAAAACTGACACTAGAAGAATTGAGAACTGGGAATAGTCGTAAATCTAGTTTAAAAACTGTTTTTAATCTGTGATTTAAAATTTCCCATAATGCAAGATCCAGGTGTAGATAGCTTCACTAGCGATTTTTTCCCAAACATATAGGCTCAGACGTATAGGAGGAAATAACAACAATTTTACACAAGCTCCTACAGTAAACAGGAAAGCTGAAATGCTTTTCCACTTGATTTATGAGGACGGCACAACCTTGACACTAAAGCCTGACAAGGTCTTTATAAGAAAGGAAAATCAGGGGCGCCTGGGTGGCTCAGTCGGTTAAGCATCTAACCGTTGATTTTGGCTCAGGTCACGAGCTCACAATTGTGAGATTAAGCCCTGAGTCAGTCTCTGCGCTGAGCACAGAGCCTGCTGAAGATTCTCTGTCTCCCTCTCTGTCTCTCTCTCTGCCCCTCTCTTCCTCACTCTCTCTTTCAAAAAATATATATTTTTTTAAAGTCTTCATAAATTAGGGAGAGAAAAGAACTTCCCTAGCCTGATAAAAGTGTTTAAAAAAATCAAATCAAAACAAAAGAAAACCCCCACAATTACTGCAAATATTATATTTCATGGTGAGTGTTAAAATCACCCCTTTGAGGTCAGGAAAGAGACATGGGTGTTCACTATAAACAATTCTACTCGCATTATACTGGGAAGACCTTAACCAGTGAAATAAGGCAAGAAAAAGGAATAGCAGCATAAGGGGTTATTACTCACAGACAACATAGTTTGGTTTGTAGAAAATTCTAAAAATATATTGAGAAATTTAAATGATAAAAGAACTTAGAAAATTATTTGCATATATAAAGTCAGCACATAAAATAAAGTGTATTTCTATATGCAAACATCTAATAATTAGAAAACAAAATTTTTAAACATTTCACTTAAAATAACATACAAAGTCACTCAATACCTAGGTTGGCCTCAAACTGGTGAAACTGTTCACGACCTGTATCAGCAGTTACAAAAAATTCTTGAGGGAAGTTAAAGATTCAATATATGGAGAAATATCCTACACTCATCCATCGAAAGATTCTATATTATAAAGATGTCAATTCTCCCCAAATTCTTTAGATTCAGTGGAATCCCAATCAAAACCTCAACAGACAGTGTGTGTGTGTGTGTGTGTGTGTGTGTGTGTGTGTGTTGGCAGGATGATCCTAAAATGTATATAGAAATGCAAAGAGCCATGAATAGATGAGACAATCTTCAAAAAGAATGACGAAGTAAAAGTACTTGGTCTTTCCGATATGAAGATATTAATTGCTATAATTAAGACATTGTGGTAACAGCGAGCTGTTAGATAAATGAGCAAAATAACAAATTAGCGAGTGCAGAAATAGAAACAGATGCCGATGTATGAAAACCTGACTTATTAGAAAGCTGGCACTACAGAAAAGAGACTTTTCTCAATAAACAGCCCTAGGTCCTTTGGACGTACATATGAAACAAACCTAATCTCGACCCTTTTTCACACCACATACAAAAATCAACTCCACGAAGCTGGGCCCTTCCCTTACACCATACATAAAAATTAACTCAAAACATTAAAAATCTAACTGTAAGACCTAAGACTATAAAATCCCTAGAAGGAAACAGAGGAAAAGCTTCATGACGGTGGACTTGGTAATGATTTGTTGGAGAGGATGCCCAAAGCATAAGCAACAAAAGCAGAAACAGACCAACGAGACCACGTCGAGCTCAAAAACTCTTGGGCATCGAGGGAAACAATCACCAGAGTGAAAAGGCAACTTACAGAATGGGAGAAAAAATTAGCAAATCACCTATCTGAGAAGGCGTTAATATCCAGAATAGGCAAATAATTTCTACACCTCTAGGACAAAAGAACAAATAACTCAATTTTCAAATGGCCAATGGCCTTGAAGGGACATTTCTCCAAAGAAGATAAAATAGCCAGTAAGGATATGATACATTTCACAGATCATTAGAGAAATGTAAACGGAAACCACAGTGACCTGTTGCCTCACACCCACTAAGATGCCTGCTATCAAAAAACTTAAAAATAGGGGCCCCTGGGTGGCTCGGTCAGTTAAGCATCTGACTCTTGGTTTCAGCTCAGGTCATGATCTCGAGGTTCGTGGGTTTGAGCCCCACGTCGGGGTCTGTGCTGACAGCATGGAGTCTGCTTGGGATTCTCTCTCTCCCTCTCTCTCTCTGCTCCTCCCTCGCTTGTGCTGTAAACTTAAAAAAATAATAACATAAAAAAAAAAAAATAAAGCTAGCTAACGTTGGCCAGGAGGCGGAGAAATTGGAACCCTGGGGCACTGTTGGTGGGAATATAAAGTGGTGCAGGAGGCATGGAAAAGAGTGCACAGAATCCTCAAAAAATAAAAAATAGAATTACCGAATGATCCGGCAAGCTCACATCTGGGTATGCATATCCCAAAGAATTCAAAGCGTGGTCTCAGGTATTTGCACACCCATGTTTACGGCAGCATTATTCACGACAGCCAAGAGGTGGAAGCAAGTTCTAGAGATATGATCCAGCAGGTGTGAATACAGTTAACACGGCTGAACTGTACAATCAAAAATGGTTCACGGGGCGCCTGGGTGGCTCAGTCGGTTGGGCGTCCGACTTCGGCTCAGGTCATGATCTCACGGTCCGTGAATTCAAGCCCCGCGTCGGGCTCTGTGCTGATGGCTCAGAGCCTGGCGCCTGCTTCGGATTCTGTGTCTCCCTCTCTCTGCCCCTCCCCCCTCATGCTCTGTCTCTCTCTCTCTCTCTCTGTCAAAAAATAAATAAATAACTAAATAAATAAATAAAAAATAAAAACGGTTCAGGTGGTTCATTTATGTTAAGCATTTTTACCACCACTTAAAAAAAAAATCAATTCCGGATAGATTTTAGATTTAAATATGAAAGAGACACCACAGGGGAATATCTCCATGACCTGCGAGTAGAGAAAGACTTCTCCAGAGAAACAGAACATAAGC
This sequence comes from Panthera tigris, assembly GCF_018350195.1. Taxonomy (NCBI): domain Eukaryota; kingdom Metazoa; phylum Chordata; class Mammalia; order Carnivora; family Felidae; genus Panthera; species Panthera tigris. The sequence continues at coordinate 48,834,107 of NC_056673.1, read as the reverse complement.
AGGAGTTGGTATGGCAGCCAATAGAGCAGAATTTCTTCTTCAAAAACCTCAGTTTTGTTCATAACGCCTTCTGACGGATCGGATGCGGATCGTTCAGATGCCAGAGGACAATCTGCTTTACTTAGAGCCAACTGACGGTGGACATTAAGCACATCTACAAAACACAGTCCATGGCGACACGTAGATTAGTATCTGACTGAATAGCTGGGGACGTCGTAATCCTGGTTCATTGAGCTGCTACTATAAAATACCCAGACCAGGTGGTTTATAAACAACGACGTATATGTCTCACAGCTCTGGAGGCTGGGCAGCCCAAGGTCAGGGTGCCAGCACAGCCAGGATCTGGTGAATACCCCTCTTCCAGGTTGCACACTGCTGACCTCTCGCTGTGTCTTCAGAAGACGGGAAGGGTGAGCAGATTCTCTGGGACCTCATTTATAAGGGCACTAATCCCATTCTTGGGGGCTCTACCCTCATGACCTAATCGCCTTCCCCAAAGGACCCACCTTCTAATACCATCACTTTGGGGGTTTAGGATTTCAACATATGAATTTGTGGGTGTGGGGGGGGGACACAAATATTTAGACTGTAGCAATGTGTTTTAAAAGCATGGGTTCTATTATGACTCAGGGATGGCGAGGCTAATAGATCAGGAGATGACCGCCATAGAAAAGATGGCGGTTATACTCACACATCACAAGAGGGGGGCCCCCCACCGAGAGAAGGGTGCATGGAGGGGGCAGGTGGGGAAGCACCAGGGTTGGTCAGGAGGCAGAGAGACCGAGAGACCGAGGGGAGAGCACGGGCGAGAGTCTCTACTGTGGTTTCCACAGGATGGAATGGGTGAGGTGGGGAGACAGACTTGGGATTGGCGGGTCTGAGTAACTGCAGCGGGCCCCGGGGCACGGGGCTGCCTCTGCTGGCCTGACACCTGGCTCCGTGGTGACTAGGGCAAAGGATGGTGAGGGTCCGAAAGGGGCGCTGAGGGCGTGGGCTCTCGATTGGCTGGCTTGCATTCAGAAGGCCTGAGTGCAGGTGAGTCTTGTGCTCTCGCTAGAAATCGGCCACGCTTGGCCCAGGCAGTCACCCCAGGGCCAGCACGGCCCCGAGACGGTCAAGCGTCGGAATAAAGAAAGGAAAAGGCGTGACTGATGCCCACGGCCCAGCTAGGCATAAAACTAACCGCGACGGTGGGGTAGGAAAATTGGCTGCCCAGTGCACACAGCAATGGTAACGATGGTTCTCTCTCAGAAAAGCGGTGAGACTGCGTGAGGTTTACTTCCTTTCCTTTCTCTTTTCTGTACGTTCTAAATTTTCTCTGTGAGCCTGATTACCTTTCTTATCAACATGGTGAGGGGGTGGGGACCGGGTCAAAAACCGTCTGGGGCGTCCGGCGTGACTAGCTGAGTCCCTAGCCCCGCGGACGCATGCTCCCGTCTGGGCTGGTTCGAGGGGACACAGGCAGCTCCCTGCCGTGCGCCCTCCCTGGGCTCTCTGTCCCCCAGAGCACAGAGGCGCCCTCCTGCCTCCCTTCCCAGGACGCTGAGGGGGCCGGAAGCCCGCATAAGACGGTGGGGGCCTCCCCTCAGAGGGCCTGTGTCAAAAACCTGGGCTTTGGGTGTGTGTGTTTAGAGTGTATGTGTCAAGAAGTGAGTGTCTGTAAACGAGTGTGTAAAGGTGTGGGGCGCGTATATGTGTGTGTGGGCAGGTGAACGTGCATGCATACGTTAGTGTGAGTGTGGAGTGTGCAGTGAATGAGTGCATTTAAGTGTGGGTGCCAGAGAGAGTGTGTGTGCGTGTGCGTCTGTGTGCGTCGGGGGTCTGGGAACCAGAGGAGGAGGGGGCAAGACAGGAGGAAGCACAGTGACCCTGCCTTGGTGCCCTGGGGGGACAGGCCGCCACACGGGAGAGCCACAGGAAGGAGACCAGGCTGCGTCCCAGGATCCCATGTGTGTAGCCCCAGAGGGCGGGTCTCCACGGCTGACTGGGCTGGAGAGGCGTCTCCACCACCACGGAGCCCCTTGGAGGCCAGGGGGCGCTCCGAACTGGGGCGGAGGTGCGCACTTGACTGTCACCCGACCGGGGAGGACATTCCGTGGGCCTCTTTGCCCAGGATGCCCAACGGCCCTGCACAGGGCCAGTTGCCCCGCCCAGCACGCCGGGGGTTGGGGGGACGGGTGACCTGCACCCCCTATGCCCCAAGTGTCCTCACGGCACGCCGGGTCCCCGGCCCGCCTGTGGAGAGTGTAAACGATGTTGGCCCCGAGACACTCCTGCGGCACCAGTCTTCAGAGAACGTGGGCGCCTCTGTTGGTGGTCTCAGGGGGCAAAGGCAAGTAGACCCGGGGTGACCACGCACGGGGGAGTCAGGCCTGTGCCCTACCTCTCCCGGCCTCCACCTCACCTGCATCTTCCTGGAGCCAAGATGACACGAGGGGGGCCAGGAGCGGCCCAGGACGGGTGGGGGAGGGCCGCGGAGGGAGGGCAACAAGGCTGTTCCTGCAAAGGGGGCATCCCTCCCCTCTGTGATGAGGAGGCCCTTCCTGAGGGGAGCCACCCCCAAAGTGATAAGGCCTCTCAGAAGGGGGGCCGGCCCCCCCGGTTACACTCTGCCTTTGAAGCCGACCCTTGAGCACTGAGAGGGCTTCTTCGCGGGACGCCCCAGCCCCTTGGTGGGAAAGCCTTTGAAGTGTCTGGTGAGACTGGGCCTCTAAGGGGCCGACTGTCCTGAGTCAGACACGTGGGGGGGGGGGGCAGGGGAGGAGGGAGAGACTGACAGCTCCTTGTCTGATTGAACAGGAGCCCAAACAAGCAAAGGTCCAGAGAACACTCCGCAGGTCCTTGTCGCCGCCCAGCTCTGAACGCCCCGGCCACTGATCCCCAGGAGCTGAGGAGGCCGAGGCCTTGCAGCTTCTGTGGCAGGAGCCGGACCCCGAGAAGGCGGCCAGGCTGGGCCCGGCACCGAGCATCCTTCTCTCGTAGGAAAGAGAAAACCACCAGAAGGATCTCGACCTGCCGCTTGGAGGGTGGCCGGCAGCATGGGCCCCACCCCAGGCCCACGGAGCCGGGAATAACTAAGCGACGACCCCCTTGTCCCTCTCTGGGAAGAATAAAGGACCCGCCTCTGGAGTCCGATGGGCATGGGACACTTTCTATTTTACAAAATGCCTCCAGCCTCGTAACTGCTGGTGAGAATCAGAATATTACCAGTGTTGCCATGTTGGAGACGAAATCCATCTGGGCTGGTGGAGGGAGAGGTTTACAGAAGAGTGGACCAAAGCACGGGTGGGTGTGAGACTTAATAAAGTAGCATAGACGTGGGACTGAGACTCAGGCCTCCTGAAAGTGCCCCACTCCACTCACCACCTCCATGACCTCACCACCTCCTATGACCGTTTAGCAGTCTGGCCCGGCGGAAGGACGCCGGACGTGACAGAAGGTCGGGAGTCCTGAAGTGAATCCTAGTTCTGCCCATGCTTGGCTGTGTGCCCTTGGCCAGGTAGCTGAACCTCTCTGGGGGCCTCCAACCACACGGTCTCAAAGAACACTTTCTGCTCTGAAATGGGGGTACCTCTTCCCTCCCCAGGATTCACCAGAGAACATTCTCTTCATATATTTGAAAAGGCGATGGGCCTTTCCAGATGTTGCTGACATCCATCCATTACATAAAACAGGGAATTATTTGATGAGGAATGGGGGCCTGACTCAGGTCTGCGTGTCACTGACAGGGAGGTAACCTGCACTAAATGCTCAGAGCGAGGTCAGGAGGAGGCTGGTCGTGGAAAGAGAGGAAGTTTCTCCGGTAACCATGGTTTCAGCGGATGCCCTCTGGCAGCTCATTACAAAATAAACATCACAGGTGCCCAGGGAAGCCTCCCCTAGCTCACCTCTCCCTTCTTCCTATTTCTGTGGCTTCTGCCTCCGTGACCCTTTTTTAAATTTAAATTGATGGACTTTCCTCTTTAGATCAGTTTTAGTTAGGTTTAAGACAAAATTCAGTGGAAACTACAAATTCTCACCATATCCCAACCCTGCCCTGGAAATTTCCCCTGTTATTAACCTCTTTTTTTTTTTTAAGTTTATTTATTTATTTTAAGAGAGAGAGAGAGAGAGCACAAATGGGGGAGAGGGGGAGAGAGAGGGAGAGAGAGAATCCCAAACAGGCTCTGTGCTGACAGTGCAGGGGCGCGATCTCACAAACCTTACGCTCATGACCTGAGCTGAAGTCAAGAGTCAGAAACTTAACTGGACTGAGCCACCCAGGCGCCCCTTGCCTGTTATTAAGCTGTAATTAACCTCTCGCCTTAGTGGCACATTTGTTGCAACTGACGAGCCAGTATGGATACACCACTATTAACTAAAGTCGATCTGAATTCACTCTCGGTGTTGTATTCTATGGGTTTGGACAAACGTAGAATGACATGTATCCATCATTACAGCACCACACAGGAGAGTGTCACTGCCCTAAAAGCCCTCTGTGTACCACCTATCCATCCGTCCCTCCCGCCCAAGCCCTGGCAACCCCCGATCTTTTTATTTCCTCTGTAGTTTTGCCTTTTCCAGATGATTCCAACTATAGGAATCATCCAGTGTGCAGGCTTTTCAGACTGTCACTCAGCAATGTGCAGTTCAGTTTCCTCCATATCTTTTCAGAGTTTGCTGAGCTCCTTTCCTTGCAGGGCTGACCTGGCGGGCTTCTGATGGGGAGCAGAAGATCCTGACGGCGGCACCAGGACCTTCGCAGGAGCCCCACACCCCCAGAGCCCGGCAGCACCGTCTCGGAAGGGCTGTGCAGTCAGAGCCTGTCCATTCACTCAGCGTGCCCAGGAGCTAGGGACAGAGATGTAAGAAACAGGGGCCGGGTTCTTACGAAATCCCACCCAAAATGGGTGGAAGGAGCCACGGGAGAGCTGGGCTCCGGCCTCCTGGGATATGTGGCTTCCCTCCCTGCAGGAAACACGAGCCATCACCTGAAAAGGAGATACTGCGTGGTGACATGGTGACCCATCTGCACCTGACTCCTCGCCCTGCCCAATTCCCCCCCAACCAGGCAAGGAAGGAGAATCTGGGAGGAGAACGTCCAACCCCCAGCCCATTTTAAGCCCGGCCAGGAAAGCCCGAAAGCCGCCTGGCTGTCTCCCGCCCCCATCCCTGGCAGAAGGTTTTCCAGAGGAACCAGACAGCCTCCTGAGCACCCCCAATATGCGCGGAGTCGCTGGATCTCATCTGTCTGCCTCCCTCCTGGGCCAAGACAAAAGCGTCACTCTGTGTCTGACACCAGGCCTGAATCGCTCTCACCCCTGCTGTCAGCCTCCTCCCTGGCTTTCTTCTTTGTTTGGTGTTATTTACCACTGCAAAATGAACAGAGTAACAAGCTTCTCACTCAGGGACGCCAGCCCACCTGAAGAATTTGAGCAAACTTTTGCAAAACTTGGCTGCAATCGAGGTCTTGCCTTCTGGATCTTGGTCAGCTCAGGGAAGGCTGGGGTTCCAAGAATTTCCGCATGACCAACCGGTGGCGGGTGGGAGGGGCGGGGAGGGGCTGGAGAAGAAACACAGGACGCGGACCATCCCCACAGAAGAAGAAGCCCTATAAACACCATCAGATATGCCTTCCGTAAAGGGTTTCATGGAGCTGTATTTAACGTCTACATTTAACAATTCGAAGTACCCGGCGCCTGTGTATTTCAGGCATAATGTCTCAGAAGCAAAAACTTACAAAGGTCTCTGATGTTTCTCTTTCAGACTTTTTTTTTTTTTTCCCATGATACGAACTTTTTTTTTTTTTTTTTTAAGGCCTGTGCTTTCCAGTGAGCTCTCCTCCGTCTCTTTTTCTTGCTGAAACTGCAGATGTACATTATGGTAGTGTGAAAAAAGCTAATTACACTGCAGAGGCTTGGCGGGAGGCAGGGAAGGCCCCGCCGAGAGCGCAGGATGATTGATTTGCACTGTCACACAGCTCTGCTGGGTGTCATAACTTAGTGACAAATCAAGGATTACAGTGACCCAGAGTAACTCTCTCCCTTTGTTGTTGGGCAGACATCAAAGCCGCCAAGCATATTAGTGTTTTTAATAAGCAGTTAAGTCAGGAGTAGCTTACAGTTTAGAATTACTTTGTGTACAACCGGAAGGTGTTGGGGCGGGGGAGAGCGTAGGAGAAAAAACAACCAAAAATCATTAGTCGGATAAAAAACCCGAATGAAATAAAACAAAAGAAAAGAAAATGAAATGGAACGGAGCCCATGTGGCAGGAGCGGGTTCTTTGTAGGGGCGGTTGGAGGTTTTGCATTATTTGTTCAAGCCACACAGAGGCCTGCTGGGGCAAGGCACGCCGTCTGGAAATTCGGTTTTCTGGGGGGAAAAGGGACTATACACGCTACAGTTCTGGGAGGGAGGGGTGGCGCGCTTCTTATAAGCAAATGGCTTTGTTTTAATCCGCGCAGAGGGAGGCTGGGAGGGTCACGTTGATGTGTTTGAGGACAAATATCCTGTTCCCTAACAATTAGTATCATAAAATGGTTGGGGCCACTCACCTTATCTCGAGTGTACACGTATCCCTGAGGACAGCTGCGGTCGATGCTGGTTTTTCTCAGGACCTTTACCTTCAGCAACGGAGCAGAGACCTGAAAATCAGAGCAAGGTGGGAAGCTACTATTCGTTCCTGCTATACGGTCATTATCACCCTGGTGATGCGAATGGTTTCCGAGGACGAGGACTGGCTCCTTGGAGGACACAGCTGGGGCCAGGGCCCCGATGGCGTAGGTTGGCCGTCACGCTCTGTGGGGTGACTTTCCCTGGTGACTTTCAGCAAGTGGAGCCCCCCAGACAGAGAGAATCTCTGCCCGAATCACACTTGAACTCCTGAGAAGCATGTATCGGCATCAGAGAGGGGGTGACCCAGCTTATGTGGTATGGGAGAAGAGCAAAGGCAGGTCTTGGCTGTGTGACCCTGGGCAAATCCATCAACGTCTCTGGGCCTCAGTTTCTTCATCCTGCATACCTGGAAATAATCCTTTCTTGCTTGCTCAGTGGGTTGTACAAATCTAATAAAACGAGGTTGATGAAAATATTTCACAGATTCCCAAGCACTCTGCGACTCGATCGGAAAATGGAAGCATGGAAAGAAGCCATCTTGTCACATGTATGCTTGGTTGACACGGGTGAAGGAAAGCTATGGCATCACCCACGTGGGCACCCCATGACAGATCTGCATCTTGAGACGCGCATCCACGGGGATGCACTTTGGCCTATGTTGTGTATAAAATCCACTGGGGTAAACAATGGCCTTGATTTTCATTTATGTGTATGTACAAGTCTATGTATTCCCATTTGCATCCCAATGAACAGAAACAAGAAAAATCAAACCCACAGGAGTAGCTTTAATTGCTATTATTATGAATAAAATGATGGAATAGGCAGGCTGCAGGTAGGAGGGTGAGAGTAAGAGAGGGAGGCCTCCCCACACAGGGAGGCCCCAGCAGGTGGCTGGCAGAGCAATACCCCTCAATATAGTCCCTATGGCTACGTATTAGCCAGGTGGGTTCCAAAGGGGGATTTTTGTCAGTTTGCTCAGGAGGCGAGATAAAGCCTTGAGAGACTGATGGTCCCTCAAGCAAGTTCATGCGGACTGAGCAGCGAGAGTGTCTCATCCCCTACTCAGAGACTGTTCCATTGGATAACTGGGCCCTCGCCCCTGGCTTTCACTCAGCACTTTGAAAAGTCCCATTGACAGGCTAGGATTCCCTGACTCTGTTTTTACATGTGTTTTTTATTTTTTAATATTTTTTAAAATTTATATCCAACTTAGCATATAGTGCAATAATGATCTCAGGAGTAGAATTCAGTGATTCATCCCCTGCATATAACACCCAGTGCTCAAGCCGGTCCTCTTTAGATTGCAGACCACCTCCCTCTCTTTTTTGCAATTAAGTGGGTCACGGTTTACTCTACTTAGGGCGTTCTATTCCATGGCAGCAGAAGTGCTGTGTATTAACAAATGCATCCTGCAGGGTAAGCTCCTTCTGTAGTTGCCCAACTGCATCACGTTATGTTGCTTCTTACTTATCAGAATTGCAGAATTACTCTTCAAAAACTCACAGCTGCCTTCATAATAACTACAGAAGATACTTCTGAGCCCACCCAGCCCTGTGTTCCTTTTCTCCAACCTTACAGAGAACTTTCTTCAAATGAAATCTCCCATGGGAAAGAGTTCTGTCTTGTCTAACAGGTCAGATCTGCTCATAGCACTGCAAGCCAGCAATTCCGCTCCTTGGTATCTCCCACACGTGCACCAGGAGACAGGGAGAGGAATGTTCTGTACAGCGCTGTTCCCAATAGTAAGAAAAGGAAAACCGCCTCAAAGTGCGGCAGCAGCGGAAGAGACAAACTGTGGTCATTTAATGTAAATAAACACTATTGATTGCCAAACACGAACTACGGCTGTGAGCGTGAACTTGAAAAGAAATCTTGAAACCAAAATGTGATGAAGAAAGGCAAATTCTACGGGGCGCAGCCGGGTAAGCATCCGACTCAATTTTGGCCCAGGTCATGATCTCACGGTTTGTGAGTTCAAGCCCCACTGATGGTGCAAAGCCTGCTTGTGATTCTCTCTCCCTCTCTCTCTGCCCCTTCAGTGCACGGACGCTCTCTCTCTCTCTCTCTCTCTCTCAAAATAAATCAGTAAACTTAAAAAAAGAAAAGAAATGCAAATTCTAGAAGACAACATGCATATGACTTTGTTAATATAAAGTACAAAAAACAGGCAACAGTAAACAGTACGTTGACTGAGCACACATACGTGAGTATTGAAACCGTGAAGGGGAGGAAGGAGACAAGGGAGAAGGAAGGAGAGAGGGCAGGGAAGAAACGGGAATGCTCTCGTTCCTGGAGAGGTGGTTTCTCCCCAGCTCAACGGGGCTCAGGCTTGGTGTGTTGGACACGGGGGTAAAAGGCTGTGAGGGTGATCTAGGATCTTACGAGCTCCTTTATTGTTCAGATATGTGGTTAGTAGGTGCCAAGAGTTTGCTAACCACAGTGCTCCCTGAACTGGCATATTTTCTTTTACGGTCCTCTGGAGAAACCAAGGAAGACGAAGGTGGTTCACGCCAGGGATCTGTTAAAACAAAACAGCATCTAGAAGATGGTCTAGGGCTGGCAGAAGTTAGGGTGGCCTCTTCCACCTTCCAGATGGCCCACACGCTACTCACAGATGCCCCGAGTGGGATGAGGGACTCGGGGCGAAGTGGGGCCGGGGGTGAGGGGTCTCAGTTCTGGTATAAGGAAGCAGGTGGGCGGGAATAATAGGCAACCGACGGTGGACAGTCCAGCCCGGACGGTGGACACTCGAACACTCGAACATCAGTGTGTGAGCGTCCAGCGAGAGGAGAACACGCCAGGCGGCAGGGCGGCCCTCAGCACTGAATACTGTAGACGCCACAAAGTGGACCAAGAGAGAGGAGATGTATTCATTCCTATTATTCACCTTGAAAGTGACCTCCTCAGAGGGAGATAGGGAGTGACCAGTCACTCCCTGGTGCGTCCCTCTATTTTAATTCTCTGCACAGCACCTCTAGGATCTGATGTTTTCCAGTTCTGTTTGTGCATCTGTTGACCGCTGGTCTCCCCCAGCCCGGTGCCTCATGGCCGTCCCTGCCGCCGGGACATAAATTTAGCTGCCTTCGCGTTGGAGGTAATCAGAGAAGCATCCTTCCCTCCTTGGAGATAACGTTCACATAGATATCAGACACTATAGCCTCATATGGATCTGTAAGAAATAACTTCTAAAAACCATCCAGTAAGGAACCCTAGGATGTCAGCAAGAGTGGTTGCCTCTTGGAAGGAGCGCTAAGAAACCGAGGGACAGGGAGAAAAAGGTAAACGTCTCACTGCGTATTTTTTGTCCTATTGGACCATTTAATCAAGCCCATGTACGTCTTGTGTTAAAAGTTTGCTTTAGGGGCGCCCGGGTGGCTCAGTCAGTTAAGCGTCCAACTCTTGGTTTCGGCTCAGGTCGTGATCTCATGGGCTGTGAGTTTGAGCCCTGAGTCAGGCTCTGCACTGGCAGCCTGGAGCTTCCTTGGGATTCCTTCTCTCTCTCCCTCTCCTGCCCTTCCCCTGCTTGTGCACTGCCCCCCCCCCCAACCCAAATAAATAAATAAACTTAAAAAAATTAAATTTTTTTTCTCTCCCTGCACTTCCCTCTAAAATAAATAAATAAATAAATAAATGTTTATTTTATTTTTGTTTATTTTTATTAAAAAAAAATTTTTTTTTGACATTTATTTATTTTTGAGACAGAGAGAGACAGAGCATGAACGAGGGAGGGTCAGAGAGAGGGAGACACAGAATCTGAAACAGGCTCCAGGCTCTGAGCTGTCAGCACAGAGCCCGACGCGGGGCTCGAACTCACGGACCGCGAGATCGTGACCTGAGCCGAAGTCGGCCGCTTAACCGACTGAGCCACCCAGGCGCCCCTATAAATGCTTATTTTAATTAAAATCTCAACACCTCTCCCTCTGGCTCTCCCCATCTTAATTTCCCAGATTAGGCATTTCCGACTGCCTCATTTAAAACCCCTTGAGCCTGACTAATGACGTTTCAAGGTTCACCTCCAAATCTCTCCTGTACATTTGGAATTTAGACCCATTATGTGGCTGTTTTCTTGGCTTTCCTTTTAGCTTCCTTCACCTTCCTTTTCCCTGGGGAAGTCAGGAGACATTTCCAGAAGAACTTTGAGAAATGATCTACTAGTCCATACAGCACCAAAAGTGTTGGCCAGATTTCTTTTTCTGAGCATGCGTTTGCTGGAATGTGGGGCTGGGCACAGAAGGGCGAGCAAAGCTTTCTTCTCTTACCTGCTACTGTCCTCCTGGGTTGGACCTCTGTCCCCAGGCAACCCAGCACAAGCCTCCCCTGAGGGTGCCAGCACCCTCCCATCTGAACCGGGAAGAGTGTCCCTCTCACAGAAGGCACCAGGTAGAGGGGATTGTCCATCGACCATGCCAGTTGGCCAAGTTCCTCTCTCAGCTAAATCAGGAAGCTCATAAAAAGACTTTATCTCTGGGTCGCCCGTGCCTCCCCAGTTTCCACCCGCCTGGCGCCTGGGAAAGGACAACAAAGGGGTGTGGAGAACAATGACCTTCTGTGAGGCCGAGCCTGCACCAACAGAGTCATGGGAACCCTGGAGTCTCGGTCCCTCTCCTCCCTTGGCCTGGAGCCCAGGTGGCCAGGTGTCCTTCCTGGTAGACCAGGAGGCCCTGGTGGCCACGTGTGCTCCCCGGGTGGTGGCCTTGCCCATGTCCCTTCTTGAGTGTTACAGCTCTTCAAAAAGAGCCTGACAGGTGGCCTAGTTTTCTGCTGTGATTTCTTAGAATACTCCTGGTGTCACCAACTCTAGGATACACCATTTTGTTTCTTACCACCCTTCTCTAGACTGGGCCGAAGACCAATGTCACATCCTGCCCCTCACGTTTGCCATTCTTCCCAGAGCCCCCCACCGGGGTTGCACACTGACCGCAGAGGCCGCTTCCCTACGGTTAGGAGGTGGCTCTGTCCCCCCCACCCTGCCTGGGCCTCACAGCTGCCTGTAAAACACCAGGACATCCGGGCATCTGGTTCATAACAGCCTGTGCTCCCGGGCCCTTGGGGCAGGTACAGTGACCTGAAGGCACTCCCTGCCCCCTGCCCCCACCCCAACCTGCAGACTCAGCGCCGCTGAATACCTTCACATTCTTTGCTTTTAAATTTTACATTTTCCCATCTGCCGTCTCATGACGTTTGCCACTAACCCGAGAAGAACGTAGATGCGTATTTTTATTTCTCCTTTAGGGACAAATGAAGTGAGGTGCAGGCTTGTCCAAGGTCATTACCAGTCACTGGCTGACAGAGCACGTGGAACTCCTGACTCCTCTCTCCAGGGTTTCTCCATCCTGTTGCTTGTTCAGAAACACTTCCGGTGCTTGGGCCTATTGTACTTCCCACTTCCGGTCACGGACTGTGAGAGCCGAAAGGGGCTTCCGGTGTGGTCGTGTCCCACCCCCCACAAGGAAAGTAAGCCCAGGAGGGGGGCGGGGGGGAGGTCATACGGGGAGGGAGCAGCAAAGCTGTCTGGTCCCAGGCCCGCTGGTGCTGGGGATCCAAAACCCTTTCTCCCCATTTCTCTCCTTCCCTCCGCCCTGCCAGGGTGACCAGGCGATCCTTGGTGTCTGTGTGGCCTTTGCAGCCGCAGCCGTGTTCTGAGGAGGGATAGGGGGGTCCTCATGGACCGGAGGGGCGGGTCTGGGAAAGAGGGTGAGCTGGGACAGGAGGTAAAGGAGAAGGGCGAACATACCAGGCTCCGATGACTGACGTGGGACCTCGGGAACACCCCTGGTCATTTGTGCGGGTTGTGGGGCCGGCTCGGGAGACCTAATCCAATGAGAGAAGTCAAAAGGTGTTGGTGCTGCAGCACCACCACGATTAAGAGAAGCAGAACGCTGTCACCTGGGCCTGATGGCCACACGGTTCCGCGACAGCTCCTCCCGTCATCAGGAGTGACTGGTGGACCTTGTGGTACATCGTGCTTGATCTGTGTCCTCTCTGCTCAGTCTAGGCAGAGTGGCCAGAGCTTCGGGGTTAGAAGGGGCTTGAAAAAACCCCTATTCAGAAAGAAACCAGTATGTTGTGTCCTGGAGCTCTACCTGTGGCTCCTTCCTTTTCCGGCTTCTGATGTTAGGTCACACCAAGTAGCCACAAGGGCCGTATGCTCATCGGCCCTGGCGCAGGTAAGCTCTGCAGAGGCTGCAGCGAAGAATGAACTGCTCACTGATCTTCTCTGGTTCTAGAGCAAGATCTGGGAGGCACCCCACACCGGGGGCAGCGAGCCAGGAGCACCGCTCGGCCGGGACGGCTGGGCTGCGGGGCTGAGAGAACCGGGGGCAGAGCGAGCTGCCAGCCGCTGGTCGGCAGATTGTGGCAGTGTGGGCCTGGCATTTCCGGAGCCCCTTTGATGGTGAGTGTGAAGTTGACATCCCCCCAATTTCCAGTGGCTGTTCCCCAAAGCCACCCCAGTTAGCACAGTGCCGAGTTGACACAAATATTGTTTTGCCAAGAGGCTTCTTTCCTACCCTGCAGCCTTTCCTTCCACCAGAGTGATGCCCTCAAGTTCCTTCCATATGGACAATTGGGAAGGGGATAATAAGCAGTGAAGTCTTTTTCCCTGCAGAGGGGGGAAAGCCAACAACCGATGCGTTAAGCAGACAAAAAAAAAACCCCGAAGAATGGAATGGAATGCCTATCTACTAACAATGCCCATCTTTGGTCGGTGGGACCAAGTCTGATTTTTTTCTCATCTGGTCTTCATTTCCAAATGTACTATAATATATATATATATATATATATATATATATATATATATAGTCACTGTATGCTAAAAATAAATACGTACTAAAAATTTTAGAGCCACTACGCTCTCAGAAGCAGCGGGCTTCGTGCAGGGAGTCCCTGGAGGGGATCCTTCCCCGACAGAGGGCGGGTTCCTACACTGTCCCCAGGGCAAGCCACCCCCGCTCTGGGGCTCCTCCATGGCTTCCTTAAAGAGCTTCCCATTCGCTCCCGTCCCTGTAGAGTCAGGCTCTTATGGGAAAAGCCAAATCCCATTATCTCCCAACTCAGCTAAATGGTGAGAAAACAGACTGGTCCAGGCACCCTGCTCTCGTTTGAAGCCTGAGCAAGCGCGTCAGCATGTCTCTGGCTCCCGGTCTCCCCCTCCCCTTGCTGCTCGCCGGGTGTAAAATACCCGCAGCCTAAAAATAAATCTCTCTTGAGACGGCTCAGGTGCAGCTCGGGGCTTTCACCTCCAGTGCCTTGCTCCAGCTCTGATCTGGGTGTCTTTAACGCATTAAAAAGCTTCAGCTACTTTAAACACAGAGCCACCGTATGACCCAGCAATTCCACTCCTAGGGATAGACCTAAGAGAATTGAAAACATACGTTCGCATAAAACCTCGTACATAAATGTTTACAGCATCTTTATTCATAAGAGCCAAAAGGTGGAAACAACCTCAGCATCCACCGACTGGTGAGTGAATGGACAAGGCCTGACTCATCGACCACGGTGGAATATTATTCGGCAATAAAAAGGAGCAGAGCGCTAGCAGGAGCCACTGGCCTGCGTGAACTTGGAAACCGTGATGCTAAGTGAAAAGACCGTATCCTATGCGAGTCCATTCACACGAAATGTTGAGAACAGGGAAATCTGTGGAGACGGAAAATAGATTCGTGGTTGCCAGGGGCTGAGCGCCGGAGCGGGGCTCAGGGGGCCGATAGCTCAAGGGCACGAGGTTGCTTTTGGGGGTGATGAAAATGCTCTCAGGTTGTGGTGACGGTCATGCAACTCGGTGGGGCACACAGAAAATACCGAATCGCACCCTTTACACGAGCGCATTGTATGGTGTGGGAACTTTGTCTCAGTAAAGCGGCTCTTGAAAGGCTTTGGCTGGGTTACCATCCGTCAGTCACACGCACGCACGCACCCGCTCATGTTCACACTCACGTGCAGATCGTGTAGCAGCTCCGAGCTGGGGGCAAGGCAGGAATTTCAAGGGTGAACAAGGCGCGAGGCAGCCAGGCCCGCAGCCCACACGGAGGGCAAACATCCGGCTCGGGAGGCCAGGAGGCCAGAGAGGTGTGCCAGGAAGGGGGGAGTGGCGCCCGAGCGCTCCGTCCACCTCTAGTAATGACCTCTAAGTCAGGTGCAGGGGGAATGGGGTGGGGGAGGAGCACACACTCAAAGGAAACCAGACTTTGCCATACGGAGCTGGATTCTCTCTTCTTTTAAGAAAACCACTCTGTTCCCTCAAGCTGCCTGGCCCTGCTCTTGCCCACCTTCCCTCGACCGGCTCCACCCCTTGGCGGCCGGCTCTGAGGGCACGCGCCATGCCCTGGTTCTCTTGGGTGCCTTTCTGCCCGGATTGCTGGCCACAGAAAGGGGGTGAAACCCTCTGACCACCTGAAGAGAGTTCTGTCAGCGAGGGTTTGCTTCATGGATTTTGAGCCCCGTGCTTTGAGACACTTGAATCTTTGAACGAACCTGTAAACCAGGGACGGGAAGTCCTTAGCAGCAGCCAGAGGCTGGTCTTGAGACTCCCAATTTTCCATCAGAGAAAAAGCGGGGCAAGGAGGGCTGAATGTGTCACTCCCGCACACGAAGCCACCTTTGCATGAAGGTAGCTGCAACGGGGCAGAAAAGGCCAAGGGTTAGAATGAAGGCGAAACCGCTCGCCATGTTCATTTTTTTTTTTTTTAATTTGTTGAATGTTTATTTAAATTTGAGGAGAGAGACAGAGCAGGGGTGGGGGAGGGGCAGAGAAAGAGAGGGAGACACAGAATCCGAAGCAGGCTCCAGGCTCCGGGCTGTCAGCACAGAGCCTGATGCGGGGCTCGAACTCACGAGCCATGAGATCATGACCTGAGCTGAAGTCGGATGCTTAACCGACTGAGCCATCCAGGCGCCCCTGCTTACCATATTCTTTATTGATATTAACTCATTTGAGCCTCCTGATATCCCACGAGCCTCAGTTTGTTCATCTGTATAATAGAAGCTGGACCCCAACTTAAAAGCTCTCTGAACAAGTGTAAGTTTCCAGAAACTTACTACATCATAAATATTGGTTCCTATCATCCCTCCATTCTTTCGTATGATATTTTAGACACTGTGAGCACCCTCTTATTTGACCCTGGCTGAAAAGTATTGTTATTCCCGTTTTATTTTTTTTGTTTGTTTGTTTATTTTTTTTTTAACTGGAGATTTAATCTCTGCAGTCTTTTTTTTTTTTTTTTTTTTTTTACGTTTATTTATTTTTGAGACAGAGAGAGACAGAGCATGAATGGGGGAGGGTCAGAGAGAGAGAGGGAGACACAGAATTCGAAACAGGCTCCAGGCTCTGAGAGATCGGGACAGACCCCGATGCGGGGCTCGAACTCACGGACTGCGAGATCATGACCTGAGCTGAAGTCAGACGCTGAACCGACTGAGCCACCCAGGCGCCCCAGTTATTCCCCTTTTAAAGGGATACTGAAAGGCACCTGGGTGACTCAGTCGATTAAGCGTCCAACTCAGGTCATGATCTCACAGTTTTTGAGTTTGAGCCCCGTGTCGGGCTCTGTGCTGACAGCTCAGAGCCTGGAGCCTGCTTCGGATTCTGTGTCTTTCTCTCTGTCTGCCCCTCTCCCACTCATGCTCTGTCTCTTTCTCTCTCTCGAAAATAAATACACATTAAAAAAAAATAAAGGGATACTGAAGAAACTGAGGTCAGGTCACCTGCCCACAACTGTTTGGTAAATCGAAGAATCATGGGACGAGAACCTCTTCACCTGCATCTCTCCCAGGACCAGGGGTCTCAACGTCTAGTTACATCGGAACAATGTGGGCACTTGTCAAAATCAAAGAGGTGTAGGATCTGGGGTACCAGACCCATGGAATCAAATTTTCCAGGGTGGGGCCCAGCCATATGCACTTGTAAGTTTCCTCCGGGTGATTCCGGTCCACACCAGAGTCTTTGAGTCTCTCTACTAAATCAAGCAGATCTTGGAAAGAGAAAACCTAGAAGAAAAGAAAAACGTAGCCAGAAAAAAATCTAGAGAATAAAGGAACTTTAAAAATGGGATCTGCCTGTATCTTACAATGATAGCTAACTTCATGGAGTGTTTACTTGGTGCGGGGAGATTGCTGTACATGTACACGATCATACTCTACATGAATGTATTTGAACCCTTGAGCCACCCTCTGAGGTAGCTACTTTTACTATCCCCATTTGACAGAGGAGAGAGTTTAAATTATTGACCCAAAGTCACCCAGCTAAGAAAGAGAGCCAGGAGAGGATCTTCACTGCCTTATAGACCTGTAGAGAGGCAGGTGTTTTCCTGTAGAGAGGAAGATAGGCCGGGAGAGTGAGAGCAGAGGTGCCACAGAAAGCTAATATGGAACAAGGCTAGGTTGAGGTCCCCAATCTACGTCCTCCCAGGGCGTGCTGGCATCATCCCGGAAACCTGACTGGGGGCTTGGCAAGTTTAGGCTGAGCTTTGGACACCTGTCGGAAATGGTGTGTGGGTGGCGAAGCGGCCATCCCTGCCACCTTGAGAGGGCACCTCCCACTGGGCGTAATGGGTTGAAAGGCCACCCCCCTACCCCCAAAAGACATGTCCATGTCTCAATCCCTGGAACCTGTGAGTGTGACCTTATTTGGAAAAAGGGTCTTTGTAGATGCAGTTAAGTTAAGGATCTTGATCTGGATTATCCAGGCGGGCCCTAAATCCAGCCACAAGTGTCCTCGTAGGAAGAGGAGACCCAGACACGAGGGCAGGTCACGTAAAGACGTAGGCAGAGTTGGGAGCAAGCAGCCACAAGTCAAGAGACGCTGATAGTTACCAGAAGCTGGAAGGCACAAGATAAGGAATCTCCCCCTAGAGCTTTGGAAGGGAGCTGGGCCCTGCCAACACCTTGATTTTGGATTTTCAGCCTCCAGAACTATGAGAGAATGAATTTCTCTGGGTTTAAGCCTCTTGGTTTGTGGTAACTTGCTATGGCCACACTAGGAAATTATACGTTAGGGAAAGGACAATCAATTTAATGGACATTGCCCTCATGTCTCCTCAGCATTCCTTTTTCTTTGATCCCGGTTCCAAATCGTCCCTTCCTTGAGAGACGTGCTCACCAACCTCCTGCCGCGTGCTTCTGGTGGCCCATCCTGGCCCCAGACAGAGGGAGGGGCCTGTCATCTAGGACTGGCCAATCAGAGAGCCCCAACTCCTGGGTGGCAGTGATTGGTCCGGGGGTGACTCATGACTCAAGCCTGCCCAATCAGAGCCCTTCCCTGATTTTTGTATTACTAAGCAGGCAAAGGTCATACCTCCTTTTCTGTTGGGGTTGTGAAATTGGTGCGCGAACAAGCCAAGCCACCGGGGGTACCTGTACCTGCCGTGTGGAGAAAGCCCAGGCACGGTAGGTAGGTAGGAATGAGGCTAAAATGTAAAAGGAAATAGAAGCAAGAAGCCAAGTTCAAGAGTGAGAGAACACCGGTAGTGTGCAAATTTCTGGATGCTGTCGAACCTAGAGCCAGTTCCACCATTCCTATGGTTTGTGACACGAAACTTAATGATTCTGCCCAGGCTGGCTGGAGCTGGGTTCTGGCCTTGCTACCGACAGAGCTCACACTAATACAACAAGTTGAGAGCGACTGCCATTTCCCCCAGGCAGAGCAGAGGCATCTGGGAACAAACTTGACTGCACTGCCTACATCTCGTCCTTTTTGAGGGAGGTTTGAGGAAAAGATCAAGGGCTGGCAGTGTTACGTGTTGAAGAAAAGAGAAAGAAACATGCTTGAGAAAATAGGTCTCCTCGATTTCCATGGCATCGGTCAGAATGTCCAAGAGACTCAGTGGAAACCATTTCCCAAGCAGAAGAATGTTCGTTCCTGTTTGGCAGATCCCGGAGAAGAAAAGAAAAACAAAAGATGCAGACAGGGAGCCAAGCTGGGGTGGGCACGGAGGCCCCGACCCCCTTTCATAGCCACACGAAGCCACCTATCCATCCAAACACTGGCCCCGGGGATCACAATGACATCTGAAACTTCTTTCAGGCATTTCCTTCCCTTTCAGGTCTCTTTGGGTTCCTCAGCCCAGATGTTGCTAATTTTCCATCTTTTCAAAGCTCTCCGTCGCATTTAAAGTCAGAATGCTTCCTATTCATCGCTTCTGAATTTGAGGGGGAGGAAATCACAGAGGTCAGCAGGCCTTTTAATATAGAAAGTAAATGAGCAAAGCTGTGCGCGAACGTGTGAGTGCGTGCGGGCACACACATAGCTTGTTATTTCCTGCCTTAATCCACTTTTCAGCTCCACTGTGCAAGATCACAGGACAGACTCGGGCAGTACCTCTAAGAAAGGTTCCTCACATCTCCTCCAGGAAAGAAGCTTCTTCCCAAAAGTTGCCTTTTGAAGTTCACTGGGTCTGCGCTGCAGCCCTCAACCAAGCTAATTACTGGTCAGCGAGTGGCCACTTTGAACTGGTCACACACCAGAGGCCCTCTGAGGATCTTGTTTGCTGGGTGACTGTTTTCACATGATGCCTCTTCTGTTTACATGTGGCAAACGGCTCCTTCTCTCTCACTTGAGGCAGAGTAGAAAGGAGGCCGTTCCAATGAAAGCGGCCTCACGAAGAAGTGGAGGAAAGCTGGGGCCTACGCTCTTCTGACAAACTTGAACTTCTGACAAACTTGAGAGGGCTCGTGGAGAAACTAAATTTGGTTGCTGCTATCCATTTAAAGGAAACACTGATTTAGAGAAGGGAGAGCACGAGGAATGAGGGTGAGCCATTGATTTCCTTTCAGCTTAACCACTGAATTTCCAGTGTATTCTTGGTCACCTGCAGAGTTCCCAGTAGAGTCTACATACGGACCCCGCTCCAAACAGGTAGCTTCGAGCGGGTGCTAGAACACAAAGGTAGGAGGGGTCCTCCATTTTCCTTTTTTTTTTTTAAGTAATAGAGAAAAAGAGGAAACAATAAAGACCAAAACAGGTGATGGGCTCATCCCCGAGGTAACAAATTCCCCATACACGTGACTTGAATTTCTGAACCAAAAATGGAGGTAAGTGGTCTTATGACAAGGAGTATAGATGGACACAATGGGGGAGAATGGCTTCAATTTGTCCCAGAAATTATAGGGTGGTGGTTCTCAGTGGAGGGAAATTTTTAAAATTTTTTTAATGTTTATTTATTTTTGAGAGAGAGAGAGAGAGAACGCGTGCATGAGAGGGTAAGGGGCAGAGAGAGTGAGGAACAGAGGATCGGAAGCGGGCTCTGCAATGACAGCACAGAGCCCTGTGTGGGCCTCAAATTCACGAATCATGAGATCATGACCTGAGCCGAAGTCGGACCCTCAACCGATTGAGCCACCCTGGCGCCCTGGCAATTTTGAATTTTATCTATTGGCTAAAGGCCAGGTATACTGCTAAATATCCTACGATACACAGACCAGGCCCCCCCCCCCCCACAAAGAATTATTCAGTAGGGGCATCAGCAGTATCCCTGTTGAGAAACCTTGGCAATGACCAGTCGCCCGGCCCTACCTGACTGCCATGGCGTAGGGATTTGCAGTCGTCCCAAGAGCCCAGAAGAGGAGAACCAAAGGCGTGCGTGCACTAGAAGTCCCACAGCAAGTTAGCTGTGAGAAGCTGGGCTGCACGGCCATGAGGCATCAGGGCTCGAGTGGGCACTAGAAGGAGCCAGAACTGAAATTTTGGAAGAGCAGATCTCAGGAGATAATGAAGGAGGCCGGTCCAACAAGACAAAGTGTGGCGGGCGTGCAGAAGGAGGCAGAGATCGGGGGGCCTCGAGAGCCACAGAAAGAAGGTGTCTCGGTCCTGGGCAGCTTCCTGCTCCCCAAGGGGCCCCGCTGTGCTGGGTTTTCATGAGAAGCCCGGGTCAGCGCGCCAAAGCCCTGCTCTGAGCCGGCGTGAATGGATTCCTGTTTCTCAATACCAGAAGAACTTTGACTCATGCCTGCCAGTTGTATTTCTTGAATACGTAATTCCCCGTCAAGGTTGTGGAAGGAAGCTGTGCTCTCAAACGTGGAGCCGCCCCAAAGATGACAGGTCTGGAGCAAGCTTTGCAGAAGAGCCCAACTTTCCACCAGCCCTGGCCTAACACAGCCCGTGACGCAGGGGCCATTCACGTATCTTAAAGGCTCAGAAAGACCCACTGCGCGTGCGCACGTCACCCAGGGATGCTGCCACGAGGGTGCTGAGCTGCTTTGGTGTCACGGGCCCTTCTCAGAATACGGCCTTCAAGTGATTTAAATGCTTCTAAACGAAGAAGGCAAAAATACAAAGGATTACAACAACAAGCAATCGCAATGGAACACGGTTCTCAGAATATTTTACCATTGAGACATAGCGCTCTGTGTCCTTGTTAATTAGCACATCAAGAAACTCCAGGGGCGCCTGGGTGGCTCAGGCGGTTAAGCGTCTGACTTGGCCTCAGGTCATGACCTCGCGGTTCGTGAGTTCGAGCCCCACATGGGGCTCTGTGCTGACAGCTCCGAGCCTGGAGCCTGCTTCGGATGCTGTGTCTCCCTCTCTGTCTCTGCCCCTCCCCTGCTCGTGCTCTCTCTCTCTCTCTCTTAAATATAAACGTTAAAAAAAAAAAAACAAAAACAAAACTCCCGTGCCTGGTTGATTACTTACCTGCCATGCTCATTGGACCCTTTGCGTTTTACGCCTTCTTGGTGGTCCACGGGCCACAGATTGAGAATCTCTGACCACAAGGTCCCAAACAGAAGCCAAACGGGTTTTCGGAGCAGGAAAACAGCTCGTGAAGAGGAAGCAGAAATATTTTCTTATTCTAAGGCTAAGCCATGAACAATGATATATCCCCAAGGCAAATTAGCTCATCAGTTTAGTTCTTCTCACCCTGTGGCACTCGGAAAAAAAGGTAAGACGAGGTAAGCTTTGAGGGAGAACTCGAAGTCTAGAGGAAACTGAAGCAGGAAAACAAGCCTTGGCCCATTGGAGGGCAACAGCATTGCCAGACGGAGGAGGGAGCTGTCCTTGGGAGCAGGGATGCATCAGAAATGCTGCGGGACCAATGCCGGGAGAGGTGTCCACTTGAGGGAAAGGCCTGAAATGGTCACCAGGGATCAAGCTGAGGACTCGAGAAGAGAAGAAATGGGGGTCAAGGTGGATGGAATTCAATTCATGGAACAAAACTTGTGGGGGGGGGGCAGAAGTCCATAGGCAAATAACTCTGTTACTGAAATCCAAGTCCTGTTCTTTCGGTAGCTGAAGGTGGCTGAGAAAGGTTGTATGTGTTTGGAGAAGAAACAAAATTGTCTGAACACGCCGCAGCAGACAAAGCAACAGATGAGGAATTAGAAAGCCTGAGCTCTAGTTTCTAATTTGCCTCCCTAATCAGAGAGGGCCACCCAAGCCAAGTTATTCTATTCTTCGGGGTCTCAGTGCTCCGATCTACAAAATGAGAGTGTTGAGCAAAATCTCATCGGCAAACGTTTCACAGTATCGAGACCAGCCAGAGATACTCACGTCATCGCGGTGATGCTCAATTTTGGCTGCCCACTGAAATCTCCTGCGTCCTATCCCCAGCGTTCTGATTTAATTGGTCTGATATGGTCCGAGCATTCAGATTTTGTAAAAAGCTCCCCAAATGATTCTAACAGCCAGCCAGGGTGGAGAACCACTGTTCTAGCATAGTTTCTCAGATGGAGAGGTGGGGTAGAGGACCAAGATCAGACACCTGGATAGGGAAAGGACGATCAAGTTCAGTAGGAC
Source organism: Panthera tigris (assembly GCF_018350195.1). Classification (NCBI taxonomy): domain Eukaryota; kingdom Metazoa; phylum Chordata; class Mammalia; order Carnivora; family Felidae; genus Panthera; species Panthera tigris. The sequence continues at coordinate 48,811,789 of NC_056673.1, read as the reverse complement.
CCAGGAACTGGGCACATCAAGGCATGAGAGGGCTCAGGGAAGGCAGTGGACATGGGGTAAGGTGGGGGGGCAGAGAATGAGGTAGTCTGGCCTGGAGTGTGAGGACAATTGTGTCTTACTAGCGGGGTAAACCTGGGCCAGTCACTTCCCCTTTCTGAACCTCGGTTTTCTCATCTGTAAAATGGGTGTATGCATAAAGGAAAGCAAACCCAAACCAACATGTATTGAACAATACTCTTTATGTGTCAGGCCCTATACCAGATTCTATACATTTCGTATCCAATTTCCTTCTCACATCTTACTTGAGAGATGAGGAAACCTGTTTGAAAAGCTACCTGACCCCCTCTTCCATACCTCACTGATTTACTGCAGGGCCACAGTGAACTCATGTGTCTGAAACAAGGTTGCCTGCTTTAGCAAAAAAACACAGGATGCCCAATGAACTTTGCATTTCAGAAAAACAACAGACGCTTTTGTTAGTGTAAGCATGTCCCAAATATCGTTTTGACCGACACTCTGAATTTGAAACGATTTTATCAACCGTGAAGCCTGATACACAGGTAGTGTTGTCTTGGGTCGTTTGGTTCGCTATTGATAATAGGTTTTTCTGGATTAGGGATATTAACCCTCTGACATGTGTCCTAAATATTTTTCCTATTTGTGCTTTATTTTTTACTTTGTTTATGGGGTTTGTTGTGCAGAAGTTTTTAATTTTTATGTTGTCACATGTTCCAATCTTTTTCTTTATTGTTTATAGCATTTTTGCCATGCCTAGAAGTTTCCGTCCAAAAATTATACACATTTTCACCCTTGCTTTCTCCTAGTACTTTTATGGTTTTAGTTTTTACATTTAAAGCATCTGGAATTTGTTTGGCAGAATGATGGCATTTTTTTTTTTCCAAATGGCTAGCCAGTTGTCCCCATAGCATTCAATAAATTATCTTTTCCCCATTTTCTTGAAAATGCCCTTTATCATATACTGAATTCTGAGATTTACATGTGTATATTTCTGGGACCTCCAATTTGTTCTTTTCATTGTACGACAGCATTTAAATCACTATAATTTCAGAACATGATTTATTACTTGAAAGACTATTTACCTTCTTGTTTTCCCTTTTACAGAATTTCCTGGTTATTTTTACCTTTCTGTTTTCCTGATGAATTTTAGAATTATTCTACCCAAAACTCTAGTTGAGCTTTTAATTAGGGTTGGGTTAAGTTTTTAAAATAATTTAGGGAGCAAAGTTCGCTTATCACTATTGTATCTGTTTATCCAAGACCAAAGGATGCCTCTCCATTTGTCATTCTCTAAATTTATGATTATCAGTAAAGCTAAGTACTTTCTTCATGTAAGTGCTGAACAGTTCTTATTAAATTTGTTCCTGGCGTTTAAAAAAATGTTTTTATTCATTTATTTTTAACGTTTATTTTTGAGAGGGGAGAGAGAGAGAGCATGAGCAGGGGAGGGGCAGAGAGAGAGGGAGACACAGAATTCAAAGCGGGCTCCAGGCTCTGAGCTGTTAGCACAGAGCCCGATATGGGGCTCAAACTCAGGAGCTGTGAGATCATGACCTGAGCGAAAGTTGGCTGCTTAACTGACTCAGCCACCCAAGCGCACCCCACCCCCAAATGTTTTTAAATGTTTATTTATTTTTGAGTAAAAGAGACAGAGTGTGCACAGGGGAAGGGCAGAGAGAGAGAGAGAGAGAGAGAGAGAGACAGAATCTGAAGCAGGCTCCAGGCTCTGAGCTGTCAGCACAGAGCCTGACGTGGGGCTCTAACTGAAGAACCAACCATGAGATCATGACCTGAGCTGAAGTTGGACGCTTAACCTACTGAGCCACCCAGGCGCCCCCTCTCCCCCAACCCCATTCCATTCATTTTCACTGTATTTTCTATTTGGTTATTGTTTGGACATGTATGAGGTATTTTATTAAAAGGGGCCCCTGGCTGGCTCAGTTCCTAAAGCATGGGACTCATGATCTCAGGGTTGTGAGTTCAAGCCCCATGTTGGGTGTGAAGATCACTTAAAAAGTAAAATCTTAAAAAAAAGAAAAGAAAAGAAAAGAAAGAAAAAGAAAAAAAAAGGAAGAAGGCAGGAGTAGAAGAGACAAAGACAAATTGGTCAGTGTCATAGTTTTCCCTGAGTCTCTTCCAGAGAAGGTTCAGTTCATCGTGGTGATGTCCCTAAAGGAAAACTCATAGGTTCAGCGACTAGAGTTCCCAGACTGCGAGGACAGAAGACCCAGATGCAATTCTCCCCCACCCTTCTAATCAACCGTTTGTCAGGTAATGTGAGACGGGGAGCAAAAGGACCTCATCCCTCTCTTCGGGAACATCCTTCATCTTGGCCCGGGAGAACCCAGGCATCCCATTGGCTCTCGGGGCAAGCCCCGCCCCTTCCGGCAAGGCCTTCTCTTCCGGTGAAGGGCCTCCACTGCCTGCCCGGCAAGACGCTCCTTGCCTTCTCCTCCCTGGGAGTCCCTCACGAGACTCTGCTCCTCTGAAGGGAGTCTGGCGTCTCCCTGACGCACGCGTTTGCTTCAAGATTTACATTTTCGATTTCCTTGCCCGTTTTTCGACCGCATACATGAAAGAGAATCGCAAATGCCCAGAAAACTCAAAGGCCTCCTTAGACACCTGCAGCTCCACCGAGCGAACGGGCTCCAATGCGCGCCCAGAAGAGGATGAAGACACGAGGTGGGATAACCTGCAACTTTTCTGGCCGAAGTATTCCGGACTTTATTTCCTCTCCGTGCTGGAGTAGCGTCCAGCTCACAGGGCCATCAGGAAGGCTGTCAGGCACAGCCTCCTGCCTTCCTCGCGCTGAGCGGCGCGGGGAGCCCACTCGGGTCTCACCCACGCGGAGAGAAGGTTGGGGAAGGAGGGGCAGGGGCAGGAGCCGGTGCCCAGAGTCTGGCCGGTGTCGGGCACTAGATGGTCCATGCCCCACCCACCACCCACCCCTCCCACCCCCACCCCCACCCCCCACCCCCACCCCCGGGCCCGGGCCCTCTTGTCTGACCCTTCCTCTGTTCCACCGGCCTTCGCCGCCTGTTCCCTTTCGCTAGAACCTATGGGGTGTCCCACCCGACCCCTTCTCTGCATTCGGACTAGCTGCCAGCTTTCGAAAAATAACGCACATTTAAGTGTTAATTTCCAAAGAAAAGCAAACCCTGTGCTGTCATTTCCTTTTTTTTCTTTTTTCTTTTTTCCCCAGATTTGAGAACGCATGTGCAAGGAATCTCCAGGGCCAGCCCTAAAATAAGATGTGGAAGGTGAGGGCACTTAATGATCACAAGTAGGCCAGGGCTTCAGGGCCCACTAGAAGGCAACTTGCGGGGGGGATAGGTGAAGTCCGGGGCTTCCGGGCTGGATGATGTTTGTCTGTGGACCACTGGGGACTAAAAGGCATAGGCTCATGTCAGCTGACTGCACACTGCTCTACGGTTTCTTCTTTAGCCACTGATTTTTTTTTTTTTTAACGTTTATTTATTTTTGAGACAGAGACAGAGCATGAACGGGGGAGGGTCAGAGAGAGGGAGACACGGAATCCGAAACAGGCTCCAGGCTCTGAGCAGTCAGCACAGAGCCCGACGCGGGGCTCGAACTCACGGACCGCGGGATCGTGACCTGAGCCGAAGTCGGCCGCTTAACCGACTGAGCCACCCAGGCGCCCCAAGCCCCTCATTTTCAAACCACCCCAACCCAGAATAATAGGAGAGTGGCACTGTGAGCTTTCAAGTTCACATCGCTTTGCCTAACAAGACCCACAGCTGTTCCCACCGCCACTCCTACCCCTTGTAGCTGGAGGTGGAAAACCCCATCCCTTAGAACAGTTTCCTCCCGGGGCACCTGGGTGGCTCGGTCGGTTAGGTGTTCACCTTCGGTCAGGTCATGATCCCATAGTTCACGAGTTTGAGGCCCCAGGGTCAGGTTCTCTGCTGACAGTTCAGAGCCTGGAGCCTGCCTTGGATTCTGTCTCTCTCCCTCTCCCCTACTCACGATCTTTCTCTCTTTTTCTCTCCAAAATAAATAAACGTTTAAAAAAAATAACAACTTTCTCCTCTCAGATGCCCCACCTTCTTTTATTCAGAGAAGTCTGAACTACAGTAAATCAAATTTTTTCCGTGTCTTCCAACTTTCGAGTACGAGAGAGTGGGCCACGTTATGATTCCCCCAGAGCTTAAATGACACACTTCTATTTTTTGCTTTTTATTTCAAGGGAGGACCCTATTTGGCCATCTTCATCCTCTGGGCAAGGACAGAAGAAAAGATCCTCCTCTCCAATTCTTTTCCCTGTTGGATACAGTCTTCCTGAACGTGCCGCAGGATGTATATGACAGAAATATCTTCCCAAGAATGGAATTCAAGCTCTGACTCCCATACTCTTAGAGGCTACTGGCTTGGCTGTAATCCTCCTTGAACAGGGCTTCAGGAGACAGTTAGCAAGGGCCTGGGTCTGTCTGATTGTGTGAGAGTTGGGGTGCGTGGTTTGCGCTATAACAAGATCTCACCAGTACAGTAAGTTTGGAAACAGGAAGGTTAAAGAGAAGGGAATTCTGGACAAGGACTCCGCTCTCCTCCCTAAGACAATTCACAGTGATCTTTCATTTTGGCCCACTTACACACCGTTCATGGATCCCAATTTAGCTCAAACTTCTTACCCTTCAACCCAGCCTCTAAAAATAAGAACATCTGGGAATACCAAGGCAGGGTGGTAGGGAGAACAATTTCATGGGCTCTCTCCCTCTCCCGACCTCGTAACTTTTATTGCTTTACAGTTCATTGTCTCACTCTTTCCCCCACCGCCCACCACCATCCTTTTGTTCACACAGGAACTGTTGGAAACTCCACCGGGGGCGGGGGGGGGGGGTGATTCACGATCTTTTGGAACGACTGCTGAGCAATGAGAGTCTCAATGAAATACCCGGCTGGGAATATCAGCTCCCCCTTTAATATTCTCTTCTTCTGGTTCAATATGGAGTAATTTCAAGGCTCACCACAGCTAGGGCTTGAAGTCTTTCTTTGATTGCTGCTGCCTGTCTATTGTGCATTCCCTGGAACAATCTGGAGATGAGAGCCAGGTAGCAACAATGCAGCATGTCTCTGGGACCAAATGATAATTGGAAAATCCCAGTAAGTCCATTCCCTCTGGCCCTTAGTTCACATATGGCCAGCACATTAGAGACCTTGTCCAAAAGACCAGTTTGGGACATAGAGTGGGGGTGATTTCTGTCATTAACTCAGACTATCTTCCCTCAAATAATCGAGCAATCAGGGCTCGGTGTGCCTTGGCTCCATTGCAGGTTTGGCCATGTCACTGGTTTTAACCCAACCTGATGTCCCTTCTAGAATGGTCCATACTCAAGGAGATAAAGTAGCTGTCTTTATGAGTGATTGCTTCCAGACTCAACGAAGAGAAACTCGTGTGTTTGAAATGCCCGCCATCCTTCTCCATTTCACCATAAAGTAGCCAATTTAATTTTGCACAATACTGTTTGATAACAACCATGTGTGTGTCTTCTGTATTTATATGCTCAGGAAAGGACCTACTTGGTCAGTGTGAGATAATTTCACAAGAAAAATGGAACCAGATGTGACTCCTTTTTATTTGGCTCTTCAAACCCGAGCAACCTAATTCCCAGGGTCAGTCGTTACTCGGGTTTTCAGTTACCTTGCAGAAGGGGATCCTTTTTCCCTACGGTGTTTTCTTTTCCAAGGCACCTGACACGCAGGAGTGGGCAAAAGATTTCAGAGAGCTGGTCCTCAGCCTAGAACTTTGCAACATTTGCAGGTTAGTGATTCAGTGGGAGAGAAGTTTCCTCTTTTGGAATAGAACATGTCTGTCCGGTAGTAGGCTTATCCATTTCAATTAAACTATTCTTCTAACGACTCAGTATATACAAGCAGTGTGGGCCTGAAATCCAAGGTCACATAGTGCTAGGATGACTCATTCAAAACTCCAAAGCACAGGAGTTGGGCAGAACTGACATCAGAGAAGGGCAGACTTTTCTCTTTTTTCATCTTCTTTCCTTTTCCTTTTATTCCCATCTCGGTACTGGTCAGCCTATCACGTACACTGGTACAATTTGTACACGAGGCAAAGGTGCTCAGCCAGAGGAGTGCATGGGGGCTGAAATCCAGCCCATGCTATGCTTGCTAAGCTATGTATCCCAGCATGGGGCATAGCTACCTGGAAGAAGAGACGCCTCTCTCCCCCATCCCCCAAGAGGGCTTATTGGTCACCAAGTTGGCACCCTTGGGGCTGCGTCTGTCCGGAAGGAGTGCATTTTTCTAAGAGACTGTATGCGCTATGGTGCCCTTGTGTGCTAGCGATAGCCTGAAAGATGAATACGCAAACACCAGAATGTGTCATCTACTCCTACCTGCCTCACACGAGTGCTTTTCAATAGGCCACATTCCTGCATCCTGCCCCGTCCGTGGGAAACAGTGTAAGTCACCAGGAGAGGCTTTAGACCCGAGACGGTAGACATGTGACACGTGAGCCACTGCTACTCCTATGGCAGACATCACTAATCAATTCCAGAATTCTTTCACTCTGAGCCCAAACTGGTCTCACAACCCTCCACTCAGCGGAGCCTCCTTCTCAGTCTCTACCAACTGAACAGAGTTGACAGGCAAGAGTAAACCTATCTGCCGTCCGTCTCAGCTAGCAATCACTACAATAATGCTGCATAACAAACCACCCCCCCCCCCAAAGCCAGCAGCTTAAAGCTAGAATCATTTATTCTTGCTCGTTCACCTTGGAGGCACCTAGGATTTGGCAGGTCTATGGAATATCGGGCAGGCTGGGCGTGCTCTGCTTCAACCTGCAGTCTAGCTTGGTTCTTGCTATGGTTTGGGCTCAGGGCTGCTCAGTGTGTTTCTTTTCTGGGGACCCTGCTAAAGCGTCAGCAGTGCAGCCAGAGAATACTCTTCTCATGTTGAGATTAGGGGCGTACAAGGGAAAGACCAGCCCCACGAGCAAGTCTTCAGTCTCTGCTTATGTCAGATCCACTAACATTTCACTGGTGAAAACGAGCGACGCGACTGAGCCCAAAATTAAGGAGCAGGGATTATGCCCCTCCTACTATAGGACCAAGGCAAGGGTGAAGGGTTATGACCAAGCGTTTGGGGGCCACCACACCATCTCTGTCCTAGGCGAGGGGGCAGGCGTCGTGCCGAACCACCTTTAATGTGATGTCCCTACTTGGCTGGTGCTCCCTTCATATCATTGTTAAACTCATTTTCCCTAGCCAGACAATCAACTTCTTGGCTCAGGTGGGTGGATAACAGGGAAGGCTGAACCTCAGAGCCCGAGATGCAGAGATAGAGTGGTTCTTTATGTAGCCTGGCCAGCGAACCCAGTGATTAGCGGTAATTAAGTTGGATCCGAGACAGGTCCTTGCTCTAGGAAATGGTACATAAAACCAAGTGAGAGGGCCAGGTGGATTCAGGGAGTCTGGGCTTCTGGGTATGTGATTTGGAAGAAATAAGAGTAGAGGAGAAAGGGCAGAAGTGAGGGTGGCCTAGAGGTGCCCCGGTTAGAAGTAAGCACGGGCATGGAAACCACTGCTGATTGGACAGGGCTTTTCATTTTCCCTCATCAAAAGTAAAACATCCCTCTAGGCCACACCATCTTATCCCCATCAGCAAAGGTTAACCCAGGGAATTACAGAGCCCAGGCCGTTCCCTCCAGGAGTTCGTGATCCGAGACACACAGGCAACAGCTCTAGGGAGGAGACTAGACGGAGAACCAAGACGGTGTGAAGCAGACAAGTGGGAAAGGGAGTTACAACTGTGGATAAGAGAAAGCAGGGGTCAATCCAGGCAGGCTCCCTGGAGGAATGGGCGCTCGGGAGCTCCTCGTGGAAGGGAGTACTGTCATCCCAGAAGGATGGCATGATTCGACAGAGGCGATGGGAGTAGAAACGGGGTGTGGGGAGAGTATCTACTGCTGAGCAAGCTGAGGGGAGGGGACAGGCAAGGAGGGTGGACTGCACAGGAAGGTGTGTGAGCGGTCGTTCACCTAGCTCAGTTGGAGGTCAAGAGCTTTGCACCAGCTGCTTTTTTTTTTTTAATACAATAGTCGATGTACAAAGGAAAAGGGTGGTGACAAGAGGTGTGGCCTCCCAATCGGCATCTTCATAAAAGGAATTAGGAAGAGGAGTGATCACCAAGTCTGTGAGGTATCACTTGCTTTCGAGACAACGCAGACACTGCGTTGCTTTGTCGGCCCAGCAGCAACTCCTGGGTGCGATGGCCAATCGGGCTGTGAAGGTTTGGGCCATCCAGAAAGCCGATGTGACCTCATTTTCCACATTGTGCCAGAGAGTGTGTTTCCTAAAGCAGCCAAGGCCCTGGGGGATGTGCTTTTAGCAGACGGGTCCCGGGTTTTTCCCTGTGCGCTGCAAAGTCCTGGCATGTTTTCCTTTGGAGAGAAGTAAAGTGTTAGTGGCAGCCAAGGGGAGGCTGAGAGAAATTGGCTCTTCCCTTTCAAGCCAGGTTAACCGAGTGTGGTGTGTAGGCAGGTCGCTCATTGATTTTTTCCCTCTCTTCTCCAGAGAGCACTGCCATAGTTACATGGATAAAAGCCGGGGAATAAAGACAGAATTGAATGGTCCAGGTTGAAAGAAAACGTTTGAAACAGGCTAGAAGCCCCCAGTCGGGGGTTGGTGTGTGAGGTGGAATGCGTGCTACCTGAGGAAGATGCCCAGCGCTGTGTAGACGCCGTTGAGAGGGAGGGGGAGGTGGTGTAATTCCCATTCCTTCCAAAAGCCGAAAGGAAACCACTTGCTTTTGTCTTCCTTTTGTGTTTCTTGCAGCCCGTACCCGCTGTCGCGCAAGCTCGAGCTTAGAATTTCTTAAGAGCGTTGAGGGTTTCGCCCCTATCAGGTCAAGCTCAACACCACCCACGCTCAAATCTCATCGTTTTGCAGACAGCTGGCTCAAAATCACCACGGAGGGCCTATCAACGCCAGGACGGGTTGGTGGAAAGAAAGCCATGTTACCTGAACGTGTGGCACGGCCTGCTCTGGGCCCCTGGGGACCATTTGGGAAGACTCACCTCCCAGTCCAGAGGTTCAGGGAAGCCAATTCATCTTTGGCAAAAAAAAAAAAAAAAAAAAAAAAAAGAAAAAAAAAAAAAGAAAAGAAAAGAAAAGAAAAGAAAAAGAAAGCAGAGGAGGGTTGCAAAATAAGAAACATCCATTCACAGCCACAAATACTCTCGGGAATGCCTATCCCGTGCCAAAGAGTATGGTCCATAATGCAAAGAACCAAATCCATTTTAGCCACTTTTCAGGAGAACCTCAAGAGAGAAGATTAACAAAAGGAGACAAAATGAATGGGTGAACTAAGTTTTCTTTCCAGGTCAAAGGACTAAGGGCTTTGAGTGGGATCCATGAGGAGAAAGAGAATTCTGTATATAAGATTTTGTGACCCCTGTAGCCCTGTGTCACTTCTGGAACAGACCCTCTGGTTAGCCGGAGTAGTGGAGACAGAGATAGTTCTCCGGACCCACTGTCAACAGAGCACAGACTAGGTGATTTTCCAACGTGCAGATGGTTTGAGTTGAGCCGCCCGTGCTTCTCCATCCGGATTGTCTTGTGATCAACAGCAGTTATTTGAGAGGCTAAAAACTCAGTCTGAGCAAAACAATTCATCTGGACCAAGGGAACCCCTCGGTCTTGGCCTCACTGATGCTGTTCTCGCTTGTTAACCACCTCAGGATCTGGTTGATCCGCCGCTTTTTCTTTTTCTTCCAGGCGTCTTATGACGCAAAAGGATTTTCACCTCCAGCTCTTTCTTGCTATGCTCTCTTTTGATTCCCTTTCAGAAACAACAGCTCCTTTTCAGCCCTTCCTTCGCTGGAGAGACTCGGACATCTGTAATAAGCCACAAAGGTCTCTTGAGCTCAGCTGTCGTGACCATCTCACGGCTCAAGCCAAGTTTTGGGAAAGAGTGGAAACTGAAGCAGCACGTGTGGCCAGATGTGTGGGCGTTAGGGCCTTAGGACACACAGCGTCCTCACACCCATCCGTGCTCTGCAGACGGCAGGCCAGCATCTCGAGAGCAAGAATACTGTTGTGGCACTTTTCGCTTGTAACGCACGCTGCCGATAGACTTTCTCACCCACTTTCTCAGGAGTAGGATCTTCTCCCCACCCTGTCTTTTCACCTGGACACGTGGGGGCGCCTGGGTGGCTCAGTAGTTAAGCATCTGATTCTTGATTTCGGCTCAGGTCATGAGCTCACGGTTCAGGAGTTTAAGCTGCGCATCAGGGTCTGGGCTGACGGCACACAGCCTGCTTGGGATTCTTCTGTCTCTCTCTGCCCCTGCCCTGCTCGCGCTCCGTCTCTATCTCAAAATGAATGTTAAAAAAGAAAAGGAGGGGCGCCTGGGTGGCGCAGTCGGTTAAGTGTCCGACTTCAGCCAGGTCACGATCTCGCGGTCCGTGAGTTCGAGCCCCGCGTCAGGCTCTGGGCTGATGGCTCGGAGCCTGGAGCCTGCTTCCGATTCTGTGTCTCCCTCTCTCTCTGCCCCTCCCCCGTTCATGCTATGTCTCTCTCTGTCCCAAAAATAAATAAAAAACGTTGAAAAAAAATTTAAAAAAGAAAAGGAAAAAGAGAGAAAGAAACTGGGGATGTGGCCTAATGATTACTTTGACCTTCCTCCTTTTCTTTTTTTTTTTAACTTTTTTTTAATGTTTATTGATTTTTTGAGAGAGAGAGAGAGACAGAGCACGAGTGGGGGAGGAACAGAGAAAGAGGGAGACACAGGATCGGAAGCAGGCTCCAGGTTCTGAGCTGTCAGCACAGAGCCTGACGTGAGGCTCGAACTCACGCACTGCGAGATCATGACCTGAGCCGAAGCCGGACGCTCAACCGACTGAGCCACTCAGGGGCCCCAACCTTCCTCCTTTTCAAGTTGGCCAAGCACTAGTCAAGGAGGTACAGGAAGTGGTCTGTGCTAACGCTGGGAGCATTTTTAAAGGAAAGGAGTGTGCGCTTATTTTCTCCCCTTTTCTCCTTCCTGCTGCTGGAATGCAGACGTGATGACCAGAACCAAGGCGACACTTTTGGTCCCTGAGGACAAAGGTCACCCCATAGGACAGTGGTCCTTAAACTTTTTGGTCTCAGAACCCCTTTTACACTCTTAAACATTTTTAAAGATTAACCAAAAGCTTTTACTTGTGTAGCTTATACTTATTAATATTTATAGTATTAGAAACGAAAGCAGAAACATTAAAAACTCAAGTGTGCATGAGCACATACTCCGTTTCCTTTCAGAGCAACATCAGCACACATCATGGGGCCTCTAGAACATGCCACAGTTGAGGCAATGAGAGTGAAGAGGCAAAAGACATCTTAGTGTCACATAAAAAACAGTTGTGATCTCACAGGACTCTTGGAGACCTCAAGTTCCCTGAGGAGGTCAACGCAGGGAAGTAGAAGGTGTCTAAGCATCGGAGGAATTTGCGGACCTAGTAAACACTGTTTCGGACATAGACAATCAACCTCCAGACTCTTCATGGGAGAAAAATTAAATTAATCTTCGTTGTTGAAAATGCCGCTCTTTGAGGCCTTTTGTCCCTTGTGAGCAACCAAGTCCTACATAGCACACTCTCTTTGGAGGTTTAGTGGGACGCACCCTGTGAATGCGGCCCTATTCCTCCGACTTTCCTCCCCAGGGGCTAAAAATAACAACGTACATTCGCATGCAATTTGAACAATTGCATTTGGAGAAAGACAAAAATTTTCCGGGAAGGCCTTCCTTTTTCTCCTTCGTCAGTGTTTAGGCAAGAATGTCCTAACTTTAACCTCCACAATGAGGGGAGACATAAATGAAAAGTCTCAGCCACGGGATTCACCTTGCGGTGGAATTGCACTGCCTGGTAAAAAATGCTCCTGAATATGAAAGCACGAAGAAGGTCAGGGCTCGCGTTAATTTCCCCGACACCGCGGTGAGATATGTGCTATTATCCCCATTCTGCAGATGCAGAGGCTGAAACAGGAAGGAGCTTGCCAATCGTTACCGTATAGTGTTTTCCTTTCTGCGAGCGTCCACTCAGTCGGCCTCTGAGGGCTCCGGTCTAAGCATCCCTAAGCCTTCCATGGACCCTAAACACGTCAATATCCTTCCAGCTTCCCCTGAAGCTGGCTGTGCATGTGCAAGAGAGGGGCAGGTCTGTGGAGGAGAGAAACAACTTCTCCAAATCAGAATGTCCAGCTGGGACCCTCTTGCCCTACTCCCACCATGAACCTCCTGTCGCAGAGTCTGACACCAGTTATACTCGGGGCAGAACCTACTGCAGCTCTCTCCTCCGCGATGCGAGGTATGTAAAGATTCATGAAACACCTGCCAGGTCTAGGTCTGGCCGGCTTCCAGCTGGTCCTGTACCCCTGTGGAAGAAGTATTAAGACCCATTCAATGGTCCCTCCAGCCTCTCTGAAGGTATTTTCAGGAGGTCTAAAATAGACGAAGAGAAGGAAGGACCACCAAGCTATTTATACTCCTCTAAAGGCTCTAGGTGGTTGGGAAAATGAGTGCCCCCCAAATCCAGTGTGACATATTCTGCTGCAAAACATAACGTGACGTTTATAGCTTGCAACAAACTGCCATGGGAAACGCTCGAGTGTTATCATCCACCCCTGATTGCAATTGAGTTTCTTTTTTTTTTTTTTTTTAATTTTTTTTTTCAACGTTTTTTATTTATTTTTGGGACAGAGAGAGACAGAGCATGAACGGGGGAGGGGCAGAGAGAGAGGGAGACACAGAATCGGAAACAGGCTCCAGGCTCCGAGCCATCAGCCCAGAGCCTGACGCGGGGCTCGAACTCACGGACCGCGAGATCGTGACCTGGCTGAAGTCGGACGCTTAACCGACTGCGCCACCCAGGCGCCCCATCAATTGAGTTTCTTTTTAATTTTTTAAGTTTCTTTCTTTATTCTGAGAGAGGGAGAAGAGAGAGGGAATCCCAAGCAGGTTCCTCACGGTCAGCACAGAGCCCCATGTGGGGCTTGAACTCACAAACTGTGAGATCATGACTTGAGCCAAAACCAAGAGTCAGACGCTCACCCATCTGAGCCACCCAGGTGCCCCCACAATGGAGTCATTTAAGTGCTGGAGTTGGGGGGAAAGAAATAGAAATAGGGCAGTCTTTTGGGGGGGTGGGTGTGGTACTCACAAAAACATTTTATAAGTAACAAAATAGTCAAGTTAAAGATAGAAATATTGGTCATATTACAAGGGAAAACTTATAAAGTAGGTTTGCATAATTTTTCAGAATAATTAACTTTTCAAAAAATGAGTGTTGAGTTTTTCTTCATATCACTGCCCCACAGATACTTTCAGCAAGGTAAGAATGTGTTTTATTGAAGAATGGGCAAGGATAAATCTGGAGTTTCAGCTTAAAATAATACATAGAACTTACAAATGTCCAATGTGATATTAATACAAACAACACCAAAATCTATAAAGAACTTATCAAACTCAATACCCAAAATACAAACAACCCAGTGAAGAAATGGGCAAAAGACATGAACAGACACTTCTCCAAAGAAGACATCCAGATGGCTAATAGACACATGAAAAGATGCCCAGCATCACTCATCATCAGGGAAATACAAATCAAAACCACAAGATACCACCTCATGCCTGTCAGAATGGCTAACATCAACAGCTCAGGCAACAACAGATGTTGGTGAGGATGCGGAGAAAGGGGAACACTTTTGCACTGTTGGTGGAGAAGTAAACTGGTGTAGCCACTCTGGAAAACAGTATGGAGGTTCCACAAAAAATTAGAAATAGAATTACCCTATGACCCAGCAATTGCACTTCTAGGTATTTATCCAAAGGGTACAAAAATGCTGAATCTAAGGGGTACATACACCCCAATGTTTATCAACATTACCAACAATAGCCAAATTATGGAGAGAGCCCAAATGTCTGTCAACTGACGAATGGATAAAGAAGGTGTAGTGTGTACACACACACACACACACACACACAGTTGACTATTCCTCAGGCATCAAAAAGTGAAATCCTGCCATTTTCAATGAGTGGATGAGCTAGAAGCTATTATATGTGAAGCGAGATAAATCAGAGAAAGATAAATACCATTTGACTTCTCTCATGTGTGGAATTTAAGACAACAAAACACATGAACCTATGGGAAGAGTGGGGGTAAGAGAGAGCGGGAAACAAACCACAAGAGACTGCTAAGGTTAGAGAACAAATTGAGGGTTGATAGAGGGAGGTGGGTGGGGGATGGGCATTAAGGAGGGCACTTGTGATGAGCACTGGGTGTTGTATGTAAGTGATGAATCGCTGAGTTCTACTGAAACCAATATTGCGCCGGATGTTTACTCGCTAGAATTTAAATTAAAAAATAATAATTTATAAGTAAAAAGTACAAATAACATTACTCTTGCTTGCACTTTTTTTTGTCTTTCCTTTTCTTCTCCCTAATTAAAAGAATCATTTATAGACAAAAAAACGAAAACAACAACAAAAAAACCCAACAAAAACCCAGCTATGTCTTTCACAATTACAAACCCCAAGTAGCATAATGATTCACCATTGCCGCAACTCTCCATGATGTATCTGTATTTGGAGTTCATGGCCAACTTGACACCTTTACAGAGATGACTGGAATCCTCACCAATCTGTTGATTGCAATGGAGACCAAGATGGATGCCTGGTTAAATGTCTGACTCTTGACTTCGGCTCAGGTCATGACCTCACAGTTCGGGGGATGGAGCCCCACGTTGGGCTCTGCACTTGATGGTGCGGAGCCTGCTTGGGATTCTTTCTCTCTCCCTCTCTCTCTGCCCCTCTCCCGGTTGCTCGCTTTCTCATAAATAAATAAATAAACACTTTTTAAAAATGGAGACCAAGATCATAAGCTCTTGCGTTCTCTACCGTGACAACTGCATCTACCATCAACGACATTGAGCATCCATTTTATTATAAGTAACAGTGTAACTGGTGACCCTTAAAGTAATAATTACACCTTCTATTGAGAATGCTTGTTCTAAACCAAGGCCAAGCATGGTCCTTGAACTGATATCGGCCCACGAACTGTTGTTACTCTTCCTGATTGCATAAGTACAGAAACTGAGAATGAACATTTAGAAGCTTTTATAGCAATTTGACTTTGTCATGGTATTCAAGTATTCAAGCACACGATCAATGGACTTGTCTCACCGAACAGCATATAGAATTTCTGACCTGTCCTACTCCCATGGTGGGTCGCACTGGGGATAGTTGCCTACTATTCTTATGCAGTAGGACCATGTATTGGTCTGTGATGGACTTAAGATGAAAACAAAACGAAATTTGAAAAAGCTATTTTTTTGAAAAATAGCTAAATTTGAAAAAAAGCTAAATTTGAAAAGGCTATTTTAAAAATAGCCACAGAAAGTTTGAGAAGCACTGCAGTAGCCCATTTTAATTGTGGGACCAGTGGGAGCCATTTATCCTCTGTAGAGGTATCTTGCTGATGAAAAGAGCTGAGTGTAGAGGTTTGAATTCTTAATAAGAGAGGCCCCTCAGGCAAACCTGTCCTTCCAACCTGGGGAGCAGGCATTTGGGAGAGAACTGAAGTTGGTTTGGAAGAGAGGAATCTGAGCCTTGCCCTGGGGATTGCCAGGCCAGTAAATAGAACATGAATGGAATCCATCATCTAGACTCAATCCTAAGGCCAACCAGTTTAGTTCCCTGACTGCTTCCAGATCCCCAATTTCCCACTGCTGGAAGTCTTCACCCAAGGCAAAAGCTCTTCCCTTACAGAACTCTTTTTAGGAACAACACTCCATCAGAGAGAAGATTGAGTCCGGCTTTTTTTTTTTTTGTCATTGAGTGGCTAAAGAATGCCCATAACCAGCTTGCTCATCTAGAACAAGTTTCACATTGCCTGATACTGATGTGATGGTGGTGGTGAGCACAGAAAGAGCTCTTCCTGATCCCTCAGTCAGCGGATTTTTTTTCGATTATTTCCTAGGTTTATATTTTTAAGAGTGAGTTTGTGTTGATATACTCATTTAGAGGACATGCTGCTGAAGGGTGTCCAGAAACCTTTGATGGCTGGAGGTATGGTACCCAGTGCCATTCTCCACACCCTCCTCTTAGCCCCCTATTTTGCCCCTGGATCTTCCAAAAGCCAAGTTGGAACCAAATTTCCCAGAGAAAAATGTTCTAAACCACAGTTTAAGAATAGTAAGTCCGTAATTAAGAAAATATTTTTGATCTGTAAATGGAAAGCCCAACACATATTAAATGCATGGAGAAACAGACAAAGGAATGTGAACATTTAACACATTTCATTTTTAAAAGTACACGGACTTCTAAGAAAATGTTCCTGCTATAGGTATCTTAAATATTTGCTTTTAAGATTAATCAGCAGTCACATCCAAGAGAGGAGAATGGTCTGAGGAACATTTCTTCAGCTGGATAGCTACCCGCTGCTTTGTCCTTCAGTACTTTCAGTGATTGTGAGAGAAGAGTTAAGTATCTCTCAGTGTTGGATCATCATGGAAAGAATAAAAATTCAAGAATTCTCTTGCAGGCATAGTTTTGGATATAGTGCTGCCTAGAAATGGGAGGACTCAGAAGGTGGTAGGTAGCTAGGCTTCCTTCAAATTTTAAAGCTCCAGAATAACTAACTTTAAATTAAGGTTAAATTTGTTGACTGATTGAGATAAGCTTAATTAAAAATGCTTCTCTTAAATGTCCTTTGAACCCAAGTGAAGTTTGCCATGACCCTTCCCTTGAATAATTTATCAACATGCAGACCACAGAACTTTCCTTTCCCCTCTCATTCCCTCTTGTCTGTCCTCCTCCTTTCTGTCTCTTTTCTTCCCTTGTAACTTTTCTTTCTTCCACTCTTTTCTTTTTCTTTCTTTGCCTCCTCCCTTCTTTCCTTTCCTCCTCCCTTCCTTCCTTCCTTCCTTCCTTCCTTCCTTCCTTCCTTCCCCCTTTCTTATTTTCCTTCCTTCCTTCCTTCCTTCTTTCCTCTCTTTCCTCCTTCCTTCCCTCCTTCTCTCTCTTTTTCTTCTCTTTGCTTTCCTTCTTCCTTTTTTTCTTCTTTTATTTCTCTCCATCTTGTCTTCACTTTCTTAAAAATCTTTTTTTGTCTTGGCTTCTTTCTATTCTTTCTCTTTCTTCTTTCCTAATTGTCTTTCTTTCATCCTCTCTTTCCTTATTTCAGCAAAATAAATAAGTAAATAAATAAATCTGGCTATGTGTGCAAAAGTCTTTTCCCAGATTGGCTCCGTGCAGTACTTATTCATTAACTCTAAGCTCTGAAACTAAAGGAAAACAAAAAGCTTACAATCGTTTCTTATTTCCAAGGCAATAAAATGTCTTGATAGAACATAACTTAGTAAAATTAGTAAAAATGTTAAACTTGCCCCCTACTAGCGCTTTCCTTTGCTAAGTTGCTCTGTGCAAGTTTCTTTAAAATCTCAGTAGCATTAAATCTTCATTAATATAAGCCCAGTGTATTTATGGTGTCAAAATATGTTTCAGAAAAGCCAAAAGCAACCGTTACACAAGTTGCCTCATTATCAATAATCTAACATCATGCCTTTTATGTGTCATTTCTTTACACAATATACTATCATTGATGACTTTTAGCAAATACATCATGGCAAAGCATTACTCTCATCAGAGGCAGCCTTTGAAAAGGATATGCTAATTTCTAGGGAGCAAGAAAACATCAAAACAGTGCCAGCAAATAGCCAAGGGACTTTTATATCTTAATATCCTTCAGAAGTGCTTTATCTCCTAGTGCAACGTGTATCATAGTATAAACAGGAAATGAAACAGCCCCAGCATCAAAGAAGCATGGGCCATGGTTGTAATTTCAGATCAGGTTTAATAAAGGTTATCTACAGTAGGCTAATCAAACAAAAGGGTGCATGTTTTAAAGAGCCATTTGATAATTTCCATTTAAGTTGCCCTATCAAAGAGATCCCTGACAATGTCTTAGGACTCCTGCTGAATCCCTGCACCTTCTTTCCAACGTGACTTCCTCCATTGGTTGCAAGGCTGTTTTGATGTCCTAATTTTTAGGTGATTCTCATTTCGAAGTGATCAGCTTATCCGAAGTTGGCCTACTTTCATGCAGGCCTTGTTTACGAGCACAAGAATCAAAAATGGAAAAGAGTCTGGCAAGGCACCCAGCCATTATGTACAGGTCCACAGCCAAGCAAAGGCGAGTTTACCTGTCCGTGAAAATACTTGGTGCCTCCAATAGCTTAAGCCCAATCAAAGCCCAGGAAGGCGTGGATCCATGGCTTCTCACCAGAGCGTGACCTTGGGGGCAACCGCAAGAAACAGTCCTTCCTGTACGAACTGTTAAGTAGTACAGCCCTTGAGATTCTGCTTTAGGTGCCAAAAACAGCTCTTGGTATTCCCACGTCGGCAAATGACCAAGAAAAGGAATCCAATCTTCTCCCTGCTCCGAGCTGGACTCAACTGTTTTTGACAGTCATGAGCCTGGAGATCCACAGACAGAGACCAGAGGCAAATTTTTCAATGGCAGACGCAGGCTGGTGCTGAAAGTCTTTCTGTTGACTTGGGTGACACAGCACTGCACCCCACCCCACTCCCGCGCCTGACCACCCCCATCCCCACCCTGGACCCAACCCCCCCCCCCTATCCTGCCCTGACTCCTCCCCACTCCCCTCACCTCCCAGCTGGGAGGGACCACTCCCCACATTTGCAAATCAAATATACCCATTGCTTCCTCCCAGAGGATAACCTTGGAGCTTGCCGGAGGAGATGGGCCACCTAATGAGCTGTCTATGCCCCTCCTTCTCACCAGGGAGGATGAGTCAGGGAGGAGCTTGGGCCTGGCTTAGCTGGAGCCCCAGTGGGTCGGTTTAATAATTACTCCCTTCAAAGCATTTCCAACAGATTTCAGTATCCCATGGTCAGTCTCTCAGTTCAGCCTGCTCCCTGAAGGATGGGGGTGAGGTGAGTAGAGGACTTCCTGGCTGAGGAGGCCCACAGTTTTGACTGGCTTCCCCACCACTCCTGTATCTCAGCTCTCAGCACCACCCCCCACCCACCCAGTGAGGAATTCTTGCTTTTCCCCAGGCCTTGACCCCAGCTCCTCTGCAAACCTTAGAAAGAGGTGGGGAGGGGGTCTTCTGGCACATTGCCGGCAACCCATCTATCTCAGCGCATCAGCAAGGGCCAGGCAGTGTCTTTCCCCAACCCCCAGCGGTTGCCATGACAGGCCTCTGTGCCGGGGACTGGGGGGGGGGGGGGGATCCAGGCAAACCAGACACTGGTGGCCAGGGCACAGGGGATCAGCGCCATGGCTGGGGCGGTGCCATATGTGAAGGCTGAATCAGCCAACGGTCGCCCATCAAGACCCCTCCAGCTCATTGTGGAAGCAGCTGGGGGGCGGAGGGCATTTCGTGCTTTGTTGAGAGATATTCTGTCTTTTTCATCTCTTCCCTAGTCCTCTGGCCCCCAACAGAGGCCTAACTATGCCCGGCCCAAGTGCACCACATGGCTACGAGCCGGGACTACGTGAGAGCAATGTTGATGGTCTGGAGTCAGAGTTGAGTCTCCCGTCCCCAGGATGGTCCACACAGCCCTCCTCCCCCCTCCCAGGCCCAGAGTCTAGCCCCCACCAGCAAAACTCAAACTTGACAAATTCCCACAATGCGAGCAACCCAGCCCATCCGAATTCCAAACCTGCCCTGTAATCTCTCCGCCCTTATATTCTGTGTGTAGGAATCTGATAAAACAAAAACTCAATCACTCCCACAAACAATGCAGCCTGCACCATCCATTCAGGATAACAGATCAAAGGCACCACGGACAGACCGAGTCATAAACATCAATCTCAAACCCCCAAGACCTTTATCCCTCGATCTTAACCCCACCCATTACAAGCAAGTATGTACAAATGGAGTGTGGGGACCCGGGGACGACTCGCAGGACAAGTGTAATTCCCATCTGTGGAAGCCAGCCATGGGAAAAGTTCAAGGGAAAACAGGCTTGTCAAAGTCAATTTTTAAAGGCTTGCGTGTAACTGTAGCTCTGTAGTTTAGCTTTTAGTTTTTTCCTTCCTTGTAACTTAACTTTTAGCAAGAGGGAGGTGGCAATGGGCAAATTTGTGAGGGTTGAAGCCAGAAGCGGCTGTCTGGTACCGTTATTTTTAATTTCCTTTACTCAACGAGTATTTTGAAGAAGTTTCACAAGAGCACAGAGGGGCATCGAATAGAGTTCAGAACACACCCTGTTTTGCATGAGTGTAATATTCTACCCCTCAAAGAATCGTAAATGCAAAGGATCATTCTCTACGCTACGCTGCCGTGTCAGTTACTTTGGGGAATCAACGTGACCCATGAAAACGTGGACAGGCCAAGATTTCAGTCTAAGTCTGTCGTTCATCAGCAGAGAGGACCTTAATTTCCTCTTTTATAAACCTCGTAGGATTGCTGCAGGGGTGAAGTTCCCAGTCATTATAATGGCAAATTTACTGAGTACTTACTATGGAACAGGCATAGGACTGTCAGTTTTCTCATTTAGTCCCGTCGACTACACTATAGGGTAGGTACTGTTATTATTTATATTTAAAAATGAAGGAACTAAGGCACAGAGAGGTTAAGTCAGGTGCTCAAGGTCACACAGCTACCCAAACCTCAGTTGAGATTTGAACCCAGACAAACACGCATACGTTTCAAATTATAAGGTGGAAGGACAAGTAAAAAAAAAAGATCTAAACCTGTGCTGTCCAATACAGTAGTCACGAACCAATGCATTGCCATTGTCGCAGAAAATTCTATTGGTGCTAAGTGCTGATTAAACAGTAGCTATCAAACATTCTTAGCAGTGGAATTATTTTTTTCTAATAAAAATTTACATGAAACCTCAAAGTATCAAATAAACAAAAGTGTCATTTAAATTAAATTATTATTGGGGCGCCTGGGTGGCTCGGTTGGTTGAGGTTCCGACTCTTGATTTCAGCTCAGGTCATGATCCCGGGGTTGTGGGATCGAGCCCTGTGTTGGGCTCCGCACTGAGCGTGGAGTCCGCTTAAGATTCTCTTGTTCCTTCTGCCCCTCTCCCCTGCTCACGCTCTCTCTCTCTCTCTCTCTTTCAAACTAAAAAAATAAAAATAAATAGAATAAATTAAATTATTAATGCATTTTATAAAGTCAAGTTAACATTTGCTAATTACACAGTCAGTGAGAATCATGTTTTATACATGTTTATTTATGTAATTTACTTGCAAACGTTTTCATTGTGAAATATTACCTTTGCGTGCACGCACAAAGCATAGGACATAAATGTTCGGTTTAATGAATAATTATAAGGTAAACATCTATGTAAATGATGCAGGCTGGCTGGGTCCTGTGGGTCCGGCAGGTAGAAATCATACGTGAGCCAAGAAGAAGTGACGACAGAGTTTATTGAAGGTATAGGGAGTGCAGATACAGAGTGTCTGGGAGACGAGGAAGGAAAGGACGCTGAGTCTCGTCTTTGCTTGGAGTCTGGGGCTTTTACTGAGGATTGTGTTCCAGGATACGTGTCTTCTCAGGCATCCGGGAACCAAGACGAGTGTTTAGGTGTTCCGCATAAGCCACTTATGCCCCGGAGCCAGGGGGCTTGGTGAGTCAATGGTCTTGGAATAGGTTCGTGATGAACTCACTTGGTCCCTCCTTAGATGTTATCTCCTTTGCTGGAAGAGTCCAGAGAAATCATTAACTCCTTGACCTTTACAAGGAGGACACCTTACCTGTTCTATAAAGCATGTGTAAGGCGGGGGTGCAGGTCCCAGCAAGAATAGAAACAGGAAAAGTTTCAAAAAGAGTAGTTGTTTATGGGGTTCCTTTAGTTCTCCTATCTCAATGCCAGCACCCGGGTGTTAAGAAATTGAACTCGTCAGGATTTGAGACACTCCCTCCTCTGATCCCCTCCCCTTCCCTGCTGTCCTTTTCCAATCACATTTGCGACCATCTCCCAGAGGTTACCACCACCACGGGGCTGTTTCAATGGATGAAAACAATGTGAAATTGAGAGGTATGGATACTCTCTTGAGTGAAGAATAGTTTCTATATTTTTTAAGTGGTTGGGAAAAAAATCAGAAAA
This sequence comes from Panthera tigris, assembly GCF_018350195.1. Taxonomy (NCBI): domain Eukaryota; kingdom Metazoa; phylum Chordata; class Mammalia; order Carnivora; family Felidae; genus Panthera; species Panthera tigris. The sequence continues at coordinate 48,789,667 of NC_056673.1, read as the reverse complement.
ATAATATTTCGTGACATGTGAGAATATATGAAATTCTAATTTCAGGGTCCACAAAAAATTATTAGAATAAAGCTGTATTTTGCTTTACATATTATCTGTGGCTGCTTTTGTGCTACCATGCAGAGTTGAGTAATTGTGACAGAGATCATACGTCCCACAAGACTGCTGAGATTTACTATCTGGCCCTTTACAGAAAATGTTTGCCTGCCTCTATTCGAAAAAAATTTTTATTGTTTTTATTTATTTTTGACAGAGAAAGAGACAGAGCATGAATGGGGTAAGGGTAGAACAAGAGAGGGAGACACAGAATCTGAAACAGGCTCCGGGCTCCAAGCTGTCAGCACAGAGCCCGACATGGGACTTGAACCTGGGAACCAGGAACGGTGAGATCATGACCTGAGGTGAAGTCAGACACTTAACCAACTGAACCACCCAGGACCCCCTGCCTGCCCCTATTTTAGATGACAATTCACTCTTTCTTTCTTTCTTTTTTTTAGAGAGAGAGAGAGAGAGAGAGAGAGAGAGAGCAGGGTGGGGCAGAGAGAGAGAGGGAGAGAATCTCAAGCAGGCTCCATGCTGTCAGCACAAGCCTGACTTGGGGCTCGATCCCACAACCCTGGGATCACGACCTGAGCCGAAATCAAGAGTTCATCACTCAACCGACTGAGCCACCCAGGAGCCCCAGATGACAACCCATCCTTAAACCAGCCTCAGCATCCAATGCTGAGTTCTCAGCATCAGTTATTCCTATATTTTCACTTTGGTTAAACAGTAACGTGAAACTTCTGACACACACAGGTAAGAGGTTGACAGAGGTTTGGTTTTTATACAACGCGCCTTGCAATTTCGGAATACTCTTTAATTAAACGGACCTAAAGGCTCAAAAAAGAAGTCGCCTGACGTTTTATTCCCAAGTTGAGACACACACACTTTCTAGCCTTGGCTTGAATTCTTGACCATCGATAAAGAAGCGGGAGAAGAAGCACACCTCACTTAGAGCAAAACCCCCAAAACATCAATAATAAAATATTAGCAGGACGACATGTTGTAAGTTTACTTGTTGTTGTGTAACCGAAGATAAGGCTCTGCCAAGAACATGCGCTGAGCAGATGTGCTTGAATTCTGCCGACTTTTGCTGCGGCAGTGCATAATTTTATGTGAGCAACAAGCCAAGCCTGAATTAAAAAAAGACCAGCTCATCCTTTCTAATCAATGACACATTGCCAGAAAGTTCGAATCCATGCCCAGAGACAGTAATAAGTGAAGACATGAATGGTTTCTGATACGTTACAATTTGGTACCCAGCGCCCACCAGTAGACCTGTCGGTTTTAACTAGAGTTTTTAAAGCAGTCTTAATTAATTAATTAATTAATTTATTTTTTATTGAAATGGAGTTAAACGGTTGGAGCACTCCCAACCACTCACACAGACTCCACGAGAGTGTTCCTATGATGAGGGAAAGAGTTGGAATTTGTTGTCAAGGATTCTTGGGCGGTCATGCTCAAAAAGCGCGGTCCACATTCTTGTGTACCGGAATTCAGGAGGGAGACGTGATTTCCATAACACAGACCGCACGAAGTCAAGCCCAACGGGGCCTCGGCTGCGGAGTTGCGCATTGACGAAGGTTGAGAAACACCGCGCTGGGGTTGAGCCGCTTGTCATTAGCGAGCTTGGGGAAGGGAGGGAGAAATTCACACTAGCAGGCGATGGTTTCCCCCTCATAGCGCCTCTGCCGTCCTGAGCCTCTCCTAACGCCCCCTGGGATTTCCTTTTCTCCAGTCAGCGTCCACCAATTCCCTCCCTTATGGACCACATCTTTCCTCCGGCCGCTCTGCCCCCAGCCCCTCCCGGGGCCCGGCCCAGCCACGCCGCCTCCCCAGACCGATTCTGGAGGGCCCTACTTGTAGCAGGTAAACACTAACGACCCAAGCTGGCCTGGGATCATGAGCTCTCGGATTGCCCCGTTCCAGAACTGCTATTGGCATGGGCTCTTCAGTGGGCAACGAAGGCTGATTCTATATGCATCGTGGTGCTGCCTCCATGATTTCTGCTATGTGCAAGACTCAAGAAATTTCACCCAAAGATGTACTGTCAGTATTCTATTATCACTGCTAAAATTATGGAAGTATGTAATTTTACAAGGAAACTGTGTATCGTCGCCTTAAGTGGAAAACAAGCCGGACTGCCAGGCAGTGAAGGCAACTTGTAAAAATAAAAGCGATGTGGGGGTGGAGGGGCACCTGGGTGGTTCAGTCGGTTAAGCATTTGACTTCGGCTCAGGTCATGATCATGCGGTCCGTGGGTTCGAGCCCCGCATCGGACTCTGTGCTGACGGCTCGGAGCCTGGAGCCTGCTTCCGATTCTGCGTCTCCCTCTCTCTCTGCCCCTTCCCTGCGTACGCTCTGCCTCTCTCTTTCAAAAATAAATAAACGTTAAAAAATTAAAAATAAATTTTAAAAATGGGAACAAAGCGCTGTGAAAGTAGATCCTCTCTGGGTGCTGAGGGTGCTGAGCCCGAGTTCTGTTCTCCCTGCTGTTTGAGGAGGGAGAGTGGCAGCTTAGAGAGGTGTACAAGTCACTGCCACCAGAGGCGGAGCCTTTCTCCTTGCCTGGGACCGCTGGGGTTGAAACCAAGTTGCAAAGACATAGGTCTGCCCTGTGTGATTCCTCACTACTGGGGCTGTATTTACAATCTGAACTCACCTCCCTTCCTGGGACCACGCAGCTCCCATCCATCAGGACACGATGTAGATACACACACAGAGTCCAAGGATCAGGTATGCTGTGGCCACCGATCAGCTCCTCGACCCTGGAGAGTTCTTAGCTCTCTGCTCTACCTTCCTGGCCCCTTCCTGTACAGTAACGGCCCTGACCTGGGAGGAAATGTTGCCAGGATTAAATGAGATACGACATACGAAGTTCCCAACACAGTTTGCGTCACACGGGGAGAGCCCAACAAATACATTCGTTTATTCACACCTAAAATGGGCCGGGCCCTGCTCTGGGCATTGAGGATCCCACTGTTAACAAATACAGAACGAATTCCCTGTCCTTGGGGAGTTACATGCTGGTGTTGGCCGTGACCCCTGCAAACGTTCCAGTGGGGAGCCCTCAGATTACTCCTGGTCCTCGGAAGACGTCATTTGGGTCGGAGAGAAATGCGAGGCGTGCCCGGGGTCTTACAGCAGCTTTCCGTGCATCGTGCCCTCTCCCTGACACGCTTGTCACCGAGCTGACGTGTTCTGTGGCGAGCCCAGGCTCAGGTGGTATGAGGAGGCAGAGCCTTTTTGGGGGGCAATTAGGTCATGAGGGTGGAGCTCTTGTGAATGGGATTAGTGCCCTTACGAAGAGACCCCAGAGAACTCTCTAGCCCTCCTTTCCACCATGTGAGGGCGAGACAAGAAGTCAGCAGCCTTCGACCCCAAAGAAGACTCTCGCCAGAACTTGACCGTGCTGGCACCCTCAGGGGAGGCCTCCAGCCTCCAAAAGCACGAAAAAATGAATGTCCGTTGTCCGTAAGCCACCCAAGCTGTGGCCATTTGTTATGGCCGCCCCAAACGGGCTAAGAAGGGAATCCCTGGTGGGGGGGTAGTTCCAACAGTAACAAAAGCTGCAAATCGAGTCAGAGACCTCTCCCACACCATCCTCCCGACCCAGAGAAGTGTCCCAGTGTTCCTCGCCATGCCCGAGAGTCCCCCTGATGCCCTGGTGGAGGCACACGCCCAGCCCTGAACCAGCTGTGAGGCCAGGGGACAGAATGCGCCCATTTGGCTAGCCCAAGGGACGGCTGTCTCCCCAACACCACATGGGTTCCAAACAGACCATGGGCTTTGGGGGAGGGGAAGGGCAAACTGGAGAATGCAAGCATCTGCTGCACGGTGGTGACATCATGATTTGGACTAATCAGCAAATGCTTGACTGTTAAACTCAAAAGCACCAAAGGTCTCCTGCCGGGGCCACGAAACCAAGATGCTCGGTGTCCGGTAATCACATCGATGGCCGGAGCAGGCCAGTGGGAGGCTGCTGTGTTCCGAGGGTACGTGCGGCCCCCAGAGCCACCAAACCCTGCTCTCAGCCTTGGGCAAGGCCTGCCACGAGAGAATGTGGGCCCGGGAGTGCCAGATTCTCTGCTATTTCAAGGGTAGCCAGAAATCTGGATTTCTGTATGAAATCTCCCCATCTGAAACGCTGGAAACGAATTCAAAATGTTTTGGATGCTACATGGGCCAAATCGCACACATCTGGGGGCCAGATGCAAACGTGGAGCACCGGTTTGCCACCTCCGATACAGATCCACCCCAAAATTCTACTCAAGGGGGGACAGAACTTGTCCAGATATATGGCGGGGGACTCCCCTGAAGCCCCGCGGCTGCTCAACAGCGGAGCTGGGGCTGGGACTAAAACCACATCTCGATACCCCAGTCCATTATATTTTCTCATCCACTTCATTCAGGAAAGGTCCCCTGGGCGCCCAAACCAAGGAGGGCAAACTCTACAGGCAACGGGTCCAAACTGGCAGGTCAGGTTTTTTTGTAAATAAAGTTTTATTGGAACTCAGCCACGTGAGTTTGTTTACACACGGTCTGTGGCTGCTTTCGCCATATGACGGCAGAACTGAGTGGTGGGGACAGAGACCATATGGCCCACAAAGCTGAAAAGATTTACTATCTGATCCTGTGCAGCAAAAGCTATTCAATTCCTGCTCTAGACCCTTGACATTTGCAGATGGCATATTTCTTGTTTCAACTATTCATGAGACGCCCCAATGGTCCAGATACTATTATTTAGGAACACATCCGAATCCCACTTTGCAAGGCCAGGGGGGTATAGGTCGCAGGGTGGAGTAGTGAGTGAGCCCAGCAGCTGAAGCTCATCTCGTCTTATGTGAGTTACTCCTATGAGAAAATGAAAAGGAAGCTCATCACGGCCTCACCACCACCAATTTCTCGGTGGGACATAGCCCTGAAAGAAAAAAAGAACTAAGTGGAAATGTGAAAGTTCTTACAGGTAAATAGAAACTTTATTTTATTTTATTTTATTTTTAATTTTTTTCTCAACGTTTTTTATTTATTTTTGGGACAGAGAGAGACAGAGCATGAACGGGGGAGGGTCAGAGAGAGGGAGACACAGAATCGGAAACAGGCTCCAGGCTCCGAGCCATCAGCCCAGAGCCTGACGCGGGGCTCGAACTCACGGACCGCGAGACTGTGACCTGGCTGAAGTCGGATGCTTAACCGACTGCGCCACCCAGGCGCTCCGAAACTTTATTTTTTAAAGTTTATTTATTTTGAGAGAGAGAGAGAGAGAGAGAGCACGAATTGGGGAGGGAGAGAGAGAGGAAGAGACAGAATCCCAAGATTTGTCCGGCAATTTCAGAGAAGGCCCAAGAGGCATAAAAATTGCACATGCGACAAATGAGACCGTGTTGATGTGGGTGGAAAGGTGGCTGGCCTGTGAGACACTCGGCCAAGACTTGACTTTTGCAGGAAACATGATGTCAGGAATACCTAAGGGCCTCCGTCAGAGGAACCTGCCTTCCCCTGGCTTTGTGCTCCTACCAGAGTGATGCCTGGCCTCTCCTCCCACCGCCTCTCCTCCCTGCTCCCCCAGAGCAGACTGACTGCTCTAATCAGTGAGCTTGGCAGGACGAACTAGGCCTGCTCCACTCAGCCTCCTGCGCTCACCTCGGCCACAGAGTGGCAGTACATTCGCATCCCTTCCCTGCCACATGGATGGCTCTCTGCCGTGGCAGGAGGGGTCCACGGCTCCACCAGAGTGGGAGCGGGTAGGGGTGTCCAACTCAGGGTGAGCTATTGGAAAAGCCCGTTGTGGCCACTCCTTTTAATCCAGATTGTATCACTGATTATCTCCAGCTATCTCCTCTTTCTCCTTCCCTCCACCCCCTTTGGAACTTGGAAAAGAGAAAGAGGCATTGTGTATTTGAAGCAAGTGGTGGTGAGGCAGCTGTTTTTACAATGCACGGTACGGGGGGAATTGCCAGTTATGGCTGAAGCCACGTATTTGGGGATTTTGCCATTCCCCCCTCAGAAGTCAGGCAATTCCCCTTTTCACGTGGGCACTAGCACCCGTCAGGAACCATCAGCTATCAAAGCAAGAGGAGCCCAGCCCACGAGATGTTTATCACCTGCCCAAGAGTCAGTAGACGGATAATATGTGTTCATTGAATGTATGCATTAAATAAGTTATTGGACAAAACACCACAAGATTGCTTCATGCTCTGTAGAGCTCAGGCCAATATACAGAAGCTCTTAAATTAAGCGGATTGTATATCAGGCACTTGTATGCGGGTTGAACCCCGACGTGGCTACTACTCCGCGTCTTTTTGTTAAATATGTATGCAAATAAGAGTTCCTTGGGAGCAAAGTCTCCCAGGGCCCACCAGCCAAAAAGTAAGATCATACTGCCTTAAAAGATAGGCGTGAAAGTGAACCGCTAGAAAAGACAAGATACCTTGAAAAACCTATGCGTCCCTGGCACATCGCAGTCTTTCCTGTTACCGAAGGGCCATTCTTCACGAATCGCTAAAGCTCCAAGAATCCACCAGAATGCACCGGAACTCTGGTAAAGACCATGCACAGAGGGATTTCTTCTGGTCTTTCATTCCGAGATCGACTCCAACCAGTCAGACGGCCAGTGTGTATGGTACGTATCTATGGGTGTGTACGTGCACACGTGTGCTTTTGTGTTTCTGTTTGTATAATGAATATACATATAAAACACACCTAAACACACAAATAGATGGATTGGTAGATAGCGTTTCACTTTTAATTTTCCTGAACACAAATCAACTGATGGAGAAAAGATGACGACCAAGACTTTTCTGGAAGGCCTAAAAGAAGTGGGAACTGTTCATGGAGAAATGTAAATGAGGGACTAATTATTGCAGGTGTATGAGCTGGTTGGATCGATCAGGAGAACAAATTAGTAACACCCATCAAGAACTGTTAACGCCTTGGAAGGCTTGGATCTAGTGGTGTGCATTCTAGGATCTTCTTCCCCAAGTTAAAAATCAGGATACTAGAAAAAATGTATATGCACCAGTGTTCACTGTTGCTTTATTTATCATCGAAAATATAAATTGGGGGGGCGGGGAAGGTCACCAGCCTGAATGCCCAATAACAGAAAGACAGAGAAGTAAAGCCAATCAATCACAATTTGTTCATGGGAACAGTGATGATAGCTGACTAGAAAGGCAATATGGCGGAGCGGTTCAGCATGCGACCTTTTGATTAGATTGTGGGGGTTCGAATCCTGGCTTTACCACTTACTCATGGTGTAAGCTGAAGAAGTTTCCTTTTCTGTAAAATGGGGATAATGTCAGTAACTTACCCTATAGGCTTTTGTGAGGATTAATTCAGTTAGTACAGGAGGTCTTGGGGGCAGTCCCTGGTATATGCAAATGTTAAATGTTTTTAAGAAGATGGAGCATTTGCAGCCATTACAGGGTGTGTTTGGGGAAAATACCTAGTGATAAATGGGAATGTATTTGAGTTCATTTTTATTTTAAATTGAGGCATAACTTATAGAAGGTAACATTATATAAATCTTAAATGTACAGCTCATGAGTTTTTGCATATATATAGTACCATGTAATTCCCCCACCGATAAAGATATTGAACATTTCCAGAAGCTTCCTTTCCCACTCAACACACACCCAGGAGGTAACTACTATTCTATCACCATGCATTTATTTTTCTTCTTCTTTAACTTCATATAAATGGTACCAAACAGTATGGAGTCTTGGGTTTGGCTTCGTCCTCTCTATTAGATTCATTCATATTGTTGCGTGTAGCTGTAGCTTTTAAAAAAAAAATTTTTTTAATGTCTATTTATTTTTGAGAGAGAGAGAGGGAGAGACAGACTCCAAAGCAGGCTCCAGGCTCTGAGCTGTCAGCACAGAGCCCGACACGGGGCTTGGACCCATGAGATGTGAGATCATGACCTGAGCCGAAGTCAGCAGCTCAACCGACTGAGCCACCCAGGTGCCCTGAGCTGTAGTTTTTGTTTGTTTGTTTGTTTGTTTGTTTTTGAGTTTTATTTATTTAAGTAATTTCTGCACCCAATGTGGGGCTCAAGCTCACAATCCCAAGATCACGAGTCACATGTTTTTCTAAGCCAGCCAGGTACCCTTAGCTGTAGTTTTTAAAAATATTATTATTATGGCAGTTAGTATCCCATGGCACAAACAGAGCACTTTTTTTTTTTAATCCTTACTACTATTATTGGACATCTGGTTTATTTTCAATTTGTGGTTATTATGAGTAAAGGTGCCATGAACATTCTTACACATATATTCACATAAGCACTTGGATATTGTTATGGGCTGAATTGTGGCCCCCACTAAATTCATGTGTTAAAGTCCTAACTCCTCGTATCTCAGAATGTGACTGTATTTGGAGACAGGCTCTCTGTAGAGGTAATTAATTTAAAAAGATGTCATTAGGGTCAACCTTAATCCAATATGCCTGGTGCCCTTACAAGAAGAGGAAGTCTGGGGGCACCTGGGTGGCTCAGTCGGTTGAACGTCCGACCTCGGCTCAGGTTATGATCTCACGGGTTGTGAATTCGAGCTTTGCGTCGGGCTCTGTGCTAACAGCTCCGAGCCTGGAACCTGCTTCAGACTGTGTGTCTCCCTCTCTCTCAGCTCCTCCCCTGCTCACACTCTCACTCTCAAAATAAATAAACATAAAAAATAAAAATAAAAGAAGAGGAAATCTGGACACAGACATTAACAGAAGGAAGGTGATTCGAAGATATGGGGGGAGACAGCCATCTCTAAACCCAGGAAGAAACACCTGGAGCAGAGCCTTCCCTCCCAGCCTCAGAAGGAATAAAGCCGGTAGACTTTGACCTTGGACTTCTAGCTTCCAGAACCGTGAGAAAATAAATTTCTGTTGTTTAACCCACCTAACCTGTGGTACTTTGTTACAGCGGCCCTAGCAAACGAATACAGGCATAGATACACCTAAGAATGGAATTGTCAGGTCACAGATCTTCCTCCGCTTACGATGAAATTAAGGTCTCACTAAGCCCACCCTACGTTGAAAATATTACAAGTCGAAAATGCATTGGATACGCCTAACCTACGGAACATCGTAGCTGATAGCCTCTCCTACCTTAAATGTGCTCAGAGCACTTATATCAGCCTCCACTTGAGCAAAATCGTGTGATATAAAGTCTATTGTGCAATTAAGTGTTGAATGTCTCACGTGATTTATTGAATAGTGCGCTGAAAGTGAAAGACAGAACGGTCGTGTGGGTAGAGAATGATTGTCGGTGTGTTTGTTGACCTTCATGGCTGTGTGGCTGCTGGGGGCCGTGGCTCACCGCCCCCGGCCAACATCACAAGAGAGGATCGGATCGCACATCGGTAGCCTGGGAAAAGATCCAAATTCGAAACTGGAAATATAGATTCTACCGTATACCTACCGCTTTTGCACCAAGGTAAAGTTGAAAAACCATCGTAAGTTGGGGACTGTCGGTATGTATTCATTCTGGTAAATACTAGTTCTGAACGGCATGTGAGTTCAATTGAAAACTCGAGAAAAACTATACACACGTCACGTCTATAAACACACGTTTTGTGTGTTTATAGATATAAACATAGATACCAATATTTCCAGATAGAAATAAAGGCAAATATAAATCATTGGTAGAAGGAAACTCCTCAGAAAGCTTGATGCAGATTTTTCTTCTTTTTGTCTGTTTTCTGTAATTAACACGACTTATGCAATATAGAAATAGAATACTTACTACAAATTTAATAGTGGCCACTCTGAGCAATAGGATTAATGGCGACCTGTATTTTATATTACGCTGGGCTTTATATTTTCTGATTTTCTACAATAGACATAACTTACTTTTTATAACCAGAGGAGAGAAATGTTCCCAATAATAAAAAGAGAAAACAGGAAGGAAATACAGTAATATGCTGCTGCCATTGATCTCTGGGTATTCGCATCAAGGAAATCGGCAAACATTCCAGACCACGGCTTGATTTATTGTTCTCTTGACTCTCTCGATTGAAGGAAGTGACCGAAAAAAGGTTAATAATTTATTCAGGTCAAGGTTAAAAGTGTGTCATTTCTGTCACCATGACATTACAACAGCAGAAATTTGAGATTTAGGATTTTTGCTGCCTTTTCTTTACCTGAATTATCTCGTTTTCCACCTCATATAGTGACCATATGTTACTTATGATAAGGGTCTGGGGAAAAGAGTTTCTTCTAAAAATGAGCGGGAAATAAACCACAAAGCTGTGAGTTCTAGAACGTGTAACAGTATCGTATGTCGACAATTGCTGATGACAGCTGTTATGACCACACCCCTGTCTATTATTTTCTGTGTTTATTGCATGTACTTCCGACCAAACTGTGATCCTTCGTCAACTGGAAGGTGCCTACAGATTTCAGGGATGTTCAAACGTGAGAGAGGAAAAATGCATCCTAGAATGGACAACGTTTGATGAGTAGCATCACACGCATCACGGAAGAAGCAAAGGGCTGTCCAGATCTCGGGGCTTGGACAGGCCTCACCACCACACCGCTGTAGAGAGGATGGGGGCTGGGTGGGAGGAAGCAGAGCCCAAGGGGCAGACCGCAGCTGGAAGACCTGAGATCCTCACCCTGACCCCCAGTCCCTGGTGGCCAAGGGTGAAAGAGTCACCCACTCACCACGTGGTTCCCTCTCTAGAGGACACCCACTCACGGGGGCAGGGAACGGTGACGTTTAATTGGCTATAACGTCTGGAGAACACTTTGAAGATGAAAAGTGCCAGGTGGCTATCATCACCCTACACTTCTTAAGATGATACATGGAATAATAATAAAGTTCTCCCCCACTGGGCCTTTCATCCGTGGATTTCAAAGCACTTAGCGAACCTTAATTAACTCCCAACACCTCTATGAAGTAGGCATTAATAGCCTCTTGGCTGAGATGGAGAGACAAAGGAGGGTGAGTGACTGGCCCAGGCCCTCAGAGAGTCAGAGACAAGTCATTGTGAAAGCATTCATTCCCGAGACCCGCATCTGTCCATGCCTCTCGCGAAGCGCTAGAGACACCCCGGCTGGGGCTGGCGAGGCTCACAAGTGCCTGTGGTGAAACTGTAGGGAATTTTGTAAACCAGCTGTGAAACAAAGCCGTTATTTAAAATTCAATGGTATTGGTGTAACATTAAATAAACTACGCTGAAAACAGAAGCGGTGAAAATTCAAAACGTCGCTATGTTTTACTGTTATCCGTGCTCGTTGGGTTAATTACACCTGTAGTGTCCGTAAGGTGGAAATGGCATCGTGTGGTGTGCTCTTGGGTGTCACTCCCCGATTTCCTGTTCAGTGATGTTCACGTTGGTCACCTGAAATCAGTCCCGGTCAGAGCAGGTACACCGCGGAAACTGACAAGCACTACGGACCAAGGCTTGATTTGTTGCCCTCTGGACCATCCGCACTTAAGGAAGAGAGAGGGAAAGCGTTGATGATGCAGGTTCAGGCTAATAGTGTGTCATTTACGTCACTTTTTCCATGGTGAATACCGTACGCCTGGGTGGCTCAGTTGGTTCAGCGTTGGCCTTTGGCTCAGGTCATGATCTCACCGTTCATGAGTTCGAGCCCCAAACTGGGCTCACTGCTGTCAGCGTGGAGCCCACTTTGAAAACCATTATCCAATTCAGGAAAGGCGTCCCTCCCATCGCTGACTAACGAGGAAATTCTACATGCATCTACGTCACTTCCCTCTCACCTTCCTTGTCACATCAGTAAGTGAAAATATCAGTCAACGTGCGCGTCAGGACTATCTTTCTTCACCCGCAGTCATGGGTTGGCTGCAGACGTTAAGAGTGTGACAGAAATCTATGAAAGCATCAGCTGGCTGTATGGAATGTACAATTCAAAAAATTTGTATTTTATTTAATTGTGCGTGACGCGTTCTTTATGTTGGTACCCTTGATTATTACGTATGCCTTTTTTTTTTTTTTTCTTTTGAAAGCCTGATTTACTAACACACCATCGGTAGACCTACGCACGGGCAAGGCTCAGGCCCTGTCCCCATCAAACTGCCAGACGACCGGTACTTCCGGTGTGAAGAGCTATGGTGGGCTTCTGGGCCCATCAACCCACCTGGGAGGGGCCCTAGTTCTGTGTTCACGGGATCAAACATTTTGGAAAATTCACAAAGATGTCTGACTGGTAATTGTCAGGCCACGGCCTCTTTCCAGTCTGACTCGCCCTCTGTTTCACCGTGCCCCATGTCCACTAGCATTGGAGTGGCCTAGGCATTCTGGGGGACCCAGCCAAGAACCTGAATGGGGGATGCCTTTAGTTTGGGTTCCATGAGATGTATTTATGTCACTCACAGTCACGTCCACAGGTAAGGAAGTCAACAGTAGGCATTAGAGTGGAGCAGTGGCCTCCAGGAAGAAGCCTACAGTCCATGTGCTAATCCACTCAGCCTGATGAGCCCCAGAAATTGTGGAGAGTGGACGACAAACGAGATTTGAAATGTGCGGAGCCAGAAGCCAGCCTAGGGGAAGTCCATCCAGCCATGGGCCACGTACAGTTGAAGCAGAAACTCTGATCCTCATTAATGTCTGGTCAAAACAAAAGTCCTCTTACCTCCTGATGGGAATAACCTGATGACGTAGCCTACACAATTATAAACGCACATTCTTTTCTTTTATGTATTAACTTACACACATTTTTAGTGTTAAGCATTACAAAAAATTTAAATTCCAGTATAGTTATCATTTGTTTTATTTATGTATGTATGTATTTATTTATGTTTAATTTTTTTTCTTATGTTTATTTATTTTTGAGAGAGACAGAGATAGAGGGTGAGCAGGGGAGGGGCAGAGAGAGAGGGAGACACAGAATCGGAAGCAGGCTCCAGGCTCCGAGCTCTCAGCACAGAGCCCGACACGGGGCTCGAACCCACACACTGTGAGATTGTGACCTGAGCCGAAGTTGGACGCTCAACTGACTGAGCCCCCCAGGCGCCCCCATTTGTCTTATTTTTTGATGGGAATTGCATAAAGCAGGATGTATCAGAATCCTGAGTCTGGATGGCACAAACCTGTAGCAGGACCACAAACCTCAAGTATGTGAGGTCGCATACTTGAAGTGTCCCAACATTAAATGATAAACACATCTCAACCTGCTAATGGGAAGGATTTCATTATCTTTCTAATTTCCTATGGAAAATAACATTGCAAGATCATCGTCCTATGAAGAGGCAATTCAAGAATATGGGATCACGGGCCACCTGGGTGGCTCATTCCGTTAAGTGTCCGACTCTTGGTTTCGGCTCGAGTCATGATCTCGTGGTTCGTGAGTTCGAGCCCTGCATCCATCTCTGTCCTGACAACGTGGACCCTGCTTGAGATTCTCTCTCTCCCTCTCTCTCTGCTCCTCCCCTGGATGTGTCCTCTCTCTCTCTCTCTCAAAATAAATAAATAACCTTTAAAAAAGAATATATAGTCAAAACATGTAGGAATAAAATATAAAGGTGGGAGTTATTTAATGTAAACGTGTAGTATTTGCCAGCTTGTAAAAGTTTGTAATTTTTGCAATTTATTCAATCCTTCTTATTAAATATGCGGTTTTATACCTAATTCTACATTCATAATGTGGATTCTTTTTCTTAAAGATCTCCCCCAGTGTATAGAAATTTCAGGTGCCATGAAACCCAGGAGAGCCCCCTGCTGGGGTAAACACAGGTAAGCACCAGGAGGGGTGGCTGCAGCAGGGGAGGTCAGGGTGGGGGGAAGCTTTGTGGGGAAGACGCTTCTGACCCAGAAGGACGAGTGGGAGAGGGGGAAATTGCTGACCCTCCCTCCTCCCCTTTCTTTGTTCCTTCCACCTTCCCTGGAGGATTGAGTGGTCAGAGCCCCAAGGACACAGTGAGTGAGCCCCCAGGCAGAAGAATACAGCCCCTCCTTCCTTCCCCAAGAGAAAGGGCTAGCCCAGAGGCACTCTTAGATGCTGGGATATGCCCCACTGTGAAAACATCCCCTGGTCTGCGGAAGGCAAATGACACCCCACTCCCAATGCCCACCCCACCCCCACTGCCCACCCCACCCACGTGTCTTGTTTGGGTCCTAGGTTGGCTGCGATCCACCATGAAGAAAGCAGTATGTGATTGAAAGGTAAGGACTGCCAACCTGCAGGGGAGGGCAAAAGAAGTGTGAAAAGGGCATCATGACTTAAGACAAGAGCATCATAATTAAAAAAAAGAAATACTGGGGCACCTGGGTGGCTCAGTCAGTGGAGCATCTGACTCTTGATTTCGGCTCAGGTCATGATCCCAGGGTCGTGAGATTGAGCCCTACGTTGGGTTCTATATTGAGCACTGAGTCCGCTTAAGATTCTTTCTCTCTCTCCCCCCTTCCCTCACTCACTCTCTCTCTCTCTCTCTAAAAAAAAAAAATACATATCTACACACACACCCACATATATGTGTGTACATGTGTGTATGTAAGTATATGTGTTAATAGTATGTGTATGTGCATATACCTATGCATATATATATTTATACCTTTATAACTTTATAGTATGTGTGCGGAGTATTCCAGACAGATTCCAAACTACAAGGATGTGAACACAATCCCATATCCTAGCAAGCTCCACTGAGGCCTGACCTCACCCAAGACCTCCTTCCAAAGACTTCCCAGAGAATTCTGAGTCTTCAAATGGCACGATTGGGATTTAAACTTTTCCGTGAGAATAAAGTCCTGCCGTGTTAGGAAAATCTTAGACTCAACCCTGAGGCTTGAAAGCAAGCAGCACCTCAGATCACCTCTTGCCACCTGGCCCCCTCCTGAAACCTTGGCCCTGACCCCTTCCGTCCACATGTCTGGATTACAGCAGTGTTTTGGCCACTGAGTGGGATGATGGGACACTGCCTGACTCTTGGACACCCATTGGACACCGGTCAGAAGACAGGCCTATCGGAGCAGTAAGTTAGAGGATGGTCCAGAAGCAGCTTTCATCTTGGGAAGCATATTTAGGAGGACATGTAACTCCTAACAGAGTTCCCCAGCTGAGAGGCAGTGAGAGTCCAGCCAAGTTCAAGAACACATTCCACCAGTCTCAACCAACAAGGCCAAAGGCCAAGCAGAGAGGGCCAACATCTGTCGACTGGACAATATGTGTACCTGCCCAGTCCGGCTTCCCCAGTCTGTCCCCTCCACACTCATCACTTCCCTCCCACACTGTCACAGAAGAAACCATTTTATGTCACACGTGATTGGTCAAAAGCAGGTGCCTGGGCTGGCCTGGGCCAGTCACACTATGTTCCTAAGAAATGTGAAACTCAGCCCGGAAAGAGAGCCAGGTCTCTGGTGGCTGAAGTTGTGTGTATGAGCCCGTGGAGCAGGGTGGCTGGGCTACATGTGGTCCACTGTATGGACAAAGCCCATGAGAGGAGAGGGGGACTGGTGGAGGCAAGACGGAAAGGTGCGGGGTAGAGATATCTCAACAAAGTCTCAGTTCCTGGTTCCAGGTGGTCCTGAGCCCCTCCCCTGCTCTCTGCCTCTCTTACTGTTCTTTGGACTTCATATTACTCCTCAGTATTCTTCCAGGAAAGTCTCTCTTTTTGCTGAGCTAGTTGGACGTTAGTAGCTTGAATAGAATAGTCCTATTATAACCGCAAAGGATGCTAAGTTGATTCTTTCAAAGAGCTTTACGGGGCTTCTACTTAAATGTGCGGTCTGATGTGTAAATTGTGGGCACATGGTTCCTGAACACTGAAGGTTAACCATCAGGGTGATGCTTGAATCCCAAAGATAAAACCCAAGCACACATCCAAAGTCGAAAGATGATTTCACACAGAGTTAGAGTTAGAAGCAAACTTTTAAGGCCGCCTAATCCAGTTCACATCTGGCACCTTTCTACTTCCCAAAGGACTTCAACCCATTTTTAGAATGTTATTGTCGAAAGATCTTTCTAGGCTGAGACAAAAATCTGCTTTCTTATAACTTCCAACCACTGGTTCTTAATTATATACCCTGGAGCTCTACAAAATAGATCAAAGTCTACTTCCAAATGATAGCACCTAAAATATTTAACATCAAAATACTGTTATTATTATTCCTATTTATTGAGCAATGACTACAAGCCAGCACACGTTCGTTGCTTTTAATTCTCACTGCATGCTGAGAAGGGGATAGTGTGCAGAGCCTCAGTTTACCAGCGAGGACCCTGAGATCATGTGGGATGATGCTGAGGGCGGAGACTGAAGGGAGACAGGTCACGAGCTAGGAGCTGGATCCTCAGATGTCACCACCTTCCAACAAGAAATTCCTAGGGACCTAGAACCTGAACCTGGCCTTCCAGGTCATCCTGAACTTACATATGTCATGATGAGATGATGGGGCTCACTTCACAGTGTTTTGGCTTGATTGCTTTGAATGTCTAGCTATTTGGGCCTGTGGTGGGGAGGGTTCTGAGCCGGGCAAACACTAGGGGCCAGCCTGGTGGAAACTCCAAGAGAGACCGGCTCTTGGTGAACAGCAGCTGAACATTCTCTTCCATCTCAAGTCCTTACTGTATGCTCTTCAGAATTCTATGGCCTCAGGGGGCTCCTGCAAGGACAGGGTTGGTGGGACTTGGCCTTTTGTCCACATCTCCAGCCCACTGTCACTGGCTTCTGCCCCTCCAGTCTCAGATGCCCTAGGCCAGCGTGGCTGAAATCCCAGGTCGACACGTAGGGGGCACATTTTCTACCCATGTAAAACAAACCGCCCAAAACATACTGGGGTAAAACAACCACCATGTTATCCTGACAGTTTCTCTGGGCAGCAACTTGGACACAGTGAGGGTAGCCGTCTCTGTTTCACAACGTCGGGTGCCTTGGAGGGAAGATGACGCAGTGGCACATCCAGCAGGGGCTAGGATCGTCTGCACTTGTCGTCCCGCACACATCTGATGGTTGATATCAGTTGTCAGTGGGGACCTCAGCGGGGCTGTTGGCCTACGCATGGCCTGTCTATGTGGCCTTTCCACATGGCTAGTCTGGGCTTTCTCACAGCACGTGGCTAGGTTTCGAAAAGCCCAAAGAAGGGCACCTGGGTGGTTTGGTCGGTTAAGCATCCGACTTCGGCTCAGGTCATGATCTCATGGTCCGTGAGTTCGACCCCCGAGTCGGGCTCCATGCTGACCGCTCAAGAGCCTGGAGCCTATTTCAGATTCTGTGTCTCCCTCTCTCTCTGCCCCTCCCCTGTTCATGCTCTGTCTCTCTCTGTCTCAAAAATAAATAAACGTTAAAAAAAAAAAATTTAGAAAAGCCCAAAGAGAGCAAGAGGGACATGCATGCATTTTCGTGCTTTCACTTCAGAAGTCACTGGACATCACCTCTGCCATATTCAATTGGTTGAGGCCGTCACAAAGGTCTTCCCAGGTTTGAGGGAGAGTATGTGGACCCCACCGCTCAAGGGGAGGATTGTCACAGTATATAAAGAACACGTGGGATGGGAGATGCTGGTGTAGCTCTTTCGGGAAAGAACAATTTGCCACAGGGAGGTAAAGAAGGGGGAACAAAAAACCACTCAAAGAGACCCTACTCTGTATCAGATTCTCTGTACCAAGAGCCACCGACCTTACCGTGTGGGGGCGCCTATTCTGATTTTGCAGATAAGAAGGCTGAGACTCTGAGAGATTCGGGTACTTGTTCAAGGCCACACAGAAAGCGATGGTGTATACCAGTGGCTCTTAAACTTCAGTGAGTTCATCCTTGGACAACCAGCCCCGGAGATGTCAATTCAATAAGTCTGGGAAGGGACCCAAGAAGTCACATCTCTAACAAGTTTCTAGATGGTGCCGATGATCCTGGCCCAGTGATCACCCTCTGAGAACTGTTGGCATGTAGTTTTCTTTTTCTTTTTTTTTTTTTTAACGTTTATTTATTTTTGAGACAGAGAGAGACAGAGCATGAATGGGGGAGGGGCAGAGAGAGAGGGAGACACAGAATCGGAAGCAGGCTCCAGGCTCTGAGCCATCAGCCCAGAGCCCGACGCGGGGCTCGAACTCACGGACCGCGAGATCGTGACCCGGGCTGAAGTCGGACACTTAACCGACTGAGCCACCCAGGCGCCCCGGCATGTAGTTTTCGAATCTACACCCGGGTAGACTTGTACCCCGTCATACAGCGTGCCGTGGAGAGCAATGCTTCCAAAGGACCGCTGTGAGACACCATCAATAATAACACAAGAAAGATGTATCTAAGTTGGAAACGCTTCACTCTGACAACCCACAGACGTCCTCTTCCACGGATACTGAGGGCTGGAAGTAAGAGATATACCTGAAGCCCAAAGGACCTGACTCCAAGCTTCCTTCATGGACTAGGACCTTGTGAAGAGGCCAGAGAGGTCAAAAGAGATTTCTTTTGGAGGTGGAGGAAGAGAAAGGGTAGTGAGTAGTCTTCAGGGTTTTCTACCCTGTGTTTCCAATTCTTGCACATCTGAGATTGTACTTTCCGGCCCGCCTATTGTGGGTGGGAGCCGGTAGGTAGTTCTCACCAATGAATCCAAGAAGAAGTGGTGTTGCTTCCATGCTGGAGCATTTAATTGGCAACGAGAGACCCTTCAGGGCTCTCTCTTCCCTCTGCTACAATGGCTGGGAATGTTCATGACGGTGGCTGCTGTGTCAGCCTGCCACAGAACACCTGCCGACCCGTGATGGACACACGTGGTGAGTGAGCCACAGACAGTTGCTGAGATTTGAAGGATTTTTGTTACTGCAGCAAAAACTAGCCTTTCCTAACTGATACGGGAGAAAGGAAAGAGAAGGAACATCCAAGGAGCATTATGAATAGATCCAAACGAGATTGATTGGAAGAAATAAATCCACATTTCTGCAGTTCAAGGCCACAGTCTCTGGCTGCTGTGAAATCTATGACCTTCTTATGGTGAGATTCTTCTGCCTCTCTTCCAGATTTTGCAGGCTAATCGGGGGGGGGGGGGGGGAGCGGCTTGGACCGTCTGTTCTCTGTCATTCCTGACCCCTACCACTTGGATTTAACCTGTTCCAGCAAGATCTGTTCCCTTTCACATGGATCTGGTCTGAAGGGCAACTTCGATACTGGCCTAGAGCCAGACTCAAGACTCAGATTCTAAGCCTCCTTCTCCTCACTTACCCTCGGCCCCGGGTCTGCTCAGCCACACACTCTGTCTTCTGCAGGTCAGCAAAGACGCCAAGTCTTTGTCAATGCAGTGCCACTGGTGCTCCCCCTGCTCCCCGCTCACTGAGTGTCCTTTGGAAGATGCCCGGGGCTGACAGCCAACATGCATGGCATTCCTGAAAGTGTGCTTTGCCAGGCAGGCTGAAGGGGAAGCTTTGTGCTGCTAGGTTCCCAGCTCCCAGCACCCCGCCAATGATCAAGGGGCCTGGTTCAGACCATCACCTCGCCTGATGGAAACAGAAGGCCTGAGTCCAGGCAGAAGCAGCTGAGACCCAAGCCTTGGGGGCTGGTGGAAGGGGGGGTGGGGCTGGAGCTAGCCCGAGCCCTTCCCCCACTGCCATCCGCCCCTCAAGGGTTTTATTGCTATCTGGCTAAGTTCAAGAGAGAAAAAAACAAAGCGAATTAGTGAAAAAATAACATGAAAGGTGGGAACAATTTGTGTTTAGAATCCGATTTCTTTTAAATATATTTTCGCCATCTTTAGCTCTATGGTCCCATGTTTCATCAAACATTGAAAACTTTGAAACTTTCATCATACTTTGAAAAAGAGAACCAAAGAAACGTTGGCATGCCCTTAGTGCAATCGGGGGTCACTCCAGGAGTCTCTGAAGTCTAGAAGACTTCCATGCCTTCCTGACATCATGCCAAACCGTATCCTAGGCTCCATCCTTCTAGGCAACAAGGTCATGTGACTTAGGCTCAGCCAATCAGAAACACCTTCATGGGACATGGATTCAGGAGTGATTCCAAAAATCAGGCCCAGCACAAAATCCGTTTAGTAAAAGATGGCTGTGTAAACATCTGGTTTCTAGCATAGACCCCAAACTGCCAGAGGCAGAGGCTGTATCTGCAGTGGGGTCCTGGGCTCTGCCTACCATTGTCCTAAGGAGTGGCCAGTTGGATGGACCAATTCCCTCATTCAAAAAAATGTTAACTGAGCACTTGCTGTGCTCCAGGCAGGCCATGACAGGACCCTGCCCTCATGGGGTTTACAATACATTCAAGGGGATCGACTTTCACCAGATAATCACAAACTAATGTAACATTGCAGTTGTAGCAAGTACTTTGAAGAAGAAAAACCAGAGTAAATAGGTGCTTCAAACTTGGGAGATGTGATCCCATCGGGGAGGTAACAAAGGCTTACTGAGGAAATGATACTTGCAGCAGAAACAATGCTATGTGGTCATCAGACTTCCATTTTCCTCCTGGGCACATAAGAAGATTACATTTCCTGGCCTTTCTTGCATCTGGTGGGTCCATGTGACTAGGTTTTGGCCAATGGCATAAAGGCAGAATGAGGGAAGCCATTTCCAGCAAATATCCTACATGCAATCTTCTACACTGTCACTTGGCCATCTCCAAGATGGTGGAGCCAGATGATGGGAAGATTCTGGATCTCCGAGTGGTTGCTTCAAGGAGTCACCTGGGAGAGCTGAGAGACACAGCAGACTTTAGTGGTGGTAGGAAACAGACCTTTGTCGTGTTAATCCATTGAGTTTCAAAGGCTGTTTGTTACCACACCTTAGCCTATCCTACCCTAACTGATACACTGTTGGGCAGAGAGGGATAAGAAAGGATAAAGAAGGAATAGGGGTTAAATATATAAAGAGAGAGGAGATGAAAACATTCTGGGCAGAGAGAATGGCCCTTTCCAAAGACTTTTGATGGGAGGGAGACGGCGAGAAGGAGAAACTGGAAAAGGCCAACGAGGGTGGATGGAGTGAGCGACAGTGGGGTTCAGAAGAAGGCTATGGAGGGTGGCAGAGATATGAACCACTGGCCAAGCGAAAGAGTTATGTCTGCAAGAGTCGTGCATGCTCACATTCCTAAAGCCCAGATACTCTGGCTGGGGTCCTGTCTGTTTGTTTTCAAGCCAGAGACCCTGGAGTTCTTCACTGTTAGCCTTCCTCACTCCCAGATGCTGATGGCCTTGAGAAGAAGCTGTACTTTTCCATTCTACAGTAAGCTGCCCACATCAAAGCCCAAGAAGCCACAGGCATTTGGGGAGTCGTGGGTCAGATATTTAATTATTCTAATCTAGAAGTCTACTCTCCCCACCCTGCCAAGAACACAAAGTTCCTTTTTGAAAACTAGGATAGTTCATTGGAAGGCTTGAATCTCATCCTTGATCACAAAGCTCTCAGACTCACCCCAAGACCCCCAGAGCTTGAGAACACGCAGAAACCTCCCCTCACCCACAGTCATGGACCAAGCAGGAAGCCTCCAGTGTTTGCAGAGGGTGGTGGTAGTTGTTTGCTGTTTTTATTTACTTTTAAGAAAAGCCACCTTCAAAATGGAGAGATGAGAGCGGGCCTATATTTCCCAACACCTTTTGTTGATCCGATTAAGTCAGATAAAGAAATTACTATAAAAATATTGCCTCATCTACAAAGCTTAGGATATTTTTTCCCTTTTGCTCTTTTTTTTTTTATCTTTGAGAAAGATAATGAAAGAGGAAGCTTGAAACCCCATTTCTATTGAAGTTCGAACATACAACTGCCGGATTTAAGAACCAGAAGAGATCAAAGGGAATGGGTCCCATTTCGATAAAATTATAGCAGCTCTGGAAGAGGGTGTGGGGCTCATTTAGGAACTCAGCGGCAAGGAGTTGTTAACACACCTTCATCTGAGCCAAGGACAGAAGGAAAAATGCCTGGGATTCCGGGGGATTAATTAGGAGCGTGGCTAATAACGTTATAGCAGCTGCACACGCATTCGGCTGATGCCTTTCCCGCAGCAAACCCTTCAGGTCCTCGACATAAGTCCCATCCAAAGGAGAAATGGATGGTGGTGACTCCAGCCTAGTTCCAAAGGAGACTTCTGTTCTGAAAATTTAACTGGCCTTGGGTCCTTATATCTGTTCTCATTGGAATCTGGGGTGAGAGGAACAGAGGCGGAAATAGCGTGGCGGGGAAGGAACCCAAAACAGTTCCCATCAGCTTTGACTAAATCGCTTACTGTTTCCCTCTTAAAATGCATCTTCCAGTAGATTTCTGTTTTCCCTCCAACCGCCAGAGTCGGTGGGGACTTCTTGCCTGACACCTGATTATCCAGTGGCTAGGCTGTTGGGCGGGTGTGGCAAAGCAGGTGGAAATATTTGGGCAAAACCCACCGGGGTGGGTTCTCGTGAACACACTCTCGATGGCTGCCTTATTGGCCGGCGCTGATATTAAGAACTGATGATCTGGTTATTGTAATAGCTCTGTAGGGTGCCTGATGGTGGCTGTGCTTGTGGTGAGCACAGCATAATGTATAGAGCTGTGGAGTCACCGAGTTGCACATCTGAAAGCCATGTCATATGGTGTGTCAACTATACTTCAGCTTAAAAAAAGAATGAAAGGAAATCATAGTGAAAGAACTGAACCGTAGTGTGAGAATTCACGCCTCTCCGAGTAGAGATGAGAAAGCGCCCCTGTTTGTTTGTATCGAATGGTAACATGAACATTTCAGGGTGCCGTCCCAATCCTTTGCTCCTGTATCCATGCCAATCTAGAGAGCAGGGCGTCAAAAAGCCCCGATAACCATTTTCATTCTAAAGTAGTCATTGCAATTGAAAACAAACACTCATGGATGCCACTTTCAACCATCAGCTGAAGTAGGATTCCACACATACCAAATGTTTTTGGTCTTGGCTTAATTCACACGTAACCAGGAAGGTGAACTAATTTCAAAAAGTCTGTAGAATCAGTCTTTAAAGCATGAGTTGTCCCTGCTTCTCCACTACCACTTTAATGGAAGAAACGATAATATTACTAATCGCTAGAACTGGCTTAGCGACCAGTAAGTAATGCGCCGTACTGCGTGCTTGACATTCAATGCGCCATTTAAGTTATGCAGAACTTGGACATGAACCTTCGCTTTAAAAAAATTAGCCATCCCGCAACCTTGGTGAGACCTAGGTTGGTCTACCCACAGCTGAATGCATCAATGGTGAAGGCAGGATTTCTAACGCAGCAGCAAATAATAGTCCAAATTTTAAACCAACCGACCAACAAAAAAAACAACTCTTATTCTCCCAGGGAATACTCGTTTCTCACATCTTGGAAAAGCATTAATAGAAAAACACCTCGTTATTCAGTGCAACCTATTGACAGTAGCATAATGTAGTTACCCCACATCATGTTCTTGCTAAATGATAGGCACAGAGCTGAGCGTTTTACATACACCATCTCATGTAATCCTCACAACAATCCCATGAAGTACATACTTCTGTCTGTTTTTCAAATAAGGAAAACTGAGAATCAGAGATATGAAATATTTGCGGAGTTCACACAGCTTCTGAGTGGTAGAAATAGGATTTGAAACCACGGCGTTCCAAATCGCGTTCCACGATCCACGTGTTTCCCTTTACTACCACCATAGTTGTGATTCCCATCATGACTCACTTCTACCCCAGTGGGTTCCTCCTCTAGTCCCAGTCTTCTGCAAGGTACCAGCATCCAGGCATCCCACCCAAAGATCCATGAGTTTTGACCTCTATGTTTTGCCCTACCCAATATTTAAAAAAAAATTTTTTTAATGTTTATTTTTGAGAGACAGAGACAGGGCATGAGTGGGAGAGGGGAAGAGAGAGAGAAAGACACAGAATTGGAAGCAGGCTCCAGGCTCTGAGCTGTCAGCACAGAGCCCGGTGTGGGGCTCGAACTCACGAGATGTGAGATCGTGACCTGAGCCGAAGTCAGACGCTTAACTGACTGAGCCACCCAGGCGCCCCTGCCCTACCCATCTTTAATCCATCATCGAACCCCAGCTCCCATCCCATTATCTCTTAGTGAGTGCCCCCTCTCCACCCCCCATGCCCACATTTGGATCTTCTAATAACAGGCTACAAGAATGTAAAAACATAGCATTTGTAAATGAAAACCACCTGAAGCATAGCCAGAGGATTGCCACAGGGCTGAAAATCCCCCATTATGGGCAGGAGGAAGAAAAAACAACAGCAACAACAAATAAACTCTATCTTGAAAATTTTAAATCCTGCCCCCACCCCCATTGCAACATACCCCTACATCTCTCTGGCTATGAAAATTGATACACCTGTTTTGGAAAATAATTTGGCCACATATATCAAGAACCATAAAAATGTTGCTCTCCTTTGATCCGGTAATCCCACTCCCAGAAGTTTACTTGAGGGAAATAATTCAGAAGAAGGAGGAGGAGGAGGAGCAGGAGGAGAAGAAGAAGAAGAAGAAGAAGAAGAAAAGAAGAAGAAGGAGAAGAATAAAAGAGGAAGGAGAAGAAGAAGAAGAAGAAGAGAAGAAGGAGAAGAAGAAGGAGGAGGAGGAGGAGGAGAAAGAGAAGGAGAAGGAGAAGGAGAAGGAGAAGGAGAAGCAGGAGAAAAGTGCTAGTTGTATACAGATGTTTGTTACCTCTTTGTAATAGTAAGAATTTAAAGGCAAAAGAAATGTCAAATGTGGAAGAGTGAAGAGGTAAATTTCAGTGTGATTAACTCAGCGGTCTATTAGGCGAACGCAAAAGCAATAAATATGGTCACTAGGTAGAATGTTGGAAAATATACAGGAAATAACGCTGAATGAAATATTTATGCTCCACAATTATGGCTACATAAAAACTTATATTTTTACAGATGAAAAATGGAGAAATGTAAATAATGTATATGACTGATTCGTGGGGTTATGGCCCTGGCTTCTTTCACGCGTTAGGGCTGGATGAAAATGTCCTTGAGCTCTTTCGATGCATCCTAATGAAGGCAGTGGCTGTGACTGTGAAAGGGGGACTCCAACCCCAGACCCGCGCAAGGAGGGGCTTCCTGCCTCTTTCGCAGAATGACATGTAAGGGAATCTTCCAGCTCCCCAGACAGGGGCATGACAGCCCCGTGTCAGGAACAGCTGGCAGAACCCTCAGAGGCCTCACCATCCAGAGACAAAACCAGCCCTTGTCCCCCTTATGCAGGCAGCCCTGGGTCCAGGTCCCTGAGAGCTAAGGATAGAGCTCATCCAAGGTCCAAACAGCAAGTTGAGGTTCCCAGCCTCAGAGAAGAGCACAGGTCAGGACGCTGAGGAAGGCAAGTGGAGAATTCAAGAGATTTCTACCAAAGATGGGATTCAGACCCCAGAGGGCACAGAGCCTGGCCTCACTGGTCTGTGGCTGATCGAGGGAAGGCTCCAATCTTGGGGCCCAGCCAGTCTGCTTCTCTGCTGAGCCCACTCAACCACCCACGTGGCATCACCTCCTTTCTTCTCTTTTGTGCCCTTCCTCTCTTTCATTCTGCATGGCCCCAGTCCTGTCAATGACACCCAAGGGTATGGTCTAGTCCCTCAGTGGGACCCGACACTCACCCATGGTTGACTCACCAGGATGGGTCCCTGAACTTGTGGGTGGACTTGTCAGTCTCGTCCCTACTGAGCAGTCCCAGGCGTGGGTGAGCCGTCCTGTGAGGAAACACCACTTCTTTGCAAACAGGTGCCCAACAATGCCTTTCATCTGGCTGCACACAGAAGGGACCGAGAACCAGGGCTTTGATCAAAACACAGAGGACGGGAAGCCAGCGGGAGCCCCACTGTCCCTCTCCGCCATCTCGGACTTGTCTTCTGAGCAGCTGCCTTCGGGTTTTTTTAACAGCATTGTTCAGGGAACAGGGGGTTTTGCCAGGGCTGGCACTGGACTCAAAGGGGTTTGAAACTGGGAGGCTCAGAATCACAATGACGGCTCTTAGCCTTTCCTCTCTTGGCAGGTGTCCTCCATCCATGAGAAGACGGACAAATCCCACCTACAGAGAGGCTCACCGAGGAGAGGCCAGAATTAATTAGCAAGGAGATGTTGTTATAAACAACAGTTCCTTAAGAAGGGCACTCATTGCCTTCAAGCCCAAAGGTAAATCAAATTAGGCTAATCCAGGATAGACTAGCAAGAATCTGCTTCAAGGAAGACAAATATTCTGTGTTTCCGCACATCACGTGTACGTCAGTAGGTTCACCCACGTTCCCCGGGGCCTGCAGATCCTGAGAAGCCGTTTTAAATATGCTGCTTTCCCTCTTCAGTTTTGCAACATGGTGCTGTTATTGTCATTGCCGCTGTTGATTTAAGGCAGGGCGTCTCTGCCTGGGCGCTGTTGACATGTGCCGTGACTCATTCTCCGTCACGGGGACTGTCCTGTGCCTTGTAGGATGGAGAGAAGCTTCCCTGGCCTCAACCTTCTAGAAGACAGCAGTAGCCCCACCTCAGTTGTGACAACCAGTAATGTCTCCAAACACTACCTGGCATCCCCCGGGGGGCAAAACTGCCACCCCACAGTCTGAGAACCATTGATTTGGGGGGGGGGAGTGAAGGGGGGGGCATCTGCTCACTTGAAGTAGGATTCAACCGAGCTCCTGCCCAAATGATCGCTTCCCCATAAAGGGACCTCTCTAGGGACGGCACATCGCTCTTTCTGTTGGAACTTGAACGGAAAGATAAAGCTTCGAGTGCTGAAATATGTAGAAAGAACGCGCTACACAAGACAGGCTGTTATGGTCGGTCACATGGCACATTTGCAACGTCGTTGCTTTAAAATTTCTTTTAATCTTTATTTTTGAGAGAGAGAGAGAGAGAGAGCGCAAGCGGGGGAGGGACAGAGAGAGAGGGAGACACAGAATCCGAAGCGGGCTCCAGGCTCCGAGCTGTCAGCACAGGGCCCGACGCGGGGCTCGAACTCACGAACCACCAGATCATGACCTGAGCTGAAGTCAGACGCTTAACCGACTGAGCCACCCGGGTGCCCCACGGTGTCGTTGCTTTTAAAATGGCCCTTGGGTGGGCAGGAGTTCTCACAAACTTACCCAACAGATAAAGTAAGGGAACTTTTTCTTCTAAGGAAAAAAAAAAAAGAAATTCATCTCATGATATCTTGAAATGAAGCCCCGTAGAACATTTCCAGTTGTGTTTGGTGTTATTAGCTTGACGGACTGTCTGGGCTGCAGAGGAGCTTAGAAGATTAGTTAGAAATGAAGGCGGCATTTCTGAAATTCTTACGCATGTCGACTTTGTGTAAAGTGATACCCGTCCCCATTGTGTTACCTGTGGCTTTTCCAGCTGTACCTATGAACAAAAGTGAGGTTCGCAGAAAAAAATAATCTGAATTCCTCTCCCCGGGGGAATCTGGAGTATGGGCCACAAGCCTGTATTTACTGTTCCTGCAAGGGACGTCCTGTTTAGTTAATAAATGCATATAATGAACATGACGGGCCAGGTGCTGCCCTAAGTGGTTCATAAATATTAATCCATTTCATAATAGTTTTGTGAAGTAAATACGATCCTGGTCCCCATGTTGTAAGCGGCCTCACAGAGGCACAGAGAAGGAAAGCAGAGGGCCCGAGGACACACGGCTGGTAGGGGCCGGGCCCCCATGTCGCGATACTTTGGAGAATCTTTACAAAGCAGAGGACAAGCTGGAATCGGCCTTCTTGTCCCATTTCTATCGCTTTCGATTTGCCCTTACGTAGACGGCTTGGCTTTGCTGGGCCCAGTTTCCCCAGCTGGAAAAAGGATGGACTTAGATCAGCGTTTGTGTCCCAGGGCGTGATGTCGTTACTGGTGGAATAAGGGATTATTTGGGGTCATATACGGATAGACATTTTTTTCATTGTTATATATATTTTGTCATATCTATTTAATATATATAATGTATGTATATGTGTGTGTGTGTGTGTGTGTATAAAACAGATAAATATTCTCTCTCTTTGTCTTTTGATCCCTACATATATACACAAAATGTCCCCAAACCTGTGATATCAAGGCTGTTGTATGGGATGAGACCACCGTGGATAGTGGCATCAGAGTTGGGAACTGAGCTCAGAACACAGAATCAGAAAGCTGACAGACAAGGTGGGTCCTTGACCCCCACAGTCCCCGCCCTGCCGATGTCAACGCAGTTGGGCGAGGGTAACTCCATCCAGGGCCCCCCGGGCCTGGCCACACTGAGTGCCCTGGAGAGGGGCACGTGATCCAAATCAGCCACCGAGGCCTCCCGGGGCTTTTGCCGGCACAATGGGAAAGCCCAGCACTGCCAGGAGCATCTTGCCACCATTAAGAGGTGACAGGGAAAGGACGGAGACACAGAGGAGCCAGGAGAGGCAGACAGGGCCCCCCCCCCCCGCCGTCTCAGGGCACCCCCTGAGTCTCACAGCCGGCTGGGCAGACACCAGATCTAGCCCTGGACCTGTCCTTTACGTAAGACACACGTCTTCCCCTAGTTTGACTTTGGGTTCTGTTCCTCGCAGAGTCTCCTTTATCACAGGTATGAAGATGGTCTGGGGACTTTGTGACCAGCTGCTGTTTCCTAGTACAGGTGCTGACAGCATCATCGAAAAAGCCACAGCAACTTTGGTGGGGAGAGAGGAGAGACTGGTGTCGCATCCACTCCTCTGCTGGAAGTGACATCTGTGTGTCTCACCATGTGTCAGACAGCACGGGGGACAGAAGAGAAGCAAACCTCAGGATTGACTTCCCCAAGCCTCAGTTCCTCATCTGTCAAATGGGAATACTAATGTTTCCTGGGCCTAGATGGCATGACATCAGCAACCTGTCTAATGAAGTGTCCTGGCCCAGAAAACGGTCGTGATTGTCATCTTGGTTTTTTATAAGGTATTGCATTGAATGTCACCCTTACACCAACCCCACCCTTCAAAACCATCAACCCCATTTTACCGCAGAGGCACCGGAATTCAGAGAACTTAGGTGACTTGTCCACTGTCATTCGAGCCAGGTCTGACTCCCCTAACCCAAGTCCTGAGTGCCTTGAAATAACATCCCAGGGTCCAAAGCATGATCCCAAGGAGCCAATCATCAGAGGCAAAGGGCGTGAAGACCACCGGCGGTGGCGAAGAAGTAAGACAAGATAGTAAAGCGAATTCCCCAAAGAGCTCTTTTATATCCTGCCCACCTTGGAAAGTTCCTTGGAAAATCCTGGGGCTAAGGCTTGGAGGAAAATCAGCTTCATGGAACAAAGGTATAGAATAATCCAGCAAAGCGCCCAGTCCCGATGCATCAAGACGAGCTGACATTAATACACGACCACAGATCCCAGATGTTGTTATGGTTGGATTACACGGACTTGGAAAGTTCCGGCATGAAATGCCTGAACGATAACAATAGAAAACAGATCAAAAGCCCAAAGAAAGAAACGAGGAGAAATGAAAAACAGAAGGAACTGCCGGGGAAGATGAAAGCAGAGAATTTCAATTTGACACCAAAGTGGAGCCAGTGTTTAAGGTTTTGCTGGCAGTTGACCCATATCCAGATGAGATTTTTGCAGCATTAAAATGGAGGTATGAAATTACCATCTTTGAGTGGTTTCGTAGACTTCTGGGACCTCAGGGTCAAAAGAGTTCCCCCCAGCAGTCTCCTAAGCTCACCTCTCTCTTTAAATAATCTTGGAGGTGACCAGTGCTTGAATCTGCACAGACCCTGTCATGATGAGTTCCTCCATAAAGACCAGGGAGGTCAGCAAGCCAGTAGGGGGATTGAAGACACAATCCCCCTGGCCAGCTTCATATGCCTCATTGTACCATGGATCGGAACACTGTGTCTCAGTTCAGATGACAGAGAACCCAATTTACACCGACTTTAGCAGAAACTTATCGAGCAGAATACGTTTAGAGAAAACGTATTGGCTCAGACAACTGAAATGTTAAGCGATGCTCTAGCTTCAGATATGGTTTGATCCAGGAGTTTAAAAGATGCTACCTGGACTCCGTCTCTCTGTTCTACTTCATATTTATTTCATTCTCAAGCTTCATGTAGAGATGCGATGGCAAATTTCAAGCCTGTGTCCTTCCAGGTTTGAGCCCAGCAAACCTCTTTCCCAAAGAGTCCCAGCAAAAGACTCATCAAGACCCACTGGCCCTAATCAGGTCATAAGCCCAGCCCAGTAGCAAGAGGGACATGATGCTCTGATTGAGCTGGGTCACATGCCTGTACTTAGAACAGGTAGTAAGGTCAACTCCATCCCCAGATTGAGAACCGAGATGAGAGTTTCTCCTGAAAAAGTGGGTTCCCATCTTTGGGAGGAGGTAAATGAATGCTGGAAATCAACGCCAAGGGAAGTCCACAACTCCACAACCCAGCCCTGTCCCCTGAATACGACTCCCCTTCGCGATTCTTCCCCCATCACGACAGAATAGGAAGTAACAGCATTATTACCTGGTGCCTAAATATCAACGTCATGTATCATCCAAATAAGAAGCTCTATCGACACCTGCCTTGACGATGCAGTATCCTAGGAAAGCGGGGACACAAAGGGACTTATCATGCAGAAATATCATGTGGAAACCCACGCTCTAGTAAGGTTTACGAGAACATTGGCCTGAAGGGAGAAATATTAATATTAAACAAATTAATATTACATTTCTCATGGAACTCCTTGGTTCCTCAGTGAGGTCTCTTGGAAAGACACCTGCCCTGCCCCCATTTCGTACGCCAAATTGTAACTAATGACAGTTAACAACACACAGCTTATGCTTAGTTTTACATCTGAGACTCCCGATATCTCGAGGAGTTGTTCTTAGGGGCCGTTTTACGGATAGAAGAGAACAGCTCAGAGAGGTTGGGTGACTCACAGGGGCTCACACAGCTTCAGGGTGGTTATGCTCAAACTTCAAATCCGCCCCCCCCCCCACCCCAAGCCACGGGAACCTGCCAGAAAGAAGTCGCAACCAGAAAGAAGTCGCAAACTTTGTTGCTCGACCTGGATACAAAGGAGGCCAGAGGCACAAACAAGAGGTTGTCCCAAGACAGCAGAGCCAGAAGCCCCTTAAGGCCCACGTTGTCACCTTTTATCCTGTACTACTCAAGCCACATGTGTAAAATTGTAAGCCTGACGCCACCTGAATTCATTCAATCAACAGCATTTGTTTGCTTTTTGTTTGTTTGGCCTGCTACTAGAATGCCCTGGGATTATCGAGACAGAATGCGTCCCCGCCTTCCAGGAACACACATTCTGGGAAGGGGGAAAGAGAGCACGAAGCCCTGCGGTGAATGCGGTGGTTAAGAAATGCACAGCCAGCTCCGGGAGCCAGGAGAGGAGCTGAGAAGGCTTCCAGGAAGAGGAGGCCTTGGGGGGGGGGAGGGGGCTGGGTAGAGAGACTGTGGGCTGTGTCAGCTATCGGGGTTGAGAAGAAAGAATGTTCACGTGAACTGGAAGCAGAGAGAAATGAAGGGAGTCAGGGAGGCAAGGCTGGTGATTCTGGAAAGGCCAAAATGGGTACAAAAGGAGACCAGCCACGCAACCCTGCAGGCCAGAGGGGTCTCCAAAGTGGACGGACGTTCACTTCCCTCTGATGGGTTGGCTGCGGGCAAGTCTGCGGGCAAACAGAACTGATGGGGAGCTGTGGAATCGTCCCGGTGAGGCTCACGGCCTCTGGAGCCAGGGCAGTATGGTGGGGGGTGGGCAGGAAGGCAGGGATCGGGGCAGAATGCGTCCGGAGACACGGTCCGTGAGGGGGATGAGGGGCATGTGCGAGGGGGAGGCTGGGAAGTCTGAACCGCGTGGTTTCCAGAAAGCAGAGCAAATCCCTCCTCTGCAGGAATCGAGGCAGAGACCGGGGACCAGAATCATCCCGGGGTATCCATGGCGGATATCCATGGTATAAGCATTGGTACAGCGTGCAAACACCTCTGGGATTGGATACCATGGCCTGGGAAGAGTTTATCCACGAGAAAGTTTATCCACGAGAAACAGACCCAAGTATAAACTCCCAGAAGACAACACTTAACCAGTACAAAGAAACCCAGGAGGGACAGGTGTCCTGGGAGCCACGGGAAGGGAAACCTTTTTTTTTTTTTTTTTTTAATTTTTGAGAGAGAGAAAGAACAAGTGGGGGATGGGGAGGGGGAAGGAGAGAGAGACAGAAACCGAAGCAGGCTCTGAGCTGTCAGCACAGATCCCAGGGTGGGGCTTGAACTCGGAGGACAGGATAAGTGCCTTCCTCTGATGCTGGAAGAAAGAAGAGGAGGGCAAGTCAAGATTTAGGTAAATGTGTTGGTGTGAAGGCAAGACTTTGAGAGATGTCAGCCCAATAACCCAGATTTTTTTGGTCAAAGAACCAGGGGAAGGAGTGTCAGGGGCCAGAAGGGGGGCCAGGCTGGGCTTGGAGATGGTGGTAAAGATTCCAAGCAACACTGGAGAGGACAAGAAAGGCAGCCAAGCGGTGATGGGACCCTTGCATTTGAAGCTCTGAGCCCTTGTGCCCCAGAGCAACCCAATGTGTATGGTTTTCCGATCTTCTGATCTGGATTTTGTGGCCAGGCCAAGGGGGCTGGGCTGAAATATTTTACTTATATAGAACGAATTAGTCAAACTGATAAAGACAGTAAAATAAAATTGGAGAGAAATTATTTAATACCCTCAAGGGAACGCACTTTTCAAGGATGTGGGCGGCCTCCATCGACTGCCCAAGTGATAAAAAGGTGGAAAAAGATGTTACGCGTTCTTGGAGGTAGGTCCGCACAGTTCCTCCTTGACGACACTTCTTAACCTGGATTGTTTTCCTCAAAGTCCTTGAACGTTAAGCTTTTCCAAATGTACCCTGACTTCTATTTTTTTTTTTCTTTCAATAATTCAGGCTGGGCAGTGGGAATGAGTAAAAACATATTTTAAGATCGAATGGAATTTTACATTAAAAAAAAAAATGGATGCCAAGAACCAAAACCCCGGCATAAACCAGGGGTGGTTTGGGTGTGTGTCTTCCGCTGGGAGCAACAGGCCAACATTCTTGTCTCCGTCCTTCTAAACCCAAAACAGATCCGCTGAGGATGGAGAGGGAATAAGGGTGGTTAGCCAATGGTCTCCCTACCATAGGAATAGAACATTCTGCGAGGGGAGTGGGGTGGAGGGAAAGGTCGGTCCCCTGAAAGGGAGCACTGTTTGGAGCAAGTACCCTATTGGTGATAATATCAAGAGCTAACATTTATTGAGGGTCCCTCTGGTCTGACTTTGCGCGTAGGCCTTTACATGGGCTTTCTCGGGGGATCCAAAGAATAGCATGTGTTACCATTAGTTACCGCCATTGCCGCCTCCATTTTGCGGCTGAGGACATCGAGACCCGTTGAGGGGAGGTAGCAGGTTCAAGGTGGCACAGCCAGCAGGGGGCAGAGCCGGGATGGAAGTCCAGATTGGCCTGACTCAAGGCCAATGTTTTGAACCACGGCACTTTACTGCCCTATTTACTGTCCATCCTACAGAAAAGATCATACCAAGTACGACACTTTATTGCCGTAAAGAGATTAACCCATTTGCTCGTATTAACAGATGCGTTTCCTCGCCTCTGATCACCTACGTATGTGTCTGTTCTTCAGGTTCTCCTTGGAACAGGTTGTAACGTCTTAGCGAGTTCCCTCGTTAATTAAGGAGTTAAATAGACTCTTTGATGTGTCCATTTATATTTGCTTGACTGTCACAATTTCACCTTTTTGAACATTACCTTTTAATAGCTGGCATGGAAAAACGTGTACGCGGCAGACCAAGGATTGGCAAACTATGGATTGTGAGCCACATCTGGCCTGCTGCCTACTTGTATAAATAAAGTTTTATTGGGACACAGACACAACAATGGCAGAGTCGAACAGTTATAACAGAGGCTGTGCAGGGTGCAAACGCAGTATATCTACAAACCGGCCCTTTCCGGAAAAAGCTTGCACTGATCCCTGCTATAAATGAAAAACGTATCACCAAGCAGGATGCCAAAACTGTATTTTATGTACGTGTACATACATAGAGACAAACGTCTAGGAAGATATACAACAAAATGTGATCCACAAAGCATTCTTGATTTGAACATCCTGCTTTCTGGCCTCAACAGCCAGCCATGGCAAAGGCTTCTTTTAGTACTAAATGGAAGCGCGCCCCCAGAAAAGATGGTAATAAGATGTTTAACATAAAATCACTCGTTCAAAACTTATTCACAGGGTGCCTGGGTGGTCTTGATTTCGGCTTAGGCCGTGCCTCACTTGTTTCTGAGATCAAGGCCCGCATGGGGCTCTGCACTGACAGCAAGGAGCCTGCTTGGGATTCACTCTCTCTCCCTCTCTCTGTCCCTCCCCTGCTCTCTCTCTCTCTCTCTCTCTCTCAAAATAAATAAACTTAAAAAAAAAAAAAAAGAGAGAAGCATAACTAAAAAAAAGAAAAAAATTCACAAACTGTCCACATTACGGCAGACTGTAACTAGGGTGACCAATTTGTCCTGGTTGGCCTGGAACCTTCCCAGGTTGAAAACGGAAATTCCCTTGCCCAGCGGTCGCCCTCAGTCCCAAGCAAACCAGGACAATAGGTCACCCTAACTCGACACTGACTACCCTGGCTTGGATCCTGTGGCTCTGCTGCTTATCAGCCATTCGTCCTGCAGATCTAGTCGTCAGGGTGAAGTGAGGTGAGGTGAGCATGTGAACAGGTGCTGAGGGAACCTTGACCGTCAGTGCAAAGCATTACTCTCACTTTGTCCCCCAAATAACATTACGGAGCGGCTAGACTTTGTGTAACGTTATAAATAAATAAGATGAGGGAACGATTATCTAGGAGGAGATCATATAATTAGGAGGGAACCGTACAATTTTTTGTCCAAACCAGGATGGTGTTGAGCATGAAAGGGAAACTCTTACCAATGATACGGGGATAGCAGTAGGAAACCGGGACAGAGGGTCACCGGGTCGTGGACCACAGAATGACTTGGGAGCAGGCCCGTTTCATGGGTGTGCAACCTGTTCAGCAACAAGGGCGTCACACATAGAGCCCGGGGCATGGTTGAAGGCTCTCGCTGTTGCCATCTTGAAATTCTTTGTTGAACAGGGCACTTCGCAAATTATGCAACTGGTCTTGGAGGGAGGATCCTGCGGTACGGCGAGCAGATAGGGCATGACCTCCGAGCCCCCTTCCAGGCGAAGGCAGCCCCCTTCTGGGCCCGCGAGGGGTAAGTTCTGGTTTTAAGCCCGGCTGATTCAAATCCCCTGGACCTAAAAGTGGCAGCAGGTAATCAGGTGAAGGAGGGAGCCTGGGGTCCCCGGGCTGTCGCTTTACCCGTTCTGCCCGGCTCGGAGCAGGTGCTGGCCTGCAGGGAAGGGCCCGCCCGCACAAGCTCAGAGGTGTTCCCGGGAACGACCTCGTGCCTGTTTGAACTCTGGTTTTGTTCTTGGCCGACATTTCCGCAGCCTGGCAGAGGCTTGGGCAACTCGGCGGCTAGATGAACCCTGGAGGGTATTTGCGTCCTAGCCATCCTGTGAAGTCAACCCTACTGATCTGGCAAGCCCCAGCCCCTCTAGTGGCGGTGAACGCCGTTTACAGGGCTTTCAAGGGCACTAACTGTAAAACCCAGTCCACTGTCTTAACAACCCAGAACAAAGCCAGGCAGCGTGCTTTCACAGAAGGGTACAGCGGCTTCAACCCCAAACGAGAAGCGGATCCGAAACTCTGGGGGGAGCCCTACGTGAACGGCAAGAAGCCACGCAAAGGACAGACCGCCCCAGCCTGATGGGGGGGGTGCTGGGGTACAATGGAGACCAGCGTTTCCGGGGCCCCCCCTGTTCCCATCAGTTGGGGCAATTTCTCAGCCCTGCACCGTGCCGGACGCTGGGGCTGGGTCATTCTGTGTTGGGGGCCCTGTCCCAGGCCCTGTCGCACGTTTAGCAGCGACCCTGGCCTCCACCTGACAGATGCCCACTGGTACTCCCTCCCCCTCCCCCTCCCTCCGCAGCTTAATGACCCCAAAATGTCCCCGGACTTTGCCAAATGCCCTTTGGGGAGCAAAATTACAGCCAGTTGAGAACTCAGGTTTATGGCAGCAAAGAGCATCTGTATTTAGGGTGATGGCAAGGATGAGATGAGCTCATCGTCGTTAACTTCGAACAGCGCCCCACACGGACACAGGGTTAGTTGCACGCACTCTAACGACACCACGGGCTCCCCTTGCCTGCTCAGCTCCCCCCACCCCCACCTCCCAACCTCGTGTTGTTCCTGCCACGTGCTATTCTTGCGACAACAGGTGGGGGAGGGGCAGAGAGAAGGAGAGACGGAATCCCAAGCAGGGGCTTGAGCTCACGAACTGTGTAATCGTGACCTGAGCCGAGATCAAGAGTCGGACGCTTAACTGACTGCACCCCCCAGGCGCCCCTTCTTTCTCTCTTTTAAGATGGGGGTTCGTGAGGGGCGCCTGGGTGGCCCAGTCAGTTAAGGGTCCAAGTACGGCTCAGGTCATGGTCTCGCGGTTCGTGGGTTCAAGCCCCGTGTCGGCCTCTGTGCTGACAGCTCGGGGCCTGGAGCCTGCTTCAGATTCTGTGTCTCACCAGCTCATGCTCTGTCTCTCTACCTCTCTCTGTCTCTCAAAATTAACAAACGTTAAAAAAAATTGAAATGGGGGTTAGTGAGAGGACGGTAGAACTGAGTCCTACTACCAAGGGCCCAACCCCACTGCTCTAGACGCTGCAAGGGCCACCTTGTGTTCCTAAAAGGCTCTTCTGCAGCTGATCCGTCCCCTGCAGCCCCTTTGGGGGAGTGGGCAGTGGGGCGGTGTGCCTGATGGCAGGGTGAGCCAATGTCCAGGTTTGCCCAGGACTGACGGGGGTCCTGGGAAGCTAAAATCCAGAAAGTCCTGGCCCAGAGTCAGGTGGTCACCCTGGGTGAGAGTTTGGGACTCCATTTGGACTCCTGTCTGGATTACGGGCTTACCGGCTAAGATGATCCTTCCTTGTCCACAACCCTTTCCCAGAGGGAGATGTGAAATGGGAGACCGAGAGATGCCTTCCAAGCGGCCCCAGCTACACTGAAGGCAAGCCCTGGCTCCCCTCAGCCCCAGCAGGGGTGTGGGCACCATGACCAGCTACTGCCCTGCTCCCGTTCTGCCCTTTGTGTCCTGGAGTCTGGCAGCGGCCGTCCAAAGCCTGTCCCTGGGAAGGGGCTCTGCTGTGCCAGCCCCAGCCACCGGCACCTTCCGGCCCCCACCTGTGCTGGGGTCCCCTGTGGGTGCTCACAGGGCCCCCTGCTCCCTCCCTCGGGCTCCCCTGCCTCCCCCTGGGTGGCTCCCAACACTGGGTCTCTCTTCCTAAAGAGAAACACTGGAATCAGACTTGAGGGTATTATCGGTGTTCTTCTGCCTTCCTCCAAACCTTCCAGAAAGCACACCTGTGGACAAGGGCAGCCATTAACATTATGATCCATCAAGAATCACAAATAAAACCCAATGACTGTTGTGAATCATTAGAGCCATAACCACTTCAAACATCGAGGGGTTTGTTTTATTTTCTCTGATCCAGAGAGGGTGTGGAGAGGATATATGTATATATGAGTTGTATATGTTGTGTATGAGTTGTGTGTGTGTGTATGGATATGTGTATGTGTATATAGGTGTGTACGTGTGTGTGTGTATGTGTGTATGTATATGTATGTGTGTATATGTGTGTACGTATGTCTATGCGTGTATGTGTGTTTGTGTTTATGTGTATGTATATGTATATGTGTATACGTGTTTGTGTGTATATGTACGTGTGTGTATACGTGACTGTGCCACTTTTCAAATTTATTGCTCCATACCTCTCTCCTAGAGGCAGAGAAATTGGACCCACTGAAAAATTGCATAGCTCTGAAATTGGCCACAGGGAACAAGCCCGGGCAAGGACACCAGACGGGACAGACCCCAAGCAGTCCCCATGGAGATAGAAGATTGAGGAACCCCTCTGCAATTTTAACTTATGCTTTTAAATTTAACTATGCTTAAAATTTTAACTATGCTTTTGATATCATACCAAGTCCTCAAGGAAAAGGAAAGAGAAACGTGCCTTCACACACCCACCCACCCCTACCCTTTGCCAGGCATCACGGGGAAATGATCTGGGGAGGAAAAACACGAGGGGAAGAAAACCAGAAAAGCTGCTTTTGTCAACTTGCATTTGTTTGCAGATGAATGCGGTGTTGATGGGAAGGAAGTCTATTTGTTCCAAGAGGGGATCCCCATAGAAGAGTAAGCTTTGGAGTCAGTCCCCCCAAGACACCTCTACAGACGGGGGCCACCCCCTCCCCAAGTCTGATGAGAGTTCTAGGGTCACTAGTTCTGCAACCATTGGTGGTCCGTCCTCGACAGTGACTGAGTGGTTAGTAAGGGCTCAGGAGGCTTTTCCTAGAGATAATTTACATCTCGTTTGGATCTCAGCTCTTCATGCAGTTTTCTGCCACAGCTCTGGGCTTTTTTTTTTTTTTTTTTTTAACTAAATCCATTTAATACTCATGCTTATTCTCCAAAATGCCTTAGATCAGTATCTGCAACTTGAATCAAGTTTCCCCCCCTCCCCCCAAAATGAAGAAACTCTCTGGCTCTGATCCCTACTGATCTTTCTTGCTCTTCTGTAGTTGAAAAGTGCTTTGGGGCGGGGGGGTAGGGGGAGGAATTTAAAAATAATTACCGCCAAATACTTTGAGTGGAATTCAGATTGGAGCCCCATGGCACATTTCATGCTTTCGTGACATTCTTGTTCGGGAATGAATCTTTTATGAAAGGTCTATTTTAAGTTGCACCTTCCAGAACCTTATTTTTGTCTCAGAAAGGAAAATGTAGAGGCAGGAGCCGAAGTCTTCTGATTCACCGTGAGCTTAACTTGGCTCCCCGGGAGGGTGGTGGGCTCTAAGCAGAGGACGTTCTGGCTTTGCACTAGGGCCCTGCCGTTTTTTCAATCAGCCTGTTTTACTCAACGGAAAACAAGTTCCCGAGGATTTAAGCACGCGTCCGCTCTTTCCCAGAGGTGGGGAATCTCGTGTGATCTCAGGCACCAACTGCGGACCAGTGAGATTTCTCACCTTTGCCAGCGAACAACCCCTTTGAATTCCCAACACCTCGAGGGGCCTGGAGGCTGCTTCTGGCCCTCTGTCAGCCGACCCAGAGTTGTTTTTCCAGGTGTGGGGGACGGTTTCCACGGAGTCTTTTCTGCCCACTCTTGTCTGTTCATGCCACAGATTTTTACTAACTTCTGTTAAGAAGAAAATATCCCCAAACCTGGAAATAGGACGAAAAGATTCTTCCATGCCCTTGCAAAATGATACTAGATCATTATTTAACAAGCCCTCCTGGACTTGAACTCTGAGACAGCGGAAGGTCTGCTGGGGCGGGGGGTGCAGAGAGCCTGATGCAGGGCTCGAACTCACGAACCTTGAGATCATCACCTGAATTGAAGTCGGACACGCAACCAGTTGAGCCACCCAGGTGTTCCCAATAGTTCTTCTCTCCATGACAACATACACGTCAGCCTCTTGCACACTCCTGTGAACCAGCTTTGCTGTCCTGCTGGTTTCCTGGTTCATGAATTAAATAAATCTCTGCCCCATGGAGGACTGGGAGTGGGAGGGGGCCATCTTTGCCTCCCCCTATTCCCCACCCTGGACCCATTCTCGCTATATGAACCTGAGTCGTGTTCTTAATTTCTTACAAGTTAAACTTTTTTTTTTTTTTAATGGTTATTTACTTTTGAGAGAGAGAGCACAAGCAGGGGAAGGGGAGAGAGAGGGGGGCGGGGGGACAGAGGATCCAAAGAGGGCTCTGCGCTGACAGCAGAGAGCCCGATCCAGGGCTTGAACTCACAAACCGTGAGATCATGACCTGAGCCGAGGTCAGAGGCTTAACCAACTGAGCCACCCAGGCGCCCCTGGAAGTTAAACTTTGATACCTGTGAGCACCTGTTATACTGTCAGTGTTGATTCGGCCATACTCTGGTGAGGTCTGGGTGTTTGCTGGGGTCTATCCCTCACTCCAGGGTGGCCGGAGGCCGGCAGGTGCCTGATGTGTTCCAGGCAGTGTCTGAGACACAAGGGTGAAGCTGGGAGGCCGTCCGGTAGGGTAGGTAGGAGTCGAGGCCCTGGATTCAAATCTGCTACTTACTGTTAGCCTTATGGTCCTTGGCAAATGGCTGAAATTCTCTGAGCCTCAGCTTGTACATCCTTAAAATGACGCTTAGGGACCTGATGCATGTAAGGTGCTTTGCCCAGGGACTGCCAAATAATAAGGATTCAATAAATGGCAGCTGTTAGTACCAGCCATTCTTTTTTTTACTGTGATAAACAGAGAACACAAAATTTAAGATTTTAGCCGTTTTTAAGGGCACAGTTCTATGGCATTAAGTACATTCGCAGTGTTGTCTAACCATCACCGCCATCTATTTCCAGGACTTTTTCATCATCCCCGACGGAAAACCTGTGCCCGCTAAACACGAACTCCCATTTCCTCCTCCCCACAGCCCCCCACAACCACCCCTCTCCTTTCTGTCCTCTGTGAACTTGACTACTCTCGGGATCTCATCTAAGTGGAGCCATACAATACTTGTCTTCTTGTATCTGACTTACGTCACTTGGCATAATGTCTTCAAGGTTTGCCCATGTTATACCGTGCGTTAGAGTCTCATTCCTTTGAGGGCTGAACAATATTCCATTGTACGGATACACCATATTTTGTTTATCCATTCATCCACTGATGGACACTGGGGTTGTTTCCACCTCTTGGCTCTCGTAACTAAAGCTGCTATAAATACGGGTGTACAAATATCTGTTCAAGTCTCTGCTTTCAGTTCTTTGGGCGTATACCTAAGAGCAGAATTGCTAGACCATGTGATAATTTTATGTCTTGTTTTCTCGAGGAACCGCCATATTGCTTTTCCATAGTGGCTGCACCATTTGACATACCCACCAGCAATGCACAAAAGTTCTAATTTCCCTACATCCTCCTCAACATTTGTCCTTTTATGGCTTTGTTTTTTGTGTTTTGTTTAACAATAGCCACCCTAATGGTTGGGAAGTGGTGTCTCATTGTGGTTTGAATATCTGTTCAAGTCCTTTGCCCATATTTTGATTGGGTTGTTTTTATCATTGCTGACTTGTAGGAGTACTAGCCATTCTTTTTTTTTTTTTAATTTTTTTTTAACATTAATTTATTTTTGGGAGACAGAGTGGGACAGAGCATGAGCAGGGGAGGGGTGGGGGGGGCACGGACACAGATTCTGAGGCAGGCTCTGGGCTCTGAGCTGTCAGCACAGAGCCTGACACGGGGCTTGAACTCACAGAGCACGAGATCATGACCTGAGCGGAAGTAGGACGCTTACCCAACTGAGCCATCCAGGCACCCCAGTACTAGATATCCTTAAGAAGAAGGCTCTATCCAGCACACACGTGCGCGCGCGCACACGCACACACACACACTCACACACTTACCCAAATATACTCTAGACCATGTGATGGACTTGGAGGATTGGGACAGATCTCTGAAATACGAAGCAAGAAAGTGCCACAGCAGTGCCTAGACCTGCCTGGGATTCAGCCACTCGGGTCAGGGAGGCAGGTTGCCCACCTAGGCAGAATATTCCAACCAACTCGAGCACATCGAGACACTGGCTTCCTGAGAGCAGCGTGCTCTAACCCAGTGAGATAAGTGGCCACAGATGAAGCATTTCAAACACTGAGACAACTTGGCTCACCACCCACCCACTGGGAGAGGATTTGGTCTTTGCACACCAGCCTGAATACTGGCCTCATTGATCTCCTCAGGCAGAGAAGCTGAACAGACTGGGGCCTTCCCCTCTCACCCTGCCTGAGGCCAAGCCAACGAGGGAGCAAGTGACCAGGAAGTCTGAGCTTAAAATAGGAGACCCAGTGCCAAGACCAAGGCTTCCCTTTGCATTAATTAAGGATAGCACCCTGGACTCTTCTGAGTCTAAACTGGCTTCTTCTGGGTTGTGTATCTAACTCAGTGCCTGGAACATTAGAAGAGATTTGATAAAGTTGCATTGGACTTGGGAGTCCTGGGTGAAACCTGGGATCAGCCCACAGGTAAGTGTTTCTGTCTCTTCATAAGGGAAACCAAGGCACCCCCTTGCCGAGAATCTGACACAGATTTGCAGATAGCTGAAGTACTCTCCATGGCAAAGCCGGACAAAACATCGCATCTGTATTAGCTTACTAGGGCCGCCATGATAACCTACTGTCTGTGTAACACAGACTGAGTAGCTCAAACACCAGAAACCCAGTGTCTTGCAGTTCCAAAGGCTGGAAGTCCAAGATCAAGGTGTCAGTATGCTGGGTTCTCTCCGAGGACTGTGAGAGAGAATCTGTTTCATGTGTCTCCCTTTCGGGTGACATCTGGCCATCTCTGGCATTGCTTGACTCTGTCACTCTGATGTCTGCCCTCACTCTTACATGGTCTTACGTGGGTTTCTCCCTGTATTTCTGTACCCTCACATGGCCATCTTCCTATGCAGACATATAGGACATACAGCCATATAGGACCAGGGGCCCATCTATCCTGGTATGACCTCGTCCCAGTTTAACTCATTATACCTGCGATGATCCTATTTCCAAATAAGGTTATTCTGAAGTATTAGGGGATTAGGACTTCAGCATATGAGTTTAGGGGGATATATTCAACCCATAATAGCATCCAGCATCTCCATTAGTCCTCTCCTTTCATTTTGAAAAGCCAGAAAATAGCACCGATATTTCCTTTTTTAAAAACTTTTTTTTAATGTTTATTCATTTTTAAGAGACAGGAACAGAGAGTGAGTGGGGAGAGGGGCAGAGAGAGAGGGGGAGACACAGAATCTGAGGCAGGCTCCAGGCTCTGAGCTGTCAGCACAGAGCCCGATGCAGGGCTCGAACACACGAACCACGGGATCATGACCTGAGCCAAAGTCAGACGCTTAACCGACTGAGGCACCCAGGTGCCCCAGCACCGATATTTCTTAAATAATGTCAGGGAGACGGGGTATCTTATCATCTGGGGGATCTCCAACCCCTACCACAGGCCTTATGGAAAAAGTAGCTGCAGAGGTTTGAGCATCAGATAGGCCTTTCCCTGAAGCCCAGCTCCACCATTTCCTTCCTGGGTGACCTAGAAAACATTACATAATCCCTCTGACGAGCAGTTTTCTAATTTATTTATTTTTTGATGTTTATTTTTGAGAGAGGGCAAGCAGGGGAGGGGCAGAGAGAGAGGGAGACAGAGGATCTGAAGCAGGCTCTGTGCTGACAGCAGAGAGCCCAAGGTGGAGCTCAAACTCCCAAACTGTGAAATCATGACCCGAGACGAAGTCGAATGCTTAACTGACTGAGTCACCCAGGCGCCCCTCTCATTTATACAAAGGGGACGAAAAGAATCAAATGGCAAAGTTGTCGAGATAAGAAGATAAAATACAGCACTTAATCCAGAGTGAAAACTTAAACACATCAGTGCAGGAGAATGGTAATGGCCACTGTTCTCTATAGTAATAAAGACTCAATGGTTAGCAGGGCATATGGCCACTAAACTTCCGCTTGTTGCTAAGTGTGGTCATGTGACCAAGCTTGGCCGATGATATCTAGGCGTAAGTATCACATGAGAGCTTCCAGGAATCATCAAGAGAAAGCCAGGGCCCCCACTTTGCTTTTCTTCTCCATCTCACCCACTTTCCTGTTACTGATGGACCTGATGGCCAGAGCAGG
Source organism: Panthera tigris (assembly GCF_018350195.1). Taxonomy (NCBI): domain Eukaryota; kingdom Metazoa; phylum Chordata; class Mammalia; order Carnivora; family Felidae; genus Panthera; species Panthera tigris. Next base: position 48,746,050 of record NC_056673.1, on the reverse strand, counting down.
TGTCTGAGACCATGCGGTGACACTGGGAATGGAGGGCATGCATGGTGGACCCGCAAGATGGAAGGAGCCCGGTCGGTCCAGCCGGACTTCCCAGGGCAAAGCTCCCATACCAACCGTGGACTATCTGCCTCGGGACTTCTATGGGCGAGAGAAATAAACTGCTATCCTGTTTAAGCTGCTGTTACTTGAGGTCGCTTTACTTGTGGCTGAGCCTAATCCTAACTGATATGGGGGGCTCCCTTTGCTGGTTTGGAATAAGTGACTGTCACACATTTGCTGGACTGAGCCACATATGTGCTGCTGCTGGGAGTCTGAGACATTCATGTTCACAAGCTTTCATTGTTCGACTCTTCTGAATCTTCAGGGTTGAGTGTTTCCTTGGTGGGCAGTGGAGAGGCTGGCACCCCTCCCTTGGATCCCATGTCCCTGTGCAGGTAGTGGTGAGTCCGTGACTCAGAATAAGACCCTTGCTACCCTCCGGGCACAACAGAGCATGTTACTGAGGGCCCACTGGGGTAGTTTGTTCTCCGTGAGCACACGGAGGTGGGCAAGGGAAAAGAATAGAGAAAAAGCGATGCAATCTCTTGAGCCCCTGCTGCTCATTCTGCTTTGTCTCCCAGCCTCTCCAGAATAATAGGGCCACTCTTCTTGAACACAGTCTATATGCATGATTAGCAATCCTGCAGACCAGGGAACACTTCTCCCATTGAGCGGATGATGCTTGCCAGTTGGCTCGAGGCTCACAGCTATGGAGTCAAGATTTGAGTCTGCAAGGCTCCAAAATCTGAGCTGTCCCCAAAACCCTATTTAACTTCCCAACTCTGTGTCCTCCTTGCTGTTGGGAAAGCTGCACCTTTCTAGATGTACACTCACGTTGCTCTGAGTCTCTGCCCATGCCAGAGCCCATCACAATCCAGAATGCACAATATGGCAGAAATAGGTAGGCTTTAAGGTACAAATCCCCACTGCCCTCACTCAGCAGCTCTATAGCTCTGGACGCCTTCCTTGGCTTCTCGACATTCATTTCTTCCTCTGCAAACAGCAAGAACACTTATCTTAAATGTGTCCCAGGAGGACTGAATTGGAACCGATGTGACAACTTATGAAAGTGTCTGGCAAAAGAAGGGGCTCCATAAATATAAATAGTAACTCTCTCCCCTTTGGTTTCATCTACAAGTCCTGCCTAGTAAAGAATGTGGGGACAGAAATGGGGCACGTCTGAATTGGCTGTCCAAACAGTCTCCAGCACCATCATGCCTCTTGCCTGGAAGTCTGGTGGAATTGAGGGACATGAGTTAGAGAATCAAAAGACCAGGAGCCCCTTGCTAGCTGGGTCACCTTGGGCAAGAAGTGTAACCTCTCTGCAGACCTCATGAGATCGCACACATGAAAGAATTTCATAAAGTATAAAGGGTGAGCAAACAAAAATGGCCGCCCAAGTGTTCAGACGGAGCCCGGGGAGAGAAACCATCACTCCACTTGTGTTCTTTTTAGAGGACAGCTGGACAAAGGACTCTCCTCCACAAAAGACTGGAGAAGGCAGTTTGGTTAATGGTCCTTCACCCAGAGGCCAAAAGGTGAAAGGTTACAAGGAGGCCTTGTCTACCAGGGGGGATTCCTGCTGAGAGGCCTGGGGGCTGCTTGCCCTTGTGAGGCCCAGGGCAACTGGCTCTCTATCCAAAGAAAGGGACACTTTGTTCTCAAGATTCCAGGGAGGCTGAAAGAGAAGGAGGAGAGTGGGCAATAAACTGAGGCTGCCAGAGTCACCCCTCGCTTCCTGACCAACTCGCTGGACACTCAGCAGGATCCAGATGCTTGTTTGTTGATGTCCGTCATTACTATGATTGGCTGGCCTCTGTCGTACATGGTCTGAGGCCCAGCACCTCGCCAAGGAAGCACTGTCTCACTGAACCCTCGTGACAACCTGATGTGAGATTGAACTACCTTAACATCTCCATTCGGCTGACCTGGTGACTGAGGTTCGAGGAGCCTTCCTGAGTGACCCCAGTGCCATCCTGTGTGAGTGCTCTCTAGACATCAGACTCTGCTAGCCATGGCTGGAGAGACCGAAATGACTCTAGCAAGGTCACCAGCTTGAAGCCCAGGGAGGAACGAAGGCTTGAATAGGAAGGAGGATGTTCACAGAGCTTGGGGGCCCCACCTCCAGCTACCCTGCCCTGGGTACCACCCACCCACCACCCTGGGATTTCAGAGACTGAAGAGTCAGTCTCTCTCACCCCAACCCTTACACTCAGCCACTGGTGCGGGTCAGCAAGTTCGACCCAAGGTCCCGGGCTAGGAGTGCCTGGGAGTCTGAATCATCTGATCCCCATCACCAAATGTCCTGAAGAAATCGGTACAAGTTCTGTTGCAGGAAAATGGGTGAGATGGTGACAAGAGCCAGTCATTCCAAGTCAACACGGATCAAGCTTCTTGGGCTGCTTCGCTTGACCAGTTGTCTCACGGGTTCTTATTCCCTCCTCCCAACCGCTCTGGGATGTGGTTTGTATCCCTACTTCGCAGATGCGGAATCCGAGGATCAGGGGAAGGAGGAACCTGCCCAGGGCCACGCGGGGAGGCAGCGGGAAAGCCAGATCTTCTCCATCCAGGTCATTATACCATCCAGATTTACAGACCGGGGAGATGGGACAAAGACGCTTCTGGAAAGGCTTCTCTGAGGAGGGGTCCCTCGCCCTTGGAATAATCTTAGTATGGGCTTGGAAGCCAAGCTGCTTGAGTTCGAATCTTACCTCCACACTCACTAGCCTCAGAGCCTCAGTTTCCCCCTATAAAACAGAGGGGATAATAGTACCTATCTCTTGGGACTATTGTGAAATTAAGTAAGTCGATGAAGATGAAGCAGTTGCAATAATGGTGTTAACGTATCATGGAAGGATACTAATCTTAGCCCACTGGTATCACTACTGAAGGATGATGGCGATCTGCTTGCTGAGCGTCTGTCCTGTGCCGGGCACCATGTTGGATGGTTCCCTGGACATCATCGCTACAGCTCACTGGCTTTTCTGCCCCACCGGAAGAAACTCAAACCCAGAGAGGACGCGGTAGCCGGCCTCCACGACAGCACCCCAGTGTCCTTCCCCTCCTGGTGGTCATAGCCCTGAACACCCTTGTCCCACACAAGATAGAGCTGATCTACGTAACCAAGAGGATGTTGTGAAAATGGCAGCGTGTGTCCTCTGAGGTCTGAAAACACACGTGGTAGCTTCTGTATTGCTCTCTTAGATCCCCCGGCTTGGGAGAAGCCAGTGGCCATGTCATGCACCTAGGAGGAGGAACATCGGCCTCCTGCCAATGGCCAGCATTGATTCACCAACATGTGAGGGGCTGTTGAGGCCACCCATCTTCCAACTGCAGCTGACATCTTGACCAACCTCACGGGAGATCTGCAACCAGCACCACGGGTGAGCCACTCCTGAACCCTTGAAACACAGACACTGTAAGATGACACAATTTTGGGGGGGGGGTCTCTACGCTCTGGGGTTATACAGAAGATTATAATGAACGCAGAAGATGAGCGAGTTGGATCACAGGATTTCAACTCAGGTCTGCCCGGCTCCAGTCCGTGCCCGTACCCACCACGTCATGGTCAAGGAGTGATTTCCAAGGTAGAAGAGAAGGGGAAGGATATTCTGGGTGGAGGTGTATTGCCTCCTGTACTAGCCTGTCCGCCCGGAGTCCAGTTGGCTGGAGAGTCAGGCTCAGAAAGATACCGCGCTGGAGGCTAAAGCCGGACCCAGCCTGATTCAGGAGCAGAACTGAGGGCCGCCTCCAGGTTGGGTGCAGCTGGCTGACCGCCGTACTCTTTATTTGCTGAGGACCTAAGGAAGGGGCTGTTCATCTTGTTGGAAGGCCCCGACTCAGGCCAGTGTCTGTAGCAACACTCGGCATTCAGAGCTTCCTCTAAGCCTGGGAGCTGCCCAAGGAGGCAGCCACTGCTGTCCAGATGTGCCCTCCGGCATCCTAGGGCTCCCAGCTTCCCCCAGGCAGAGCCACCCCAGGCTGGGCACAGCCACCTCCTAGAGGAGCTCTGCTCGGGGGAAGGCAAGGGGCCCTTTCCCACCCCTCAGCCTCTTTCTCTCTGCTCCCAGTTGCCCTCTGCTCAGCAGGGCACTTGACCTCTCCTCTGGGAAGGGCCCAGTAACCACTGAGCCAAGTGCTCCCAGAGCCTTTCCCCTGGGCCAGCCAGCATTCTGGGCTGTGAGATGGCCAAAGCACCCTGGCTCGCTTTGAAAGCGTCTGGGGAGCTTTTGATCCTCTGCAAAAAAAGAAAAAAAGAAAAGAAAAAGTATTTATTATCAGAGACTGTTTGTCCCAGGTTTTAGTGTCCCCAAGAGACAAAGTGAATTCTCTCTGCTATTTAGGAAGCTTCAAAATAGGAAATCGGAGGGGCGGGCAGGCTTGGGCACCGGTCAGAAAGTTAACATCTATCACCCAGGACGGAAGAGGGGCTATAAGCCTCGTGGGGGCTGCGGGGCCCTGGACGCCCAGCCCTGTCCCGAGAATCCAGGTCTATCTGACTCCAAGGAGGAGGGGACGCGGGGAGGGCAGAGTCAGTGGGCATCTCAGCCCTTCTGCCCTCGGCTTCGGTGGCCACAGTCAGTCTGTCTGTCTGTCTGTGGTCTCCTGTCTTCACCCCTCCCCTCTCTATCCTCCCCGTGTCCAGTAAAAACCTTCTCTTAGCATTGCTTGGGGAAAGGACACCTCGCAGATCTCACAACTCCCCAGCATGTCCCTGAGGCCGACGATGGGAGCCCAGCCGCCGTCCACGGCGTGCTTCCTCACCGAGAGCTTTTAAACCTATTCCTTCGAGTGAGTCTCACGTCGTAAAATAGAAAGAACCTGGGGCTTTGGAACCAAATGGACTTGGCAAATGGACTTGGATTTCAATTCTAAATTTGTGGGCTCCCCTGGGTCAGTGGGATGAATCCCTGTGGTCCCCAACCCCAGAGTGCTGTTGGAGGACTAAACAGATAACAAGTGCAATGGCCAATGCAGGGCCCAGCGCGGGACAGAAGCTCAAAGACAACGGCTGTCATTAAGAATGAGGAAACTGAGGCCCAGAGGCCATTTCAAGGTCACAGAGCCCAGACCAGGCCCCAGATCCCCACACACCTTGCCATTTATTTCTCTAAACTGGCTAGACATCTCCTGTCCCCATCTGTAAAATGGGCCTGGGGCTACTCTCTATCTGTAAGGGATCTGTAGGGACAAACGAGGCCAGTGTGGGTAGTGGCTGATCATGTGCACTCTGGAACCAAGTGCCAGGGTTCAAATCCCAGTTCTGTATGTATGGACTCTGTGACACTGGGTAAGCTATCCACATCTGGGCGCCTCATTTCTGCCATTTGCCAACTGGAGCTAATAAGGTCTAGGGTAGGCTTATTGGGAGGAGTTAAATGGGTTAGTAATCAATAAGCGGAACCATTATTCTGACGTCCCAATGCCCAGGGGTGCCCGTGCCACAGAGACCCAGGCTAACCAAGCACAGGGAGATGGAAGGAGCCGGCCGAGGAGCGAGCGCCCCTGACCCTGACCCCACAGAGGGCTTGGGGACAAAGACAGGCACTACTGGATGGTGACCGGACGGGGCTGGGACAGAGAGAGAAGACCCAGCAGACTGGAGGCCGGCCCTCCACCCCCACTCTGCCGCCATCAGCCCGGCGTTACATGATGGGGCGCCTCCTGTCCAGCATTAGGAGAATGGTGGGCACACAGCCCAAGTTCTTGGGTAACCTGGTTTTGAGCAATTCCCTAAAGGGATACAAAGTCCCAAAGGAGCACATGTCAGCGGTGTCATTACATCCTCCAGTTTGATCCCTGTTTTAAGGACATTCATTAATCTCTCCCACTCTATTTTTAGACAGCTCATGCCTAGCCATCAGCCAGACGCTGGCCCCTCTCCGAGACTGGACTTTGTTTTCCAATTTTTTTTTTAACCACTTTTTTTGTTGTTGTTGTTGTTAATGATCACTGAAGCAATTTCTTCATGCTCCTTTCAGACAGGGGAAATGGACAGAGGTCACTCCGCGTCCTATCAACAGCTTGCAAACTACGGAAAATCAGGACTTTCTCTTTTGCTAAGTTAAGACAAAATGAGTTATCCCGCCAACAGCGTGGTCATCCATTTCTGTCTTGGGATTTTCACCCTCTTTTGCGATTGTGTCTTCAAGAGCCAGCCTCCCCCTGTCAGCCTGGGAAAGAACGGGGCCTTACTCCCTCACTGTCGTCATGATTTCTGTATCTGTGTTCCCAGAAGCCAACACGGTGCCGGGAAAGCGAGGGTCTCCAGGGATGTTTGTCAGGTGAATGCTCCTTCTCGCCAGCCCCACCCCCACTTCCCTTCAGCGAGGCATCTGGCACGTTGGGGGCCGGCTGTGGGGCGTTTGGGACAGCCCACACTGTTGTCCTTCCCTCTTCTCATACAGGAATCCTCTTTCTACTGGGAACACGTCCCATGTGGTTCCAATGAGGTGAACGTTGCCCATGGGGTCAAACGTGACCCCCCACCTGGGCAGAGTTCCCCCACTTCTGTGGGCCCAGACTTGTGAGCTAAGAAGAGCGGCCCGGAGGACCTCAAGAGAGTGGGACAGCAGTAGGCACCAGCCACACGGAGCTATTTACCTTTAAATTTACAGCTTTCACGGGGCTCTATCTCTCGGGACACTTGTCCACAGCACCCGGCCAGGCCGCGAAAAACAGACCACGTGGAGAGGACCACGTGAAGAAGAGCCAAGCACTAGCTGAGCAACCGAGTGATGGATGTGCCCACGGCCAGCCATGAGTGTGCCATCTTGAAAGCAGATCCCCCAGTCTGCCAAAACCAGGCCAGGCAACACCACATGGACCAGCAGTGGGACTTCTTCACTGAGCCCCATTTGAACTGCAGAATCAGGAACAAGAAGTGGTTGTTGTTCGAAGTCACTACCTTTTGGGGTGGTTGGTGAGGCCGCAGGAGATCGCTGGAACAATGACGCGCTGTCTTCGATTCACGAAAGATACCCCTCTATCCTTAGAGCAAAGCCTCCACCCTGGCTTACGCTGGTTCACGTGGATTTCTTTGACTTGCAAGATTCCGAACCAGTGTCAGGGCGCTCAAGACTCCCAGGTGCCCTAAGGGTGAGCTGAGCCTTCAGCCACAGGCACTAGGGATCCGTCATCAGGACAGAAGCAAGCAGGAACTGGAAAAAGCTGTAGTCCATTAAAAAGTTCCAGTCACTCGAGATGTGCCCGTGACATATGTGCACCACAAATCCCATCACAACAAAATCTCCATGTCATGTGAGGTTTCCAAGACCCGTTGGCAAGCACCCACACACTGAATTCCAGGGCAATCAGTGAATTTCAACGGGGCTTTGACACATGGGGCCATGAGACTTGGCCCATTATCATTTCCAGGGATGGGGATATAATTGGCATCAAAGAGGCCAGAACATACAACCCTTGCTGTGCAACTCCTCTTACCTGGCTGTAGAGTAAGGGCTGAAATTAAGGCCCCATCGCACGTGTTGCCTTGACATCTGGGGAAGCTGAGAGGGTGTGGCATGGCCTCACCTGGCCCCTGCCCAGGGTGCACCCATGGATAACATCCCCCTCACCAAACAACCCCCTGACTGAGAGGACCAGGCACGCTTCCTGATTACCCCTGAGTAGCGGGTTTCAGTTCCCCTGCCCACCCAGGGGATTATTCAGAAGAGCCCACGTATTCTCCACGGGAACTGGGGGCCATTTCACCCTCTTGATACTTAAAAACCGACCTGCCTCCCGAGACCCCTCCCGAGACCCCTGGTTATTCCGCCGGTGCCCGTGTGCAACCTGCACGTGGCCCTGCATCGCGTGCACTGTCCTCCTCCCCTGGGGTGTGAGTTTGTGTGACTAGTAGCCCGCCGTTGGTGCATTTGATCACGTGTTGTGCATTCTGCCATTGCCATAACCCGAGGATGGGAATCCCTTCCTCACCAATGGGATGACCAGAAGGCAATTAAACCAGTAGCCTTTGAAAAAGCTTTGGGGTCTCTTCACCAGCGTTGTTGGCGGTGCTGGGAATATCAGAGCTCATCTGCGGGGTAGTTGCCTTTGGTGGTCCTGGGCCTGGACGCTACATGCCTCCCCCTTGGTACTCTCTCAGACAGTGCCCTCCACTCTTCAAGGAGCGCCACCTCCGTTCCCATCCGCTGTCCCAGCGGCTCAGGGAGTCAGGTGGGGGAACGTGATTATCTACCCCATTTGACAGGGGAGGGCCTTGGGCTTGAAGAAGTTCACGTACTTGCTGGAGGCCTCCCCCTTGATCGGGAAACACAGACCCCATCTTGGCTTTTGTGGCACCTTCAGTAGCTTCTGAGGGGCATTGGGAGTTCTGGCCCAAGGCAAACAAAGGTGACTCATTCCCTTATTCTTTCACTATGGCTGTTTTTGGGTAATAGGATCAGAGAAGTTCATCCTCCTGTTCTTTAAAAAAATTTTTTAATGTTTTATTTATTTTTGGGAGAAGGTGAGAGAGACCGCGTGAGCGGGGGAGGACAGAGAGAGAGGGAGACGCAGAATCTAAAGACAGGCCCCAGGCTCTGAGCTGTTAGCACAGAGCCCGACGCGGGGCTCGAACTCGCCAACCGTGAGATCACGACCTGAGCCGAAGTCGGACGCTTAACTGACTGAGCCACCCAGGTGCCCAATCCTCCTGTTCTTTTAATAGTTCCTAGCCTTGGGGCTGGAAATAAAAAATAAAAGTTCCCAGCCTTTCAGAAGGGAGGAAAAGGCCCACGATCAGAATACCTTCCAGCGAAAACATGCTTCCAAGAGCCTTACTGTGTTTGGTTTACATTGGGTATCAGTTTCCTGGGGCCTCGGTAACAATCTCAAACTGGGTGCTTTAAAACAACAGAAATGTATTCTCTCACAGTTCTGGAAGCTAGAAGAAGTAGGAAACCGCGATGTCACAGGGCCGCGCTCCCTCTAAATGCTCTAGGGGAGAATCGTCCTTGTCTCCTCCAGCTCCTGGTGGTCCCAGCCATCCTGGGCGTGCCCTGGCTTTTAGCCGTGTCACTGCGATCTCTCTCTGTCTTCACATGGCTTTCTTCTCTCCACGTGTCTCTGTGTCCTCTCCTCTTAGAAGGACACCAGCCATTACATTTAGAGCCCGCCCAAATTCACTACGACTTCATCTCAACTTGGCTAATTACATCTGCAAAGATCCTACTTCCAAATGCGGTCGCATTCGGAAGCTCTGGGTGGACATGTGTTGGGGGGACACAACTGAACCCACCGCACACATTGTGTTCATCGGCGCTGTGACCAGAGGCTCACTGGGTTAGCCAGCGCTGAACCCAGCTAACTACATAGTTCCCCCAGAACATTCTCACCTCGGTATGTCTTCTAAACCCCCCCGTCTCCCTCCTTCTCGAGCTGCTTCTTCTCCCACATTCCCCGTGTGGGCAAAGAGCACAGCCGCATGTTCAACCATCGCTGGTGCCAAAAACTTGATGGTCAATCTCAACAGCTCGTGACCCGCCCCCACTTCCTCCAGCTCAAAACCTAAGAGTCTCACAGTCTCCTACGTGCTTATTCTTACACCCGTCACCTTCTCTCCACTCCTTCTCATTTCTGCCTTACGTCTCGCCCCCTTTCACCTGCCCCCCTATGGAAATTTCCCATCCCCCATCCACTCTCCACTGGAATAATCTAAAACGTCAAACTGGCCCCGGGCCTTCCCCAAACCCCTTTGGGTAGCACTGGAAAGTACCGGACCCTTGGGGCACCTGGCTGGCTCAGTCACTACAGCGTGTGAGTCTTGTGACTCTTGATCCCGGGGATGTGAGTTCAAGCCCCATGTTGAGCGCACAGGTTACTTAAAAAAATAAAATCTAAAAATAAAAATCGTAAAGATAGCAGATCCGGGGCGCCTGGGCGGTTGAGCGTCCGACTTCGGCTCAGGTCATGATCTCGCGGTCTGTGAGTTCGAGCCCCGCATCGGGCTCTGTGCTGATGGCTCAGAGCCTGGAGCCTGCTTCGGATTCCGTGACTCCCTCTCTCTCTTCCCCTCCCCTGCTCGTGCTCTGTCTCTCTCTCAAAAATAAACAAACATTAAGAAAAAAAATTAAAAAAAAAAAAAGATCCTCAGCTTCAGGAAAACGTCCATGGGCACGTAGCACACAATTTCACACAGAATTTGAAGGGGTTCACAAAGTCCCATTACGCAGAGGGCAAGGCTTCCCAAATTTAAGTCACCCGGAAATCTTGTTAAGATGCTGGCTCTGTCTCCGGGAGTCTGGGGTGGACTGAGAATCTGCATTTCTCCAAGCTTCCGGGTGAGGTAGACGCTGCTGGGTGAAGACTTTGTCATCATGACAACCTCCAGTTATAGTAAAATCGCATTTAATCCCTCCAGCGGCCCCAGATGATTGGCATCATCGGCCCATTTTGTAGGTTAAAAAACAGAGTTTTAGCCAGGAAACTGCCTAGGGTCAAACAACCAGTACTCTGAAGAGCCAGGGTCTGAACCCAGATCTCCCCGTCCCGAAATTCGCTGCTGTTAACCCCACATTAAAATGCCCCATAAACCCTGCTCATCCCTCTCGGCACCAAGGCAGATGGGACTGTCTCCTACTCGGGGACCTGTGCCGAGAACTTTGTTCACAGACCTTTTAATATTTCCGTCACAATTATTTGTTTGTGTTTCTGCCTTCCGTGTCTTTGACTCCCCAGCCCTCAGGCAATGTGCCACACAGAGTAGGGGCTCCCTAACCCCACAGGTGGCCTCCCACCCCAGAGAGGTGGATGGGGGGCCATTTGGCCCCAGCCTGTGCCTGTGAGCTCTTAGCCGAGAACCGGACCCCTGCTCTGCACCAACCGTTCACGGGGGAGACACGATGAAGGAGCTGGAGAGGCCGGCTCACGAGGAAATATGGAAAAAGCACAACTGGCCCCAAATATGTTTAGCTTGGCTCGCACACAAAGGGGGGACGTGATAAGGGCTCCGAGTTGGAGGCGGCAACATGGAGGCGGGAGAACTGTGACCGTGGCCGACCAGGAGGGGTCCCCACCCATGGGGAGGAAGGAGGAAACAGAGGCTGACCCAGTGTGGGGTCTGTGCCTCAGAAAAACCGGGTCCCAGAGCTCAGGGTCGGCTTTCCCTGGGAGGGACGGAGTTGGGGCGGGGGGCCTCTCCGTGCAGGCTCCTTGAGGCCTTGGCCCCGGGAGACTAATGGCTGGTTCCTCCAGCAAATGCCCCATGCCCACCCCAAGCCGGGCACCCCAGGCGTCCCAACCGGGCTGCAGGGTCACCCAGCGAAAGAAAGCAACGTCCCTGCCCTCGGGCAGCTGATATTCTATCAGGAAGAAGCAGCCCCTGAGGCCTTTGTCTTGGCCGTCCCCTCTTTCTAGAACGTTCTTTCTTCAGATATCCCTAAGGCCAACTCCCTCGCTGCTGTCAAGTTTTATTCGGATGACGCCTCCTCCGTGAGAAGGTTCTGGAACATTCTCCCTTGTCCTCTATGGCAACCATACTACCGACCACCTTATTTAATACCGCCACCCACTCTTCCACTCTGTTCCACTTGTTCCGTTTTCCACGTTGCACTCACACACTAATTACTGGTTTGTTTTATCCATTGTTTCTTGTCCGCAACTCCCCCTCAGAAAGGCCTCCCGCTCCCAGTTACCCACAGGACCGGGGCAGAGCACATACTGGGTTTGTCCCCCCGCTTCAGGGTTCCTGTGTGTGAGTCGAGACACCTCTTCACCTTGCTTCCCTCCCAAGTCACCTCCTTTGGGCCTCTTTTCCTCCAGCCGCTCTGCGAGCCAGTCTGGCTTCCCCACAGTGGTAAAGAAATAATAAAGAATCATCAGGCCAAAGAGGAGGGAGGTGATTGCTGGAAACTCCCAGCCACATGACAGACAACCGCCTGTTGATTTATTGTGGGAAAGACGGAAATACCGATCTCTGCCCTGAGCAGGAACACGCGTTCTTAGCTGCGTGGTAGCTGCTGAAAATGCACCATCGGGGGTGCTCACCCTCTAGCGGGGTGCGGGGGGGGGGCGGGCCGAGACGCCAAAGCTGCACCAGGAGTGAGCGACGGTTAAAACAACAGCTTCTTGGGGTGCCTGGGTGGCTCAGTCGGTTGGGCGTCTGACTTCGGCTCAGGTCATGATCTCGCGGTCCGTGAGTTCGAGCCCCGCGTCGGGCTCTGGGCTGACAGCTCAGAGCCTGGAGCCTGTTTCGGATTCTGTGTCTCCCTCTCTCTCTGACCCTCCCCTGCTCATGCTCTGTCTCTCTCTGTCTCAAAAATAAATAAACGTTAAAAAAAAAATTAAAAAAACACAACAGCTTCTTTCCCTTAGCCCCTTCACCTGGCTACCACGAAATGAGCCCAAATAACCCGCAGGGTTAAACGTGGGTCAGAAACTCAGAAGGCTTAAATCCCAACCGCCAGTCAGTACCGTGTGACCTTGGTTATGTTGGTTGATGACGCCGAGCCTCAGCTTTTCCATCTAAAAATGGGCTCTAATGATCGTTCCTTCCCCGCCGGGTTGGTGCAACGTCAGGAATGAACGTCAACCGCTCAGCAGGGAGGACGCACTTCATGGTAGCCGTTGCCATGACGGAGCAGGGTCACGTTAGCAGCCGTGAGGGACAGAAGGTATGAGGGGGACAGTTTCTCCCCTCAGGGACTCCGCGTATGGTTGGGAAGATAATATGGGGCCCCATAGACTTAGGGGGCTGTGCCCCACCAGATTAGGGCATCCCCACATCCTGGTCTGGCCTTCAGCTCAGGCTTGTGTCTCCTGCTCTCGCGCCCGTGCTCACTTGCCCATCTTTCTTTCCTGGGGCGAGGACCACATCTCGCGCCTTCCCATCCTCCATCCCAAGCTAACAAGGCGCTTCGTACCAGCAGGCATCCAACATGTTTGTTAATGTGCAGTGAGATAGAGGTAGACAGTTTATGAAGGCCACCTAAGCGAAGTGCCTCGGTATAGCTCGGGGTACCCTGAGGTCCCTGGAGGGTGTGGGCGGAGCCCAGGGCCACACAACCATTTAGAAGAGCCCCGATGCCCGGCTCCAGCCTCGCTCATTGGCCCTCAAGTGACGTGCTGTTCGTATCCCCTGGTACCCAGTGACTCAAGAATGTTGTTCCATTATCAGAAGGATGGGGGAATGTGGCCTTTCACGAATGAGACGAAAGTCAATGGCCAAAAAAAAAAGAAAAAAAAATCTACTGCTGTCTGAGCAAGAGAGACAGAAGAGGAAATTCTAGAGAACCCAAGAAGTACTGAGCAAGAATGAGGCGTTGCTATCTTGTTAAAGGCTAAGCTCTGCCATTCTGCCCGGAGCTTTGAAGGCCCAACGCTTGGCAGGGGCTGTGGGTGGGGGAGGGGAGACTGGAGCCTGCGCCAGGGAGGGTGGGGGTGGGGAGGGCTCCAGCTCCTTCCATTTCCACCCTAGCTTTCATCCGAGGTCTCTGCTTTTATCGCTTTTATTTGTATATATTTCTGGGTACAATTTCCTTTGAACAAAGGGATCTGTGACTAAGAGAATGTTTGAAAGGCACTTACTATTTCCAGTACGAGATCAAGGCAAAGAAAAATCAGAAATGGCTGGGAAAGCTGGGGCAGGCCTCCGGGAGGGATGGTCCGGATTTGGGTGGGGAGAGGGAAGAAGAGAAGGGGCCTTGGGTAGGAGTGGGGTGACCACCAGCCAGGTGGCTGTGGGACAGCAAGGGACCTTCTCAGGTAAGAGCAAGAGTCCTGTCGGAAAACACGGACGTGTGGAGAGGGGATCTGGTTTGAGGGGATGGAACTTACTCCATCCTCCAGAAGATCCCTCTGGTCTCTCACTGGTGAGGTCCCCTGTGTAGCAAGGCCAGATTTTAGGGCCAATGATGGCCATTCCCAAACCCTGGTTCCAGAACATTCTAGGCATCTCCCACCATCTTCAGGAAGTCTACAGTCTGTGATGTAATCTGAGAAGCTCCAGCAGAATCCAAGTGCTCAGAAATACCTTCCCTGCCCTGCTGCCCCGACCTCCTTGCCCCAGGGATTCACGCCTAAGCTTCCAAAGGTATCTCTCATCGTTAACATACCAGCACCCAACCCAGCAGTTGTACTCTTGGGCGCTCATCCCAGAGAAACGAAACTTAGGTTTGCCCCAAACACCTGTCCAGGAACGTTCACGGCGGATTGGTTTGTAGCAATCCCAAACTGAAGACAACTCCTTCACCCCGGTCACCATGCCCGTCACCGTGGTCATTCCCTGTGGGTGAATGGTCCACCTACGAGGCAACACCACGAACCATGCCTATGCACAAGTACTTGGGTGCATCTCAAAGGGAATTCTACTGAGTAAAACCCCAATCTCAAAAAGTCACCTATGTTTGGTTCCATTTATATAACATCCTTGATGGGACAAAGTTGCAGAGGTGGAGGAAAGACTAGTGGCTGCCTGGAGTTAAGGATGAGTTAAGAGTGAGCCTGGCTATAAAGGGGTAACACCAGAAAGCCTGGGGGGTAATGCAACCGTTCTGTATCTTAATGATGTTTTTTTTAAGGTTTGTTTTTATTTTAGAGACAGAGAGAGTAGGAGGGGGGCAGAGAGAGAGGGGGACAGAGGATTTGAAGCAGGCTGTGTGCTTACAGCGGAGAGCCCGACGTGGGGCTCGAACTCACGAACCATGAGATCGGGACCTGAGCCGAAGTCAGATGCTTAACCGACTGAGCCACCCAGGCGCCCCAACAGTTCTGTATCTTGATGGTGGTGGTGGTTATGCCAATCTACACGTGTGGATAGAACTGCATAGAACCACATGCCCACACACGTCAGGGCATGTAAACAGCTTTATGGATTTTACCAACGTCAACTCCCTGATATTGTACTATATCCTTTTGAAATCGTACTAAAGTTACACAAGAGGTTATCACTGGGGAAAACTGAATGAAGGGTACACAAGACCTCCTACCAATGTTTTACTGTTGTTGTCATTGTTTTTGTTCGCTTGGTTTTGCAATTTCCTCTGGATCCGTACTTCAAAGTGTTAAGTTTTTAAATACCCAGGTGTTCCCGGGAGGGCTAACACTTGTTAGGTTAAGGTCTTATAATTGTATCAGTTAAGGTCTTATAAATTAATCAAGTCTTTGGCAGATAGCAGAGGAGGTGGCCGGGAAGGGAAGGTCCCAGAAACTCAGCCAGCATCTCAACTCTGGGGGGCGCCTGCCCTGGCCCCAAAGCCAGTGGAATGTTACAAAATTAAAGCAAAACAAAACACCACCGGCTGAATGTATTGTTGGGTGACTTTGAAACAGAATGGTCCAGGGGTGTGCTAGAGCCGGTGCGTAACATTTCTTCTCAACTTCAAGTTCAGTGAGTCATGTTGTAGCTTATAATCAGTCAGAGTGGGGGTATTTACACCACAGAAATTGGCAACTGCTACACATTCTGGTTTGTTGGCTTTTTTTATTCAGAAAGCCCATGGTTAAATATTTACCTGTATGCTGTTGAGAATATCTGACCAGAATCATCTTGGACTTTAAAGACACTTATCAACATCTAAAACGAGGTCCTATAAGGCAGGGGGTCCCAGGACTGGTCAGTGTGGTAAGCTAAATAATGGCCCTCCAAATATAGTCACATCCTAATCTCTAGAATCTGTGAATGGGACCCTAGATGGCAAAATAGACTCTGCACGTGTGATTAAATTAAGGGCCTCGAGAGGAGAGACCACGGTGGATTATCTGGGTGGGTTCGATGCAATCACAAAGACCTTTATGGGAGACACAGAAGGAGCTGGAGTCAGAAGAGAAGGCACCGTGGTGACAGAGGCGGTTGGAGGGATGCACTTTGGTGATGCTCTGATGGTGATCCCGGGCTCACAAGCCAAGGAATGCAGGAAGGCTTGTGAACTGAAACAGATATGGAAATAGATCCTTCCCTCAGAGCCTTCAGAAGGAACAGCCCTGCTGATACCTTGACTGCAGCCCAGTCCACCAGTTTCAGGCTTCTGACCTTTAAAACTGTAAGAGAATATATTTGTGTTGTTTTAAGCCACTGAGCTTGTGAAAATTTGTTACAATAGCAATAAGAAACACAGGGCGCCTGGGTAGCTCAGTCCGTTAAGCGTCTGACCCTTGGTTTGGGCTCAGGCCATGACTTCACGGTTTGTGAGTTCGAGCCTCTCATTGTGCTCTGCACTGACAACATGGAGCCTGCTTGGGATTCTCTCTCTCCCTCTCTCTTTGCCCTTTCTGTACCCCCCTCCATCCCCCCCCCCCGCAAATAAATAAACAAACTTAAAAAAATAGCAATAAGAAACTAATACAGTTAGGAATTGGTTTATCAATGTCAGGTCTTCTCAGTGAATGTTTCTGTGATTCTCCTGGCTTTTCCCTCATGGTCACAAAATAGTTGCTGTAGCTCCATGTATCACACATCCTCACATAACCACGCTCAAAGGCAGCTAACTTATAACCTTTGTAAATAGGAAAGCCATCACTGGCAAAGGAAATGGAAGTATTGTGTTTGGCTGTACTCAGCTCAATATTTTTCCTTTGTTTTATGTCTATTTATTTGTTTTTGAGAGAGAGAATGTGAGCAGGGGAGAGGCAGACAGAGGGAGATAGAGAATCCAAAGCAGGCTTCTCACTGTCAGCACAGAGCCCGACATGGGGCTCGAACCCACAAACCGTGAGATCATGACCTGAGCCCAAGTCAGACCCTTAACTCACTGAGCCCCCCAGGCGCCCCCATATGCACCCTTTGTGCTGAGAAGGGGTTCATGAAACAAGCACCTATCAGTATTGGAACACAGTCGGGTCTCGGGACAGAGGATAAAGAGAAAGTAACACAGCTCAGTGATCTCCAAGGGTCATAAGGTTCTCAGGTATATGGACGGTCTTCCCAAGAAAAACAGCTCCTCTCCACCCGGTGCTCAGAACGTGGTGCGGAGGGAGAAGGACTGAGTAACATTTACTGAGTGTATGCTGGGTGCCTGGTGTCTTCCCTGCCACCTCACTGTGTGTCTTCACCGTATCCCAGAAGCTCAGGGACTCAGAAGGTTCTAGAAATTTGTCCAAACCTACACAGTCTGCCAGAAACCAAGGTGGGATTGGAGCTCAGGCCTTTCCGGCCACAAAGTGTGCAGGCTGTCCAGGACCATGGCTTCCCAGACAAGTATAAGCCTCACTGGCCCCCACCCCCCTACCCACATTCACATCTGCCTCCCAGGCTTCCCACCTCTGTGAGCTGACTTGAATCAGGCATTGCTGTTCCCCAGACTTTTAACACTTCATCTAGAATTCCAGGAGCCTGGGTCTCTAACAAGCTGGCAACTTCAAATGACTTCCCTGGCCTTCCACATCCGCCCCGCCAACCTCACGCCCTCTCCGGTCCCTTAACTCTGAGTCACCACCTCCTCGCTGCCAGTCAAAAGGAGGAGGGTGCCTCCATCCCTCCAGTCGTGCGGTTGGCCAGAGTCACCCCTTCCCCACCTCGGCTCTATCACCCGTTGGCTGCGTAAACCTTGGTCAAGTGATTAACCTGAGTCTCAGGTCCTCGCGGACAAAAGGAGGTGACGGGGTTCCTGGGAGAACTATAGAAGAGTGGGATTGCCCACACTGGGGCGCCTGGGCCTTAGGACATTCTTAAGAAATATTAGGCTTTTGCCAATAGAAGCCTTCGGGAAGCCGAGCTCAGTGTGTGGCAAGTTCTAGGTTACGGTGAAAACCAGGCCTAAGGGTCTGAGAAAGGACGGGCCTCTTTTGCCCCGAGCACACCAGGACCTGCCTCTTTGCGTCCTTAATGCACCTTAGCGTCACACAAGCACGAGCGGATGACTCCATCTGTTGTCCTCAGGCCCTGAGGAAGGGGGCGAGCACGGCTCCGTTAGAGCCGTGAGCCCTGCACACACGCGCTGGCCGAAGGAATGGCTGAGGGCCGAGCTCTGCTCTTCTTCGGCAGGTGTGATCCGTGCGCTTGATGTGTTACATCTTCGTTGTCACCTAAAGAGATGTGACACAAGGGCGGGTGACTTCTCCGGTTGCACTCCATCCAGCATAGTGCCTCTACGGGGCCACGTCCGTATCACCAATAACTGATCTTTACTGGGCACTGATACCCATCAGGAGGCAGAGGGTTCCTCATCTGGACCACTGCTGACACCGAGGCAGGGAAACCAGAGGGATTCCTTCAAAGACAACTGCTTTTGCTCCTTTTCCTGCTTCTATTCTTGCTGGGACTGCACCCCCGCCTTACACACGCCTTCTAGAACAGGGAGCGTCTGTCCTCCTTGTAAAGGTCAAGGAGTTAATGATTTCTCTGGACTCTTCCAGCAAAGGAGATAACATCTAAGGAGGGACCGGGGCGAGTTCCTCAGGAACCTGTTCCGAGACCATTGACTCACCAAAGCCCCCTGGCTCCAGGGCATAAGTGGCTTATGCGGAACACCTAAACACTCGTCTTGGTTCCCGGATGCCTGAGAAGACACATATCCTGGACCAGAATCCTCAGTAAAAGCCCCAGACTCCAAGCAAAGACGAGACTCAGCGTCCTTTCCTTCCTCGTCTCCCAGACACTCTGTATCTGCACTCTCTCTATCTGCTCTCACTTGCTCTTGGCTCTCGTTCGATTTCTATCCTGCAGGGTCCCCTCTGGGCCCTCAGACCTGGCCAGCCTTCATCAAGAGAAATTGTTTAACTGATGGCTGCTCAACAGTTTAGCTGATGGCCGCTGCCTCCTTTGTTCAACTGATGGCTGCTGTCTCCATCGGGATAGATAGACTACCTGCCCGTTAGTAGTTATCAGTTGGAGGCTCACATAACTATCACTTATTAGCTATCTGAACTTGGCACTGGGCACTTAGTCCTCTGAGTCTCAGTTTCCCTCTCTGAAAATTGGTATGATGCTGATGCTGGCTGTCCTGCCTGCACCTGGTTTCCTGGGAGGAGATAAGAGGTGTAGACAAGGAAGAGCTTTGTGAACGGTCAGACTCTGCTGCAAGCCCCACCATCATTACCAGATGGCCTACTGATCGCACACAATGGGTGTGTTCACAAGCGTGTTCCTGAGGACTAAGGACAGGGGCAGGATATACCCTTCTGATAGCTCAAAATCCATCCTCCAGAGAGACGAGTTATAAACTCAGCAAGGAGACCCCAAAACAGGTATAATCTATTTGATCTATTCATCACACGATGCTAGAAAATCCATTCATGCCTCCAGCCCTCAGTTTGTCCATGTACAAAATAAAGAAGGAGCCTGGGTGGGGTGATCTACTTGTTGGCTCTCTGGCTTTCCATGGTTACTAACAGACGTGAGATTTTGAGGCGCACGGACCCCGACATCCACAACCACACCGCTGTCCGAGCGCAACTGAATCACCCCGGGAAGCCCTGTGCTTCAGCTTACCCATCCCCACAACAACCTAGTCTACGAGGAAAGAGAGGATCCGAGAAGGTAGCCTTCCCTGGGCCACGCTTAATGAACAACGGGCCAGGGCTTGAACTTGGGCCTGCCCGCCTCTACACCTGCATTCCTCCTTCTTTTGGCGGGGAACACAGAGGTTCTCCAAATTTGCAATGAAATATTTCTACGTTGTTTTGTAGGGCAGCCAGCTATATTTCCCAAAGCCCTTTAGGAGGCCAAGACTACAGTCACTCAACGGGGTGAATGGTTGAGCCCCCAACTTACGACACCCTGCGTGTAAACCGCACCCAGAATCCAGACCTTTCGAGACGGAGGAGGAGAGGCCGCGGGAAGGACGGATGCCCGGTGGCACCTGTCAGGTCTCTGAACGATGGAAGAGGTTGAAGAAAAAAGAGTAGGAGGAGGGTTTACTTCCCCTCCCCCCACCCCCTAGTTGGGAAGCAGGCAGAGAGAGAAAGAGATCAAAAACCACTAAAGGTCCCTCATGTCAACCTCTCCCTGTTTTAATTAAGCAGCCAGTCCACACGCCCACCCCCTCTCCCTCAAAAATGCTTTGCACTCAGAAAGAGCTGCTTCCCAGCGGCTGGCAGTTAAGCCTTCAAACAGCCAGCAGCCTCAGGAAATGCCAGCCGCCCACAGGTGCGGGCACGGCAGGGCCCCTCCCGCCATCCCGCGCCCGGGCAGAGTGGTCACGGGATGGACCGAGAAGCTGCAAGAACATTCCCTGGGCTCTCCTCCACGGAGCCGTGACCCACAGCAGCGTGCCTCCGGCCGCAGTGACCCTCAGTAGGAAACGCATTTTCTGTGTCGACCCAGGTCACTCCTGCCCACGTCCATACCTATAAAACTCAAGCCTCGTAAAACAGCACTGACCGCCGCGACGGGCGACGCAGTCGTATTTTCCACTCTTTTGTAACGCGGGTGGCAGCCTGGTACCTCAGTCTCACCTCTCCACCACGGCTTCCTTTGGAAAACCTAGCTGCTGGAGGAGACGAGGCCCTGGCCTGGCCTCCTGGGTCTTCTCCTCTCCTCTGCTGGGCCGAGGTCCCACGCTCCAGCAAGGGCCAGATGGTTCTAGAATTCTTCTAGTTCTGCGCCTCCGGGATTTGCCCAAATTCTTTGCACAGACTGGATGTCCGTTCTTCTGTCCGCTGACTTTTCCTACACTCGTGACCACCTCAGCGAAGTCTTCCCTGAATTTCTGATTTGTACCCCTAGCCATTGGCGAGCACCTCTGTTCTCCACTGATCATACTAGGCATGGTCATCCTACGGGGACAAGGTGTGAGTCCTCCTGGACGTGTTCCTCCCGCATGGCCGGTGTCTCACAAATCACGGTTTCTCTACCTGCACGTGGATGGAAGAGGGTGGGCAGAAAGGAAGAACAAGTGGAGGCAGGATCTGAACCCCCTCCAGGGGCAGGACCAGGTTCTCAGGAAGGAGAGTGGTATTTATTGAGTGTCACCTCTGTGTCAAGAACCTTCCAGGCTTAGTAGAAAGAAGACAGTGCTTTCCAAACCCAACACTTCCCGCAGCAGCCTGGTCTCCAGGGTGGGGACATGATCCATCCTGGAGGTGAGATGTCTAAGAAACCCCTTAGTGATTCCCTGATGGGCTTTCTGGGAAGAGAAAAACAAGACCCATTGGGTCTAATCCAGAGAAGGAGGAACGAAGTGGAGATCTCAGAATCGGAGATGGAAAGGGAGACAGGAGAGAAGGAGCCCCCCACAAGGGTCTGCCACTGTGAAGGAGACTGTGGATCGCCCTGTTTCTAGAGCAGTGTCGCCCGTGAATCTGGAGAGTGCCCCCAAACCCCAGCCCTTAGTTACTAGCGTCGGGGCCCTTCAGGGGCCAGAAGGAAGGGGGAACAGACGCTCTTCCCCACTATCACTTGGGGACTTAAATGGATTAACACCTACAAGGCACTGACGACAGGGCCTGGTGCAGAAAAAGAGTTCCATCCATTTTATTACCCAACACATCAACTCCTCAAAGTGAGTATTATTGTCTCCATTATGCAGATAAAGCAGCTGGGGCTTCAGGGCTCCAAGACAATCAATTCAAAAAGAATGAGTGTCATGGAATCAGCTACATAAAGAATGTTTGATTGAGCACCTCTCCAGTGAGAGGCACTAGAGAATTCAGGGCTGTCTAAAGTCCCCTCCCTGCCCTGGAGAGGTTGGTGTTGTTGGTTGGGCTAGAATGGAAGTTCCAATAAAGGCTTTCTAAATTCAAAAGGGCAGAGAGAGCCTGGGGGTAAGGGAGGTGGGAAAGGAAGGGATTTGGGCTGGGCAGGGAAAGCGTTGCTGGTGAGCCCGGCCTTGAAATTTCTAATCACGTTTGCTATCAGGCGTCGGGGGGAGAAACCATCAGGATTCAGAGTCAAGATGCTGGAGTCATATTTGCATCCTCCACCCTCGGACCCTGCACTCGCGGGTCCTGATTGCAGACACAGTCCCCTCTGGGCCGGAGGACATGGAGGGATGCAGTCACCAAGGGCAGCTCATGGAGACTTTTGATCTCCAGGTGAGGTTACGTACCCCGCTTCAACTCCGCCAAGGTGGAAAGCGGTGTCCACCCTCTTTACGATCATCATTAAAGGTAAACATGTAAAGGCACAGTTACAAGCCAGTGGCCCTCAGCCTTGGTGGCACACTAGAACCCCGTAGGGTGTCCAACCTCACCCCAATTAGGTCTGAATCTCTGGGGATGGGGCCCTGACTGGCATCAGGGTTTAAAGCTCTCCAGGGCTGCTGTGTTGGTGGGCATGAAAGGCAAGCTGAGGCTCTGTTCTTTCATGAAGAAGAAGAAGAAGAAGAAGAAGAAGAAGAAGAAGGAGAAGTGGAGGAGGAGGAAGAAGGAGAAGAAGAAGAAGAAGAGGAAGAAGGAGAAGAAAAAGAGGAAGGAGAAGAAGAGGAAGAAGAAGGAGGAGGAGGAAGAGGAGGAAGGAGAAGAAGAAGAGGAAGAAGGAGAAGAAGGAGAAGAAGAAGGAGGAGGAGGAGGAAGAGGAGGAGAAGAAGAGGAAGAAGGAGAAGGAGAAGAAGAAGGAGGAGGAGGAGGAGGAGGAGGGAAAGAAGGAAAAATGGAAGTGGCCACAGCCTCCTTCCAGGCGAGGAACAGAAAGCAGGAAAGAACTGGCTTCTCCTTGTGATCTCAGTCCAAACCCTTTCTTCTCTCGCTGAGGGATTCTCCCAGCAACCTCCCAGCAACCAGCCAAAAGATGCTGCCCTGAATTTTCAGTTCTCAGCTATAGAACAAAGAAGTCTTTGGAGTTTAAGAAGAGGCTTCTCAGCTCTCTGGCCCCTGGGCTACTAGGATCTAGAGCGGGAGTGAGGCTGCCCCATCTAGGACACAGAGAGCCTTGGAGCCTCGGAGTGGGGCTTTTGGGCTGGAGGACTCCAAAGGCAGCATCCCTGCTGTCTCTAACCACCTCGTTCTGACCTGAAAGCCAGCCGCTCACCCCGCAGGACCCCTGTACTCTGTTAGGATTCCAGGCAGTGAACCACAGACCCCACCCCCATCCCTCCCTCGCTCCACTGGAGATAAACCTGCCTAATTCAGACTTGATCAGTGGGAATACCTCTGTTTGTCAATGCCAGGGTCTCTCAAGTGTCCTGCTCCCCAACTTTGTTCCCCGGGATGCTCGTTCAGGTAGGCAGAAACCTGGCTTGTCTGAAGTGGTCCCGAATCCCAATCCCCTTGGGTTGGGAGAATAGGAAGAGAGTGCTTGCAATGGACTTGGGTCATGGGAATGGGGTGAGGGGTGAAGGGGGCATTTGACTCCACCTTCTCTACCCTCTGCAGCCTTGGGGGCAGGAAATACTGAGTGGCAGTCCAGAAAAAGTTGACACCCCCCAAGCCTTAGTTTGGGACACTGCTAATCACCCTTCTCATTCCTGCAGTTTTAATGGCTCGTTCTTTTTTTTTTATGTTAATATATTTATTTTGAGAGAGTAAGCATGAGCAGAAGAGGGGCAGGGAGAGGGAGGCAGAGAATACCAAGCAGGCTCCACACTCCGCACAGAGCCTGATGCAGGGCTCAGTCTCACAACCGTGAGATCTTGACCTGAGCTGAGATCAAGAGTCAGACATTCAACTGACTGAGCCATCCAGGTGCCCCTTAATGGCTCACTCTTAACTCTTAAGTTGCCTCTGTGCGTGTCCATTTCTCTACAGGGTCAACCTATCCTCTCCCACCTCACTTATTCTTTTGGGATCCTCACCTTCTGCTCATGCTCCAGTCCTTCCACTGGTGGTTCTGTCTGACGACTTCCCAGACCCACATTCCGTGGACATTTCCACTCCTCTTGACCAGTATCTCAGCTGCCTTGGACATTGCCTCCACACGTTGCAGTTGTGGTTATAGGAGGGAGATGCCGGGGGGGACAAATCAGCTCCTCGGCATTGGTTTGAGGCCTGATGAAAGTAGCCATCCCTGACCTCCTTGGTCCACCTTCTTTGAAGACCACCATCCTTGGGGTGGAGAGAGACAGTGAGTTTGTCCCTTCCTTATCTTTCCAAAGAAGCAGCAAAACCAGAAGTCAGGATGGGTAGGTCTTGAGTTAGAAGTGACTCGTGATGCCCCAGTCTTCCCAGTGGCTCCTTTAATAAGCAATTTTTCCTATTCTTTTTCCTTTGGAGACTTGGGGTTAGTTTGCAACGGAGCTGGTAGCCTGGTTGTTCCGTTTTAAGGATGTACAGCCCTGGAAGAAAACACCAACTAAGAAAATGAAACACCTATAAAAGTCAGACAAAGGAAAGATAAGGAATGGCTAAATCCATAGTCTTAAAAAATTTAGTAAGAGAAACACAAAAAATATTAGTGAAAAGTTATGAGCTCAGCTATGGAAACATTTCTAAGCATAAACATCTTCAGAATATATATTGTTCTTAATTCATTTGAATACATTTTTTAATGTAAAATTTCTCTATGTTAAAGACAATAATTTCTATGGGTAGAAAGAAGAATGTATACAACTACACAGGTTAAAGAATAAAGTATTTGAACATATATGAGAAAGTCAATATCCTTAATATATAAAGAGCTCTTATAAATCAATAAGGAAAAAAAACAAAATCCCTGTTTAAAAAGAAGTTCAATAAACATGAATATGTAATTTACAAATGAAGACATATGCATGTAAAAAGTAAATCCTATCAAGTAATAAAATAAGTCCAAACTAAAATAACAATGAAATTCCATTTTTTTCCACTTACTTTACTGTCAGTTATTAAAAACCAACATTTAATGTTGCTAAGAGTATGGGAAACAGGAGCTCTGATTCAAAGCTAGTGAAAATATGAAGTGATACAACATTTCTGGGGGCAGTTTGCTAATATGAATTAAACCTTTTTAATCCCTTGACTTAACCACGTTCATTTCAGGAATGTCACTTAAGACAATAATCAGAATTGTGTATGAAGATTTGCATATAAATAAATTAATCACAGAGTTCTTCATATACTTTAAAATTAAGAAGAACCTAAATGTTTGTAGAAGGACCTAAATGTTTGTAAATAGGGAATTGGATTAATATAGTTTGACATAAATATATTGGATAGAAACTATACAGACAATAAAAATCATATTTTCAAAGAACATTTAAGAACATACAGAAACTCTCACAATGTAACATTAAGTTAAAAAAAAAAAAAAAGCAGACCACAATACTTTGTATGCGATGGAAGACAAATATGGTTAAAAAAAGAAAAGGGAAAAAAACTAAAGGAGATTGGGAAGCTATGCCCATCCCTGAGCCAAATACTTGGCCAGATGGATAGACTATATGAGTGCTTCCCCTTAGATATTTTACCCCTGACACAGGAGGTAGGGCTCTGTGATTAGCAGCTCATCAGAATCACAAGACGTGGGGCAAGGAATTTCCCCAAGGGATAGATTGCAAGATATACAAATACGTCCACATGTTTGCAGTTGTGGAAGTTGGCTGTGGTGATGGTTGTGGGGGGGGGGGGGGGAGAGTGGTGCGGAGGGACACTGAGGGGGTGCCGTCTGCCATGCCGGAATTCCCAATGGCATTCTAACCATGTGCTTGGACAGCCACCTACAAAGCAGGGTACAAGAAACTAATTTTTAAATGTTTCCAAAAAGCTTCAAAATAAGGGAAAACCAGAAATTACTGATTTCCTTATTTTTATTTTGTAGTTTAGCATTCTATTTATTTGCCAGTTTAGTATTGTTTTCCTTTTACCTATTCCTTATAGTTTATTTGTGGTTTAGTATTGTTTTTCTTTTGGATTAAATGTGGCGGGGCAAAGGGGGCACAGTCGTAGTCTGGTGCTCATTATCACTCTGTGTCACCCCCAGACTGCTGGGCAGGGGGTGATCTCCAGCCCACCCAGAGGAGAGGAGCTTGGTCCCTCCTGCCTGGGGAACTGAAGGGTGGGAGGAGATACAGAGTCTGGAGAGTCTCCGGCAGAGTGCCAAGGCTCTCAGACCAGAGCTCAGTACAACCCCCAGAGGACAAAGTGGGAATGAAGAGTCAAGATGGGGAACTGGGGCTCAGAGGACCTTGTGTCTGATTGAGGAGGGTATGCCTCCATATCTTCTGTGTAGCTTTTATGCCAACGCCTTCCCCCACAGCCCTCATTCCACCCCCACCACCAGGTCCTGATGCGCTAAAAGCATTGAAGTCAGCTGATGCAGCAGAGAAGACGAGGGAAAGCCCCCCAGATGGGGGTCAGAAAACCCAAGTTTTCACACAACGATACACTTGTGTCCGGGCACGCTGGGTATGAGGCTTTGTACCAGGAATTTACATTTAGGACCTCATGCAATCCTCAAAGCATTCCCGTGAGGTTGGAATGATTCTTCTCTTTCTCAGAGTAAGGGAATTGGGTCCAAAGTTAAGGGAAGGGAGGAAATAAACATTTATTAAGTACATCCTATGTACAGACTTTATATTCTTTGCATATGACAGCAGCCTGGGTTTTGTTTTGCTTGTTTAATTTTATAGATGAGGAAAGGAGGCACAGAGGAGATTAGTACATTATACAAAGTGAGTGGGGAAGGTTAAGTTCAAATTCAAGTCGATTGGGCCTCAAAACTCACTTCCTTCTGCCTCCCTACTTGTTAAATAATTTACCCAGCTAGTAGGAGAACAAAAATAACCATTAAAGTAGCTAACATCCATTGGACACTTTCTTTTTTTTTTTGTAATGTTTTATTTTTGAGAGAGAGAGCGTGAGTGGAGGAGGGGCAGAGAGAGAGGGGGACCAAAGATCCAAAGCAGGCTCTGTGCTGATAGCAGTGAGCCCGATGTGGGGCTTGAACTCAGGAACCATGAGATCATGATCTGAGCCAAAGTCGGGCGCTCAACTGATTGAGCCACCCAGGTGCCCCATCATTGGGCACTTTGTATATGCTCATCTTGACATAGTACCTGCTATAGATTGAATGTTTGTGTTCCTGCAAAATTCATATGTTGACACATAACCCCCAAGAAGATGGTGTAAGGAGGTGGGGACTTTGGGAGGTGATTAGGGTGGGGCCTTCATTAATGGGATGAGTGCCCATTATAAAAATGACCTTAGAAAGCTCCCTTGCCCCTTCCACCATGTGAGGTACAGCTACAAGATATCATCTCTGAACCAGAAAATGGATTCTCACCAGACACTAAATGTGCCCGTGCTGTGATCTTGGACTTCCAGCCTCCAGAGCTGTGGGAGATAAATGCTTGTTGTTTATAGGGCACCCAGTCTGTGGTATTTTGTTAGCAGCCCCAATGGATGAAGACCTTCCATCTCGTGCAGTCCTCACGCTGACCCTCTGAAGAAGATTCTGTTGTATTCATTCCCATGTTATAGATGAAGAAACGGAGGCTCGCAGAGAAGCACCCATGGTCACCTGACTAGCAATGGCAGATCAGTTTTCTCAAGCTTGAAGCTCCTATCCTCTACTCTGCTGCCTCTGGCCATGGCCCTACTCCTTGTCCACGACTCCCCAAGGTCCTCAGGGCTAAGGAACAATAGTGACAGGAAGTTGCCTGACAAAGTAAGAGATGTGCAGGGACTCTGCCATTTTGTCACTGTGGCCTGGACAAAGTGTCATCCTTTCTCATGTGTATCAATTCCCAAGGGCTGTGGTAATAAAATCCCACAAATTTGGTGGCTTAAGACAACAGGAATTTAATTTTCTCAAAGTTCTGGAAGCCAGACGTCCAAAATCAAGGTGTCAGTGGACCAAGTTC
The DNA here is from genome assembly GCF_018350195.1 of Panthera tigris. NCBI lineage: Eukaryota > Metazoa > Chordata > Mammalia > Carnivora > Felidae > Panthera > Panthera tigris. The sequence goes on along the minus strand of NC_056673.1, from coordinate 48,718,421 downwards.
CTTCTTCTCCAAAAGTTCTACTAGGTGAAGATTCATCTTTGCCTCCAGCTTCTGGTGGCTCCTGGCATTCCTTGGCTTGTGGCCGCATCAGTCCAATCTCTGTCTCTGTCTTCACATGATGTTCTTCTCTGTGTCTCTGTGTGTCCAAATCTCTCTTTGTTCTTATTTAGACCCTGGTCATGGCAATTAGGGTCCACCCTAAATCCAGGATGATTGCATCTTGAGATCCTTAACTAATCACATTTGTAAAGACCCTATTTCCAAATAAGGCCACTTTCTAAGATTCTGGGTGATTATGAATTTGGAGGGAACATTATACAAGTTACCACACCATGGTTGTTGAGGCAGGCTTCAGTCCCTTTAAAGATGGTGGTCAGAATGATGCACTTGACCAGTGGGGCACAAAAAAATCCACTAGTCCCTTTGGAGAATCCTTCTGCCTATTCTCACAGATGAAGGATTCCCCAGGTTATCCTTGTCTTCCTTAGAACAGTGTCTTCTTCTGGCAAGATCCTCTGTCTAGACTGGATCCTGTGGCTAAACATTGCAGTCCGGCTTTCTTCAGTCAGAATCCCCATCACCTCAGACTTTTCAGCAGCCTCTTCCTGCAACCCCAACCCCACTGTCGGCATTACGTCACTGCCAAAGGTCACACAGCAAAGAGTGGAGATGAGGTTTGAACCCAGTCAGATGCCAGATCCTAAAAGCCTAAGCTCCATCCTACACAGTCTAGGTTCCTGCTACCCAAAGTGGAGCTCGGGGATTAAGAAGCCTCATCATCACAAAATCCCCACTGGCTCATAGGCACATTTAAGAAACACTGGGATGTTGTGACATTGCAAATCCTGATTTAGCAGGTCTGGGGAGCACCTGAGGTTCTGCATTTCTCATCAGATCCCCGTGGACGTGCTACTGCCGGTCCGCGGATCACACTTGGGGAAAAGAGGGTCCACTTTGCTCCACTCTGACACAGGAGCAGGACGCAGGATGCCCTCTTCCCTCTCACCTGCAGAAGCAGGGCTCAATCTCTCTCACCTGTTCTCCACAGCCTCCCACTTACTACACCACCTGGCTCCACCATGGAGCCCTGACCACCCCCCCCAAGTTTAAATCTCCTCCATTGCCCACCCACCCCCACTTTCACTGACACATTTTCATGACTTTCGCTCTTCCTTTTCTTTACCGATTCCCTCAGAAACAACCCTAGCAATGGCTTCAGATCTCCCTCTCTCTCTCTCTCTCTCTCTCTCTCTGCTAACTAGATTTTCAAAAGTTACCAACAACCTCCTAATGATTATTGATCGTTTCTTAGTCTCCGTCCTTGACCTTCTGCCCCATTGAATGCTGGTGACCAAACCCACACAGCTCAGCATGAAATCTTTATCCTGGCTCATCCGGATCGCTTCCCACCTCTCAGGCCTCTCTCATTCATTCCAGCTCTTCATTCTGTTCCCCAAATTGTATGCCCACTTGCAAGTTCAGGTGCCATGCAAAGCTAAATCTTCAGCCCCAACTTCTCTCTAAATTTCCAGCCATGTATTTCTGATTCCTGAAACTCAAAGTCTCAAAAGAAATTCATTATCTTCCCATTTAATTCGTTGGCACTCAATAAACAAGAGTGGCTACGTGTTGTGCCATGAAAACAAAATGGCAGAGCCCTTCCCGTGAGGGGTTCCCAGGAGCAAGCCCGCCTGAGCCCACAGGTGTGCTGGTAAACCAGCTTTCCTAAAGAGAAGGCTCTGCCTCGTGGCATGTGCCAACTCCGTGTAAATATTCCAGGATGGCTGATTTCAAGCTTCTAACATAACATTACTGAACATGGAGTTGGGAAGACATGCACAGAATCAGTTCTCCTGAGCTGGTATGAGCCAGCTCCAATACACCACTGCATGACCTTCACATACATACTGGCTACTGGCTTTTCTCCCAGTCACCCACTGTCAAACCTTAGAAGCATCCTTGACAGTCTCTTCTCCCATTCATCCTCACGTCTAGTAAATCAGCAAATGTCATGATTTGCAAATGAAGCCCTAAAATTCTTTAAGGTAGATGTGATCAGTTAAAAAAAAAAAAAAGAATTAACAGCACATCAAAAAAAAAAAAATAGCAAGATGGCAGAGATTTAAACACAATCATGTTGATAATTACATGAAACATAAACGGCCCAAACACTCCAATTAAGAGGCGGAGATTATCAACAAAATGGATTTTTTTAAAAAGACCCGATTATTTGTTGTCTATAAAAAACACACTTTAAATATAAAGACATAGATTGAAGGTAAAAGTATGGAAAAAGATAATACAACATACATAGGGAAGTTAGCTATATTGATATCAGACAAAAGGAACTTCAGGACAAGGAACATGATCAGGGATAGAGAGAGATATTTCTTAATGGTTTAAAGGTCAATTTATCAAGACATATCGATCAAAATGTGTATAAACTAACAAAATTAAAGCAGAAATAAAAAGAAATCCACAATTGTGCCTAGAGATTTTTTTTTATCTTTTTTTAACATTTATTTATTTTTGAGACAGAGAGAGAGCATGAACAGGGGAGGGGCAGAGAGAGAGGGAGACACAGAATCTGAAACGGGCTCCAGGCTCTGAGCTGTCAGCACAGAGCCCGACGCGGGGCTCGAACTTGCGGACCGCGAGATCATGACCTGAGCCGGAGTCGGCCGCCCAACCGACTGAGCCACCCAGGCGACACTGTACCTAGAGATTTTAAGCCTCTTTTTCAAAATTGGTAGAGCAGATAGATAGAAGAGCAGTAAAGATGTAGAAGACTTGAATGATGCTGCCAACCATACTGACCTAACTGCCATTAATAGAACACTCTACCTGGCATCAGTAGAATATACATTATTTTCAAATGCACACGGAGCATTCATCATGGTAGACCATCTGCTCTACTTTAAGTCAGCTATCGATACATGTAAAAGGGTTGAACCCATAGACGATACTCTCTGACAACAGAATTAAATAAAAAACAAGAGAGAACGATCTGGAAGATCCTGAAACATTAGGAAACTGAACAATATACTTCTAAATAGCACATGAATCAAAAGAGAAGTCAAAGGAGAAATCAGAAAATATTTTGAACTGAATGATAAGGAAATCACGACGTATCAAAACTTGGAAGATGCCCCTGAAACAATGCTTGGATGCAAATGTATAGCTTTAAATGTTTTACAATAGACCAAAGATCTGAAATCAACTAAGCTTCCAGCTTAAGAGGCTAGTGAAAGAACAAAAAAGAGCAAATGAAGCAGAAGGAAGGAAAAAGGGACAATAAAAGCAGTAAAGAAATGGAAAATAGACTTGCGGTAGAAAAACTCGGTGAAACCAAAAAGCTAACTCTTAGGAAATATCTAAAACTCCAGCTGGAGTAACCAAAGGGAAAAAAAGAGAAAGAACATGTAAATCATCATTATCAGGAATGAACAAGGGACATCACTACAAATCCTATAGATAATGAGAGGATAATTAGAAAATAATATAAATATTTTTTGTTGATTAATTCAACAATGTAGATAAAGTGGACAAATTACTGGGGTGCCTGGGTGACTCAATCGGTTAAGCATCCAATTCTTGATTTCAGCTCAGGTGCACTGACTGGATCTCGTGGTTCGTGGGTTCAAGCCCCACTTCGGGCTATGCCTTAACAGGGCAGAAAAGATGGATGAATTACTTGGGCAAAAATTTACAAAACTGGCCCAAGAAGAAAGAGTCAACCAGAAAGAGCCCTAATCTATTAAAGAAATTTAATTTGTCAAAATTTAAAAACGATTTTTTTCTGCAAAAGAAAACTCTAGGCCAAATGGCTGCACTGGTAAATCCAAACACTTTAAGGAAGTTATATGTCAATCTTTCACAAATTTTTTGGAAAATCGAGGGGGAAGGGACCACTTCTCAAGTCACTAACAATTCAAAGCCAACAATAATTAAAATAGATTACACATTATGACTAACTGGGATTTACCCCAGAGACACTAGAATGGTTTAACATTTTAAAATCAACCAACGTAGGGGTGGCTGGCCGTAACTCTGTAGAGCATGTAACTCTTGATATCAGGGTCATGATTCGAACTCCATGTTGGGTATAGAGATTACTAAAAAAAATTAATAAACTTAAATAAAATAAATACAAAATAAAAATCCACCAATGTAAATCATCTGACTCATAATAAAGGGGAAAAATTCGATGGTCAAATCAACAGACGTAAAAAAAAAAACAAAAACTATTTGACAAAGTAAAACTTACATTCACGATAAAAACTCTGAGGAAACAGCAACACAAGGGAACATCATCAACCCGATCATCTGCCACCATCTGCCACTAACCCCAAACCTAATCATGAATGACTGGACACTTTCCACTTAAGACTGACAATGAGCAAGGATATCTGACCTCATAACCTTTACTTAACATTTTATACCAGGTCTTAGTGCACAAAATAATTGTGTACATAGAAAATCTTTATGAAAGTATTTTTCAAAAGCTAACAAAAATCAGTGAATTCAGCAAGGGCATATGATACGAGGTAAAAATAAAAAATCAACGATATATCTATATACTACCAAAGAACAATTAGAAAATAACACCTAGGGGCGCCTGGGTGGCTCAGTCGGTTGAGCGTCCGACTTCGGCTCAGGTCATGATCTCGCGGTCTGTGAGTTCGAGCCCCGCGTCGGGCTCTGTGCTGACAGCTCGGAGCCTGGAGCCTGCTTCGGGTCCTGTGTCTCCCTCTCTCCCTGCCCCTCCCCTGCTCATCCTCTGTCTCTCTCTGTCTCAAAAATAAATAAAACATTAAAAAAAAAAAAAAGAAAGAAAGAAAGAACACCTAAAATTACCATTTATGGGACGCTTCGTGGCTCAGTCAGTTAAGCATCTGACTCTTGATTTCAGCTCAGGTCATGATCTCACAGTTCATGAGTTCGAGCCCCGCACCTGGTTCCACACTGACAGTGCAGAGCCTGGTTGGGATTCTCTCTCTCTCTTTCTCTCTCTATCTCTTTGCCTCTCCTGTGTACTCTTTCAAAATAAATAAATAAACTTACAAAAAAATACCATTTACAATAGCGTCAAAAAAAAACCCCATGAGATACTTAAGGATAAATTTAACAAAATATACCCAAAATATGTACACTGAAAACGTACAATTAAAGAAGGCCTAAGTAAATGATAAAATATGCTGTGTTCACGGGCTGGAAAACTCAGTGTTGTTAAGATGTTAGTTTTACCGAAATTGACCTATGGATTCAACTTGGTCCCAATAAAAACTCCAAAGCTTTTTGATAGAAATTGACAGACTGTAAAATTTGTAGGGAAATTCAGAGGGCCTAAACGAGCCAAAAACATTGTTAATGATTATGAAAGAATAAATTGAGAAGACTTACACTACCTGATTCCAAGACTTATTATAAGGCTACAGCAATCAAGACAGGGTGGTATGGCATAAAGAAAGATAAATTTATTTATAGAACAGGCTAGAGAGAGTCCAGAAATAGACCCACACATACGTATGCAATTGGTTTTCCAATGAGGATGCTTGGATAATTCAACAAGGAAAGAATAGCTTTTACAAAAATGGTGCTAGAAAAACCGGATATCCATATGAGAAAAAAATTAGCCTTAAATCTTACCCTACATCATACACAAAAATTGACCCAATATCAATCACAGAGCTCTACTTTATAAAAGCTAAAATCATAAACAATAAAAATAAAAATTGGATAAGAAATAGAAAGAAAACCTTTTTGACCTTCGTGTAGACAAAACTTTTTTTAGAGAAAAACCATAAAATGCACTACTGAAAAAGAAGAATAAATTTGACTTCACTGAAATTAAAAATATTTGCTCTTCAAAAATGCCATTAAAGAATTAAAAAAGAAAGCCAAGGACTGGTAGAAAACCTTTCAAATACAAATGTCTGACAAAGGACTCGTACCCAGAATATATAAAGAACACTTATATAACTCAGTAATATGAAAAACACTGATCTAATTTTACAAATAGGTAAAAGATGTGTTCAGCTATTTCCCAAAAGAAGATATACTAATGCCCAGTAAGTGCACAAAGGTCATCAATGTCACTAGTCGTCAGAAATGCAGGCACGGGCGGGTTTAGAATGAAAAAGACTTGTCTTCCAAATGTCAAAGAAGATGTGGACCAGCTAGAACTCTCATACATTTTCACACGCTTTCAGTGGAAATATAACATGATAAAACCACTTTGGCAAAGAGTTGGGCATTCTTGTAAAGTTCAAAAAATATGCTCACGTTCATCTCCGTGATTTCACTTCCTACCGAAAAGATGTAAAAGCATACGCTCACCAGACATGTAAACGGATGTTCCTAGTAGACTTGGTCACCATGTCCCCATGTTGCAAACAGCCCAGGGGCATCCGGACGGCTCAGTTAGTGGAGGGTCCAACTTAGGCTCAGGTCATGGAATCAAGGTTCGTGAGTTTGAGCCCCACATGGAGCTCTCTGCTGTCAGCACAGAACCTGCTTTGGCTCCTCTGTCCCCCTCTCTCTCTGCCCGCCCCCTTCAAAAATAAAACATTAAAATAAGCTTTAGGGGTGCCTGGGTGGCTCAGACGATTAAGTATCCGACTCTCGGTTTTGGCTTAGGTCATGATCTCAGTTTCATGAGGTCGAGCCCCCAGTGGGGCTCTGCTGGCAGCACGGAGCCTGCTTGGGATTCTCCCTCTCTCCCTCCCTCTCTGCCCCTCCCTCACTGGTGCAGTCTCTCTCTCTCTCTCTCTCTCTCTCTCTCTCTCAAAATAAATAAATTAATTAAATAAATATTTTTAAAAAAAGTTTAAAAAGGAAAAAGAAAACAGCCCCAATGTCCAGCAACAGGTGAGCAGATAAAATGAGTTATGATGCAGCCACACAATGGACTAACACTCCACAAGAAAAAGGAACACACTTTTCAGACGCTCAACAACAGGGACGAATCCCCAAACCTGGACTGAGCAAAGGAAACTAGGCACAAAAGAGCACATTTTGTAGGACTCATGTATGTGAAATTCTGGAAGTGTCACCTGTGGGTGATTTTGCCCTTCGGGGGACACTCGGAAATATCTGGAACCATGTTTGGTCTGTCACAAGTTGGCGAATGCTACCGGCATCTAGTGAGTAGAGAGGCTGGAGAAGCCGCTAAATATCCTACTTTGCCCAGGTCAGCCCCACCGCAAAGAATGACCCCAAATGTCCTTAGTGCTGAAGCTGAAAAGCCTCAGCTAAGTTAACCTACAGTGACAGGAAGCAGATAGGTGATTGGCACTGGCTGGGGGTGGGAGAGTGAAGGTTGCCTGCAAAGGAGTGAAGAAAATGGTTTATATCTTTTTCTTTTTTTAATCTTTATTTTTTTAGAGAGAGAGAGAGAGACAGAGCACGAGCAGGGGAGGAAGAGAGAGAGAGGGAGACACAGAATCGGAAGCAGGCTCCAGGCTCTGAGCTGTCGGCACAGGGCCCAGTGTGGGGCTCGAACTCACAAACTGCCAGATCATGACCTGAGCCGAAGTCGGAGGCTTAACCAACTGAGCCACCCAGGGGCCCCCCAAAAATGGTTTATATCTTGATTGTGGTCAAATGAAGCATTGTATTTTATGGACAATATACCTCAGTAAAATTGGTTTTTTTTAGAGAAACGACTGAAATCTTTCCTGTCATTCCCATCGGTCGGGTAACTTAAAAGTGCATAATCCTTACCGAAAATGACGCTGAGCAAATCTCTCCACCTTAAATAGACTGGAGATACCACCCCTCACGTCCTACAAAATTGAATACTGTAAAACACGGGATTGTGAGTAACTTGTTCCGCAAGTGTGCCTCAAGAGGAGCAAATATTTCTAATAAATTTTAACCTGATAAATGAGCAATGTCTTGCAATACAAGTCGTACGTGATGCCCAACGTCCCATGATCACAACTGAGCCAGAGGTTCTTGAAACTCGCTTTGAAATACGAGAGCTTTGGATGGCAAGCATGTTTCCGGAATGAGTTATGCTTGCAAACCAAGGTTTTACTGTACTTGCTTTCTAATTAGAATATGACGAGACAGAACAAAGAAAGGGGCAAGAACAAAGATGTCCCTTGGGCAGTCAACAGTATGATAGTATTTCCTACATACACGTGTGTGTGTGTGTGTGTGTGTGTGTGTAGACACAGGCACACAGCCATTTAGCTGCACATGTGCCATTTGCATGGTGCCCAACACAAAGAGACACATACTAAGTGTTAATAATGTTCGCCCCGGGGCGCCTGGGTGGCTCAATCTGTTGGGCGTCCGACTCCGGCTCAGGTCGTGATCTCGCGGTCTGTGAGTTCGAGCCCCACATCAGGCTCTGGGCTGACAGCTCAGATTCAGATTCTGTTCTGGATTCTGTGTCCCCCTCTCTCTCTGACCCTCCCCTGCTCATGCTCTGTCTCTCTCTGTCTCAAAAATAAATAAATGTTAAAAAAAAATAAAATAACGTTCGCCCCAACCCCACACTCTTTCTGCTTTTCAGCTCTACACCCACTGATGCTTTCATAAAGCAAAAGACTCCTTAACCTTTTAGCTTAAGGTGCGGTCTTCTGGAACAAGGCCCTCATGAAGAGAAGGAGGCTTCCATGGCGTGTTAACGACAACGTTGGGGCCTTTTTCAGTGGTGTCCCATGGCTAGCTGTTTCCACCGAAAATCAACGGAGATGGGAGCATTTACACCAGGGATATTGGCAAATGCTGCAAATGAGGGCAGGTTGCCTGGAGAGCAGGTTGTTCGACCATTTGCCAGCAAGCTACGGCCTCTGACTCTGAAAGAAAGGAAATTCGTACAAAAAGAGAATGCACGTGGGTGTAAACATGGATCTATGATGTTTCCTCTTATGTCATAAACACAGTTGCAATCGCCCTGAAGACCGATCTTTCTGTAAAACGAGGGGGTGGGGGTGGGGGCGGAGCCTGGATATATTCCATTTGGTGGTTTAAAAGAACATCATAATTGGTAGCATAGGGGGCTTCTGGTTAAGCAAAACAAAATGCTGTTTTAAAAAAAATTTTTAATGTTTATTTATATTTGAGGGAGACAGAAAGAGAGAGACAGACAGACAGAGTGTGAGCAGGGGAGGGGCAGAGAGAGACGGAGACAGAATCCAAAGCAGGTTCCAGGCTCTGAGCTGTCAGCACAGAGCCCAAAGCGTGGCTCAAACCCATGAGCTGGGAGATTGTGACCTGAGCCGAAGTCGGGCGCTTAACCGACTGAGCCAGCCAGGTGCCCCAAGCAAAACAAAATGTTTATTTTAAAAACCTGTATTGGGGATAAAGCTGAATGGAGGCACAGAGTTGGGTGAGATCTTAGACCATGTCCTCAAAGGAAGGGCAGAGAAGACGTAATTTAAAGGCAGGGTCTAGGGGCGCCTGGGTGGCTCAGTCGGTTAAGCGTCCCACTTCGGCTCAGGTCATGATCTCACAGTTCGTGAGTTCCAGCCCCGTGTCAGGTTCTGCACTGACAGTGTGGGCCTTGCCTGGGATTCAATCTCTCTCTCTCTCTCTTTCAAAATAAATAAATAAACTTTAAAGGAGGGACTGGCTTCTGCCTGATAGATGCGCTTTCCCGTGTTTCATGATCCCTCAAGGACGTGGAGCCCAAGACAGAAGAGATCACCTTAATCCTTGGCTGTTTTTCCAAGCCAGGAAGTCCAGGGCAGAAGGAGGGAAACATTTCCCAAAGACCAGAGGCTCTGGTGAGCTGTAGCTCTGCCCTGAGCTGCCTCTAGCTTTCTGGGTGCTGAGCTGGCCCATGAGAGAAAGCTCACCTCCATCTGGCATGGGGAGCAAAGAGACTCCCCCGATATCCCAGGCACAGCTCCATTGAGATCAGTAAAACTGAGGCCTTGGATGGGGGAGCCAGAGAGTCCTGTGGTTTGAAGCCTCTCCTAGAATTTATTTAAACCACCTTTAAAATGTGATTCCCCCCCCACCCCCCACCCCCCCCCCCCACCCCCCGCCCCATCAAGGAACAGTATGGGGTCGCTACGAGATACTCATCTATGTCCTTGGGCTTGGAAATCAGACCTGGAAAACTGAAGGCCTTCTCTGAGCCCCTTCTGATGCTGGGAAACCCCCCTCCGCTACCCTGGGTAACAAAATGGAGCAGAGAGAGGTAGAGAACCAACTTCCAGCAGCCCTGCTGGGCCGGCCAAAGCCAGAGCTGGGCCCAGAATCTAGGCCAGCACCCTACTGCCACCCTCCCCACGCCCCCACCCCCCGCCTACTTCTGAAAGAACCCTGGGCTCCTACGGATCTCAGGACAGACCAGAATGGAGTCATCAGCATGTCAGTACCACCCCCCCCACTCACCCCCCCCCCCCAAACCCAAGCAGAACAGGGGGAAGGGCGACCTGGTCTCCTGGATTTGATGGGGTGGGGGCAGACCTTTCCCTCTCTCTCTCTCTCTGCTGCCGTCACCATCTGATAGTGGGATTTTAAGAACTTGATCAAAAAAAAAAAAAAAGAAAAAAAAAAAGAAAGAAAGAAAGCACAAAAGCAGGGAGGTGGGGGGAACCCTAGGTAGAAATCAATGAAGCCTTTAAACCTTCCACACTGAAAAAGTCTGCATTTCTCTGTTGTCTTTGGGAACCCGCTGAATGGCTGGGAAACTGTTTTTAATAAACAAGAGTTCAAACGCTGAGGCTCCATAGCCAGCAGTCACGCCTTAAACTCTAAACTTTACATGAAAACTCTCCCATCCCTTTGAACTCGCCTTCCCTCTCCGGCGGAGCATTCCAGTGTTTATGCATTTTTTGAGATTGCTGGCAGGATTGCTTTGAATACTTTCCCTCTCTTTAGCAACCTCCTCCCTTCAGAACCCATTAATGCCCCACTCAGCAACATCAAGGTATTGCTTTGAAGTCCCTTCTGGCTACGGGCCGCTCACACTCTTTGGTTACTGTGCAATCAAATAATTAAATGGATTCTCAGGGAAAAAAAAAAAATCATTCTTTTCCTTGGTAATTAAACACTCCAGGTTGGACAGGAGTGCTGGGTTGCCAAGGGAGTGAGGATCTATAAAGATTCGGAGCCCAGAATTCTTTGCTCATGACCCCCAGGGGAGAAAAATAATAACAAGAGAGTCTGCTCAGTCCTCACTTCCCTTGCGCTCTGGCAGCTTCTCTGGGCCCAGGACTTCCCTTCTGAGAAAGAGAGCGAGAGAGCGGGGTAGGGGGCAGCCCGGCCAAGAGAGTTCCTTTCTGGGGTGGGGGATGACCAGGGTTGTGGGGGCATCTCTGGCTCAAAATAAGCCTGAGAGGGATTGTGGCTGCTGGAGGGCAGGGAGCGGGGCTCACCAGGGGTCCCAGGTGATTCTGCCCCTAATATGGCTGGGAGGTGGGGGACAGACGGAGGAGGGTGACAGGGGGGAGGGGGAGGGGAAAGTAAAGGGAGGAGAAAGGGAGTAGGAGGAAGGAGAAAGAAGGGGAGAAGGAAGTGAGGGGAGGGGGAGGGGAGGGGGGAGGAAGGAAGAGAGGGAAACAGGGAGGGAGGTGAGTGGGGAGAGTGAGAGGATGTGGACGGGGAGAACTAGGGGGACTGGGGAGGAGCGGGCAGGGCAGGGAGGGAAGCGTGGGGGAGGGGAGGGCCAGCGGACAATCTGCTTCTGTAGCCGCTGCTACTGGTCTTGTGTCTCTCAGGCCTCCACCAGGGTCAGCTTCTCCCAGGTTAAAGGGCCCCCACTTTCAGCTGGAGTGAAGACCCCAGGTCCTCTTTGCCACCTGCTCCACTTTGTGGCCTCCACAGTCCACCCCCCCCCCCCACCTTCTCCTTACTCACCTTCTTGCCTCTCCCAAGACTGCCCTTCCATTAGTCTGATCACTCCCCGGGGCCCCAAAAGTCCCAGCCCAGAAGTGGCTTCCCTCTGGGTCTCCAGACCAGCTCTCTTTAGGCACTTCTCACAGTGAACTGTAATGCCTTCACCAGGGGCTGCTCCGGGTTGGGGGTCGTGTCTTCATCATCTATATGCCCCCCAACCCCCAACTCCTGGCACAGGCACATGGTACCTCTCAGTAGGTGTTGGTGATGAGGATGTTCATCAGAGAACAGTGAAAGTGGCCTCGGGTCCCACGAGTCACGTTACACAAAGGCCATCGTAGAACCTAAGCCTTTGGTTGCCAGCATCTAAACATGGCATTCTTCATCACTTGAACTTGAGGTTATCTCTCCGTCATCCAGCTGTTTCTCAAAGCCACCGGTTTCTCCTCTTGAATCTCTCGCCCCTCATTTCAGGCCATGTAAGGCACACACCTCAAACTCCAGGAGCCTAGACTCTCTGCCACCCAAACTGGCCTTGAGAACAGATCCTCCCTCCCCCCACCCCCCCCCCACCCCCCCGGGACAGGAGCTGTATTATTAGTCAAAATTCTTTTGGTTGAGTATGACAAAACACCCAAGTCAAATCGACTTAAGAAAAAAAAGAGATGACAGGATTTACTGACTCACAGGCTGGGCAGTTGAATCTAAGGATCCAAGGGATGCTGACAATCACTTGGGTGATTGTTCTCCCTCCCCCTCCATCGTGTGGCTCTGAATTTCTTCGTCGGCTTCCCTGGCAAGGAAGCTCTCTCCAGTCCTTGGCCCCCAAAAGCTCCACGATTTTGCCCTACCATTTTAGAAGCCCCAGTAGAAAGAGAGCACCCTATTCTCCAAATTGCTGGCCCAAGTTCCATGGCTGAATCTCATCGGACCAACTTAAGTCACGTGTCCATCCCTGAGCCAATCATGGTAGCCAAAGCCATGGACTGTATCAATTGGCCAGATCATGTGCCATTCTTTTAGGTGAGTGCTCTTCCCCGAAAGAAAACCAAGGTGCTATTATCAGGAGATGAAAACGTGGATCCTGGCCCCAATGAAATAACAGATGACCACTGCAAGAACAAATCTCACTGGTGTCATTTATGGAGATTCTTGGAAGACGGTGACTGGGAAAACACTGTGTTTTGGAAGCAAAAGGGCGCAGATAAACCAGGACAAGACTTCATCCGATGTGGTACAAAGGCGGGAGCGATGAAGCTCGACAAGCAGCAGTCGAATCAAGCAGCCATGATCCAGGAGTAGGACTTCCCAACAGATTGGGGGGGGTGGGGTGGGGAGGCGAGGTAGGCAGGAACTCCAAACTACTCCTTCTGGGTACAGAGGGTATTCTACAGTTCCTAGAGCATCAGGAGCCTATGCGGGACCTCACTTGCCTCTCTGCCTCCATAGAGGAGAGGCTGGGCTATGCTTCATTTTGGAAAAGGAGGTTCCGGTTAGAAGAATCAAGACAGATCTGCACAGTGACCAGGGCGGTTTGCAGAAACGGCCACCAAGTCTGCCGGAAACAACGAAAATATTCACACGTGTCGAGGTTTACCCTAAAAAATGATGAGAGGCTCAGAACTCTTTACTGAGCAAGAGAGCATGCCATATATTGGCAGGAGATCCACCAGAATGTTATCAATTGGTATCTCTGGGTAGTGGGATTATAGGTGGGTTTCTTTGCCTTTTGTGTAATTCTATGTATTTTTCCTTTTTTTTTTTTTTTTTACCAGGATTATTTATTTTCGTGGTTGGGGGAGAAAACTACAAACTAAACGGAAAACAAAAACAAAAACCAAAAAACCTCTAAAGGGAAAACACTCTAACAAGTCAACCTTTTCCTGCCACGATCCACTCTTCTTCCATTTAATTCATTTTCTCACCGTCCCTCTGTCTCTCGCCCTGGGGACCTGGCTGTCCCTCAGTCTGGATAATTGGCCTCCGGCCGACTGGGAAGCAGGTGGCTCAAGCAGTCCTGTCCTCTAAAGTGAGATTGGGAGGGGTCGCGGCTTCTCTGGGCTCCCACTGAGCCTGGCGAGGGAACGGCTCAGATGGAAGGCAGCTGTGACCCTCCCCCAGAGCGCGCCCCTCCCCCTCCCCTCGCCCCCTGGGCTCTTTCAGGCTGGATGAGTGAACAACAAAGGCGTGTGGCCATCTCAGGCATGCCAAGAAGTGGGTGTCATGTGGACGACGCTTCAGCCCAAACCTTTCAAGTTGACACGCCACGACTCACGAATCGTTTATACAATTGATTATCGCCGAGAGATTTTACCCTGGTGGAAACAGACACCCGGGCACCCACTGCCTGGCTGGGGTTGGGAGCCGAGGCTCGGTTAACCAATGAAGGTCCCTGCCAGGACACAAAGCCTCCCCTGAAAGTCCGTAAGAACTGCCCGCTCGCCAGTGACCAGGGGGCTGATCCCTTCTCTTGGGAAAATATGGTAGAATTGCCCCCATAGGCCTGTGCCACACTCAGAATCCCAGAGAGGAGGCGTTTTGGACATCTCCTCTAGTAAGGGCGCAGCCTCCAGACCAGAAGAGGCCCAAAAGCCATGGAAGGTATATTGGCTTTCTGTTCTCCACCTGGAAATCTTTGGAGAAGAACGTTTCATAACTTCTCCCAGTGACCTCTTCCAGGGTTTTTTGATATCCTGGTAGCCAAGATAGCTTTTGGAGAGATGGTTGCACCTGCTTTTCCTACGGTTCTACCATGAGCATCCGGGGGAAAGGGCTCAGATTCTAGCTTCCCCTTCAGGAGGGCCGAAGACGGGCAACCTGGATTTTCTGGCGTGACCCAGGCTGAGTGGAGATGAAACCAGAGGCGTGTGAAGTCGTCAGGACGGAACGTGCCCAGGATAAACTGGCCTAGTCTGCACGGGGCCGTGAGGGCAAGCGGGCAGGGAGGATGCAGTGATGTGGGAGGTAGCGATGAAGGGACCGGCGGGCAGATGGAAAAAAGGAGATGGTGCACCTGGTCACGGGGCATTTCTCCTTGAGGTGATTATTGAAGTTTTTGTCCTTGAAAGATCTGTGCTTTTCTTTGCCTGTTAGGACAGACAAACGACAGGAGTCGCAATTTTGTCAGTCGGGAGAAGGACACCACTCTAAGCATTTGTTAGGGGTTGGATCGGGTCCTCACAAGAAGGTATAGTGAAGTCCTAACTAACCCAGGACCTCAGAATGTGACCTTCTTTGGCAATAAGGCCTTTGCAGATGTAAGTCAAGATGAGGTCAGCTGGGCCCTAATCCAGTATGAGTGGTGCCGTTATAAACAGGGGACATTCAGGCACAGTCACAGACGAGTACAGAGGAAGGACTGTGGGATAAGACTCTGGGAGAGGGGCGCCTGAGTGGCTCAGTGGGTTAAGCGTCCGACTCTTGATTTCGGTTCAGGTTGTGATCTCACGGTTGTGGGATTGAGCCCCGTGTTGGACCCTGTGCTGAGTGTGGAGCCTGCTTGGGATTCTCTCTCTGCCTCTCTCTTTCTCTCTGCCCCTCCCCTGCATGTACTCTCTCTCTCTCAAAATAAATAAATAAACTTAAAAAAAAAAAAAAACCCACAGGGAGAAGACTCTTAAAGTTGGAGTTTTGCAGCCACAGCTCAGGAATGCCTGGGACCACCTGAAGCCTGAAGAGACAGGAAAGGCTCCTTCCCTTCCAGGTTTCAGAGGGAACACGGCCCTGTCGATACCTTGTTTTCCGATGTCCAGCCTCCAGAACTGAGACAATAAATGTCTGTTGTTCTAAGCTACCAGTTTGTGGTGCTTTGTCACAGCAGCCCCAAATGAGTACAATTTAAAGAAATTTTTTTTTAAATGTTTATTTCTTTTTGAGAGAGAGAGAGAGAGAGAGAGAGACAGAGTATGAGCAGGGGAGAGGCAGAGAGAGAGGGAGACACAGAATTGGGAAGCAGGCTCCAGGCTCTGAGCTGTCAGCACAGAGCCCAACGTGGGGCTTGAACTCGTAAACCACGAGATCATGACCTGAGCTGAAGTCAGACGCTAAACCAACTGAGCCACCCAGGCACCCCATAACAAGTTTCACTTTTTAACAGAAAGTAAATTAATACAAGGTTTGAGGCGCTTAGGCATTCGTTTAAGGGTCAACAAATGGAATAGACTGAGCCTTTGGCCATGACTTCCAAATCTCCTAGGCTCATCTGGCCTAGGAGTGTTCATGTGCCATGGGCACAGCCATGTTATCAGGAAGCAGCCACAGCTGCCGCATATCCAGGAGCTGGACACTGAAATGGGGAGTTCGGACATCTGTCCCAGATCCACGCCCCTCAGTACCGAGGATGCTGGGAACAGACGCCCACGTGGTTGCAATAAAGCCCTATGACTCCATGACTTTGTTGGCAAACACAAACCCGAGGAAGATGTCTCCGTCTCCCAGTGAGCAAACCCCAATGATGGAACCCACTTTGAATCTAGACACAAAGCAGTCTGGAAAATGTAGAGTTTAGCTTTCCAATCTCTGTATTTGAGATAGCACACTGGGAACAAAGAGGAAGGAAGGTTGAGTGGGCAATCCAAAGCATCGACCACAACTGGAGTCGCCCGTCTAAATGCCAGATGCCCGGTTAAGTATGAATTTCAGATAAACAACAGATATGTTTCTAGTATAAGTAGGTCCCAACTACTGCAGGGGACATACTTATATTAAAAAAATTATTCATCATTTATATGAAATTCATATTTAATTGGGCGTCCTGTATTTTAATTTGCTAAATCGAGTGACTCTAACCACAGTATCATCCATGGCTGGTTTCCAGTTTCTTCTTGTTGCGATCACTGGGAGATGGTGGGAGGGAAAGCCAACCTCAACCCCTGTGACCATCGGATCCTCCCCTGCTCCTCTCCATGTCCCATGTCTGATACAGATAGCACGAAAGTCTCAGGGGCTCCCAATAACATAATTTGGTCCAAAGTTGAATTTGGGAAAATGAAGCAAAGTCAGATGGAGAGTTAAGAAGGGTGGTGTGGTCACAGGATGTCTGGAAGAGTCTTACTCAACACTCTGTGTATCACTCAGGGTGACTTTTTTTTTTCTGTATAGCTCTTTTTATTTTCTTTTAAAGGTTTTAGTTTTAAGTAATCTCTACACCCAAGGTGGGGCTTGAACTCACAACTCCGAGATCAAGAGGTGCATACTCTGTGCACTGAGCCAGCCGGGAAACCCATAATGCTCTTGTACATCAATGTCTGAGCCACAGACCCTGTTCCCTGTTCTCAGAGTGGTTTACCACTCAGGGGAGGAAGAAGAAAAGGAGGAAGGGAGGAAGTCACCATAGGCTGAGCGCTGGAGGAAGTCAGGTCCTCCTGGATTCTGAAGGGGAAGCCGGGGTAGGCAGGGAGGGGTGTCGGGGGCCACATTGGGGCTTGCACATCACAGGTGAGAGAAAGGAGCGGAAAAGGCTGAGCAGAGTCAGGTATAAAGACTGGATGGTGGGGATCAGCAGGTGATAATGGCAACGGATGTGTATGAGGCCTTGAGCACGGGCCAGACTCGCCAAGAACTCCGCACACCTTCGCAACTTTCATCAGCACAGTGAAGGTGTTAGTGACTCTCCTCAGTTTAGAGTCAAACCCAGGAACGGGGACGTTCTTTGCTCAAGGCTACTCAGCTTGTAAATGGAGATAATACCAGGAAGGCAGGCTTGGCTCAGACTGGGCAGAGACTTGACTATCCAGGCTTGAGATGTAAATTTTTTTTTAATGTTTGTTTATTTTTGAGAGAGGGAAAGACAGAGCATGGGCGGGAGAGGGGCAGAAAGAGTGGGAGACACAGAATCCGAAGCAGGCTCCAGGCTCCGAGCTGTCAGCACAGAGCCCCACGTGGAGCTCGAACTCTCGAACCATGAGATCATGATCTGAGCCAAAGTTGGACGCTCAACCGACGGAGCCACCCAGGCGCCCCTAGGCTTGAGATTTAAATGGATGGCATAGGGGCACCTGGATGACTCAGTTGGTTGAGCGTCCGTCTTCGGCTCACGTCACGATCTCGTGGTTTATGAGTTCGAGTCCCACCTCTGGCTCACTGCTGTCAGCTTGTCAGCACAGAGCCTGCTTTGGCTCTTCTGTCCTCTCTCTGCCCTTCCCCCACTTACACACACACACACTCTCTCTCTCTCAAGCAAAACAAAACAAAAACAAAAACAACCAAAAAACAACACTAGATGGATGGCATAAACGTGGCTTGAAGGCCAACTGTGGGCAAGTCACTGGAGAGTCAAACACAAGCCATTCTCTCAGACGGTCTGGCAGGATGTGGCCAAAGCCCTAAAAAGGAACTTTGATCTAGAGATTCTACATGAAAAACCTACATCCTAATAATTAAAGACTATTTAGTGATGAATACCGAGGGAGGGTTTAGGTGGAAAGTGTTCACTACAATGGGACTTTTAATTGCAGAATTTGTAAACTATATAAATGTCCAACCATAGTGATGAGTTAAATAAATGCAGCCATACATTCAGCTCGTGTTGTAGAACAATACAGAAAAGTATTTATTGATATGGAAGTATGCCAATGACATATTACTGAATGAGAAATACAGATTACAAAATAGTGTATTCCATATGGGTGCCTGTGTGCATGTCTGTGTGTTTTTTTTTTTAATTTTTTTTTTAACGTTTATTTATTTTTGAAACAGAGAGAGACAGAGCATGAACGGGGGAGGGGCAGAGAGAGAGGGAGACACAGAATCTGAAACAAGCTCCAGGCTCTGAGCTGCCAGCACAGAGCCCGATGCGGGGCTCGAACTCACAGACCGCGAGATCATGACCTGAGTCAAAGTCGGACACTTAACCGACTGAGCCACCCAGGCGCCCCCATGTCTGTGTGTTTTAACCAGAGACAGATACTGTAAAGTGTTAATAGTGATTATTTTCATTATAGGTTATACTCTAGTTACCAGAGGCAATTTCTGTTTTCTTTTTTCCTTCCATTCTATAATGCCTACTAAGTGCCAAGCACCATGCCGGCCATTACATACATAATGGTGAATAAAAGGATATTTACCCCCCACCTCATGAACGAGTAAGTGGGCAATGAAATCATTATTGTATAGGTACAAATGAGAATGTGCAGTGAAAGGGTGAAGGAAGTTCTGTGGCGGAGAGGGCCAGGTGAGGACATACAGGGGCCCCCGATGGTCAGGGAAGATCTCTTGACATTTAAGTCAACACCCAGAGGCTGAAAAGCAGACAACCTCAGGAAGGGCTGAGGGAGGGGGCAAGCCCGGCACAGGGAACAGCATATGCAAAGACGCTGAGCAGCAGAGCACGTTAGGGACACTAAAAGGTTGGTGTGGATGACGCACAGGAATTTATGTTTTCAGAATTAGGCATTATCCGTATGGAGGACCCCCTTCCTGGGACACAGAATACAGCATAGGTTCACTCTCATATCAGAATTTGAGGAACTCTGGTTGATAAAGTAGAATAATGATGCAAAGGAAGGTGTGGATCACTCTTTTGAATCATCTACGCAATTTGGGGAGTTCCTGTACAACCAAATTAAGTTCCTGTACAACCAAATTCTTTCTTAAAGGTTAAAAAA
Organism: Panthera tigris; assembly: GCF_018350195.1. Lineage (NCBI taxonomy): Eukaryota > Metazoa > Chordata > Mammalia > Carnivora > Felidae > Panthera > Panthera tigris. The sequence goes on along the minus strand of NC_056673.1, from coordinate 48,699,015 downwards.
AAAAAAAAAAGGAACATTTCTCTTTTTAAAAAAAAACATTTTTTTAAGGCTTATTTATTTTTGAGAGACAGAGAGAGAGGGTGTGAGCAGGGGAGGAGCAGAGAGACAGAGGGACACACAGAATCCAAAGCAGGCTCCAGGCTCCGAGCCGTCAGCACGGAGCCCGACGCGGGGCTTGAACTCATGAGCTGTGAGATCATGACCTGAGCCGAAGTCGGGACTTTTAACCAACCGAGCCGCCCAGGCGCCCCAATAAAAGAAAACTTAAAGATGCTCTGGGGCCAAAGCTCTGCTCTAAGCTGAAAGCCCTCCATCAAGCAGCCTAACAGCCCATTTGTCCGCCGCCCTCTTGGTTTTGCACCCGGGGCAAGGGAAGGGGGACGTGGGAGCCCAGATGTTGCAGCGTTAGGAATGGGGCGGGGTGGGATTTCCAAACGAGGAGCTGATAATAATACAGGACGTCAGAAGGGAGCTGAGGTTTCCCTGGGACCCTGAGCCTGACTCCGCTGGCACAGCAACCCCGGAAGGCCACCCAGGCCAGGTAAAGAGCAGCTGGCAGCTAACACACAAAAGGCAGAGAAAGAGGACCTCCGAGGGGAGCCGCACATGTGAGTGACCGCCTGGCCTGCTTGCCTTCTCACGGGTGCGACGGGCCCCCAGATGGGGTTGGCACAGGGACTCGAGCCCGGGTCCATCTGAGCCCCAGGCCTGCGTTGTAGCGCGTTATGCTTGTGGGATGAATCAAAAGGCCTGAAGATTAAAAGCCAGAAGCTCCTACCCGCACCACACACAGCAGGTTATGTCTCGTTGTCTTTTTGGATTGCAAAGAACCTCACAATTTGGCAGTGGGTTTGGGACACCGTCCGCTGTGAGCCCCCATTCCAGCCGGGAGGGGAGGGTGCGTCAGGCCGCATCACGAGGACCGAGATCGAGGACTCCTGCGGCCCGGCGTCCCGATTCCCCGGCACCCTGGCCTGGCCCCGCCAGCGGCCGCCCCCGATGCCTCCTCACGCTGCCACGCTGAGGCTGGCCGGTTCAAGACGGCCGCTAACCCCACGCGGCCAGGACGCCGGCCCTCCCTCCCCTGTCACATGTTGCAGCAGGGACGGAAAGCCACCCGGATCTGCTGCAGACCCCATCTCAGGAAAGCTCCGTAGAAGAGAAGTCAAGTCCAGCAGATCCTCTTTTCCTAAAATGGGTCCATTATAGGACTCTTCGAAAGTAGACACGCTCTCCCAGATCGGAATTACAGCCCGGCCTCCGAATGCCCGACACACCGGGAGGTAACCTGAAGTTTGTGGAGTGAACCACCACCGACGGCCAGCTTCCACGGCTGCACGAAGCACACTATCCAGGGAACCGTGCAGTTTTCCTGCTGAACCACCTTCTTCCCACCACCTTTGCAGCCCCGACGCCTGCTGAAGGTATCGTTCGAGTTGGCACAGCCACGGAGCGGGTGCCTGGTTAGCCCCGAGCTCAAGGGTCATTCGTCCCGCTAGACATTCCAGATCCACGCACCATTTCCTGGAAACGCAAGGGTTCCTGGGAGAAGGCCATCTCAGCTCCGTATCTCCGGTCCCCGCCTGGCCGGATCAGAGGAAGAGGCAGCACTGGAAATGGAGAAGTTGTCTACGGCCTGCTCCGGGACAAGAAAATCCTCAGCCAGTAACCAGGTGATTTTTTTGAAGCACTGGTTTCTCAAAACCCCCAGGTGGGGTGAGAAGACGTGGGGGACAGTCAGAGCTGGGCTCAAGCAAGACGGGACATCAAGGGCAGCTGCTCACACTCGGAAGGGTGCCTCTGCCCTGCTCCCACCCCCGCGGATGCAAAGACGAGGCCCACGTTTTGAAAAATATAAAATTTTAATAAAGGCTACATCTCTTAATTGCAATAATTATTGTACCAAGTAGATTTCCTTAAATGAACTCTTTATAGTGCATAATTTACAGTATAAGTAGAACAAAATGCCATGGCGAAAGTCGTTGAGTACAAGACTTGTAATAAAAAGGCGTAAAATATATTTATACATAAACCCCTTTCAAAAAACAAGGGAAAGCTGGAGCCCTCAATATAGGGCGACGCACGGAGCAGGACCCCGTGCAGGTACAGGTACTGTACTGATTTAAAGTCAAGCACTAGAGATAGTGGATTAATACTCTCTTGTCATACAATATATACAGACATATAGTACAAGGAACAATGGCAAACAGAATGTACAGATGAACTTCACACAAAAACCCGAACGTCAAAATGAAGGTGTCTGGAGGAAAGGGTGCTGCTAGGTCTTGCCACAACTGTCCGCTTCTTTGCAGGGCAAGGGGGGGGGGGGCCGGGGTGGTTTCCAGGACGGCGGTGGTCCAAAGACTAATTAAAACAAACAAAAACCCCCACAAAACCCAAAAAACCTCCCCCTCCCCCAAACTCCAAGGAGTCGTTATCTCAATAAAAGCACAAGTTGAACTCCAAGGTTCTAGCAAGCCTCCGCCACGGGGCGCCGGACCTTGGTGGGGTTAGAAAAGTTACTGAGTAAATCTGGGGTCCCAAAAGGGAGGCTTCCCACCCTGCACCCCACAATGGATCCCCATCCAATGTGATGACACTACATGGCGGTGACGTTGCCACATAAATCAGGGCCTTCACGACAAAATAGAGCAGCACAGAAAGAAAAAAATGCACCAATTTCTGCGTGTGTCAATGGTAGGGCACCATTTGTAAAAGTCTATCTTCGCTTGGAGAAGGGCAGGGCAAAGCATAAGAAATCCTCTTTTAATGAAGAAATCATTCATGCAGTCCTAGCTCAACCCCTAAGTTTGGATAGGGCAATTAAAACCTCCTCTCTCCCCCTTCTGTGTTTAAAGCAGCATATCCATAAACTGGGGACAGGGGGAATCAATTGTTCAATAAATAGCAGTAAGGGTTCCTGTTCAGGTAAGCTATACACAGTTTCTCTTAGTTTATGGATTTCAGATCCCTAGGCAGTCATATATTATGTATGGCAGTCTCTCAAATACAGTCAGTATCTTCAATAGCCAAGAGTGGTCATGTTTTTAATAAATAGTTCAGGCTTTTCTTATCTCAGTACCCAGCTCGTGAATAATGAAAACCAACCTCCCCCTCCCCCCACCCTCCTCCCCAAGTGGCCAGTGGCCAATTCTCCCCTAGACTTCGTCTTCTTCATTGGTTTAGTTTTCCTTCAAAAGGTCTTGTCATGGTCCGTCACGGCCAAGGCCGGGGCGTGGGTGTCGGCCCCCACAGTCCGCCAGAGCCCGACCCCAAGGGCTCAATCGATCCTCTCCACCTTCCCCAGAATCCTGCCTTCGTACATGGGGAGCACGGCCTCATCGTCCCAGATCTCCTCAAACACGGCTCCGCAGGCAAACTCGTCGCTTGCTTTTTTGAAGTAATACCTTAAAAGGAAAACCCAAAACGCGTCTTGGTAAGACTGCATTTTCTGCTTTGTTTAAAAGAGAGGTTATGTCAACACCGAGACGACAAAGGGGTCCTGAGGGTTCTGCTGCAGCTGGCGTGCATGTAAACCTCGGCCCGCATCCGACTGACGACGGCCACCGGGGTGTCATGGGAGGCCACCCCGGGAGCAGTGGGCCGGGTGGCCAACCGCCTGCGGACAGCTCCGAGGCTGCGGTCTTCGGCCCGGCACGCACACCAGGGCAAGCGCACGTTGCGGGCAGAGCTGTCTGCTTTCTCCCTTTTTACCAAGGGGGGCATGGGGAGGGCAAAACTTGCCTGGTGCATCTGAAGTAGCAGCTGAGATGGGCCCCTCAGAGAGGCCCCAGCCCCAGCCCCCCCGAAACTGCAGAAGTCCGGAGAAGGCAGAGACCCCAGCCTCCGCTGCCCACAGGCCCCGCTCTCCTGGCCCGACCCTGGCTCAGCCATGGGACAGGCTGCTCTCCTCAGTGGCCCCTGCGGGAGGCTGGCCAGCCCCACCTTGCTTCCCAGGGCTGCAGACTGGCCCCGGCCCCGCTGCTCTCCCCTCTTCGCCCCGTTTCCCTCCCACCCCTCCGGGGTCAAACACTAAAGACCCTTCTATTATGCCCGTTGATTAAAGGTTCCTTTTATCCCACCCCAGACTCCTTTCTTCTAAGGCTGTTTAATTGTGTGGACGCAAATGACTGGCCTCTCTCAGGAGAGCCACATTCAGAAACGACGGCTTGTCCTCCAGGCGGGCTCACCCCCAAGCCCCTTCCTTCCCCGGTCCCCTTCCAGGGAGACCCCCTCAGGCGGATTAAACTCGCCCCTGCAAGCCGGCACCTCCAGCCAATAAAGGCCACTCACGGAGGGAGGGTCACGATCCTCTGCGGGTTGGGTGGGGGGTGGCCGGCTCTCTAAAAAATGCAATTGTGTCTCAGGGTTACAGTTGGTTTTTGTTTCTGTCTTTTCATTAAAAAAAAAAAAAAAAAAAAAAAAAAGAATTCCCCTTGGTTAGAGCTAAACTTCTTTCCTCTTTAATGAAGGCAAGCCAAATACTTTCATAGGAGATAAGGCTGAATAAAGTGAACCAGCTGGGTTTAGTCAAGGTTCCTGGTTTTTAGCCCTCGCAGCTGGGCCACAGCACCGGGGTGAACGGCACGGCCCGGACGGGTCAGTGGGGAGAGCGCTTCCTATCGAGGGGATCGGAACACTCGGGGGGGCTGGAGAGGAGATGGGGGGGGAGGGGCACTGTGCACAGGAGATGCCAGACAGGGGTGGGGGGGGGAGGCCACCTTTCCCACAAGGGTCTCCCGTTCTGACGTCCCCCTCCATTGGGCCCCACGGCCCCCCAGCTCTGACCCCCCGGGTCTACCGAGCTGGGCCCTCTCTGAGCACCTCTGAGCAAACACACAGTGACCTTTCACAGAAATACAACCTCTTCCAGAGAGGAGAGAGGCCGAGTTCCCTCGGCCCCAGCCCCAAGACTTCAAACACACTGCGCTGCCCTCATTTTCTCCAAGAAACGGGCTTTTCCACTGCAACATGCTTTCTGTGGCAAACTTTGCTTTCTTCTGACATCTGGCACCGATAGCGTCTGGCACGTCTGGAGAGACTGTTCTCCTTTTGAACCCCTGCCATGTTGAGATGACTCAATGCGGCCCAGGTCCCCCACTCCCGTGGCCCCATCCCCGCTGGGCTTTTTTATTGGGGGGGGGTGTTGCTGAGGGGGAGCCCCACCCCTGCCGGGCGGGCCAGGCACGACACCCTGTGCCCCCACGAGCCAGGAGAGCAAGTACAGAGAGATAAGGCGGCTGGGAAGGGCCTGGCCACAGCCTGATCCAATCAGTAAAGAATTCGAGAGTCAACCATTTGTGCAAGTCTTTGTGCATTAAAGGGGAGGCCGAGGCTTCAAAGCCAGGCTTATTAAGTGTGCCTTAGGAAAAAAAAAAAAAAAAAAAAAAATCAGAGCCAGATGTGGCCGGAGTGGCTGAGCGCGGACCCTCCCCTGCAGCCTCAGCTCGGCGCTCCGTGGCCCTTTCTCCCCTGAAGGTCACCTGCAGCTCCACTCAAAGTCCAGCCGAGTCAAAGCTGAGATCAAAATGAATCCCTGGAGGGGCACACTTGTGTAATTAGTTTCACCTTGTGTCTGTTCAAGATAAAAAAGAAAGAAGACGACGACGAAGGAGCGGAAGCAGCCAGGCCCGTGCCCCAATCCCTCTGCAACATTTGCAGCATTGTCTCTGCCCCGCCGTAAAATGGAAAGATCTAAGCCCAGCTCCACACCCTGCTTCTCGGTCACTTACAGGGTCCTGGCCTCAGAGCCCTATCCTTTCCCTGCAAAAGGAAAGCACGGTGGGCCCCTGCCCCAGTCAGCTGCTAGGCAGAGTGCCTGGGAGAGATACGCAAGGCCCGCTCTGGCAGGGACAAGGTCTCGGGGTCCTGGAGGTGGACTCCGGGAGCCAGCGCCCACCCGGCAGGTTGCTAAGTGCTATTCGGGTTCTCCGTTCCCATCCTGGGCTGGCGGCGGGAATGGGCGGGCACCTTCCGAGCACGAATTGTGCTCCTCCTGAAGCTGTGTGCGCCCGGGCACCTCACCTGCCTCCCCCTTGCCCTGGTCCTGCACATGGCACCCCAGACACAGCTGTAGCAGAACCCACACGTTCCCTTGGGATGAAGGCCATGTGAGGAGGGGCGGCTAGGCCTCCGGGCAAACGGGGGTGGAGTCATCACCCACCCCAAGTTAAGGGGAAAGTCACCAAGAAAATGGTCCCTGCTCTTGGATCCTCTCGGGGGCCGTAGGAGGCCAGAGGAGCATCTCCGCTGAGCAGGCAGGGAAAGGAAGCCTGGGTTGGGGGCGGGGGGGGGGGGGCAGGTTCCCTTGCCAAGGCCCCAGCAGAAAGAGTAGCCAGCCCTGTCCGCCTGGTGCCCACCCATGGGTCCTGCCCCTTCTCTGATGAGCATTCCTGCTTCACATGGCCCGTTCACCACAGGAGGTAGTTCTTCAGGCAGAAAGGCTGAGTAAGGAGAATGCTGTCTAGATTCCTAGGCGATGGTCCCTGCCCTTCCCCAAGCCTTCAGCGTGAACAGTCTCTCCTAGACCCAAGCCTCCCTCACTGGTCGGTCCGTCTGTCTCTCCCCGACACACACACACCCCTCCTCTCCCTTGCAGGTAGGGCGTCCACAAGGTGGCCCAGGCCCAGCTCTCCTGGCAAAGCCCCTTTTCTCCTCAGAGTCTCATTCACCTGGTAGAAAAAGCCCGTCCCGGTCCCCACAGAGCCCTCCCAGAGGCCTCCCTGCTGCTGTGTTATTTCTGTCAGTGGTGAGGGGAGAGAGGAAATGAGAAGGAACCAAGCACCAGGCAGCCCAATGGCCTCCCGAAGCGCCTGCCTCCCGGCCCCTCCCGGGTCCGGCCGGGCCAGGGAAGCGACTCTGGCTCTCGGTTCTGAGCAAACAAACTCTGGAGCGGCAAGAAGCCGCAAGGCCCTTACCTATAATTTCCCTTTTTGCTGAGCTGCTCTTTAAAGTGGCCCAGGGTCAAGCTCTGAGCCTTCAGCATCCTCCTGTATGGAATTTCTTCTCCACAGAAAAAGTATGTGACGACCAGCTCGCTGGCCTGGAGCGCGTGCACCGCCGCCAGCTTCTTTGGCTCTTTGTGACTGAAAAATAGGATGGAACGCAACGAGTTCAGCATCCGAAGGCAGCAAGTGCTCCCAGCACACACACAGGCTCTCAAACAGTCTCCAGAGATGAAGTGGGGCTGTAGCTAGAAGCTCAAAGGGGCCTTGGGTGTGGGGGGCCCCTGGATCACAGAGGCAGCCACCTCTGGGAGCACACAGCCCACCTCCGGGTCACCTGCATGGCGCACACAGGAAGGGACAGTTTCCTTTTGGTTGTAGACACTGCTGTTGTTTCCCTCGCTAGCTCCAAAAGGGAGGGGGGGTGGGGACAGAACAGTCTCCTTCAGGATGGCACACACGGGGTGCCAGCCAATGAAGACGGGAGGGCAAGCGACCACAGAGCCATGGGAATGCTGTGGAGACAAACCAGAGCATCTCCTGGGATGGCATGGACGCCAGAGCCCCCTGGGAAGGTGAGCCCAGGCACTGTGACCTCCCTCGTTTATTCGGAGTTTGTAGAGTGGCATTAAGAAGGAAAAAGACAGCTGGTACCCTTAAGGTCGACCAATGAAAACAATAGGGTCCAGGGCGGTGGCTTATTCAGGACCTCAAACGTTGCTCATCGCTCAAGAGGAACAAGTTAAGCCAAGAAACCTTGAATCACTGGGCCCATCTCACACCCCTGCAGATTTCTTTCTAACTGCACCAGCGTGTAAACGAACCAAGCTTCTCGGTCCACTTTGCAACAGTGTAAATTGACGACAAGGATCGTGGCCCGACTGGGGAAGGCAACCAACAGAGCAAACAAAGCAAAACAACAAAGACTGTCCTCTCTCCATCTCTGCAATGGCGGAGACTCCTCTTCTTGCTCAAGGTTTCCAACTTGCTAACTTCAAGCTGAATGAAGGCAACTTTTCCATCCAGGTCTGGGGACCCCTTTTATCCACCTGCTAACGGCGTCACATCTCAGCTCTTTGATGGCGGCGTGCCCAGGAGCCCTGAGCCACCCACCTCTTCGGGAAACAACACCTGTGTACGAGCCACGGTGCGTTTCCCGGTAAAGGCCGAGTTTCCGAGATCCTGGTTTACGGCCACCTCTGCATCTGCTGGTCCTCGTTGCTAATGTTAAAATCGAGGTGATTTTAACCTACTAGAAAAAATTTCCAAAAAATCCCAACGCCAGAGAGTTGATGCCCTGAAACATAAACCACGAGGTGGATCCCAGGAAGGTCGGGGTAAAGACACTCACTCTTCTGAAGCCAGGCTTGGGTTAGAGGAGGGCGTGGCTCCCGCCTGACCAACGGCCGAGTGGTTCCTGTCCCTCTGCTGACTGGCCACACAGCACCTGAGGGCACACAGCCAGAGCGGAGGATTGAGAGAGAAGCCTGCTGTCCCCTGGCAAAGGGGGAGCAGACAGAAAAGGAGTGCCCTGTAGGCCCTAAAGAGACACAGAGCCAACTTCCATCCCAATGGGGCACAGCCATCCTATCCTAGGTTCCCTGGGAGCCTGGGACTGGACACTGCCGGCCCAGGCAAAGGGCTGAGCTCTAAGTTCGCCACCAGTCACGGCTTCTTACGTGTTCATCTAACCGGCTTCACGTGATCAGGGCGGCTGTAGGGAACGGGATTTGTAAGGAATTACTGAAATTCATTCTCCTGCAAGGCCTGACTTGCCTAACAAACAGATCCTTTACCGGCTGGCTCTTCGGAACAAACAGAACTAAGAGGAACAATTTCTAGCAGGTGGGAAGGGGACTCGTTATATGGCCAGAAGCCTCCCCTCCTCCCTGAGGAGTGACGGAGACCCAGGTAGAGAGGGCAAGAGGCCCTTTTGTGAGAGGCCAGGTCCCAGCCTCTGCCTTCACTTCACCTCTGTGCTGCTTGCACTCACCGCTGCTTGGGGGGCTTGGACACCTCGGCCAGCCTGCGGCAGGCTTCCTCTAGCTGCGCCAGCGTGTTGGGTGGGGTCAGGGGAGGCATCGCGGGGTCCTGGGTGAACGGGTGGGCTCGGGGGGCAGCGCGGGGGTGCCCGTTACTGCCCCCCAGCAGGTGGTGCCGGCCGGCTCGCTCGGCGGGGGACGCGCGGGCGCACTCTAAGGGGTAGGCCCTTTTTGTGCTCTGGGCACTGAACAAGGAAGGAGAGAGAAAGCAGAAGGAAAGAAACTGGGTTAGAGAAACTGGAAAATATGACTTCAATAGAAACTTCTCTATTCTGCCTTCAAAGAGAGGAGAGAAGAAAAAAAAACCCCTACCATAACACGCACAGGGGGTGTTGCCAAAACATGGCATTTTTGTGGTGTGCTCAGTCCAACGTTTAATATTAAGGCGGCAGGAGCAAACAGTCATATTTGTTTTCGGCCCACTGCAAAATTAGCCATCCCCACGATACCTCTGTGGTGACTGCCCTGACCCCCGCCGCCGCCGCGGTGTTTACCTATGGGGCTTGGGCTTGCTCTGCCGCTCACTCTCCAGCATCCACTGCCAGACATCCTGCGACCTGTCTCCTTCCTCCCCGGGCAGCTGCAGGGCCCCGGGTCCGCCTGGGGCGCCTCCTTCCCTGGCTGGCAGGGCCGGGCCCGGCTCCACGCTTTTCCCGGTCCGTCTGGGCGGGGTACCACCTCTGCTGCTGCGGGGAACCAAGAACCACACCCATCCCAGGGGCCCCGTTACACCTCTGGGACCCCTCGAACCGGTGGGTTCAGCGGGTTGGGGGGGGGAGGGGGCAGGGGGACACCAAAGACCCCGCCCCCCGCGCCTCCCTCCCGGAAGCCAAGTGCCCGTGACCTCCGACCCCCACCGGGAAGCTCCAGAATCGCCAGTCTGCGCTCACACTTACCCGAACTGCTCGGCCGGCACGGGTTCCAGAGCCCTGGGGTGGCTCTTGCATTTCGAGTAGCAGTAATACTCGGAGCCCCCCGGGCAGAAGCAGCGCACCCTCTGTGCGGCCTCCGCCTCGATCTCCTCCTTGGTCTTGGGGAGGGCGTGGTGGTGGATGTAGTGGTGGTGGACGTGCTTCGTCGTCTGCTTGGTCACGAAGCCCTTGGCTCCCAGGAGGGGGCAACCGGCCTGCGAGGCGGCCACGGGGGGCAACTTGCCCCCGGGCGGGAGGAGGGGGTGGTGCTGCTGGTGGTGGTGGTGGTGGTCGGGGGAACGGGAGCGGGGGCTGTAGCGGCCCACGCCCGGCGACTGGCAGCCGGGGGTCTTGAGGACCCTGGACAGGTGGTCGTCCAGAATGGTCTGCGGGTCCTCCTCGTAGCTGCCGGAGGGCAGGAGGGAGAGGGGGTGCGGGGTGGGGCCCCCCTCCCTGGAGCTCAGCGCTAGCTCAGAGGCCTCCTTCTCTTCATCCTGGAGGGAAAGGCAGCACAGGGGTGGGGCGGGGGGGGGGGTAAGCGGACAAGCAAGCAGCAGGGAACGGCCAAGTCTCCAGTGGGCCGGGGGAGGGGCGGGGCCACGGCACAGAGGTGGGGCCGCAGCAAAGGCACCTGCCAGCCAGCCCCAGGGTGGGGGGCGGGGGCGGGGAGAGGGACAGGGCCCAGCGCTACCTCTCGGATCTGCTGCAGGCGCTCCTCCAGGCTGTGCCGGCTCTCCAGCTCCAGTTTCAGCTTCTCCAGCCTGGAGATGAGCTCGGCCGCAAAGGTGGCGGGCTCCACGGGGGTCATCTCCTTGGGCAGGCGGTGGGTTCTCTACGGGGCGCGGGGAGGGGAGACACGATGCACGTTCAGGAGGGCCGGCACGCGGCGCCCGCCGGAGCTTCCCGGGCGCGGTGGCCACGGCCACGGCCACGGCCACGGCCACGGCCGCACGGGCGGGCGGAGAGCGGCAGGCGCGGCGCCCCGGCTGCTCCGGAGCTTTATGCGCCGGCGCCGCGACCTCATGGAGAGCCATGGTCCCCACCAGCGTTTGCCTTGGGCAGGAGCAGTTGGTCGCACTCCGAGAGGCCCCGCTTGTTCTCTCTGTAGTACAACCAGCCCATCAGTAGCTACTCTGAAGTAGAAAATCTTCAAAGACTGTTGTCAAACATCAAAAAAAAAAAAAAAAAAAAAAAAAAGGCAGCCCTCTGAGGTGGGGAGGGGAGAGGGACAACTCAAGGAATAAAAAGTAGAGTCTAAACAGAAAGGGAGCTGGAAATTAAAAAAAAATAATAATAATAAGATTGGAAGGGAGGTGGGGGTGGGGGAGGGAGAAAAGGGGGAAAAAAGGGAGTCACACGGCTGGATCAGAAGAAGTGGTAATTTATTTCCCGGCCGCACACTGCGCACCTTTGAGGTGGTGTTGTCTCAACACCGTCCTAGATCTCCCTGGTTCTCTCCACCCCTCCTCCCCGTCTCTTTGTACAGAAAATGAAGAAAGATGCTGCGGGCTAGTAGCAGAACACTGCTGAGCTTGGCTGCCTGAAGCTGATCTATCAAGGGAAAAGGGAACATCTCCAAATCAAGTACAGAATATAAAAAGGCATCGAGGATGCCTGCCAAGAGCAGCAAACAGAGAAGTCCCGCCGCCCGGCTCTCTGTCCTCCTGTCCTCCCGCCACCCCCTCCCCTGGCTTGTCTGCCTCCCTCTTCCTCACTCCCCTCTTGCTCTGCCCTTTGCTTTAGGGTAGGCGGGGGCATCGGAGAGCCAACCTGCGAAAGCCGGCTTTTCCCTGCAGAGAGCAGGCCTCACCACCGTGACCGGCAACCACTTAGCCACAGAACGGAGTGGGGGAAAGAGAAGGCCCCCCGACCCCCACCCCCACCCCCACCCCCTGTAGGAGCCGGCCCTTCTCATGCAGGCTGGCTCCGCGCAGCCCCGATCAAAGCGCTGCCTTGTGGAGAAAGTCGATTTGCACACCCCAGGACCAAATCATCTAATTTACAAGCTTGGGCCACAGAACTTTTCTTTATTAACACACGTTCGCCCCCTGCATCCCCCAACGCCCAGCCGAAAAAATCTGTATCATCAATACTGTTGTGTTTGGGGGGTAATATTACTGAGGAGGGGAGGGGGATGCTGAAGGTCCCCAGAAAAGCATCCTAACAGGCCAATTTTAGGACAAAGTCTGCCCCGTGGGAGGGGCTTTTGGAGAGGAGTTGCTCTAGCAACCAACACCCCGTGCACTAATGCAATGTGGGATTAGCAATGCGACGTGTTAATTTTCTGAATGCAACCTAACTGATGAACCAACTGAATTCTTGGAAGCCGGCAGAAAGGATTCACAGACAGAGATGCCGCTCAAAGGCGGGCACTCTCTTCCCCTGCCCAGGGAGTTTTCTTGCAGGCTGGGTCTCAGCGGATTGCATGAGGCTTCTGAGGCTTTGCGGAGTATAGGGGGCCACATGCTGGCTGCCCTCCGCGACGTGGAAACAGATGGGGGAGAGGCCAGGAAAGCATCTTCACGCTTTGGTGGCCTCTCACATCAGTCGCACGGAGAAACTGTTTATGAGATCCTTGCTTCCAAACACTTCACTCGTTCTGCATTCATTAGGTGCAGATCCAACTGTAGGTACTAAACCAAGTTCTGGGGTTGGGAACAGACAGGACAGAACAGCTGCCCTCCAGGGCCTGGGAAGTCAACAGGAGAAATGGCCAAGTACATAGACGAATGGAGGACCGAAACGATCGCGCTGTACCGTCAACACGAGGAGAATGTCTCAGGGACAGGATTTTCCTTCTGCAGGAGGCAGAGATTTCTCTAGTCTCCTCATTCACGGATTCAGTCAATACATCTCAGTCAACACCTGTTACGTGCCAGGCGCTGTTCTAGTCTCTGTGGACAGGGCATTCAACATCATAGACACAACTCCCTGTCCTCAGGGGACTTCCATTCTAGCGGGAACCCGATGAGAAGCATGGACTAACTCCTACCATTTCTTGGTTTCTGGAAAAGCACTGGTATGGTTTTCTCATGGAGAATTTTCTTTTTTGAATTGAGAAAACGTAGAAGTTCAAGTAGGTCATCTTGAGCTCTACTCTGCTCAGCATCACACCTCAAGGAAGCATGTAACACCTCTTGCCTGGCTCCTCCCTTCCCCTTCCCCTAGTGGACCACCCCCCCCCCCCCAGACCATGCTCCTCCTCTTACCCTAGACCTCCCTCCTTCCACCTCCCATCCCTTTTCTTCAAGACTCAACATGGCTGAAAACATCTGCCTTCCCCACCAGACTGTACTCACCGGGAAATGAGGTAGAGACACTTGGCCATTGGCCTTCACACTGCGATGCATTTCTCTCTGGAGCTGTTTCTTACTCCCCACACGATAAGGAGGGATTCCATCTCTAAGGGAAGGGAAAAGACAGAAGCCACAGGCTCACGAGGATGCTTTCAGGATGTGGGCTGATTCACAAGCCATTCTGAGATCCCACCGGAGGTCAGAGCCACCCGCCTCCATGCAAGTGTACCACCGTCCTGGGTGCCATGGCTGTTCCCAAGGTTGGATTGAAAGATCAATCCAAGATTGGGGCGCCTGGGTGGCGCAGTCGGTTAAGCGTCCGACTTCAGCCAGGTCACGATCTCACGGTCCGTGAGTTCGAGCCCCGCGTCGGGCTCTGGGCTGATGGCTCGGAGCCTGGAGCCTGTTTCCGATTCTGTGTCTCCCTCTCTCTCTGTCCCTCCCCCGTTCATGCTCTGTCTCTCTCTGTCCCAAAAATAAAATAAACGTTGAAAAAAAAAAAAAAATTGAAAGATCAATCCAAGATCAAACTGCCAAACTCCCTCTCAGGTTCAGGATCGTTGACTTGGAAAGAGCTTAGTAAAGCTCATCTCTCAAGCTCTGCCTTAGAACGGATTACATTCCGGCCAGCCCAAAGTAAAGGCTCCCCTATTTTATTTTACAGGTGTCCCAAGTAGGAGAATCTAAGGCCCCTTTCGTCCTCCCAACCGTCTGTCGTACTGCCCCAAATCAGGAAACCAGGGCCTTATGGAGCCCACCAGGGCAAAATATTGTAAGAAGAGGGACCACGCCCGCAGAAGACTGAGCCAGGCATTAATGAAGGTGTGTGTAATTCTCCAACAGTCAAGCTCCCGACTGTTTCCAAATTTCTTCCTTTTATAAATCACCACAAGAGGGGCGCCTGGGTGGCTCAGTCGGTTAAGCGTCCAACTTCAGCTCAGGTCATGATCTCGCGGTCCGTGAGTTCAAGCCCCGCACCGGGCTCTGTGCTGACAGCTCAGAGCCTGGAGCCTGTTTCGGACTCTGTGTCTCCCTCTCTCTCTGACCCTCCCCCGTTCATGCTCTGTCTCTCTCTGTCTCAAAAATACATAAATGTTAAAAAAATTAAAAAAAAAAAAAAATCACCACAAGAGTATTTTTGGGCTCCTTCCTTCCCTCAGCTCCAAACCCTCCCACCCCCAAACTAAGGAAGTGCCAAGGACACACGATTAATGTGGGCATAAAGAGAAAGCCCCTACTATGTGGCATTCTGTGCAATTCGTTCAAATGTTTGAGTACCTGCTATGTGTCAGACCTTGTTCCAGGCACTGGGTGAGACAGCAGTGAAGGAAGGGGACAAAAATGCAGACAGTTGCCCTCACAAGGCTTAAGGTCTAATGGGTGGCAGGCAAGAAGCAAAAATACAAAAACAAAGTCTACAGCAGGTTAGAAAGTGGTAAGCACTAGGACAAAATACAGGGCAGGAAATGGGAAGAAAGGATGCGGTGGGGGGTGAGGGGGAGTTCCGATGGACTTCTCGCAGTGAGGGTGACCTTTGAGCAAAGACCTGAAGGCAGGATGAGCCCCTATGTCCTTCATCTTTTAAAGCAAGTGGACTTAAGAAAAGCCTCCACCCCGGCTAGTCTGCACTAAAACATGACTTGGCACTCGTAGGATTTCTTTTAAAAAGAACTTTGAGCTTGAAAGTCGTCAAACGCTCAAGGTGTGACTATTTTCCCATTGCCGTCCCTTCTGGAGGCCACTTATTTACAAAAGCGCCAGGGTTCCAACATTCCCATACTGAATCATACTTGGAGGCTGTAAACACCGAGATTAGGTAGTTGGTTATTTCCCTTTTCCCGGTGTTTTGTTCATCACAGGGTGGAAGGAAGAAAAACATCTGGGCTCATCAGCAGTGGGTGAAAGTCAGCAATGCCTAAAAATACCCGGGAGCACACGGGGGCAACTGGTTGACCTCTAGCTCCTCATGTGTAATGCCCTAAAATTCCAAGTGGCTGAAATTTCCAGAAGTCTGTTGACCTAGGCCAGATCACAGGGCCACCGCGGGGATGACACAGATGGACCATGGTAGGTCAATACATCAATGAGGTATGTCAGCCCAACTCTGGCTAGGAATTAGCACGTGAAGGAGCCTTGTACTGAGGACACAAGGGGAGAAACAGGATTAATCTAAAGCAAGGACATACACACAGGGTGAGCCCCGTCCCAGAGAAAGGCCAAGAGGGCCAGAGATAGCATGCCAGTTGACCAGCGCAGGTTGAGAGTCCCAGACATCTTCTCACTCGCTTGACCGGGCCCCGGAAGGCCAGGCAGGATAAAAGGTTCTAGGTTCAGAAACTTACTGAACCACCTGGAATGTATTCACCGGAACTCCATGTTTTCACTATGGGATCACCTCCAAGACGGGAGAAAACTGGGTGCTCACGAGCTGAGCTTGACCAGCTGTTACTGGCTCGGCCAGTAACCAGATTCTACACCAGGGGTCTGACTCTAACTCGAGGCTGCCAGCCCCCACGTACCGGTTCCCACTGTAGGTCAGACACACGTGACGTATAATCCGACTTTCTTCTCACAAAGTCCCAAATTCACCAAGTTTTAAGATGGTCAGGGACTCTCTGCAGCTCTCCTAGAGTCAGTCAGTAGCAGTTAGACCCAGGGTACAAATCTGAGCCACTGCTGGGCCCCAGAACAGGCGTCCTTAACTCAGCAACCCACCCTCCCGCCCCACCTGGAGGTGCCAAGCTTCCTGATGGCCCATTCGTTAAGCCCTGTGAAGTCACGTGACATTCTGAAGGGGCGAATGGAAGACCTGGGGAACATTCTGGAACATCCTACCCCACCACTCAGCACTCGCTGGCTACGGGGCATGCCAGGTGGTTCCCAAGGCACAGTGAAGATCCCCTTGTCTCTTACCTAACGTTCCTTGTGGGGTGGGGGTGACCACGGGGGTCCCCTAGATTGGGTCTCACATTGGTATAACCAACTTCTACTGCCCCAGGGCTGCAAGACAAGGTCCCTGCCTTTCTCTCCTGACCAGCAACTCCTCTGGGGACTTAATAAGGATAGATGGCCTCTGCCCCAGGCCTCCTTCCTGACAACGTCGGGGGGAAGGAATCAAGCACCCCCCAGACTTTGCCGTGACACAGGCAAGGCTTCAAGAGTCCTGGAGGAGGTCCCCATCCACCTCCTCCGAGACTCTGTCCTCGGGTGCCGGCTAGTAGCCTCTGCTCTTCCCCTTTCCACACAGATGCAAATTAGCGGGCTCTTTTATACCTCTTTTGCTCCTTCCACACAGGACAGAAGGAAGAAGAGAACTGGAGGAAGTACGTAGAGCTTCTCTGCGGGGGAAGCAGGTCCCTGGCCCATCGAAGGCAAGAGGAACAAATGATTCCAGCACCCCCACCTCCCAACCAATGCACGCCCCCACCACACCCGGGGCAGATGCCAACAGCGGGACAGGAAACTCGTGACCAGGGCAGACAAGAGACGTCAACTTGTAGAGGCTCAGAGGCGTAACCGGTGCCTTCACGGAAATGGCGCTTTACCTCCCCACCAGCCAAGCAAGAGTCCTCTTCCAAAACAGCCGCTCATTCCAGAAGAGGGCCACTCTTCTTTGTGCTCAGGCCCTAAAAGTCTACGATCCATTTCCTGGATGCTCAACGCTGTGAGCTCAAGAGTGTCCGAGTTTTGGTCCCTATACCATCTCCTTTGATTATGAGCCTTTTAGCTAACGAGCCCGCTGCTGAGGCCCAGCTGTTTCTGGGGAGCAGTGGTTTTGAAGTGTGGGCTCCACTTAGCTGCCATTTAAGCCGAGCCAATTAGCTTAGCCTTTTGACTCCGCCGTGCCCCGCCTAACCCAAGTGTCGTCCTCCCGAGGCTTCGCCATATACGACTCACTCGTACACGCGTCCACTCGCATTCCCATTTGGCAACCACTCAGAAGGCAGCCTCTGATGGCAGCCAACATCAAAAGCCTGGTTTGTAAGATAAGATAATATTTGAAGTTCACTCAGATGCTTTCCCTGGTGTCCAAAGCAAACCCATAAATAAGATACAAGGAAATAAAAATAAATAAGGAAAAGAACCTGAGCCACCCCTCCGCACGTAACGCGAGGGAAGCATCTTGCGCTGGTTCGGTGACACCCTGGGCGGAAGCTAATGTCGAGCTGATCCCGACTGTTAGAGAGGGCTGCTCTGCGCAAACAGCCAAGACAGATGCCCTCACGCTGCAGACGAAGCTTCCACGCTTCCGGGCAGCCTCTAACACAGAAGCCGCGCTTAGGCGGCGAAGAACCTGCTGCTGGTGATGTTTTCCGCCTCCGCCTACCCCCACGGGCTGCATCTTCCCAGGCCTGATGCCCTAGAACGGTCCCCACAATCCTCTGTGCCCAACACTCCAAGGACTGGGCTTTAGGACTTCGCTGGCAGTCTGGCAGCTAACTTCCCCCCCCAAAAAAAAGAAAAAGAAAAGGAAAAGAAAAGAAAAGCAAGCAAGCAAGCTATTTCTTCTGAGAATGCAGGTTTCAGAGTAACAGGCTCATAAAACAGCCTTCTCAGAGGCCTACCATGAAGACCCAATCCCCAGCCATCTTTAACAGGGCTTTCTACTTAGCAGGAAAACAGAAGTCAGCAGTGGGCTGTGGGAGAAGGCAATGATTTCTTTGGAGCCCCTGCCAGCTCTGTACCTGTGGGCCCTGGCGCCCGGTTCCCTGAACAGCCAAGTGCAGGCCGGCCCTGCCCAACTTCTACTCGGCCCTCTTTGCAAAGGCCCCCAGGACTTAATTGGTCCTGGGGCAAATGAGACCATTGCTTCTCGGGCTTGTGTCTAATGAACTCCAACCTTCTGGAGTCTATTGAAGGCCGCCCGTGACCCCCTCTCCCCCTCCCCGGCCGGGTCCCCTCCCCAGCTCCCAGCAGGGCGGCCAGGCCCCACTCCCCAGCCCCCAACAGACCCCCTGGCAGCCAGAGCCGGCCATTGTGACAGGGAGAAACAGCCAGGGTTCTTTTCACGCTTTATGGGGCGCTCCTATTCACTTGTTCAAGGAAATTTCAAAGGGGCCTGCTACCCTCTTATCCCCGCTAAGCTTCCCCAGAAGAACAATGGGCTGAAAGCGGTTCAGTTCAGCTTTTCATCCCCCACACATTTTATTTCTCGCCTGTTCCGTGCTCTCATCTGTGCGAGGCCCACAATTGGCAGAGCTCTGAAGAGGGGTCTAATCCCAGCCCTGGGAATCCCGGGTGACCCGCCCAGCACCGGGCAGATCACACACACCCAGGGCCAGCCGGCCAGAAAGCGGCTCGCACAGCCTGGGCCCTCACGCCAAGCCTGAGGAGAGCAGGAGGGCCCAGGGACCCCCAGCGCCTGGCGGCCTGAGACCCTCGGGAACATCCTCCTCCCTCATCCGATGGGCTCTTGATCCGGAGACCTCTCTGTCCCCCGCTGTAGGCAGCATGAGGCAAACCGCCCTGAACAAACATCTCCCCAGAGAGAAGGACCCCGCACTGCTGAGCAATTCGCCCCCAGTTGGTATGAACATGCCCAGGGGGGTACAGATGTGACGGCTGCATAGGATAGCCTGCCCACTTGGTTGGGAGAAGACTCAGACAGAGCACCTAACACCCCCGTCAAGGAGATCACACCCGGGCCGCCTGGGTGGCTCAGTCGGTTGAGTGTCCAACTCTTGGTTTCAGCTCAGGTCATGATCTCAAGGTTCATGGGTTTGAGCCCCACATCTGGCTCTGAACTGGCAGCATGGAGCCTCCTTGGGAGTCTCTCTCTCTCTCTCTCTCTCTCTCTCTCTCTCTCTCTCTCTCTCTGCCCTTCCCCTGCTCACTCATTCTCTCTCTCAAAATAAATAAATAAACTTTAAAAAAAAAAAAAAAAGAAGCTCAGACCCAACATGGAGGCCCCAGGTCTCCGAGCCTTCCAGGCACTTTCCCTTGGCCTTGGGGTCCTGGTGTCCTCACCACCAATCCCAGACAGCTACACCGCAGGAGGGGTGGACAACACTGAGGTCCTGCCTCTTGGGACCCAGTGCCCCAAAAAGAAAGCTGCTCATCAAGGGCTTGCCCTTTGCTGTCTCTATATCCAAGTGGACTTTCCTGGCCCACACCCAGCCCCTGGCTACCTAGAACAGCCGGCTGGCCAAGGTAACTTCTCTGATCCCAGACGGGGGCTAGTGGGTGTGCCAAGTCCACAAGTGTCTTAGCTGAAGTGGGAAGGGAGAGAACTTTCAAGTCGTCTCTAAATAAAATTGAGAAAGTTCTTCTGGGAAAGCATGAAGGAAGTGGGGGGCAGTGTGCAGGGGAGAAGTTGCACATGTGCTCCCTCCTACCCCTCCTCCAACCCATTACAAAAGAAAGCAGTGTGATTCCCTCATAAATAAAAGAAACGCAAAGTGGCTCAAAGGTCTCATTATCAACTGGTCCTACTAACATCTCATGCTGGCAATTTACATGCTTGTGGGGAGGGGAGTAGTAGGCAAAGAGCAAGGACCTATGCCTGGTCTGGATTTGAGCTCTGTCTTGCGGGGCCAGCACTGGGCCTTTCTGTCCCATCTGTGAAAGTCACGAGTGACTGCCTGCCTTCCTGCGTGGGTCTTGTGAGGCTCAAACATGTGCGGGGACTACACCACCAAGTTAGCTTACCGTGTACCCAGAGTAACACCTCCATCCATGGTGGGGACTGAAATGCAGACAAGGACCAGGAAGCAAGCCAAAAACAGTCTCTAAGAAAACTAAACAGAGGCCTTTACAGTCTTAACTGCATCTGACTTAGGAGATTCACTCAACCCCCTCGTTCAAATCCAACTTACTCTCATTTTACTCAGAAAGTAAGGCCCCCATGCAATCCACAAATAAAAGCTAAAG
Source organism: Panthera tigris (assembly GCF_018350195.1). Lineage (NCBI taxonomy): Eukaryota > Metazoa > Chordata > Mammalia > Carnivora > Felidae > Panthera > Panthera tigris. Next base: position 48,678,952 of record NC_056673.1, on the reverse strand, counting down.
GGGTGATGTTGCTAGAGGCGAGCACACACACAGGAGCAGCAAAATGACAGCGGGCAGCATGACCGAGAGAAAAAAGAATCAACTGTTTTTTCAAAACGCCAATATGTGTGTACAGAGGCAGACAGCCTTACCTAACCTTGTACTCCAGGAGATACTACAGTAGAGCATGAAAACAGATCTTTGTATTAATTATCGGGATCAAGAAATAAATTATGCCTGGGGCGCCTGGGTGGCTCAGTCCCTGACGCAACCGACTTCGGCTCAGGTCACGAGCTCGTGTTTTATGAGTTCGAGCCCCACGTCGGGCTCTGTGCTGACAGCAGCCCGGAGCCTGCTTCTGTCTCCCTCTGTCTCTGCTCCTCCCCTGCTCATGCTCTGTCTCTCTCTCTCAAAAATAAACAAACATTTAAAAAAATAATAATTAAAAAAAGAAGTGGGTTATGCCTAATACTATCCAACATAAACCAAAAACGTATTATTTTAAGAACTATGGCGATCAAACGGTAATTGTTCTCAGGTGCAGAGACTAAAAGAGTTCGGTCAATATGAAAAACTAACTTCAGTGGAACCCCTCATTTCTCTATGTTGGATGGAAGAGGTGTACCCTTATTCTATTTTTACTATTGCCAAAATACTCGTCTTTTATTAAAACGGAACCTTTCCCCTGGTGGATCTCTCTCCCTTGACTAACAGGGGAATCTGAGACAACACAGTGAAAGCCGCTGGGGAAAATCAATGGCAGAATCCCAAATCCACCAACCTCATCAACTTCTCTTCCAACTGGTTCCATGCCACAGGCCAACAAACAGGACACTGGCCAACGGAAACCAGGTGATTTCAAACAAACTGGAAGAGTAGATGGTCCAGTTTTAGGAAGCTAAAAGGAGAAAACTCTACACATGCCATGATACATGGCTCAGTGGGTTTGCCTTTCCAAACTGGTCCCTTAGCAAAAGAACTTCCTACTGCAAAATACTTGTGGGAAAGCCTTTGAAGACCATTTCTGGAGTGGTAGTTCTCAACTGGAAGTTGGGTGAGCTCTTGGGGGAGTTTTGCCCAATCCCAGGCTCTACCTCTCTTGCTTCTCCTGAATCAGAACCTCAAAGGAGGGCAAGAGATGGGGACACCCAGCTCAACACACACACACACACACACACACACACACACACACACACACACACACACGAGACTCAGAATGGTTGCTCTCTACCCGGAGATCACCACTGCCTGACCTCAAATGACTTACAATGCATATTGTGACCCCCACCTGACGGCCTGCTGACATCATCAGACCTTCCACCCCGAGGACCTGGATTGTGGTTTAGAAAGCAAAGGAACAAACGCTAGGTGGGTGGGGGGCCGGGCGATATAGGTGAAGAGGACGAAGAGGTACAAACTTCCAGTTTTGAAATAGGAAAGTCAGAGATGAAAAGTACGGCGAAGGGAATATCGTTAAGAACACCGTAGCAACATTGTATGGGGACAAGTGGTGACTACACTTAACGCGGTCAACACTGAGTAATGTATAGAATTGTCGAATCACTACGTTGCACACCTAAAACTAACGAAGCATTGTGTCAACAATTCTTCAATATTTTTTTTTTTTTAAGGAACAAACTCTTAGTATGCCAAGTGCAGCCATCTGCAAAAGATCCAAGATCAGACTCTGGAGAGAAGCCCTACTTAGGGGAAGAACCTGACGCATAGCAGGCACCCCACCAACACTCAGTGAACTGAATCGTGTCCATTTGAACACACCTGTGAGGCAACATTACACCCAGTGGGCCTTCAGAGAGCGCTGGACGTCTGACCCCCACCTTCAATGCCTTTTCCTTCAGAAAAGGTGCCACCCTTCAGATGCCACCCCATCTCCCGCCTGCTGGTTCCGCAGATTGGATTACCTGGGTTTCGAGACCAGCCAAGCACTTCTATCCAGGGAAGAAAGGCGGAATGGCAACCAGAAGATGGGTCTCTCAACTCAAGAAACCTCTGGAGAAGCATCTTAACCTTCTACCTTACTTTCGTTTTCTACCAGTCAACTTTCCTTTCAAGGCTCTAAGCTTGACTCCACCCAGGCTACCACATCACCCCCCCAAACCAGCACTGGCACACTCCCCTCCTGCCAAGCAAATGTACACACACACACACACACACACACACACACACACACACACACACACGGGGTTTGCAAAGCCAGCTGAGGATGGCCGGCTGAGGACTCTGCCCAGCTGGCCTGGTGAGTCACTGCCAACCGCGTACATGAGGGGGATAGCAGGATACTTACACACTACTGTCCGTCATGGACATGGAATCATCAGTCAGTGCATCGCTGGATATCTCGCTATCATTGGCGCTGGTGGCTGGCGCGAAGACATAGCCAGAACCTACGTGGTATGGATTAACAGGGTCGCTCCTCTTGAAGGACCTGCGGGGAAAGTACAACAGCAGTGCGTCACGGCTTCGCACCAGACACCCAGGTAACCAGGCAATCCGGGGACCCGCGAGCGCATGATCCCGCCATGTGCTCAGGCCAACCTGCTGCCCAGGGCCAGGTGCTCATCTGGGCAGACGGCAGGGGCCACTGGCTCGCCCTGGGGAGAAAGCAGGCCGGGATCCCGTGCTGTCAAGGGCAAGTCTGTCAGGGGTGACAGGAAGCCATAAGCAGCCCAGGGGACCCTACCAAGTGCTAAATACACACTCAGATAGAGGAAGGAAAAGGGGAGGCTACTGAGTGAAAAAGGAGAATTACTCCATACGGGTGAAGGGTCTTCTCCCTCCCCACCACCATACCCAAGCCTACACTGGAGGAACACAGTTCCAGAACCCCCGAGAGGTCTTTCGCATCCCAACTCCCTGTCTGGGGTCTGTTGGCGTAGTTCCAGGTTTCGAGCAACCAAAGGCCTGGCATGACCTTCTCATTTCAACCTGGGTCCAGTACACTGGTCAGATGGGACAGAGACACTCAAGGCTTCCACCCCACCCGGAGCTGGGCCTCTGCCGCGCCCTCCCCCACCTGGGCAGCTAGGCTAAGGCTAAGACCAAGCCCCACAGGATTAAAATGAGCAGCGCCGCTGTTTCAAAGGAAGGTCCAGGCCCCTCCTCCAGTGTCTCCTGCCCTTTGTTTCAGTGGCCTCAGCCTCCCCATTCTGCTCTCTTGATCTCCCAGAACAACCAGTGTCCCTGTCCCCTGCTGGGCTGCATTCCTCTTGTGTCACCAGCAAGGGACATAGTGGGGAGGGTGGGGGGGGTGGGTGAGGAAGGGGCCACTGTGGTCCGTGAGCTGCAGGAAGGGGGGCCTGTCAAGCCTGAAGTTGCAAGAGGCCTCAATGACAAAGAGCCCAGCACACTCGACTGGGCCCACCCAGTCTACGCCAACAGCAAAGAACTCAGCTGGGGGAGAAGCGGAAGGCCCAGAAGAGAGAACCTATTCCAGCAGGCCATTGCACAGGTCTCTAAAGATGGCCTTGGGGGTGGCACATGAAAGGGACTCGTGAAAGGTCAAAGCAGTCTCCACGCGTGATCGCGGCACTCCTATCCACCAGTACGTGTGCAGCACTGTGCTGAGCTCTGGACTGACCCAGCCCGGGTCTCTGGTCTCCTGGCACAACAGGGCCTGGTCACAACAGGGGGCGCTGCCACTGGGGAGGCAGACTGCGTCATCACTGGCCCACAACGAGGGGCACACCTTCACACACATCCTTTCATCCCCAGCCCATGCTTGCAGCCACCTGGGGGGAGGAGGCGTTCTGGGCACACGGGTGGTGGCCCTGCAGGACAGCAGCCTGTCCCCAGGTCAGAGCTGGGACTCTCACCCAAACCCGTCCTGCCTCCCAATACAAAGACCGGCCTCAACAGTTTAAAAAGTTCTAGCAGCATGAGTGACCCAGGCCGGGCGCCCAGGTTGGACCGATGGACCGAAGGAGGGTCGGGTGTGGGCAGGGAGTTGTGGCCACAGTTTGGTGTGAGGGAGTCAACGGGGGCAGCTGGGATGGGAAAGACGTGGAAGGGTCAGGGCCCTGTCGTTAAGGCCTGAACTCCAGCTCGAGCTGATACCACGAACAAGAAAAGTTACATCCAGGGGCGTCTGGGGGGCTCAGTCAGTTAAGCGTCCGACTTCGGCTCAGGTCGTGATCTCGCAGTGTGTGAGTTCGAGCCCCGCGTCGGGCTCTGTGCTGACAGCTCGGAGCCTGGAGCCGGCTTCTGATTCTGTGTCTCGCTCTCTCTCTGCCCCTCCCCTGCTCATGCTTGGTCACTGTCTCTCAGTAATAAATAAACATTTAAAAAAGAAAAAAAGAAAAAAGAAAAGTGACATCCAGAGTCTTAACACGTTAGAGCCAGAACGAACCTCTAGCAGAGAGGACCTAGGCCAAGCCCCTCAGTTTAGAAATGTGACTAAAAACGAAGCATCTCCACAGACGGCACGGTTAGTCCAGGCGGGCCCTTGTTTTTGGCGCAGCTGTGTGCCCAGCACACAGTAGGTGCTCAAGGAACGTCCGCGGCCCCGGCGTCATGCAGCCTCACGACCGTGGCAGGAGGCGCGGAGCCCCAGGTGGGGGCCAAAAGCCTGGTCGGAGGCCACCTGGCTGGAGACCTGGCCACACAGGGAGCCCACATCCAGACTCCCACAGGTGCTCAACATCAGCAGGGACCATCTTAGAAATGGCAGGTGGGTGCAGAATGAACCAGAAAGCACACATGAGGAATGTCACCCTTGAATCTGCCGAATACCTTGGACCAAGAGATGGTCCACTGAACGGGCACTGGGACACTGGCCCTGTCCTTGTATCTGTAGAGGGCAAGGAGTCTCAGGATATCCCCCCAGGATATGCCAGGCTAACTAAATAAGAAGGGAAGGTCCTCCCGGCCTCAGAGCTGGTCCTGCGTCAACGTGGGATTTCCAGACACCAGGGCTGGAGAGAGAGAAGCGGTGGGAGCAGAGGAGAGGCAGATGACTTTTCCTGGGGAAGAGACGGGATGAGGAGGATTCAGTAACAATCCTCGGAGGCAGAGGATGGCTGTGTTGGCATCGTCACTAACGGCAGAGCAAGAGGAGACTGGGCTCTTAAGTCAGAACGAAGAAAGTGCTGCCCGCTGGTCTGAGCGGACCCATGGATGTTATGGAATCACCCGAGTCTTGAAAACCGTCCCAAGTACCCAGCTCTCCGGGGGGCCTGGACAGGGTTACTGCCTTGAAGCAGGATGAACGAACGAGAGGAAAGTCTCCAGGGTCCCTTCCTGGCTTCAGAAGCCCAGGGCAGGTAAGCGCTCTCAGCCCCGGACAGGGAACAGGAGTGGAGAGGCGAGAACCGCTGCTGGCTCAGCCCCCCGGCCGGCAGGTGACCAGTCACGTCACTGCCTCCACTGACGTGGGGTCTGCACCCAAGAAGCACACGGGTCAGACTTGGCCAGCGGCACCAAGTTCTTACGTTCTCTGAAGACTCCAGAGCACTGTGATTTGGGGAGATGATAGTCCTACTCCAAAAACCCAACCGCCAACGAAAACAGAGCGGCCGCAACTCTCCTGCAGGGTTTGTGGTGACTTCTCCTTTTTTCAATTTTATTTGTTTTAATTTACGTCCAAATCGGCTAGCGTATGGTGCAACAATGATTTGATGGTGACTTCTAAACACGCGGCGCCGGTGTGTTTGCACGCTGGATGCCTGTCCTGTGCAACCAGACTGGAAACTCCACGAGGGCAAGGACCGGATCGGTCTTCTCTGCGTGCGGCCCCTCAGTGGCGGGGGGGCGGCGGAGCGTGGCAGGCGCTCTAGACTTTGCTGAACCTCCTTAAAAGACCTGGGACCATCCTGTGGGTGGCTGGAAAGTTCTTTTAGTCTAAGAGACATCAGTACAAGATCAGGAGAGCCCAGATAGCCCTAAAGAGCATCCGGACCCTCTCTACCCCTCCAGTGCTGCCATCTCTGTGGTATCAACGCACTGACAAGGTCCTGGATTCAACCTCTGCACGGAGAAAAAGAACTCACTAGAAATCCCTCCCTCCCCGACTAAGAAGACAGCAGACTCCAATCCGTGTGTGCGCACGGCCTCGCGCTCACCAGAGTGGATCGCAAAACACATGGATCCCCAAAGAAACTCGTCCTCCGTCACTTCCAAAACAGAGGGCTCCCGTGTGACCCGTACTTAAGAACAGAATACACCGCTCTCAGCTCACTTGGCGGCAATAAAGTATTTGGGTTTCCCTACGATCGTGACAGAGGAAGGAGGGCAAAGCAGAGGAAGGGGCCGGGTTGTGGAGGAGAGAGAGAGACGGAAACTCCACTTTTAAGAACCCAGAACTTTGTCAGAATTGCCACATAATTTTAAGAACACGGATTAGAGCTCTTTTCTCGTATCTTAAAAAACAGGAAAGAAACTCAACCACGCTACAGTAATTGTACCCAGATGCTTTATTTCTCCGGTGCTCCCACAGTTGCCGCAAGGATTTTAAATTCCTACAGAGAGTGGGGGCCTGTGTGGCAGACTTCGCACCGGGCGTGCGTCCACGGACCCCCATGTGCTGTCAGGGAGCAGAAGTCCTGGGACCTTAAGGGGAGGGAAACTGCTGGCCTTTTCTCCCCAGCTTATTCTTTTTCTTTTTTTTTTTTTAATTTTTTTTTCTTAAATTTTTTTTAATTTATTTTTGAGACAGAGAGAGACAGAGCATGAGCAGGGAAGGGGCAGAGAGAGAGGGAGACACAGAATCGGAAACAGGCTCCAGGCTCTGAGCCATCAGCACAGAGCCTGATGCAGGGGTCGAACTCACAGACTGTGAGATCATGACCTGAGCGGAAGTCGGACGCTCAACCGACTGAGCCACCCAGTCGCCCCTCCCCAGCTTATTCTTATCTCTTATCTCCACGAAGGTGCCATGGCCCCGCCGCACCCCCCCCCCCCCCAGCACAACAGTGCACAACAGACCTGACCTTTGGGATCTCCCTCCGGATCCCCACCCCCACCACCAAAACAACGCAACTTAACAAGTATTTGCTTCTAAAAGCTGTGCCCTAGGACAGTGTACTTACAAAGTCACTGCCCAAAGGCAACCCTCTCTTCAAGAAGCATTTTCTAAGGCAAGATCAAGAGGGCGTTCAGGGAGGGGTCTGGCACTCGCGTGGCACTGAGCGCCAGAGCCATCAGATAGGCAAACTTTCACCAGTGAGTCTCGGCACACTGCCTCCATCAGAGGCTCCGTCCTCTAACTGGGGGCTCCTGCCTCCAGCGTATCTTTCCTATGGCATCAGTTTCTTTGATAATTGCAGCCAAGCTGGATGCCGGTGGCTTCGCAGGCCTCATCGGTGAGGTCTTTCAGAGAACAGGAAGCACTTGGAGCCAGCAGAGGGCCATCTGCTGGGCCCGACTTATCTCAAGGGAGGCCGGAGGAGAGCCGCCAGGCACCAGAGGATGGCACCAGGGCCAGGGCAGACTGGGAAGGGCACAGGGAGCACTCTGTGAGCCTAGCACTGTCTCCTTCCCAAAATAAATGCTGGGCTGAGCTCCTAATCCCACAGCCCCTCCACACACACACACACACACACACACACACACACACACCTCAGCGTTCTGTGGATATGTCTGTGTGCTGGGGTTTTACACGTGCTCTACCAACGGGTCACTCTTGCTCTAAGTTATTTATAGAGACCATCAAAAGCCCAGGCATCCCTCTCAAGCACCCACAAACCAGAGTCCTTCCCTCCGAGGATAATTCCTGCTCTTCCGTTCCAACTATTTATATTAAACCTGACACCAGATCAGTAAGGACACAAACAAGTCGTTACAAATGAGGCTCCTCTGAGCGCCCAAGGAGAACGCAGGGCCTGGAAGGCACCCAGCTGCCGGGGCTGCTCCTCAACAGCTGATGGGGACCCTCAGCAGGTCTCCCGGTCTCTGTTTCATTCACGTTACTAACTTATGAAGCCCATCCCCGAAGCCCCGTCCCTCGCTCGATGAGTGAGTGCACTGCAAGGAGGGGCAGACCTGGAAGAGCGGGAAAGGATCCCCCATCCCAGTAACGGGCTGAAAAGACAGACTTAAGCTCAACAGGTAGAGGAAGTCGAGGCCCGGGAAGGGGGGCCACTCTAAAACTTGACGGTGACTGCGGGCTGGAGGCCGGGACTCACTCTCTGAAAGGGACATCCTCACCTCGTTGCCCTTCTCACACATGTACTCATCATCAGGATTAAATTATACTAGTTCTAATGCTTTACGACTATTCAGAACGTTTCCCTTTACGAAGGGCTCTCGGGTCTATTGTTTTGATCCCATAAGAGCAACCTAGGACACGAACAGGACGGATGGTGCCTGTCACTGCACAGAAGGACACATGGGGTTCATAAGACTTCAGCCCAGGTAAGCAGGCAGTGGACAGGGCTGGGACCCAGGCCTTGGAAGAATTTGGGACACCGCCCAATACATCACAGGCACGCCTGAATAGAATATCTCGTATGTGAAAATGAAATCGGATGGCTCTTAAGTTCTCTGTGACGATGCCCGGTTAAGACACATGGGCTTCATGTAATCCAGGTAAAATACTTCATTTCAACCCAACGCTGGGAGAAAGCACACACAAATAGAGCCTGGAAACCTCAGGGGCGGATGAAAAGGTGTCTCTATAGATCAACGATGCCAGGGGTTCACAACCAAGAAGGCAAGCCCTGGCAACACAAAGGATCTTTGGCCACTGCCCCTGGGGATCTAAAAAGCTTCACAAGAGTAATCTCCAGAAAGTTTAATCCTGGTGATATCCCACTGGAGGGCTCTGGAAAGGGGAGGGGCACAGCGAGGCTGGGTCTCTACTGCCCACCCACAAAGGGGAGGGGTCACGAAGGGTCCTGCTTGGGAGCGTTTTCTTAGGGTGAAAAGTCCCAAACCACCAAACCAGGTGCAGTTTACAAAGGGGGCACTCTGGGTCCTGACTCGGGCAGACACAGAAGCTCCACTGTTGGAAAGCCCCTGGAGAAGCAGCCTTACCACAGGGCTTAAGTAGTCTCAGCTTCAGCTGCCAAACTGGAGGGCAAGGAGGCCAGCAGAGATTTACCAGAATGTCCGCCTAACGGAACGGGGCAGTAACAGGTGCCCAGTGACTGCCCAGCCACAGACGCCAGACCTAGTAGCTTCCCTTCAAACAACCTGAAACCATAAGCTTCAAGACGCTGAAACAACTCCTTTCACGTGATCCCATGCTTCGTTTCAAAAGCCAATCCAGCGCTACTTAGGTGTAGACCAGATGTCTGAGTGTGAGTAAACTCGCTCTCAAGGCTGTAGGAGCGCCCTCTGGTGGCTGGAGAACAAGCTCTTCGCTCCCCATGGAAAGTCAAAAAGCTCTTGGCCAGCCCCTAAGTCACTGCTTCTAGGCTCGGACATCACTATCCTGCCCCCTCGTACTATCGCTTTTGACACTGAAGGCCCCTCTCTACAGGGAGAGGGCAATCTCCACGGAGGCAGCCACCAGATCGCATCCCCGGTTCCAAACACATGAAGAAATACACAATGGAGAGCAAGATAAACCATTCAGGTAGCTATGGAGTGCCCACCGCCCCTTCCACGGCACGCCAAGGGCAACGACCTCAAAGAAAAAGGCTCATTCTGGAGAGCTGGAAGGGGAGAGAGGGGGAGACACAGAAAGACTCATTCTAACGGGAGGTCTGAAGTTGCTGGCAAAGGTCAAGAATCTTAAGACTTGGCCATTCTCCTTCTGTAAAGGGCTGTTGATCTTTGAAGCCTCCAAAAGGGAGAGTACTCCAGGGCCCCGTCCCCTCCGCCCAAGACTCTTCTCTGCCAGCACCAAGCAACACAACGATCAGCTGAGGTCTGACCCTTGGGCTGCAAGCATTTAAAACCTAGATTCATATACCAGCGGGCTCCAAAGCTAAGGGTCCTTTTATTCAGGGAAGTCACAGGACCTTGCCTAGTTAGGATAGGTTTCCTGGTGGGCACATACCTAATTCTCCAAAGAGAACCGCAGCCAGAGTTGTTAAGCCAACTGCTGGCTCTTATCTTAACAGAAAAGTTCCAAAGACCCCACTTACCCCCATGTCCGATGGGTGCACACGCTATTTCCCAGGCCTCCACGACCCAGCTGCCTCCCCAACCACATTAATTCCACTCTCCACTGATTAGTGGTGAATGACCCCTTCCAAAAGTGGTGTTTAGTGTATTTGGTGACTCAGAGGCATCAAAAGCTGCTGTCCTCTCCCTCTCTCCCTCTTTCTCTCTCCCTTCTAAGACTGGCCCAGGATAATAAGTAACCCGCATTAATGAACACTGCTTGCCCCTGTTTGAAGTTAGCCCTGGAAGACTGCAGGTATGCAGCTGTGGGAGCACACTCTTCCCCACTTTAAACAACGAAAAGCCAAGATCAAAGGGTTCGTGGCCAGCGGTCCTAGCTCTCAACAGACCTTTGTCGGCCTCAGCGGCACATCCATCCAACCATCCACCCCACTCAACTCCAAACATCTGCAAGGTCCGTACCCTCCTCCAGCCCCGGCCCCCTCCCCGGCCCAGGTCTTACCTGTATCCATTTTCAACGGTCTCCGCGGACCTCGCGTTGGCTGTAGCCCTCAGGGTTTTGCTGGACAAGCCCACCACGGTGGGTGACAGTTTGCACTTGAAGTCGGCACAAGCCCACTCCTCTTCCTCGTTCAAGGTGGGGAGGTAGCCACACACGACCTTTAGACTCCCCAGGCCCCCGTTACTCATGTAAGCTGTGTTTTCTCCCCCACTCCTCACATATTCGAGGTATATATCAGAAGTCAAAAACATCTGGTAGGCATTTTCCTCCATCACCGACTGGATCTCAGTCTGGGCCTGGTCGAACATGATGGAGTCAATCTGCTGCTTCCTGATGCCATCTCTAATGTAGGTCTTGGTGGCAGGCTTCAGCTGCTTGGAGACGATGCTGTTGTTCTCGATGTACCGTTTGTAGATCGCTTTGGCTACTCGTAAAGTTTTGGCATCCTTCAGGTTCATCTGCCTGAACCCATTGCAGGCAAACCAGAAGTCCAAGGTATCCACACATTTGTCCCTCTCCAGGAAAGTGCGGAAGAGATAAGCACCGTCTTGATCGCCCAACAAATAGTGCAAAGACTTGGTCCACCTGGTCAGAGGGGAGTCCGGGATGCCCGCCCCTCAGGCTCTCCCAGCCCACCCTCGTTCCGCCTGGCGTTGGAGGAGACAGGCATGGGTTTGGTGACCTGGCCCTTTCCCACCCCGGGCTGGCACGGTGGGGTCTCCCCTTCTTCCCCCGGAACGGGGGGCCGGGGGGCATCCTCGTGGAAGCTGCTGCTGGGGTCTGGGAGGCGAGTCACCAGCACAGCACTGCTCATGGCGAGGGAGCTCTGCGCACGGAGTTCGGGAATTGTTCTCTTCCCCCAGCTCCTGTCAGCGATCAGCGTGGTCTCTCTTTCTCTCTCAAGTCAGCAGGGGCTCATCTGAGCCTCCTTTCTGGAAAGAAAAGGAAGGGGGGAGGTAGGGGGAGAGAAAGGGGTATTGATCTAATCAAAACCAGATCTACCCAACATCAAAGCAAGAAAGTAAACAGGCTTTTCAACTCCTCAAATTCAAATCAAGCAACCCAGCTATCTGCGAGGTGCTCATCTAAAGTATCCGACGCTGCTTTTTCAAAGGCGAAATCTGAGCTCCCAGCACGTTTTGGGAGGGGGAGGGCGGGGAAGGTGAGCTGTGAGCTCGGAGGGTGGGAGCTGGGGGTGGGGGCGGGGGGGGGGGGTTGGAAGGTGTAAGACCGAGCCTTCCAAAAACCCACTCGGCCTGGGCGCACGCAGTGCTGCCTGGGCTCCGCTACCCACCCCCCCCCCACCCCCGTCAGCATCAACTCCAAAGACGCGCACCCCGAGCCGCCGGGCTGTGTGCAGGTGAAACCAATTTCGGTAAATTTCCCCACTCGGCTCTCCGCACAGATAACTCGAGCTCCAAACGTGCCCTTCCCCGGCATCTGGTTCCCATTCCCCCCACCCACCCCTTCCCTCTGCGCTCCCCCTTCCCACTCCTTAAAAATTCAGAAGATCCTCGACCGAGAAAGAAGCCCGCCCAGCAAGGGGCGGAATGGGCTCCCAGCTGGAAAACGCCCCCCTCCACCCAGATGTAAATGTTCGCTGCGCCCCCGCCTCCCGCCAAGAATCCGGCTCAGTCTACACCTCGGTGTTCCCCGTTCGCCAGAACCAGAAATCAACTCATTCAGGCAAGACTTTGATCTCCAAACTTTGCGAGAGAGCAGAGAAGCCTCAAGACCCGCCGCCCCCTACGCCCCCCACTTCCGCCCCCAGCTCCCCTCCCGGAGCCACAAACCCTACAAAACCGGATCAGAAACCGTCTCACGCTACCATTGCCTCTGCCAAGAATCCCAAACTCTACTGACCTCAAGCCTGTCTTTTTTCCAAAAGAAAAAAGTCTTATCTGACCAATAAACAAGCCGCTTTCCCTAGCACTGGAAGGATCAAACTAAGGAGGGCAGGGGCGGGCCGGGGGGGATGGGGCGCGACCCCGAACCAGGGGCCCCAGGCCGCCGGGCTGGGCAGCTCCGCCGGCGGAGTGGCGGGGCCGCCGGTAGCGCCGCGCTGCCGGGGCGGAGGGAAGGTGGGGCGGCCCCGTTACCTGGAAGACGAAGGCGGCCCGAGGCCGGGCTCTCATCTCCGCGGAGCCCCACCGGCCCGCCCCCCACCCCCCCCGGCCCAAATCCAACCGAACGCTTCCAGAGCCCCGGCGAGCGGGCCGCGGAGCGCGGGGCAGGAGCCCCGGGAGGCGCTCGCGGCACCCCGAGCCCGGGTCGGTCCCCGGCGCCGCCGCTCGCAGAGACGCCCGCAGAAAAGGCACGGAAAGCAGCAGCCTAGTCCAGAAATGGCGACGCGCGGAGTCTCTGCCTCTCCGCAAAAGGGGCCGGGGCGGCCGGGGGCGCGGGGCCCGGGCGGGAAGGAGGGACGCGGGGGACGCGGGCGCCCCGGGCTCGGGCCGCTCCTGCGCGCAGACTGAGCCCGGGCCAGCGCTCGGGGCCCCTAAGCGCGGACCAGCGGCCGGGAAGGGAGGAGGGGAGGAGGGGAGGAGGGGAGGGGGGAGAGAGGCGGGAGGGGAGGAGGGGGCGGAGGGAGAGGCGGGGGGGGGGGGGTTGGGAGGGGGCGGGGGGAGGGCAAGCGGGGGGCGCCGCCACCCTTTCATCCCACCTTCCAAAGGCACTCCCGCGCACACTCACACCCCGACTCACATCCATAACAACGCCTGCGACGCGACCCCCGGGGGGGATCTGCCCCCTCTCCGCCCCCGCCGCAGCCGCCACTTGCAGAAGTCTCTCGGCCGGGCCCCCCGCCACCCGCTGGGGAGGGGGCCCGGGCGCAGGGCGCGCGGGGCGGCCCGGCCAAGCCCCCCGGAGCGCTGGGCGCCGGGCCCGCCGCTCCCCTCCGCGCCAGCCCGGAGAGCGCCCCGAAATAGCCGGCCTGCCAACTTCAAAGGGCCGCCGGCACATCAAAGCGCGCGGGCCGCCCGGCCGCCGCGGCCTCGGCACTCACCATTGATCCGCGCGCGCGCTCCGCGGCGAGACCTCGCAGGCGCCCCGGGCAGGGCCCCGGCCCCGGCCCCCGGATCGGCTCGCAGCGGCGGCCCCGGGCCCCCCCGGGCCGGTCCCGGCGTCGGGGAACATCGGGAGTCGCGCGGCAGGGGAGGGGGGTGCGGGGAAACAACAATCCCGGGATTAGAGCAAGATCCACCGGGAGGGAGGGTGAAGCGGCGCGCTCCGCCGCCCCTTTTATGCAAAAGACCCGAGTGGGCCTCCGCCCCCGCCGCGGCCGCCCCCGGCCCCTCCGGCCCCCGCCCGGCCCGGCTTTCAACACAGGTCCTGTTTCCAGCAGTCACTCCGCGCACCAAATGTCCTCCGGGCGCTTCCAACAAAAACTGCGCTGTGGATTTAACTGTGCACTTCAAAGGCGCGAGCCGAGCGCACGGTCCTGAAAGGGAGGTACGCGCCGGCCGCGTCCCGGGCCGCCCCCCCGTGCCCCTGCCGCCCCTCCCCAGGGCCGTCCGGCTCGCACCACCCCACCGAGCACGGGCTCGGCCCGGTCGGACCCCCTCCCGTCCCCGGCGCCCGCGACGCGGCTCGGCGCGACCTCGCCCCCCGTCCAAGGGGGGCTTTCTTTGAAGCGGCTCCGCTGGGGCCGCGCCTCCACCCCCACCTTTTACAGCAGGGCTTTCCGCGGGGGAGACGGGCGCCTCGGACGCCGGGCGGCCGCGAAGTCCATTGCTGTGAAGGGTTATTTTTATTTCCCGGCTCTCGGGTTGTTACTGAGTTGCCAGGACCTTATCAAAGCGCAGCCGGCTCCAGCCGACTCCCCCGGGCCGGGCTTGGGGAGCCAGTGATCCCGCCGCGCCAATCACAGCCGCGCTCGGCCGGCCCGCGCCGCCCGCCTTAAAGGGACAGCGCCCCGCGCCGGCCCGGCCCGGCCCGGCCCGCCCCCGCCGCACGCCCGTCTCCCGCGTTAACTCTTCCAGGGTCCTCCTCCACCCCCCTGCGAGGCCCCCGCCGCCCCGGGGGCGCTCTCAGCCGGAGTTCCAACTCCGTCTTTCAAGTTCTCCGGCCTCTTTGCTCCAGCTTCCTCCCCCTGCCTGCCCTCGCCCTCCCCAGCTCTGGAAAGCAACAGTTTATTGTAGCATTCTGGCCGTCGCAAGAACTGCAAGCAAGCAGATTTTTTTTTTTTTTCTATCATCAAACACTTTTCCACCTCTATTCAAGTTTCCCTGGGAATTTGGGCTGCCAGGATCTTGTAAAGGGAGTTCCAGTCCTGGGATCGATTGACCAAGTGTCATAGGGCGAACGCGGGCCTGGTTCGCGGAAGGCATGTGTGTGCCCTTGCGCGCGTTTTTCTGAGTGTGGTGCGTTTGTGGATGTGTGAAGATGGGGGGTGTGAATCTGCCAGCACAGGCCTGAGTGCTGGAGATGGGCTCTGACACCTCGTTAGGGAGCATGCCTCAGTTCCCTGAAGATTTAACTCCCAACTTACCAACCTGGCCGCCAGAGCCCTTCTTGGGCGCGCAGAGAACATCTTTCTGTAACAACCGCATTCCCAACGCGCTATTGCCGGCGTCGCCTATGCTGCCATATGTTACGTATTAAACAGACATGGAATGTCTTTTTTCTCCTTGATCTGCAGTGTGGATGTATTGAAAACTCCTCACCCACTGTCACCTTTGAATGTCACCTCCCCACATGCCGCCAGTAATGTTGATGAGGCACAACCGTCTCTTCTCACTTAATGTAACGAGAAAACAGGCCACAAACCTAGAACGTCTATTGCTATAGAATGGTCCCTCATATGATGCGCTATTAACTTGAAAATCTTAAAGGTGTCAAATTGTTTCAATAAGTGAAAAGGGAAGCCCAGCGCAGACACTGGGCCAGGCTTGGGGTCCCCAGCTCTACTCACTTTCTTATTTACTTTTTTTGTTGAATTAATGGATGACAACGCTTTTCAATGCAGAAGGGCCTGTAGCCTATCATGAGACCTTCGGAACTTTGAAAGATGCAAGAAATGGGTCTCGTTAGGCTTCTGTAGGAAAAGAGAAGGATGGTAAAACACCCATGATGTGCCGGAAACGAAAAAGCAGTGGGGGGCTGTGCCCTGCTGCCCCCAGCCGGTGGGGCTGCAACAAGGGACTAGAGGCCTTTGCAGACCACGCTGCCAGACTTTTTCGCTCCCGAGAGCCCAGGCGGGTGACATTTCCCTTCCCAATACCTGCCCTTCTGTGTCCATGGCTCACCTCCCCAGGCAGCCAGGCTGACAGCCAGCCAGCAGTCCAGGCTACGGATTATGGCTACCTCAGGGCAAACCGGGAAGGCTGGGGCTACAGTGTGGCCGGATGACTCATCTTTGCCTTGGGTCAACTGCTGGGTGTGAGGAGCCTGGCAGCCAGTCCCCTTCAGGTCGGCTCCGTCTAAGAGCCTGGCCTTCCGGTATGCTGGTGCGTGGGACCTATGGCCAAGGGCACACCCACCCGCTTTGGCGACCCCACGACAGCCGGGGGCAAAGCCGTCCCTGTGGTTCCAGGGAGTCTTTAGGCCACAGAGGGTGTCATTACAGGAACAGAAGTTGTATACAGAGGGGAATAAATTGCCACGGCAGTGTCTACAACGTAAACAACAGTAGCATGCGCGTGCACACACACACACACACACACACACACACACACACACACCATGTGGGGGAGGGGAGATAGAAAAAGCAAAACATCCAAAATCAAAATAAACAATGATCAGAAAGAGGAGGCTTTAAAAAAGGAAGTGGAAACTTGGTCTTCATGGGTGGTTTTCCTCCCCTCCCAGCTGTCCCCACTGACCCTTCGCTGCCCCCCAGCCAGCCTTCAGCATCGCAGGCTCTGCTTCAACGGAAGATTCTCCTGCTCCCTCATTATCCCGGCGCTGCGGCAGCCGGAAGGAGGGAATGGGGATGGGGGACACAGACACAAGGCCTGGTGTAGTTTGGATCTTCTCCTTAATGACCCCTCTGAGAGCCTGATTTCCAGAACAGGTGCTTGGTCACCTTGGCCCAATGACTCCCCCTCCATCTCACCCCTGCCCTTTCTCCTTCCCCCTTGACTTCAGATCTGGTGGTACATTTCCCACTCAGCAGGAGGCCGGGCCGAGTGCTGAGAAGCCAGGAGCCCTCTCAAGCCTCCGGGTCTTTGACTACTTGTTGATAATATTTCCGGAAGAGAATCCAAAGTCCTCTGCTTATACCCAGCCCCTTTCTCAAGATAGCACAGTTTTCCATTTTCCCCTTCTCCCTGGCAGCAGGGATATCATGTGACTTGTTGTAATCCTGCACAGTTGCCTGGAAACTGGAAAGCAAGGTGATGGATTTCTGCACATGCTCACTTTCCCCCCTCCTTTAAAGAAAAACCCTACAGAGGATAAACCACCTACTTTGGCTAAGTGCAGACAAGTTTAATAAAGCAGAGAGTATAATTCTTTTCTGGAATTGTGTATTGGGTTGAAATCCTAGAATCCCAGAAAACAAGGACTCAGGACTCCCTGGGAAGCATCTGGCCAGATCTCCAAACTTTAGTCGGCCCCCCAGAAACCCTTCTGGAGTGGAAGTCACACCAGTTGAGACTTCGGAGGACACGGTTTTCTAAGATTCAGAGACTTTGCCTTCTTTCTTTGGAAAAGTGCCACCTTGGACAATGTACCTCTGATTAAGGAGGGAGGCGGAGACAGGCAGAGGTAACCTTTCCTAAGACCGCAGGTTACCGAGTCGTTCTGAGTCTCTGTGTGTTCATCTGTAGAGTGGAGGAAACATCTCCGAATGCCATTATGAGGATAAGCAAGAAGATAAGTGTCCAGCAAGATGTTTGACACACAGTAGGCACTCTGAACTGGCCCCCCAATAGCCTGGGAAGAAACTCTCTGTCTCCAAAGCAAAGATGCCCTCCAGTCAGGAGTCATGCCCGGGGTTGGGGGCGGGGGGCTGGATGCTACCAAGGAGGTCCTACAGAGGTGAGCCCACCCTGCCATCCTCCCTGCAGAGAGGAGCAGGCAGAGAGGGAAAGGGGGCTGTGCCTCTGCCGTCTCTCAGAAACAGTCCTCTCCTGTACCCCCCAAAGAAACATCCTAATTTTCTAGCCAGGGGCCACTTAAAGTGTTATCTGATCCAATCCACATTTTGAGGTGGGGAACTCAAGCTAGGAAGAGGTGAAGAGATTTTTCCCAGGATCACTCCGCCCATGCTGGAGCTGAGCTGACACCTTGTGAGGGTTCTGACTCCTGGTCCATCCTCCCGGGAGGAGACCCCGGGGAGGGCTGGCTAAGAGCGGGGGGGCCTGAGTTTCTCAAGTCCCTGACTAATAAACATGTTTTGAGATGTTTTGCTAAAAGAATCACCCCAGGGCTTCAGCCTGAAATTTGACTGGAGTACACTTCCTTCTGCCCCTGTTTGTGGACCATCTCCGCCACCCCCCCCCCGCCCCCACCTCCCGCACCGCCAGGAGCTAGGCTATTCCACGAAGTCTCTTAAGGTGGCAGGTGTTTCCGGGGGCATCGGGGGGTGGGGGGGCTGGTTCACCTAAGGGAAAACTGACTCTAACAGAGCCCAAGAGGAAGAAGAGAAGAGGAAAAGGCCAACCCAACTTCCCACCCTTCCCCCTTCCTACTTCCTCTCCCCTTAGCGGAGGGGGGATTGGGAGGCCCAGGTGGAAATTTTGAAGCCACAAGAGAAAAGGGGAGGGTTCTCGAAGAAATCGTGTCCGTAGAAGTGTCAGGGAAACTTATTCGTTAATAAAATTAATGGAAACACATCATTTAAATGTTAAATTGAAAACAGAGCTAATAATGTAAAACTTCCTAATCTGACTTACTTCCAAGGGCCTTTAATAGTTATTATAAATGGAGCTACAAACTGCCGGGCTTCTGGCATCTCGCCATTCAGCATCTTTTAAGAGTTGGCCTGAGCTTGTAGCCAGAGGAGACCATCAGTACGAACACAAATCCAGAAAGAGGTTCTGAGTTTTGAAATTTTCTTCTCCATAGCGTCAAGCGGACACACACGAAAAAGGTGGTTTTCAGGAAAGGACGCGAGGAAGAGGTAGGAAAAGGATCTCTGAAGTACCACCCAAGCGGCAGCATGGGAAACGTTGCTATAAATAGGTCTGTGATGCCAAGCTCTCTCCATAGACCTTGCTTTCTGCTCCTGATGTCTCATCCTGCTCATTTGAAGCAACTTCTGGAAAGTGAGGATCTGCCAAGCTTGGAATCCGTTCCTTTATTCTTTCATGTCGTGTCAGTGTCTTGATTTGCTTGGAACATTCCCACAAGCTGATGGCCTGCTTTCTCTGCCTCCAGGGGATTGGCCACAGCAAGTGGCGGGGGGGGGGGGGGGGTGGTGGTGGGAGGAAAGGATGCTTGGCAGAGTCCCAGGCCGCCCCAGCACACCTAGAATGGTTCTGGATATTCGCTCCCCATGAAAGAACCTTCCCCAGGTCAAGTTCTCAACATGCCACTTGATTATGCAAACTGCCTTGGATGCTGCCTGCACCGCGCATCCCACACCTCGCTAGCACCTGGCTGGTGCTCCGGTAATATGCTGGCAAATGAGGAGTCTACACTTGCTGTCTACACTTCCTCCTCTCTCATTGTCTCCTCAACCCTCAATTGTCTTTCCCTCCTTGAAAATCACTTTCAGCCACTTAAAAACCATCCTGATTGGTGAATCCCATGGGCCCGTTTTGCTCTGGCTGGGGCTGTACTTAAGCAGCAGCCTGGCTCCTTCTTCTCGCTGTAGTTCAAGCCTCTCCCGTATCTGTCAGGACTTTCTTACCAGGAACACCTGTATCTCACACTGCTCTGCACTCCTCCCCAGCCCTAACACCCTGCTCTTCCTCTGGTTCCTTCCCCCTGAAATGGTTTCTGGGCCATTTCCTGCCCCACCCAGCCTTCCAAGCCCCATTCCCTAGAGGCCTGCAGCCCTGCCCTCTCTCACTACCTCCCTCATCAGCCTCACCTTGGAGGGGGGGCGGCCCAAAGCTGTCTCACATTTCGCATCTTAAAAGGGAACCTACTTAGTCCCTGGTGAAACCAGCCATCCTCCTGGCAGGCAGCGACCTCACCAGGCCCCGCTGCCTCAGTTAGAAACCTGGGCCATTTCTAGATCCTTCCTTTCCCTCATCCATCCCCATTCAGTCACCCGGCTCGGTTGATTCTGCCTCTGAAACATCTCCTAAAATCACCGCCTTCCCTCCATGTCCACAACCACCCGCCAAGCTCCGGCTCTTCTCTCTTGTCGGGAACAGCAACATTCTGTTCTCCCGGACTGCAGTGTATATAGCCCCTGCCCCTGGGTCCCCGACATGTTGCCACCATAGAGAGAGCATTCTGCACTCCAAGATTGACCATATCATTCCCAGCTTCAAATCCTCTCTTGGCCACATGCGGCCTCCGAGCCAGGCCCACACAGAGCCGGCTGTACGGTGCCCAAGGTGGTTGGCCCTGGCCAATCTCAGGCTCCGTCTCCTGCTGCCTCTGGCTCCCAAGCCCCTGCCAAGGGCGGTCCTGCATGGTGACTCCCATCTGCTATTCCTTTGTGCTTTTGAACTTGAGAGATTCCCTTGGCCAGCAGGCCACCCTCTTCGGCTTCCTCAATCCCTCCCCTGCCGCGTCCCCCCAAGACTGGGAGAGGCTCCTCTCTTCTATCTTTCCAGGGCACCAGGGCCTCACCTCTAGCAAAACACCTCTGCTGACCTACTTCTCTTTACCACCCATTCACCCGGGGACTCTGAAGAAGGGGCCCTGTCTTTTGATACCTTTCTCCCTCAACCCAGTCCATGGCCGAACGCGTTGTGGACACAGGTGATAGGTGAAATATTGAACTGGTGCACCACACGCGTGGGCCAACCAGCACGGATGCCAGCCTGGGTCCCGGGGCTGGGTCACGAAGTCCCCCCCAAGCGGGGGCAAGCCTTTAGTTGCTGTGCTTGGGGAATTGCGGTTGGTGTCCTCTAAGTGGCCCTCAAAGATCCCTGTGTCCTGTACCCTGCCCTGTGTCATTCCCTCCCTTGAACGCGGTGGGGCTTAGTGATTTGCACCTCACGAACGGAATACGGCAGACAGGACAGGACGTCCCTTTTGAGACTGGATTATAAAAAGATGGTGACTTTTATTTTAGGTGCTTTTTTAGGCTCGTGAGGCAGCCCTGTGGAAGGGAGAGGCCCAGGGGGCCAGGGACAAGGCTTCCACCAATGGAGGGAGGGATCCCGGAAGGTGATTCCTACCCAGCCAAGCCTGGAGCCCCGTGGAGGCCAGCTGATAGCTTGCCTGCAACTGCATGAACCCACCTTGAGCCAGAGGCGC
Source organism: Panthera tigris (assembly GCF_018350195.1). Lineage (NCBI taxonomy): Eukaryota > Metazoa > Chordata > Mammalia > Carnivora > Felidae > Panthera > Panthera tigris. The sequence goes on along the minus strand of NC_056673.1, from coordinate 48,658,119 downwards.
CAGCTAAGCCCAGATTCTGGACCCACAAATTGAGATGCGTCCTTTCAGAAGGGGAGTGGCAGGCCTGTGGGTGAGACTTTTGCCCTGTCAACTCACACTGCTGATGCTGAGAACCAACTTGCAATACGTGGGGGTCCCAGGGGTCTTTTCTGCACTTATATAACAGCACATTGATGGGGAATGGCGACGAGTGTAAACCGGCAATAATTACAACGTTTGAAGTTCTTCCAAGGTTACTGGATGTTTCTGTAAAAACATATCCAATTTCCCCAAATAGGTTGCGACATGAAAAACCAAAATCGTTTTGAGATTTTACTGAGTTGCAGGCCAGTGACATTTGATCACACCCAAAAACGTTGACTTTGCTGCCACCTTTCCCAAGTTATCGGGGTTCTCCCCCAACTACATGGAAAGACAGAACTTATTTGTCTATCTAGAAGGTAAATAGGAATATTATCTGTTCGTTTATTGCTTCAGATTTAGAGGAGGGAAAGGAATCTTTCCCCTTGGAGCAGTAGGGAACCTGGAAGAAAGACGCAAATGAGGATATCTTTGGGATTAAAATGTGTCACCCAAAGTAGCAGGGGCTGGGGTTCATTCTCTGTAAGACATTTGTAAAGGAATCTTCAGAATTCCTATCCAGGAACTTAGATGCAGGGGAGTAAACTCCTGACTGGGGTGGCCCAGAGTAACTCTGGAGACGTCTTTATTGTTTTTGTTTTGTGGATGTGATCACTGACTGCACATCAGGTATGGGCTGAACGTATTTAATGGTTTTCTTAGCAAAAACGCGAGTCACATCCCCAAATTAAAATGTGCGGAGTGAGCCTCTCCTCCTATTACTAATGCTCTGTGCATTAAAATTGCCCCAATAACTTTTGAGTGTAGAAAAAAGATACAGTAATCATTGAAACCACAAAATCTGTCTTGATAATCTCAACAAATCACCCCCACACTTGGGGGATGTTAGGGGGAAAAATTAAGTGGAAAAAGTCCGCCTTGAACCAGCCCGGCTCTCCAGACAAGGAAGACTGGAGTTCTTCGTGATGCCACGAACTTCAACAGATGCCCTGATGGGAAGGCCAGTCTTTTAAGCTGAAAATACCATTTCCTCTCTCCCTGAACTGATGAGTATTTCTTTTTTGCAGAATTAAATACCTTTCTCAAGGTCAATTGGTTTAATGCGTCAAGTGTATCTACCTGGGTACAACTTTTTGCATGAATCCATTAATTCAGAAATAAAGGAATAATCGAAATCCGGTTGCCTGACTTTGGGGTCACAAGAAGTGGGTGAGTAAGGGGCTTCCTCCTCCTCCCTTTCTCAACGCCAAGGTCAGAGGAGAGCAGTGAGCCAGGTGTGAAGGGCAGGTGTGAGACAGCTGCCTGCCGAGTGGAGTGCCTTCCTGGTGGCTGCTCAGAGGGAGCCCTGGAGGAGCCCCAGGTGCAGGACAGCTTCCAGAGGTCAAGACCTAGAAGTTCTGCCACCCAGAAAGGGCGCGGGCGCCCAATGGCCGCCAGCTTCCCCCCCACCCCCACTCCGCCCCTGCTCAGCTTTCTTAGGTGACCACCCACTTCCTGTGGGTCTAGCAGCTGCTTCAACTTGGCTTTTCAGTAACAGACATGACCTTCCCAACCCCCATCCCAGCTTTAACCTTTTCTACCCCGACAAAGGCCACTTCCCCCACTCCAGCCTCCCCAGGGGGTCCCTGCTCTGAATTCCCCTGTGAAAAGGTGTCAACCTTACACTCTACAAGACAATGGAGGGCCTGGTGTGCACTTGGGACGCTGCTCAGCTCCAGAAGAAGGGACCTTTTCTCCAGGGGCCCGGAGGGAAGTGGAAGGTGGGAGTCCAATGCCACGGGCACTAGGGCCCCAACGTGGATTCAAAAGCCGGAGTACCTGACCTCTGCAGCTAGCTGTCAGGGGGAAGGTGGGGAGGAAGAGATCTACTGGGGTGGGAGGGCTCAAGTGGGGGCTCTGACCACCTGGGACGGAAAGCCTGGTGGGAGGAAGAGCGCAGAATCCAGGCTCTGAGAAGGGATGGCCGGCCCCCTACAGAGAGAGTCTGTCCTTTCTCTGTGCCTCAGTTCCCCCAAGTATAAATTAGGAAGAATGGAGGTGCCTGGCTTGGGGGTTGAAGATCAAATGAGATGATGCAGTACAGTGGCTGGAACCCCCCCTGCTGACCCTCGAGCAAGGATTAACCGTCTTGGGGAAAAAACTAAGAGAACAACCCAGACTGGGGCCTGGCTCCCCCGCTAAGGACACCCTGCAAGTCTTTTGGGCTCCTTGAGACTCCCTTCCCTTAACTAGAAAACGGGAGTAAAGTAATGGCAGGTTTCAGATGGAGCCTGAGGGGAAACGTTCTAGCCAGTAAGTTCCGCTTCTGGAAGATGCTGGTGCTCAGCCTTCTGGGACGGACGGTTTGCCAAGGCCAGCTGAGGTCTTGGCACACGTTTTGTCTTCTCTGTGCTCACCCCAGTCCTCAACGAGGGGTAATTAATGGCTGCAGCCAGCTAACTTCATGCGGGTCTTCTCGAAAGCACCCCCAAGCTTTGCGGCCATGACAGTGGGCCAGCCGTTTCGTCTTCAGGGCATGAACCCTTGTCCAGCATTGGCACCCCCGGCCGTGCTGCCTCCTATCACCACCACCTTCCACCCTCCATGCCTTCCCCGGGCTCCCACATGAACGGCCTTGGTGCGTTTTATGATTCTGCTGTTCCTCCCAAGGGCCGTGAGGTGGGCCCCCAGGGGGTGAGGTCAAGAGAAGGGTGTGCCCACCCCTGGCCCTACTTGTCCTCAAACCTCCCAGCAGCTACCCCTCCCTCAGAGCCTTCCACGGAGCTTCGCCCAATTGGCAACAGGCATACACCACAGTGTGCTGGTTCTCTTTTTGTTTCAACAATTTTTTAATGATCCGGATGTGACCACCAAGTTGGCGATGCCTTCCCCCCGGCACATTTGTTCCTCTCTTTGTAAATCCTGCAAGGTGCTGCGTTTCAACGATCCTTTTCTCTATGGATTCCATCCCTTATTCTTACTCTGCGTCGAAGAAAAGCTTGTTCAAAGACAGTCCTCCGGGCGAGTGTTAGACGGCCACAGACATGTCAAGCCTTCCTGCCAGGGTGCGTTTTCTGTTGCTGGCCAGGGGGTTCCTAAAGTGCTGGTGTGTGGGGGTACGGGCCCGTCTTGCTCACCAACGAGGCTTCTGTGTGTCTCTGAGATGCAGCCAGCTGTGACCTTGGTGTTGCCGTGATGTCGGGCGCCCCCCCACCCCCCTGCCCCGCCACCCCGGGGCAGACGAGAGGTTCAGAGGATGACAAGAGTCCAAGAAGGAGCCTCTCCTGGAACCTCTCCGCCCCTCTGGCGCTCTGCACGCTGACTCAATGCTCGCCTAACATGCTGCCCTGTACCCTTTGCCCTACCTGGGCTATCCTCACGCTGTGTGTGCCTGGCACGGATCTACAGTGTCCCGGAGGCGACTTACCCACGGCTCCCAGAGCCCCCTCGGCAGGGATTCATCACACGACACTGAAGGGGCGAGCGAGTCCCCTTGTGTCTCCCCAGCACACAGTGCCCCGCAGAGCAGGCGTTCAGCGCTGAAGGCAGTAGGAGGGGAGGCGGAGAGGGAGAGGTGAGTTTGGTCCCCCCCGGTGGCCCACGAAGGAGCCTGGATGAGCTTACTAGGTACAGTGCACTCAGCACGGGGTTCCTAGGCCTTGTTTCCTGAGGCTGGATGAATGTGTGGGGGCAGGGAAGGGCAATGGAAACACTTTGGGGCTTTCCTGCTGGCCCTTCACTACTTGGCCTTGTCCACTTTCAGTAAAGTGGGCACATCTCTTCCTTGACCACGTCTTCCTAGACCACGTCTAGGTCTCCCCCACTGGCCCCGCACACGAGCATGTCTCTTCCCACTCCTGTAGTCCCCAGGCGAGGGAGGGACCCCTGGCCCCAGGAGAGGAGGACACTAACCAGGGTGTATATAACTCTGCCCATCCCTCCTTGGAGTTGGCCTGCCGTCTCCCCATCTCCGTCTGCCCCCTCAGGGCCTAAGTTCCACAGGCAGACCCCACCGGGAAGACCCCGAGTTTTCTCTCCAAACCAGTGTCAAGTGAGCGTGTGTAATTTGGAATCCAGCTCCAGGGAGCCGGCGATTACTGCTTCCTGCCGGGCATTTACTCGATCGGCAGCAACCTTGACTGTACCTGACTCCACCTGCCTGACGCCTGTGTCTTCTCTCATTCAGCCCTCCCCTGGAGCAGGGAAAGGGGGTGCTCTTTAGTAGCACCCCCCGCCTGAACCTCAATACCCAACTTGGAAGTTGTTTTCTCTCTAAACGTACTCTTTGAGGTGGGTCTCATTCAGGGCACCCAAGGCTGACGGGGGAAGGGGACAAAAGAGAGACACACAGAGGCAGGAAGTTACAGCTACTCGCACCCCAGAAATATCTTTTCCCACCCTTCTGCACGAGGCCTGGGCTGGCCTTGCATATATGCTTGTCTTGCATATATAAGGTGCCAGACTCGCCCAGGGAAGCTTATCTGAACAACCCGACCTGCACAGAGCTATCAGTGGCTGGGACCAAGCCTACCACTTCCTCATCCAGCCAAGTATAATGAAGGAAGGAGCAGGGGAACTAATGAATGAGAAGCAATACAATCCTTTGGACTCAGGAGTTGGACATACATCAAGTTTCAAGTCCGCACCCCACCACTGACCTGGAATAAGTTGTATATCCTTTTCAGAAGTTACATATCCTTTGAAGCCTTGGTTTCCTCATCCATAAAAGAGAGCTAAGGATAAAGAACCACTTTTAAGGGTTGTTTATGACTGAAATAATTTTCAAGCTATCTTTTTTTTTTTTTTTTAATGTTTCCCACTTACCAGTCCCGAGCTAACAGGACCCAGAGGCTGTGGGAATCGAGATAATATGCGCAAAGTGCCAGCCATAGTCACTGGCATGGAGAGAGCAGAGTGACTGCTATTTGCTGTTAATGGTACCATCTGTCCAGTCCAGGAAGCTGACCCCAGAGACCTGGGCAGGATGATCACACTCAGTCCTGTACTCGTGGCTTCCGGGCCCAGTCAGACATTACTATAGACCTTTCCTGGCTGACCCTGCCCAGGCTGCAGGGAATCCAAGGCCTGCGGCCCAGAGGGAAGGTGGGTCTGTGGCTCCCTCCTTGGTGCCATCTTCCGTCACAAAGAGCGGCTCTGTCTGAACCCCCAGGGCCCAGGGCAGTAAAAGGGCCATAAACAGAGCGAGCTGCCATAAACCAGAGACAGAGTCGTTAGCAGTTTCCTTTCTGATAAGGGCTTCAAGGGCCCCGAGAAGACTGCTGTGATTTCCAAGTCTGGTCCTTGCGCCCCACATATTTGAGTCCTTGGGTCAGAGTCCACAGAGAGAGACAGAGGAGATTGAGGAGAAGTCCTCCGAGGGGACGGGAAACACCGGGAGGGCAAGAGGCAGGCTGTAGAGGGTTTGGGGTAATAACAGTAGCAAAGTGGCTGAGGCTAGGAGGCACCTCCTGTGGGCCAGGCTCTCTGAGAAGAGGTCATCTCATCAACTCCCCTGCCCAACCACTCCCTGTGGCAGACACTACTATTATCAATCTATTTCACAGGAAACACAGGCCTGGGGGCAGGACACAGCCTAAAAACACTGAATGCAGGCCCCCTGTCCAACATCAGGTACTTCAAGATGGCGCCACCATGGCGCCTCTGAGCATGGGGACTGTGTGTCTGCACTGATCACCTGCCCATGAAGCTAGCCCATCTAGGGGGCTCCAGACGCTCGGTGAAGGTCACACGGCAGTCACACAGTGCACTTGGGAAAGAACAAGGCTCTGGGTTGGTTCCTTGATTCCTCCCAGCCCTTTTACCCCAAGGCCATTGCCATTGCCTTGTAAGATGTCCATCTCCACTTGCTTAGATACCCTCCTGGGGGCAGTGGAAGCACCCAGCTGGAAGGAGGCGCCCCGTAAACATCCCTTGAGGACAGACGTGAGGGCTGTGCTACTGGGCACTTGCCTGGTGCTTTAGCTGATGGAGTTTTCTCATAAAAACTCTTGTCCCGTGTTAGCTTCCCATTCTCTGAATGACAGGTGTCAGCTCCCATAGGCCTAAGTATCTGATGGCATCTAGTCTGACCCGCTAGTTTTAAGAACAATAGCCATCACACTGAAGAGGCGTTTTATTGCATTTCCAGTTGGCTCTGTGTTCTTGCTGATCAAGCACATAATCAGGGAGGGTTAGGGCCCAGCGCCCACACCTACATCTCAGTCCTGGCTCCAACTTGCTCAGTGGCCCAGGTCACTCTGGGCAGTGCAGGGTTCTCACCTGCACAAGGAAGGGCTTGGATACCAGCGTCTCTGACTCTTCCATTCCAGACTCTTCTTTTAAAAAAAAAAAAACTAAATTTTTTAAAGTTTATTTATTTCTCCCAGAGAGAGAGAGACAGACAGACAGAGCATGGGTGGGGGAGGGGCAGAGAGTGAGAGAGGGAGGCACAGAATCCGAAGCAGGCTCCAGGCTCTGAGCTGTCAGCACAGAGCCCAACGCGGGGCTCGAACTCACGGACCGCGAGATCGTGACCTGAGCCGAAGTCGGACGCTCAACCGACCGAGCCCCCCGGGCGCCCCTCATTCCAGACTCTTCTACTCCATTCTCCCTGCTCACTGCACGTTGCACCCACAGGAGATAGGCACAGCCTCACCTGGGCTGTGGCCAGGCTCATCGGGTAAAGAGGAACGAAGACTTCAGAAGGCAGCAGACTGTCACCTACTCGCTCCTCTTCTGCACGTGCAGCTCGGGGAGGTGGGGGGCTCCCTGGAGGGAGTGGAGAAGTGCTGGTCTGTGACCTTTGGTCTTGATCACAGGTGCGGCACTCAAGAATGATATAACATGGATACAAGCAGACGCCGACAGGTTGGGACCCGCTTCTTCCTTCTGTCCCTGTGGCCTCTTCCAAAGGGCCATTGTGCCTCTGTTTGGGGAGGAAGGGCCAAGTTTCCCAAACTCTCCTGGAATTAATGATGAGTCGAGGAAGCCATCTTGTGCATTCCGAAGCATTCGGGGTTATGCAGAACAATAGGAATCCATGTGTGTAAGAGGAGCGATTAAGTAAATCATACCCACGGCACAGGCAGTATAGGAACATTATATGAACTTTTAAAAGGTAATGGGGTTGTAATGATACTGGAAGGACATGTGAAATCAACTCCAAAAAGCAAGAGGCAAAAGTTGCATAAAACATGTATTCAACTAGGTAAAACATACAGAAAAACGAATTGAATAGTAGATGGCAGGATTGCGGATCCCTTTTCTCTGGCTTTTTATAGGTTCTCGGCCACCCCCAGCCAGGCCTGGATGGTGACATTTTGTGCCGTGTGACCCTATCCCTTTCTGGGCACAGCTGATTGAACTGTGTGCGGCCATGTCACTCACGGGCGGCCCGTCACGGGCTAGCCAGTGCCCCTTGACTGGAGTAGTGAGGCCTAGAGAGAGGAGCTGGGTTGTTCAGTTTGCCTCCTGAGCTCAGAAATTTGAGCAGGGAGACAAAACGAGAGCGAGGCTGAGGAAACAGTAGCCATGGCCTGGGAGGTGTTGAAGTTATGAGGGGCAGAGGCTGGGGCCGTGCCCTGAGGGATCCCGAAGGCCCTGTTCTTGCAATGCACCCCTATTTTCCCTTGGGGTCAATTGACCGCCTCTCTGGTCCTTGAAATGGAATATTATTATTTTGTATTTTCCAAAATGTCTATAATGACATTATATTACTTTTAATAATTCACTACCAAAGAGGGGTTCCGTGGCATCCTCGGCGACCCTGCCATTTTGGAGTGCCTTCTACTGAGTCAAATATTTTACATAAGCTTGGCTTCGCATCATTTCACCAGGGTTACGGAACAGTGGCCCGTCAAGGCCATTTGGACGCTGGGCAACGCAGATCTTCGGCTGGGGGCCTTGGCATCAGACTCTCCCAGCCAGGGCCTGCTGCGGACAACCTGACAGGCCCACAGGGCCTTGTCCCTCTCAGAAATGTCATCTCTGAAAAGCAGCTTGGCATCGCTTGTTTCGCGCCCACCACGGTTTTAGGTAAGTCGGTGAATCTGCGTTCGCACAATACCTCATCTGTACTGCATTACACAGCCACTCACGCGCGCCAGCCAGAAAGCGAACGGCCTGGAAATACCGGACAAGAAGATGGGAGACAATGTGGAATCTGGTTTTGAGAATCTGAGGTCCATTTCCTCCTCGAGGGGACTTTTGTTAGTAAGTCTGAACAGATAAGAGTGATCAGCTCCCGGCCCTGTAATCCTTCGGCATTTCCACTGCACTCCAACATTTCTCCCCTTGAAGTTTTAGTTCTCCACACTTTCTGCTATCTCAGACTCTTGGCCAGACCTGCTGACTTGAAAGGGCCGGCAGAACGGCCTCAAACGTTCTCTCCTCCTGGATACAATGCACAAGGCCACGTTCACCTATATTAGCTTTTGTGAACCTCCTTCCTCCCTGTTTGCAGTGCCGACTGCTGGGCAGGTGAGGCCCTGGCTGGGCGACACGGGAAGGGGCGGTGTATGGGCTCTCCAAGCACCCTGAGCTTCTAGGGGAGAAGGCAGGGATGACGCAGCCAGATGAAAGCTACTGGGGACACCCCAGCCCCGGGCTCCTGGCCTGGTTTCACCACTTCAAAGCTGTGCGGTTTGGGCAAAAGCTTTTGCCCTTCCTGTGCCTCAATTTTCTCAACGGTGAAATGGGAATGAACTGTTAACAGGGAGGCTGAGATGAGAAAATGGGCGTAAAGGTCCACGTGGCCAGTCGGTGTCCTGTGAACGCTGGCTTCCCTTCATCCTCGGGAACCAGGCCGCGGCCGCCTCTCCTCTCCCTCTCCTTGTGCCTCCACCGGAAAGAGGTCCGAGGGCCTCTGGAGAGACTGGTGGGGGCTGGGCATGCAGAGCACAGGGCAGACACCCCAGGCCAGGCACCTTCGAGATTCTTCCATGAGCCAACCAACTGCTCGTTTCGCAGACTCTGTCAGCACGCAATGCTGTCCTGGCCCAGGGAAGGGTGAGTGGCTGCAACCAGGTTTAGAAACACATGTCAAACCCAATTCCAACCAGATGAGGCTGGCCTGCTTCCAACGGCCACTTTCCATCGCTTCCAGCCAGAGGGAGGCTCGTCCAGATCCCACCCCCAGGCAAGCCAGGCCTGTTGCTTCCCCAGGGTCCTTGGGTCCAGACTGAGAAGCTCACCTCTCTGCTCAGGAGGCTCCTTCCAGAAGGTCCAAACCATGAGTCATGGAGCTCAAGGAAGCAGCAACCTTCCGGAGAACCCACGGCCCATCCTATAGTTAAACGGGCCAGTTCTCTCCCTGACAAGGGGAGGAGCCGGGCAAAGGAGGAGGCGAGGAGGTGCTGTTTAACCACCACAACAAGGGGGCTGGATGAGCCACTTGGCCAGGAAGCCACCGGCTTCTCTTTGCTGGGTTAAAAATGGTGGCTGGAAAAAAAAAAAAAAAAAAAAAAGCCACCACCACCCAAAAAACCAACCCACCAGAGAACGCGGCATACCAGCAAAGAGTCAAGAAGGAAAGGAAATCCAAATGTTTTGAGTTTAGCTATTAAGCATAGTTTCCAGCGAATGTACTCATGTCTTGAAATGAAACAGATGAAAGCAACATGTGTCAATGGTTGTAGGAAGGCAATAATGTCATCAACAGGAAATAAAGAAATTGAACACTGAAGCCTCAGCCCAGAACTTAACTCTTCTGCTCCAGCCCCAAAGGCTTTCTGCATGGAAGGCTGGGGAAGTTTCTCGCACCGCTGGGTCTCTGCCTCCACGGGCCCTGGGAGAACCCTCCGTACGCACCAGAGAAGGACTTGCTTTGTTAAGGGCTGATAGCCTTGGAAGGAAAGGAGCCCCACAAGCCCAGGAAGAGCTACAGGGGAGCCACACAGCCTCTGTCCACCAGCAATTACAAATCCTTGGTGCTGGGACGACAGCGAAGAGTTCTTGGCAAGCGCTGAACTGGCTGCTGGCAGGGGTGGCCAAGCCAAGGCCAATGTGCTGGCACTGAAAGGGTGGTTGGTGCCCCCAGGGGACCCGCGGGCCCCAGGAGGCGGTCAGGGCTGCTCTATGGCCGGGGATACAGATGGAACAGGCTCTTCTCACCCAATCCCTCCACTCAGGACGGAATGGAGAAAGTTCACACCCACTCCTCTGGCCCACCCCCAGAGAACCGGGAGAAGCAGTGACTCTGGGCCCCCGGGAAGGTGAAGCCGATGTCCACACCCAGCCTTGGGGGTGCTGAGAATGGCTTCTGCAGGCCTCTCTCTCCCCGCTTTCATCTCTGATGGACTGACACTACTCAGCTTTGGGGATACCTGCCTCACTATTGAAATCTATCACATGCAAATAATACATAAAACTTAAAAATGAAACAGGAAGGGGGGGGGACACCACAGATAAATAAAGCAGGATCATGGAGCAAGAGCGTTTGTTAGTCTGGTTTTAGATGTGGCCTTGGCCACAGGCCGCACCTGTCACCTGCATCAGAATCCTTGGGGAGCTTCAGAGCTCGGCTCAGGAGACGCAGAAGGCCAGCTTTAGGGATCAGGGAGCTAGTCCACTGATTTTCACACTAGGCTGGACCGAGATAATCTAAAGCAAATGGATGGTAACGGTGTCATTACAGGTAGATAAAATTAATGGGCAGAAATACTCTAATTCCTTCTTTCATCATTAAAAACAATTACACTTCTAACAGGTCTCAGTGCCAGATTCCAGGATAGGTGCTTTGGTATTACTCGGAAATATATATACTTGGATTGACCGTGCCTATGTATCCTGGTCTGCTCGGGCCATCATAACAAAATTCCGTAGACTGGGCAGTTTACGCAACAGGAATTTCTTCCTCACAGTTCTGGAGGCTGGAAATCCACGACCAAGGTTCCAGCCAATTCAGTTCCTGAGGAGACCTCTCTTACTGGCTTCCGGTAACTGGCAACCATCTCACTATGTCCTCATTCGGTAGAGAGAGTGAGCGAGTTCTGTTCTCTTCCTCTTCTAATAAGGGCACTGATCCAATCGTGGGCGTCCCGCCCCCATGACCTCGTCTGACCCCAAGTACCTCCCCAAAGCTCCATCTCCGAACACCATCATCTCGGGAGTTAGGGGTTCAACATGGGAATGGGGGTGGGGCACAGCTCATCCCACAGCAGCGTGTCTGGAGGACCGTCACCAGGTCAACCTGACCCCCATCGGCAGGTGCCTGCCATGTGCCACGCACTGTCTTAGGCTCAGGGACAGTGTCAGCGACGGTCAGACATAGGTTGTGTCCTCTAAGAGTCTGGGAGGTAAACACAGAAGCAGACAACATAACAATAACAGGGGAAGAGCCAAAGCGGCGAGGGACACGGGATGCTGGGGGGAGGGGCGACAAAGGGGCAGAAACGAGTCCAAGGAAGCCAAGAAGGCCAGCCCTAGAAGCCAGAAGAACACGAGCAAAGGCCCAGACACCAGACATAGTCCTGGGCGTGGGCACAGCTGCGCGCAGGAACGTACCTTAGGAGAATACAACGTGCCAGGTGAGCGGGCGTCCAGAGCGGAGCTGGTGTGGCCAGAGCAAGGAGAAATGGAATGTTCTGGTCCAGAGTATGGCCTTGACTTTATAGAGAAACCAGCTAGCGGGCGAGCTATGCCATCAACTGTGTTTCAGGAAGTACCTGCTTGTGGGGTGGGGAGTTGGGTCTAACGACAGGTGAGATTCAGGAAGCAGGGACCCCGGTGGGAGTCCCTGATAATCTAAGAGGTTGTATTTGGTTAGATATTTACATTTTATTTCCGCAACTTTCTTAGGTCGGGCTCCCCAGAAGCAGGATTCCTGAGACTGGAATTCGAGTGGATTATTAGGAAGCAGTCTCAGGGAAAACTTGTAGGGTGGCAGGAAGGTGGCCTGGAGAAGGGAAGGAGGCCGGTGAGTGCGCGATGTCCATCAGTGTCCCTCAGAGGGTAACTATGGCTTACTGTCACCCTGGCTCGGGGACAAAGGAGCTGGAGAATTTATGCCCTGGCATTTGTAGTATGACACACGGTTAAGGGCTAGAGGGAGAGGATAGGGGGTACAGGCAATTCTTGCTCTCCAAGCTTGCAGGCAGAGTGGGTCCCAGCAGCTTCCACTGGAGATGCAGGAGAGAAAGCTGGGAGTGAAGGCAGGGAGAAACCGGAGCCGCAGGGAAGTAGGGGTCGGGGCTGGGGGAGGCTGGCAGAGTGTTGAGTTTTGCTTATCTGCTATGGGTGGTTATGAGACCTCCCAAGGACTCCCATTGTGTCCCGTGAGCATCAGAATTAGCCAGGAATTATTGCTTTGGAAGAACTTAGATGGTTCAAATCTGGAAGGTCAAGAAAAGTCCAGAGCAGGACTGAAGCATCAGCTCTGTCGCCAGGATTGTGGGGATCTTGTGGCTCTAGAAGATTCCTCCCAGCTGTGAAAGGGGCAAGGGACACGCAGGGAAAGGAATGTTGGCCCCATATTGAGCCAAGAGCTAACTATGAACCTCACTGTTGGCTACAACATGGCTGCACGGCCAAAAGTGGGGCTCTTAGAGCCAGGGAGCCACTGACTGGTTATCTGAATGTGGGGCAAGGGTGCGTCCCCATCCATTGGTGACTCAGTGCCCTTTATTCCCATAACCAGGATGGCTCTACCTGCCCTGCCCATTTCTAAGATTGTTATAGGGATAAAAATAGGAATCCACCCTGGGAAAGTTCTCCAAGAATGTTCAAGCACACTCCACTTCCTAAATGGTGAGTAATGTCAGCCGTGGGCAGGCAGGGAGGAAAGTGACATTCGCTCAACATCCCCTACAGGCTGCTGGCTGCCCTTGCAGGTCTCATGCAAATGAGGGCAGAACTTTGCCCCTCAGGCGGGATACTGACAGAGACCTTGGTCTGTCCCTACAAGCCACGGATACCACTAAGTCATGTGATCTCTACCTAAATGCAATTAATCACCAGGCATCTGAGTTACCTCTTCAGACTTGAGGATAGAGATCAAAGTCGGCCAGCCAGGGAGGCTTTGATAAGCCTTTAACCAGGTCCAGAGCCAGCTCCCGGCCCTGCCTCCCCATCCAGCCACACACTCGGCCACCCTCCAAGGCCAGGCCAGACTTCCCTGGGGCTCCAGAGCCAGTTAGCTCCAAAGTTAACCCCGTCTCCTTTAGAATGGGGCAGAGAAGTCATTGGTTTTCTCTTGGAAAATCAGCCCTGTGGGTGATACGGCCTGGGGACGCCATCCTGCTCCCTCTTTCCCTTGCTGGCCCCCCCACATCCTCTTCCTGCTAGACCCACAAGCAGAAGTCTGCCTCTAAAACATTAAAGTCTGTGCCTCAGGCCCATTTACAAAGCCCACGTATCTTGGACCCTCAAGGTTGAAGGGAAAAAATCAAAAGGGTGACTGTACCATCTGAAGTGCCAGGGAGCACCTGTATAAACTTGGAGAGCTTCTCTGTTAGGATTTGTGCCCCGTCTTACCGTGGGGACCCTGGTACTACAAGGTAGTCAGGCTCTCCTAGGACGTCTGTGTCCACACCCAAGTCCTCTCATTCTACTGGATGGCAAGGCAGGCTGTATGTGCCCGTAGCTCTGGACGCTAGGCCCTTTAAAGGCAAGGATGAAATGCATTCACTTTCACATCCCCAGAACCTCACCCAGGCAGGTGCCCAGCACGAGTAGGTGGCCTTGATGCCTGGCTCACAGGTGACTGTATTTCCTCGCACACCATCCAAGGACCTGAGGACCTGAGAGGCTATGGGGCTTGTCCAAGCTGAGCTGGTCAGTAAATGTCAGAGTCTGAACTTGAACGCATGTCTGTCTGACTTCAAAGCCTGGGCTTATTCCAATACACCTCACGTGCGTCTAAACCAAGACATCTGGGTTACAACATCATAAAAATCAAAGGTTGGTGATACTCGCATTCCCAGCATCCAGTTTCACACATGGACTTGTTCTGTCCCAGAGCCAAGGACTTGCGGCCCTGACCTCAGGCACATCTTTGCTGACAAGGGGTTCTGGGTACAAGAAGGCAGAAGGTGTCCCCGCAGTTCCGGGGGATAAATATGTTTTCAGCTCCCTCCTCCTAAATATGGTTTCAGCTCCCTCCTCCTAAATATGGTTTCAGCTCCCTCCAAGAGCTCTCTTCTATAGAGTACGCAGCTATAGTAGAGAAGCCTAAATTAGCAGATGATTTTTGGAAAACTTTGGAGTGGAGCAAATCATCGAGATCATTTCTCCCTATTAGGCTACCCTGAAAATGCATCAGAATTTTCTAAGAACAGACCAAATGCGACGAACTGGCCAGGCAATCCTGACTGGCCTATGCTGGAGGGTACAACACCCCTGTGTGATTGGGGAGAGTCTACGGGGGGAGGGCCCTGTCTTGTTGCGACACTTGTGTTTAAACCTCAGGACGCCACCAGCTCCCCTCCCTGGTCCCTCTTGCTGCCCCGCCTCCTCCGTGGCAGTCAGTTCTGCAAGGGGGTGGCCGCTGCTGTGACCGCAGAGGTGCCAGGAGGACCCCCAGCTCTCTCCTGCTGGGCCCTGATTCTCTTCCATGGGAGGACTGAGTCTGCAATTTCACTTCGGGAGTTTGCTTCCCCTGGGGCATTGACGCCTCTGGAGGGAAGGTTTTTGCAAGGACTGAAGTCTGCAGGTGGATGGGGCTGCTGTCAGGTGGTCTCAGGCCCACCCGGGAGCAGAGCAGAGCAGAGTCCTTTTGCGCGCTCTGCGCACCCTCAGGGACCTTCACAGGGCGCACCACTTGGTGGCAAACAGTGCATAGGTCCTGGTGGCGCAGGGTGCATTTTCTGGTCCCCCTGGGGACTCAGGTGGCTCTCTGTAGAAGCCCCGGAGGGGTTGACTCAGCGGGGAAGGTATTCCAGTAACTTCCCCCAGCCCCCAGCATCCTGCACGGGACCGGCTCAAGAATGCGGTTGGTCCGAGAGCTCTGCCCCAAGTCTGCAGAGGGGCTACAGCCGCCCTGGCAGCTGTTCAAGTGTCGATCCATTTCAAAGGCCTATTGTTAAACTTCTAACGGCCAAAAGGACAGCCCGAAGCCACGCACAGGGAAGTCCTCCAATTGCAGTGACCTGGAAGGCTATCAAACTCCCCTCCAACCCGGGGAGCAGAGCTGGGAGCTGGGTAATCAGCGCCATAAATCAGGGGGCGGGTCGGAGAGGCCTTAGTGACCAGGAGGAGACCTCTTCTGGCCTCTGGGATTTACTGAAGGGCCACATGCAGGTGCACAGAGCAGGACGGCGGCGACACAGAGGTTTTTCACAGATGCTATCGAGGGAGGTTGCAACCGTCTACGCTAAACGTAGGTTGAGTCTCCCTTGGGCGATTTTCTAGTTCATTTTCCCCAGGTCTTGTCTGCAACTTCATCTTCAGCTATGGGAGGTAGAGCTCCTGACTCTGCTACTACCAATTAGCTGGTGACTTCAGTCACCCCCACCTTTCAGAAATGCAGTTTCCTCACCATAAAACAGACGTTGGCCTGGTTTGCCAGGCCAGATTCTCTCCAAGAATGCCAGGAGCTCAGCTGGGAGGCGGGGTTGAGGAAGGGGGCCCACAGGGGGCCCCATGCCACCCCCAGAGGCCCCTGAGGGTTCAAACCCTCCTCCCACCCACTGCCCACCCCCCCCCCCCAGACCAGTGCAGACTGGATTTGGGCTCCAAGGCCACTGCCCCCCAAACCCCCACCTCAGTAAAGCCTACCCCGGTTTCAGTCCCACCCCCCCCCCCCCCAGACCTTGTGCTTTTTATGTGTCTTCATTTGATTTGAATTCTCAAGTGCCACCATGAAGAGGTGGGGGCCAAGTGGGACCTTTGATCTTCTCGCACCCCTCCCTCCCCCGCCAGTTTCTGGGGTCTGTGGTTTGGCAGAAAGGTTCGGGGTTAGCAGCAGTCACTGCCATCCCGGGAGCGGAGCGCTCAGGCCCAAATTGATGTCAGGTTCCCCAGCCGGACGGAGGGTTACCTGGAGCTTTGAAGCTGGTAAGGACTCCAGACTGTCTTCTCAAGTCAGAGGCTACAAATGTTAATAAAATTAAAGCCACCTGAGAGCTCGCCCGGGGATCCTTTGAAAGCGAGTCTGTGATGGGTTATTACCCTCAATTATCTAGTTGTCCACTCTCTTAGCTTGGGGTTAAACTCTTAACTCTTCCCTTTGAAGTCATTACCCTTTTATCTACGACTGGACCAAGGAATCTCAGGACAATAATCAATGGAAACTTCCTAAGAATAGAAGAGCCGGGAGGGAAAAGGTGTGAATATCCCTTTAACCACTGGCCTGCCTGGGAGGGGGGGAGGGATGGGGCGGGCGCAGGACCAACGCCCCCCCAGCTTGGAGAAGAAAAAAAAGAGGCAGGGAAACCCCAAGACAACAACCCAGTGAGCAATCTGCAGATTCCCTGGAAAATAAAGAGGAAGGGATCATTTGGGGGGCTCTCAGAGAGGTGCAGCCCTCATCAAAAGGAGGAGAGAAAGTAATGAAGCAAAAAGACACAATTAAAGAATGGGTTTAATTAGGGCTTTGATGTCTGACATGGTGCACAACACCGTTCAAGGGGGAAGGGGACCAAACTATTCATGTGCCAGGAAATGGCTTGTTAAAAAGATCTGTCCCCCAAAGGGGCCCTCGGAGAGGGGACTTTCATCCTGGCTTCTCGCACCGAGGAGGAAAGTTGGTCTCACACAGATCCTCAGCATCGGGAGGAAAAACATCACAACTCCTTTTTTTTTTTTTTTGCAAAAGTCTTTCTGGGCTCCTGGAGTCCTGGAGGCAGGAGCTCTTTCAGGATCATTATGCTGCCTGTCTCCCTGTTTAAAGAGAGAGAGAGAGAGAGAAATGGGGAGGGGGGGGTTGCTA
This sequence comes from Panthera tigris, assembly GCF_018350195.1. Classification (NCBI taxonomy): domain Eukaryota; kingdom Metazoa; phylum Chordata; class Mammalia; order Carnivora; family Felidae; genus Panthera; species Panthera tigris. The sequence goes on along the minus strand of NC_056673.1, from coordinate 48,641,195 downwards.
ACTAACGTTGGAAATGTGTTTTATTTCTCCATTCCACTGAATCCCATTTGGAACGCTTGTCTACACAGAAAAGATGAAAACACATAGGGAAAGTGCATGAGCAAGGGGCTGTCTCCTGTGACCAGAAGCAGCCCTGCCCCGGGTTTAAACGGGACATTGCCAGCGTCTGCCCCTCCACCGTGCAGCGCACACCTCTTTTTCTGCCCGTGACACACACACACACACACACACACACACACACACAGGCACCTCCGACCGAGGATTTGAAGGCTCACATTTTGCCCTTGTTACAACTCCCCCTCTCCTCATTAAAAAAAGAAATAATAAAATAAAAACTCGCTTTATTGTGCGCAACATCTGGAAAGCTCCCTTCTCCATCTGCCGGGCCCTGACAGTGTTTTCAACCACAGAGCCAACCTCTCCCCCTGTAAATGTGTCATAGAGCTCGGGGAGGGGGGTGGGGGGGTGGGAGGCCCAGACGGAGGAAGCCCTGGGCAGGGACGAGGTGGGTCAGACAAACAGGCCTGCCCTTTGCCTGCGAGATGCCGGGGCTTTCTAAACTCAGGGCCAGAGCTGGACCCCTGGGCCTGGGTTCCGGGGCCTGCGCCTCATGGTTTAAGGGAGGCAGCTGGTGGCTCCCCAAGTCTGTTCAGACAGGAAGCAATGGCCTCACACTCTCCTGTTCCTGGGAATGACTTGGTCAGGCCCTCCTGCCAGAGCCAGAAAGAAGTGGGGCAAACCGCTCTGAGCCCCCCAGTGCACATGCTTCTGATGAGATTTGAAATGAGCCTGTCTTGGGTTTTGTTTCAAAATACCTCTGCCTTGGGTTTTTATTTCTTCTATCTTATTTAGACACACACTTCAGCTAGCACTCTGGGAAAAAAAAAAAAAAAAAAAAGCAGAGGTTTTGAAAAGCAGAGTCGTTTACGTGCAAAGATCAAAATGTTTCTCATACTTTCTCCAAAGGCCTATGGCTCTTCTCTCCCAGGGACTGAACTTTTTCTCTGAGAGAGTAATCCTTTAAAGCCTCAGCCCTCATTTCTTTTAGGTCACTCTTCCATTTCTTGGATTTAAAGGAACCAGAAGGGTCACAAATGTGGGCACGTCACTCAAAAGCAGCCACAGGGCTTGGGCCGTTCTGCTTCTGGGAATGAAGGTGTGTGAAAAGGGCCGGGGGGGGGGGGGGGGGGGGGGGGGGATGCGGGGGAGGGGGCCTGGGTGGTGACCTGACAGTCGAGAAGGGCAGGTAACGCCAGCCCAGCCAATGAGAAGTCACAGAAAAGCAGGGGACTCCAGCCCCTGTAGAGGGTGGTGGATGTCCCGGGCTTACGGAGGGCCTGGGTTTTGTTTTGTTTTTGTTTTAAAGAGCTCTAGTGTGCTTTGGGTTATTCTAGAATACTTTTGAAACATTTCTTTCAGTGTTCTTTCCTCACAAAAGGAAGGTGTGCTATGAAGTCTATTTTTAATAGCTGGTTTTGGGAAAGTCTTGTCCGTGCTCCTGATATAAAATTCAGCTGGATGGGGCTGGGCTGTAAGGTGAGGGGAGAGATCTCTGGGCTGGCACAGAGACCCTGGGAGTCCGGAACAGTGGCCCTGGATGTTTTGGGGGACTGGGGTCAGGGGTTGGCTTGATTCTTCAACATCCCTTGTCCAGATCTCGCTTTTGGGTATGCCAGTGTTTCCCCTTCTCATCTTGCCTTTTTTTTTTTTTTTTTTTTTTTTTAATGTGACAAATATTTCTGCAGCAGGAGAAAATGGATGTTTATTATCAAGTGAGGCTAAACTCGTATTTACTAAGAAGCTTCTCCAAAAGAGGCTGCAAGGCCTGAGAGAGAGTCTGACTTCAGGAACCAAGTAAAAGGCTGTCTTTTCATGCTGTTTTCAGAGAGGAAGGCTTCCCATGTGATCAGAGTAGGTGTCAAAACAAGCACTAGGAGAGGTGGCTTTGCTGGAGGCAGCAGAAGGGCCCAAAGCCAGGGACATTCTTAATAAGCTTCCACCGGTCTCTGCCCTCAAAGCAGAGACAAGGCCCCAGGTCAGCACCCAAAGGATGCATGGCTCCCCTTCCTTGGGCGCCCAGTCACCCACTGGAGAGGACATGGGGTACACGTGTGTATGCGTGTGTGTGTCCACACATGTGTGAGTCTGTGTGTGTTCGCATGCAGGTGGGGGAGGTGGAGGGGGGAGAACACTCCAGAATGCTTTTCGCTTCTGCGGAAGTAAAGAATGAACTGAAGATCCGCAGACCCAGGGTGAGTTACACCTGCCGTCCCAGGAAGCTGGCGTTGTCTCTGTTCACCTGGCAGTTGCGTAGACTCTGCCTCCATCCACCCTGGCTATCTTGTCAGGGCCCCATGGCCCATCTATCATTTGGCCTGAGTCTACACCTCGCTGTGCTGCATGTTGCCCGACCTCTCCCTGCCTCAGAGTCCTACCGTGTAAGATGGGGCGGAGGGGGGATCCCTGTCTCGGAGAATTGCCGTGATTTTCAGAGGCAGTGAGTGTCTTTGGCACCTTGTAGCGGGTGTTCAGTGCGCTCTTATTTACCCAGTAATTGTTCAGTGTGCACAAAACCGGATGAGAATGAGTGGATTTCACGTAGCCCCAAACACTGAAATCACTAAATTTCTTAGCGATTGTGTCTTCCTTTGTATCCTCGGGTCCTAGCACTCTGCCAGTAACATCATGGGCACCAGTAAGCGGTTGTGGTTGCTGTCATGGGCCCCGGCAGACTTGCCGTTGGTCAGAGGTAGGGGGGCGGCGAGGAGAACTCCAGTCACCTTTGCTTTACAAGAGCATAATCTTACAGGATTGTCAAAAATCGGACGCTGATTAGTTTCGCCGAATGGAAGTGGCCGACCTCAGGTGCAAGTTCAAAGTCCCCCGTGTGTTGAAGGGGGGCACCTACTGGTAAAGCCTGCAAATGCGACCTGTGCCTAGTAGACATTGCCAGCCATTGGCCCTAAGGAAGAGGAAGAGGAGGAGGAAGTTCAGAGGTGGGGGGTCTTTGGCCCTAGAGGCAACCGAAGAGGCGATGAAAGTGAAGGAGACATTCTTAACTTAGAAGAGTCTAAATGCCACCACGTTCTCAAATTGCTGGGGAGACATCACACCCAGAGACGAAACGGATCCAACATGCCACCCAGACCTTCATTCCCCGGTGGACTCCGCTCCTTACTGAATGTCTCTGTTCATCTAGCAGTTGCGAAGGCTCTGCCTCCGTCCACCCTAGCTATCTTGTCTGGGCTCCGTGGCCCATCACAAACATAAAATGACCGACTAGGGCACGATCTTTAATGCTGGCACAAAGAAAATGGAAAGAGCCACGGGGGGATCAAAACCATGGCCTTGACGCACGCTCTAATGGACTGAAGTAATCACAGAGGTTCCCCTGCACCACCCGAATGACAGTAACTCAGGTCTCCTGATAGAAGCCATGGGAAAATAGGGTTCACTTTACAGTGATCGTGGCTGGAACCCGTTCGTTTTGTGTACGTGCCTTGGCCTTTGCTCTTGGTGGGAGTGGACGTGTGGTTCACCTGATGAGGTTGTTCCCTACTTATTTCCACTAACGTTCATTGAGCGCCTACTGGGTGCCGGGCACCGTGCTCAGACCAAAGCCCCCCTAGAGTCGCGTAACGTGGGTGTGCCAGGTGCCCCATGTACAGTGCTCACCTGTGTCAGGGCCACGTGACCAGCTCATGGTTACCACCGGCTGGCCACCCGGCCTCGGCCAAGCCATTTAGATTCTCCCTCTCCTGGTTGCTTCTTCTGTGACGTGAGGGGTTTGGCCTAGACCATCTCCAGAGTCTCTTTCGGCAAGAATACTCTAAGCATCATGATCCGTGTGGAAAAGAACAGGTAATTGCCATCACGCAGCATAATCGCAGTGTTGCTAAAAGCGTGGTCATAGCTCCTCTCGCTGTCTGTCATAATCATGTTCTGCCCCATCACCTCCCTTCACACACAGATGTTTTCTCCCCTATCAAAAGCCTGCTCCCTCCCGACGGAGTGCCTTGCGATTCTTGGTGCCATCCACCTCTGGTGGGCTCCTGATTAGAACTGCCAGAGCCCTCAATGCCATCCCGTCCCTGATGCGAAGGGAAACAAGTCATATGCGTGACAGCCCATCCACTCTTCTCGGAGCGCCTCCCGAAGGGGAGGAGGGAATGGGGCCATCTGAGGTGGAAGAATAAAGGCGGAGATCTTCTTCTAGAACAGTCGTGTCGATGGCAGGGCGGCACCGCGTTCCTGAAGTTCCAATAGTCCCCCAACTGCCGGGCTCACATCTGGGGCGGTTTTCTGGGGCCAGCCGAACGGCATATGCTTCCATATCTTTTGAGAAGATTATCAGGTGTGAGCCTTAGCATCTTCACATTTTTGTAATTATTTCTCCATTGAAATGGAAATGGCTTCCCTCCTACCCTGTTTTACTGGAACACTGTGTAGGGTAGGTCTTCTGTTGTTCAAAAAAGAGAAACTGTTTGGAACAGTTTGAACTATCTTTAAAGGAACAGTCAAATCATCCATTCAACTAAATAGGAGTCAACTCCCCTAGAAATAACTTACAAAAACTTCTTTGGAGTATGACATTTTCAAAGCAAAATTCTTTTCTTTTTTCAAAATACCACAAGCAATGCATTGAGTTCAGGGAATACTGCCTGCCAAACTTCAATTTTTATATTTAACCTTTCTTCTTTTTTAATGTCTTGCAAAAACATGCTTGAAACTCTTCAAAAACCTTTTCAGCTTGAAAGTTTGGGAAAGAGTCTTAACTGACGAAACCTTCAGCTCTTAGCTTCCCTGTACCTTCCCTGCCCCCCCTTCCCCGGTTAAGGAGAAAAGATTATTACTGACTGTTCACCAAAGTGAACTCTCATCAGGCTGGGAAGGGCCCGACGTTCAGTGCTGGTTGCTGACTTTCAATGTCCATACTGTCCAAATGACTCTTAATTAACTCACAGGTTCTGGGACCATTAAAAGTGAGAACCCTCTCCCCAGTCTGTGGTTATGGGAGATCAAACACACCCCACTCTTCTTGTGTCAAGGCAAAGAAGCAGTGTGTAGTTCTGTCAAAAGAACTGAAAAAGTATAGCTATATAAATATATCAATAACTAGTGACTAGTCAGGATGAGAATTGAACTTTTAAAGAAATGTTGATAAAATACTTGTTAGAGCGGGAAAATTGGATTAGCGGTGGTGTTCTGGGCATGACGTCCTTTGGGCCAAAAATAATACTAAAAAAAAAATCATCTTGTTCTTTTTTTTCCTGGAGCCCAGAAAAGCACTCTCAGCCCAAACATCAGCCCCTTAATCTTATTTTCTTTTTCTCTAGCATGTATTTTATTAACCCATTTTCTCATTTACCCACTCTGAATAGCGCAGTGGGTCGCATCCTTCTTAGAAAGTGAAAGCCTCCTTGGAGATGCTGTGTTGGGACAGAAATGCACACAGACTCCCAGGCCTAGTGCAGCAAAGAAAAGCCCCTTCTGTAATCCTGTCTGGTGAATCCACACATTGTATTCCGGCTTGCCAGGAGTGCTCAGGCCTTATTAAAACATGGGCCGTCAAGGAATGCAGCTGGCAACAGGCATGCAGTTTGCAAAGTGATTAATATCTAGGTGGGGATGAAAAGCTGTCGGCTCAATCCAGGGCCCAAGGCAAAGGCAGCTGTCTTCCACTTATCTGCCACCTGGCCACAGGCTACTGTCCTAAACGCAACAGTACCGGCCCGGATGGCCTCTCGGAAGCATCAGGTGCAGCTCGCCCGAGATCAGCCACGGGTTTAGATTGAGCCAGGTGACCTGAGTTCTCACCTTAGTTGTGCCACCATCTCAATAGAACGAACTTGGGAGCCACTCTCCTTTTTGTTTAGAGGGGCAGTCCTCAGTGATCTTACTGTCCAGGGAAGCTGGGAAAAATTCTAGGACCGTGCCCAGTTCTAGTTCCCTTGGAAGGATGATGTAGGCACGCTGTCCCTATTTCCAAGGGCCTTAAGGTAGGGGATAGTTACATTTCAGGAAGTGAGGCGACTCAACTTTAATTCAGCGAACACAGTACCTACGATCTGCCCTAGGCCCTGCGAGGTGCTGGGATGACACATTACTCATCAGGGAAATGCAAATTAAAACCACAAGAAGTGAAACAGTACACATCCACCAGAATGACTTAAATTAAAAAGACTGACAATACCACGTGTTGGCAAGCATGTGAGGCAACGGGAGCTCTCGAACATCATCGATAGGAGCGTAAATTGGTTCGACCACTTTGGAAAATTGTTTAGCTGTATCTCCTAGAGCTAAATATTTGTCTACCCAATGCCCCATTAACTCTACTTCTGGTCCATATCCAGAGGAAATGTTGCACACACCCACCAAAAGACATGTATAATAATATTCACAGCATTTTAATTCTTAGTAGCCCCAAACTGGAAACAACTCAAATGTCCATCGGTGGGTAAATGGACAAATAAATCGTGGGATATTATATGATGGGATACTACAGAGCAACAAAAAAATTAAGTACCAATACGAGCAGTAACATAGCTGAAACTCACACAGATGTTTGGTTAACAAAAGAGACCAGGTACAAGAGGACATACTAGGGCGCCCGGGGGGCTCAGTCGGTTAAGCGTCTGACTTCCGCTCGGGTCATGATCTCATGGTTCATGGGTTTGAGCCCCGCATCGGGCTCTCTACTGTCAGTGTCAGAACCCGCTCTGGATCCCTTGTCCCCCTCTCTCTGCCCCTCCCCTGCTTGCTCTCTCTCTCGAAAATAAAAATAAACACAAAAAAGAGGACATACTACATGAGTCCATTTGTATTAAGTGTAACAACAGGCAAACTGTAACTTTGGTTATAGAAGTCAGACTAGTGGTTACCTCTGGTTGTGGGCAATGACTGAGAAGGGGCAGGAGAGAACCTTCTGGGGTGACGGAAATGTTTTACATCTTAACCTAAGTGATGCTTATAACAGTGTACACATATATAACAATCAAGCTCTACACTTAAACTTTGTATTCTTTACTGTATATAAATTACATTCAATACAGAAAGCTACATAGGGGTGCCGGGGTGACTCAGTCGGTTGAGCATCCAACTTTGGCTCAGGTCATGTTCTCGTAGTTCGTGGGTTCAAGCCCCGTATCGGGCTCTGTGCTGACAGCTCGGAGCCACGAGCCTGCTTCGGATTCTGTGTCTCCCTCTCTCTCTGCCACTCACCTGCTCACACTCTGTCTCTCTCTCTCTCTCTCTCTCTCTCTCTCAAAAATAAATAAAACATTTAAAAAATTTTTAAAAATCTAAATAAAACAAAAACATTGCTTAATGTATATTTTAGCTTTTGTGTTTCCTTGATCTTCTTAACCAGGTTATAACTTCTTTAGCACAAAACGATGTCTTACGCTAATAAATACCTATTAGAAAAAAAGCCAGTGAAACAAAATAGCCACGTGTGATAAAATTGCACTGAGCACACACATGTACATACGTGCATTTCCCGTGCTCTCCAAGCCAAGCTGCAGAAGCTGTCAGAGAGGGGAGTAGGGGTTAAAAGAGAGTTGCTAAAACAATCTGAAAGGATGCTGACATCTTTTCAGCAGTTTCTAGATGATCCATTGTCTTCTGGCCCCCCAGTGCCTCCGATGAGTGTTTCCGAGGTATCAGGATCAAAGCTGAGCTCCTGACCGTTCCCTCCAACTGGCAGTCCACACAGTTCTGTCATCTCACTTCAGGGCAACTGCTTGCTTTGTGTTGCTCAGGCCACACAATTTCGAGTGATCTGCATTTTCTCCCTCACATCCCGCTTCGACTCCATCAAGAAATCTTACCCCATCTGAGTTGGTCTCCAGGCCTAATTAAGTCAGCCCATCCTAATAACAGCAGTGCATTAATTCCCCTTTGTTTTTAACAAATGAAGGGAAAAGGCATTTGAGTTGTCCGCTAAGTCATTGGCTAGATGAATGCCCAAGACCGTGGCTTCAGGTCTGAAATCTTCCAGTCTGGTGAACTGGGGCAAATTCCTCCTTCATGAAGTTCAACATGGCTGCCCTACCCAATCCATCCCAACTGGCTTAGGCCTAAAGGATATCCTGAGATGCCTCCAGCTTTGCTTTTCTTCTGTCTGCAAATCTCCCTCCTTTACCTCTCACAGAAGCACAAGAGCTTGGGTTGCTTGTCATTTTGTGGTCCCTTTGAGGGATGAAATTCCTCAAACTCTGCCTCCGTGGTGTTTGTGGGCAGTGCTCTTCATTTCCCGAAGAACAAAATGGTGAGGATTAAGTCTCATAGTGAGTGGGCTGGAGTAGAACTGACCCTTAGCCTCTCCTCTCTCTTGCTAGCACTGGCCAACCCCATAAGGACAAGGACAACTTATTACTGGGGAGCCACCACAATTCTTAGGTCACCCATGACAGAGGTTGCCACTGGAGGGGAGGCATCTGAATTGGCTACGTATGTTGTAGATTTAGTGTAACATTTGCTGCCTTTTCAAAACAGAACTTTAAAATGAAGATTGAAAAGTCCTATTGATTTTCAATTAGAAAATTTCATTTCACCCCCTTGTCTCTTTGGTCATTATGAAGACACAATGGATGGGCACGGTATAATGGGATCCTCCTTTGAATGAATGGGTTGATCCAATGCTCCCTGGGATCTGAAAACAACTGGTGATGGGTCCTATCGTTCTTTACATTTGGAGACAGGATGTGCACTGGAGTGGAAGTAAGGACAAGTGGGGAGGTAGGGGCCTTGAAGGGGAAGGAGGGGACTCAGGACTCAATTTTAGGGATTTTGGTAAAAGGCATATTTGCTTAGCTAATCCGCCTACGCCAGCCTTCTGTTCATCTTGGGACACTGGAGAGGTAACTATTTTGTCTGGGTTGGGGCGATGCGTCACCTTGGAGGGATAACATATCAGGGGGATTGGTGGGGCTAGCTCAGTACAACCCTGTGCAAGGTATGCATTGTATCCTGTTATACAGGAGAGGGGACTAAACTCAGTGGAACCAAACTCAGAGGGACCAAGTCATATTTCAAGGTCACAGAGTTAGTAAATGCCGGGACCGGGATCTGAAGCCACTCAAGCTTCAGGGTCAGGCTCCCGTCCCTTTGTCATGCTCTGTCCTGCCCAGGTGTGCTGTGAAGGGCAGAGTCCTCTGCACCCTCTGTCCCCTGGCCACGAATTGGCTGGTCCTAAGATGAGCTGTGAATGAACGGGATGATCAGGAAAAGTCTGGGCTGCAAGATGCTCTCTGTAGGTAGTGGACCCTTCCCTTCCTGTAGTGCAAGGGGCCCTGGGCTCAGTGCTTTTCCATGTGTTCCTAAGAACATGGCATTGAGGCACCAGGGTTGGCTAGAGGGGCAGGGCACCCAAACAGGGGAGGAAAACGGGTCAATACATGGATTCCTCCTCCTTGTCACCATCACTTCCATCACCACTCACGGGGTGCTTTGCCCGTGCCTGGCTCTGGCTTGGCACACTACTTGCATTACTGTCTTCAATTCTATAGCTATCCTAGGAGGCAGGTTTTTCTGTCCCTGTAAGTGGAGGACGGGGTGGGGGTGGGCATAGGGAATCTGAATGCCTTTGTTTCTCTGCTCTCACGAGGTTCTTGGGAGAGGGGGCATTCGGAGAAGCCCCAGCTCAGGCTGGGAGAGGCAGATGGGAGGGTGTGTTGGACTCCTTCCCAATGCAAGGAGCAACAAGGGCAGCGAAAGCATCTGCAGGAGAGATGACCCCACCGGCTTGCTTCAAGTTCACCCTCCCTGGCACCTGGATTTTGAAGCGGTTCAGCACCCCCCAAGTCATTCCTCCCCCACAGGCAGTCCGATGGCCAAGCTGTGCAGAGGGGACCTCCTATCTTCACCGATTTATTTCCCCAATATCAACAGCTGAGGCAGAGATGTGCTTCTCGCACACTCCACGGGACCCTTCACACCACAGTGCACTGGGGCCACGCCTGTGCGACAGAAAATGCTTCAAAGCATCAACCAAGCCTTCGCCTAGTGGCCAATTTTGGCACGCGTAGGGTGGAATCCCTCTTCGCAGCGGACTTCCTTCTCCATTCTTTTTGGGGATTCTTGTAAGTGTCTATCAAGTCTGGGACTTGAAGGTCCTTGAGCAGTGCTCTTGTCCCCGGCTGAGTGTTGGGATAATCTGGGAGCTTTGAAACATCAGCAGGCCACAGCGCCAGCCTTGAGCTTTTTAATTGGTCTTGGGTGAACAACGGGCCTGGGCGTGTCTTAAAAGCTTCCCACATGATCTAATGTGCAGCACAGGTGAGGACCACTGTCTACTCTTGCTGGGTCCGTGGGAAGGTCTTCATGAGACAGACCTGGGTTCGAGTGCCTGTTCTACCACCAGGACTGCCTCTCCTTGGGAAAGAGCTTCTCAGCCTCACTTCTTCAGCTGTTGTCAAGAAGAGCCGATGGCGTCTACCTCACAGAGTGGTTGTGATGATTCTGGAGAAAGGCCTGGAAGAGTGGCTTTGCCCTCAGAAAATAGATTGTTCCCAATCGGCCCACATGCGAGTGTTTTTTAGTTCAAAGTTGGTACGCCCTATGCTGTTCAAGGGTAAACACAGCCAGCGACCGAGGTCAGGCTCTCTCAAGGAATTGCCTACACCCTTTTTTTGCAACCTGTGTGCAACCCAGAGAAGAGATGGGGACTCCAGGCTTATTCTGAAGTAATCCTGTGCCCCGACGACTTGTGATGGGTCCGGAAGCCCTTGGCCCCATGGGAAATGATCTGCATATCATGCTGTCTTGAAGCATTTTGTTTCAAGCAAATAAAAGAGAGAGAGAGAGAGAGAGAGAGAGAGAGAGAGAGAGAGAGAGAGAAAGAGAGATTTTTAATCTGTCTTCAGTGACAGGGAGACCCAAACATGGAAAACAGGAAGCTCTGCTTCTTCCCTTCTCTCGTGATGTCTCCGGCTGCCCCAGAAACCAGCAACATTTCATTCACATCCTTAGCTTGTGTTTCTACCATCTCCAGATGGAAATCGGACATGGCAGCAACAGGGAGGCCAAATCCTTATGCGTTAGAGTCTTTTAAAAATAATGTCCCCGTGTGAGGATTTATGGCTGGAAATCAAGGATCCGCCTGGTTGCTTCATACTTTTCCCTCCCATTGCCCAAGTGCCGCTACTTATCTGCATCCTAGGATTTTGTCATAGGATCTTGGAGTTACAAAGGACCCACGAGATACAGATCAAGGGCTTGCACAACGCACTCTCTCATTTTCCCTACTTCTTCCCCTGACACCACTGCTCCAAGGCTTACAGGAATGAGAACCCACTAGCTTCCAGGAGAATCGAAGGCCTATCTAAGATGGTTACCCTAACCTTGCAAATAAAGGGAAAGAAATGAAATTGCAAAGACAAAGAACTGCCTTACTCAGTTCTAGCACTGGCTGCCTTTGGAAGGCAGAGGCTTCCTTGTGGACCCTTTTCCCACTGCCCGGAGAGGATCTCTCTGGAGAATAGAGAGGAAGCGGAGAGCAGGCATGGAAGGAGACTTGCTTGAGGCCAGAGAGCATTTGGAAGTGATGCCAGGACTCCTGTCTTGCAATCCCCTCTTCATTTCGCATACTCTTGCCCAACAGCAGACTCTTGCACATGCCGCTTCTCTGGCAAGTGTGGTTCTTCTGTAAAATATCTTATCAGATGGTTTATGAAATTAAGCTTTGATGCCTTATAACACATTTCCAAACAGACACTGTTGCCAGGGCCAGGAAGGTCTAGCCAGACCTTTTAGCCTTTCTAGATCACGAGGCACATAAAATACCGAAGAAACTAGAAAATGGATATTGGCCCAAGTGTGACCATTATGAAAAAAAAAATCCTTGCCTCAGAGCTAAATTAATGTGTCTAATACACTATGGGCGAAGGACGGGAAGGGATAAGCGATAAGGGGGGTGGGGAATTATGGGTTATGAAACCAAAAACTTGGGTTCTAGACCGAATCTGGCCACTTGGTAGTTGATCTTTGACCTCAGGAAAATCGCTCATAAACACTAGATCGTAATGTTCCTTTTTGAAGGCTTTTGTTGGATGAGTTTTCTTAAAACAGGAGTCCAATGGCGTTGGGCCGACAATGGCATCTTTGTTTCAGGATGTTTCATTGCCTTGGAGGGCCTGGGAACTGTGTTCAAAGTGAGGGTCAGGTCTAGAAAACAGGTACTATGGCTATAATGCGCACGGATGCTCTAGAAAAACCATCGAGTGGTGACTGCCGGGGGAGAGAAGATTCCATTGCTTCCGTTTATTAACTTTTCTGTCGAACTCTTGGACGCTTCGGAATAGGTTCTGAAGGCTTTCTCCTGCCTGTGCTTTGACATCAAACCAACAAATTCATTTCCAGAAGTGAGGAGACACTGCTCTGGTGGCACTGAAAAGGCCTTCCTGTTCGTATGTATTTGGGAGAAAAGGGATGCTTTAGTCTGAATACTGCTGGATTCTGAAGCATATGGGTTCGTTAGGCTTCTATTTTGCCATCAAAATTCTTTTCTACTTTATAAACGAGCCTATCACATTCTCTTACAACTGAAGAATCGGCACTATACATGCTTCACGTTTTGGTGTCTTCCATTTTCGTGAAATGCTTTATTTCCAAAACTATGGCCTTTGTTTATTCTTTTGTTGATTCAAGAATCCACACATCACATGTGCTTTGAAAACACTTTAATACTTGATGAATTTTTTTTTTTTTTTTTTAATGTAGCCTCCACACCCAACGTGGGGCTTGAACTCACAATCCCGAGATCAAGACTTGGACGCTCTACCAACTGAGCCACCCAGGCACCCCAACTTGATGATTTTTTTTTTCCAGTGAGTGTCGCAAAGAGGGTGTGTTTTTCTTTTCTAAGGGGCAGATGGAGTCAGATGAATGACTACCAACCTTGACCTTGAGTGGTAGACTGTATAGCTGACATATTTAGGCCACAGTGAATACATGTGTTGGTGGTAAGTCGCGGTTTTAATCAGGTGAACAGAAGACCTTAGGGCAGCGATGCGTGCCAAGACCAGCTGCTGAATGTGAAACTGCTGTCCGCAGCCGCTGTCGATGGCATTTCCCTCTCAAGATGGCCTACATGATTTCTCCAGTATGACTTCTAGATCTTAAACACATCACTAATTTGATAATCGTATAGTCATTATTCCTTGTCTATTTATCTAGATAATGAAGGTAAGGCACACAGAGTTTAAGAAGGTAGCCTAAAGGCCAATTTCCACCAGTGTTAGAAATTAAATTTGTCTACCAGTATAAGCTCTCGCCTTAAATAAAGTATCGTGAACTATCCTTGCACAATAAAATATTTAATAACTCGCCTGAAGACACAGTCGAATTATACTTTCTCTTTCCTGTGGTCGGAAGGCATAATGTAAAATTCAACTACCCTTGGGGGTGTAATCACAGATAAAACTATTATGACCAAGTAGGAATTAGAGTATAAAATCTAAGTTTATATAAAATGGAATTATTTAGATGGTGTTACAGTCAAGCCAACCTGAAATAAGGCTTTACTTGTTTTTGGCTCAAAGACTCCTCTCAGAGGTAAATGCTACTCCCAGTTTTGCACATATTTCTAGGAGCACAACTCAACGCTTTCCTCAGTATTGTCGGGATCCTCTCGAGTTGTTCCTGAAGTGCCTGGGTGAACAGCACATCCTATCCATCCAGAGTGGTAAGTATTCAAAAATCAAGTTGCTAATGACTCGTGGCATTTCTCCGTTTGCCTTTGGCTGATGCCATCTGGAAGAAAAGTGGCATCACTTCTGGCAGCAGAAAAACCCCAAGTCAATGTCTACAAACCTCCCTCTCACTGTCTATACGGCTGATCTCTGCAACGGACAAGACAAATATTGACATTCTCTAAAGTCAAGACTGGGTTCCAATTTCTCTTTTTTGTAGCTTGAGTTGGGGGGTGGGGGGGCGCGCAGGGTGGGGAGTGGGTGGAGGAAAGAAATCCAGAGCTAATTGGCATGAAGGAAATTTTGGTGCTAACCTATTACAAAGTAAGTAAAGGAAGACATTTATGGTTTTTAGACATTGTGGGGTAAATATTTACAAAATTTATTAAAGAAATTTAGGGCATCAAAATGCTTTTAGGGGGCTCCTGGGTGGCATAGTGGGATAAGCATCCAACTCTTGATTTTGGCTCGTGTCATGAACTTATCATGGTCATGAGATTGAGCCCCATGTCAGGCTGCGTGTTGGGCGTGGAGATGGCTTAGGATTCTCCCTCCATCTCCCTCTGCCCCTTCCCCAGTCATCCTCTCTCTCTCTCTCTCTCTCTCTCTCCCAAAAAACAAATAAATAAATAGCTTTAGGTAGTAAGGAAGTCTCACCCATATTTCTAGAATATTAATAAGTTTAATTTCCCTTAAAAAAATTTTTTTTAATGTTTATTCATCTTTGAGAGACAGAGAGAGAGAGAGCATGAGCAGGGAAGGGGCAGAGAAAGGGAGACACAGAATCCGAAGCGGGCTCCAGGCTCTGAGCTGTCAGCACAGAGCCTGACGTGGGGCTCAAACTCACGAACCGCGAGATCATGACCTGAGCGGAAGTCAGACACTCAACCGACTGAGCCACCCAGGCGCCCTGTTTAATTTCCCTTTTTAAAAAGTTGTTTCATCTTGTGGTCTTCCACTCTAAATTCCCTCTGTTGCCCTTATATTTTGCTCAGTTTTTAATGCAATCTTGTTTACCCTCAAAACGTATCCACTCGGTTTTCTTAACTGTTTGGGATTTGGGCGGAGGGTGGGGGGAGGGCGGGGAATGGGACATTAAAGAGTGTAATTTTGTGATCAAGTATTCTAACTCTGGGTTGTAAGTTCTACCTGAATGTCGAGTTCAAGTTGACTTTTCGTTGTCGCTGTTGTAAAAATAAAATTGCCTGAAGACCAACAATAAGTCCCTATCGGTGGGGGCCAGAAACAAAAAATATTTGAACGTACAGTAAACGTCATCAATTTTATCGTCATGGTTTATCCCAAGGGCCGGTGTGCAAAAACGGCTAACTTCATTCAGTGACTTTGCAAGATGGACAGATCGGCGAAGACCGTGTGAGGACAGGAGAGCTGAACTTTCCAAAACAACGTCCCTAAACTTCCGCAGACCGTCCCCGACACCCATCCGCATGGCCAGGCCTATGCCAGCTCCAGGGCGTTTGCGGGGTTGGTGTCCTGGGAACCTTTGCCAGCTGCCAGCTGCCAGCTGCCATCTGGGATCGAAGGAGGAAACCCGGCCTCCGATCCCCAAGGAGCCCTCAGAACTCCGCACCCGGCTCTCCCCCTCTTATCTCAGGGTTGTGGATGTCTGAGAGGCACCGCGCCCTCCAGTTTGGACCTCCAGGGAATTTACAGGGCTCCTCTAATCCACACCCCTCCCGCCTCTGTCCTCAGGGGCAAACCTCGGATCTTCTCAGTCCTGGACTAAGCACCCTGTGCCTCACCCTGCCGCCAGCCCTCTCCTTATCTCTACTTTTCACCTCTTCAGCTGTCAGTGCAACTGTGTGCTCCCTTCTGGTCCCCGCCTGTCCCCCTCCATCTCCTCTTCGGATTCCCCCAAACCTCTCCCCTTCTTGGTGACCCGATCAACTCTCTCAGCACCAACTCTCACCCACGCGTTCCTGACTGACTAATCCCTGGGTCCTGACCCAGGCTTCCAGCTACCTGATGAAGTGAGCGTGTCTACGCCCAGACTCGTCACCCCCACTCCCAAAGCTGGTGCCCCGCATCTCTTGAGGCTGGAAACCTTGGTCCTACATTTGTTTCTTTCTCCTTTACAATCATCTTATTCATTCAGGTGCCACGGTAGCTCCTGAATCTTTGACCTACTTTCTGTTCACAGAGAGATGCTCCTCTCCCTGGGGATGTGGTGGCACTTTCGGGACTCCCGCGCACGTCCTGTCCTCTTCTCTGCCTCCACCCTCAGACTACCCCGCCTCATGCCGTCCGGACACGTGTTCCTGAAGCAGTTTCTCCTGGTGTCACTCCCTTGCTCAACACTCTAATTGCTCCCTGTTTTTCTAGAACATAAAGTCCGGACCTCTCCTCATCCGTGGAGGCAATGCCATATAGGAGGAGGGGCAAAGAGTGAATCACAGGGACAGGGGTTCAAACTTCTGCTCCCTTCACTTATTAGAAGTGAGGCCGCGGGCAAATTCCCAAGCTTCTCTTTGCCTCCATATCCTCCAGCATAAATCATACTTAGCTCATGAAATTATTGAGGATTGGCAGAAAATACAAACTTAGCCTTCATTTATTGAAGGTCTTTTTGCATGACTTTTAAAATGCACTTATCACAGTTAACCTTCACAATCGTGTTTCTACCATTTCCTCCACCTTCTGAGATGAGGAAACAGAGATTCAAGAGACTCAGCAACTTGCCCGGCTCCAGACCCCTTGGACTCTGAGGCCCTTCACCACATGCGCTGGGAGGCCTGCTCAGCACTGACGGTGGTCACTGACTTCCGTCTGGCTGCCATAATCTGCCTCCAACTCCTTTTATTTAGCTATTTATTTGTTAATGTTTATTTATTTGAGGGAGAGAGAGAGGGAGGCAGCCAGGGAGAGAATGAGACAGAGAATCCGAAGCCGGGCTGTCAGCACAGAGCCGGACGTGGGGCCTGAACCCACGAACCACGAGATCGTGACCTGAGCCGAAGTCGGATGCTCAACCGACTGAGCCACCCAGGCGCCCCCAACACACCTTTTAAATCTCTCACGCTACTCTTCTCCCAGCACGTGATTGTAGAGCCTGTGAAGGACTTTCTTGGCTAGGATTCCATCTAGAACTCCCGACCCACATTGCCTTCGACTGAAATCTTACTCTTACCCCAACGTCCAGACTAAAATGTCACCTCCTCCTGAGGGGCGATTTCAAAATGTTACTACTTCCTTCAAATTCCCAGAATACTTGGCATTTCTCTTATACAAAGATCATGCTCTGTCTTATCGTTGTTGTTGTTGTTGTTGTTTTTTCCTTCCTCTAGATGTCTTATCTTCCCCTATGGGTTACAAGCCCTTTGCAGGCAAGGAGCAGATCTTACTTATCTTTGCGTGTCTCATCTGAAACAGACGAGGCACTCAGCAAAGGTCTGCAGGGTACTTAATTTGGGAGCAAAAGCATTCAAGTTTTGAAGGGCTGAGCTCGATGTAGAGCTTGCGTGAAGTAAAAATGTCCCTCGTACATTAGAGGTGATGCCACGGAGACACAATAATTACAATGCAAGAGAGAGATGAGGCCAATTAATCTTTCTCCTTTACCAATAAAAAGGCAGAGACGGTGACCATTAGATGGTCAGAGGGAAAGCGCCTGATAGCAGGGGCCAGCAGTAGGTGGTCGACTTGGGTTTGCTGTCTTAATTAGCCAATTAGAAAAAAAAAACTCCACACACACACACACACACACACACACACACACACCCCAAATAATATCGCAGAAATGATTTTGAAAGAAAAAAAAATTCCTCCGATCAACCCAATTTGTATTCCAGCAGCTTCCAAACTCACCTGCCCAAATGCATCAATAAAAATACCGAAGAAGACAATCAGATAACACAAGTGGGAACTCAGTCAGACAAAGGTTCCCTAACATCGTCAGAAATACCACTCTAGGCAGAAAGCGGCGACCAGATCCTTAACTCTGGGAAGGAGCAGGTGGTGACACGAAGCGGCAGTCGTGGCCCAGGCTTCACGCGGTAACCACCGCACCCGGTTTGGATAAATATTTTTATTACAAACACAATGGTATGTAATGGGCCGCATTATCAGTTCTGACAAGGATTGCACACAGGATTGTGACACTGCAGTAGCTGGGAAACACGAGACGTTCGCGGGACGCTGGACTGCAACCTGACTTTGCAGGGAACTTGAAGAGCAACATCAGGGCTGATGTCAGGTAAGTGACAGCTTCAGTCAACGTGCGTGAAGCCAAACCGGGGAACGCAGACTCGCTTCTGAGACATCTTTGTCGATGTCAAGTCGATGTCTGCAAGAAGCGCAAGACGTTCGGGACTCTCTACCGCCCTGTTAGGAAAAGACTTCCTCTTCCTGGGGAGACGATGTCTTTTCTAGTTTCCTTTCCCCCCTTACTGTGTCAGGCTCTGCTTGCTGAACAGAGCTGAACTCCGGGCAAACCAACGCTTCTGATGTTTCCGAAACACAAGCCGATCACCAGGTCGGACCGATCCATCAACTGCAGTGTTTGGTAAGATCTGGAGTTAGAAGGCAGAGGAATGGTAACTTGGCTTCAGTTACACGTTCGCCTCCCCCACCCGGGTTCAGACTCCGACGGTGAGATCTGGGAGCTGGGATAAGTGGCAGGAATCGAGATAACCCGGCAGTGGTGAGAAAGCTAACGGGGCAATTAGGAGGCTGATTCATTTGTTTATCTGGATGATTAGTTGAGTAGTTTCTGAGTGCTCTGTGGTTCAGGGAATTCTCCCTCACAGGCTCATCAAGACCACACCCTTCCATGCGCCTGATATTTCCACGAAAGAAGGGAAAACCACGCTAAGCACAGGGTACGTGTTTCGGCGGACCTTTATAATAATACATTTGCTAAGATAATTATAGCAAACAATGCGTACCAAGCCCCGAACAGAGAAGAGTTGAGAGAAACATTCAAACTGTGGCCACTATCACCTTTTCAAAGAATCACAGAGGAAGGCACGGACTCAGTGAATACTCGTTAACTCAGGGCTTCCCAAATTTTGTGTCACCTGTGATTGTAGAAATAAAGTGCAGACCAACAGAATGTTGCACAGGAAGAAACTTTTTAGTAACCACCTAGATTTGGGCTCTTCTCAGTGTCTCGCAGAACCCTGGTCGATAAAATAGGTGCACTACAGAGAAAGTCTTCCACGGGTCAATTTGTTTAAGGAGGCATTCCAGGTCAAAGACAGATAGGTCGCTTTATCCAAGGGTGTGGCAGGCCACAGACAGCCACAGATCCCTTGACATTGCTGCGTCCGCTACCCTTGACTCTGGGTGGGCTCTGTCTCGGACAAAGTTCAGTAGAAGAGACGCTGCGCTATTCCTGGGCCCGTGGCTCGTGGCTTCCACGTCTGGTCTCTCGTGGGGCTTGCTCTTGGGGGCTCCTGACGGCCACCCTGTGAGCGATTCATCATGGGTTCCAGCCCTCTGAGCCTCCCGTGGTGGTAACCCGGCTGACATCTGACGGCACCTGCTTGAAACCCAAGTGAGAACGGCCCTGCTGAGCCTGGTCAACCCTCTTCACCCAGAGAGATGCTACGTTGCCGTTAAGCCACTAACTTTGGAGGTGGCTAATGTGCCGTCTAGCACATAGTAGGTACTCAGCATTTATTAGACGGATGACTGACTGAGTGGGTGATATGAACGTGAACCTTCAAGAGGGGGATACGGCATGCCACGTTTCCTAAATATGACATCTGTATACGTCAAGACAAGTCATACAGAACAGAGCTTGATAGAATACTCGTGTGGGAAACCCTGAATTATAGGAGTGAAATGTTGGGGTTTGGGAAATGTCGCTCTACCCCTTCGTGTTGCAGACTGCCAAAGTGAGGCCCAGACAGGGGAAGGGAATTACATAGGGAAACAATGCTAATTGGTAGACTCCACCTATGAACTCATTTCCTTTCCTACCTGAAGTTAAGGGGTATGGACGACGTGGTCTCACTTACGTGAACACATTCAGCTAATTAAATATATTGGGCTTCTCATTAGGTAGCCTTGTCTTTCTACTCGCTCATCAGGTCCTTGTGTCCAGCTAGCTGTTTTCCAGGAGACTTCTCCTAAATGGTAGACTCCCAAAGAGGATACAAGGGTATTTATTAGCCTGACGTCTAGACTAAGGTCAGTTCTAAAGACAGCAGAGTCTAGAGTGACATCTTGGGCCTGTGGTCTTAAAACACTTGCCTGATGGAAATGCTTGCTTAAAACTGAAATATCTGGGAGAATGAATGTTCAAGTGACCTAGACATTGGTCAGGGATCCAGAGTTCTCAATTCCTTTAGTCTTAGGTTCCAAATCCCACCTCTCTTCCTCCATGACAGAGCTAAATGGTAGGATCTGAAGTCTGACTCAGTTCTGCAAACAGTACAGTGAAGAACGTCAATACCAGTCAAAATGTGTGATGTTCGGTTTTTACCTTTCAAGGACCATTCCCGCCTGTGCCACTGTTTGCCCATTGGGTCTCCAAATCCAAGAACCACTTCAACAGCTGAAAAGAGGTTTTCTCTAATTATCTTCTTTTCCTCCTTTGAATTGACCAACCATGTATCTTTTTTTGGTTTTATCAAAGGGTCTGCCAGGACAAAAGCACATCCAATTTTAAGTGAGCTTTAGTTAGCAGACTTAAAATTGATCATGCATTTTAGTTTCAGTAACTCGCAATTTCTACACACTTTGATAATTCACTTTAAAGAGCAAACTGTCTTTAATGACAAGGCTTAAAAGAGACGACCTTTCTGAACAAAATATGAAAGCTCAGAACGGATGGCGCTTTTAAGGAAACTATGAATTAAAATGACCTTGTGTTCTGAAACTTTTCTCCAGCCATTTTTGATGTTTTTCCTTCCCTTTTTACTCTTAGAAAGAAAGCTGAAACACCACCGCGTGCCGTGGATGGTGATACACTTCAATAAGAGAGCTGTTAATTGTTAATTCAAACTCATAGTTTCTTCTGTCTGCACTTTCTTTAATGAGGTTGCTCACGACTGCAGGCATATGCCCGTTTCTGAGGAATTCGCTGTTACTGTGTGACATGACAGGGTATCGTTTGAATCGGAGCGATTTCCCTGGAGTCACGGCCGGTTCTTTTGTACAAACTATGGAGCAAGTCGACCCATTCTCTGTCCTCCTTTGTGCCCCTGGATGGCTGCCCTCCGAGGAGCTGATTGTTGAGTGGGGAGGTTGCAAAATCAGGGGTCAGACCCCTGAAAGGGCTCACTGCCTGGTGACGCAGAAACGGTGGAGCCTGAACAAAACCATGACATGTGCCGATGACTGACGGCCGGCCTTCGCGTTAACCCTTCTCCTGCCCGACCCTCTGGCGGGGTGCAAACATGCACCAAGAACACCATGCTTTCCTTCTGCTTGGTTGTCCCCACTGCCTTATCACCCACTACCTGTTCATGATTGCACGCTGACACGTCAAAAGCACAGGTGGATGGCTACGGTGCAGTAGCCAAGAATAATAACTTGAAAGGTAACTAAATTAGGTACTCGCGATGAACAATCGATCTTCCGCCAGATAAAAGAGGGGATGAGATCTTAGATGATTTTATAAGGCGTGATGTGTATAATTTATTTCCTGAGCACTTGCTTTCTCTCCCAGTAGCCATGTATAGACTCAGTGCTCAATTCAGTAAGGAATTCTAAACGTGCCAGGCGCAATTTTTCTTTCTCTTCCTTTATTGGAGAACGTTCACAGAAACATTAGTGTCGGCCATCTACTCCTATCACATACGATCAAACCGACCTAGAGTTTCAGCACACTCACTCCCAAACGTATGTGACACGCATCAGAAGGGAACGAGATCTGGGTGATGTCAAAGGTTCACCAGTGTTTGTAATTTCATAACCCCTGAAATAAGGAAAAGAAAGAATAGCAGGCAACTTTCCAAAACACCTACTGATATGTACTCATGGAAAACAAATATTCCGGAGTGGGAGCTCCAATTCCAGCACACCATACAGTTCACAAAGCATTTTCACTTCAGGCAGCTAATAACCTTCCTAATGAAATCTGTTCGGCTTCGACTTGTTTTCACGGTCTGTAGAGAAGCACTTAAAATTAATCACATAGCCTTAATCTTTCCCTTTTGAGCACTAAATCAGAGGCTGAGCACTAACTGTCCTCATTCGTTAGGTGCTTCTAATAGCATCTGCTTCAGTTTTGCTTTTTCCTGAATATTTTTCAAGCCAATGCCGTAATTTATTGTAGATGCAAGAAAGACCTCAGCTTTCAAAGGACAGTCCTCTATTCCCAGAAGAGGCATCAGGGCAGACATTACCAGGCAGAGGTGAGCTAGAGCAGGAAGGCAAGGCTTGCTTGCTTTCTTTCTTTCTTTCTTTTTTTTAATTAAAAAAAATGTTGATTTATTTTTGAGAGAGACAGAGCGCCAGCGAGGGAGGGGCAGAGAGAGGGGAGACACAGAATCCGAAGCAGGTTCTAGGCTCCGAGCTGTAGCACAGAGCCTGATGCGGGGCTCGAACCCACAAACCGCGAGATCATGACCTGAGCCGAAGTCAGAGGCTCAACCCATTGAGCCACCCAGGCACCCCAGAAAGGCAAGGCTTTCTATCGATGGTCACCACAAGTCGGCGTTTATGCCAATCCTGGCCCTGGCTTTGGTAGTGGCTGTAAAACCTATTACTTCCTCATCATCTCTGGGTCTCCATTACAGTGCAAAAAAGGGTAATTAATCCCTAGGCAGCAAACAACACAGATGGGTATGGGAAACAGAAAAGAATTTTGAAAAAGTGTACAAAAATGTTCTGTCCTGTCCTTTTACGGTAAACCGGATGATTATGGCCCCGGCGGCGGTCCAGAGTTTGAGTGTCTCGAAGGGCCTGTGGCACACGCCACAATGCGGTCAGAAGAACCCGGAGCATCCGTCTGTCCAGTGCAATTCAAAATTTCCTTGGCCAATGGGGTTGACCAATCAACATAGAACTGCTTCCTGGCACCAGTTGGAGACAAACACCCAAGCATGGGAACAACACCGTATTCTCAGAGGACAACGGGACCAATCGCAGCGCACCCGCCATCACTCGCCAGCGTTTGGCGGGTCCCTGTGATGCACCCCTGCATTTTTAGGCTTTCTTAAGGAATACCAACTGATATCAGAATGAAAACAGCAACCACAGTCAGTAACGAGAAGTCAGAGTCAGTAACGAGAAGACCAGAGCTACTACATAAAACCCTTAAACTGTTCTGCCTCTGGAGACCAACAGGACACCTACTTGCACGGGTGTCAGATGATCCAGTGACTGTTATTCTAAATAAACGCACTGCTTATGGATTTGATCTCTGACATGACATAAGGGATTTCCCCCCAGAGTACAATTTGAGATCGGCAGTTATCGTCCAGGGGAAAAATACCATGGATGTATCACACTTATTGTAGCAAATGATGTGCAATGAAAAGTAGAAATAAAACTGATAAGTACAAAATATAATGTTTTAATCATACATGAACATGAAAACAAGGGAAGCATGTTCAAATTTGGGACGCGACACTACAAAAGTGATGTTGATCGTTCGCGACTGGTAAAATCCTACGCAAACGTGTCAACGAGGCATCTTATGAGCCATCATTTGTTTTCCCCGCAGAAGCAACTCTCAGTCCACGCTCAAATGCATGCAAATATGGAAATCAGAAATAAAGAAAGGTTAAAAAAAAAAAATAACTTAGGCAGACACAAATAAAAACCACCCCGTAGCGTCCGAGTGCTGCACGTGTTTATGATCTTAATTACATTTAAGGATTAAAAAACGTTCACTGATCTCACAGTTTATTCTACAACATCCAAATCTTCAAACCTGCTGGAAGAAGTCCACAGTATAAGCCCGGGTGCGTCTGCCACCTTTAAGCCTCCGTGCGGTTACCTGAAAGTCAAAAGTCTCAGTTGTGACTTTCTGCAGGTCTGATGGGCATGCCACAGATAAAATATGTTCTAACTCAGGAGGAGCTGGCCAGAGGTTAGAGCTGAATAGAGGGGCGCCCGGGGGGCTCAGTCGGTTGAGCGTCTGACTTCGGCTCCTGGCATGATCCACCGGTTCATGAGTTCGAGCCCCATGTCGGGCTCTCTGCGGTCAACATGGAGCCCACTTTGGATCCTCTGCCCCTGCCTCGCTCGCGTGCTCTCTCTCTCTCTCTCCTCTCAAAAATAAATAAATAAACATTTTTAAAAAGCTTATTAAGAAAAAGGATACTTGATATCGAAATTTCCTCACTTATGCCCAGAAACGATCAAATCCCATCTGCACCAGGCAACAGAATCTTTTGAAAAGTGAATGATTCACAAAGTCTTTAACTTTTAATTCACTGCCAAATAAGTAATTCGGCCTTTCACTGCACGAAGAGGGAAGCTGTTGGAAAGACAGCTACATGATCTATGTCAGAGACGTTGCTGGGAACCGTGGACTGAAAAGGCACCCTTGAGAAGCACACGGTGAAGTCACAGTGTTGCCACACCACCCAGCCGTTTATCTATTTTGGTCTAGAGAACATCTGCAGGAGCGCCAAACCCCCAGGGCACACGGGGCTTTGAAGATGTGGGCCGCCATGCTAAGAATTGCGTCATCTTAAAAGAAAGCTGGTCCCCTTAACCCTGCAACCGGGCTTCAAGACAATGTCTTGTCATGACTATGCAGGTGAGGCCCAGGCTTGTCAGGCACCTGCAGATTCTCTCAGTTTGTTCTGATCGTACTGACTAAGCACCGTGATTACAAGGAGTGGGCGGCTTCTCGAAGACAGGCTATTTACTAGAAATAAGTTCCCCCCCCCCCCACAAATGGATATTATGTGTAAGCATTGTATTTATTTACTTACTTACTTAAGTGTTTATTCATTTTTGAGAGAGAGAGAGAGAGAGAGCGCGCAAGCAGGGGAGGGGTAGAGACAGAGAAGGAGACACAGATTCCGAAGCAGGCACCAGGCTCTGAGCTGTCAGCACAGAGCCGGATGCGGGGCTTGAACCCACGAACCATGAGACCATGACCTGAGCCACCCAGGCACCCCCACGTTTAAGCATTTCAATAAGGACCTTAACGTCAAGCCAGGGGGACTGACTCCCAGGGGCAAATAATACAAACTAATCAGCAGGCATTTGGAGCATGGGCTGTACCTTCTCCCTTGGTAGGTCGTCAGTTCTTCCTGAAGGATGGACGCTCGCTTTTGCAGAAAATTAACCTAGAAAAAGACACCGTGTGTGAGCAGAGGTGAATATGGCTTCCGTGGCAGTAGTGTGCAACTAACGTGGTCAAATTTTATTCAGTTCTGGCAGTTGCCTGGCTCAAATGCGGAAGATTCATTGCATGTCAATGTTGCGTTTTTAATGTCTGGTCACACTGCATCCCTCCTGAAAATCCATCAGAGACCACAGAATCCATCTGAACTCCTGTCGCAGAGCCTTCGGGACCTGGCCCCGGCCTCTCTTCGAGGCTCCACCTCTCTTCCCGTCCTCCCCCACCCCTCCCCACCCACTATGTCTTCCCCACCCTTTTGCCCTTTGGCGTGGGGCCTCCTCTCCCTTTGGAAAGCTTGGCTCACCCTCTCCTATTTGTCCCCCGCTATTCGGTTCAAATGTCACTGCCCCTACCGACTTCCTCGACTCCTCCCCAGCTGCCCACCGCATCCCAGGCAAGATCGTCAACAGCTCCATTATTAGCATAGCCTTGTGGGTTTGGGTTTTCATATCTCTCCCCCCACCCCAACCTGAGAGCTCTTCTGGGTTAGGGAGGATGTTTCTTCGTCTCTGTGTCCCCAGTCTCTTTTCACAGGGCTGGGCATGAACCTGGTATTCACTAGTATTTAAGGAATGGATGAGTGGGTAGAAAGAAAACGACCGTCTTCTGGAAACCTCCAGCCATCCTGGGGATTCCCTGAGTTTGGAGAGACAATATTTTGTAGTGGAAAGGGCCTAAGCTTCGTCTGAAGTTGGGCCACCTTGGGTTCAACTCCTGGCTTGGCCTCTATGGCTCTAGGAAAGTTACTTAAGCTCTTGATGCCTCATCTGTGAAATGGGATTAATGACAGCTCCTTGCCAAGGTTATGAGGATAACGTGAAATGACTGATAGAAACTGCCTCGTGCAGAGCTCACAGCCGGTACCACCTCCCGCTCCCACTCCCAGGGGGGCTGAGGGCTAGAGGAAACTGGTGGCTTAGCATAGGCTCTTAAATCAGATCTCTACAAAGTGATTTGGTTTTGTTTTTTTTTTTTTTGAAGCATACATTTCTATATACCACTAAAGATACCTATATCACGTATAAATTCAAAAGCACCTTACACGGCCACATAGAAACGGTCTGGGGGTAACCTCTATGGCTTGATGTAATCAAGACTCAACAGTATTTGATCATTTCGGAATTGTTTACTCTTGCCTCTTTGGTCTGAACTGAAACCATGGCAACGGTTGGTTCTGAAACACAGGCAAGAGGATACAGCTGGCAGAAGAGCAAACGTGCTTTGCAAGAGAGGGAAGCACAGTTTTTCGAAATGGGTACATATCCAAGGGGTCCCCTCGGTTTTGCTTACTTATAGTATCAGCCCGGTCTTAGTTCTGTCCAATTGCTCAAAAGACCCATGGGACAATTGATAATGTTGACAGATGCAAGGATTACACTGATTCGGCTTCCCTCCCCCCCGCCGTGCTTTGCCACTGGAATTCCAACAATTTTCAGAAAACACAGGCACCTGTGCTTTCAAACTAAATTTGCTCACTATATGGCCTGTGACTCCCCCATGCAGCTGCCAATTCTGAGGCCCTAACGCAGCTGGCAGCACTCCCTTTCTGGGTCAACATCCAGTTTTAGGAGGCTGAAGTGGCTTTTATTACAGTGAAATGATATGAATGATAACAGAAGCCCTGCAGGTGGATATCAGATTTCTTTCTTTCTTTTTTCTAAAAAAAAAAAACCCAAAAAACCCCAAAACTAAAAAACGAAAAACACAACAAAACCCTCCTCTGAAGGTGCCAGGTCCTACATAGCTGACCCTATGGAAGCTCTCCTACAAAGTTAATGGGTAAACCACACTTCAAGGGGAGCTTTTCACGCAAATAAAGATGACTTAAACCTTTCTATGTCAACACTTTCCTACGGTACTTATTTTTCTGTGTAGAAGCAAACAAGGCAACACTTAGCTGACGGTAGCAATGGCCGAAGGAAGCAATGGCCGACGGTAGCAATGGCCGACGGTAGCAATGGCCGACGGAAGCAATGGCGGAAGGAAGCAATGGCCGGCGGAAGCAATGGCCAACGGAAGCACATGTATGGAATGATGCAATGAACATTTCATTTTCAGAGAAGAGGCTTTTTACTGAGGGGAATGCATGTGGGGAGGCTAAAATTTGCCCTATGCTCTGTCTCACATATTACAAAAAAGTGAATGTGACTAT
The DNA here is from genome assembly GCF_018350195.1 of Panthera tigris. Classification (NCBI taxonomy): domain Eukaryota; kingdom Metazoa; phylum Chordata; class Mammalia; order Carnivora; family Felidae; genus Panthera; species Panthera tigris. Next base: position 48,614,077 of record NC_056673.1, on the reverse strand, counting down.
CATTATCAAAATCGTTATTTCATAAATACATTTATCGAGCGCTCACTATGTGACCAGCAGTACTCTCGGCACAGAGAGCAAAGATCTCTTTCTCTGATGGAGCTGGAGCTTTTCCGGAAAAAAAGTACGTTTTCCTTTTTTTTCCATTTCTTAACAGAGACACGATTTGCAAATATTTTCTCCTATTCCATGGTATGTCTCTTTGGTTTCTGCCTCTTGTTGCCTTTTGACATACGAAGTTTTAAATTTTGTAAAGTCCAGTTCATCTGGTTGGTTGTTTTTGGTGTCATAGCTAAAAAACTCCCACCTGCCCAATGCACAAGGATTTTCTCCTTCATCTAAGAAGATTTCTTCTTAGAGTTTTCTTCTCTGAGTTTCCCTGTGGAAAACACGTGAGGAAGGACTCCAACTTCATTCTTTTTTCCATGGGAATTATCTGACTGCCCCTGCACTGTTCTATTTGTCCCTCAGTGGAACCGTCCTGCAACACTTGAAAATTAACTGACCAAAAATAGAAGGTTTCCCCCCCCACCCCGGACTCTCAATTCCATTTCATTCACCTCTGTGTCTATCCCTTTGCCAATGTTACACTGTCTTGATTATCACAGCCTCGTCGTGAATTTTGAAATTGGGAAGCGTGAGTCCTCCAAATTCATTCTGACTTTTTCAAGATGGTTTTGACTACTGTGGGTCCTCGCTATTGTTTTTCGCCATTCTCCGCCCTACAAGGATTCTTAGACACGTGAAGGCAATGCGATTGTCGTAAATTAAAACAGGACGTTTTAAATTTCTGAGTGTATGAGTGGGAATGTGTGGTTTCTTTCCCCTGTTAGAGTATAACAAGCTCATTGGCCTGGCGACACATAAAACGTGTTTACAGAAGTACGTGGAAAAAACTCACATTGGAAGTTGTTGAATTATTTTGAGCATCTAAATTTACATCAATCATATCTCTCGTATTTCATAAACTCTACCAAGAACTACACATCTCAGCAAGAAATACACATTTCAGCAAGAAATATTTAACTGAATTGTTTGAATACCTTGTCATTATTCTGCTTGGAATTTAAAATGCATCTTGTTCTGTCTAACAACCACATAAAACACAGCAGAATAAAAATGCTTCTCATTTAACCATGGTTTCTGTTTCTCTGCTCTTTCACAGTCAGAAATCAACAATGTGCCAAGGGATGGCATTTGGGGCCTGGTACCAAGAATAAAAAGGGTGAGGCCGTACTAGAATGTGACTGTAAATGAGTAAAAGTAACCATAACTGAACTTTTCAATTTCACGGTGCTTTTAAGAGAATCTTATCGAGACAGTGAGTTCCAAAACCAGTAAGGAAAACATTCTCAAAACAAAACAAAAAACAAAAACAAAACCAAAAACAAAAACAAAACAAAAAAGCAAAAACAAACCTCAAACCAAAAACCGATTCATCCTGAGTTGCACGTTATGCTAGGATATGATATTACTTTTCAGCAGTCAATTCCAAATTAAACTTATCTGTAAGGTCTGTTTTCGGGATACACACATCACCTGAACCCTTAGGAAAGGCCTTGATTCTAGTAATTACCTGTGACTTGAGGGAGGAAATGGTGTCTTCAAGCTCTTGCCTTAGAGATGCTGGCATCAATCCTTTGAATTTTGTTTCATATTCTTGCCGTATATAAGTTATCTGAAGTGGGGAAAAAAAAAAAAAAGAAAGCTTATCAACGTCTCCACGGCAATGATCGTTTCAAATTTCAGGAATCCCGGGAGAATATCGATGTATCACAAAGCTAAGTTTGTGACACGTGGTCCGTAAAGATGAAATGAGAGGAAACAAGAGTTACAAACCAAAAAAGGCATTCAGTCTGCCCTTCTGAGTCCGGGAGAGAAGTCCCTGAAACACTTTATTTCTTTAAAATCCCCATTAACACAATTGATAGCGCTTGATAAGGAAACCACCTGTTCTCTCCTCGCCACTCAGGATAGACACGCTATGCTAATCTTCTCTTGCTCGGGATGTGGACTGTGATCACGACACACTGTGATCTGGGGACAACGTGTGGTGCGGTGTTGCGTGGATTAAGGCACTTCTTCAACCTGGCTGGGCACCTGGGCGCTCGATATAATCCATAGGACTATGAAGATGGGAATGAAAGAGGATCTACACTGCCGGGTCTCCAGGTCTCAACACAGTGAGACAGGCGGAAGGAGAGTCTTTGGAGGGATGCACCTGCGCAGGGTAAAGAGGTACAAGAGGGTGAGCACGAATGCGAGTGTGTCTGTCTCGGTGTCTTTCTCCAGCTACATTTATCTCTCTTCCTCCTAATCTGAGATGCAACAGAATTAAAAAACAAAAACAAAAACAAAAACCCGTTGCACGCGCTGTGTTTAACTTAACGGAATATTAAAGCTGAACGGCAGGGTATCCCATAAATGATTCACTGGACGCATCTGGAAAGAAGGGAATATGCTATGAAAATACATGCACCTGGGCTCAGTTAGACACGTCTATGGACTTACTGAAGATACTTTAAAATCACCAGCCTTCGACTTCCACCTTTTCTTACATTAAACTGGATTAAGAGATGTGTTCTAACAGTTCTTTTCACTGCCCACTAAAATTGCACAGCAAAGGTTCTAGAACGGGATTTTTCCATTTTTGGCAAAGCGTTTTTTGACCTATGTTATAATCTTGTGATTTACACCTAAAAACAGAAATAACGAAAAATAATCTCTCCCAGGGATGCAGTATTTGATCTTTCCCACCTTCTCTTCTTGGACTTAAGTTCAATAGTTACATCAAACGAAAGGCACAGGCAAAGCAAAACACGTACTTTATAACACAGATCTCAGGGGCAACATTTGTTGAGGATCCACAAGCTACTCTATTGACTTATTTTTCTATCATTCAACACTGGCTCTGAAATTCTGAGCTGCTACTCTTAAAAGGGATTCCTGCGTGCTTTCTTGTACCCTTGTTTGTTTGGAGTGTCTACGTTTGAAAGACAACAGGGCTGGGTATAAGAGTGCCCAACCCCACTTCCTTTCCCTCGGAACCCTGGAGACGGTTCTCTTTAAGGTCTTCTGGCATCGCATGCACCTATGGCGAAGTCTGAAGGCAGGCTGATTTGTTTTCTATGTTGAACGTGACTTTCTTTCTTTGCTTCAATGCCCACATGATTTCCTTTTTCTTCGATGCAGGAGCTTCACTGGGATAGGTTTTGGTACTAATGACGACTGATGTTCGTGAGAACACGGTGTGTTCCCTTTCATGCAGTTCTTTGAAGAATAGTTTCATGGGGCCATCACTCCTCAGTTTCAAGTACACTGGTGGTGAAGGCCAAGCACATCAGCTCTTGGGTTAAACCTCACTGTTCCTCTGGACTCCCCTGCCCCCACTTCACTTTTCATATCTGATGGTCACCCTCTATTGGAGGCTGGGCTGTAGACGGCAGAGAACTGTGGGTGAACGAGACTGCCCTGTGATCACCCCTATCACATCCCTTTTTAAACCCAGCATGCTGTATTTTCCACCTTCAACTGAGGACCAGACATTTCTACTTCCTGTCTGCTATTCCTTTGTTTTTATTTCACTGAATCTAAGTAAATGAGCTCTTGGAAAATCTGAAATTACCTCACTTATGAATGAGACTATGAATCAGGAAAATACTACTATCCTGCATTCTTAAACCCATTATCTTGAATTTAAAAATCATCATACCAAGCAGAATCGTTACTTGAATAAAGTCACAGAAAACTTTAATCTGTTGTTTGCTCTATTTACAAGGCTGATAATGTTACTACTAGCAAACATTTATTGAGTACTTTCAGTGTGCCAGATGCAATTCTGAGTGCTTTAGTAAGCGGTTAGTGCTTCTGACAACCCAGGGAAGGAAGCACAGAGAGGTGAGCCAGGATTTGAACTCAAGGAGTCTGATTCTCAAGTACGTACTCTCAGGCACTATGCTCTGCTGTTTCTCAAATAATCTCTCCAAATGCTGAAATGTTTTTTCCACCCCAAAAGCAAAAGGACGTCACAGACACAACCAGTTCGAGAAGTTTCATCCACTACACAGCAGTGCTCTCCTCAACGTAACAGGGGCTATGAGAAGGGGGCAGATGTATTACCGCCCTTCCAGACTTCCATCTAGTCTTTGTGGGTTTTTCGGTTTTCTTTGGATGACTATAATAACAACAATGATGACAATAATTGCTTCCCCATACTTTCCCCTTGGCTTAACATTTTTTAAAACATTTTTTAAAGTTTATTTATTTTGAGAGAGAGAGAGAGAGAGAGAGAGAGAGGGGAGGGGGAGTTAAGTGCCCATTGGCTTACCACTTGAATCGAAGATTTATAAATAAGACTAATTTCAAATGTCTATGTAAGTGCAATGGACATATTGACCTAAACCACAAGTTCCATAAATCCCCCACATAAGCAGACATTTTAAGGTCTAACCAGTGAGTGAAGGCTGTATCTAAGTTTGTCACATGGCAAAATGAGCAAGGGGAGGGAAAGAATTAGCTTATTTGCCTTCATATCACTTTTGACTCCTGCTACTATTTTACTGTCCCCGTCTGTGACCCAGGATGTGTCTGAGGGGGAATAACGTGGGAGTGATAACCTTTATCTACAAACTAATCACAAACTGTGAGCTGCTACCTATGCTAATCTCCCTTCCTTTCCCTGTCTTCCCACGTTTCCCTGGTGACCTGAATCCGGCCTTACCACAGATCAAGAAGCAGAAAGAAACGGAGTTGATCTAAGCCAAGGATTTGATGGACATACATTCCTTTTCCTAAGGGAAATGAAAGTTTTTACATAGAAATCTAGTTTATTATTAGGCTTGAATATTCATTTCCATTAGCATACACTGTCCAATTACACTAGTGAGCGCTATGTTAGTTTATGAAATACAGAAGCATTTGAGGACGGCTCTCACTTGAGTAATTCTGGAAAGGAAGAGCTACGGCTGTTTTGGCTCATTTCCATCCCACCTCACCACTCCCACCTCCCTCTAAAAGCTTCCACATCCCTCGACCACACCACACCAAATAGACATAAGCCTCCCTCTCTCCTTCTTTTCCTTCCCTTTCTTCGTTTTGGCAGAAAAAAAATTAGGAAACCTAGGATCATGACAAATAGTGACATTCCTGTAATGTAGTAAGACCCCTGCATGCCCAGTGGAAATGGTGTATGAATAACATGGCACCCATGTGACCAAAGATAGCTGTGCTCTGCACCATGGCAACAGATTGCCCACCTTTCCCTTGAAGGCATAGCATTGACAGTATTTCCTTTAATTTCTAAAACGGACCATGAAGACTGAGAACACCCATGACTAGAGTTCAGTGTTACACTTCAGTTAAATGTATATCCTGGGTAATCGGACAAATACTCATTTGCATAAAGAAGAGTCCACAGAGCGTACAGAATAGGTAGTCGACTTGCACCAGTAGGGTCTCTGGAGATAAAAATTCAAAGTGATGCCGAGAAAAGTGAAGCTTGGAAATCTTATAATTTTCCTAAAAATATGGAAGGAGCACTAAAGCGTATTTTGTGGTGTTTTTATTGAAAAACACTATCAACTAGTCACGTCGAGATGTCCAATCCATGTCCAATATGTCATCTTCCTGTCGCATAACAAAGCAAGTAAGATACGAGTGTGAGGCTTTGTACAAACAACTTAAGGGCCTCAGCCACAGGGTATTTGATTGCAAGCTCCAGTGTGCCCGATACGGCATTCACTTTTGAAGAGGTGAGGAAAGGGCCACTGGTGGCCACTGGTGTTGCTTTGTCACGTGTCCCTGCACAGCCATTTGTAATTGTCTTCTGAGGTAAGACTGAAGCAGTTCAGGAAAATGAGTGTGCTTGATATTACCTTACGCAATCCAACCAAGCATTTCTGGGGTCCGTTCAGCAGAGGGAGAAGGGAACTAAGTCACAATTCTACTGATGGCATCTCTGAAAGGTCTCCTCACTTCTCTGCGTTGCCCCTGGGACCAGTCCAGTCTGGATGCCTTCATCTTGTACCTGGCCCACTGCAATACGGGTATGTTGGTTTTGGGTTTGGATTCAAATTTTCTTAACATCCAAAATGAAACTCAGAGGCGCCTGGGTGACTCAGTAGGTTAAGTTCCAACTCTTGATTTGGGCTCAGGTCATGATCTCACAGTTCGTGAGATTGAGCCCTGTGTCGGCCTCTGTGCTGATGGCATGGAGCCTGCTTGGGATTCTGTCTCCCCCTCTCTCTTTGCCTCTCCCCTGCTCATGCTCTCTCTCTAAGTAAATAAATAAACATTAAAAAAAAAATAAAATCAAAATCGAATCCTTTAAAAGGCCAACAGGGTCCTGTCCAGTCTGGCCCCTATCCACCTCGTATTCCTGTCACTTGGGGGTCCCCTCACTTCCAGGCACCTGACCGGACAGCTTCTTTCTGTCCACTCACCAGGTTCCCAGACGCTTGTCCTCACAACAGGCTTTTCTCATCTTCCTCTCCTTACTTTCCCATCCCGTGGGGCTTTGCTGTTCCTCCACCTAGATCTCTGGGCATGAGGGTCCTGAAGTGTGGTGATCTCAGGGGTGCTATCCACCCAGGCACCCAGCGCGGGGACCTTGGCAGGCCCTGGTCAGGACGTTGCGTCTGGGGCAACCACCTTCCAACTTCAGATGGGCTGGAGCCCCTCACTGTGGCAGGCAGCAGCTTTCCTCAGTTTCCTTTTGGGAACGGAGGCCACACCAGCCCTTGCTTTCAAGCTGCGACCCAGTCTCTTGTCATCTACCTGGGAAGGAGCCCTCTCAGCGCTTTTGTTCCCCATTACCCCTAGGATTTTCGTCCCAGCTGCCTCTGCCTGCTGATGGGCTCAGGACCCTGTACTCGTGGTTTTGGCTTCACTTGCCACTCTGGGGTTCTGTTCTGTTTCCAGGTCACGTGCACGGATGTTCATCCTACTTCTGACACCAAATACATTTTACTTTTCTCTTTTTACATTTTGCCAATCATCATTGAGTGTTTGGAGCAGAGGGGGTGCCTCATAACTTGACCATATAGAGCCATCTTGTGCAAAGGGCAGACCATAACCTGCCTTTTAACTTAATATAGTCAACTGTGGGAGTTAAGAACCCAGACTCTGGAGTGGGAATGTTGGAGCTGAATCTGGGTCCCTAACTGCATGCCCTGGGAAGGAAAAAGAAGTGCCTCCACTTCTCTTTCAGGAAAATGGGAATTATAACTTCTTGAGACTGCTGTGAGGATTAGATGACTTAACACATGTAGAAGTTTTACAAGAGTGGCACTTAGTAAATGTTCAATAAATGTTAGTTATCCTTACACCATGTATTGGAAACTATACATATATATTTCATTATATTATATACATGTGTGTTATGAAATTATACACACACACACACACACATATATTTCATTTAGCCAAGCCTCTATCATTAGACTTTTTGATTTCTAATTATTTATAATAGCAGAAATCCTGATAACAAATTATTTAAATTATTTGCATATATTCATGATTAACTTGAGGGCTCCATTTAAATCTCCTTTTGCATTTTTTAGTATCTACTGATTGAGAAAGTACATAATGACAAAAACCTCCTACGAATTCAGAATCAACTTTAAGTGAACTTGTATTTTATAAGTAAAATCATCTACATGCATTTGGAAAGTAGTAGTACCTGTTTTTGAGCCATATTATTTATCCAGGCTACTGACAATGATTGGTGTATGTATGAATTTTCTCGACCCTTCCTTGCCAACAGCCCTGGCCCACAGGTGGGGAATCATTGCTTCATGCTGCATGATTTAAGGCAAGAATCTCAGCTCAAAACTCTCCCTCCCTCCAGCCTGGATTTCTACCAATTAGATAAATATTGGCATGGGGGAAACTGTCAGATGCTTCTTCTCATTACGGGTTAATGTGTTCAGAACGGTGTCCTTCTAACACCTGGCTTAGCTCAACGCCATAAAGCAAAGTGGGTTTGACTGCTGAGAGTAGATTGAAGGGTTGGAGACGAGGGAAAGAGCAAGAGGGACATTTGGAGCACAGTAGATACTCTGGGAGAAGGGGGACGTGGGGGGGCACTGCAGGAGGGGGTTTGGAGGAAGTGCAGAACATCAAAAAGATGGTGGGCTGCCGAAAGGCGGTGGCAAGCAGGTAAGAGGAGGGCAGGAGAGGGACACAGGGAAGGAGGCTGCTGGGGGGATCCGCTATAAGGCGAACAGAAATGTGGGGGATGTGTCTGAGTGATGGGCCTTTGTGCAGCAAAAAGTTTTTGCAGGGGCTTTTTAGGGGAGTGAGTCTATAAAACTCATTGGTTTGATATTGAATTCCAATGTGGTTTAAAGAATAAGAATGAAAGAAATTGTAGTGAACGATGGTACCAAAAAAAAAAAAAAAAAAAAAAGAAAGAAAGAAAAAAGCTCTGGTGCAGCTGAGAAAAAATGCTCTGCCTTCTAAGAAATTTCATTTTTATTGGGGTTAAGGTATTATGTGTTGCCACAGCAACTGCCAAGAGAGATCCATTTTAAGAAGGGCGCTCTGCAGCAAAGCTGGTGTACTTTGATTCCGGAGTACAAAGTGGAAATGTAGAAGTAACCATAATTTTCTCAACAGTCTCCAAAATATTCATTTCCCCCCCTTTCTTCAATATGGTTTTTTCTTACGGTTCTTTATTCCAACTGGCGTAGCCTCCACGCCCCGCACGTAGGAACCAGTGTCCACCCCAAGGGGGTGACGCCTGGTGCTGACTGGGCCCGAGCCTCTCAGGAGAGGGGGTGGCTGACTAACAAAGCAGCCACTGACCCCTATATGGTGGGAGGAGAGCGTGAACTAGTTTCTGGAAAGGGCTCTGGTTTTAGGAGGAAGGAACGCTTTTCCGGTACCGTGGAGGAAATGGTGGCCTGGGGATGAAGACAACGGTTCAAACCTAGCACTTTAATTAGGTTTGGATGCTCTGAATCCAGATTTGGGTAGGTGAAAAAATTCCTGACACCAAAAAAGAAATGTGGGTCTGAGAACTTACACATACAGAAAAGACGGGAAGCAGGTACGATAATCGGAAAATTACCAATAAACTGCCCAAATCTGCCCACGAATCAAAGGCTTAACTATCTAATAAAAAGACTGGGGTTGTGCCGTGAAATAAACATTTGCAAATATTAAAATTTGAGGGGATGTTTGGCACATAAGCTGTACCCTTTCCCTCCTGATGGAGAAGAAAAAGCTGAAATTGTATTTTTGGGCTCCTATAAACGAATGTGGTCTTTGGAGGTACTCATTTGGAATTGCACAAGATGCATGTTGTGGATATTTGTTTCACCCTTCAGCATTCATTTAAGGGTCTTCTAATTACTGGAATACATCCCCCGCACACACAGTGTCCCATCCAAGGTCACAGCGATAGAGTATGTGACAAGGCCTAGGCAATCATCACATCATATTCCCCCTATGTTGGGATCATTTGGGGCCTGGATACATGATCCAAGTTCAGGTAAGCAGAGTCACCAAGAGTCAGGAGACAAACTCTCTCATCCACTAGACTTCACCCAGGGGGATGTCCTTCTGGGGTTGCGGCCGCCATCTTGCTACCACAGAGTGAAAGCTGGACTGAGGGGGAGCCAATCCAGAGGAAGAAGAGCTGAAAACTAGAGAGAGGGGGAGAGAGAGGGAGAGAAATGGGGCCCTTGGTCAAGCTGAACCTGAAGCTAGCCCCGTCCTGACATTTTTCACTTGGGGTTGTGTTTTCTGTCACACGCAACCAAAACAGTCCTGACTGAACCAACGTGGAGTATGTAAAACATTAGCTTGCATCTATGTGTTGCGTCTGTTTGACCAGGGGTCAGCAAATTTGCGCCTACAGGCCAAATGTGGCCCACCACCTATTTTTGTCAATAAAGCTTTATTGGAACCCAGTCATGCTCATTTGCTTCCCCGTTATCTACGGCTGCTTTCGCGTGCATTGATCGCTCAGGCAGAGCTGTGCGATCTTGACAGAGACCCGACGGCCTGCTGAGCCTAAACCATTTTCTGCGTAGCCCTTCACAGAAAGTCGGCTGGTCCTTGCGCAAGGCTGAGAAACCCAAGGCGGGGACTGGACTTGTTCTGCCGAGTGCTGGGGCCGCAGCATTTGTCTCACCGCCTGGCAGACGGTAGCAGCTCGGTCAATATTTGTGGAGTGCACGAACGAATCCGACCTCACGGCACACAGGGTTGAGAGCCAGTCTCTGTCTCAAGACGACAGGGTCTTCGGAATGTTGAGGAAACTCATCACAAAACCTCTCCCCAAATACAGAGAGCAGATGCTGTCGTCACAGCCTGCAATTTTTAACCGGCACTGTGGCTACACAGCAGGCCAGCGTCAGGGCCGAGAACATCTGAGGCAAACACGAGGCCTGCGGGGCTGCTGAGGTTCACCCTGAAGGAGAGGAGTTGGCTTCGTCCGTGTTCTGTCCCCTCCTCTGGCTTCTTCCCCCTTCCTCTCACTACCAGACTTTTTATAGGGTTGCAACATTAAATGACTCATGCCTCTTAGCTTGTATGTTTGTTTTCTCCTGAAATTAAACGCTGGCTCTTTTCTCACTGGAATATATTATTTTGGCTTCTGTTCCTAATGTTTTTCTTCCTGATGATACCGTTCCTGATCCTTTTCTTCGCATAGGTCGCTGTATACTATGAACACACCCTCGCTTCAAAGAAAGGCTGGTATGAAGTCTGAGAGGATTATGACGTGTGTGCCAATTCTGGAGGCAGGGACTGAGAAAGGCTGAGTGCGGGAGCCCGGGGAGGTACACGCTGGAGAACGGGGACACCGCGCGGAGGGCCGAGTTCACGGGAGTTAAAGGGAAGCCATATGTCCACTTGCCTTGGGAAAGGTACATCTCTGAAAGGGTTTGGAGAGAACACTTTGGGGAGGGACAGGGCTCCTAGAAGTGCCTGGCCTTCCCCTCAGAGACAGAGTTCTGGGTCAGCTCTTTCTGGTTGGGGCCAGACCTTGTGAAAAGGTCATGTCTGTCAACGCAGGGCCAAAACCCCAACCGAGGGGGGGAGGTTGTTAATAGGAGACCCAGGAAGACTTGGGGAGCGAGACTGGTATTCAGTAAGGCCGGTTTGGGTTCTGGAGTCCACTGGACATTTAGTCTTTGTACCCTGAAGTAAGGTCGGAAGACATGGCATGTAGTAAACGCTCAGCGAACGTTGTTTGAATGGTTAATGACTGAACAAAGCTGTGGGTGAATAGGTAGCTGGGACCTGGAAATTACGGAGGGCAGCAAAAGTCACCCCCCACGAGTTTCAACTGAATGTAACAGAAAATGAGGGGAGATCAACACTTTAAATACCTGAGGCGCTAGGGGACAGTATTAAGGAATTGATAATCCTCCATGTATTATGAAGACGCTGCTCAATCCTTCCATAAAGTCTGGGAGACAGAGGATAGCCTACCCATCTCATAGATGAAGAAACAGGCCCACAGTGAGTGAGTACTAGAACCAGGCCGAAGCCAGATATGTAAACCTGCACTGGGCCCGCTCATTACTGGGAGGTGGGGGGTGAGGAGGATTGATCTGGAAGCGTTGAGAGAAATCTGAAGGGAGACAGCCTGGGGCTCAGGGACGGTGGGAGCGGCTGTAGTGATGTAGGAGAGCGAGAGCTCTGGGCTGAAGGCAGGGCTGTGGGAAGGTCCTGCAACAGAAGCTGATGGTGAACTGGCTTGTAAAAAATAAAAGCGAGAGGTGAGTTGGAAGAGAATTCAGGCCTCAGCCACGTGCCCAGAAGAGCGATGGCGCTGGAGAGGTGGGGTAACGGGTGGCGGGGGCCCGTCTCTGTGTGTGTGGGAGAGAGGACATGGCTTCGGGTCTCATTTACTTAGTCTGAGGTGCCGGGGAGACGTTGACGAAGAAAAGCCAAGGGGGCTGATGAGGAAGGCCAGGATTGGAGGTCCGAGAGCCCTAGGCCGGAAAAGCAAGGTGAAGCCTTGGGAACGGACGGGCTCTCTGAAGGGGGAAGGAGAGACTAAGAACCTGCCAGGAGCAGAGATTTCATCCCCAAGGGGCTCCACCATTCAGGGTGCGGGAGCACTGGAATGAGAGAAAGATCAGGAACGGTGGGAGAAAGGCAGGGGAGTGGGGAGCTCGGCCTTGAGTTTCGCAGGAGGCGCCGCTGCCGGGAGGCCAAGGATCATGGCCATCATCGCCTCCCATGTTGTCACGACGCGTGAAACAAAGCCATCTAGACAGCGTATCAGCCCTGAGGGATTTGGGTGAACAGCCATGCTACAACTAAAGAGAGTGTGGGATGATGGGATTAGTCCGTTGATAAGTGTGTTGTTTCCCATTTTAAAAGCAAAAATTACAGCAGGGGTGTCCGCATTCTCACGTTCCGTTAAATATCATCCCAAATAGCTGATTTAGTCGGAGCTCTTTGACCCGGTTTGAGGGCATTTTTTGAAAGAGGCAAGCTATGAGTGCTCTTTCTTTTCTGCATATTTAAACTCTTGACAATTATAAATAAGTTAAACCTCTCCCTCAAAGTACCAATTATCTCCTTATGTTTGAGAAGGCACGTCTTGCCAGATATGGCATTCTATACAAAACACAAAACGGGAACACAAAGGCGGCCATTGTCCTACTGGTGTGCCCGGGATTTACTTAGGCAGCTCCTAATGAGGGTTTTGTGCCTGAATCCCCTTACCTCCCAACGAATGGGAACAGAGACCCCACAACCTCATAGCAGAAAATTTCAAAACACCATTGTAAACAGTCACTGACTAAATTCACCAGTTGTTCACCTTTACACAGCGGAGATAAAAGGAATTTTCATTCAATTAAAAGTTGGGGAACGTGCAGTTATCCAAAGACTTCATTCAGGCTTTCTGAAGGACAACGGTTGGGATGTGTATCGAACCAACGTTTACGGGTGATTACGCCGCATGGCCGTGTGCGGAGTAGCAAACGGTTTTTGTCCTTGGGAAGCTTATGCATTTGACATCAGATGTGTAAAAAGGAGCGACATAAAAACATAATTGAAGCATAATAGGCCAAGGAGGGGAATCGGAGAGATTGATTACTTCTAAGTGGGATAATGGGAGTCTTTACAGAGGGGAAGAGATCTGACTTGGACGTTGTGGAAAGACTAGGAACTTTCTGGATGGATGAGGGGGAGGAGCGGGAAGCATCCAGGTGAATGTGTGTGGCACGCTTTGGGACCGACAGGTGTGGATGGGGGTCATGCGGTGAGCAGGGGGTGAAGGAGACGGTGGAGACTGCTTCTAGTTTTTTTTTTTTTTCTTCCGCTGATTATCTACACTGTTGCCCGTTTCTCGAAAATGCAGATCTGATCATCTTGCTCCCCCCACACCCCCAACCCCCATCATGAAAGCACTTCAGTGACTTTTTTTAACCTGTAGACTAAAGACAACCTTGTTGGCACAGATTGGCTAAGAACCCTCTCGGCTGATCGTAGCCTAACTTTCCAGGACACCTTGTGCTCCAGCGATGACCGGCGTCTTCTCTCCAAATCCCGTGCCACCGTGTGCCTTGCGCCCTTGCCCGTATTGGTTCTCTTCCTCCTGACCAGCCAGCGAGAACTACTCACTGTTCTCACAGAGACCTTCTCTGGGGCGCTACTCTTCAGTTGCCCATCAGGCCAACTGTTCCTCCTCTAAGATGTCTCAAAGTTGTACGCACAGAACAGTTAACGATTGTTGTGACGGTGGGTCGTCATCGCCACCTGACAATCACTAAGTGTTTTCTGTGTATTGCATACCACATCCTTCTACATATATTTTATTCAATCTTCCTACCAATCCAGGTGGTGCTTTTATGGCTCTTTACATAGGAAGACACGGCTAATTAGTGAGCTTGGACCCATATCTAAGTTTTCCTTAGCCCAGAGCTTCTCTTGTCCTTCATTGTCACATAATATTACAATTATTGCCTTATGCACTGCTTTTTCCTATTAGACAGTGAGCTTCCTGAGGGTAGGTTCTATGCTTTACTGGAGATCAGTGCTATTTAAAAAGAAAATAAGATCACCTCATCATCTATCTGAAGTTTGAAAACATTATAAGGATTGTTTCTGCCATCACAAAGGCATTTCTGCCAACAGCTCACGCAGGCTGGAGTTTGCACAGAGCAGAACATACCTGGCCACGTATGTCTGGGTTTTCCATACCTGCTCCAGGTCAGATGGAGAAACGGCCGGAGAGCAGTTCACTTTCAGTCTGAGAGAGACTGGGGTTTCTGTTTTTACAAATCAGATAAACTGGTAGGGATATTAACTTGGCTTGGCCAACTTGGACTTCCGTGAAAGTAACATTTCTGTTAGAAACAGTTACATTAGAGGATCTTTTAAAAACTTAGGTTCTTATTGCTGTCTTCAGTAAAACCAACACAACCCTAAGAAACTATGGGGAGATTAGCAGCCGTCCGTTACCCTGAGCAAGAGCCTTCCTCTTCTAATCTTTTTTTCATTATTATTTTCACTAGCGTGCTTTTCCAGGAATGTCTCGGTGCATTCTTTGTAAAACCGTTGCCCAGATCTTTTTTAAAACACATCAAACCAACAAAGGTCAAGTAAAGAGCAGGAAGATTTTGTTCTTTCAGTTGAAGACATTTCTTTAATATGAAAAATGTACTGAAATCTAGAAACATATTCTGATGATGTCTGAAAAGAATTCATGGTGAAGCCTCAAAACACAAAGAAAAAACAGCTCTCGACAACCGTTGGTGGCTGAGGGATTCTCATCGGAAAGGCTTTTTTCTTTCCCTCAATGACAGAGAAAAATCACTATTTAAAATGAGAAAAAGAATTTCTCGAACATTAGGTGCTGATACTATGACTAATGTTATTCTTCATGCTTATTGGCCTTCGAGGTAAAACATTTCAACTCCCTCATTTATACGTGAAAACAAACAGAAGGAGTGTCTTTTCTAATTCAGATTGAATTCTAGGGGGTTTGTTTTTGCTATTTATTTCCAAGCATTGGAGGCTGCTATAGGATCTTTCTGTATCGCTCGAGTGTCGAGTGCCCGAGTGGGTAGCTCAGAACTCCAAAGTCATTTCATTTCCCCTTCTTTGTCCTGCATGTATATTTAAAACCAACAGGGTGGCAGCAGAAAGTCTAAGATTTGGGGGATAAGGATACCATTTATCTTGCATTATGCTAACATTTTTTTCCCAGCCTCAAGAAAATCTTTTTGTGACAGATTTTTTTTTTTTTTTTTTTTTTGAGAAAATTAATCTTGCTTCCTCTTGGCTTTCAGAAGATTTTCAATAGACAGGTGTGGCCCAAGACCCTGTACTAAAAATGGCCATGTGACCTTTATTATGTCCACTGATCTTGGAGAAACAAGGGTTGTTGAATGCAAACTTAGGTTAATATATACTTTAAATGTCCCTTCAGGCAGAGTAAATGTTTGATGCAAGAGAACTTCAGAAGATTCGGCAGAATGTTTTAATTTAATCTACCCCCAGTGTGGCTTGGCTGTGTTATTGGATCGCATGTGGTAACCACTCGAAGCACGGGAGAAAGGCAGGTAGCCGCTGTGGCCATATAAGGATTAGGTGCAAAGTATCAAAGAGTAGTCTTGGGCACAGAGGTCTTTAAACTACTACGCCAGGATTTCGGGAGCAACTTTTACATCTCAATCTAAAGGATTCCATGCAGGGCCACCTGGGTGGCTCAGTTGGTTAAGCGTCCGGATTCGGCTCAGGTCATGATCTCACGGTTTATGGGTTCGAGCCCTGGGTCGGGCTCTGTGCCGACAGCTCGGAGCCTGGAGCCTGTGTCAGATTCTGTGTCTCCCTCTCTCTGCCCTTCTCCCAGTTGCGCCCCATCTCTCCCTTAAAAATGAATAAACGTTAAAAAAAAAACAACACACGGATTCCATGTCTATGGGCGTAGAGGCTGGTAGGTGGTCAGGTGGGAAGCCTCTAGGAAGCCTAGCTCCCTGTATGCTCAGGACTGGACATACACACATTTTGTACCAGTGGCTCCCTCTTCCCCTCTCCTAATCATTGCTGAACCCCTAATCGTTCTCAGTACCGGTCTATGCTTGGTGGGGAACACAGAGGAAGAATTAAACCCTGTCTCCGAGGAGTTTACAATTTTGTTGGGAAACCGAATTAGCCCACAAACATCACACGTTCTGCGATGGGGAAACTGAGCATAAAAGAGACTTGGGAAAGGAAAAAGATCTTTGCGGTGTGGAACAGTGTGGGAAGGTGAGAGGAAGAGAAGGGCGGTGTCAGCTGTACCCCCAAAGGTGAACAGCAGTTGGATGGGCAGAACTTTGGTGAAAGGGAATTCCAGGTTGAGGAAAAACCAACCAGACCAAACCCGTGAGCCATGATGCAAATGAGCATGGCTGCCGTGGGAGCTGAGAGCCTGCTCCACTGAGGCCTGCCCGCAGGGCCCGGGGGCCACTGGACACCAGATCAGAGAATTCATCCAGACTACAAGGGCCCTCGAAATCAGGCAGAGAAGTCCGGTAAGCGAGAGGGAGCCAGTGGTCTCTTCCAGCGGGAGAAAACATGACCACAGTAGTATTTCAAGAAGATGACTCAAAGAGGAGAGGCAGGGACACCAGCTAGGAAGAGGCCACTTCCTCCAAACTCGAGGTGAGTAGGACTCAAACAAAGGTGACAGCTGGGAGGGGCAGAGGAGATGAGCAGAACTGAAGGGGAGAGAGAAATCACACTCGGTGATGAGATGGTTATGAGGTGTGACTGCTGGAGGAGGCAGGGTCCAGGACAACGTCGAGCACAGGCTTCCTCTCAATCCTGCTAACACCTTTAGGGCCCAGTGTCCTCACTGATGGATTATCTTCATTACCTTTGGCCTCTTGGTCGTTAAGTCAGCTCAGGCTGTTATAACAGAATCCCAAGCCCGGGTGGCTTAAACAGAAGACACCTATTTCTCATGGTTCCGGAGGCTGGGAAGTCTAAGATCAGGGAACCATCAGCACCAGGATCTGGCGAGAGCCCTCTTCCCGACTTACAGCCAGCCGCCTTTCGTGCAGTGTCCTTACCACAAGAATGAGACAGATCTCTCCTGTCCCTTCTTACAAGGGCACTAATCACAAGGGCTCCCCCTACCCAACCTAACTACCTCCCACAGGCCCCATCTCCTAATACCTTCACACGGGGACTCAGGGCTTCGACATAAGAATTTGGGGGAGATACATCCAACCCATAACACCACCTCACTTTTAATGACCACCATTTCCACACTCTAGATATTTTTCACCCCCATTTGGCTTGAGTCACTTGGCCTTTTCGTTGGTAAGCCCAGTCGTAAAAGCTTCTGAGACAACACAGGTAAGGACAGGAGGCACCTTAGTAGCTGAGGCCGAGCAGCTGGAGACAGCTGATTTCTCGTACTTTTGAGGACTCAGTCCCCAGTGGCCGCAGGACCCATGATGGCAGTTTGCCTCACGAACCCCGTTCGTTTGCACGAACTGCCTTTCTCCCCTAGATTCAGAGCTTGGGGCCAATGAATCAGAGCCCAAGACTTCTGCTGCTGTAGAAGGGAACCTCCTCTTTTCTACTGATTCGAGCCTGGAAACACAGGCCAAGGAACTGCTACCAGCTACCTTGCGGCCACAAGGGGATAACCTGCCAACAATGCAGCCAGCAATAAGGGACACAGAGCTGAAAAAATGGAGAGAGAACTGGCTTTTGGTCACATAATTTGAGTAATTGGATTAAGCCGCCTCTGAAGTCAATACTATTTCTCAGTTACAGGAACCAAAACATTCTTACTGTTTCAACCAGTGTGAGTTTCAACCAGCTATTTCTAATGGATTATCCGACAGGGGCCAAGATTCTCTCCAAGGGCCTTGACTTCCCACCCGGCCAGCTGAGCCAACCGATCAGCCAGCGACCTAACGACGGCCACTATTTAAGTCACCACGCCCTACTGACTGGACCGCATCCTTAGGCGACTGACATCTGCCCCAACCGCACACCAACTTCCACACCGCCAACTACCTTGCCTCACTCTCCACACTGTCACCTGCGTTACAACTCTGGTCACTCAAAGCCTCCCTGCTTTCCAAATTAACGGGCTAGTTCCCACGTGAGCTCTCTGGCTGACTTAAGCCAGACTTAACGCACTATCGTCTGATGTGGCTGGGTCCTCTGGGCCAAACCCCAGCTCCGGGTTTGCTCCCCACCACTCGCTTGCCCCATCTGGAGGCTCTCTTTTGCTGCTGCAGAAAGTAAAGAACAACAACAACAACAACAAAAACAACAACACGCACACACACACTATTTTGATAGGGTCAGCTACAAATTCATGCTATTTAACCTCCTCAGTGGACCTTCTCCACTGGTGACAAGCCTTTCACTGACCTCTGTTTTACGCTGTGCGGTGGGCCTTTTTCTACACAACTTCTACCTTACGAGAGACCTACGTACCTAACAGCCGATACTGCCGGTGCCCGGTCAATGACTGGCCTTGGTGTAATCCAGGCCTTAATTCACCTGTGCTCGGTGAAGCTTCTGGTAACACTTAGGGAGCATCATGGGAGCTAACTATTCGAAGACAGGAGGCTCGGTTCTTTTCCGTGTGTCTTCACTGGCACAGACCATCAATGCGAGAGTTTCAGAGAGCAAGGTAGAAATCAATAAAACGGGTAACTGCAGCGAGCCAGGAGGGTGCCATTTAAAACAAGCGTTGCCCGGGCTCCTCAAAACATAACCAAACTGCCTGGCAGGAGAAACTGCTTTTGTTCTTACTAAAAAGCACTAATGACGAGCCACGGGGACGTTCAACTGATAATTAAAGTAAAAGCACACTGCCCTTCTGAGCTGTCGTAAGCGAGGCAAGATTCTTCGCAAGTTATGACGGTCTGGCAAGACACAGTCGACGTGCTCTGGTGTCTTTGCACCCTTCTCCCTTTCATTTCAGATTTTTCTATGAATGAAACACGGTGAGTAATTCCTTGTCTCTGGACCCTCCAGGATGTTATTTAAACACTGGCATCTGGTCGAAGGGAAATTTAATGCTAAGTCAGAGGAGCACGTGAAAAATACGTGACATCTGGTTTCGCACCACCCATCCCTGGAAGAACAGGGGAGCAGAGGAAATGACAGCAAGGCTGATTCTCTGGGCCCGGGGGCTGGGGCGGGGGGGCGGGTGCCTTCGCTGTAATGCATACCACAGCGTTCCCTTTTACAAAGTGAGGGATTAGTGCCACCTTCTTTGTAGCAATGTCGTGACCTCTATAATGCTTCTTAAATTGAGGACAATGATGGACCCACCAAGCCTTAACACATGATTTAAATCTGATCTGACAGTACTTAAACCCAGAAGTCCAGAAGGCTAATGGTTGAACAAGCTTGGGAAAATGCCCAGGGAACCAAATGTAGAAGCCCAAGGAGTTACAGAGAGCAATCACAACTTCAGGGCAACGGGGTAAGGGGATAAAGGGATATTTTCTGAGTTGGTATCTGTCATAGGATTGACTTAAACTGTGGTCCCACTCTGATGTACTTGGAAGGGGGGAAAAAAAACCCAAGCAAATAAAACAAAGACCCCCCCAAACAAACCCCCAAAACTCTAAAATCCTATATTCTCTTCTCTTGTGCCTCTGTAGTTTATTATATTACAGATCTGCATCTTAAAAACATTCCTGCTTTCTCACAAAAAACAAAAGGCCCATTGAAAGGCGTCCAAGAGAGGTTAAAACTTAGCAGAGGGAATTAGAGTGATAATTAATTTTAGGAACAAGTGTATTTTACATTTCATACATTTAGGTAGACAAAAATGAAAACGGCATTCAGGTCAGTTTGTATTATTTGCATACTGAGGACAAACAACCTTACAGAACCACCGCAAAAAACAAAATGCGCACCGACACGGACCTCCCAGAACCTATCCTCGCCTGGCGGTGAATACCTCCAGTGTCCCCCTCGGCCTGGGAAGCTTGGTCACAGCAGCCATTCCTGCCTGACGCCCGGGACACCGTTCTTAGGGCAGTCACCCCATTTCAACACCAACAAAAGACCTTGTTACCCCAGTGACTTGCATTTTGGTATTTGTCTTTTCCTAACTCCGATGCCCTACCTGGAAAATCTTCTATTTGTGGTTAAGTGCTAAAAGTCTATGTAATGCACAACTACAAGGGCAGAGAGAACTCTAAAAGCACCCCACTACATGTGGCCGTTGGGGGGCAACATTCCTGGGATTATATAAATTGAACGGGCATCACAAGAACAGGGTCGGATGGGCTCTTTTTTTCTCTTTTTTCTGTTTTGGTTTTAAGTTTTTATTTAAATTCCGGTTAGTTAAGATACAGTGCAATATTAGTTTCAGGTGTACAAGAGAGCCATTCCACACTCCCGTACATCACCCGGCGCTCGTCACGACAAGAGCACCCCTTCATCGCCATCACCGGATGGGCTTTTTTGACCACCAGGCCAGCACTACGTAAAACCACCTTCTCCCGGTTTCTCCTTTCTCTGTCCTTCTCCTCACGCAGAAATCTTGTCCTCCTCCCCAGCCCGTTCTGGTGTCCAATACTTTCACATTTTTTCCCACTGCTTTCTCCTTGCCAAATGTCTTTTGGGAAACGTTGTGACAGGTGACCGTTTTGCGAGGTATCTTGCACTGGTCTGCCTTTAATTGAGAAATAAAGTCTGGTCTCTGATACCTGAAATTGTGACCTGTAATTTCAGTTTCCAGCCAGTCAGGAGAGCAAACATTTTGGGGAAAGGGGCAGCTGACCCTTCCTTCTTCACTGAAATCACACCACCAGCTTGACCGCTTAGTCGGAAGGCAAAATCTATTAATACTTCCTATTGCTGGGGCGCCTGGGGGGGTGCTCAGTCAGTTAAGCGTCCGACTCTTGGTTTCTGCTCAGGTCAGGATCTCACGGTTTGTGGGATCGATCCTTGCAGTGGGTTCCGCGTTGACCGCGCAGAGCCTGCTTGGGATTGGGTCTCTCCCTCTCTCTTAGGAGAGATCGAGACCGAGCCCAGAGTCAGGCTCTGTGCCGACAGTGTGGAGCCTGCTTGGGATTCTCTTTTAAGCTTGAGAGTCTGATAGGCCACACTAAGATGCCTGTGTCATCACCACACAGACAGAAATGCAGGACAAGAGTTGGACAAAGAGGGATGCCCACGAATAGAGATTTGTAAATTGCTGCAATAATTGAGTGCTGATGCCCGTGGGGACAGGCGACGCCACTGATGAAGAGAGCATAGACACTTGTAAGACGTAAGAAATAAAGACCAGAAAATAGACGTCACCTACAAAAGGGGCAATTGCCAAAGACCAGAGGTCAGTAGAAGAGATCGCGAAGCAGATCTAAAAAGGAGCAGAAAAATGGGACTATGCTGGGTCAACAGGCCAATACAGCTTAACTTTAAGAATCTCTTCTATTAGCCCATCAGCTCCTTTGATCCACTCACCTTACACTCCAGGCTAATGGCGCCTGGCCCCGAGGAGGTGTTCAGGAAACGTTTGCCAAACGAACAGGAGCCATCGCCCGTTAGAACTAGCTTGTTTCTCCCATCGGTGAAGCATCTCTTCTTTGAGGCTTATTGATGCTTAAAAGAGCGTCTAAAACTTCTGAGTTCCGTCATTTCCAAAAAATACTCCAATGATACGTTAATGTAATTGCATAGGTACCATAGCTTCATTTCCCTAACAAGCAGGTCAACTCACTGTTTGGGTCTTGTTACTCCAAATTGTTACAACTTTGTTGGAATTTTTAAAACTCACAATTTAAATTCTCAGGGAACTTTCTACTTGCTGGCGACATCTTTGAACACACCAATGTGAACTTTTATCATTGTTTGCCACCTGTTTCAAAACCAAATACTAAGGGGCGCCTGGGTGGCTCAGTCGGTTGAGTGTCCGACTTCGGCTCAGGTCATGATCTCACAGATTGCGGGTTTGAGCCCCGCGTCGGGCTCTGTGCTGACAGCTCGGAGCCTGGAGCCTGCTTCGGATTCTGCGTCTCCCTCTCTCTCTCTGCCCCTCCCCCATCACACTCTGTCTCTCTCTCAAAAATAAGTAAACATTAAAGAAATGAAAAATAAATAAATAAACACCAAATACCAAAAAGTGCCAACTCTACTGCAAATCATGCCTATTTCAAGCTGTAACCTAACCTTGCCCTCCCCCAGACTTAGGTGCTCCCGGATGCCACACGGGACCGACCACAATTAACCGACATCATTTTCACATATGCAGGCTTCGCTAAAAAGGTCAACATATGCATAAGCCAAACTTTAGCAGTTTTAAAGGTTAATGAAAAATAAGTAGACACTACTTCAGAATAATAAATCAGATAGCCAGCCAACTCAGTCCAAAAATTTGTGGACTGTATTCTTCATATATCTCCTGATCAAGCAGTTGAATACCCACCCTCTGCCAAGCACTGTGAGGATGCTGTGGCTGGGGGGGGGGCGGGGGGGGGAGGGGGGAGGGGGAGGTACCAAGATTAAGCTCAATGTAAATGATTGGGGAATTAAGCGCATGTTACTGTCCTTGAAAGAATGACTTACTATTATAAAGAAATGATGACTATAATAGATATATTAACATGTGAACATGTAAGGAAATGTGTACTATTATTTCTAAAGGGCAAGGCATTTCTCAGCTGTCCTCTGAGGTTGTCTGGTCGTGCGGAGGAGGGTAAAACAAAGAGCAGGCAGCTGGTTAAAAAGAGCGATACCGTAAGCAGGCGGCAAAAGGGAAAACCGTGGTCAGCGGGCCAGGCGTCTGAAGGCCAGACCACAGGGTGGCATCCTAGAAAAGAGACCCCCTGACTGTGGTCTAAGGGCTCCAGAAGGGAGAGTTGGGAGGGAATGTGCAGTCAGGGGAGAAGTCCCCTCAGACCGCTGAAGAGGGAGGATGCCACATCTTGGAGGTGAGGGTCTTGCACAGTGTGTAAGAGACCCCATCGGTGTAATCGGGGGGGCCGAGTAGTCGCTTGTGGCCGACGAAAGGAGAAGGCGGAAGGCAGTGGTGTTTCTATGTCACGTACACAGGAGAACTCGGAGGCCTTCTGTGTATCTGTCTAACTGGTGCAGGTCCCAACTAATTCTGTCTTCTCCATGGTGAAAGTTGGCTATGAGGCAGATGTATCTATTATACATACGCACACAGACGCACAACTCAGGTATATGTATATATACACACACGTGTGTGTGCATGTGTTCCCACTCTCATATATACTTGGCCCTTAAAGGAATCATAGCCTAATGGGAAGGACAAAACATGGACACAGGCAATTATAACGAAGGTCACGTGTCTCAACCCAGCAGAGAGTAACTATCAGAAACCCTCAGAAGCCAAAACAATTGAGTGAGACCTAAGAAGCATTCTCATTAAAAATGAGTCAAAGATGGGGCCCCTGGGTGGCTCAGTGGGTTGAGCGTCCGACTTCGGCTCGGGTCATGATCTCGCGGTCTGTGGGTTCGAGCCCCGCGGCGGGTTCTGTGCTGACGGCTCAGAGCCTGGAGCCTGCTTCGGATTCTGCATCTCCCTCTCTCTCTGCCCCTCCCCCGCTCGTGCTCAGTCTCTCTCTCTCCATCTAAAACTAAATAAACATCAAAAAGTGTTTTTTAAATGAGTCAGAGACAAGGACACGTTGCCACTGCTACTCTCCAATGCTCAACTAGAAGCCCAGCCTGTGCGATGACAAAATCAAATACAGGTGAAAGATGGAAAGGAAGACACAAAATTATCTAAGGAACAATACAATCACCTACTTACATAAATTTGAGAAATTAACTGAAAATTCAATAGAGTTAAGGTTGAGGATAGTTCTGGTTGGCTGGGTATATACAAACAGTACATGAGAACACTTTCCTAAACGTGAGTAATTGTTTAGAGAATATACGAGGAGAATCCACGAAAGGGAAACAAAATGCCGTAACATACCTGGGGATACATTTAATGAGAAACGTGCCACATCCATACAAAGATAAATTTCAACTGTACCGCAAGACACAAAAGACACAAGGAAATGCAAAGAGACGTAAAGTTCCTGAGTGAGCAGACTCGGGACTCCAAAGATGGCCACTCTTGCCAGCTTAACTTACCACCTCAGTGCAGTTCGAACCAACCAATCACAGAGATTTTACAAAATGGAAATTGGCGAGATTATGTTCAGATTCACATGAAGGTGTAATGCTGGAGTATAACTAAGGCAATTCTAAAAAGAGATCACAAGGGGAGCCTTTCCCTAGAGATAATAGGTACCATGGACCTAGTACTTTTTTACAGGTGTTGCTTGTAATAACGGACAATTCTCACCATTTTCTGAGGTGGGTACTACTATTAACCCATTTCCAAGACAGGAAAACTGAGGCATGGAAGTAAAGTAACTTGCTTGAAGTTCCAGAGCGAGTAAATGGGAATGGCGGAGCTGGGATTTGAACCCAGGCACTGTGGCTCCAGAGCTTATCCTCTTCAGCACCATAAAAATGACTCTTATTGGCACAACTAATGGATGAACAGGAAAGAATGCAGAGTCCCACACAGATTCGCGCATACGTGGAAAATGTGACTTTTGACAAAGGTAGCATTTCACACAAATGGGGGGAAGAATATCTCAGTCAATAAATGGTATCCATAACTGGCTTATCTACTTGGAAATAAAACTAATAAGGTAAGATTCCCGCATTAGCTTTCTACTGTTGCTCTAACAAACTGCGATAAATTTAGCAGTTTGAAACTATGCAAATTCATTATCTCACAGTTCCATAGGTCAGAAGTCTGATGAGGCTCAGCTGGTTCCTCTGCTCTGGTATCTCAAGGCCAGAATCGTGGTGTTGGCCAAGCCTAGACTCATCTGGAGGCTCTGGGGGAGCATTTGTTTCCGAGCTCGTTCAGGGTTTGGGCAGAATTCAGTGCCTTGCAGCTGTAAAGGCTGATGTCCCCATTGCCTTGCTAGCCATCTGCTCAGAGCCTCTCTGAGCCCCTGAAGGCCACCTATATCGCCCCCTTCAATTTTAATCAGCAGTGGTGCACTGGGTCCTTCTCACACTCCAAATCTCTCTGACCAACCGCCATCCCCCCCGCCCCCCGCCACCCCCCATCTCTGCCACATCTCTTCTGCCTCCTGCCAGAGAAAGTTCTCTACCCTTAAGTGGTCATATGTTTAGACTGGCCCTACTCCCTATTTTGAAGTCAGTGATTAGTAACTCTAACTACATTTACAAAGTTTCTTTTGCCATGTAATGTACATATTCACAGATTCCAGGGATTAAAGAATGGATCTCTTTGGGGAAACATTCTAAATATTGCAATCCTTACACCACACAGTATGTAACAATAAATTTGAGGTAGAATAAAGAGTTAAATGCACAAGACAAAGCTTTAAAAGTACTAGAGGAAAATCAAAGAGAATATATTTCATAATCTTGGGGCAGGGAAGACCTTCCTAGGCAAACTTAGAAACCATAAAGAAAGAATGAAAAATAACGTTCTCAAAAACTTAAAATATTGAATAAAAACTAAAAAGATAAGCAACTCAAAGAATTTGCAACTTATTTACCAAACCACTAACATACAGAATATGTGAGCAGAGTAGAGAAACAAATCAATAGAGCAAATCAGCACTGAATGTGATTAAACAACTCACAGAAATGCAAATACTGGGTTTCCACTTCTATAATGGACACTTACAAAATTCTCTCCCAAGTCTGTCTCAAAATGTTAGGGAACTAACAAGGCAGGGAAGAATTATAGGACCAAGATCCTGGAAATGACAGATATCACGAGAGCTTGTAAATCTGGCATTTGGGAACACTTTTACGTAGTGGCCTGTGGCCTTTGCCAATTCTAGGCTGGTTGGTAAGAAGCTGAAAAACTAAACAGATCTTTTAACAGCCTCACAAAAAACCCCACAGAGGCACAGACTACAGTCCAGGTCTCACTAAAGGGGAGTGCCTGGTAAAATCTCATGCTTTGGGTGGATCCCAAAGGTCTACACCCTATGAGAAGGCGTGAATTGGAAAGAGACCAGCCCTCTCTAAAACTCAAGTCTAGTTTCAAATCATCTCAATCCCTGAAAATGGATTAAGGTTATTCAGGATACCAAGTGCTATGACCTCCCTACCCAAAAGCAAAGGTAAATTCTCTCTGGAGGAAATTATCATTGTTTGAGGCCTCAAATTATTTCTATAAAGTTCTATATAAAATATCTGGCACCCAGTCACAAATAGCCAGGCTCACACGAAAGCAAGACAATATGACCAAAAGCCAAGAGAAACAAAAACAGTAAGATCCACGTGAATCCCACATAACAATGATCAGACTTAGACTTTAAAAGAACCAAGATAAATACGTCCAACAAAATAAGAAAAACAGTTGTGAACTTCAGCACACGATAGGAAACTAAAAAGAAACCAAGTAGAAATTCTAGCTCTGGAAAATATAATAACCAAAATTAAGAATGGGTTTAACAGCAGATTAAAGAGAGTTAAGGAAAGAATCAGTGAACTAGAAGCTGGATTTTAAAAAAATCCAGAACACATACAGAATATAGGGAACAAAGTTAGAAGGTCTAATATACATATAATTATAGTCTCAAAAAGAGAAGAGAGAATTAGGCAGACATTAAAATAGAAAATCTGATACTACCAGCACAAAAGAAAATATATACATGATTAACTGAACATCTTCCAACAAAGGAAAACTCTAGGCTCCAATGGCTTCAGCTACCATTTTAAGGTTGAAATAATATCAACATTGCACAAACTCTTCCAGAAAATAGATAGAGGACATTCTAGTTTGTTTTGAGGCCAGAAAACTTTGATACCAAAATCTAGTAAGAATATTATAATAAAATTATAAGCTAATCTTACTCATAAACACAGATGTAAAATTCCTAAACAAAATACTGGCAAACCAGCAAAAGATAAAATGGGATAAGTCATCAGGATCCAAAAGGGCTTATTCCAGAAACTCAACACAGATGATTCAATGTTAGAAAACTAATCTATAAAGTTCACTGTAGTAGAAGAATGAAGGACGAAATTCATATAACTATCTCAAAAGATGGGGAAAAAAGGCATTTAAAAAGTATCCACTTATAATTTAAAAGAGAAAAAAAGAATCTTTGTGAGAATAGAAAATAACTTTCTTAATATGATAAAGGGAATCTACATAGAAGCCAACTTTATTTCTATATGCCAGGAAGAAACTGTGAGAAAATAAAAAAATTTAAAAGTAATACCATCTTAAACAGCATAATATGTAAAATAAGTAGAAATAAATCTAACATAAGATGTGTAAGATACCTTCACATAAAATGATAAAAACTTAACAAAAATTAAAGAATGTTTAAATCAAGTGGAGGGATATACTATGTTCATGGACTGTGAGACTTACTAGAAATTGACATCCCGAGTATAAAATTTATAGAGAAATGCAAAAGGCTATGAGAACCTATCACTAAAATGCAATCATCACAAGATCAAGGATTTTTGTTTGCTCATTGATGTCTATCAAGGCCAATGTGGGCCTGATATATAGCAGGCGCTCAGGAATATTTGTTGAATTGAATTGAAATGTTGAATGTATGTATCACTTAGGAGTTTAGGAAGAGTTCACCCTGAACTGTCATTTAGTTACCATGGCACATTCTGATTTAGCATCTAATTTACCCTGTCTGTTTACCAAGTCAAGCAAAACTTCAAAATCTCATGAGCTGAATGAAGCATTTGGAATCATTCAGTCTAAGTTTCCAATTCTTGCCCATTCTTTCTGCATGGGCATTCAAATAAAATCTTAAAGCTGAAGGGTAGAAAAACAAGATAAATTGCTGCTCTTGTTCTATAGGGGGTGCCAGGTCTGACGTCCCACCTGTCAGATCCTTTCTGCTTCTGCTTCTTATGAGAACCAGCACACGTACCGGAGCCTGACATCTGGGCCCTTTCTTCTCCACCAGCCTTGCTGCCTACCTGAGCTGGGAAGAGCCCCCCACATTAAGTCTGGTGTGGCCAACACAGTGCAAATCCTCCTTTCCTTCTTTTTTTTTTAATTTTTAATTTTTATTTTGAGAGAGACAGAGTGCAGGCAGGGGAGGGGCAGAGAGAGAAGGAGACACAGAATCCAAAGCAGGCTCCAGGCTCCCAGCTGTCAGTACAGAGCCTGACGTGGGGCTCAAACTCACGAACTGTGAGATCATGACCTGAGTTGAAGTTGGGTGCTTAACCAACTGAGCCACCCAGGCACCCCAACCCTCCTTTACTTCTTAATTAAAATTAGAAAATCTCCTGTCAGAGGGCTTTCCACTCTTACTTCTCACCTTTTCTCAATAAACCTGAGTGTAAATCTCACATACAAAGACAGAAATGGATCTTTAAATGGTGTTCTCCTTTATTATAATAACAGAAGGTCCTAGAAGCCAGCAAGATTTCCATGTCATGTCTATATGCTGAGAGCTGAGGAGGTATTAGGTTGTCTGCTTAAAAAAAGAGAGTGGGGGTGGTCAGGGGTGAGCGGGTGGCTCAGTCTGTTAAGCATCCAACTCTTGATCTCAGCTCAGGTCATGATCTCACGGTTCATGTGTTCGAGCCCCATGGCAGGCTCTGCACTGACAGTGTGGAGTCTGCTTGGAATTCTCTCCCTCTCTCTCTGCCCCTGCCCCATGTGTGCTCTCTCTCTGTCAAAATAGATAAACTAAAAAAAAATTTTTTTTAAAAAGGGGTCATATTTCGCAAAATTCTGGTAACACCAATGGTGCTATATTCTTCATTAGTTCTAACTTCTCCATTTGATTCAAGAAGTCATTCTTTGCACTTGAACATTTTATGACAATATTTTTTTCAACTGGAACTGTTCTCTAGTTCTGTATAGAAATCCCAAAGGTTACCTACATGTAAAGTATATTCAAAGGGCCTTTTAAATTTCTGAATTTTCCTTTGTATAAAAATATCACCTTTCCATCCTTATTTCTAATTTAAACAGATATGCATCCGATGCCTGTAAAATACCTGTGCTCTGTTATTTGTTTGACAATAAGCAATTTCCATCGCTTCTACCTCAAAATAGCCCCTTTCAAAACAGGAATGAGATCTTTTCTGGCTGGACCAAAGCAGGAAAGGAATTGTAAATAAATGGCATCAGAATATTTGATAACTTCTCTGAATGTGACAGACACAGGAAATAGTCATCAAACTTTTCTCCCTGTAACCATGCTGACTCACTGCTACCCTCTTTTACTGTCTCTGTGTTTCTCTCTTTTACTTCCTCTTTCCAGCTCTTCACTCAATTCCATGAATTCAATGCTTAGCAGCTGCCAGAAAAGTAAGCCTTCATAGGACACTGTGTCTCCTATGGAGGAGGAAAAAGGAAAATATTCTCCTTTTTCTCTTCCTGGGACACTGTATTCCATTACCCGGGTTAATGCCTGTGATAATTCTTCTTGTCCACCCATTAAAAAAGGTGGCATAGGGGCATCTGGGTGGCTCAGTGGGTAAAGTGTCCGACTTCGGCTCAGGTTATGATCTCATGGTTCATGAGTTTGAGCCTCGCGTCAGGCTCCATGTATGTGGATCGCTCAGAGCCTGGAGCCTGCTTCAGATTCTGTGTCACCCTGTCTCTTTGCCCTTCCCGCTTGTGCTCTGTCTCTGACTCTCTCTCTCTTAAAAATAAATAAACATTTTAAAAAAGCAAAAATAAATAAAAAGGTGGCATAGAAGAAAACTTGATTTTAAGCTTTGGTTCTTGATTTTTAAAGTGCCTCGTCATTTATTGACGTGGAGTAAATCATTTATGGAATAAAAAAATAATTTGACAAAACCCACTAAAATTAAAGCCCAAACTACCTAAAAAAAAAAAAAAAATCAGTCCAAAAGAAGTGAGAATGTATGATCACATTCCTTCATTACAGGAGTGAAAGATGAGACCCTGCCCCAGGCAGACACAGCCAGGCTTTGAAGCCAGCAGCCCCAGGTCAGAGCCCCCCCTGCAGCCCCTTTGTGGCCCTCAGCCCAGTCCCCATCGTTCCCCCCTGGTGGTCACTGCCTGGACAAAGAGCCACTTTGACAATGCAGAAGATGCTTTATGGAAAAACACCTGCAATGATGCGGTGGGTGCTTTGCTGACACTTGGATTAGATGCGTCAGCAAAGCACAGGATTAAAAACACGCCTCCATTCTCCTCCCCCTGGCATGCCCCCCCTCCCAGCACAACCAGCCCAGCGAAGTTAAAAACAAAGGGAATCTCAAGAAAGCAATGAGGAAACACGGAGCACAGTCATCCCAGAGAAGTGGCTTTTTAAAAAAACGGTGTTGTGATCATGGTGCATAGTTTGTCACGGAGGTTTTGGGTACAAGCGTTGACTTGCTTTGCCGCTAAAACCTACCACGATAACTGATTTATAAGGAATATTTTGAGGAGATGTCTATTTTAATGAAAATACTCATGTCCTTGACACTGTGCTTCAAGTGTTTTTCAGAAAACAGAGGCAAGTATTCAAATAAACTCTCATTGAGAACAAGATGCGGCCAAAATTAAATGTGGTTCTGTCCCTCATAACAACACAAATTTTAGAAGGATGCATCATACCAGCTGTCTGGGAACAAATGTATTTTGTTGGCATGGGAACAAAAGAATTAGTCTGAATTTTGTAAATAAACTGTGGTTATTAAAATTACTCGAAACAAGCCAGAATAATAACCATTAAACATGAAAAGTCAATAAAAGTCTTTGAATTATATTTCTGTTGCAATTATTATTCCTGTTTTCATAATGTGCTTTGGGATAAAACATAGTTTTGAGCTGTTAGTACTTTTTAAATAGATTTCACTGCAGATGAGTTAGCCAACAGCAGCTAAGACTGGAAAGTTTAAAAAATCCATTATGGAAAACAGAAATGAAAGGCTTGGAAATCTGCAAAAGACCAATTCTTCCTTTTAACAATTGTCATGATTATTGCTTAATTGATTTTCTGTCTACATAGCGTCTTCTTCTGTAAGGCTGCCTGTTACTCTATAGATCTGTTAGTTCCCCTTGATGATGACTGAGGTGGTTTAAAGATAAGCAGTGCTACCCAATGAAGCCTTTAAATATATTGATGCTGCTTCTCCTAATATCCATGCTACTCCCAGATAGATCACTGGGCTTTGTGGGAGGCCAATAGATTCTTTGGGAATGCAAATGGTAATAGTTGTAATGGTGGAAACATTACCGAAGGAGGTTAGGCACTTTCAGAGATGCCTCACATCACCCCAAAACCACTGATCCTAAGGGATCCGATTTTATTCTTAAACCCAGGAACCTTGGAGTGAACCTGCAGAGTGCTACGTTTGTCTGTAGAGAAAATAAGGGACTTTGTTGGCATCCTTCGTGCTTTGGCTTTCTGAGGGCGTCTTGAGAGAGTCTTGCAAGGAAAATCGAGCCTGGTTCAGAGAAGAGCGGAAAGGTGGGCTGCAAGGTGTCTGTGACAACATGGATGAACCCGGAGGGCATTAGGCTGAGAGAACTCAGACGGCCTCACTCCTCTGTGGCTTTAAAACAAAGAATGGAAAAAAGGCGAACTCACGGAAACAGAGTGGGATGGGGGCTGCGAGGGGCTGGAGAGTGGGGGAGACGTGGAGAAGCTGGGTAAAGGGTGGAGACCTGCAGTTATAAGATAGTTCTGGAACCTTCCGCACAGCGGGGTGACTACCGTTAATAAGACTGGCAAGTTTAAAAAATCCATTATGGAAAACAGAAATGAAAGGCTTTCATTAGAAGAATAATGAAATTTGCCAGGAGAGTAGATCTTAGGCACACATACCACACACACACACACACACACACACACACACACAGACGGGTAACTGTGCGAGGTCCTGGAAGTGTTAATTGATTTACTTGTGGCAATCGTTTCACCACGTGTACCAAACTGTCATGTTGTGCATTTTAAATATACACAATCTCATTTGTCAATTATACGTCAATACGGCTGGAAAAAATTACCGAGAAAAAAAAAAAAGAGGAAAGGTGGGCTGTAAGGGTGGGGTGCTGGCATTTTGCCTTCTCTTGGTTTTCCCCAACGTACGACCCCTTCTGAGGGCCACCGATAAGCCAGGAGAACGCTCAATGATCCCACTCACCCCAGATGACAATTATAAAAGAATATTTATTCAAACAGAAGCCTAGACAAGAACATGTTTAGAAAGCATCTACTTAGCATATGTTTGGGGGCGCAATGCAAAAGATTTGGAATCACTACCCAAGTTCGGTGGCTTTTGGAACTCTTCATTCTGAGACTCCCTGAGGCAGGTGATGCTGCCAATCGTGTCTCCCTCTTTTCTGTCTTCCTTCCATGAATCCACCGAATACTATGTGGGCCCAGCACTGGGCTGGATGCTGACATACAAGGGTGAATGTGACATATAGTCCCAGCTCGGGGGCCTACCATCTACTAAGGGGGTTTGATGGGAAAAC
This sequence comes from Panthera tigris, assembly GCF_018350195.1. NCBI lineage: Eukaryota > Metazoa > Chordata > Mammalia > Carnivora > Felidae > Panthera > Panthera tigris. The sequence continues at coordinate 48,581,673 of NC_056673.1, read as the reverse complement.
CTTTAATAGAGTTTCACAGAAAGTGTCAAAAGAGCACAGAAGAAAGAGGGACATGGAATGTGGGCAAAGGCGTTTTGAGGATGAGACTCGGGGCACCAAAGGGTTTACAATTCAGTTTAAGGACAAGCACTAGTGGGTGTCCAGAGATGTTAGATAGGGCCATTACCCTCAAGGAGCCTAAAGTCTAGCGGGAAACTCTCTTTGGTTTTCATGACACTAAATTCTTCCGCCTGTGCTCTTATCTCCCTGACCATTCATTCCTTCAAAATCCTCTTTGTATCTTCCATACTGGTTCTTGTCCATGCATCTGTCCATGGGCGTCCTATCCCTCTCTCTGCCCTTCCCTCTCAGTATCACCCGCATCCTGTGGGCTTTGCTACACCCCCCCACCGAGAGGATTCAGACATGTAGGCATTCCTTTCTCGAGTTCTAGATGCAGATTTTCAACCTGGGCTCTCTCTCGTGTTGTAGTTCAGATTTTCAAGTACACGTCCCCAAGTGAACATCCCACAGCTAGCCTCTCAGACTCAACATCTAGTAGACAATACATGAGCTTATCAATGAAAAACCTTGGTACTATTCTTTCTTTTGCCCTCTCAGTCTTTGCGTTCTGTGAATTTCAAGCAAGTCTTCACATCTACTCTTTCTTTCTACTCCCTTTGATAATATCCAGTTCAAGCTCTCCTGATTTCTTTTGTCTCGTGATGCGAATTTTAGTGTGATACCCTCTCAATTCATCTTTTGTTCATCTCATCTGCTGCTGCCAGATTAATCTTTCTAAAGTATCAATGCAATCATATAAGACTACCCAGTGAAAAGACAAAAATCCTCAATGGCTGACAACTGCTCTCTGACCGACTGAACTCCTTAGCCCGGCATCCAAGATTGGCCACCAACGTTCCTAACACATAGCATAGTGCTTGGTAAAGAACAGATAATAACAGAGGTTTGTTCTTTTTTCCAATGGATGAAATGAACGAAGCTAACTTTGTGGTCTTATTTTCCCCTTCACTGATGCTACCCTCTGACCAAGATATTATTCGCTCTCTCCTGAACCTTCTGAGCCTCTTTTGCCTCATGTCTTCCCTCATTCTGTTCCCAAAGTCTTTCCTTCCTGTTCATGCCTTAAGCTCATGTGTTCCCTTGTACTCTATGGCTAACTAAAGTGACACACATTTCATCTGCATTATGTTTTAGAGTTTTGAAGTACTTCTCACCCATTATCTTGTGTTGATGTTCATGTCACCCCTGTGGGAAGGTATTATTACTGACCTTTTGAGAAGCTGATATCCAGAAAGTTTAAGTGATTGGCTCAAGAGCACATGACCAGGAGTGACAAGAACCAGTAGAGTTCTTGGCTCTGATCCACTGGATCCACAAGTAGGATTCCACTGGATCGTACTTGTCCTTGAAGCCTCTCCTTTTCCCCCCTCCCTGTCTTGGTAGAGATCTCTGGGACAACCTCTGCTCCCTCCCCAAACACACACGATTATCTAAGACCGTCTTGTCTAGGTTTTCTCTTAAATTAATTGATGTGCCTCAACCTTAAAGTGGGCTGCTACAAAGCTGTGATTGAAATGTTAAGTGTGACCGGGTTATATAAGTAATATGGATTATATACAATACAGTATATATTATACATGATGTAATTCATATGTATAATATAAATATATTCGATTATTTCATTTGTTTTTGTACTTTTAAATAATTTTTCCATTTTTCAATTTGCATATAGCTGACACACAATGTCAGGGAATAGTTCCAGGTGTACCACATAGCGATTCGACAAACGTATACAATATGCTATGTTCTTCACAAGTGTAGGTACCACCTGTTACCATACAGCTTTATCATAGTATCATTTACTATATTCTTTATGCTGTGCCTTTATTCACATGACATTCATTCCATAGCTGGAAGCCTGCACCTCCCACTCCCCTTTACCCATTTTGCCCATCCCTCCATCCCCCCCTTCCTTCTGCCAAAACATTGGTTTGTTCTCTGTATTTATAGGTCTGATCCTGCTTTTTGTTCATTTATTCATTTAGTTAGTTAGTTTGTTTGTTTGTTTTAGAATCCACAGGAGTGAAATCATATGGTAATTGACTTTCTCAGTCTGACTCATCTCACTTGGCACTTCTAGGTCCATCCATATTGTTGCAAATGCACGATCTCACTCCTTTTTAGGGCTGTGTAATATTCCACCATGTGTATACATGTATAGAGAGAGAATTTATTATTTCCTCTCCCTGACGCACACCCTCACTCTCTCTCTCCTCTCCCTCTCTCATACATATGTATGCCACATTTTCCTTATCCATTCTTCCACTGATGGACACTGAGGTTGCTTCCATATCTTGGGTATTGTCAATAATACTGCAATAAAAACAGAAGCATACATCTTTTTGAATCAGTGTTTTTGTTTTCTTTGGGTAAATACCCAGTAGGGGAATTATTGCATCATATGGTGTTTCATTTTTTCATTTTTTGAGGAAACTCCACACTATTTTCCACAGTGGTTGTACCAACTTAGATTCCCACCAGCATGAGAATTCCTTTTTTTCCACAACCTCGCCAACACTTGTTATTTCTTGTCTTTTTGATTTCAGCCATTCTTGGAGGTATAAGGTGATATCTCATTGTGGTTTTGATTTGCATTTCCTCGGTGATGAGTGATGTTGAACATCCTCTCGTGTGTCTGAGGGCCATCTGTGTGTCTTCTTTGGACAAATGTCTATTCAGGTCCTCTGCCCATTTTTTAAATCAGATTGCTTGGGGGTTTTTGGTGTTGAGTTGTGTAAGTTCTTTATATACTTTGGATGTTAGCCATTGGAGGATAGACCATTTGCATATCTTCTCCCATTCAGTAGGTTGAGACGGAGAGACACAGAGGGCGAGCGGCGGAGGGGCAGAAAGAGAGGGAGACGCAGAATCTGAAAAAGGCTCCAGGTTCTCAGCTGTCAGCACAGAGCCTGATGTTCTTTCTACATCTTGTGATTCTGAGCCTCTGTGCCATTTAGAAGAAAAAGAACCAACTTGAAATTCCGTGTCTGGAGTCTATTTTCCACATATGTCCTCTGCTCTACACGACTATAAACTCCTTGAAGACAAGAACCATAACGTACTCATCTTTGTTTCTCCTTAGTACCTATCACTATCCGGCACAATACATTCTGTCAAAAGAAAGAAATGTGCCCCTCCCCGCCAAAAAAAAGTATGACCCTGCAAGCGACATGCACAGCATCGTATTTTATTTATTAGATCTCGAAGGTATTGTTTTTTCCCTCACTAATTTATTTAAGATAAGCTTCTGAGAAACTCAGTGACCAATGTAATCTAAGCTACTCAGACTTTCAAAACGTCAGCTACTAGGTTCAAAGGAGGCGTCTTGTCCCATGTATGTTATTATCTGACATTGTTTAGTGCCTTTGTGATAAATGTATACTTTGTACGGTGTTAAAAATGCTAAGTAAAATGTTAGACTATTTCTCTTCTTCCCTCTCTTTTCTGTAACTTCTCAGACTGAACAATCTTGGCTCAGGCTAGCAAATTAGTCTCACTGCAAAGAGTGAAATATCATTTGCTTCCAAAAATCGAGATTTGGTTTTACACATACCTGAACCTAAGTGATACGTGGCACTTACTCATTTTACATCGTGCTCAATATAATGGATAATAATATCCCAGGAGTGAGCAGCCCTTCTAACACACAGGTGGGAGCAGTCCTACCCTGGGGCCGTCACTAACATGTCAGGGAAGTCACTCTTTTTGACGACTCAGTTTCCTCAAACCATGAGGAAGTTCGCTCAGAGCTCTGATCCTCCTTCCTTGTTGCCATTATGGGATTCTTCCTCGGATCTAATCTAGAATGAGAAATTATTAACTCCTGGCATGGCTAAAAATGATGATGCTTTTTAAATTGCCTTGTTATTTATGGATTATAGGAAGAATGCTTCTACACGGCTGACTTAGAAAATTACTATTTTCTAATTTTATGTGAGTTACATTGAATGTGCACCAGGAGCAAATTAACCCCCCAGAACTACGGATGAGCAAGCCTCGTTCGGTCACTCTGCCGACTGACCTGCCCAGGGTGAGGAGAGAGGCGACAGCACCCAGGCAAGTTGCGGAGGGGGGCAGTGCGGGGCAGCAAAATCGTACCACCCAGCAAGACCTGATGCGAAGCAGCTTTTTGTTTTTAATTAAAAACATAACTTTTAAAATGCCTCATTCAGTTTTTGTTTTTCTAGACTCAAAACACAGGAATTTTTCTTAAATGAAAAGCAGAAACAGTTTAAACTTTTTTTAAGCAAAGCAAGTTAAAAAAGGAAGCCCGGGAAATTGTCCTTTGTAATTCTGCCAGTTTCAATTTTGATTCTTTGAACAACTAGTATCGGGATAATAATATTTGGTTGAAAAGAAAGAGAAGAAAAGTTCCAAGAAGCTGTTTTGATTATTTGATAGGCTGATGTCAGGCTGGCTACTGTTACTACAGTTGTTCTGACAGATGCATAAAGGAAAATCATACACAACAATTTCGACATCCGAAATATCCTCAGTCAGCTCATACAGGAGCAAACCCTACGAGACGTCCACGGCAATACTTCTAATTATTTTCGACAACTCCCATTAGTGTTACAGACCGAAAGGGGACAAAGGTCAAATCTGGATAAAACAAAAGTTACATTAAGTGAAATCTAGATGAACAGAACTTAATTCGTCATTATTTGCTCTCCGGTTTCGTTGAAACAGTTGGCATTTAATTCCAGCTACACCCTAGGACCTTGTGGAAAGAACTCAACTTTTTTATGGCGGCAGAGATTATGAAATAGTCAGTTTTCCCCATGGGTATTTCCTGACATTTCTTTGGTAAACTGTAGCCCTCACAGAAGATATCAGGAGTTAGTGCAAGAAATAGTCTAAAAAGCTATTGTCACTGCAAAGATGAAAGCAACTTTGATGATCAAAAAGGAGTCAATAAAAAAAAGACTGAAAATGGTTGCTGACTCCTTCCCTATTGTTCATCGGGGATTTCTTAATTTCCCCACTCTCGATATATTATGGAATTTTCCGTGTGAAGTTTTGCCATGAGTTACAGTGATGTCAACAAAGTTTTACCTTAAGTCATATTTTATCGCAAGTCGGAGAAGCCCAGGAGGGAGCACCATTTCCGCCTTTTAAGCAGCCGGGCTTCTAGTGACGAGTGTCCTGGACGGAGGGTGAGCTCAGCTGCTCTTCAGTGACAAGTAGACCCACACCGGCCCCACCCTGAACACTCCACTGCACAAGCACCATCTGAGGAGGCCTTTTCGTCTGCGCCAAGTCTGTTCTCTGCCCACGGAGGGTCAAGGGCACTGGCTGCTGTGCCAGGTGTCTGGTCGTATGTGACTGCTGTGCAGCCTTTTTATTAACTAAAAAGGAGCAAGGTTCGGAGTTCTGATAAATCTGGGTTTGAACCCACCTCGACTGTTCACTAGCTGTATGAGCTTGGACGAGTTGCTCACCCTCTCGGGGTTTTAGTGTGCCGTCTGTGAAATGGGGATGAAAATACTGGTCTCATATGGCTATGATGCCAAATGAACTAATATGTGTAATGTTTCTGGGACGGTGTCTGTCATCTTACAGGCCTCTGATAACGTGCAGTTACTATTAAATTTTTCACCCTAGAATTGCCCTGGGTTATAGTCCTGTTATTGACAGAATAGACTTTCTGCAAATCATATATATCCACGTGTATCCATATATATTTACGCACATTGTATAATACGTGATATACGCACATATATGCGGTATGTATGTTACACAGGACATATACTAGAGAGTAGGAAGGAGTTACAGGAGGTCAAGTCAGTTCACCAAGTTATTAATATTCAGCATCTATTAGATGCTTACATTTGCCATTTTGGGCAAACCACTATCTTCGATCCTGTTTGTAAACATCTGCAAAGATGAAAAAAGTTCAATTCTCTAAACCTAATGTTTCTACGAGACAACCAAAGTGTCAAGATCTGTCAATACCTACAGCAGTTTCTGTGCATAATGGCTGGTGGCACTTAGAAGAATGTTAGCAATCCTATACGTGATGGCTGAGGACAACGCATTTATCAAAGGTTTCATTAAGACTTGTGATCTCTATCGATACATTATTGACTTTTTTTTTTTTTAAACATTTTATTTATTTTTGAGACAGGGAGAGATAGAGCACGAACAGGGGAGGGTCAGAGAGAGGGAGACACAGAATCCGAAACAGGCTCCAGGCTCCGAGCTGTCAGCACAGAGCCCGACGCGGGGCTCGAACTCACAAACCGCGATATCGTGACCTGAGCCGAAGTCGGCCGCCCAACCGACTGAGCCACCCAGGTGCCCCCATTATTGACTTTTTAAAAGTGTTTATTTATTTTTGCGCGGGGGGGGGGGGGGGCGGGGTGGTAGTGGCAGAGATAGAGAATCCCAAGCAGGCTCTGCACTGTCAGCACAGAGCCCAACCTGGGGCTCCTTCTCACAAACCGTGAGATCATGACCTGAGCCAAAATCAAGAGTCGGACGCTTAACCGACTGAGCCACCCAGGCGCCGCGATATGTTGTTGACTTTTTAGTTTAAACCGTCAAAATTGCCACAAAGACAAATTCACTACAACCAGAAGAATTGGATGAAAATAATCCTGTCATTTGAAAATAGAATAGGTCATTAGCTATTGTCATAGCCAGAATATTGTGGTTATATTAGATTTATTTCATTAACATAATGGAAAGAGGGAGAAAAGTCAAGTTCAAAAGAAAACCTGGTTTGTGAGAGTACGATAATGTCCACTTACATCAGTATGATGACATGGCAGTCACGGTCAGCTGCACACTCCCCCCTTCCCGCTCCAGGTTATCCTTCCTCTCCTAGTCCCTGGCCAGCAGATGGATCCTGATGGGTCTAGGCCAGTTTGGGTTCCCTTAGTTCTCTTGCCAGGGATTGGACATGCCAGACCGAGCACGTGACCGGTTCTGGCCAATGAGACGTGAAGGGAGGTATGTGTGTCGGGGGCTGCTTCTGGGAAAGGTCGTCTTCCTCTTCAGAAGGCCTCCCTGGAAACAGACAGTCCCTTTCTGCCTCTGGACGTCGCTAGGTCTGCATGGGATGACGGCAGCTGTTGTAGCCATCTTGGATCGCTTTGGGGATGAAGCCATCATAGGAGGTACAGCCATGAGAATGGCAGAGAAGCAGAGCCCGGCCCTACCCGCAGACTTCTGGTCTTGTGAGGTAAACAGTCCCTAAGCTGTTTATGCCAACTAGGGGTGGAGTACTCGGTTACCTGCAGCCAAAGCATCCCAGCAGACACAGGAAGTAGACGAGCTCCCAGACCCGGAGAAAGTTAGGAAGCCAAGCAGCCAAGCAGAAGTAGGAGAGTACCTGTTCCTGTGACTCCAGTTCCTTGTGTTGTAGTTTTTTCTCTGCACATCGCACTTGGTTAGAGCGGTTTTCTAGTTCGTCTTGCAAAGCCTGAAACAACGTAACATGAACACATAAACATTAAAAATGAGCATCCTTGAAAAGAAGTTTTACCACCTGAATTGGCATCAAAAAGGTCTCGGCTCTAGTCCATTACTGTTGTTCCACAGAGTTCGGGCAAACAAAACCAGACTTTTAATGTCACGTCCAGGCAGTTTTTGCTTTAGGAATCACTGGTATAACAAACTCCAAACATAAAACAGACACATTAGGCACGCCTGGGTGGCTCAGCCGGTTGAGCGTCCGACTTCGGCTCAGGTCGTGATCTCACAGTCTATGAGTTCGAGCCCCGAGTCAGTCTCTGTGCTGACAGCTCGGAGCCTGGAGCCTGTTTCGGATTCTGTGTCTCCCTCTCTCTCTGCCCCTCCCCCGCTCATGCTCTGTCTTTCTCTCTGTCAAAAATAAATAAACATTGAAAAAAGAAAACAAAACAGACACATTAGCAGGTGCCAATTCATTTAATAAAAATGGCTCTTACGTTCCCAGCATAGAACCAAAGCATGCAATAAAGCTTAAAGCTATTGCTAATTAAAGCGGGTCTATCGGTACACCTTCAAGGAACGCTGAGCTCTGAAAAGTATGGTGACAGCTAGGAACAGTAACGTTGGACCAACATGATGGTCTTCCAAATGATACTAATAGTAACCTCAAAGGAATTTCTTTTTTTTTTTAACAGTTAATTTTTTTACTTATTTTTGAGATAGACACAGTGTGATAGGAGAGGGGCAGAGAGAGAGGGAGACAGAATCCAAAGCAGGCTCCAGGCTCTGGGCTGCCAGCACAGAGCCCGACGTGGGGCTGGGACTCACGAACTGTGAGATCATGACCCGAGCCAAAGTCGGACACTTAGCCGACGGAGCCACCCACGTGCCCCAAGGAATTTCTTTTTTTAAGTCATTAAGGATGGTGTGGAATTCGCGGAACCTGTCAGAAGTGTTCAGAGAGGAACCCTTTCAGTTGCCAAGTGGCTGATGGAAACAGAATTCAGGTTAACATGGGGAATTGAGAAACCATAAGATGAATAATCGTCATTGCATCAATGACTATTTTAAGTAAAGAGGTGAATTAGAAAAGAAACAGAACACATTCAAACAATACGCCATAATTATGGATATAATATATAAAAGTTACGGTGAGCAAAACACATGGCCTAGTAATTGCAAAGATGCCAAAAAAGGTCTTAAAATAAAATTCATTCAGCGAAGACAACTGACCTTCTGTTATATGTCAAGAACTGTGATAGGTATTCTCAATAGAACAGTAAAAGAAAACAGACCAAAAAAAAAATCCCTCTCATGAAGCTTATATTATGTTGGGGGGTAAGACAATAAGGATACAATACGTATAATATATCAGTGATAAGTGCAGAAGAGAAATAAAGCAGGGGTAGGAGGATATTCTGGAGTGGGGCTGGGAAAGATGTTGAGATTTTTAAAGATATTTATTTATTTTGAGAGAGAGCGAGTGGGAGAGAGCAGGGGAGGGTCAGAGGGAGGGAGAGAGAGAATCCCAAGCAGGTTCCGCACCATCAGCGCACAGCCCAACGTGGGGCTCAATCCCACCAACCGCGAGATCATGACCTGAGCCGACATCAAGAGTCGAATGCTTAACTGAGAAGGTGACTGACCCCGGAGATGTTGCAGATGGCCCAAGAAAACGTGAGCAAAGACCTGAAGGAGGAGAACAAGTCATATGACTATCTGCAGGAAAAAACTGCCAAGCCGGGGATACTGTATGTGCAAAGGCCCTGGTGTGGCATGTTTGAGGGAACTCCAAGAGCCAGTGTGGAGAGTGAGCACGGGGGGAGCCACAACGTCAGGGATGTCACAGGTGCCCAGTTGCATCAGGTCACACAGAGCCTCAGGGGGCAGCGAAGAACTAGATTTTCTTCAGAGGTAGAGGGAAAGCTACGGCAGGGCTGCGGGCAAGTGCTGTTTGGCTGCTGCGAAGAATAGCTGGAAGAAGGATGAGGGCAGGAGCAGGGAGGCCGGGGAGAGGCCACTGAAACATACTGGGGAAGGATGATGCGGAACTGGACCAGGGTGGTGGCTGGTAGCAGCTGGGGGTGAGGGACGCGTCGGATCCCTGATACATTTGAAGACAGAGTGACGGCCCCAAGGGGTGGATGCATAGCATGAAAATAAAAAGCCCCCCAGGATTCTGGGTGGAGCAGGTAGACGAATGCAGCTGGGGAAGCTAAGGGAGGGATGGGGGAACCTAGGGTACGTTAAGTCCGGAACGCCCACTACACATCCAAGCAAAGACGCTGGGTCGCAGCTTGATGTTAGAGTCTGAAGTCCAGGGAGAATGTCTAAGTCAGTGTCCATTAAGAATTCTTCCAACGCGGGGTGCCTGGCTGGCTCAGTCGGTTAAGCGTCAGACTTCAGCTCAGGTCATGATCTCGCGGTCTGTGAGTTCGAGCCCCGCGTCGGGCTCTGCACCGACAGCTCGGAGCCTGGAGCCTACTTCAGATTCTGTGTCGCTGTGTCTTTCTGCCTCTCCCCTGCTCATGCTCTGTCTCTCTCTCAAAAATAAATAAACATTAACAAAAATAAAAGTAAGGAATTCCTTCAGTGCAATGCCAGTCTTTTCTATATACCGATATACGCAGTGGTTCTTCACCTTTTCTGGGGTTCTAGACACAGCCAACCAGCATCTGAAGCATGTTATGTGCTCACTCCGCAACATGGAAAAAGTACACTTATGATTTTGCCTCGGATTTCAGGAAGTCCACATACTGCCTGAAGCCCATCCACGGATGAACCCCAGGCTAAGAACCTCTAGCTTAAAAAGTAAAACGGTTGGAGGGTGAGGCGAAAAGCTTTGGGGGCTCTTTGATGTTACACTTGACTATTAAATTCACAATTCAGCCACGTCTGCCAATGAGCTTGAAACGATTCTTGTTTATAATTCTGTGACTGTGGTCTGTGAATACAATTGTTCCTAAGTTGGTTGATCAAGTGGCATTTCTTTTTCCTTTGGTAGCCACCAATAAATAGGATCTCGTCAGCTTCGCTTCTGGCATAACTGGGGAGAGTAACGATTACTGTATTAGGAAGAATGCTGGCACGTTTTTCTGTTCCCAGTGTCTCCTGCTCTCCCCTTCACCCTCACCCTGCTGTCAGAGTGATCTTCTTAAGCCGAAATCTAATTATGTCAGTCCCCCCACTGAAATGCTTCCACAATACTCCAGCATCCCCGAGAAATAGCTCACACTCCTGAGCATGGCATTCGGGGATCTGGGTCTTCTGGCTCTGGCCAGGCTGAGCCCCATGACGCCTCAGTGCCAATAACAACAGGGACTATCACTGACTCCGTGGGTTTTATTTTTAGCCCTCACTGCAATCCTGGACAGCAGGTGTTCCTTCACGTTCCTCAGAGAACTCGGAGTGGAGGCTCCGTGAGGTTAAACGGCCTGCTCGGGTCTCTGTGGCCAGTACGAAGGAAACCGGACTGGCACGTTAAAACACGGACTCATTTCCAGTCCTATACATTTGGCTACGGGCCCTGCCTCTTTCTCCCTCTGTACCTGCTTTCCTTTTCCTTTGCCTGGATGCTGTCCCACCGGCTCTGCTTGATGGTATCCATCCTGAGAGCAAAGTACGGAGGCCTCTGGGCTTCTATCCATCCAGCGTTTAAGGGAATCAGGGTCTGGGTCTGTGCGAGACAGAGCGACGGACGCTCAGGGCTCTCTCCTCTTCGGGTCCGGAGGCCTAATGCCAAGCCAGCTCGACGCCTGGCACACGCCTGACGCCGGATTCATGTTTGAGGAAGGAGCTAATAAATATTTGAACTACACTCCCCGAGGAAATGTACTTCAATTATCAGGGCTTCCAAATGTCCTTAATACAGCACATTAAACTAAAGATTATTATGTTTCTGGAAATACAGGATATACAACTATACCTTCCAAATACCTATATCTAGACACGCGTCATATATGCATATATATGATATTACCATCCTTTGTGATAATACATTGTCTGGTGTCTGCCACATTCAAGAATACAACGCGCCCTTGATTTTTTTCTTTAGTTTTTCTTTTTATTTCGCAGAACAAAAAAATAAATAAATAAAGGAGATGTACACCTCTCTTGTCTTACACAAAAAATTGCTCCCCGCCTCCTGCGTCGGCTCCCTCCTCCTCCACCAGCGGACCCCGGGCATGGCCACGTGCAGTGTCTCCCTCCCCCCCCCCAATCTCCTCTCCGCCCTCTCGATGCCGCATCACACCTGCCAGCTGCCCCCACCATGCTCCTCCGTCCGTGTCCGTCACAGCCCCTGGTTCCCTCCCAGATGCCAAAGCCAGAAGCCAATTTTCTCCCTCGCTCCATGGCCACGTTTGGTGCTGCTCGTGTCCCAGTGTCTTTGCCCTTGAACTGTGAGGAACTCATTCTGCAGGGTGAAGCCAGGGGTCAGGAAAGGAGGCCGCTGCAAAAGCGCCGGCCAGGCACGCGAGGGCTTGAAAGAGGGCAGCGGGCACAGGGATGGGGGTGGGGTGGTAGAGTCACAAACGGGGCGTCCGGGGAAGGGGGGGGCTCCGAGATACCGCAAGGCTTTGACACTGAACGGCCACAGGACACGACACCACGAGCTACCGACGGGACAAGAAGCAAGGCGGGGCGGTAGGGGCAGGATGGTTTTCTGCAAGTTGAGTTTAAGGCGCTGGCGGGACTTCTGAGGGGACCGGTCACGCTGGGAGGGGGTTCTGAGCAGGGGAGAGGGGTCTCAGACCAGGTGCAGATGGCACACTTCCTTGGGGAAGAAAGTCGAAGAAGCTTTTGCAAACCTGACTCCTGGGTGCCAGCCACACGTAAGAGCAGGCAGAGGGAGAGGGGGCAGGGGGGCCGGTAAGAACTCGGGGCTCGGGAGGCAGCTGAGAAGCCAGTCTCCCAGGTGTGTGGCTGAAAGCATTTCTAACCGGACAGAAAACAGAATTAGCTCCGATGCTTTCTCCACACTTCACGCGGCAGAAAGTCCAAGTCGGCCATATTTTATCCATGTTATCAAAATAGAAGCGAAATTACATTTGCTTGTCAAAACGGGACCCCTTTTCAAACGCGCTCAGAGTTTAAAGACGTAAGACGTGATCTTTTTAAGGTTAATCGGAGAAAGCAGTTATGCCCAGAAATTACTTTTATTATCTGCTAAAAAATCAGTTTCAGAAATTGAAAAGTAACCGAATAATATACCACTTTCCAAAAAAGTTAAATGTACTAGATGAAAGGAAAACAGCCGTTTACATTGGCAGCCGTTCCTGGTCTCATATTCTAAAAAATTATTAGGCCATTAGAGTTCCAACCTCAGAACCTGACACAGGACTGTGCAAGAGTGGCCACAATTACTAAGAACGAGCAAGAACAGTCTTGCAAGTTGTGGCTTCTTTACTCAAAAGCCTTCAGATCTGACATACACACACACAAAAATCACAACTTGGGGTTTATTTCTGAAAAAAAGCCCATGATAATGAAAGAACAGAATGTCCAACATTGGGTCACAAATTTGAAACAAAAAACTCCAACTCGAACAGTTCAACAGTTTATTCTGCAAAATTATTCCTCATCTCTCAGCTCTGCTGTGTTCACTTACATCACTACTGAAAAGGCAGTTCTTTTCTCCCAACTAAACCTGCCTTGAAATGCCACGTAAGGCAGCTTGCCGTAGGAAGTTACACTTGCCGACTTTCGGGGTGCTTTGTGGCCGCTGGGAACAAAGAATGACACTTTGCAGAAGAAAAATGTAAATGGCATAATAAGCTTTGCAAGAACAACGAGAGTATACCGCACTCTTTAAAAGGGAGCGTGTTATAAAGTAATCTGAGTTGTTTGTTTAAAATATGAAAATAATTAGAGCAAATTAAAGTCTGAAAGATTACACACGTCAGTGGACTTCGCAGGGTGAGGAGACGCGCTGGGAGCTAATGGGCCTGCTGAATGGCACCTGTGTTAGTCCTAGAGCTTTTCTGTTGGTTTGGGGGGAGAGTAAAGAGTAAAGAGTAAAGAGTCAATGCTATTTTCATAAAAATCATAAACATGATTCAAAGCAAACCACTCAACTTGTAAAACCATGCATTAAGGAATTATGTGTCGTCTTATTAAAAACCAGTTTCTCTTGCAGTTCTAAAGCAATTAAACAAACATGAAATGATGAAACAAAAGGGTTCATTTCAATTATAAAGTGGTTAAAAAGTTATTTAATGAAGGAAAAATTCATTGGCAGGGAGAAACACTGCGCTATAGTGATAAAAAGATATTGGGGCGCCTGGTGGGCTCGGCCAGTAGAGCATGTGACTCTTGATCTTGGGGTCATGACTTTGAGCCCACACTGGTGTAGAGACTGGATAGATAGATGATAGATAGATAGATAGGTAGATAGACAGATACATAGATAGATAATCAGAATGTTCCCAGCATACAAGGCATATGGCAGAGCCTTATGAATGACCAGAAGTCTTTCCAGATATCTGACCTGGCCTTTGGCTCACCTCTCAGCCAGCTCCACAGGTGGGGGCGGTGGTAGGTGTCCATTCTGACCTACGAGAGCTATGACTTCATGATCCTTTTTCAGTAGGCCATCCGGGCAAGCAAATTTGTCCTCAGCTCATCACTCAGAATACTTGTGCTCTCTCTCTCGAGAATACAATCTCAAACTCTCTACTTCCCCATCTTTACCCAAACCTCCGTTGTGAGAAATTTGGAAAACTACTTTCCATTCAAAACAGAATCAACAGGAAAAAGCTGCCCTTCTCCTGAGTCACTTCCGAAAACACTGTCAGCAGAGTGGACTCTTACCTTTTTGTTACACATGCTACAGGACTATGCCTTCCTGATTTTTAAGAGTTTTCAAACCAGTCCTCGCAGAGTTGAAATTTAATGCATTTTATGCTTATATTCTGCCTCATTCTGTGTTGCCAAGTCTTGGCCAAACGCTTACGTCTGGCCTTTTCACAAATCACCACGAGGCCTACGGGCACATTTTTCTGAGCCTGCCATACAGTGAGGGGCAAAGGGTACATGGGCCCTTTCCCTGGTTCTGTCCCATAGACCATGTTCCACATGTCCTCTGGGAAGTGGGAATCTTGAGTAGCATTCTTTTCTTTAAAGAAACTGGGTTAAAGCATATGTAAACCAAACAATCACGGATTAAGGTTTGCCCTGTATGAATATAAAATTGGGATCCTCAAAGTCGTTGCTTTTGAGGACTTTGGGTTAAGTCTGTGGCCATGAAATGAGAAAGAGGATGAGCCTCTCCTGGGTGAGATGCAGAAAGGAACTTGTTAGCCCCAAGCTCTGCCCCGCTGAGGAGTTTCAACAAGAACAAAGAAGCAGAATATTTGTGCTAAAGATGCTGCTCGAAAGAAGTCAACCCGTTGAAAACGGGTGAAGCTGGGTGACGGGTAGGTGGGGGTTCTGCATACTATTCGCCCTACTTTTGTGTATGTTGGAAAGTTTCCATAACAAAAAGTTAGAAAAATTTCAAGCTTTTCCTACTTAAAAAAACATGAAGTCACCCTAACGTTCCTTTCATGAGGCTTGAATTTACTCTCTTACTTCAGAGAAGACACGTGGCTCATTCGGCATTCCGTGGGCAGGAGAGACATAGAAGGATTTCCCCATGTGTATTCTGAACGGAAAGTTAAGGAAGCAAGGAGTGATGTTCATATTCTGACCTCAGGAGAAGACAACTGGAAAGGGCAGGCTTATTTGTATTTTTATTAAGATATGATTTACATACAGTAAAATTCCAGGTTTATTTTTCAATGGAAATGGTCTCTCTTCCATTTAAAACATGTCAGGTGCTTTCAAAGTTTGTGCCATAAAACATCTATTAGGATTATAAAATCTTGGTATCAACCATCATCCACTGATTGGCTTACCCCTCAAACGGAAATGACACCTGAACTGTGACTACGGGGAGGGGACACTACTTATGAAGGGGAAACAGGGATGACTCTCATTTAAACCTTAACTGCCTTTTTAATAATGCCCACGTTTGCTTGCGTAGCATTTACTTCAACTCAGTTTACAAATGGTGCCGACAATATTGCGCGTGAGTACGTTTTCTTGGACGTGTCACCTGACCCAGAAGCTGCAGATGATTTTCTTTCTACTATTGCTCAGTGAAAGCTAAGGGAAAATTAAACGCAAGCAATAAGATCTCACTATTTTAAGGTCAGATTTACAGACTTTTTTTTTAAAGCACATCTTAAACCACTGGCATACAGCAGGAAGACCATACAGCAGGAAGCCGTGTCTCCCAGAGGAGGAGATACGAATCTGGAGCGAAGGAGGGTGACGCAATGGCAGAGTGACATTTTTACTGGGCGCTCTTACTGGCTATTTACAGAGGCCACTATAGCTCCTGTCTGATTTTATTTTATTTTATTTTATTTTTTTGACAGGCGAAATCTACTAACAAAAGTAACAAGTCTTCAACTGGAACGCCAGTCAAGATTTCTCTCGAAGTGATTTCTTCATCTAGATGTACCAGGATGAATAACAAACCATAAAAAAGTTTTTAGTAGTGATTCTGCAGTAATGGAGAACGGGTTCATATTATAGACCTAAAGAAACCCAGAACCATAGTCTCTGCAGAGGCCACTAATGTATTCAAAACACAACAGCGGAACCTTTTTTCTCTATGGCTTACATTCAGGTTTTTAATTTTTTTTTTCACATTCCAAGCAAGCGCTTTTTTTTTTTCTTTTTTTAACCCTCATAATTCAGCCTCTGGTGATATTGGTACGAAGGAAAGGAGATCTTTGGGGGGTGTTAACCCCATGCACACGTTACCCTGCACATCAGGCAAAATTCCTTTCAGGTGGAAAGTTTCTAGTCCTTGTTGCCACAAACCACACGTATGAGAAATTGCACTTGGACATGAGCCATGGCTGTGGTACGTAGGAGGCTACTGACTCAACATGAAAGGCAAAACGATGGCAGCCCATATTACAAAAACAAGAGTAGCGTTTTCACCAAAGAATAAGAGAGTACGTTGTCACCTGCTCTCTCTTCTCTCTCTTTCACCCGTCTTCAGTCTTTTAAAATTCCCGCATAATTTCCTCTCAAAGTCCTAAAAATACACTGTACAAAAGTTGTTTCCTGGCCTTAACACAGATTCCAGGAACAGAAATCATGTTATCCTGAGACTTTGATGATCTGAAGGAGCTGGTGTCTCCTGGTGGACCTCGTCAGCCTTTCCCTAGCCACCCTCCTGACCGGACCCATATCTCCTCTTCAACTAGCCCGCGTTTTTGTCCTCAGGAAATCCACAGCACATCCGGCCCCCTCTGCCACTCCAGACAGGCTAACTCGTGAGCAGGCTCCTATCGCAGGTGGTAGAAGTCGAGGATCGGGTTCAAGAACCGCAGCTAGGATGCTCAGGACCCTGGGGAGGAGTGGGGCAGAGCGAGGAGTGTCAAAGTCTCGCAGACCACCCCTCCTTGGCATAAGCCCAGGGAAGAGGGAGCACCCATAAGTCATTCATTTCAATTTTGACTCTCCTACAACGGCTGATCCTTCACACGCGTGATCCCTTGAGCCTGTACCACTCGTCCCAATTCGCTTGCAATGAACCATGAATTTCTCCTCTATTAAAGCAGAAGAAGTGTGCCAGGTGTGACAGAGAAGGCACTTTAAGAAATGGCTGCGAGGCCCCCAGCAGGGGTGGCTGGGTGCTGTCATTAACTAAGGTGAGGGGGAAGAGAACAGAATTACAATATACGGAAAGGAAGGGAAAGAAGAAGTTTCCGTGCGACATAGATTCAACAGCAATCCAAGGCTAACGACAGCCATCAGAGCACGGTGCAGGAGAGAAATCGTGAAGGAAGCGTTTGGGGGCAGTGAGAGGATGAGTTCAGAGTTAGAGTTTGAGCGCACACCATGACACCGGTGTTCCCTGCCCCGTGGGCGGTGTCCCGGGGCCCGGCAGGGGCTGCCCCGCTGGTGGTCCTGAAGCTCACCCCCACGCACATCTCACGCGTCCCCCGGGTTGACCTCTCCTACTGTTTCTTATGTGCGTACGCGGTGGCCTCCCCGTCACCTCAGACGCATCAAGTCTAAGACCAAACTCAAGATGTTCTTCCTCAACCGGCTTCCCTCCCGCCGTCCTGCTGATCAGTGACACAGCACTCTTGTGGCCACCAGGGTTTCCACGCGTCAGCCCTCTGTGGGTCTCCCCTCTTTCAGTTCTCCCTCCCCATTAGCTGCCAGGTTCCTTCCATTTCTCTTAGAAGCGACTCTGCCTTCGGTCTCCATTTTTGTACACGACGACTCCATGTTTTTCCTGGCTGTGACCCCCTGCGTGCCCCTAGGAGACAACATTTTCTCAAAGACTATCTTTTTATGCCACTCTCCATCTCCAAAACATTAGTGCCTGACCATTTCCTACCCTGTCGATGTTAACCTTACTTCCGCATCCCTCCATCATCTTGCTTATCGCGCTCAGCATCCGAACTCCAAACTAACACGTTAGCTCCTACACCAGGCACTGTGCTAGGAGTCCTAAATACTCCATTCCTTTCACAATAACCCTCTGAGAAACCTCACTTTAGAGGGAGGCAGCTAAGACTGCTACAGGTGGCCCAAGCTTTCCAGCTAGAAAGTCATAGGAAACAGTTGCACGTCAGCTGGACTCGGGAGGAGGAAACTGCACTGCCTGAGCACCTGCCTCTTCTGCCTCTCGACCTCCACTTCCTGCTACCAAGAGGCCCACTCAGCACTGCCCCATGGGCCTTTGTTCCTTCCTTCAACTTTTTTTTTTTTTTAGTTTATTCATTTATTTTGAGAGAAAGAGAGAGAGTGGGGGAGGTACAGAGAGTGGGAGAGAGAGAGAGAATCCCAAGCAGGCTCTGCAACGTCCCATGAAGCCCAACTTGGGACTCAAACTGACAAACCTCGAGATCATGACCTGAGCCGAAATCAAGAGTCAGAGGCTTAACTGACTGAGCCACCCAGGCGCCCCTGTTCCTTTCCTCATCTTATCTAGAATACCTGCTATTGCCTATGCTAACTGCCACCTTCCTTCAATAGCCTCCAGTGACTCAAAATGATCTGGGTCTGGTGTTAAGATATTTAGTCTTTAAGTTAAAACGCAGGAGGAGAAAGAAATTTCTGTGGTGTCAAAAGAGAAGGGTGTTAACTCCGTGTTCTGGGTTGAATTATATCCCCTCAAAAAGATATGCTGAAGTCCTAACCCTCAGAACCTTAAAACATGACCTTATTTGGAAATGAGAGCCATGAAGATGTAATTTGGTGCAAAGAAGTCAAGCTGGATTAGAGTGGGCCCTTAATCCAGGACGCCTGGTGCTCTTACAAGAAGAGAAACACGGGAAGAGGTTGGCCATGCGACACTCCGGAGCTGGAGAGCGGTGCAGCTACAAGCCAAGGGCACCAAAGCCTGCTGGGAAGCACCAGAAGGTAAAAGAAGGCAAGGGAGGATTCTTCCCGAGAGCCTTCGGAAGGAGCATAGCCTTGCTGGCTCTTTGATTTCAGACCTTTAGTCTTCTGAACTGTGAGACAATCGCTTCCTGCTGTTTTGAGTCAACTGAGCTTGGGTACTTTGCTGCGGCAGCCTAGGAAATTCACACACGTGCCAAGGAACTGCCCTTGGTTTACACGTGTGTTTTCTCTCTGAAACACGATAGTGCAAGCACACACACACGAGCACACGCAGGCACGTTCCTTCCGTACTACCTAGTTCTAGACCCCATTTTGTCCATGCGAGGACCCACAGCGTTCTCATTGTGAGACAGTCTGGAAAATTGGAGATTTCCTCCAAAACTGGCATCTGGAGAGCATTATTATTACACTTATTCGTTTGCATTTCCATAATTGTGTGTCCACGGTCATATCAGGTGACGAAAGGTCATCGATCGCTCCAGTTTAACGGCGGCATGTTCCAAGCCGATGAAAGGAGGATGCCCGAGACGTGGAGGCGGAGATCCTCAGGTAAGCCTGTTTCCAGCACTCCCACATTCACGGAGGGGACGGAAAATATATATGCCAGATAAAGTACCTTCCTCTTTCTTTCTTTCTTTCTTTCTTAACCCTAAGATACTGTGATATCTGGCGCCAATACTGACGAAGGAAGAAGTTTAAAACTTTCCGTTCAAACCACTTAGAGGGAGAGGATTTACAAAGATCCTGTTTAATGTTCAGCTGACACATTGTCAAAAACATTTATCATGCGACCTTTTGAAGTTTCTTCTACTCCCTCTCAGTTCTTAAAGCTTGGATTGCAGTTAGTTATCAACAACAAAGGATGCACGTGATAGTGTTTTTATAGTCGGCCTTTCAGTTTGATCGCTGGACTACTAAGCAAAATTAAATTCTCCTGATCAGAAAAATGATGAGTGACCTGGTTTTCATGCCGAATGCACAACACAAGTGATCTCTGAAATCACTTCTACGTGGACCCAGAGACAATGGAGGGGACTTGGAAATTTCACGTAAGTGTTTTATAATGGTCCAAATTGTAAGAAACTTCACATATAAGAACATGGCACTTGACGTTGGGTGGCCAGTTTTGCAATGCCAATTAGGGAATAGTGACCCACGTCACTGAGATTTCTCTGGCAATGTAATCCCAATATAAATTTCTTCCCATTGAGAATACCTCCAGTTCACATTTTTACAAGAGGAATCAAAGCTCTTTCTAAATAATTCCACTGAAGGTTTTCAAAGCATACGCAATGTATTAGACCTCATTTGGAAAAAGCAGAAAGTTGGGGGAGATGTGGTCTCACCTTTTAAGAAGGCTACACTATCACAGAAGGTATGCGATATGGACAAAAAAGCAGGGGAGCCCAAGCGGTGTCTTAAGCATCCAATTGAGAAAACAAAAAGAAAGAGGGAGGACAGGGGAAGAAGCTCAATGACGCCACACAGAAGGAAGTAGGTAAATACAGAATGTGGGACATTCTACAGGACAACCGACTTGGTTTCTGTAAGAAGTCGAGAGCATGGAATAAAAAGTAAGAAAGGCTCCGCTTTTGACTGAAAAAGATACAAGATAAACAATGCACAAATGTAATATTTGGATCTTGTTTGGATCCTGATTCAGACAAATGAACTGCACAATTTTATATTCAATTGGGGATATCTAGTCATGCAGCAGGCATTTGATGACACATAAAGATAATAGCTAATTTCCTTAGGCACGAGGGTGGCACCGTGGTTGTGTGAGATAATGTCCACGTTTTCCGAGAGGCATTCTGGAATGTCCAGGGTTAAACAACAAGACGTCTGGAATTTGCTTTAAAGTATTTTAGCAAAGAAAATAGGGAGAAAAGAGAAAGTACATATGGCTAAATCTAGATAACTATTGATACATGGGGGTTCACAGTACTATACTCTCTACTTTGGGTATGTTTGCAAATTTCCACAATAAAACTTAAACATATATAAACATACACACACACACACACACACACACACACACACACACTAAAATGACATGGGGGTGGGGCACCAGGGTGGCTCAGGTGGCTGAATGTCCAACTCCTGATTTCAGCTCAAGTCATGATTTCACGGTTCGTGGGTTTGAGACCCTCGTTGGGTTCTGTGCTGACAGTGTGGAGCCTGCTCGGGATTCTCTCTCTCTTCCTCTCTGCCCCTCCCCTGCTCATTCTCTCTCTTTCTCTCTCTCTCTCTCTAAACAAACAAACATTTTTACAAATGATACGGGCGGAGAAAGCACAAAGAGATAGGAAAGTCCACAGGTAGAAAATGGCATTTGGGGAAACCTTGTATAATAGTTGTGATTTGGACAGGCAGGTGGGGGAAGGGGAAGAACTGTCTGCCTGGGAAATAGGATTTGCAATTTTTTTTTTTTTGCAATTTACAAAAGATAAATAAGAACAAAAATGGGGGCACACTTAGCAAAGAACCTGCAGCTCAAAGGAGCAGCCCCTGTGAGGGGGAAGCAGTCCTGAAAATGGAGTCAAGATCAGAGCACAGAGGCCTTGAATGCCAGGCTGAGTTCACACTTAATTTGGTGAAAAGGAGATGGGTTTTTGTGCAAAAAAACCCCCAAGTACTTGCTTAAACTCAAGTACACATGATTACTTCCTGGGCGCTAATGACGCAGGTCCCAGGCTTACCATGCACAAACTGGACATATTATCAGTTCTCCCACCTTCTTCTCCTATCCTCCTACCCATCCCACCCCTCTGTCTAAACCTATTTATCCTCCTTTATACTTAGGTCTGGATTAACGGAACCCACGTTGCCCCAGTCTTCCAAATCCGGAAGCTCGAGGACATGCCCGAAATTTCCCTCCCCTGAACCTGTTGGATCACCTGTCTGCCTTCGCTTGCTCATTCTCATCGGGGCTATGAACAACTCGCAGGTCTCTCCTTTCCAACTCACCGTTGCCAGAGGAACAGTCCCGACCGACTTCTCCCCACGTCTCTGAACAGCCCCAGCATCACCCACACGATCCAGCAAGTTATCCAAGGCAAAAAAGTCAGGAGGTATCCTCGACAACCTGCTTTCAGTCCGCTTACTCCCCTGCCCCAGGGCCCTAGTTTTCCTCACTAAGCCCTGTGGATTCAACCTCTTCAATACCTTTTGGTTTGGTCCACTTGGTGCCATCTCAGGTGACCTCCTCGGACTGTGCTGTCAGAGGCTCCTCTCTGGTCTCCACTCACTCCTTGTGGCTCCTATCCCTCTATTCTCCGCACAGCAGTCAGTTATCACTTAAAGGGCTTATCTAGAAGTTACCACGGAGTCCTTTCTTCCCCTCGCCTCCCCTGCCACACGCGATTCATCAGTACGTTCTGCTGACCCTGCCTTACGACGTGCACAACCCACGCCGTTCTCTCCACCTCTGGTTCCGCCAGCCTGGTCTGAGCCGCGGCCATCTTTCACCTGAAGGTTCCCTCTGGTCTCCCTTCACCTCCCTGCACCTGCGAGTCAGCTCCACCCACCTGAAGTGTAAAGGGCTCGCACCTGCTCAAAACTCTCCAGGGGCTTCGTGTTACACTTGGAATAACATCCCAACGCCCCCGGGGCCAGTAAGGCCCTCGCAACCGGCTGCCCCCTGTCCCTCGGGCCTCTTGTCCCCGCCTCTCTCTTGTCCTCCCCGGCCCAGCCACGCGCTGTCTTCCTTTTATTCTTTGAACATACTAACTTTATTACCACCTTTGAGACGTGAACTAGCTCTTCTCTTCTTTCATGAATATTTCCTCCATGATCTCCTTGTCAACTCCTTGCTGTAGCTAGTCGCACATCATACATCACTTCCTTAGGGATGCCTTTCACGACCACGTGGCCTAAGTTGGCCTCCTGGTCATGCTCTCCAAAATCCCACACTAGGTCTTTGCAGAACACTTATTACCATTTGATACTTTTCCTCTTTGTGTTCTATTTCTCTTTTACTTAGAAGACCCTGTGAAGGCCAGGAATGCATCCTGTTTACCACTGAATTTCAGGGACTGGATCTAGAATAGGGCTTGGTGGGGCGCCGGGGTGGCTCAGTCGGTTGAGTGTCTGACTTCAGCTCAGGTCACGATCTCACAGCTCGTGAGTTCAAGCCCCTCGTCGGGCTCTGTGCTGGCGGCTCAGAGCCTGGAGCCTGCTTCGGATTCTGTGTCCCCCTCTCTCTCCACCCCACCTCTGCTTGTGCTCTGTCTCTGTCTTTCAAAAATGAATAAACATTAAGAAAAATTTTAGACTAGGGCTTGGCATATTAGAAGGGGCTCAGTAAATATTTGCTGTATAGGATCTGATCACGTCCTCTTCTCTTTAAAATATTCCAAAGGTCTGTACCGAGTCTCAGGCACTCTCCCTTTCTGCCTCCACTCCGCAGCACCCTCGCCCACCCCTCATGCTACAGCTGCACTGGCTTTCGGTCTGTTAAGAGTGCCATCTCGCTCCTGCCACAGGGCTTGGCGTATTCCTTTCTATCCGGAGCATGATTTTGCCACTTAATGCTTAGTTATCTCTCTCCACACATCTTTTAGTGCCCAGCCTAAACATCCCTCTTGAAGAGCCACCTCTCCAGTTGGGTCTGCTATGATGATCTCCTATAGCAGCACATGCCTCACTTCTGTAGCCCCATCAGGATCATATCTTTAATTTATCTCTCTGATTGTTTTACTTGACTGGCATCTGTGTCTTCTTCTAGCCATATTTCCCGTGAGAGCAGAGGCTGTTCTTGGCATTGAAGGACTTTAAAGACCACTGTTAAAAAGGTCATTCTCCCAAGAAATGAAACTTAATGACAGTGGGGGTAGAGAAAATGAGAATTATTTACAAATTCCAATCTGAAAGTACAATAATGAACATAAACATTAATGCTCCTAAATATATAGCAAAAATTACATTCATGATGAAATTATGAGGCCTTTAATTGGATGATTTATGCTTTTTTTTTAGGTTTATTTTGAGAGACAGAAAGAGAGAGAGGGAGAATGAGCAGGGGAGGAGCAGACAGAGAGGGAGAAAGAGAATCCCAAAAAGGCTCCGAGCTCTAAGTGCAGACTCATGAACTGTGAGATCATGACCTGAGCCGAGATCAAGAGTTGGACACTTAACTGACTGAGCCACCCAGAAGCCCTGCTACTTTTTTAAGATAAAAATTTCAGAGGGGTGCCTGGCTAGCTCAGTTGGTAGAGCATGTGACTCTTGATCTTGGGGTCATGAGTTCAATCCCCACATTGGGCATAGAGCTCACACACTCACACACACACACACACACACACACACACACACACACACACGAAAGTTTCAGGCGTTTCCAACTGGATTTTTTTTTTTTTTTTAAGATTGTGGTTTCCCATGTGAGTTACAAGAACAAAAAGGATTAAAACTCTCTAGTTTAACAGTTACTACTGTCAGGAATGTGTTTTGCCTCAACCACCAGCAGTAGTACATGATAAATACAAAGAAAAGACAATAATGTTTCAACACCTTTCCAAGCAGCCTTGACCAGAGACAATGATGTGCAAGGTAAACCATGATGTCACGAACTGCACAAGAGCTAGCCTGAACCTGGCACACTTAAAGTAGGGATGCAAATAGTTAAAAACAATATTTTAAAGTGAAAAACCAAGGCTGGTTCTTGGCAGGGCTTAGCCAAAACATATTTCCCAACCTTAACTTTTCATCAAAGGCTTTCCTTTACTAAAGAATTATGCCTATAACCAAACCTGGAAGGATCGCATGGTCCCTTTGAAATGAACTGCTACCGTGCTCGCTTCGGAAGCACATATACTGAAATGAACTGCTACCAACCAAACACCTACAGGTAAGCACTGTTTCTCTTCAAAATGGACAAAACTCATTTTAGTGCATTACATGATTAGCATCCTTGAAAAAGATGTGGTCTAGGATATCCGATCTTTTTAAAAGTAATTTTTAAAAATTCTGTTTCCTCATCGATTTATTGCTAGCCCGGCTTGTTAGCCCAACTTCTGAATATCTAAGGGCTCTCAACTCCTCATTAGTAGCTCAAACTTTGTCCGGGGACCTAATACCAATTAATTAATTAATTAATTAATTAGTTTATTTATTAAAAAAATTTTTTTTAACGTTTATTTATCATTGAGAGACAGAGCATGAACAGGGGAGGGGCAGAGAGAGATGGAGACACAGAATCAGAAGCAGGCTCCAGGCTCTGAGCTGTCAGCACAGAGCCCGACACGGGGCTCGAACTCACGAACCGCGAGCCCATGACCTGAGCTGAAGTCGGACACTCAACCGACTGAGCCACCCAGGTGCCCCATAGATTGCACACGTAGTCTTATTCCATTTGGATCTTTCTTAACAAATTTAAATTGTTCCTACAAGCAATTGAATCTAAGGTAAAACCTATTTAAGGGGCTCCAGAGCACCATTCTATGGCTTATTAGGAACATACTTCTTACTTTGTTTGTCTTTGACCCAGGGACCTGAAGCAGCTGGGTGGTCCTGGTGGAACCCTGCACCCCAACATCCCTGGTGATGGCTAAGATAGGACTGGAGACTTATTGTTATAGTTCACTCTCCCCTGGGAATATCCCTTAACATTCGTCTTCAGCCCGCCTCCTGGGCATTTGCTCTTGGCTCCAACTCTCTCTGTACGTCGATCTTGGCCGTCTGGGTGGAGGGGTCCTCTTTACTCCCCTCTCTCTTCTGCACAGAGAGGGCACGTTGAGTGGGAGTCTATCACCCTGTGCCCATTTAATGAGTGTGTATCAAAGACCCACTGGGCTCAATGGGACAATTCCCAGGACGCTACAAGTGAGGGAAATCAGGGTGTGAAATTCATGGTTCTCGCCCTCACAGGGTAATTACATTTTTTCCCATGACTCATGGATAAGACACACTGAAGATGAATGGTAGAACAGAAAATAAACGCCTCTTCATCCACTTCTTTTGGATCTCTGAGGAGACTCAAGCATTCAGTATTAATACGTCAGGCAGAAAGTAGCCTAGAGAAAATGATGTCTCATATTGCTTCTATGCCAGGCAGGAAGACTTCCGAAGACTTTGGACATACGGCCATATTACAAGTGCTCACAAAAGTAACCTGAAACAGGATAGGGTTATCCGCACCACCACCCTCATTGTATAGTTAAGGGCCTCTTCCCTCTGAGCGGCAAAGCCCAGACAAACATATAATTTCTGCTGTGCCATGGGGCTTCAAAAGGGTTTTGAGGAACAAAAAAAGCCTCTGCTTTCTCACCGGCAAATGTAAATAGTGACCAAAATAGTACTAGAAAGTAAGCTAGGGTCGGAGATGTCTGGGCCTGCTCTAATTTTCACTTTTGACGAGAACATGTGAGCAAGTCTGTCCTCTGTGTAAGTGGGTGTTGTGGGTGACACTCGAAAGCAAGGGCTGGATGGGGCTCAGAGCCGCACTGTCACCAGCACAGAGCTACAAGGGAGCTTGCGTCTATGCCAAAAATCACCCGTGCCCAGCGGAGGTAGCTACTGCTGGGCCAGGGAGGAAGTAAACAGTGGGCATAAAAACCAGGGAAGGCACAAAAGAAACGGGAAAATAGTAAGTCTTCAAAGCAGGGCACACGAACAACCCAGACCACTCTATAATCTCCACATGGCAATCATGCTCACTTTTCCTGTGTGCTTTTCTGGTTTCTGCACTTTATGGGAAGGTAGGTAGACGATATACGGCAAGTGGGTATTTTGGTAGCTTTATGGAAATGCGTAATATAGGATGTGAGGAGAGTATGGCTTTCTAGCAGATAGTAGTGGTCTAGGGTGTTACCAGGTATGCAGACAATTAGAACCTGCTGATATAATTAAAATTATTACGGAGCCTTCCACAATTGCTGTTTGTGTTTTGGGGCACGACAAGCCCAAATCTGCAAAGGATACAAATTATATTAACTTTAGAAACAAAAACATAAGAAAATCTAAATGCGGCCATTGGAGGAAAACCTGCACTACCTAAAGAACAGCTTAGGAGTTATTTTAAGAGCTACACCAAATTACTGTGCTATCCATTGGTCCCTATAAACACACACCCAGGTGTTGCAGAATTCAATGATTTCATGAATACAGTCTATTCGTATCCCTCAAATTCTTTAATCGCTATTATTTCCTTCCATGTCAAGTCAGTTTACTTTCCTTCTTCCCTTAGTTCCTCTCTGAGGAGCTGTAGAACACTTGAGAGAATACTACGTCTTCTAATTTTGGGCGACCTTCATTTGTGCACCCCAGCTTCTTAGCCACCGTTCCACAGGGGACTCTGTCGGTTCTCTAAACCCCAAATATGCTCCTCATCTAAATTATGCAAGCACCTTCTACCTTATCCACTTCAGAAAGAATTTGCTGTTTCCCAAGAGAATATGTCTCTTTGCGCTCCAAACATAACCCTTCTCTCTCTCTCTCTCTCTCCCCCTCCTTCTCTTTTCCTTTGCCCACAACGTAAACGTGTAACATTTTTAAGGTTAATTCTGTTTGTTACATCTAACTTACTTGGGGTTGTGATAACCCAACTGATGGAAACGTAAAAAAAAGCGAACCAGATATTTTACAAAATTCCTTTCTTTCCTCATCTATTTGATATCAAAAATTTTACCCCTGACTTGATAATTATTGGCCATTTACATAAAGGTGAACATCACCTAACGGTACCTGTATCTATCAGTTCACTCTTGTCCCATTATCTATGGATTTCAGAACCTGACCCAGTCCTGGACTTCCTCTTTCCCAGCTCCCGCAATCACATGACCTCAAGGTCCTCATTAATCAGCCACCAGTGTCCCTTATCACCTCTCAGTTCCTTTTTATTCTTTTTTTAATGTTTACTTATTTTTGAGAGACAAAGAGAATGAGTGGGGGAGGGGCAGAGAGAGAGGGAGAGAGAAGATGTGAAGTAGCCTCTGCACTGTCAGCACAGAGCCCGACACGGGGCTCGAACTCACGAACCATGAGATCAGGACCTGAGCTGAAGTTGGACGTTCAGCCAACTGAGCCACCCAGGTGCCCCTATCTCTTAGTGCCTTCTTTTCCTCTCCTCTGAAAACCTTAACTTCACCTCCATTTTGGCGATACGTTCTACTGCTATATCATATATGTATTCTCTTATTATTTAGAATTGGTGCGTGTCTAAAATCTCAAGTTAAGTAAGCCCATATGCTGATCCAGTAGAAGGAACAACATCATCCAAGGTTTATACACGAGGAAACAGTGGGTGTAGTTAGGCAATAAAAATCGTCTACTCTGGTTGATGCCTAGGGTACACGTGGAAACAGAAGATGAGAGTAGATGGGCCAGTGGAGCTGTTCATGTCTCCCTGGGTGGTGAGGAACATTTGAAAGCTCCTCGGTAGGGGAGTGATATGATGACGTGTGTTTAGATCTATGGCCGATTCATCTGCTCTGCTCATACACGGAGTTGGACGGGAAAGAGGAAGGAGACTCAGGAGGGGTCCGGGAGAAGGGGCATAAGCATAAATCAGACAGAGGGAATGATAATAGAATGAACAGAAAAGGTTAATTTAAGGCCCCGAAACAACTGGCTTTGTGGAACAAGGGAAGAAGTCAGCTGAGAATCTCAGTATAATTTAAGCCCTGAGCAGTAAGAGTGAGAAGGAAGTATGCTGAGTTCTAGATGCCAAGATCATCTGTAAAGAGGTGTCTTCAGTCTGGAACTTGAGGGAAAATCAGGGTCAGCAGTTCTGCAGATGAATGAGGGTTGGAATTGTAGGAGCGATTGCTTTTGCGGAGGGAGAAAGAATGAAGGAAAAAATCAGAGACCACTGGTGTGGAATTTATACTGAGGGCTCCCAAAGAGAGAGGAAGAGCCAGTGAATATACCCTTCGAAGATATTTTAAGGGTAGATGGAATGGAATCTGGGGAGCCAAGGAAGGAGAGAATTTCAAGGACGTGGTTATCAGAATTGGATGCTGTTCAGGGCAGTCGGTGAAGAGTCACAACTGATGCCACCCTCTCCGTCACCATCGGCATAATCACCAGGACAACTACCAGCGCTGACAGCAAAATCCAGAGAAGTTCATCATTTCTAAGAATGTGGTTTTATTAGTTGGTAGATGTAAATGCCAAATCCATTTCTTCATTCAACAAATATTTACTGAGTCTTACTATTTGCCAGTACTGAACCGGGCACGGGTCGAAAGCAAAGAACAAGAAATAATGCACAGTGAGAAAGCAGAGGGCAGGCACAGCTCTACTCTCGTAAGAATTTGGGGCTGTAATGGGCTGAGAGGGGAAAGTGGTCTAGGTGGGGGAATGAGTCAGAGTCGAATCAAAGTTTGTTTCTTTGGGGGAAGAACTGAATCTGAACAAGATTATTTTACCTTGATGGGTCTGTCCAAAATATTATATTGTGCTAACTGTAGCGTGGGACCTTTTCACCAGTTATAACAATGTTTCCATTGGAAAATGTGTTCAGAGTTTCCATTTGGGATGCAAGGAACACATCTTTGTCTACAATAGCCTTGGGAGTGTCATCAATTCAAATTTCGGGAGTAACGGTGGAAATGAGAGGATTATGAAACCACGAGGGCAGAAACAGAGAGCATGATGCCATAAAGGGGCATTGCAGGGGACGACGTGATTCTGAGGGCCTTGCTGGCACCGTGATGGGACGAGGAGGCACAGGAAATGGGAGACTGGGGATCATGCTATTATCACAGGTCTGGACTCTAGAAATTATTGCTGTCATAACCTTTAAGTTAAAAATCGCATTTCATACCTATAGAAGCCAGGAGTCTCTAAGAGAACTGACATTCTCAGCTGCAATAAAATTTATATTTGCATGTTCCATTTTACTGAACTCCCAGAAAAATGCTAACTGGGCTCTCCTCAGGAAATGTAATTTGCTCAGCTAAATACACATGTAGATTTTAGGACTTCTTACTATGTCACACTGAAAAGTTTTTACTGTGAACTTAAAAACTTGCCTTGGCCCCGGAAACAGCCTTTGAAAGGATGTCATGTGCCTCAGGCAAGTGACTGGATGGGCAGTACACAGCTCGCACATACTCTCTTTAAACCATAATGATCTCACAGATATGAAAACATGTTAGTCCCAGAAGAGAGAGAAGAGTTCCAAAAAGAAACCAGAAATGGAACACAAATAAGGTTTTAAACTTATCTGATGATTTCCATCAAATGGAACGAAACGCCATAATATGACCGCTGTACTTAATTTTTATCCATTCTTTTGATTAGTGATGTTTCCTCTCTGCCTTTTGAATCCTGGCTCTTCCTTCTGGCTCCAGGGCTTAGCCTAAAGGCCGGTATTTGAAAGTACATATTCTCATTCTGTGTCCCCCAGCATCGTAGATATACTTTATAGATGCCATATAATAAATACAAAGCACTGCTTTGAAAATTTCTTTTTCCCAAATCCTTTTCTCTAGACTCAACTGGCTTTCAGGTTTTAATTTTCCTGAACTCGATTTCTTAGAAGACCAAGAGCTAGAGAGTTTGCGCCCAGGTGAAGGCACGGCTGGCTGAAGGCGGAAATTGTTTCAAAGGGTCCCTGGCTTCTCGGACAGAAACAAACGAAACAGAAGCAGGGGAGCCGACTTCTATGTTGTCCACCGACAATCATCTAGTTGGCAGACCCAAGATAAGCATTTGTAGAATCTGACCCTAAAAAAACAAAGGGAGCCACAGAAATGTTTTTTTCTGACGATGTTTCTCTATTAATATAACACTTGACTCATCGGTTAAGCCTCTGACTTCGGCTCAGGTCATGATCGCACGGTTGGTGAGTTCGAGCCCCGCGTCGGGCTCTGTGCTGACAGCTCAGAGCCTGGAGGCTGCTTCGGATGCTGTGTCTCCCTCTCTCTCTGCCCCTCCCGTGCTCATGCTCTGTCTCTCTCTCAAAAATGAATAAACATTAAAAAATTAAAAAAAAAAAAACCTGACTCATCTCTTCCACCCTTCCAAACTTGACTCCATGAACGTGCTGGAATCTAAGGTGGTATTTTGCTAGCTCTTAACTGGAAGTAGCATTTGCTATTTGAATTTCAAGAAAATATTTACTATATTCCCATAGAATACAATCAAGGATTTCTTGCCAAGAGCCTCCTTCCACTCATCCCATGAGGGAGACAGACTCTTTTCAATAAAATCAACAGAATTGAGGAGGATGTGGTTTCACTATTTTTTTTCTTCTTTCTTGTCTTTTTCTTTTTTGACATAGTTGTTTATGTTTACTGATAAAAATGAAAGGAATTTTTATGGCATGAACTAATCTAGCCTCAACGAGATGAAACAAAAACTTGGATAAACATCAGAAGGAGAAAGGAAAGGGAAATCCAACTTTTTAGAGCTTCTGGATAGTTTAGGGATTGCGACTGAGAGAGGACCAGACCAGAAAATGTTCTCATCTTGGGGCGAAGCCTGTAAGTATGATTGTTCTTTTAGCCCTAAAAAGTTTGTCAAGTGTTTCCACATGAAATTGTCAAAGAAATGCTCTTCCTGATTTGCCTCAGCAAGGCCTAGAGAGAAAGGGGCAGAAAGGGAGGAGTGGGAGGTAAACCTTAGGCCTCACTCCGAAACACATCACGAAGACTCGAAGAAGTTCTAGATGCTGAAGAAGTTAAATTGCTTGTTTTCTCCGCATATGTGGTGCCATACCATTTTAAGAAGAAAGTGCTTCCTAAAGTGAACTGTGTGTATATATATTATATATATTGTGTATATATATATATACATATATATATATAAAGTCAACTATATATAATGTATATATAATAAATATATATAAACTATATATATAGCTTATATATTTATTACTTATATATTTATTATATACTACTTATATATCATAGTATATATTACTATATAGCATAGTAATATATATTACTAATATACACACACACACACACACATATATATATATATATATATATATATATATATATATATATAACTTATCTATTTAAGTTCATTTATTTATTTTGAGAGAGACCGAGATAGCGCGATCAGGGGAGGAGCAGAGAGAGAGGGAGGGAGAGAGAGTATCCCAAGCAGGTTCTGTGCTACCAACACAGAGCCAGATGTGGGGCTTGAACTCACGAAACTGCAAGATCATGACCTGAGCTGATATAGAGTTGGACGCTTAAGACACTGAGCCACCCAGGTGCCCCGTGAACTATATTTTTATTACTTCATACAGCCCGTGCAGGGGTGGGCACGAGGCCTGGGTTTATTCGGCAGCCAACATCTGGTGGGTCGACAGATAAACGCTGAGTGACCACGTGTCTCAGGCACTGGGCTCGGTTCTGGGGCTGGCAGCCGGTGGCCCTGTTCTCATGGGGCTCGGAGGCCCAGGGGAAGTGCAGAGAAGGATAGCGGTCCCAGGTCATGTGTGTCCGTGTGACACTGGGCGAATCAGAGGGCACAAGAGGAGCAAGAGGGATGGAACAGAAGCCAGTCTTGGGAGGCTGGAAGGGCCAAGGAAGTCTTTCTAGGGACAGAGACATCTGAGACGAGACCTGCAGGATGCACAGGAGTTGGGCAGGCAAAGGGGTAAAAGTTGAGGATGAGAGAAGCTCAGTAGAGCTTCAGAGTTAGAGGGTGAGTAATGGCGGGAGCATGGGGCCAAGGGAGGCGAGGGAGGCGAGGCGAGAGGTGGCAGAGTCAGGCTGGGCAGGCGTAGAGTCTCGTGAGCCTGGTTGGCGCATCTGGGCCGCATCCTCAGGCTCATGGGGGCCCAGGGCAGCAAAAATCACTCTGGGTGTGGTGTGGAGGAGGGACTGGAGGGGAGAATGCAGCCTGCTGAGGGGAGTCAAGCTGGTGGGTCCCCGCACTGGGGGAAGGGTCTCGTGGGTGCAGAGAAGAGGGTAAGACAAAGTGAAGATCGGAACCAGGGGACCGGCTGCCTGTGGGAGGGAGGGAGAGACAGCCATTAACTACACTTGGGAACACAGGAGCAGAATCAGGTACAAGGGGCTTGGGTAATCATCTCAGTTTTGGACACGGTTGGGTTTTCAGATTTTTGTAGGACATGTCAAAATCTGTATAGATAACCAAGAAGCTTCCAGAAAGATCTGGAATGCAGTCCGATCTGAGAGATCTGGGGTAGAGATAGAAAGTTGCCAGTTTTCTTTTTTTTAAGCGTATTTATTTACTTTGAAGGCGCAAGAGAGAGTGTGCTCACGAGCAAGAATGGGGGAGGGGCAGAGAGACAGAGAGAGAGAGAATCCCAAGCAGGCTCCATGCTGTCTGCATAGAGCCTGGTGTGGGGCTCAAACTCACAACCATGAGATCATCATCTAACCTGAAATCAAGAGTCTGAGGCTCAACCGAGGCTCAACCGAGGCTCAACTGAGCCACCCAGGTGCCCCGAAAGTTGCTTGTTTCCAAAATATAGATGGTAGTGGCCAAGACTGCCTATGTGAGATCATCGAACCTAATTAGAAAGAGAAGCCCAGAACAATCCCTTTGAAGAACAGTGGGGTTTGAGGGCAAGAGAGGCCCATTGATGTGACAGAGGGCGTGCTGCCTTCCACTGCAGGGGAGTCAAGCAGATAAAGACAGAGTCTGGTGGATTTAGCGAAAGGAAGCCACGGGCAACCCAAAGATCAGTTTCTGTGGAGTGATGGGGACGGAAGTAAAAGAACAAAAAAATGAGTAGGAATGAAGCAGAGATGGTCACTAGAAGGGGAAGGGGGTCAAGAGAGGTTTACTTACTATGGGTTACATTTGAACAGACTTGAATTCTTACTGCATAGGGTCTCTTGAAAACATAATTTAATGATCACGTAGTAGGACTTCTTAGCAGAAGACACTATGCTAAATGCTTTTCAAGCATTACCTCATTTTTAATTCTCACAGAAATGCCTATAAGTTGAATTATCACTTCCACTTTTTTTTTTGAAATGAGGAAACTGAGGCACAGAACGGTTAAGTAGCTTCTCGGAGGCCCCATGGTTTCGAAACTGTCGAGCCAAGATTTAAAACCCGGCAGTCGGGCTCCAGAACCCATGTGATTAAGCCCCATACCTCTCTTTAACGCAAAACATGCAGGATAATCCAAGAGGATCCTTTGAGCCTTAGAGAAATGAAAACAGTGGTAACATTAAAAAGATCGGGTTTCATGTAACACTTCACAGTTTGGCAAAGGGCGAAAAGTCGCTCAAAGTAATCCAGAGCCCGCCATCTTTATTCCACTGTGCTAGCGTCCTTCCAAAATTAAAAACCTCTGCTGCCAAGGTATTGACCCCTTTTATTTATTCATTGATCATTTGGCATCACACGCATAAAACCATTTGAACTAAATGGATTCCCAAAATGATTGGTTTCCTCTTGCAAAACAAATTCCCCGGCCTCCTCACCAACCCATCTTGGCCCAAGTGTCTTTGCCGACCCCTCCACATCTATAAGGCCGAAGTGATCATTACTCGTCAACATTTCCTGCCTCTGGAATGCTCTTTAAATTAGGTGAAGTGTTTAGAACGTTACTTTTTAAATCATGACCTCTTTTCCAAATTGGCCTTGAACATCCTGTTTCCAAGGACAGCTAAAGATAATTTTTAAAAGATCACAGCAAGCACCAAAGCCAACTAGCGGAGGAAATGTTTCTTAAACGGTTCAGACGAGAAATGGCTTTGCTGAGCCCCACTCTAAAAGCCACGGGGAGGTTCTGCCGGGGTCACACAAGGAGCCACAGAAGAAAGAGTGTGAGGAAGATGCCCATCCCTTCTGGCAGCTCACTTACATTTTAAAGTAAAAATAGCACCTCCATGTCCATGTGTTTGAACACGTGGAGTAGGAGGGAAACACCACAGCCTCGAAAGGCTTGGGGCTCAAGCGTTCACGCTGCCGACGGCTGCGTGGCCAGGCTCTTCCCCTCGCGTGGGCTCAAGATTTTTATTTGTGGGATGGGGGACGAGGATGGGGAGAATAGGAGGTCAGTGAGGTCGAAGGGGACAAATTCGCTAAGATTCTTTCCCGGTTTAAGACTCTAGTGATCAGGGGCACCTGGGTGGCTCGATTGGTTGAACGTCCGACTCTTGGTTTTGGCGCAGGTCGCGGCTTTGTGATTTCGAGCCCCACGTTGGGCTCTGCGCTGACAGTGCAGAGCCTGCTTGGGATTCTCTCTCTCCCTTTCTCTCTCTGCCCCTCCCCTGCTCACGCTGTCTCTGTCACTCTCAAAATAAATAAGTTAAAAACCAAAAGACTCTGGTAATCAATGAAATCATATGGGACTATGATTTCAGTTCGTAGAAGAGGAAACCATTTCACATGAATCCACTATATTGACTACTCTGCTCATTAAGCTTTGTTAAGAATACAGGAATGAGGACACGATGTCTGAGAACAGGGAGATGGTGAGCTCAAGTGGAAACCTGTCATCAAGAAGAAAAATCAGAAGAAAAACTCAGCTAGAGGGGACACGACACAGGATCTGATAGACAAGGCTGTTATTTTAATTGTTCAGAGCTCAGGATCAGTTTTTTGTTTTTAATGTGTATTTATTTTTGACAGAGAGAGAGAGACAGAGCATGAGCGGGGGAGGGGCAGAGAGAGAGGGAGACACGGAATCTGAAGCAGGATCCAGGCTCCGAGCTGTCAGCACAGAGCCCGACACGGGGCTCGAACCCACGGACTGTGAGATCATGAGCCAAAGTCGGACGCTTAACCGACGGAGCCACCCAGGCGCCCCAGGATCAGTTTTAATGAAAGCACATTAGGCCAAGAAGCGAAATGGTAGACTGGTTAACAGGGGCCACAGCAAAGCTGATTCCATGGAAGAATAGCCACTGTTTAGGCTGGGAGGGATTTGAGGTTAAGTAAGCGTACATCTTTGGCCTCTCCAAATAAGCATATGCACCTAGTATTGAATCGTATACTACATACAGTGTGTTCAGAGAAGAATAAATACATGGTCCAATGTAGGTCACAAACCACCTTGTGATGTTAATAGTGAACTTGTTCTATATTCTAACAGGAGCCCAAACTGTTGCTGTACCCTTCCTGTGGTAGATTAAAACTTACAATGAGGGGCTATTTATTAACTATGCCAAAGGAAAAAAACAGGTCAAACTCAGACCTTGTAGACTTTGCAGATACTATTTAAAAATAAAACAAAACCAGGTAAGCCGGTTTGGAAAACAGAGAGGAAAGTAAATAGATCTCTGAGGGACACAGGTAATAT
The DNA here is from genome assembly GCF_018350195.1 of Panthera tigris. NCBI lineage: Eukaryota > Metazoa > Chordata > Mammalia > Carnivora > Felidae > Panthera > Panthera tigris. The sequence continues at coordinate 48,545,585 of NC_056673.1, read as the reverse complement.
TTGCTAAAATTTGAAATAGTTAAAAAAAATTTTTTTTTTAATGTTTATTGATTTTTGAGAAAGAGACAGAGCACGAGCGGGGCAGAGAGAGAGGAGACACAGAATCCGAAGCAGGCTCCAGGCTCTGAGCTGTCAGCACAGAGCCCGATGCGGGGCTCGAACTCATGAACCGCGAAATCATGACCTGAGCCGAAGAGGGACGCTTAACGGACTGAGCCACCCAGGCGCCCCTGAAATAGGTTTTAAAGCAACAATGAAATACCACCGACAAAAACGCACAAAACCTGGCAGGTCCAGCTGGGGTCCGGTCAGAGCTGTAGAGGAAAACAACTTTACTGGGGAGAAGAACTCTGAGAAGCCGCCCGTCTCTGGATGAGAAAATGCAGGTCAGCATCGCTTTTGCCTTTGGAATGAATCTGCCACGAGGAATGGCAAGAATATATGATGGAAAAAAAGCCATTGGGATGAAAAGAAAAATAATGCTTGTTTCTAAGAATGCTGCTGCTTTGTTTTATGAACTAGTCTATTTGTTTTGGCTGCAACTAAACTCAAGAATGTTTTCTGCATATTTTACAGCGTAGTTTATAGACATCAAAGGAACAATCTCTCCTTTCATCATTATTTACACATAAAAATAATGCAATTTGTGGTGCATGGAACATGTTACTTCTTAAAAAGCTCTCGAGTCTAATTTATTAATTGCTTGAGATTTAAAGTTAAACAAGGGTGAGATGCAAATCACATGTTACTCTGAAATATTGTACCACCAAATCTTGTTTTATTAATGAGGTGGTGAACAGCTATATGAATATTTATTTAGGTGGTTAGAGGGCTTGATGAAGAATCCTAGAGCAAGTGACAGAAACATAAAAGCAAAAGCGTTCTGCCTCTCTTGAAGAAAATGGGGGCTGTTTCTTTGTTTTTAATTCCACTTTTTCCTGTGTGCTTCCAACATTAAAGCATTCCTGTAACCCACCAACCACCCCAGATCTCTTGCGCTCCAAATCTTTGGTTTCAGCTGCTACTTCTGTGCCGTGGTAGCAACAGCCTCCTAGTGACAACCTGAAAGTGACATTTTGGTCTTTCCTGACGGCTCAACAGCATCACGTTAGTTCTTTTTTTCTTTGCTTTTTAATTGTATGCGTTTGGAAAACACAATACACGTACAAAAACTAGATTTATTTTGATTCATTTACTGATTTTGATTTAGTTCCTTAGATATTCCGGTAAAGCTATCAATTAACTCTCTACATTCTATGTTTCCTTATGCAACAAATTCCCTAAACACACACACACACACACACACACACACACACACACACGGCAGAATGAGCTAGGCGTGTCTTAAATTTTGTTCCATGATTTATAAGGCACATTTATGCAGAATAAACAATGATAATACAACTGTTTATTCACAGCTTTACCCTGTTCTCACTAAGAATATGTAATCACTGCTGGAAAATATACATGTAGGTACATATGTATGCACACTCATTCTATCTTTTTTGGAAAAGTATATACACACCAACACACACATACACAAATACATACACTCACATACATATATACATCCACCCTATTTCCTTTTGTGAAAAGCTACCCAAATCTCAACCTATACCTATCAACATGGAATCATATAAAATAGAGTCAGACAAACTTAGGAAGTCAGGTGTTACACTTCTGTAGCAACAAAGCTGATGACAAACAAAGTCCCACCAGGCATCGGGATCCAGGGCCCTTCCTCCCACCCCTGTCTAGCCTCCTCCCTGTGCACTGTGGCCTCCCCACCTGCCCTCAGAGCTGCCGGCCCTGCCCGAGCTCTGTGCCCCACGCCCCTAAATACCCTGTAGCTCTCTGCTCCAAATACCACTTCCTAGTCCGACAAATGAGATGATCTCATCTAATTGTTGGGAAGAAAGTCTGATTAAACAATCTCACATTAGAGCGTGAACGACTTCAAGTGCTTTTTTAGTATGTTAACACACCAAGGATGTCTGCGTCTTAAAAGAGGAGTTTGCCAACCCAAAGCCTTAGATATTTAACTGCAGTTTGTGTGTGTGTGTGTGTGTGTGTGTCCCTACTTCTTTTAAATGCAAGGTTGGTGATGATATGCTTAAAACTGCCTTTAAAAAATACCACAATAGACTCAAAACTTAGCATGTAATAATGAGAAATTATATTCTTTAAATCAACTAAGTCCATATTTTGGGGTGCCCACTAATGTGGGTGCTATGCAGAAACCAGAAACAATGAAAGAATCAGTAAGTGTTGAGAGCTTCATGAAAGTAGAAGGTCCCCGGGGAGGGGCAGTCAGAAAGGCTTCCTGGAGGAGGCAGGTGGGACCCTGAGATGGCTTTGCTAATACTTGACAAGTCTGAGCGGTGGAGAAGAGGCCGCAGCATGAATGGAAGGTACACGGCATGAATGGAGGCCGGATGGAGGCACTGACACGGACTTGGGAGCAGCGAGACCAGTTGGCTAGAACAGAATGTCCATGTGGAGAAATACTGACAAATCTGGATGGGCTTTGAAAGCCTGGCAGAAGGTCTGGATCTTGCATTAGAAGCAACCCTCTAAGTTCAGTCTACTAATGTGATCTTCCAAGAAATTAAAACATCATCAAAGCACAGAAAATGAAAACCAAAAAGCCCTATCCCCCCAAATGGCCACTTGCGCCATCTTGAGACCCATCGGAGCAAATTTAAATGTATGTGACGGTCTTTTCACGCACAACATGCTAGCGATCTTGTCTCATTTCCCACAGAGACCTACTTCATTCTTTTCAAATGGCCTCGTGGTATTCCTTTGTATGGATGTGCGTACCCCAATTCATAGTTTTCCTAGCTTTTCGCTCAAGTAATGTTACAAAGATAGTGCCTGTCTTCAAAGGTGTGTCCACAGATCACTTCCTACCTGCGGAACTGCTGAGACAAAGGCCGTGTGTTTGTAAAGTGTCTGCCTTCCACAGAGGCTGCCCCCGCTTATGCTCCAACAACCGTGCATTCTCAGGTATTTTTTCAGATTCAAAATTTATGCCTACCAAGTGGCAGCCGAGCCCTTCAGAACTTTGCAGTTTTGATTTACATTTCTTTAATTATGAATGAGAATTAGCATATTTTTCACAGGTTCGCTGGATATTGAATTTTGGGTCCATATCCTTTGCTTTTTTTGGTCCACTGGCTTGTTAGTCTCTTCCTATTGATTTCCAGCCACGCTTGGTAAGGCAGGGAAATCAGCGATTTAAGATTTCTCTGGCAGAGTTCTTCATACTGGACTGAGCTGAGACACTTTTGGCAGCGACGCCAGCTGAGAGGAGGCTGTTTTCAATCAGGCGCAAGTTGAGAAGGGCTCTGAAGAAGGGTCAGAGCAGAGGAATAAGAAATATATTCTAGCATTCTGGGGACAGACCAGAATGGGATGAGTTGGGATGAAGGAAGAGAAAGGACAAAGATGACCCCGACATTTCTACAAGGAAACAGAAAGACTGGGGGTAGCCCCGACAGACTAAAGAAGAGCCAGTTTGGAAGGGCAGATGCTAATCCAGCGTTGTAGTTACTGCGTCTGAAATAGTGCATTCTCTAAATGAAGCTGATTTACAGGCAGTGTGAGATACAGAACAACTGGGAACCAGGCTGAGGCTTCTGGGAAGCATCCCTGTAGAAGTGACAGCTGAAGTCACACGGGGGATGAGCTCATGGAGGAAGGGAAAAGGAGAAGCAAAGCCGGGGACACAGACTCGGGGAACACCCACAGGGAGGAAGAGAGACCAGTAGAGGAAAGAAATAAGAGAAAGCCCGTCTAAACTAGGAGAAGAGTGAGTTTCGAGAGCAGCGGTTAGCAAACTATGGCCCACGGGCCCAATAAAGTTTTATAAAAATAAAGTTGTATTGGAGCACAGCCACGCCCATTTGTTGATATCGTCTAAGGCTGCTTTCACACCACAGAAGCAAGAGCCGAAGAGCTGCCACAGAGATCTTATGGCCCACAAAGCCTAGAATATTTGCTATCTGGCCCTTTACAGAAAAAGTTCACCAACCTCTGTTCTGGAAGGAAAACCGTTGGTCAATATGGTCAAGTGCTGCATTGAGTCAGTGGACGAGTAGAAATGGGAAAACACCACCGAATTTAGAGAAGAGGTAACAGGTCACTTTGCAAACTTCCCGTTATCATGTTGGGATTGGAAAAGGGACGCTAAGGGAACATTTGGAAGAGTTGAATCATATAGCACATACCCAAAAAGGCAGAGCAAGTGGCTGGTCGGCAGCTAGCGAGAGAAGCAAGAGGGATAACAGAATGCTGTTTATCCACCTGCCCATCCATTTCCTCCTTGTTTTAAGAAGGTTGAGCAGCACCATGTGCGTGGTGACCAAGAGTTGGAAGTTGGTTTCGCCAAGAAAGTAGGGGCAAAGGAACGCTTGTAGCGGCAGTATTCTAGTAAATACCGAATAACTGGCTCTCAAAAAGTCTTTGTAGCAGTGCGCACGGATTCAGCTGGCAGAATTCCTAACAGTGTAACAATCAGCTCGCTCCAGCTAGTACAAGCCTGGGCCAGCACACCGACTGGGTGTTGCTGTCACCCATGCTGATGGTGGGGGAGAAAGTACAGAAGACAAGAGCAACGAGGTGAATTTTTTTTTTTAATGGAGTCTTTTTTGTGTTTTTTTAAATTATTTTTTAAATGTTTATTTATTTTTGAGAGAGAGAGCAAAAGAGAGAGCGAGAGAGAGAGAGAGAGAGCGAGCACAGACGGGGAAGGAGCAGAGAGAGGGAGACACAGAATCGGAAGCAGGCTCCAGGCTCCGAGCTGTCAGCACAGAGCCCGACGCGGGGCTCGAACTCATGAACCGTGAGATCATGACCTGAGCCTAAGTCGGATGCTTAGGTGACTGAGCCACCCAGGCACCCCAACAAGTTGAATTCTTTAGGAATAAATCCTGGGAAGCAGGAGATAGTATTATGATTTGTAAAAGGAAGAGGCATAAATTTCACTATTGATAAGCAGTAAAAGAGAGGTTTATCAGGAATCACCCGAGACTCAACAGAAACCCAGGTTCTCTGCTCGAGAGAGAGGAGTGAGAGACAGAGAGACAGAGAGAGAGAGAGAGAGAGAGAGAAGGAGAGAGGGAGAGAGAGAGAGGACAAACAGCCAACTAAAGCAAGACATCACAAAATTATTTAATATAATGAATATATGAAATCATGACCAAGCCTTCTAACAATTAAAATTCTTTCTAACCCAGTGCTTCTGAATATACACATGTACGTGAATATATATAATTATGTGTATATACACATATGTATACACATAGTAATCATTCAGTAATTTTGGTTGTGGAGGCTTACGGTTAATGTATTTCAGTGCTCGTTATATTCATCATACTGACTTTGTAATAGTTTCTGATATAGTTCAGAAGTATTAAAGATTAAAATATTTCTAAATAGTTATTTTTTAAGTTTTTAAAATATAAAAGAAACTGATGCAGATATATTCCGATATTTGATTCACCAAAGCAGTTCATACTTTGGATCATGCAGTAATAAAATTCATGTAGTGACTTCCAAAGAGTTTACCCAGCCGTTGGTGAAGCAGAATCTGTTTTCACCTATATTCTTTGAATCGCTCTCAGTCATTCACGCATTCCTTCATCGAACCCTAATTGATCCCTTAGTATATACAAGGCAGTGTCCCAGAGGCCGAAGGAATTTTTCATAACGCTTGAAAGTTTTGTCTACTGAAAAAATAATAAAATAACTCGTCTTTAAATAAAATAAAATTTTGCCAGAGAACAGAACTGAAGGAAAGGTATGGGGTAAACTACTTTGGGGGTGGGAGAGAATGTTCATTTCTTCTCGGCTCATTTATTGTTCTTGCTTCTTCTTGCTCTAGGAAGCGAGGTCATAATTCACTACCACACGGTACCCAATTATCTTCCAGAGCATTCTTCCTGGAAAATGGCACTTAGGCTTTCTGCTAGTATGACTGAATGGTTCTGTCTTCCTTTCTGAGGGTGCAGGCAAGCCTTCTTGGGTGGGATGGAAAATACATTTCTATTCTTAGCATTATTAATTCTAATTCAGGAGGGCACAAAGAAAATGCCACTTCCCCTGCGCCCTTAGGACATGCATGCAGGGGAGACAAGAATTAAATAATGAACAGGTTCCAAACAAAGCCATTTGATGCTAGGCACTGAGATTTCTTTCTGTTTCTCAATGCTACTAAAACCCCACAATGAGGTTTGTAATTTTATTCTTTGGGAAATGGATTCCTGTAAGCTTTTAGCACAGTGAGAATTGCCCAATCTTATGAAATATTCTCTTTTCCCCCCTCAAGCCCTTCTGGTAATACAGACCAGATTTCTAGATGTCCTACTGGCAGCCGACCTTTTCTCGTGAACTCCAGTCAGTGGCCAAGGGAGAGAAGCATCAATGCTTTAAAATCTCTTTTCTATGCCTGCAAGCAAAAATTTTACAACATTTCTCCTTGATATGAAATCTCTGCTTGGACATCTGGCTTCACAGTGAGGAACTTTCAATACTCCAGCTTCAAAGAAAGGGCTTAGCCCTGGTGGGGCAGTGATGCCAGAAGAATGTTCCACAGTCTTTCTATAGAACTATTTCTAACAATTTTCCCCCAGTGAACTTCTGTGAGTTCAGTGGATATTGCCAACTAACATTCAGATAACTTTGCTTCAGTGGACAGCCTTTTGGGAGCCTTCCCCTGGTGTATGCAGATTACCCTCTCAGATAATATATGCAAGGTGCAGGGTATTTTATTTGAACCCACCTAATCAGGCGGAACGACTCCCTGTTATCACAAGATCGAAGTTATTTATGGATATCTGCTATACCACCCCAAAATATTTACATGAGAATGAATAACACGAGAACGAATTGATGTTCTTAGTGCTGAGAGCCTGGATGTATGAGGCGGCATCGTTCATTCATTCAGCACATTTCTGGCACTTCCCCTGGTCCAAATGTTGCAGCAAGGGCCCGTTCTCAAGAAGCTCAGAGTCTAGTTGGTGAGGAAGGAATTAATCAAAAGACAAGTTTTGCAATCGCCTATCTGCAATCCTGAAATGCAAAAATCCTCCAGAAACCACAAATTATTTTTGAAAGGTTGTGGTTTAACTTGTGAGACAAGAAAACCTGCCTGCTGCTGTGAGGGTTCCTAGCCTCTCTCTGCCCCTCTCTCTGCCTCTCTCTGTTATACCGGCACGTTTCACTGTGCACTCGCGTGTCTGGGTGCAGCGTGCCGCCCCCACCCCACCGGGGATAAAGGACAAGCTTCGAATCACCTTCCTGGAATCTGCAAACCCTGATTTGCAAAACCTATCCAACATCAAGGTTTTGGATAAAAGGTTGTGGACGAGTGTCACAGCGCAGCAGAAAAGTCACTAGAGGAGTGGCCAACGCTGGCAAGACCTTCCTACTCTGACCCTTCACGGAAAAGACGACATTTAAATCTTAAATAAGGAAAGGACCTCACACACGGTTCGTGGGATCTCAACACGAATGCTGAGGAGCGTGTGATGAGGTGGACAAAAGGGCAGCATCTAGACAAGAAGCTCTCCAAGTTTTTGGTCTCTGGACCCCTTTACGCTCTTAAAAACTCAGAAGAGGTTTTGTTTATGTGTGTTCTGTTGATATTGACCACACTGGGAGTTAAAATTAAGGAACATTAAAATATGTGTGTACATATTCATTCTAAAGTAAGTCATGAATCCATTATGTGTGACTATAAATATCGTATTTTTCATAAGGCATGACTGTTTTCCAAAGCAAAAAAAATTAGTGAGGAGAGCAGCTATGTTTTCCTTTTTTCCAAATCTTTTGAATGTCTGGCTTAGTAGAAGGTGGCTGGATTCTCATATCTGCTTCTGCACTCAATTTTTATTTTTTAATTTTTTATTTATTTATTTTTTTTACTACTTTTGAGACAGCGAGTGTGAGCTGGGGAGAGGCGGAGGGGGGTGTGGACAGAGGATCTGAAGCAGGCTCTGTGCTGAGAGCAGCGAGCCTGATGTGGGGCTTGAACTTAGCAATGGCGAGATCATGACCCGAGCCGAAGTCAGACGCTCAACCGACTGAAACCAAGCACAGAAACCAAGAGTCGGATGCTTAACTGACTGAGCCACCAGGTGCACCAGGAAGGAGTATTTTAGTAGCCTTTTCAGATGATTGTGGATATTCCTCTGGACAACATCAAAACTTGACGAGTGGCAGATTCTTTTTTTTTTATTATTACATTTTTAAAGTTTATTTATTTTGAGAGAGATGGAGACAGCACGAGTGGCAGAGGGCCAGAGAGAGAGGGAGAGAGAAAATCCCAAGCAAGCTCTACACTGTCAGCACGGAGTCCGATGCAGGGCTCAGGCTCACGAAACCGTGAGATCATGACCCGAGCCAAAACCAAGAGTCAGGTGTTTAACTGAGCGAGCCACCCAGGGACCCTGACGAGTGGCAGATTCTTAAAAGTTGGCTGCACTATGCCATTTGAAACTCTTAGAGGTGAACTTTGCACACTGCTACATTAAAATCCCTTGTTCTCTTTTACGCTCTGCAAGGATCTTTTACCCACACGAGAGTTGGTAATACCAGGTACTGGTCATTTGGAAAACACTGGTTCACTGAGTTACATACATCTTCCAAATGTTGATACACTTCATTATATTCCTCCCCCTTCTTCCCATTCACATCATTAGTAATGCCACTGACCTCATCAGAAAAGTCTTTACGTACTGGGAAGCTGTCAAACTTGCAGTGCTGATCCCAGTTTTCCAAATTTCTGATTTTTTGCTTGAAAGCTCAAATTTTATCATTAGCGACAATATAGTCAGTGGTTGTCCTTGAAGTGCCAGGTTGACTTCCTTCCTTTTCAAGAACACCTCTGCCAGATAGTCAAATCTGAATAAGCACAGTTTGCCTGTCAATCGCTCCTTCCAAGGGCCTAGAGTTCAGCTCACACTCAAACAAATGCAGAACTGCTTTTCCTCGAGACAACCGCCCTATCTCAGTATGCAGCGCGCTTTGTGCGTACCTCCTATTAATATTAAAAAGATGTGTTCTCGAGGGTTGACATTTAATAGAATTAATGCACTTGATGGCTTCCATTTTCGTCTTAGAGCACAAGTATGTGGTGGCGAAGAAACTAATCACTACTCATACAGTTTAGTGACGATGTTGCGTTTTGTGCGAAGACACAAGCAGTTTTATCCACCGTTGGTTTTATACCATCAATGCAAACGCGGAACACAGTGAAAAAGGCAAGTGATGTCTTAGGGGTATTATGAAAATAGTTTTGACCTTGTGGCGCCCCTGAAAAGGCAGCCGGGACCCACAGGGGTCTGAGGACACCCTGAGAACTGCTGATTTGGATCATGAAGCATTTTGTATGCCATGCTGGCAAGTATAGACTTTATCTTGCAGGCAGACTTTATCTTGCAGGCAACGGAAAGCCAGTGGTGGATTTTAAGTAGCAATACCACATGCTCATCTTCGTGTTTTCGAAAGGTTACCTGATCGACAGTGGGACGGATAGAGTTGGGAGGGCTGAGTTATTGGTAGTGGTTCTACAAAGGAGGGATTGTGATAGGTAAGGAACAAGATGACGGTCTAAGAAGACAGGAACTAGTGACTGAGGAATGAGGTAGGAGTTTGCAGATATTTAGGCATTATTTCCGGCAATTGACCTCAGAGAGGTGAGGGAGGGAAAGGATTCATTTCAGGGGACTTCCAGAATCTGATTTGGGTGACCGGGTGGTGGTACTTTAATTCAGATTATCAACACAACAAGAACAGGTCGGGGGCAATGGAAGAGTTAGAGGAAGTTCAGTTCAGTTTACAGGATGTCTAGTTTGAGCAGCCTAATGGGTCATCCAAGTGAGAACATGCAAGGGTAGTTAGAAGTCTGGACTGAGAGGGGCACCCAAGTGGCTCAGTTTGTTAAGTGTCTGTCTCACACTTGGTTTGGGCTGAGGTCATGATCTCATGGTTTGTGAGTTTGAGCCCCACGTAGGGCTCTGCACTGATGGTGTGGAGCCTGCTTGGGATTCTCTCTCTCTCTCTCTCTCTCCCTCTCTCTCTCTCTCTCTCTCTCTCTCCCTTGCTCTCTGCCCCTCCCCTGCTTGTGCTCTCTCTCTCCAAATAAATAAATACACTTAAAAGAAAAGTCTGGATTGAGAGCTCAGAAAAAAGTCTAGGTGGTGATGAAGATTCAAAATTCGTTTGCATGGAAGCTACATACATGGAAGGGGTGTGACTGTCCAGGATGCGTACAGGCAAAACAGAAGAGGTCTTGCCTAATACCAACATGTGAGTGCTAAAAGGAGGAAGAGGAGACAAGGCATGGGAGTGGGAAAGAGGGTTTCAGAACGAGAGAGAAACTAGGAATGTATTGCCATGGGGCCGAGGGAGATTTTAGAGATTGTTTCTGTGGGAGATTAAATCACTGTTCATAGATGTTCATGGACTCTTTCTAGAGTGATTCTATAATTTTCCTGCCCCGCTGATGTGGATGAAAATAAGGCTGTGGTTGCAGGGATGTTTTTTCCTACTCATCATTTTGTACTCATATAACCCACCATGAAGAGGAAGGCCTGAACTCATTCTAACGCCTGGAGTCAAATGCAGCCAATCAACAGCCTGAATCCAAGCCAGCACTGTTTGTTATGCGGCATGATTGTGGCAATAGCTGACCAACACAGGTTCCTTGTTAAATGTTATAAAGGAGTCAAACAGGCTTCTAAGATCAAACAGATTTTACAACACCAAATGGAGTAAGTAAATAAAAGTAAAAACTAGCAAAAATGCACTGAAGCCCTGAAATAGGGTAGTAAGGGAAACAATACAAAAAAAAAAAAAAAAGGAAAGAAACATAACTCTGGAGCATACTAGAGTATTGCATCACGATACAACTTCCATATCTGCCAATATCCTCCAAATCATCATTCATTATGAGTTAACAAAATTCTGAGAAATCTCATTAATATCACCAAATCTGGAGGAAAAAAAGCAACCTAAACGGGAGAGGGCATCTGATGTCATTTTGGAGTTTGAATTATCCCAATTTGGTGTGGATCCCTGAAGTCCTGACCCCTTCACTTTTCTTGGAGACAGCCTGGATATTTACCCATTTTTCCACCCGTTCATCTCCTTTTCTCACAGTCCAAACTGGGAGAATTCAAACCCCACAGGGACATCAGATGCCCTCTCCCATTTAGTTGTGTGAACCCCAACCAGACTACACACACACACCTCCTAGCTCTTCTTTTCCCTTCCCTCAGGTTAGAGAAAATGCAGACACCACAAATAAATTTGACTTACAGAGAGGGGAGAACCACTAAGCTTCAGAAGCATATATTGAATATTTAACAGGTAGAGCTATTCTGGTTAACAACTGAATTTATCCTGGTTAATCTATCAAAGTTAACACAATAAAGAGAGACTTCTTCAGGAATCTCTCAAAAAAAAAGGCAAATCATTTACATGAGGGAAAGCCTAGTGTTGCTCAGCCTTCTCCACAGCAATATTAAATGCTAGGTGAGCAATGTTTATTGTCCTCATGGGAAAATATATGAACAAGAACATGGTGCTCATCTAACGTATTGTTCAAACATAAAGGTTAATCAGCAGACATTCTTAAACATGAACAATTCAGAGAAGATAGTACCATGAGTCTTGCAAAACCAACTTGACGGTGAAATCCAGCCAATTAAGAACCAAATCAAAGTAAAAACTTTAGAAACGGAGTCACTGTGGTAAAAGGCCTAGGGGTAAGCACCACATCCATTAAGGACAGTATTAAAGCATGAGTATTAAACTAAAGGCTATGGTTATGGACAAATTGTGAATATCACAAACCTGGACAGTGTAAAAATAATATCACCACCCTGCCAGGAGGTGGAAAGGAGGGGTTATGAGAGGAAATATGCATGCACTAATGTATGCCTTTTTCAACCCAATATTAAATTCTGTCCAAAAGTCCAACAATTCCTTCTTTTGACACTAGTTTCTTTCATCTGTTGAAGTAAAATTAACTTAAGAGACCTTTCTAAAACAAACAGGAATACAGAATCTGGAGTATTATCTCATTTTGTGACTATTTGGCTTTCCTTCTCTTTTTTCCTCATACGTACGATACCTGAAATCATGTTCACCTTAATGCTATGATGTAATTTCTTTTTCTTAAAGTTTATCTATTTATTTTGAGAGGTAGGGGGAGGGAAGGGCAGAGAGAGGCAGAGGGAGAATCCCAAGCAGGCTCTGTGCTGTCAATGCAGAGCCCGATACAGGACTCAAACTCACCCACCGTGAGATCCTGACCTGAGCCGAGATCAAGAGGCAGATGCTTAACCAACTGAGCCACCCAGGCGCCCCTGTAAACCACATGTTCATCGAAAACTATCTTGTGAACATTTTCAATATCCTTATATATGCTTCTCCAACACCATTTTCAATAGTGCATAGTTTTAATTCATGTACGATGGCAAAAAAATACCGAAAGGAAATAGAAAACGCTAGTATTGTGGGTGCCTAGCATGTAACGGGACCTTGATAAATAGTTATTGGATAAATGAATGAATGAATGAATGAATGAATGAATGAATGAATGCTAGAACAAACATCCTTTTGGCTAGCTAAAGTTCACTGCAACCCTTTAACTTCCACCTTAGGGCAAATTCTGGAAATGGGTCCAAACTTGGGCATGCCTCTCAGGCAATTTAATAATGATAGGGGTTGCCAAATTATTCTCCAGAAATGTTTTATTAGGTTACACTATACCACTCTGGTGGCCCTTATAAGTGGATTTTAGTAGACTACTCTATACCATAACTTCTCCCCAAAGAATTACTTTAAAAGAAGGTTTGTTGATCCACGGAGACATTATTTATTGTAAGCTATGGCAGGGTAAGAATCAGGTTTACTCTCTGTCCTCTTCCCTGACCGCCAGCTGGGGAGCTCAGCTCATCCCCAACCCAGAAAGTGGGATGAAGTACATTTCATAATTAGCAAGCACACTCCTTATCCAGCACTCTTTGCTTCTATTGTTTCAACACTAATATTTAATATCACAAAATATTAGGCACATAATGACCTTGGGCTGGTTACGTAACCTCAGAGCCTCAGTTTTCACACTTTTAAGATGGGGGTGATAGAAATGCCTTCCTTATAAAGATTACTATAAGGCTTAAATGAGATAATGGAATTGGTGATGAATAAAAATGTCTGGCAGACAGCCTGATACATAGTACATGTTAAGTAAGTATTAGCTATTATTCCTTTTATGTTTTGTGACACAGTCTGGAAAAAAAAAAGCAAGGCGAGGAGTGCTAATGAATTATTTATCTTAAGTAGGTTATTAAAAAAAAAAAACAAACCCACAAATGTCATTCACTTTACACATAATCTAATTGAGTCAATCAAAAATGAACTGTAGCTTACCTACATTATAACTTTAGTTATTTTCAGGTACCTGTGTTTGGAGGTCATAATATCACATAATCTATATTTTAATATGATATTATGTATGTACTTATATACTACCATCTTTTAATTTCAGTCTTTAGGAACTGACATTTTTTTGGAAATTAGGATCACAGTGTTTTTCCATTTTGACAGGTAAATGGATTAAAACTGCAAAAACACTTAAAAATAGGCAGTTGTGCTAGTGATATTGCTTTCAAGATTTTTTTTTTTTAATCTTAAGAAACATACTAGAAACTGTGCTGTAAATCTATGTTTTCCCTTTCTGTGTATATTGGGATTCAACTATTTATTTAAAATTTGGAACTTAGCTACCACATGGTATTTGGAAAAGAAATGCACTTAAAATGAAATTTGTAGGGAAGTCTGGGTGGCTCAAGTGTCTGACTTTTTTTTTTTTTAATGTTTATTTATTTTTGAAGGAGAGAGAGAGAGAGAGAGACAGAGTGTGAGCAGGGGAGGGGCAGAGAGAGAGGGAGACACAGAATCCGAAGCAGGCCCCAGGCTCCGAGCTGTCAGCACAGGGCCCAACGTGGGGCTCAAACTCATGAACTGTGAGATCATGACCTGAGCCGAAGTCGGACGCTTAACTGACTGTGCCACCCAGGCGCCCCTAAGCCTCTGACTCTTGATTTTGGCTTAGGTCATGATCTCATGGTTCCTAGGTCGAGCCCCGCATTGGGCTCTGGGCTGACAGCATGGAGCCTGCTTGGGATTCTCTGTCTCTCCCTCTCTCTCTGCCTCTTGCCCGCTCATGTGTGCACATTTGCTCCCTCTCCCTCTCAAAATAAGTAAACTTAAAAAAAATGAAATTTTTATACAACTAAAAGAGTTTAAACAAAGTATTCAACTCGAAAATGAAAGTTACACAGATCAGTGAGTACCTACTGTGCATTTACAAATGAGAAGAGCTTCACAAATATTTTTTTCAACTACCAGAATATAAAAAAAGAAACCTCTTCTTTTGTCATGTATCACATGTAGGGGGAAAAAAAAAGCTCACTGATGGCAATATATAGGGAAAATCTCATTAAGAACAAAATAAAGTAAGTCCTCACCTCTAAGTGAGGAGGCTGGAAGGAATAGCCACCAAGATTTTGCCCATATCTGAAGGGTTTTTATTCCATTCAGTGCTGTCCAGGCTTAAATAAGAGTGTATTTTAAAAAGCAACTTACATTAACACTAACTTTTCCGTAAATTACTCAGATTGCCCACAATAGGCTATAGAAAAGAAAGACGGAGGGGTTAGGCAGAAAAGGGCAGTGATAAAACCCAAATGTTTCTTTTATTTTTCCTCGCTTTGTATGATTACTCGACATGCTTTAAGCATTGTTATAACAAAGTAAAATCACTGAAAAATAATCTTTTGCTGGAAATTCTTAGAAAAAAAATTTTTGTTCTCTTTTAAATCTTATTTATAAAGGTTTCCAGATGCTTATCCTCACAGATTAAACACAGCATGATGTAGACACTTACAATAATATTCGCCGCGATGAAGCCAAGAAAAAAACTACTTTGAGATCTAACTGCCTATCACCTAAAGAATCAGGGTCCAGGGAATTTTCTGTTGCTATTAAAGGCATGATTCTCCGAAGCCATTTGGAAACGGCCTAGGTTCTCAGCAGCAACGCATCTACCCTGTACTATGTCAAAGCACATCAAATGGTTGGCATTCCAAACCTCAAACAGGTTATTTCTCATTATGTGAATGCATAATGAAAGGATGTGGGCAAAGAACAGAATGTAAATTGGAAGCTGACTTCTGAATTTATTAGCCAGCAGTACTGGGCTAAAACAGTCTTCCTAATATCAAGAGACAGTTCCAAAGTGGTTCTCAAGAGAAAGGACAGGGTATTTTTCAAATATTTGTTCAATGTGAATGGACTGGGCTTGCCAAAAATGACTTTTTATGCTGGCATGTGATCTCTTAGAGGGAAGTCAGCCTGAGTCACTGGATACATCAAAGGTAGAGTCCAGTGAATGGAATTACTGCAGGCTGTGTGAACAAGCCAGATACCTGCATTCATCTGCCCACTGCTGGGATTTCAGCCCTCCTTTTAATTACATTAAAGCAGCTAGTACCACTGGTTACTGAAGTCTTCAGATTACCTTGATTGCTCGGTCATTATCTCTAATCAGCTGCTTCTTCTCATCTTCAAACTTCTGTGTAACGTCCTGGAGCCGTCTTTCTGCAGCAAGCTGCAGCCGGCTGTTCTCCTCTTTCAGAGAGGAAATGGTTGTCTGAAGTTCTGCTATGATCTAAAATGAAAACAGCATGCGAGAACTTCAAATTCTTCAGTGAGAGGCATCTATTTTATATGTATTTATGCTCCACAAAAGGGCGGATTTGGCAAAACTCTAATCCACAAACTAAATATTTTCAATTAACATATCGCACACTATAATGCATGAAATTCCACACAATAAGAGACTATAATAAAACTGTGAATGGTGAACAACTGCTGAACCAATTATATTTGGAAGACATTTCCACTATAACATTCCACAATATTTACTCATCAGAAGAAAGAACATCTGTGATCTCAAAAATATGAAAAGCGTCAGATTTTATTTCACTGAGAAACACACTTATTAGAATGAAAAAAAAAAAGCTATTTTGCCTTTCCTAACACTTGGAACTGTGATAACGAAAGAAAATAATGAACAGACCTCATTCTTTAGAGTTACCCAGTTCCACACAACAATTTTTGAGTACTCACTAAGGTTTGTGCATTGTGCTAAGTGCCTTAAATTCCTATGTCATTTACAAACATTATTATCACCCATCTTTTATAAGTGGAGAAAGAGAGGCACAGAAAGAGGTCAAAATGTCACATTGCTGAAGATGACATCCAAGCAAAAAGACAGGCGGGACTTGAACCACAAAGATCGATTGCCATACTAATTGGTTGTTCTAAGTAGCCTTTGTTTTTCTCTTAAGCAAGATTTTGGTAGGGAAGAGAATCTTATTATGACCTAGTTCCAAATGAGTTGCCTTTTCCCTAACTGATAGATATCCATGAAAGTTTATTCAGAAAGTTTATTCTCCACATTGGATAACTGGTTCTCTCGATGAATGGGTCCCCTCCAAGTTCTCCCAAGTAATCATCTGATGAGGGACCTTTTTCAATGAGCTGACTGAGAATATCACTCTTCCTTGGGTTTGGATGTATCCATTTCCTTCCAAATTCAATAGCGATGACTTTTTAAAAGCAGGAAATAGTTGTTTCTTCTTCTAATTAAAACCAAACCAAACCAAACAAAAAAATACTTTAGTCCCAGGTTAGAATAGAAGACTGTTGGTTCTATGGGTGCAGGGCTGGTTGGTGAGATACACTGGACAAGTTAATCACCTTGCTTGAATTCAGTTTTTCCACCTAATATTTGACAACAAAACTCGAGTACAGCATTATAAGGCAATAAATAGAAACTGTCTGGAGTCTCCCAGAAGCCAAGTCCTATAGAAATATCACGTGTTACTATGGACATAAATAATAGCATATTTACAGTAAAATAGGGAGTATCTTATGCTTTTAGAAGTGAGCAAGCTCACTGTAACAAAGTTTAACATTTAGAATTTGTCAATAATCAAATGAAAAGACCACTGGGAAATACATGGTAAAATACATAACAGCAGTACGTTAATATTTTTAAATACAAATTGAACCTTTTGCTATGAGTGCGGGAATTCATTTACTGAGAATAAAGATGTTTTTCATCTGTTTTCTGAATTTTGATCAAATGTTGTTCCCATTCTGGCACCAATTCAATTAATTCTCCTAGCACTTCCATCAAACAGGGAAGGTTAAATTCTTATAGTGAATGTCAAAAACTGAGGCACAGAATAATCAACTCACTCGCAGTCACAGAGCGAGAGGAGCCAGAGATAAGAAAGAGCCAAATTTCCTTGGCCCAACATGAAACCTAAGATTGATATTTTATACGAGCATGGAGCCAAATAGTAAAAATAACTCACTATTTCAATGACTACTGGAGCGTTTCGAGTTCAGTAAACTACAACTCTGTAGAAGCGGTAAGCCCAACTCTGTCACGTGTTCGCTGTGTGTGTTCGGTTATGTGTGCGTATGTGTGTGTGCGCGTGCTGTGTGCGTGCAAGAGTGTGTGTTTGGTGCTATGCAGTTGTGTCACATGCATAGATTCGTACATCCACTACCGTGATCCCGTAATATGTTTCTAAAGTGCAAAGTAATTTTTTTTTCTTTAAAAAACAGTAAGATTAGATTAGCTTTTAGTTGACCGAGACTAAAGATAAAAAATATTTGAGAATTCTTCAAGTGACCACAAGGGCATGAAACCAGGGTCTCTCGTTTTCAGAAGCTTAATGACAAGAGTACATCAAAAAGAAGTGTGTGCAGGTTTTGGAAGGAACTATCAGCAAAGTCCAGGATGTTCTGAGAAGAGTGTGCTTGCTTTTGTGCGGAAGAGGAAACCCTGCATTCTTTGGGGGAATAATGAGACTCCTTGGGGGAAGTAATGAGATTATCTTGGGAAAGTTATTTTAAAAACTTATGAAGATGATCTAGGGAGAATGTGAAAACACTTCAGGTGAAACACGTTAGGCAGATGAGTAGATAAATCAGTTGACAGACTAATAGATGAGACAGACATGGAGAGGTGGCTAAAATGTGGACATTTTTTAAAACTGGAATGGAGATTTAAGATTGAGAAATAATACTAACGAGATTAATATGCTTTAGGTAAAGAACAAAACTCACTTGGTTGTAGATAGACAGTAAAAGACAACAGACTATGTTCACCTTAGCTCAGTGCACATAACCAGCACTTAATATTTAAGGAGTAGAACTATAATCATAGTAAATAAAAAATAATAATTACCTGGTAAATTATATCGAGATGATCTAGGCTTTCATAGGACAAGAATGTAAAAAGTTGCTGAGAAAAATCAGAACTGATCTATGCAATCATAAGCCCCGCCAGTTTTGACTGAATCATAATTAAACACCATAAAACACAATGTTGCCCCTCAACTGAATGTTTACCCTGTATTAGCTTCAGAGAAAGCTGTGGATTCGAACACTCCCATGCGATATTAAAAATTAATATTTTGGGAAGCAAAATGAGATCTATTTCAGGCTGAGGCCACAAGCAACCCAACTCATGAAAGCTATAATAGTTAATTATTGCTAAGCGGTTAACCCTTGGCAAAAAGGCTAGTGGTCTTAAAAATAGGATTCTGGATAGAGGTTAACATCTCATCTTTAACTCACTCTGATGGTTTTCAGATTGTAGTATACTTTGAGAGTTTTACAAAAGCCTTCTTTGAAATACAACAGACGGGGCCTACTTGGGAAGATTTGGTGAACACTGAAGATCCTCATAAAAGAATGGCACCCCGGCACCTTTTGCATTCCGGTTGCTTTTCTGGAGAACCACACGAAGGCTGGGGGCACGTGGGACACGTGGCATATGCCGAGGCCTAATCGGCATTGGGTCCGTGCGAGTGAGCGAGGGCCCTAGGGGGGAGCCAGGCCCTTGGCAACGGGCAAGTTCCCCTGGTATTCCAGCTCTAGACTTGTCCCAAACTACCTCCATTCTTGCAAAATGGCGATCTCTCTCTCTCTCTCTCTGAAAAATGGCCACCAGGTGAGTCAGTTGAGTGGGGACAACCGTGCTAACATTGAAAAGGCAAGGTTAATATGTAATAGTAAGACAAAAAGAACAAATATGTGATTCTGATGGAAATTCCATTTGTGAGTGTACCCAGAGATGATGCAAACATTGCCATCGTGGCGAACACTGAGAATCCCAGAAGGGGCACACTCCTGGGTATGCCAAGGGTTTAGCGTTCGTGGTCCATTAGATCCTAAAAACTCAATAAAATTTAAAGATTAAGCAACGTCCAGTACGGGAGGAAAATATTTAAAATACTTTCCAAATGTGACCTGATGGTCTCCTGGGTACCAATGCATTCATTACAAATGCATTCATCATATCACTTAAAAAAAATTTTTTTTTTTTCCAGAGATGGAGTTTTTTAAAACCTGATGAACGGTTAAGCAAACTTTGCTTCTGGAATTCTCCTCATCTTAGATATGAGTTAGAGATGCCAGCAAACTCTCACTGGAAAACAGAAAAAGTCAATCTGTGGTTCTGTTTGCAATGTTGATTTTCAAATAATCTGTTTCCTTAAGCTGACTGGATTCTAGACCGATGTTTCTCAAATGCCAGTACACAGATACAAATATACACATATATCTATAGACATATAAACATTTACGTATATTTAGAGGTGGGCCAACAAAATGTTATCAATGTAAGGTTGTCATCCTGCCTTTTTTGAGGAGGATGGGCTGTCTTTTATTCTTTTTTGGTGTTGCTCTGTTCTCTGATGTATGAAATAATGGCTACAGGACAGGATAGCTTTACTAGTTGGGTTTTTATGCTCCTCCTCCCCCTCCCCCTCCCCCTCCCCTCCTCCTCCTGCTTCTTCATATCTTTACTTGGGAAAATATTTAGCAACGCGCTCCCTCTCCAAATTTTGCAGGGAGATCTTACCAATTCTTGAACACCAAAAGTAAATTAAAAATAGTGTCTTGTGCCTTCCCTATCCTTTTTATTCTTTGCTTCCTCCTTTCTTTTCTCTGTTCCGACCTTAATACTGCTGCCATACGAGCTAACAGTTATTCAGTGCTTTGCTGTGTACTAAGCGCTGTGTACTTGCATCATATTAGTTAATACTTAAAACTATCCTATGAGGTAAGTACTACTCCCTCATTTTACAAGTGAGGAAACTGAATTCCAGAGAGTGCAGGTAACTCGCTCAAGGTCCTCTAAGTAGTAGGGCCGGTATTCAAATTCGGGTCTGATAGACTCCAGAGCTTAGGCTTTCTTCCACGCTAACTTACGTTTAATTTGTTTTAATATGAACTAATCAGGCTTCTTCATTCATTCCTTTAGATAAATACTCCTGTTTATACTCCCATTATTTAAGCATTTTGAGTAGCTATCTTACATCTCACTTTCGGTCTGCCTCCCCCATTTGACATAAAGCAAAATTAGCAGGACGTGATTAGCAGGATTTTTCATGTCTTAGTCCAAACTTGAACTTTTGCAGTCATAATATTTCTTCTGACTATACGACTCTCTTTCAGAGGGGCGCCTGGGTGGCTCAGTCGGTTAAGCATCTGACTCTTGGTTTCGGCTCAGGTCATGATCTCACAGTCTCGGTTTCGTGAGTTCAAGCCCCACGTAGGGCTCTGCACTGGAAGTGTGGAGCTTGCTTGGGATCCTCTCTTTCTCTCTGCCTCTCCCCCACTCGCACTGTCTCTGTCTCTTGCAAATAAATAAATAAGCTAAAAAAAAAAAAAGAATCTTTTTCAGTGGGGCGCCTGGGTGGCTCAGCTGGTTAAGCATCCGACATCAGCTCACGTGATGATCTCACAGTTTGTGAGTTCAAGCCCCGCATGGGGTTCTCTGCTGTCAGCACATACCCCACTTCAGATCCTCAGTCTCCCTCTCTCTCTGCCCCTCCCCTGCTCCCACACTTTCTCTCTCAAAAATAAACACTGACAGAAAAAAAAGAATCTTTCTCAGTGGTTAAAAAGGGATATTTCCTCAAGTTCCTTCTTCAAGAAAGGGCTGGAATAATGGCAATCAAGACATAATCATCATCTTTTAAATAAACACATATAAATCTTCACTTAGACAAAGACACTCAGTTTTCCGAATGGGATGTACATTATATGACATATGCACGTTTTAGAAATAATTGTATAATCTAAGAAATTTCATGATAGGTATCACCAGAGTTCTGCCATATTTAAAAATGGGAGGGACTGGGCCAGGCTGATGACGTCAGGCTGCGAGCTTCCGTTCCCAAGTCAGATGCAGGCGGGGTCCTGGCTTGGTCACTCGCTAACTCCTGTGACCTCACCTCTCTGGGTCTCAGTCTCCTCAACTTGGAAAATGGAGCCAATCATGGTTCCTCACCCCAGAGTTACAGTGAACGAACACTGAGTCACCGTGAACGAACACTGAGTCAACATGGTTAGTGCCCCGTAAAATTCTTGATTTTATTACCGTGTTTTGGTCCTTGTGTTGCTATTACTACCATGGTGTGGTAACTTATAAAATGGTACATAAATTTCAGTTCACGGCCACACATCACCGTGTGGATGCCAAAATGCTATGAAAGTCTGATTTTAAAAATCATTAGAGACGATGCCCACAAAAGTGAATGGCTCACCGTATCCATCTATGCAGTGAAATTCAGTGTTTTTTATTCTAGGATTACTCATAAAACTAAGGAATGCTTGGGACTCCCTAAATGATACTATAGGATATTATTGTAACAACCGATGCAGAAAAATGATTTTAAGCATCATAGGTCGAGTTGAGACAAGCATTCAATTACTGGCCTTCTCCTAAAACTGCAATAGCAACAACATGAAACAAGATAGGAATGTAGCGATTTCTAATTCTTTTCCCCCAAAGGAGTCAGCCGTCGGGCAGCTAATTTAACCCAGAGCATTCATCATCTTGAATTTTGTTGGTAAGCAGACTTGAGGCACAACTAAATGGAATATTGCAAAAAAGGTACAGAGGGTATCAAAGTGCTTACATCACAAACGTAGGTGTGTATTTCCCGCCCTTGTGAAATATGCTGCAGCCTGGGCTTGTTCAAGTGCACAGGCTGGTTTTACAACATCTGACTGCGTGTGTGTGTGTGTGTGTGTGTGTGGATGTGTTAGTTCAAATGGTTTGATACGCCCAACTTCAAGAATCTTTTAATAAGACCCAAATACGAAGAGCATGTGTTATTGATCCATATACCCATCAACAATAGGCTAACAACCCGTAAAAACACTGAGGGGGATGAAGCTTAACTCTAAGGTACAGATGCTTTTACGTGTAGGTTTCTTTTTTGTTTGTTTCAGTTTTGCTTTTTTTTTTCTTTTTTTTTTTTTTTTTTTTTGGCTTTCAACGTTCTTACCTGTGAAGATTTGGCGAGCTTCTGGGTGTATTCCTTCTCGATCTGCTTCAGCCTGCTGTTGGCCTGAAAGACACACGTACACGAACACACACACACACACACACACACACACACACACACACACACACAGTGACCTGTGAGTTTGGTATCTCTTCCACATGCCTATCACCAGGCAGCTGGGATGGCTGCCAGCTGCACCGCCCTTCTGGGGCAGCCAGAAAACCACAGGGCTTGTCTTTGATCTAACGCCAACTATTCATCACTTAAAAAGCAAAAAGCAAAAGCAAAAAAAAAAAAAAAGAAAAAAGAAAAAAAAATCTCTCCTGCCAATTATTAGACAAACACAGACTTCTGTGGAGAGAAAGAGAAAGGGAGAAGAAGAGACAGAAATAGACCTAGCAAGGGTGTGAAGGCTCAGAGGGTAAAGTATGGAAAGGGGGAAGAATCAAAGGGAGAAGGGAAGGGAAACAAGGGAGGGGAGAGGAGGAGGAGAAACAGGAAGAGGTAAATTTAATCCTCTTTCTCATTGTTGCAAGATGAAAGAACGAGATGCTCCTGGACAGAGGCAGATAGGAGATTCTGAGACTCACCGAGCAAAAGACGGGAGCCCCCACTCTGCCTCACACACCAGAACGACTTTTTCAAAGTGACAAATATATCTAAGTCAAACAATGTCCACGTCCCGGAAGCAGGGTCGCCTTCCCAGAGTAAGTCCCTTTTCCTCAGAACCCAACTATCTCTTTTGCCACCCAGTCCCCGTCCTCCGCAGGCGACCCGCTTTCCTGCGCTCCGGAAGCCTCCCTGCATCCTGGGTGCTGGGCAACGGCTCAGCCACACACCTGTGCCAGGCCTGCCTCTCATCGTGCAAGTGCGAAGTAGCTGTGTCCTTTGCTTCTAGAAGAGCTTGGGTCATGGCTCTCAGAATTTCCGCTCTCTGTACCCAGGTCCCCTGCTCTCTCGTCTGTCTCCACAGCTCTGACTGCTCAGGTTTATCGTCCCTTCCTTCTCATTATTTCTATTTTCCATTTCTTTGTCTTTTTGATCTTTCACGGAGAGCTTTCAACTTTTCGCTTTAAGTTTCTATTGAACTAAAAAAAAAAAAAATCTGCCACACTACTCACAATTTCCAAGAGGATTGTTTTTGTTCTCTGAGTAGCAACGTCAATGCCCTTTTCCAGATGAGGTAATGGAGGTACAGAGAGGTTAAGCAGCTTGCCCAGCATCACACAGCCGGGAAGTGATGGAGCCACTTTAAACCCACGTAGTAGAGCACACAGCATACCTCTCTCTGCCTAGGTTAGCAGATTCACATACACGTCATTCATATTTCTATGTCTGTACGTACACAACACATTTTTCTGTTCTCTAGAGCGTCTGTGTTTTTTCCCGAGTTCCTTTTATTTATTTGCTTTGCCAACCAGTTCTGTCTCTGTTTCTCCCTTTAGAAACTTCCCTCAACAGTCAGGCGATCTTTCTTATTTAAAGTGAGGCCTCTAGGGGCGCCTGCGTGACTCGGTCGGTTGAGCGTCCGACTTCGGCTCAGGTCATGATCTAGAGGTTCGTGAGTTCGAGCCCCCCGGTCGGGCTCTGTGCTGACGGCTCGGAGCCTGGAGCCTGCTTCGGATTCTGTGTCTCCCTCTCTCTCTCTCTGCCCCTCCCCCACTCATGCTCTTTCTCGCTCTCAAAAATAAACATTAAAAATAAACAGTAATAAAGCGAAGCCTCTAAAACAGGCCAGGGATGCATGGACTCCACGTCAGGGTGTGTCGGGAGGGCCTGGGCTCTCCCATGCCCGTCTCTGACTGGACCTTCGTCTTGAACCATTTTGCCCAGACCTGCATCCTCCAGTGTCCTTCCTGGCGGCAGAGATCTGGCTACTGATGTCTGCAGAGGGCTGCCTACGGGTTCCGGATACGGACTCTTGCACAAACCCAATTTCTCATTGCCCCCAGCCGCGCCTGTGTCCTCTCTCTCATTCCATCTCCCCAGAGAGCAAACCAGGAGCGGGGGCAGAGGCAGACACGGAATAAACACATATGCTGAAACCCTAATCCCAATGTGATGGTATTTGGAGGTGAGGCCTTTGGTGGAATCCCCTCGTGGATGGGATTAGTGCCCTAATAAGAAGCCAGAGAGCTCGCTTTCTCCCGCCCCGTGAGGACGTAGCAAGATGGGGTCTGCGACCCGGAAGGAGGCTCTCACCAGAACCCGATACGCTGGCAGGCACCCGGATCGCAGGCTTCCAGCTTCCAGAACTATCAGGGATGAATTTCTGTTCTGGATAAGCCTCCCAGCGTATGGCGTTTTGTTATAGAACCCGCATTAAGACAACAGCCGTGTGTTTTATGGACTTAAGGTCAAAAGCAATTCTTCAGAGTTTATTGCATAAATCTCTCTGCGTCTATAGTCCCACTCAGTACACTGGGTAGTGGTGGGTTTTTTTTTTTTTTTCAGAAGAGAGGGCCTGCGACTATTACTCTTCTTTCTCTTAAAGCCACCAAACTCTATTCTACCTCTGTAATTAATAAATTACACTCTCCATTAGAGAATTAAGGCCACTCTGAACCTCGTGAGGCTTATCTGTCTTGGCTCCCATTCCGCTGGTGTTGTTTTTAATCACAAAATGCTTGATACGGTATTTTTTGCTCATTTAACAAAGAGCTCTTCCCACGTGGCAGGTGCCCTACAGATACTTACTCACTAGAAAATATAAAAATCACAGCGTCGTGAAGATTAGGTTATTTTCCCTAAAGAAGCTGGAATCAGAGATGCCGGTTTGTGCAAGACAGCCTGTGCCAGAAGCCCGCAGACTCATGTCAGTTCCTTTGCCATCGAATGCATTCATCCATTCCAGGCCACTGGGGCTAGAGCAGTGAAGAAAGGAGACAAACATCCCTCTCGACCTTTACGGAAATGCTACGCTAGTGAGTCAACGAAACAGCTTACAGGGGTGACGATATTTTAGGTGTTAAAAGAGCCATGGAGACAATGAAACAGGAAAGAGAGGAGAGGTGATGGAAGGTGGGAGCAGTTTACAGTCTAACAGTGTGCGAGGCGGGGGGCACGTGGGTGGCTCCGCTGGTTGAGCATCCGACTCTTGGTTTCAGCTCAGGTCACGATCTCACGGTTCATGAGTTCAATTGAGCCCCGCACTGGGCTCTGTGCTGCAAAGCCTGGAGCCTGCTTCGGATCCTCTAACCCCACCTTGCTCTCTACGCCTCCCCTGCTCGTGCGCGCGCGCTCTCTCAAAATAAATAAACATAATGCAAAGAATTTACAAAATGTGGGAGTTAGGGAAAGCCTCACGGGAGGGATACGACGGAGGAGCACAGCCCTGTAGGAGATAAAGGACCACCGAAAGAGCTCAGGCAGAAGGAGGGCCGGTCACCACGGCCTGGAGGCAGAGGGATGTCTGGCACGTTGCGGTTGTGGGCGTGGTGAGGCGGCCGGTGCGGTTGGGTTGGTGAGCAGTGTCTCCCTGGGATAAGGTTTGAGAGAGAAGGAGAAGCCAGAACCTTCTTGGTGTTGTAGGCAATGGTACGGAATGTGGCTTTTACTGTGCGTGAAATGGAGAGAGTCACTGAAGAGGTTTCGGTTACGGGAGTGACATGACTGAACTCAGCCCGGCTCCTGTTTGGGGCAAGAAGCCAGCAGAGAAGCCAGTTGAGAGGCTGTCGCAAATAATCCGGGCCGGTAACAGAGGATGTGGTGAGAAGTGGCCAGATTCTTTGAAAGAGTTGAAAGTAGAGCCAACTGGATACGCCGTGCGATAAAAAGGAGAGGAACCAAGAATGGCTTCGAGATTTTTCTCCCAAGCAACTAGAAGAGCGGGGCTGTCGTTACCTCACATCAGAAAAATTACGGGTGGAACAGGTTTCGGGGGGAAGACGAAGAGATCGGTTTCGGACACATGAAGCGTGGGGACGCTTATCGGCCATCTGGTGTTGAAGTGAATATTTGGATACTGAAGTCAGGAGTTCAGAGGGAAGGTCTAGCTTAGAAGTATACATCCACCACCAGTACGGGAGCGGCATACGGAACTATGCTCCTGGATGAGATCTCCAGGCACTGAGTGGATATGAAAAGGAGAAGTCTCGGTATACTGAGCCCGGAGCCTGCCAGTGTCAGGAGGCTGGAGATAAGCAGGAGAGCAAACCGAAGGAGTGGCCAGAGAGATACAAAACGAGGATAACAGGGGATCCTGAAGCCAAGTGAGGAAAGTGCTTCAAGGACTGTGTCGGGTGCTACAGAGGCGTCACGTGAGGGGAGGACTGAAAAATAAGCACGTGGCTGAAGCCCGTGGGGGACTGGCGATCTGAACGCAAGCCCGCGCGCTGTGGTGGCGGGGATGAGAGTGCGACTCGAGGAAGCTCACGGGAAGGAGAGCAAGTGGAGCAGAGACAGACAATTTTTTCAGACTTCTGTCACCAGGGGAAGGAGAGGAATGGGCTGGAGGCTGCAGCGGAAGTGGGTAAGGAAAGGTCTGCCTTATGTGGTTTGGTTTTTTGCACCAGGAGAGAACTACCAGCATGTGTGCAGGCTGATGGGAAAGATCTGGCAGGAGAAAGGGAAAACTAGGTTCTGCCAGAGATTCAGAGGAGACGTGTCCTTGAGAAAGGAGAGGGGATGGGATCGGGAGCACAGGGGACAGGATCGGGGAGAGGAGAGGGCCCTCGCTAGGAGTTACAGGTAAATCACCACCCCCAGCAGCAGTGGGGCAAGTTCCGTTTGCTTCCGCCTCACCCAGGAAGTAGGAAGGAAGACCCACAGCCAAGAATGTGATGGCAGAAAAGACTACTGGGAGGGGCGCCTGGGTGGCTCAGTCGGTTGAGCGTCCGACTTCAGCTCAGGTCACGATCTCGCAGCCCGTGGGTTCGAGCCCCGCGTCGGGCTCTGGGCTGATGGCTCAGAGCCTGGAGCCTGCTTCCGATTCTGTGTCTCCCTCTCTCTCTGCCCCTCCCCCGTTCATGCTCTGTCTCTCTCTGTCCCAAAAATAAATAAACGTTAAAAAAAAAATTAAGAAAAAAAAAAAAGAAAAGACTACTGGGAGATTCAAGGTGTGAGGGAAGGGTATGGACAGTCGTCTAGGAAAGTGGGAAGGGACCAAGGAACGCAGCGTGAGTCTCAGGACTCCAGGAAGCATCAGGGCCCATTTGAAATCACTAATGCTGAACTTAAAGTGAGGTCAGCTGATAACATAATAACACCTCTAGAGCGTGCCGATGGCTAAATACAACAGAACTGATACTTTGGGGAATAATGAGAGTAATTGAAGAAATACAATTAATCTCTCAACCTTCACGGTTTCGACTATGTGTTTAAAACTCAGTCACAACTGCGTGAATTCCTGGGCTCCTCAAAAAAAAAAAAAATCTAAAAAGTTCTGGTTTAGCATGGCTGGAAATATACAGCTAATTTCTCATGCAAGCTGTCCCTAAAACATGTTTTGAATAATTTTATTCTCAGGACGGTAGTGACTGTACATTTCCATACAAAAAAACCGAGTTACAGTTATTTTAATCTAAGTCTTATTTTTATAGCTATCATTACTATATAGAAATACAATTTTCAAACATCTGAACATATGTAGAGTATAGATGTAGAGTAACAGATGAGAGGAAAATCACAATTCGGAAGTGAACGAAGTTGTTTTGTTTGGTGGCTGCTGTTGTTTTAATCTCTGGCTCTTTCTAACTGCTCCATTATGGCTGGTCATGCCCTCCACCCTCCACTGAGTACTTGGTTTGCCTCTGCTTTTCGACAGCCTCTCTCTCAGGTCAGTCTTCCTCGGTAAAAAGCCCAATATGTCGGTCCTCTTTCTCTGTGCAATTCCTATCAAAATCTTGGGCTTGGAACTCTAGTGGGAAGAAACAAACCAATTTTCAGAAAGGTATCAATGGTTGTTAGTCATTTTAATATGGTACTCTTTTCTTGTAGGGTACTTTGCATTATGCCTTCATTCAAAAAGTCCTTCATTAGAAGTCAAACTTTCACTTTTCACAGATGACATGATACTTTACATGGAAAACCTGAAGGACTCCATCAAAAAACTGCTAGAACAGATACATTCAGTGTCCGTAAATTCAGTAAAGTAGCAGGATATAAAATCAATGTACAGAATTCAGTTGCATTTCTATACACCAATAATGAAGCAACAGAAAGAGAGATCAAGGAGTTGATCCCATTTACAACTGCACCAAGAACCATAAAATACCTAAGAATAAACCTAACCAAAGAGGTAAAAGATCTGTACACTGAAAACCATAGAAAGTCTATGAAAGAAATTGAAGAAGACACAAAGAAATGGAAAAACATTCCACACTCATGGATTGGAAGAAATTGTTAAAATGTTGATACTACCCAAAGCAATCTACACACTCAAGGCAAAACCTATCAAAACAACACCAGCATTCTTCACAGAGCTAGAGCAAACAATCCTAAAATTTGGATGAAACCACAAAACACCCCGAATAGCCAGAGTAATCTTGAAAAAGAAAACCAAACCTGGAGGCATCACAATCCGGGACTTTAGCCTGTATTACAAAGGTGTAATCACTAAGACAATATGATATTGGCACAAAAACAGACACACAGACCAATGGAATAGAATAGAGAACTCAGAAATGGACCCACAAATATATGGCCAACTAATCTTCGACAAAGCAGGAAAGAGTATCCAACGGAAAAAAAGACAAGTCTCTTTAGCAGATGGTGCTGGGAGAACTGGACAGCAACATGCACAAGAATGAACCTGGACCACTTTCTTACACCATACACAAAAATAAATTCAAAACGGATGAAAGGCCTAATTGTGAGACAGGAAACCACCAAAATGCTACAGGAGAAACCAGGCAGCAACTTCTCTGACCTTGGCCTCAGCAACTTCTGACTTGACATGTCTCCGAAGGCAAGGGAAATACAAGCGAAAATGAACTACTGGGACCTCATCAAGATAAAAAGCTTCTGCACAGCAACGGAAACAATCAACAAAACTAAAAGGCAACCAACGGAATGGGAGAAGATATTTGCAAATGACATGTCAGATAAAGGGTTAGTAAGTATCAAAAATCTATAAAGAACTTGCCATAAGTCAGTGAAGAAATGGGCAGCAGACATGAACAGACACTTTTCCAAAGATAAACACCCAGAGAGCAAACAGACAAATAAAAAGATGCTCAACATTGCTCATCATCATCAGGGAAATACAAATCAAAACCACACTGGGATACCACCTCACACCAGTCGGGCAACATCTCAGGCAACAACAAATGTTGGCAAGGATGTGGAGAAAGGGTAACCCTCTTGCACTGTTGGTGGGAATGTAAACTGATGCAGCCACTCTAAAAAACAGTGTGGGGTTTCTCAAAAAATTAAAAAGAATCACCCTATGACCCGGCAATAGCAGTGCTAGGAATTGATCCAGAGGCTACAGGAGTGCTGATCCATAGAGGCACATGTACCCCAATGTTTATAGCAGTGCTATCAACAATAGCCAAAGTATGGAAAGAATCCAAATGTCCTTCAACTGATGAGTGGATAAAGAAGATGTGGCATATACAATGGAATACTACTCAGTGATTAAAAAAGGATGAAATCTTGCCATTTGCAACAATATGGATGAACTGGAGGGTATTATGCTAAGTGGGATAAGTCAGTCAGAGAAAGACAGATATCAGGTGTTTTCACTTACATGTGGAATTTGAGAAACTTAACAGAAGACCATAGGGGAAAGGAAGGAAAAGTAAGTTACAAACAGAGAGGAAGGCAAACCATAGAGACTCTTAAATACAGAGAACTGAGGATTGATGGAGGCGGGTGTTGAAGGGATGGGGAAAACGAGTGATGGGCATTGAGGAGGGCACTTGTCGGGATGAGCCCTGGGTGTTGTACGTAAGCGATGAATCACGAGAATCTACTCCTGAAGCCAACACTACACTGTATATTAGCTAACTTGACAATAAATTAAAAAAAAAAAGTCCCTGAAAAAGCAAAACAAAACAAAACACAAAAGTCCTTCATTCCTTTATTTTCCATTTCTTATTATTAGTGAAAGTTCAGGCATTCATTTTTCCGGGAAGGTAACTTAGAGGAAAATTAGGAAACTTCTCCAGAATACTTATACTTAAGGCAAACACAGATGTTATAAAGATAAATTTCCTTAAAACATACCAGCAATAGTTTCTGAATTAAATATTTGCTTTTATGATTAAAAAAAAAGGATGCTTCCCAAATTCTTGAAACATAGCATAAAGCTCAGATTATTATGCAGTATTTTCTACTCAGAAGCTTTGAAGATATCTATTTGAAGCTTCTTCAAACACTGTGAATAAATGCAGTTTTGGCCATTTGGTGTCAGATGTTAATATATAACTATGCATTTCCCTAAAAATGAAACTATTTAGAGAATTCATAGAACACATTTATATATTTAATTTAAAATATTTGCAGAACTGGGGTGCCTGGGTGGCTCAGTTGGTTGAGCGTCCGACTTCGGCTCAGGTCATGATCTCACAGCTCATGAGTTCGAAGGCTCTGCGCTGACAGCTCGGAGCCTGGAGCCTGCTTCGGATTCTGTGTCTCCCTCTCTCTCTGCCCCTCCCCCGCTCATGCTCTGTCTCTCTCTCTCCCTCTCTCTCTCTCCCTCTCTCTGTCAAAAATAAATAAACATTAAAACAAATTGACAAATTTGTGAAGCATAAATAAAATTCATCATTTCTGCCTGGGCCATGATGGAGTAACTGGGACCATACCTAATCTGCCATAGTAAACAGCTAGAAAGCCAGAAAACACACAAAATATAGGAAACACTGTTTTAGGATGCTGAGAAACAGGAAGCAGAGGGTTGTGACCCTGTGAAGAAAAGGGAAACAGGGGAGGTGCACCCTACAATCACCCCTGCTTTCTTCCTGGAGGCACATCTGGGCCTGAACATAGGGAAGGGAAGCAAAGTACAGCATAGCAGGATTGTGCATTGAGGAGACAAGGACTAGAGTTTGGGAAAGCTGAGGCAGTTGGAATTTGGGGGGCACAGCGCTAAACAGAAGGGAGGGATGCACAGAAAGAGCTCCATATGCTGACATGGGCTCCCTCTGGGTCGGTTGCTGATACGTGGCCATGCATGTGTAGGGTTAGGATCTATAAGGCCAAGTAAAAACTGACTGGTGGGATTTAAGATCAACAATTTCCACACAAAGCTGAGAGATATTTGAGTTCTGACAAGCCAGAATGAATGGTTCTCACAGAACGCCCAGGAAGGTCACACTTAAGTCATGGGATCCAATTAGCCTTGGAGTAAAGTCAACTTTACGTCTGTTCTAACAAAACTTAAAAATATGCCTCAAATGGATCAAACTGGTCATTGACAAGTAACTGCCTCCCTAAATAAAGTCCAATGTTTTTTGAAAGAAGTCAAGAAAATCTAGCATTCAACAACATAAATTTTATAATGTCCACCATCCAATGAAAGATGGCATGAGATGAAGCAGGAGAAAAATTAGTCAATAGAGTGAGACTCAAAAATGACAGAAATGGTGGAATCAGTAGGCAAAGACTTTAAGATAGCTATTAAGACATACCTAAATATTTAAACAAAAACATGAACATAATAAGGAGAGAAATAGAAGATATGCAAAAAGAACTATACAGACTAGGGCAAAGAAATACATTATCTGAAAGGAAAATTTCACTGGATGGGATTAACAATCGATATGGCACAATAGAAGAAAAAAACCAGTGAAGATGAAGAAAAAGTATTTTAAGTATCCAAATGACTGCCACAAAGACAAAAGACTGAATTTGACGAATAATCACAGTAATGTATGGGATTGTATCACATCATCTAACGTGTGTGTAATTGCAGATTAGAAGGAGAAAGGTTTGGGAAAATATTTGACGACCCAATAGCTACAAATTTTGCAATACAAAGAAAACTGTAAACCCACCAGTGGAAGAAGACTAATGAACAAAAGAGATAAACAAAGAAAACCACAATCTGATACATCATAATCAAATTGCAAGAACATAACTAAAGATAACATCTTAAAAGCAGCCAGAGAAAGCAGATGCATTAAAAAGATAAGAATGACTGAGGATGAGGATTTCTCATCTGAATGATGTCAGAAGATAACATAGTGAGTCTTTAAAGCACTGAAAGAAAAAAAAAATCTATCAATCTAGAATTGCATATTTAGGGGCACCTGCCTGGGTGGCTCTGTCGGTTAAGCAGCCGACTTCGGCTCAGGTCATGATCTCACGGTCCGTGAGTTCGAGCCCCACGTCAGGCTCTGTGCTGACATCTCAGAGCCTGGAGCCTGCTTCGGATTCTGTGTCTCCCCCTCTCTCTGCCCCTCCCCTGCTTGTGCTGTCTCTCTCTCTCTCTCTCAAAAATAAATAAACATTAAAAAAAGAACTAGAATTGTATATTTAATAGAAATATCCTTCAAAACTGAGGTGAACTACAGACATCTTCAAACAGAAACCTGTCACCAGCAGACATGAGCTACGGGAAAGGTTAAAGGAAGTCATTCGGGTAGATGGAAAACGTTACCAAATGCAAATGTGGAAACCCGGATCAACTCAAGGAATAAAGAGCACTGGACACAGAAGACAAGTGTGTAAATGTAAATTATCTTTTTTCTCCTTTTGAAAATTTCTTTGAAAGAAAATGTACTTTTAAAAGAAGAGATAATACAACTATATTGGGGTTCCTAATGTATGTAGAAACAGGACTGGAATAGGGAAATAGAGCTACAGTGTTATTAAGGCACTTACATTTTATGGTAAACTGGTATAAGAGTACTCGAAGGCAGAGCATAGGAAAGAGCCGTATTGCAAAAAAGAAAAATAAAGAAAAAGGTGTATCTACTAAGCCAATAGTAGAAATAAAATGGAATATTAGTTAAGTACTCAGTGAATCAATAAAAGGTATGATAAGAGGAAAAGGGAAAAAGAGATGGGACAAATTGAAAACAAGCAGCAAAATGGTAAAATAAAACCCAACAATACCCATAATTACATTAAACACAAATAGTTAAAAATTTCATCTAAATGACACAGCCTGTCATACTGGATCTGGAAGGAGGTGTAACTATGTAGTATTTTCAAAAGAAACTTTATATATTTAAACACACTGAAAGTAAAAGGATGAAGAAAGATGTACCATGCAAACAGTAATCAGAAGAAAAGTGGGGTGGCTATGCTAATATCCAAGTAGATTTGAGAACGAAGAAATTTAGCAGAAACAAAAGAATATTTCACAGTGATAAAAATTTAATTCATAAAAATGATAGAGCAATCTTAATGTTATGTACCTAATTTCAAGAGCTTTGAAATACATGAGGCAAAGACTGACAGCACTGAAAGGAGAAATAGGCAAATCAAAAAATTATAAATGAGGAGATTTCAACCCTCTTCTCTCCGGAATTGATAAAAAAAAAAAGTAGATAGAAAATTAGTGAGGATATAGATGATCTGAAAAACGCTGTCAACCAACTTGACCATTAATCAGACACCACATTCTGGCCCATAAAACAACTTTCAATAAATTTTAAAAGGATTAAAATCAGGGGTGCCTGGATGATTCAGTGTCCGACTCTTGATTTCAGCTCAGGTCACGATCCTGGGGCATGGAATTAATACATACATATATATATATGAAAGGATTAAAATCACACACAGTATATTCTCTGACCACAATGAAATTAAATTAGAAATCCATATATAACTGATATTCCCAAAATATTCAGAAAATTAGAAATACACCTAATTTCAAAAAAATACACCTAATTTCTATGGGTCAAACAAGAATTTACAAGGTGAATTAGAAAATATTTAAAAATTAATAAAAAATGGAAGCATAGTGTTTGTGGAATGCAGCTAAATCAGTGCTTTGGGGAAATTTTTATCCTTGAATTATTTTATTAGCAAAGAAGGAAAATCTAAAATAAGTGATAGAAGCTTCCCCTGAAGAAACTTATACAAGAATAGCCAATTAAAGGCAAAATAAGCAAAAGAAAGAAAATAATAAATGTAAGAGTAGAAATAATGAAATAGAAAACAAAAACAATAGAGAAAATCAGTGAAACAAAAATCTGGTTCTTTGAGATCGATAAAATCGATAGACCTCTAGGTAGACTGATCAGAAACAATGGAGAGAAAATATAAATTAGCTAATGTCGGGAATGAGAGAAAGTGGACATCGCTATCTGATCCTACAGACATTAAGAGGGCAATAAGGAAGTTTTATGAATAACATATTGCCAAAAGTTTTGATAATTTAGGTAAAATACAGAAGTCTCTTAAATAATACAAATTAACAAAAGTAAGGCAAGAGTAGAAAACTCAAAGAGTTGTATATCCCTCTAAGTATTAAACACACACACACACACACACACACACACACACACACACACTCACAGCCCTCTGAAATCCTGATAGATCCCTGTGATGCTTTTATAAACATTTACTTTGAGTACCTCCCCTGTGTCGGGCTCTCTATGTTTACAGAGGTAAATGATTTAATGCAGCCAGGGAGGAGACAAATAAGTGAATAAATAAAATATGGCATAAATGTCATGGGAGAGCTATGCACAGAGTGCTATTAGGGAAAAACTATGAGATACCTACACTGGAGAAGGCTTTTGTAAGGACATGAATATTAAAGGATAATGATGTTGATGGTGTTGCTGATGCTGAGGGCGATGACTGATGGGGATGAATGAGATGATGACGATGACGATGACAGCAACAACAAAACAACTAATATTTACTTTGCTCTTACTCTACTGACATATATGGCTTCGGTGCTTTACATATATTAACAGATCTAACACTCCCAAAACTCTGTGAGGTAGACACGATTATTATCCTCATTTACAGACAGTGAAACTGAGAGACAGGTGACGAAACTTGCTTGAGGTTATCAGCTTGGAATGAACAGGAATCAACGAAATGGAAAAGAAAGAGAAGAGAATCCCAAATGGAAGGAGTAACAGGTACAAAATCCTGCCGGACCGTGGGATATTGGAGGCGTCAGGCTTGCTTTTCTTCCGTCACAGGCACATTTGCGGGAAAGGCGATCTCTACCCTCTGTCCCCACTTTCACTCTCTCGTTACTTCAAGAAATATTTACTGAGCAGCTTGGTGACTGTCCATTCTTTACCTGAGTTTGACCCCACCCCTTCCATTCAGCTCAGCGATGACCTTCTCGTGGCTGGTAAAAGAGGCCATTTTAATAAACATTTCTTTTTATTACAAAAGTAAATACAGAGTGTGGTGGTGGTTATACAGTTCCATAAATTTATTTTAAAAATCATTATACAGCACTCTAAGCAGAAGAATTCTACGGTATGAAAGTTATACCTCAATAAAGCTGTTTTTAAAAAGTAAATATAGGGGCGCCTGGGTGGCTCAGTCAGTTAAGTGTCTGACTTTGGCTCAGGTCACGATCTCACGGTTCATGGGTTCGAGCCCCGTGTGGGGCTCTGTGCTGACAGCTTACAGCCTGGGGCCTGCTTCGGATTCTGTGTCTCCCTCTGTCTCCGCCCCTCCCCTGCTCACGCTCTGTCTCTCTCTCTCTCAAAAATAAACAAACATAATAAAAAAATTTCTTTAAATAAATAAAAAGTAAATGTATACTCAGCACAGAATATGTAAATTCTATGTAATTTTATAAAAATTACATGGAATATATGTATTCTATATATAAATATATAAAAACTACATAGAACTTATGTAAATGCAGGGCACCTGGGTGGCTCGGTCATTAAGCATATGGCTTCGGCTCAGGTCATGACCTCATGGTTCATGATTTTGACTCCCACATTGGGTGAGCACAAGCCCCAAGCCCCACTTCAGGTAAAAAACCCCCACTTTGGGTGAGCACTGCTTCTCTCTCTCTTTCCCTCTTTGTCTCTCTCTCTCTCTCAAAAAATATATGTAAATGTACAAAAATTATATCTAGAAAATATAAATATATTTTAAATAATATATTTTAATATATTAGTATATTTTAAAAATATATTATATTTATATATAACAACACATGATATACTTTAATATCTTAACATTTAGCAATATATTTTAAATAAGTTATAACAGATAAAAAATATATTTATACGGCACACATATGAAATTGCCTACAATCTATCATCCAGAGTAACAATGTTGACATCTTAGTGATTTTTATGTACAATGTACTTGGCAGGTACCAGGATATTTCTGAAGTCCTAAACCTGGTGTTTTCTTCCATTTCTCAACCTTTCCCAGCTTGGCCTGCTGCCCTTACTACCTCACAGAAAGGATGACACAACAGAAGTATAGAGAAACCAAAGGAGGCAGTTTTTGGCTTTTGCCTCTCTAACTTGGGCCAATGGGGCTCGGGCATAGAAGTGTATCAGTCACAGTGGGTCTTACTCTGCCTGCTTCCCGACTCTAGACTAGAAATGATTCTCCAACCTGGAGTAACGAGGCATAATCTGAAGTGAAGGGGAAAACGATTATCTGTGAGTCTGTTCCTGAGCAAAGGCCTTGTTTCTTGCCCCATTCTCTGGGCCAAGCCTGGCAGACGGGGAAGGCGCAGAAACCCCACAGAGATGGGGCCGCTCTCATTGCAGGGGGGCCTGTGCTCACAGGCCGGATGGATAGAGGCAAGGGGCTGTATGACCTTGAGTTCTTGGCCACACCGGCAGGTATACTGGAGCCAGAAGCAGAAATGGGCTGTGTGGTGTGTGCGTGTGTAAGCAGGCCAGCGACTGCTACACCCAGTTTCTTGTGGGTTCACGCCTCTCCCTGACAAAAGGCAGGAAGAATATAAAACCTCTGAGGTGTCTGAGAGAAGTATAGATGCAGCAAAGAGAATGCAGGGCTTGGAGGGGCTTTCAAAGAGGAAGGAGGGGTTACAGAGAAGTAACCGGTATCAACTGGCCACCAAAGGTCCGTGGGGGCAACAGATGTCTCGGTGGATGCCTCTGTGGATGGGTGATATGCACAATCAGAGGGCTCCATGCCTCATCCACCACACCATGGCACGAGAGAGCCCTTGGTTCTCACATGGGATCCTGGGGAAGCAACTGACGTCCGGGGTGACCGAGGACTAGTATCAAGTTTTGGCCGTGCAGCCAAACGGCGACTCAAAACAGAAACTGAGAGTATAGTACAATAAGCTCATTTGAGTTTACGGCCTGAGATTCGTGCCATTTCTTAACTCGCCAGTAAGAGGTGGGGTGAGACTCTGGTGGTACTTGGTTCAGATCCCATCTGCCATCATGCCTCCTCCTCTCCATGAAGGACATGTCCGTGAGAGGAATGGTAGCAATCGAGAGGCAGACGACAGGCTGATTCTGTGCCCCATACTTGATGCGGTGAGTGTACTGAAGGCCTAGACTCCCTCCTTCTAGGCTTGAGTTAACATTTGACCTGCAGATGTCAGTCCATATTTAGCGACTCTTCAGCCTTAGTTAATTTCTAAAGAATTAAGTCATTTTATATAGTTGCTTTACCCAGAACCAGAATCGAGGAATTAGAAACCCCAAGTGTTTTGTTTTTGTCACTGCCTAATTATTTTGTAAGAATTCCAGGGAGAAGCCACATCCCCTACAAGGGAAGAAAGAAGCCGGACAGTCTTGGAAAAGGGCCGCGGTATCATTATCGATATCACTATTTCTTGAGCACCCAGTAAATATTGGTGGATCCATTCTTAGAAAAAGTGCCCATACTCCCGAATTTGGCCCTACTTCTGAATATGTCCAACTAGTAGTGAATACAGTCTCTGTCTCCAATAAATAATGTGCATTTAATGACAGTTAACCTATAGAATAAGCTGGGACAGTTGATTTTCTGGCCTCACTGTAATTCAGAAGGACTAATTTTCTTGCCATTGCAACATAGGTATTTATGCGGCTAACACCCATAAATGATCACATAAGATTTACACGAATTTCCACCCCACTCGCTGAATAAGAAAGCAAACTGTGAAACAAGCTTATGGAAATAGTTAAAGAATTAAGATCTAATCATATTTCAAAAGCTCACCCTCAGAGGAACGCTCTGAAGCAGAGGCCACAGAAACTGAAACTCATTTATTACTTGGGCAGAAACACAAACTTTAAGAGAATGAGGGAGGAAAAAAAAACTTTACTTTGCTCTAGGGAAGAAGCAACTATTCTCTGATGTGCAAAAAAGAATTTATCATCAAAGACCAAATGTAAATGGGGCCAATTAATTTTTTTAAGAATCTCTACCTTCTCTAATATTTTTATGTCTTTGTTACTGTTAGGCACTACACCAAAATCTAATGTTGCATGATTTGACAAATGTTAAAGAAAAATAAGAAATTTAAAAATATATAATATACACTTTAAATATATTTAATATATTTACATATGAGTGTCAACATCGGTTGGTGTAGTACTTTTAGGAAGCAGATGGAAGATCTATCTCAAATATCTGACTTTAGACACTGAAGAATGGTGACAATTGTCCAATGACCAAATGATGTTAACTGAATTGTTGGTCTGGCAACAAATTATTTCAAATAAGCTTTGAATTTGGGAGTTAGACGTTCTGATTTGTCATACTCGTAAATCTCATTAATATTCTACTTATTGTTTTGGAAATTTTTCTACTTTTTGGCTCATTTGTATAAGAAAAAAGAATGTAATGAATATTAATTGGAAAGTTTATGAAACAATGTATTTACAGGAAGTTGCCCTGTTAGATTTGCAGGCAGTTCAATATAAACCTCGATACTTAACAAAATCTCTATTGTCTCTGTTGGATAATTTGGAAGTTTGGAATAGGTGCTGGGAAGACATTCTTGAAATTTAGTCATCAGATCTTCCTAATGAAAAACAGCTTTGAGCTTATCCAGCTTTCCAGGGTCATCTACACTGAGACAGAATTACCATACCAGTTTATTTAAAAGCAATATTCAAAGTGTTTGGCAAGAGTATGATGCTCTACCCCATACTCCATCCGCACACAGAAAGTCTTGTTAGTTTTGTTGCTGTGTAGGTGAATTTCCCATCACCCAGACCCTCAAAGCTGCTTCAGCCATCTTGTTTCATCAACTCAAGTTACTCTGGTTGACGATTCCAACAACTGTTGCCAAACGGTAAGCAGTAGAGCATGGTGGGAAAGAGCACAAGCTTTGAAGTTAAACCAACTCGGGTGGTGTGACCACGGGCAACTTCTTGAACTTTCCCGCTCACTATTTTATGAAGCGCAGATAACGTGGACAATAAAGATTAAATAGGACTGAGGTTTAGCAACATAGGCATCGTGGAAGTTCTAGATGGCACGGGATCAGAGAGTGGTGAGTAAGCACTGGAATGAGGATAAAGACCAGGTTCTTCACGCGTGAGGGAAGGGGAAAAATAAAAGGTAAGGCAACAGTGATCAAAAGGCGAACCTGATGGACTGGGATCGTGGAGGCGAACTAGCTGAGTAATGTTGAGGTCTAAGGCATGTCTGCATTTTTTGATGGGTAAAGTGGAAACACGAGAGAGGTTACTTTAGTGGACATGAGCTTACAAAACGGCAGGATCGGGCTATTAGAAAAGTCAGCTGCCAAAATCAATCTTTTGTTACTCTTTCTTGTTCATTCTTTCTCTTTGGGTCCTTTGGGTTCACTTTGGGACTTTGGGTCCTTCACTGCTTGTCTTAGATTCTTTTTTTTTTTCAAAGTTCATTTAATTATTTTGAGACAGAGAGAGAGAGAGAGAGAGAGAGAGAGAGAGAGAGGGAGCAAGAGAACATGCACAAGTCAGGGAAAGGCAGAGAGAGAGGAGGAGACAGAATTCCAAGCAGGTTCCACCCTGTCAGCACAGAGCCCCACGAGGGGCTTGAACTCACGAACTGCGAGATCATGACCTAGGCCGAAACCAAGAGCCAGACGCTTAACCAACTGAGTCACCCAGGCGCCCCTGCTTGTTTCAGATTCTTTACTGGGGGAGGAATTTTTTTTCCTGACATGCATCCAGAAACGGGGGTGCTCTGCTGCTTTTGATATTGCTAATGATTTTTAGTTGTAATTGTTTACATTATATAATGGATAGATACAAAAAAACATTCTACACGATTATGAGAAACGATAAAGAACCCTCCTAAAACAACCACACCACTTAACATCTAGCATCACAAATGCTGAGCCGAAATCAAGAGTCGGATGCGTTACCGACTGAGCCACCGAGGCGCCCCTCTCACACATTTTTAGAAGAATTCATTCATGATGCTTCATTTGAAACTGTATTTCCTTCATAGCCACTGCTTTAGAATACTCAATGGTGTGAACAGATCAAAATCATCCCTGAATTGATGGTTCAGAAATCAAATGTTCAACTTCAAAGGATAATGCCACCAACATTTTATAGTCTCACTACAACACGGAAGAGTTCTTTCTGTTCCACTTTCTTTCTTTTTTTTGTTAAGTTTATTTCTTTTGAGAGAGAGCGAGTGCAAGCAGGGGAAGGGCAGAGACATAGGGAGAGAGAGAATCCCAGGCAGGGGGAACTCTCGAACCGTGAGATCATGACCCGAGCCGAAATCAAGAGTCAGATGCTTAACCGACTGAGCCCCCCAGGTGCCCCTGTTCCACACTTTCAACCCTCCTCAGCATCGTCAGACTTCCTATGTTTAATAGCAGATTTAGTAAGATATAATTCACATATCGTAAAGTTCACACTTCTAACCTGTACGATTCTGTGGTTTTTAGCGTATTCATAGAGCTGTATGTCTATCACCACTATCAACTTCCAGAACATTTTCATCACCTCAAAAAGAAACCCCACACCCATTAGCAATCACTTCCCTTTTTCCCTCCCCCCAGCCACTGACCACCAGTAATCTCTTTTCTGCCTCTACAGATGTTCCTATTCTGGACATGTCATATAAATGGAGTCATACACATGTGGCCTTTTGTGACTGGTTTCTTTCACTTAGTGCATCTTTAGGGTTCCTCTATGTTGCAGCACGTGTCAGGATGTCATTACTTTTCATTGTCAAATAATATTCCATTGTATAGAAAAACTATATTTTATTTATCCATTCATCAGCTGATCGACATTTGAGATGCTTCCATTTCTTGGCTATTATAAATAATGTTGCTGTAAACATTCTTATACAAGCATTTTGGAGGGGAAATGTATTTTCCATTTTCATCCTTCAACAGAAGATCATGGAGATTTTATTTGCAGGCCTCAGGCTCCCAGGTAGCAGCAGAAATGCTAGGTCATATGGTAACTCTATGTTAAACTTTTTAAGGAACTGCCAAACTATTTTCCAAAATGGCTGCACCATTTTTCATTTCCACCAGCAAAGAATTAGGGTTCTAATTTTTCCACATCCTGGCTCAAATTTGTCATTTTCTCTTTTTGACTGTGGCCATCCCGGTGGATATGAAGTGGTGTCTTTGGCTCCTTTGATCCCTTGCCCAGAAGTAGCAGCAAACGTATGGGCTCAGGTCATTCTCTGAAAGCTCTACTTGGTTTGTTTTTTTTCATGGAGATGCTCTAAAATAGTGGCTCCAATCTGGGAGCAGTGGAGTTAGGAGGCATCCATCACAGCATTCTCAGAAGGCGTGAGAAAAAGCACATTAGAAGAGCTTGAGGCCTGGAAATAAAGTCTCCATGATCTACTCTTGCAGGGTATCCCTTACCCTCTTACAGATGCTGAATTCTTCAAACTGTTCAGTGTCTTCCAACTAGGCCTTTGCAGCATCACTGTTAAACTTTCCATCTTGGTTGAACACTCTCTTGGGGCTATAACTGACATGCGCACTCACCAACTTGCCTTTTATTTCCTTTTGGACCAAAATCAGCGCCACAAGCCACCCTATCTATATCCCAATTACACTCGATCCTGATGCCATTTGGACTGGACGGGTCTTAATCCTCATATGACCTTTTGGGGATGATTTGTGTCAGATGTCAGACGGATTTATTACAGCATAAATCTTGAGAAACAATTTTGCATAGCTTCAATATCTGTGAATAGGCTACAGCAATGAACAATATTTCCCCCAAACAGGAGTACAATGAAGGAGGGAGTAGAAATGACATCAGAGTGAGAGGTGAAAAATGTTATTTGAGATTCTAAAGCTACTGAATCAGAATCTCCAGGATCTTGTGGCCCAGGAATCTGTATTAAAAAACTTTCTCATTGCTTCCGATAATCAGTCAAGTTTGGGAGCCACTGCTCCAGCTAACTGAGGATATCACTGGGAGCACTCTCCTAAATAAAAGACAGTCATTTATAAAGCACGTAATTTCTGCTTCTGCTATATTATCTCATTTCTCCTGTGACTTTCCTGGGCAGAGAACCCAACGAGTTGAGGCTGGTTGTTTTCAATAAATGAATATCATCAACTTTGATAACCCCCAAAGAGTTGCTATGGTAACATAGAACAAAGATAATACCCATCAAGATCTAAATAATCAAGGCTGCTCCGTGATCTTAAGCTGGCTTACTTTTAATGGTTTTAAGTGCAGACAAAAGCAAACAGCTCCAAGGAGTCAGGCTCTATTAGTACCAGAGTATTTAACTAATTGCGTGCTCCCCCAACACCCCAAATAACAGCAGAGGGGAATAGGTTGTTTGGTCACGAAGGCAGTTAAAGTACAGAAATGCAGTTTTCACGGAGCCCTCCACCCTCCACTGGTCTTTATCTAATTCAAGTCAGGCAGCTAGGTGTTGGAATTAACTTCTCTGAACTAAATACAAAAATTCAAAGTCATTTTGGGATTTGATGCTCATTCATTTTCAACCAAATATTCACATTCATTTCAAATTCACACAAGGACTGCAACAGCTTCACCTAAATCAGTTTTCTACAAGTTAAACATCCCTCCTACACTCAGATGTGATTGTGGGACCACTTTGATCTTTATTCCCAAATTTATTGCTCTGTGTAATCCATGACAAAATGTAATGTGATTTACTATATCTCTATATGACAGCCCAGCAGCTGACAGAACTTAATAATTCAGCATAAGAAAAAAACCTTCTGGCACCAAAATAGACAGATCATAATGGGGGCTCTTTAGTATCAGTTTACAATGAAGCCGATACAAGCTGATCCTAAGAACTTCAAAACAATTCTTTTTTTTTTCTCATGTATTTAATGAAGGAAATTTTCATTCCCTAAACGTGTTTTGTAGCTGCAAGCAAGTAATTTTGGACCATTATGCTTTTGTTCTCATTAAAACAATGTAGGACTAGTCATAGCTGATGTTCCTTTCACAAAGAAAAGGACTAAATTTTTCCATTTAATTGGAAATAAGTGAAGAAACACAATTGTGGGAATGTGGGAGATTCTAAAAGAAGTAGATTTATATTTGGTTATGGTATAGAAAAGGCATAGATGAGCTAATTAAGCACTGTATATATAATTATTGGAATTAAGACTTGCCTTTGAAATTGCTAGGGCTGAAGTTTCTCTGAAATTCCTTCTCCCTGAGCACAAGTCGGAATCCGGAGATGGAAATGTCAGACCAGA
Organism: Panthera tigris; assembly: GCF_018350195.1. Taxonomy (NCBI): domain Eukaryota; kingdom Metazoa; phylum Chordata; class Mammalia; order Carnivora; family Felidae; genus Panthera; species Panthera tigris. The sequence continues at coordinate 48,501,635 of NC_056673.1, read as the reverse complement.
CAGCCCTTAGGTCTCTTTCAACTAAAATTTCCAAGATTTTTGACATTGCTTTTTAGAGGGTCACGGTGGTTCTTGTTGGGAGTGGTGGTGATGGGTGTGAGAGTCTCTTATGCTCCTGGCCAAAATGGGAGAAGTGGAAGAGGCTTACCGCTCACTCGTCTAGCTCCCATAGAGGTGACTGGATGGTGTGTGAATATGGGGCCTCAGCAATGGGGTCTAGCTGGGTTGGGAGAGCTCCAAGTTCCTTCTGGACTCTCACTGGGTTTCCAGCACTGTGGTTCTCAACAAAATGCCCCCAGATGCCCATCTCTTGGATCTTTAGATATCTGTCAACCTATGACCCAATCAATGGGGAGTCACCTTCCTATCACCTCTCCAGGATATCTGATTATAAAAGGTAAATTATATATTCATGACTTCAATTAAAAAATTTGAAAGCTAATGTCTTCTTATAGACACTTGGATGAAACATTCTTCCTTAGGTTCGTGTATTGTTTGGAAAGGCTGGCTGCTTGGCTAACTTTCAAGAGTACTCCAGCGGTCCTCGTAAAACCATCCAGGAGGTGCAACGAACTAGTCAAAACCCACCACCGATCACAATCTGATTCCCCGCTTTGCATGTCCAAAAACTCAATGTGGCAAGTGCTCCTGTGTAGGTTACTGGACTCACATGGACCAAATCTATAGCAGACCTAGGTTCTGAAGGTCATTTGATGCTATGTTCTATCCATTATTAAATTTCAATTATATTTGCACATAACCTTGCTCTTGACATGCTTGGTACTGGTCACTTGTCAATAATGATCATCTTTAGTACCATAATCTCAGAACAGAACTCAGAAAAATTCTAAGAATGTGTACTGGCTCTTGTTTGGAAATGTTAGAGTTCACTGATACAGAATCTAAGGCTATTAAAATCCTTCAAGTGCTTTTCTAATGAACTACATGAATTTACATTGTTTGCAATTCACCTAAAAATAAAGACCAAATAAAACTGAACAAATATATCATGAACCAGACTCTGTTCTGTAGTGCTTTAGTGGGCCTCTAATTTTTTCTTAAGTGGCCACAACATTTCAGAGGATTTAAAAAAAGAAAAAAAAAGACGTGAACTAAATAATTTACTACAAACAGGCAGAAACTAAATTTTTAAATTTCCTTGACCGGTTAAAGGTATAATACAAATCTTTTCACACAAAATAGACTCAGAAGTTGTTCCCCTCCACTTGCTTTTCCAAGTTAAATTTTTTTTTTAATGTTTATTTATTTTTGAGACAGAGAGAGACAGCGCATGAACAGGGGAGGGTCAGAGAGAGAGGGAGACACAGAATCCCAAACAGACTCCAGGCTCCAAGCTGTCAGCACAGAGCCCGAAGCGGGGCTCGAACTCACGGACCGCAAGATCATGACCTGAGCTGAAGTCGTATGCTTAACCGACTGAGCCACGCAGGTGCCCCTTACTTTTCAAAGTTTAAATTTAAGAGTGTAGTATTTAATTCTCCAGTGTTACTTCCCTTTTATTTTGAGGTGAAAGAAAGAGAAGTGTTTTCTACACACAATTTCCTAAAAATGGTTTGTTTTCATTTGTTCCTTCCATTTGAAAGAACCCCTGTGGCTGCCAACAGAAGATGTTTACAAATTTCCACCAATAAGAAGTGCTGTGTCCTTGACAGCTTTAGACAGAAAGCTCCTAATACCCCCAATATAATTTCCCAATATGCTAACCCCCTCCACTTCACCCACACATACATACTCATTCTTGGTGCTATCTACTCTCTTGTTTGTCTCCCATTCAATTATGACTTCAGAGCCAAAAATTCAGGGTTTTGGCCAAATCAAGGAATCTCAGGCCAAGGAGTTTGGATTTCATTCTGGATGCGGTGGGATGCATTAAAGGTTTGTTAGCAGGGAGTGAAATCGTAAAGGTATCGTTGAGGAGATGGCTCACCTGGGACCATGGAGAACGAACCAGAAAAAACTGAGCAGATAACTGTGGCAATAGTCAAAGAGCTGCTGCCAATGGGTGAGGGTTTTGGTTCAAAGTCTTAATGAGATGACGATAATTGGAGAAACAAAGGAGGTGAAAAAGGGCTATCCTAGCCTTGTGCCTCTTTCTGAAGGAGAAAGCTGCATTAGCAAAAATCACAAAATTAAACAGAAGGAAATAATGGCATTTTGAATTCTGCGCATTTCTACCCAACTACTGTCTTTCACCCAAATATGGACCCATTCACAAATGGATTTTTCTATAGTAACCCTTTGGTTAAATATGCTTACTTTTGGCATATTTTTCAGAGAGCAACTGGAAAAAATGAAAGATGTATTAAGAGATTTAACTATGGGTGGATTATAAATAATTCCGCAGAAACTGAGCATGAGAAACTAACCCTTGGGTGGGTGTGAAATCAATCAATCATGAGTTCTCCCACCTCTTGATACATTCCTTTCTCAGTATTATCGATTGCCTTTTTTTACATAACCCACTCTCTCTTTTTAAAATTGATATATAATTCATTTATTATCTTACTCACCTTTCTGGAAGTGTAGGATTCAGCAGTTTTTAATATATTCACAAAGTTGTGCAACCATCTAATTCCAGAATATTTTACCAGCCAAGAGGTAACCTTATACCATTAGCTGTCATTCTCCATTTCCTCCACCCTCTCAGCCCCTGGAAACCTCTGGCCCACTTTCTGTCTCTATGGATTTGTCTATTCTGAACACTTCGTATGAATGGAATCATGCAATGTGTAGCCTTTTGAGTCTGGCTTCTTTCACTTGCATAAGATTTTCAAGGCTTATCCGTATTGTAGCATGTATCAGTACTCTGTTCTTTTTCATGGCCGAATAATATTCCATTGTACAGATACACAACATTTTCGTTTATTTATCACTAGTGGGCATTTGGGTTATTTCCACTTTTTGACAATTATGAATAATGCTATGAACATTTATGTACAAGTTTTTGCATGGACATATGTTCTCAATTCTTTGGAGAGATACCTAAAAGTGGAATTGCTGGGTCCTCTGTCAATTTTACGTTTAACTTTTTGGGGAACTGCCAATGGTTTTCCAAAGTGGCTGCCATTTTACATTCCCACCAGCAAAACATGAGGGTTTTAATTTGTCCATCTCTTTGACACCTCTTAGCATTTGGTCTTTTTGACTATAGCCATGTTAGTGGGTGTGAAGTACTATCTCACTATGGGTTTGATTTGCATTTCTGAAAAGGCAAATAATGTTGAGCATCTTTTCGATGTGCTTATTGGCCATTTACAGACTTTCCTGGGGGAAATATCTATTCAAACGCTTTGCTCACTTTAAAATTGGATTATCTATCTTTCTATTGTTGGGTTATAAAAGTTCTTTCCACGCTTGTCAGAGAGGGGATTTGCAAATATTGTATCCCATTCCGTGGACTGTCTTTTCAGTCTTTGGTGGTTATGTTCTTAGAAGCACAATTTTTTTTTTCTTTACTTTTGATGAAGTCCAATTTATCTATTTTCTCTTTTGTGGCTTCTGCTTTTGTTGTCATATCTAGGGATCTGTTGCCTAACCCAAGGTCACAAAGATGGATGGTGTGTTTTCTTTTAGGGGCTTCATAACTTTAGCTCTTACGTTTAGATCTAGCAGGGTTACTATTGACAAATTCTCACAGGTTTTGTTTATCTGTGTATCTTTTCATTTATCCTTTCTTTCTGAAAAATGATTTTACCCAATGTAGAATTCTTGCTTGATAGTCTTCTTCCTTTGGGACTTTGAATATTTCATTCCACTGCCTTCTGACCTTCATGGTTTCTGACAGAGATCAGCTGTTGATCTTTCCATTAGTTCTTTATACATCATTTCCTTATTTCTTTGAACATATCTCAAATAGCTGATATAAAGTCTTTATCTACTAAGTCCAACATCCGGGCTTCTTCAGGGACAGTCTCTATTGATTTTGTTTTTCCCTGCCCAGAGGCTATACTTTCTTTCTTCGCATGTCTCATCATTCTTTTGTTGAAAACTGGCCATTTTGGATATTATGAGGTGGCAATTATGGAAATCAGATTCTCTCCCTTCCTCAGAGTTTTTTGTTGTTGCTGGAGTTTTATTATTGTTGTTATTGTTAGTGACTTTTCTGAACTAATGCTGCAAACTATGTATTCTGTCATAAATGGTCACTGAAGTCTCTGCTGAATTATTGGTTTACTAATGATTGAGCAGAGGTTCCTTAAATGTTTGGAAACAGTAAGTCTTCCAGTTTTTGCCAAGGACCTCTGTGTGCATGCTGGTGAGCACCTTCAATGCTAGGATGACCGATTACAACTCTGCCTTAGCCTTCTCTTCCTATTTGTGAAGCGCCTCAAGGTCAGCCAGAGGTGAGAGTTTGGAACCTTCTCAGATCCTTCCTGAGCATGCACACAGCCCCGGGTGTGCACATAGCCATACAAATGTACACAGATGGCATTCTAGATTCCAAGTAATATGCTGGAGATTACCAAAGCCCCTATGCACAGCTCGTTTCCTAGTTTTATATTTTAAACTTTGGGTTAGCCTATTGTTTGCCACAGCTGTTATGTACCACCTCAGGCAGCCACGATCTTAAACAATTATCTCTAATTGTGTTTGAAAAGTACTCCCAGGGAAAAGGGTTTTTCAAACTGGGTGAGCTCCAAGTCAGGACAGATAAAGACACCCTTGTGAATGAGGTCTCCCTGGGATCCATTAGACAGGACAAATAATAATAGTTCTCAGGAAATGGGCTTTGAAGGAGCTGCCCTGTTTTGCCTTCTCCAGTGGTTTCCAGGCTACTAATTTTCTCCATGATTGTGGCTGTTGGTTTTCAATGCTACTACAGAAACTGGGAAGAAAGGTAGGATAGGAATAGAATAAGTTAACCAGTCACAAAGCTTGCTCTTCTTACTGGGTTCAGCTGGGTTTTGTTTTCATTTTTAACGAATGCTCCCTAGATTGCTCTAAGCCTATGATTAATTTCCATAGTTCTGGAAGGTTGATTATAATCATTTTTGCCTGTTTTCTCTTTGGTTTCACAGAGGAAAGAACTTTTGGAGATCCTGACTCTGACATTTATCCTGACATCCTCCCGATGTCATCCAACCCTCCACAGGGTTACATCATTTACTGTTTTCTCCTTAGGAAATATCATCCATGTGTAGGTCTTCAGATTCTACCCCAAAGTCAGTATCTCTCAAATCTACATCTTTAACACACAAATTTTCCCTGGAAGCCTTATTGATGACCAATGGCCATTTCTATGTGGATATTTTACAGGTGTCTCCAGCCAACATGTCTTAAAAACTTCATCCACTTGATTACCCAAACCAGGAAACTGGGAAACATTCTAGGTTACTCACTTTCTTTTATCTTAAAATATTTTTATCTTAAAATCATCAAACACCTCTTCCATCAAATCTGCCAACATCCCACCTTCCACAAAGCTAATCATTCTCTTATTACACCTATCCCCTTGTATAAAATTTACTTACATGGATATTCCCCTTACTAGACTACAGCATCACACAAGCAGGAATTTTATACTATTCATCGTCTTATTCCCAAAACTCATCCTATTGCCTAGCACATTATAGTCAGTCATACATTTTATCAGTGCAGCAGATTGCCCACACACCAATATATACCCTTTCTCACATGTTCTGTTCATAATATAGTATTCACATTCCTCCATCAGGAGATGAATGAGGTCAATGATCTCTCTTCTTTTTTTTAAAAATGTTTTGAAGTTTATTTGAGAGAGAGAGAGAGAGAAAGAGCACAAGTGGGGGAGGGTCAAAGTGAAGGAGAGACAGAATCTAGAGCAGGCTCTGCAACGTCAGCACAGAGCCCGATGCAGGGCTGGAACCCATGAACCATGAGATCATGACCTGAGCCAAGACCAAGAGTCAGACGCTTAACTCACTGTGCCACCCAGGCACCCCAATTATCTCTCTTCTTGCAACTGGGCAAAACTTCGTAGCTATCTTGACTGAAAGAAAGTAGCTGAAATGACACTACTTGATTTCTGAGAGTAGGTCAAAAGGGTGATAGGGATTTCACCTGGTTCTCTGTCTCAGGACGTGGGTCCTGGGAGTCTTAAGCCAACATGTGAGAAATCTCACTACCCTGAAGCTGCCACGGGGAGAGATCACATAAAGAGAGATGCCAGAGGAGCCCCAGCTGTTTGAATCTTTCTTGTACGAAACCCAGAAATGTGAGTGAAGAAGGCCTCAAGTGGCCTCGGCCCCAGAGAAATCCCAAGCCAGAACCACCCAGTGACATAGCTCCTGCATTTCTGAATGACAGAAAGTTCAGTGATAATAAATGAAGGAATGAAGGTGACAGAGGTATCTTGGTGTGTGGATATCCCTCTTTGCTTTCTCTACGATGCGTCGTTTTTCAATGAAAAAAAAAAAAGGTAAATATGTGATTTAAAGAAAAATATCTCGTACTTGTGTCAAAATTTTTCAAAATGTAATCTATGTAGATGCAAAATTAACTGGCATCTAGCAAGGAAGACTTTTCCCCCAGATACTTAGAGACTGCATTATTTTTCTCTAAATACATTGGACTCCATTATTTAACCTGAAAAACTCTTCTCCACTCCTCCAAATAAATGATTTCACACACACAATCTCTGGATCATAAAGAAAGATTGTGGATCATTCATATTACAAATTGACAGCATTATAATATCTAAATGTATCATGTTTCATGCATTGAATGTTCATAGGCAATTTTTTGCTAAATTAAATGTCTTCATGTGTTTTAGTAGGTTTCTAATCAAGAGTCATTTTGTGAATCATTGAATACTTCTTCTAATTCTGAATTTTCACACATTTAGTGATAATAAATTTAAAAGTGGTTTATCTTCATGAATTATTTAATATATCCTAGATGGAGACAAATCCACAGTGACAGAAATGATTCTGTTTTTACACATGTTTAACCTCAAGTTAATAGCTGTTAATCTTGAGATTATATTTTTTTAGAACAGATGCTTTCTTAGCACAGATAAAAGAAGTTAAACAATAAACAAAGCCTCATCCAAAAGAATATGCCACCTTTCAATAACCTCTCAGCGTGTTCTAAGAGAGTTGTGATTAATTACCTGTAATTTTTAAAAATGTGTTTTGCCTGGTTTACCTAAGCCAAACTCAGTGTTAATGTAAGTAAACACAAGAAAAGCCTTGTATTTTGATTCAAAAATATAAAAAAAAACTTCTCTCTGTATTGTTAAAATTAGATGCACAATCTATGCTCGTGGCATTGTTTTATATATTAAATCTATAAAGCTTTTTTTTTAGAAAACAAACTTTAGATATTTTTACTCTTCAAATGTAGGTAAATAAATCTAATTACTCACTCAACAGATGTGTTGGGAGGACTATATAAACTGTCAAAATTCCTCCCGCATGAGATGTATAGTTTACAGTTATCAGGAAAAATTTCCTCAGTTCACATTTCTTTTTGCTTAGTACACTGAGCATAATTTTTCATTAAAGTCTATTTCTGATGCCGTCACTTAAAAAAATTCCATATCTGAGTTTTATTTCCCAATTTCAGGCAGCTACATTCTGGGCTGAATGAAAAAATTAATAGTATTTTGTGAATTATTTAAAATGCCTTATTGGGGCACCTGGGTGGCTCAGCTGGTTAAGCATCCAACTTCTGCTCAGGTTATGATCTCACCTTTTGTGAGTTCAAGCCCTGCGTTGGGCTCTGTGCTGACAGCTCAGAGCCTGGAGCCTGCTTCAGATTCTGTGTCTACCTCTCTCTCTGCCCCTCCCCTGCTCATGCTCTGTCTGTCTGTCTGTCCATCTCTCTCAAAGATAAATAAACATTAAAAAAATGCCTTATGTACAAGGGTGAATATAATTTATTGTCAAGATTGGATGATTTTTGAGAATGAACAAAGTGTTAAGAATTACACTGAGGAAACAGGAATTGAAACTAGGACCTATGGTCATCCTACATTTGAATTATATCTTCAATATGCTTTTAATGGAATAACATTAAATACCACTCTCCTAGGTCAAGTCCACAGTCCATCTAACCAGGAGAGACCCTATACAAGTAATCTTTATAGAGGCAGGAAGAGTCATAAAGGTCCTCCTCAACACCATCATTTTCATGTATTTTGGGTGTGGAAAATCAGCCAACAGCTTGAAAGCGGTTGCCATCAGCATAAAGGGACACCTGAGGAAGTGGATTTAGAACTATAAAAGGAGAGAGCCAGAATGACGACGGAATACGCTGGTTTTAAGTCATCGCCTGTGTGGCACCACATTGTCCACAGAGACGACTGAATGGCCAGGAGGGTTGCTGATGTCCGACGTCATCAGCATTTTTTGTTTAAAAGAGTCGGGGAGGGGTACATTAGAGAAATCGTCTTCAAAATGTCAGTGTGGGCACATGGATAGGGATTACATTTTAGTTATTTAGAAACCGATACCGGGAACATTTTATTCCTGGACAGTATCTGGTGAATGAGGCATTCCTGTACTTCCTTTTATTTGTCTTGAAACTATCTCTTTCAAATTTTTCCAAACAGTGCTTCGTTGAAAAAAATAATCCGAATTAACCCAATCGTGGTACCAGAAGATCAGAGAATCTGATTCAAAATACCTCTCAATCTTCTGCCTAAAATGAGAATTTTAGAAAATCTTCACAGGGAAGTTGTCTCATTCCCTGTATCCTTTGGTTATCCTGTTTCAAATGTTTACCAGTTCTGTGTTTTCATAATTTTAAGTTTCATTATGGATATATGCAAATCACATTTGATACAATAGCAGCAAAAATGTTGTGATCTATTCTGTTTTTAGAGAGCTAGGCAGCATTTGTGTCAATTTTACTGGTTTGTGAAATCAAGGCCCAAGAATTATTCTTTTTTTAAACTATTTTTTAAATGTTTATTTAGAGAGAGAGAGTGAAAGAGCATACTGTGCACAAGTACAAGAGGGGGAGGGACAGAGAGAGGGAGAGAGAGAATCCTAAGCAGGCTCCACACTGTCAGCGCAGAGTCTGATGCGGGGCTCGAACTCATTACCTGCACCGAAATCAAGAGTCAGACGCGGAACCGACTGAGCCACCCAGGCACCCCACCAAGAATTATTCTTTATGAAATCTTTTCAGTCTATTTGGGGCACTATAATCGAGAAAACTGTAACGAACCATCCCTCCATCTACCTATCCAATAAATTTTTACTGGACGTCTACCATGTGTCAAGCACTGTTCTAGACCCAGAAGAAACAACACTGAATAATGACCAAGTAAACAAATAATAATAAATCATGAGTGAGAAGTGTGGGTACAATAACAGAAAGTCGGGGGGGGGGGAGTTTAACACTTAGGCAGGGACCACCAGGCATTGGGAGATATGAGATCTGAAAAAAGTATCTGAAAAAAGATGGAAAAAGTAAGTGTAAAGGCCTGATACAGGAGCAAGCCTGGCATATTTGTAAATAATAAGCTGCATTCCAGATCTGCCTAACTGAGGGGGAGAGGAGCAGGGGATATGTTGAAAGTTAGGCAGGGGCTGGATCTCACGGCACCTGGAGGGCAAAGCTAAGGAGTTTCCATTTTGCTCTAATAGTGATGAGAAGCCACTGGAGGGTTTTGAGCAGGGGAATACACACTGACTGCTGCGTGCAGAACAGACTGTTGGAGCAAGCGTGAAAACAAGGAGCCCAGGTGCTTGTGGACGAGGGCGATAGTGGCAGAGGTGATGACAAGTGGTCTGATGTGGGATATATTTTGAAGTTAAAATCGGCAGGACTTTCCCGATAGGAAGAATGTGGGTGCAAAAGGATGAAATGAGTCAAGAGTAACTGAGTCCTACTTACTGGTTTGGAGAAGACTGGTTTGGGGAGGATAAGAGTTCTGTTTCAGAAGGGGTAGGTGTGGGATTTCTATTAGAATTTCAGGGTGGATGTCTACGAAGAGGTTGGATATCTGAGTTTGGAGTTCAGGGGTGAGAGACTAGGACAAGAGACACAAACTGGAAGTGGTCAGCGTGTAGATGTCACACAAAGCTGTGAGACTGGACAAGATCAGTTAGGGACTGAGCAGAGAAACATTAAGAGACCTGGAGACGAGGTGGGGCCAGTAAAGGAGGTGGGGGAACAGCAGCGAGCCAGTCTGGAGAGACCCCTGGAAAGTATGATGTTCCTCCTAACCGATCACATGACTGAAGTCTCAGAAGAGGGAGTGGTGGGTGGTACCAGAACTGCTGAGACATTGCTAGGGATGGAGACTGAGGAAAGAGCACTGCATTTACTGTTGAGGTCATTCGTCGACCGGACAAAGGTTTTCGTGTACTGGAGCAGCTGAGGGCCCCATTGACATGGACGCCAGAAGAGAACACGAGAAATGGAGCAAGGAAGGAGACAACTCTTTCTGGAGAGTTTGATTATAAAGAAAGGCAGAGAAAAGGCAGAGTGGTTAAAGAGGGACTTGGCCTTCAACAGAGCCTTTATTGCTTGTTGAATATTCATTTGCCTCTTAGTATCCCTCAACTACATTTCCCAGCCCCCCACATGTCCATGGGCCCTCTGTCTAATTTTGGCTGAGGAGCTGGGAGTAGAATACGTGTCACTTCTGGGCCAAAGCACAAAGAACCAGGGAGGAGTTCTTCAAGTCCTCTTTTCTCCAACCACGGGTGACTGGTGCTGTTCAAGATGGTGGAGTCTCCCTGTCGGACAATATTGGACTTACAGCCCAATACTTACAGGAGAGTATTCCTTAGTCCCATGAGATTATCGATACTTAACCAGTTTAGACCTACAAAGCAGCACTTTATGGTTTAATTTAACAATATATGTTTGTTAAACCACTGAGATTTTGGGGTCAATTTGTTAACATAGTACAACATATAATTTGGTCAAAGCATTCTTTAAAACATAGGGGCATGGGGCACCTGGGTGGCTCGGTCGGTTAAGTGTCTGGCTTCGGCTCAGGTCATGATCTCGCGGTCTGTGAGTTCGAGCCCCACGTCGGGCTCTGTGCTGACAGCTCAGAGCCTGGAGCCTGTTTCGGATTCTCTGTCTCCCTCTCTCTCTGCTCCTCCCCTGTTCATGCTCTGTCTCTCTCTGTCTCAAAAATAAATAAACGTTAAAAAAAAAATTAAAAAAAAATATAGGGGCACCTGCATGGCTCAGTCAGTTAAGTGTCTGACTTTTGATTTTGGCTGACAGCATGGAGACTGCTTGGGATTCTCTCTCTCCCTCTCTTTCTCTCTGCCCCTCCCCCTCACTCTCCTTGACAAAATAAACATTTAAAAAATATTATGGTGTGTTTTTATGATTTTGTAAATAATACAGTAGAGAGGAAATTGACATAAGAAAATTAATGGGTAATTAAGGGAGAAAGTCCTTCAGCAGAGATGAGGGGTGCCGTGCCCTAGTAAAGGCCTTGGAAAGAGGCAAACATCCTTAAGTAAGGTACCATGCACTTTAAAGGAGGGAAGGTGAAATACAGGGGCACAGATGCAACTGGAAGGTGGATACGGAGTGGGCCAATGAGGTGAGAGAGAGAGAGAGACTGAGGTTGGAGAAGACAAGAGAGGTAGGAAAATTTCTTAGATAGTAGGAAAGGAATTAACTATTGCCATCCAGAGGCCCCACTTGAGCTTTGTGGCCTTAAGTTTAAGTGAGACCAGTTAGCCTAAGTGTCTTTTACTCTTGAACAAGATTAGACACAAGAGTAGGGCACACAAGCATTTGGTTCAACCAGGGCTGAGGACTTGTCAGCGAGAAAGGTCGAGGAAAAGAGTGGCAAGGAAGGTGAGGGTAGTTCGAGGGAAGGATTACATTGATCGACTATGAAACTTGAGTTAGAGAATGAAGACATAGGAAGTTGATGGAAAGTGGAAAATGGGGAGACTAAAGGCTTGGAAGCTCCCACTGGACAATGGTTTGGGTTAGAACATGCTTTGCTCCGTCTATACCAATTTTGTTACATGCAAATTGCAGCCATAAATGTCAAGCTCTATGAGATAGTGTTTACAACAATATCTAAATTTCATAAGGAAACTGTTACCCAGTTAAATGAAAGTTTAAAAGCTTTTGCTCTCCTTCACTTTATCAATGTATTTAGAACTGAAAACTAGACGAAGAACCATACGTTTCTGCAACAACAGAAAGCCTCATATTTGGCGTACTATTCTAAATTTTACTATTAAAATATGTGTAAAACCATTCTTGGCGTTTCCCCCCTATTATTACACTTTTTTTTCATTTCTGCTTTCCAATAATAATTGTATGCATTGAAAAGCCATTTTTCTTATTGAAAAATATCTTATTCTCCATTGACTTTATATTCTTGCTTTCCAGGATATTTACAGGAAGAATTGGCTTTTCCCCCTTGTAGATGATTCACAGTTAAGAAAAGAATAGAACTGCTTTATATTCCAACACAGACCCTAAGAGCCCAGAGAAAATTCTTCCACATCTATCAAAAGCAGCAGTCTCACCCAGCTGACAAGGACACCGAAAGCCATCCAACAAAAGCCAGCCTATTTATAATTGAAGGTTTTTTATTGAACTATTTTGGGTTCCTGTTATATATTATCTCCACAAGAAACCAATCAGATTAAAATGAAATATTACAATGAAACAACAAAACTTCAGTTTTATTTAGAAAAAAAAAAAGGCAACCTTCCAAACAAACATCCTAATCTCTCAAAGACAATGATAAGGCAATCTGGCACCTTTCAAAAGTCAAAGCAACTTTTAAGCACTGTTATTTATGTGAACAGAATTTTCTACAGATGTCAATGCAAATTTTTTAAAAAAGAACACTTTAAAAAATAAATGTGTGAAACTTTGGAGTTTATATGGGATAAAACTTGTTTTCAACATTTTTAAGATTGAAAGCAAACACACACACTGCTTTTTGCAAGTAGTTTTGAACAAAACAATCGTCTTATGAAAGTACACAACTAATCGAGTACAAATTCAAACACAAAGCAAAAATCAGAAGATGAATTTTGAAGAGTCAGACAATGCATAGGCAAACATTTCCTCTGACACCACAGAACCCAAACGACTCACAGCACGAGGCAGGAGGAGTACCCTTCTGGTCGTCCCACACAGAAACACCAGAGAAAGGTCTGGTGTTTGTCTAGGAAAATGGACCAGTAATTCTTCTAGAAAAGGTACATTAAGAGAATCCTAGCAAGTCAAACAGATCTGAGGTCAAGTCCAAAATGATCAGATAAGAGCTGAAAGATGAGTCAGCTACCAATTATTCAAGGAGACCAATAAAGGTAGAAATAAGAAAGACAGATAAGGGAGCTTGTGGACAGAAGGCGTGGGTAATAAGGAGCCAGGAACCCAAATCAGAGTCTGGATGGAAATGAGGAAAGTGGCCATAGGTATGAATTGGTCCATAAAGCCAACTATCTTGTGATGAAGAGCTGCTTCCATCTTTTGCTCATGGAGCCATATCTGAACCAGCATATGGCTAGATTAGCTGGGTCATGACGTGGAAAGCAAACAATTCCTTGCACAGGTTCAGAGAATTCAGAACTGGAATTGGAATCTCGGTTCTGCAACTTGTGGCCGTGTAACCCTGAGCGGGGGGTTAATTCCTCCAAGCTTCAGGATCTCAAACTATACTAAGGGAATAGGCCTTCGAATGAATTAATGCAGAGTAACGTGGGAATCAAGGTTGATCATGTATGTCCAAGTACCTGACACGTGGTAGGTGTAATATAGTATCTCCTTCCATTAGGTCAATACATACTGAACACGCTTCTCAGTTGTTTTAATTTACATCGGGTATTTCCAAGAAGTTACCTGAGCACAAAGCAGTGCAAGACAGAGAATCCATGTTTGCTAGTCTTACAAAAATAGAGAAGATAGTTACTTTGACCTATGACATTGAAAGTGTCAACTTTCAACAAGAATGATTCTATAAAAAATTCTTGTATTGCCTGATCAAATTGTTGGGGTGGAAATGAGACGGGACAGAGGGTAGTAAACAAAGTAATCATTGCAAACACAGAGAAAAGGAGACACAGAATCTGAAGCAGGCTCCAGGCTCTGAGCTGCCAGCACAGAGCCCGATGCAGGGCTCAAACTCCTGAACCCCAAGATCATGACCTGGGCTGAAGTTGGATGTTCAATCGACTGAGCCACTTAGGTGTCCCTAACATTCACTCTTATCAAAGGAGCAGCATCGGCATTATTTCTTCAGGGAAGACTTTTTGAGACCAGAAACCAAGTTGTTGGCTCTGGTGTATTCTCATATCTCCCTACGTTTCCCTTCTCAGCACAGTCATCAAACATATTGTTACCACACGTACAATATAAGAACAGTTAAGGGCACAGGTTCTGGAGTCACACTGGGCTTGAATCTCATCTCTCCAATTACTGAACCTATCTATCGAAGCCTCCACAAAGGGAATGGCTGCACTTCCAGGGGATGGTGAGAGGGGACAGAGAGATAAGTCTTTACAACATGCTTGACACTTCGTGCAATAAACATTGGCCATTTTTGTTACTAGTCAGTAAGGGTGATCAGGGCAAGGAGTGTTTAATACCAGATGTTTGGCGCATACGGGCTGTGGTGCTCCCCAAAGCAACGTAGAACGTGTGTCCCTTATTGGACACTCAGTGGAGTTGAAAACCCAGAAAATTCATACACTTGGAAGGCGTTTGTGATTCTGTTTCTTACACATAGGCAGTCTTTGCCGTGCACAGTTATTTGCATTGATTTTCATGGTTTCGTCAGATGAGCCCAATGCCCCAACAGCACAGTTAAATTTTCAGTTAGAACGGTACATCTCCTGGGGTGAAGAATGGTAAACGGTTTTCTGATTTGTAAAAAGTTTATGGTCTTCTTATCAAGTTATAAGAATTTTTATATGTGTTTGACAAGAATCTTTTATTAAAAAATTCTTTAGAAGATCCCGCATTGTGCAGATATTTTCTCCCAGTCTGTGGCCTCTTTATTTTCTTAAGAGTGTCTCTCCAAGAGCAAAAATTTTAAGTCCAGCTTACCAATCTTTTTTTCTTTCGTAGTGTATACATTTTAAGTCCAATCAAAGAAAATTTTGCCTAAACCAACATCAGTAAGGTTTTCCCTTAGGGTTTTATTTCTATTTTCATCATTTACGTGTAGGCCCATGATCCATTTGACAATACTTTTGTATCCTAAGTTCGAGGTATGTGCTGAGGTTGTTCCCCACCCCCCACCCCCACATAAATATCCATTTGTTCCAGAACTATTTGTGGAAAGACCGTCCTCTCCTCATGCATTATCTTAGCACATTTCTATAAAAACTCAATTGGTTATACCCGTGCAGGTGTATTTCGGGATTCTTGATATTGACGCATGGATTGGGAAGCTTTCCTTACACCAATACCACCTTCTCTTGATGGCTGTAGGTTTATACTTAGTCAAAAGCTCAAGCAGTGGGCATCCTCCAACTTTACCCTTTTTCAACATTGATTTGGCAGTGCTTTGCATCGTCAAGTAGAATTCAGAGTCAGCCGGTCAATTTCAACACAGAAAACTGCCGAGATTTTCATTTGGGTTGCACTTAACCGAAGGATCAACTTGGGGGAGAAATGACATTCCAACAAAGTTGCATCTTCTCACCCGTGAGTTTGATATTTCTCTCCCCTTATTGAGGTCCTCTTCAGTTTATGTCACCAATGTTTTCTAATTGTCAGTGTAGAGACCTGTACACGTTTTGTTAAAAGCGGAAGTAGTCCGTCTCTCTGTTGCCATTTTAAATGGTACTGATTTTTGAAAATTCAAATCATTATTACAGAACACATTACTAGTACGCAGAAATCCAACTGAGCTGGTACCTTGTGACCTGGCTCAGTTTACCTATTCTGGCAGGGGTTTTTTTGTTCATTCGTTTGTTTTTTTGTAGTTTTCTTTTGATTACTTCAGATAGATGACATGTTACCTGCGAATAAAGACAGTTTTACGTCTTCCTGATTTATATGCTTTTTCTTTTCTTTCTTCTGATTTATTTATTTATTTATTTATTAATTGGTCTTTTTTCACTGACTAGGATCTTCAATATAAAATAGAATTATAGGGGGAGAGGGGAAAATGGGTGATGGGCATTGAGGAGGGCACTTGTTGGGATGGGCACTGGGTGTTGCGTGTAAGCAATGAATCACAGGAATCTACCCCCAAAACCACGAGCAGACTGTATACACTGTATGTTAGCCAACTTGACAATAAATTATATTAAAAGATTAAAAAATAACCCCCACACACACACACGCACACATACACACACACACAAATACAATAAATTGGAATTATAAGTGAGAATGGACATCTTTGTCTTCCTACCAGTCTTAAGGAAAAATCATACAGTCTGTCACCATTAAGTATACTTTTAGCTGTAGGTTTTTCTTTTTCTAATATTTGCTCTTTATCCTACTTTTCTGAGAGTTACCATAGATGGGAGTTAAACTTTGTCAAGTGCTTCTTAAGCATTTACTGAGATAGTATCATGGTTTTCTTTTTTAGCCTTTTAATATGGTAAATTACACTGACTGATTTTTGAATGCTGACTCAACTTTGCATTGCGGGGATAAATGCCACTTGGCCATGATGTGTTACCCTTTTTCTACATTGCTAGATTTGACTGGTTAATATTTTGATAAAGAACTTTTTGTGTCTGTAGTCTTCTTTCCATAAATTGCCCAGTTATGGCATCAAGGTAATGTTAAGTTCATATGCTGAGAAGGGCTTCTCCTCTTCTATTTTCCGAAAGAGTTCGTGTTGAATGGTATTATTTCTCCCTTGAATGTTTGATAGAATTCACCAGTATAGTCATCTGGGTTAAAAGGTGCTTGTTTATTCATTTATTATTTATTGTTTATTATTCATTTATTATCTCAGGCTAATTCCATAAAAAGATTGTGGAAGTGGTTGCTTAGCGAAGTATTGACAGAGGCCTGGCAATTTCCAGAGAGTGCTAGTATAGTTACTTGCATAGAGATTAACAATTACAGATTTATGAAAGCAAAAATTAAAATGTTACCTGGCTTATGTTTTTCTTAACTCAAAAATATTTTGTGTGTGATTAGAAAATATAGGTGGTAATTTATATATGCATTAATATGTAATGAATTTAGATGAAAGATAATATTAAAAGCTATTTTACAAATACAAAATTATAAAGGGGATTCGTACATACTAATTAACAGTTAAATATAAACATTCAGCACAGTGACCAGTGCTCTTCGTTTAATTAGGTGATTAATGAAACTACCTAAGTCATAAGAACAAAACGAAAATATCATCTAAATTAAAAATGTTACAAAACAGTGGCTGAAATACTTGACGTGAAGATGTGTAAAAAGCTGAAACAACCAAGAGCTGTTTAAATGAACACGATTACAAAATGGTTTCTTCCGAAGTAACTTTCTCTTTTCCTTCTTGAAAGATCTAATCCGGGGCACCTGGGTGGCTCAGTCAGTTAAGCGTCTGACTCTTGGTTTCAGCTCAGGTCATGTTGGTCTCATGGTTCGTGGGTTCAAGCCCCACATTGGGTTCTGCGCTGACAGCGTGGGGCCTGCTTGGGATTCTCTCTCACCTACTCTCTCTGCCCCTCCCCCACTCTCTCTCTCTCTAAACAAATAAATAAAACTTTAAAAAAACAAAGAAACAAAGAGAGCTGATCAAAGCCAACATCAGACTCCTTTCTTTTTTTGTATTTTTTCTAAATGTTTCTTTTTTTTTTTTTTAATTTGAGAGAGAGAGACAGAAAGACAGAGAGACACCGGGGGAGAGGGAGAGGCAGAGGAAGTCCTAAGGAGGCTCCTCGCCCAGCATGGGGCCCAACATAGGGCTCCATCCCATGACCCTGTGATCATGACCTGAACTGAAATCAAGTTGGAGGCTCAACCAAGTCAACCAGGCACCCCCAGACTCTTTTCACGTTCGTGTACATCCCTGCTCACGTGATTTTTAAAAATCTAAGATTTCCCCAAGAATTGCCTATCAAAAACTGTGCTGTTTCTAGCTCCTGAGTAGTAAAGACTGGGTCTCCAGCATTGGCCAATTCTGACTTGGTTCTATTCCCAAGGTCTCACAGAGTATTTAAAAAACAACAACAACAGCAACAACAAAAACACTGATCTTCACATCTGGAGTTTTTATTAAAATGCTGTCTAATTCCTTGGCCATATAAGGCACATTTTAAAAAGATGGTACAGGGTGGTTAAAAGTCATGCCAAACGTCACTCTGACTGGAAACTTTTATAGTATTTTATTTTCAGCTTATAACCTAATAAACACAGATAACATGGAACTTCTAGAGACCCTGCCAAATATAGTCCACTGACCCTGGATGAGCTCTTCATCTAATCTGAGCTGATACTATGTTGGGGCTAGTTTATTCTCAGCTACACTGTATAGAAATAAGCTAACGTACAATTTTTTAAAATCTGTGTTAAAATATATTGTCGCTCTTTAGGTCCTTATCTTTACTCTGTATCCTCCATACTTCAAGTGTTCCCTAGCTCACATTAACTTGAATATAAAGTTCCACTGAATTAAGCTGGTAACATGGCAATTTGCAGAATAATCCAGAGATTCAGATGCTAATGCCATATACAATGTGATTCGTATATGTGATTACATGTTTAGTTTTCCTTCATTGAAAGTTGTTCTAAATGTACAAATACATTTACTTTGCATTCATCCGATAGGTAGCCAGCCATTCATGTATATGCTGTGAAAAGGTCGTTTATTTATTTATTTTAAATGCTTACTTATTTTTTTTGAGAGAGAGAGAGAGTGGGGGAGGGGCTGAGAGAGAGGGGGAACAGAGGTTCTGAAACGGGCTCCGCACTGACAGCAGACAGCCGGATGCCAGGCTCACAAACTGTGAGATCATGACCTGAGCCGAAGTTGGATGCTTAACCAACTGAGCCACCCAGGTGCCTCTGTGAAAAGGTTTTTTAAGCTTTTTGTTAAAAATAGCCAAGACTTGATTGCAGATCAAAAGTCACATATTTGACAGTAATGTCAAAATCTTCAATAGTTTCAGCTGTATAGAAATAGAAAATGGGGGCACCTGAGTGGCTCTGTTGGTTGAGCGTCTGACTCTTGATTTTGGCTCCGGTCATGATGCCAGGGTCGTGACATTGAGCCCCATGTCAGGCTCCACACCGAGCATGGAGCCTGCTGAAGATTCTCTCTCTCTCCCCCCACTCCCCTGCTCATACTCTCCTCTAAAATAAAAAATATATCATAATATAATAAAATAAATATAATATAATATAATATAATATAATATAATATAATATAATACAATATAAAAACAAAGATAAAATTAAAAAATAGAAATAGACAATTAACAAAAGAAAAACTAAGCAGAAGCAAAACTTGAAGAATCTACTCAAGAAGTCCAACAAATAGGGCAAATGCTTGGCAAACCTCAATTTTGTTAGCTTTCTCCTCAAGGTTAATATTGTGGGACTTTTTAAAAAAATTTTTTTAAATGTTTATTTATTTTGGAGAGAGAGAGAGAGAGAGAGCACGAGAAGGGGAGGGGCAGAGAGAGAGGGAGACACAGAATCTGAAGCGGGCTCCAGCCTCCGAGCTGTCAGCACAGAGCCCGACGCGGGGCTCGAACTCACGAGCCATGAGATCATGATGTGAACTGAAGTTGGATGCTCAACCGATTGAGCCACCTAGGCACCCCTGTGGGACTATTTTATAACAAGGTTATTCTGGGACATTCCTATTTAATCTCCTTTACATGACTTGAGACCAAATGATTTCTACTCCAGAGAAAACACTATTATGAAAGGTTTGGGTAGTTAGCACAGTAGCATTTGCCTAGTGGGGATTCAAGTTTTATTCAAGTAAGCACTATCTGGTCAGTAATTTATTTGATCCCAATTAATTTCAGGAACCTTCCAAGAACTTTTATGAGTTCTTAAGGACTTCTGGAGCTTGCATTGATTTCTAATATATTATATCTCATGGTAACAGTTCCACTATTTTTAGAAAAGTTGAACTCAATGTGTACTACAATTCCATTTTAAGAAACTATCTGGTAAAAATGTTATGTTTCACAAGACTGTTGAGGATGTTAACCACATTACATACTGACTTCTTTGTGAGAACCTCTAGTAAATTTTTCTCTGAAGATTTCAATTGCAGGAACTTGAACTAATTAATTTTCAAAATCTGACTGCACTGAATCTTGTTCTAATTATGATGCTCTCTTTACATTTGTTCCTGGAAAATGTAGTCAAATTGAGGTTGCTTTCTGGGTATACAAACCCTTGTATCATGAATTGTTTTTTTCACAAGCCTCCACCTTTAGTTTATTTTTTTTCTTTTCTTTTCCTTTAGAGTTAAATCCTTACTCTAAAAAACTTGCATTTAAAAAGTCACCTTGGGGCATTGGGTGGCTCATCTGGTTAAGTGTTCAACTCTTGATTTCGGCTCAGGTCATGATCTCATGGTTGTGAGATTGAGCCCCGCATCAGGCTCCACACTGGGCTGGGTATGGAGCCTGCTTAAGATTCTCTCTCTCTCTCTCTCTCTCTCTCTCTCTCCCCCTCTATCCTTCTCCCACTCGCTCACTTGCTCTCTCTCTCCCTCTCTCTCTCTCTCTCTCAAAAAAAAAAAAGTAACCTTGACTTCCCATATTTTCTTTCCTAAAGACATGAAAAACTAAAATGAAAATTAAAAACAAAATACCACCCTCAGCAGAAGTTAAAGCCAGAAAATGCCGAAACTTCAAAGGAACTGATTAAAAAAAGATAATAGTAGTGTTGAAGGCAAGATTCACCAATGGATGCCAAAATTAGTGGAGGCAAGTCTGAGGAGGGATAGAATATTTCTCAAAGAACCTCCTCAAGGTAGTTTACATATTACAAAGAGAATACATCAGGGAAACCCGGCAGATAGCACCTTAAACAAGTGATCAATGTCACCGTCACCAGTGGTAAGACATTTCGGTATCATGTGCCCCTTGATATAATGCACTTGAGAAAGGAAGAACATCATTTCCGTAGTATTCTTGCCAAAAATGCCTAACCTCAGTGCAATCATGAAAAAACATTAGGCAGACCCAAAGTGAGAAACAGCCTAGAAAATAACTAGTACCCTTCAAAGATGTCAAGGTCAAGAAAGAGACAGAAGACTGAGAAACTGCCACAGACTGGAGGAGACGAAAACGACACGGCTACTACACGTGGCGGCAGATCCTAGAACAACGCAAAAGGAACCCTCGCGGGAAAACCGGTGAAATTCAAATAAGCCCTACAGTTATTACCAGTGCAAATGCATTCTGCCAACGTTAAAGGATCTTACTGTTCATTTCCTCATTTTACTGGATGTACCATTGATAAATAGGATGTTGACACAGGGTAAGCTGGGTGAAGGGTGCATGGGGATTTCTCTGTACTATTTTTACAACTTTTCGGCAAGTGGAAATTAAGTTTTAAAATAAAAAACGTTTCAAAAATTCACCGTCAATCTTTTTTATAAGTAAGGTTTTCCTAATTACTGTTTGACATTCTCTCAATTCGCCCTAAGCTCATGGCTTCCCATTATATCCCCTTGGACTGCCTCCGAAATTTCTTCCTGTCTAGTGCCAATCCAAATATTGTACTTCATGGATCACCTCCTCTATAAAACATCCTCTGAATATTACAGACCTTCTCAGATTTCCCAGCATTATACACTAATCTAGAATTTTATTATGCAGAGTTATATAGTTTTTAAAGTTCTTTTATGCTTGTATTTCTCATTATCGCTACAATAATAAAAGCTTCCAGAAAGCAGGGACAAAGTTACCTTCCTTTTTAGGATCAGCACTGAGCTAAGTGTATAGTAAATGCTTGTTAAATATATGTTGCCTCATTCACCCACAAATTATTAAGGAAACTAGAGATGTGGACGTTCAAAATACCCATATACTTGTGAAAGGTAAGGCTTGTGAAAAAAACAATGATCTTGGTGCCCTTAGACATCAAATATGGGACTAAATGGGCCATCCATTATGACCTAAGTATGGCAATTCTAATAATTTCTTAATCTCAGGAAGTCTCAAAAATGGATGATACTTTCAATCTAACAAAATAGTCTGGGTTGAATAAACACCATCATCCACATTAGAATTGCAATCATTAATAGAATTATAGGCCTAAATTGTAACTCCGTAAAAGCTCATTGGAAGATCTGTTAAAATCCCTTATTCAATAATAATATTAGATGTACAGTAACATAAGCAGCTGTCACAAATAGATTCAAAGATATCAAACTTTGATGAGATATTTTCCATGACCCAGGGTTGCTTCCTCAGAGTATCCCTAGGATGTCTACTGATCTATTAAATTCACGCAGTGGGAACAAATGTCCATTTTCTTTGCCAAGTAAATACCATAGATGAATATTAAAAATTGTTCTGTTCGCCAAAATTCACATCTGCACACACTTAAAAATGTAGCTTTTCTTTTTTCAATAACAGTTTGTAATACATTCTGGAAAATACAAAAAATATTATACAATACACCTGGCTGGTTAGTCAGCCATAAGTGCAATGATAGGGCCTATATTATTATTGGAATTGATTAGTATACTCTAAATTGTGGACACATGTATCTCTCTCTCTCTAAGGATGAGATATATTCCCCAAAAAGTTACTTGAAAGAGAGCTGGTTGTGAATCAGAACATAAAGTTCAAAATACACTCTAATGATGTAAGGGACCAGTTAAAAGATATTTTTGAGGAAAAAAAAAGAAAATATTTTCAAGGGGAACGTAATGTCAAACATGGAAGTTAAAAAGATTTTCTACACAATTTGGTGATTCCAATACTTAAAAAAAAACTTATCAAAGTAATATTGTTTTTTTAAAAAGTCATTCATTCACTGAGAAGGACATATCAAAATGGTTTTTTGTTTTTACCAATTTTTCAGATGAGGCCAGGTGCATTCAGGGTGGTATGGCATAGACTTTTCTTTTCTTTTAACCAATTTTTCAATATGTGTGTAGAAGACCTACATTTTTGGCCTGACTTCAATATTGTTACATTTGTAAAATTTTTATTATTTTATTTTATTATTTTATTTTATTTTATTTTATTTTATTTTATTTTATTTTATTTTATTTTTTAACATTTATTCATTTTTGAGAGTGAGAGAGAGAGAGCATGAGCAGGGGAGGGGCAGAGAGAGAGAGGGAGACAGAGAATCCGAAGCAGGCTCCAGGCTCCGAGCTGTCAGCACAGGGCCCGACGTGGGGCTTGAACACGGACTGCGAGATCATGACCTGAGCTGAAGTCAGACACTTAACCGACTGAGCAGCCCAGACACCCCTAAAAATTTTATAATTTTAAATAGCAGAGGCTCTCAATCGAATGCGATATTTAGAATATATTCATAAATTATATTATTTTAAACATTTTAAAATCATTTTGATTTTTTAAAAGGATGATCAATATGGGAAGTCAAGACCAAGAATAATTTGCATCTTAAAAAGAGGTATTTAAAAATACCCATGACTTTGCCTATCATATGTTTGTTTGTATTATTGTTATTTTTAAAAATCATATACATATCACTGGACATAACAAAATAAACTGGGAAATTACAAATGCGCCTGCCTCCACATCCTATATGCATTTTCTCCGATTGGTGTAATCTCATTTGATTTTTCTTAGGTTAGGTTTGTTTTGAGAAGTCATTTTCTAAAAGTCACCAGTCTAATAAAATAATTATGTCAGTGAGAGTGTTGAGAAAGATCTTGATATATTTTGCTTCATTAAAAAAAGAAACTCACAAGGAAAATTATTAAATAACAGGTACTTCTCTGATTATGTAGAAATCCCAAAGGATCTATAAAAAAAAAAGTGAAAGGTCATAGGCCACAAGATCAATATTAAAAAATCGATTGTATTTTTAGATATTAGCAACCAACAACTGGGAATTAAAGTTAAAAACATGAAATGGTTAGGTATAAATCTAACAGGATAAATGCCAAATCTGTATGCTGAGAGCTATAAACCTTGATGAAAGAAATTAAAGAAACCCTGAATAAATGGCAAGATAGTCTATTTTCATGGATTGGAAAATTCAAGATCATTAAGATTTCATTTCTTTCCAAACTCACAAATAGAGTCAACACAGGTTTTTAAAAACCCCAGCAGTATTTTATGCAGACTTTACTATGCTGATTCTAAGAAAAGCAAAGGAACTACCATAGGCAAAACGTTCTTGAAAAAGAACAAAGTTGGACAACTTACAGCACCTGTCTCCTAGACCAATTATAAAACTACATTAATCGACACCCTGTCATATTGGAAAAGAACAGTCATGTATATCCATTGTACGAAATTAGAGTCTAGCAGCACACTATATATTTATGGTCAATTGATTGTCAACAGGCTGCAAAGGCAATTTATTTATTTATTTATTTATTTATTTAAATTAAATTTTTTTTTAACGTTTATTTATTTTTGAGACAGAGAGAGACAGAGCATGAACGGGGGAGGGGCAGAGAGAGAGGGAGACACAGAATCCAGAAGCAGGCTCCAGGCTCTGAGCCGTCAGCCCAGAGCCCGACGCAGGGCTCAAACTCACAGACCGCGAGATCGTGACCTGAGCTGAAGTCGGATGCTTAACCGACTGAGCCACGCAGGCGCCCTGCAAAGGCAATTTAACAGAGAAAAGATAGTCTTTTCAACAAATAGTGCTGAAACAATTGAATCGTTTTTTTACATTGATTATTTTTTCTTTTATTTTGAGGGAGAGAAAGAGAGAGGGAGAGAGAGAGACCGCCAAGCAGGCTCTGCACTGACAGCACAGGGCTCAAACAGGGCTTGAACCCATGAACCACGAGATCATGACCTGAGCCAAAATCAAGAGTCGGACGCTTAACCAACTGAGCCACCCAGGCACCCCCGAAACAATTGAATCTTAATCTGTGCCTTGCACCATTCCAAAATGGTCACCAAAACTGACTCAAAATGGAGCACAGATCTAAATATAAAACTTAAAACATAAAACTTCCGCAAGGAAACAGGAGAAACTCTACGTGACTTTATGTTGGGCACAGATTTCTTAGATATGACACCAGAAATGTGATCTGTAAAAGAACAAAGTGATAAATTAAACCTCATAAAAATTAAGAAACCCCGCTCTCTGAAAGGCACTATTTAAGGATGAGAAGTTAAGCCACTGACTGTGAAAAGTGTGTGCAAGTCATACATCTTACAAAGGCCTTGTATCCAGAATATATAAAGAACTATCAAAATTCAATAAAAAGAAAACAAACACATATAAAATCAGAAAAACATTTATGCTTTACCAAGAGAGACAGTCAAATGACACATACCTGAAGATGTTCAACATTATTAGTTATTAGGGAAACACACAAGCCATGTGACACAGCCGTTAGGATAGCTAAAATGACATTACTAATTCAACAATATCAAATGCTGGTGAGGATACAGAGCACCTAGAACTCATAGATGCTGTCCAAATGCAAAATGATACAGCCAATTTGGAAAACAGTTTGGCAGCTTCTAAGAAAGTTTAAAAATACAGTTATGGGCGCCTGGGTGGCTCAGTCAGTTGAGTGTCCTAGTTCAGCTCAGGTCACAAATCGTGCGGTTCCTGAGTTCAAGCTCTGCATCGGGCTCACTGCTGTCAGCACAGGGCCTACCCCAGATCTTCCATCCCTCTCTTTCTCCGCCTCTCCCCCGCTCACGCTCTCACTCTCACTCTCAAAAATAAATGAACATTTAGAAAATACACATATAAACAGTGAACATGCAACTCAGCGATCCCACTCCTTGTTATTGACCCAAGCGGAATGAAAAATTTATGTTCCTACAAAACCCTTACATGAATGTTTAACCACCCAAATATTTCTCAACTAGCGAAGGGACAAAGTTGGTACATGTGTGCAGTGGAATATTATTAGCAATAAATAAGAATAGACTGCTGCTACACACAAGAACATAAATGAATCTCAAACGCATGATGCTAAAGGGAAAGAAACCAGACACAAAGGGCTATAAACAGAATGATTCATTTATATAACATTCCAGAAGAGGCGAATCTAATAGTCACAGAAAGCAGATCAGTGGCCACTGGGAATTGGGGCTAAAGGAAGTGGGATTGACAACAAAGGGTCTGGAGAATATTCGAGGTGGTGGAATAGTTGGTTCATCTTGATTGTGGTGACGGCTTGTCAAGAGTTGCATAATGAAACATCATCAGTAGGTGAATTATATCTTGATAAAAAAAAATGTTTTTAAGAGAAGACACCTGATATGGGAAAAAGCCTGATGTCTTCTGGAGCTGGTATAAGAAGGAGTAAGACAAGGACAGGTCACATCTCTGAATGAGGACAATGAGTTCACCAGGTCTTCCTGGCAGAGAGAAAAAAACACACGTAAAGCTGTGAAGGCAGAATGCTTCTGGCCTCTTTGTGGAAAAGGGAACCTGGTGGGGCGGGCGCACAGCACAGGTTGTGTCTGTGGTGGGGAGACAGCTGAGAAAGGTAGACGATGATCCCAACTCACACTCGTTTTGATGGCAATTGGAGAGACAAAACAAATCAAAACCAAGTGTTGGTTGGGGCATCTGAGTGGTTCCGTGGCTTAAGTGTCTGACTTCAGCTCAGGTCATGATCTCACGGTCTGTGAGTTCGAGCCCCGCGTCGGGCTCTGCGCTGACAGCCCGGAGCCTGAAGCTTGCTTCACATTCTGTGTCTCCCTCTCTCTCTGCCCCTGCCCCACTCACTCTGTCTCTCAAAAATGAATAAATGTTAAAAAAAATTTTTTTTTTTTATATCAAGTGTCGGCAATGATGTGGAGAAACTGGAACCCTCATGCACCTGCCAGTGGGAATGGAAATAAGGCTCCAGCTACGGGAAAGAGTATGGAGGGTTCCTCCAAAAAGTTAAACCAGAATTACCACCTGGCCCAGCAATTCCACACTGAGTATTATACCCGAAATAACTGAAAGCAGAAACTCAGACAGATATTTGCACACCCAGATTCATAGTAGAATGAGTCACAACAGCCAAAAAATGGAAGCAACCGAAATGTCTACTGATGGGCCAAATGGGTAAACAAAGTGTGGTGTATCATACAGTGCAGTATTATTCAGCCTTTTTTAAGAAAAGGAAACTCTGGGGTGGCTTGGTGGCTCCGTCAGCTAAGCGTCCAACTGTTGATTTCGGCTCAGGTCATGATTTCATGGTTCCTGAGATCGAGCCAGGCATTGGGCTCTGGGCTGACAGTGCAGATCCTGCTTAGGACTCTCTCTCTCTCTCTCTCTTTCTCTCTCTCTCAAAATAAATAAACTTTAAAAAAAGAAGTATTAAAAAAGGACACTCTACACATGCTACAACGTGGATAAACCTTGAAGACCTTGTGCTAAGTGAAACACACCAGTTACAAAAAGATAAATACTGGGGGCGCCTGGGTGGCGCAGTCGGTTAAGCGTCCGACTTCAGCCAGGTCACGATCTCGCGGTCCGTGAGTTCGAGCCCCGCGTCAGGCTCTGGGCTGATGGCTCGGAGCCTGGAGCCTGTTTCCGATTCTGTGTCTCCCTCTCTCTCTCTGCCCCTCCCCCGTTCATGCTCTGTCTCTCTCTGTCCCAAAAATAAATAAAAAACGTTGAAAAAAAAATTAAAAAAAAAAAAAACAAAAAGATAAATACTGTTTGATTCCACTCTCAAGAGGTACCGAGGGTCACCAAGTCCATAGAGAGAGAAGGTAGAATGCTGGGTGCCAAGGGCTAGGGGAGGGAGAAATAGAGAGTTAGTGTTTAATGGGGACAGATCAGGTTTTGCAAGGAGAACAATCTACCTTGTCCAGAAGGTCCTGCTGGATTCTACCCCTCCCCCACAGACTTCCTGGGAGTTCCTCAAGTCATGCTGGCCAACAGACCTAGACAATGGCTCTGATTTCAGTTAAATGTAATCACAATTTCGTTTGTTCCCATTCTCCCTGCCCATTAAAGGAAATCTCTTTGAGGGGAGAGGCTGTTTTCATATTGCCAGTGTCTAATCTGGCCCAGCAATGAGATTTGTGTGTGTGTTTTTTCTTTTTGTAAAGTAAGCCGTGATTCCCACCATGGGGCTTGAACTCACGACCTCAAGATCAAGAGTTGCATGCTCTACCGGCTGAGCCAGCTAGGCGCCCCGAGATTTGTTTTTTAAAAAGATCCCCGTCTCAGGAGCAGAGAGAGTGTCTCTGTCTTACCTTCTTCTCTCCGAGGTCAGATGGTCATGTGTCCCTCAGACTACCCGCCTGCTCAGTCTCAGGACCAAAACCATCTTCTCCTTTCTTCCCTAGCAGACCCGGGGTCTGGCTTTCCTCGGGGGAGGAGTAGTCTAAAGTCAGAGAAGCCCACATTTCCTTTGGCACTCATCAGGGTTGCAGGAGCAAAAGTGGGAGCCCTGCGAGCAGGCTGCAGCTAGGCAATCAAGCTTTGCTTCTGCTTTTCTTTGAAGCCCCCCTGCCCTGATGGAAAGATGACCTGGACCAGGGGAAGGGTCTTCGAGAAGCCCCCAGCCTCGCACGCAAGGCTGAGGAGGGACTGGTGACATCACAATGGTGCCGCTCAGTTTCTGATGTCAGCTAATGTGACACCAGGACTGAAGGGCCGGCCGGCACATCCTTTTTTTGTGTGCAACTCTGGTCTCTCAGGGCGGAAAAGGGGAAGCAGGCGGAAGACGTCCCAGGGCTCGGGGCAGGACACTAGAACTAGCTGGTGACTGGTACATCGCAGTCGGACTATGATGTGGTTATAACACAGAACGTTCTGA
This sequence comes from Panthera tigris, assembly GCF_018350195.1. Lineage (NCBI taxonomy): Eukaryota > Metazoa > Chordata > Mammalia > Carnivora > Felidae > Panthera > Panthera tigris. Next base: position 48,472,843 of record NC_056673.1, on the reverse strand, counting down.
AAAACCACATGATCCCATCCCACAGAGATGAACTAGCGTATTTGCATTTTTCCCATCGTAAACGTAATCTATGACCTCTTTTCTCTGGATGGGTCTCACATCCCAGATCAAATCCATCAAGAAGCCGTGCTGGCACTAGCTTCAAATACACCCAGAACCTGACCACCTCCACTGACGCCACTCCGGTCCAAGCCCCCATAATCTCTCCCTTGGGGTACAGCAGTACCCCTCTAATGGGTTTCCCACTCTCATCCTCACACTGCCAGAATGATCTTTGCAAGTCCAAGTTGGATCACATCACTCCTTGGCCCGATGCCCTAATGTGCTTCCATCACGCAGAGTGAAAGTCAAAGTCCTGACGGCCTCGCAGGCCCTATGTGATCAGGACCCCTGGGATCCCTCAAACCTCATCTCCTGCTCTCTCGCCCTGTCTGCTCTACTCTACCCACACTGGTTCCCAGCTGGTCCTTCACCAAGCCAGGCTTGCTTGGCCTTTGCGCTGGCTGTTCGCTCCATCAGAAACTGCTTCCTCCAGGCATCCATATCGTTCATTCAACCCCTTCCTTGACTTTCTCAATGAGGCCAACCCGACCGCATTACTTAAATGTCCCCGATTCTGGCACTCCAGAGTCTCTCTTCATCTTTTCTATCATTTCCTATTCAGTAGCACTTAGACACTTTTTTGTTTGTTTGTTTGTTTAACAATTCACTGTAAGTTCATTATGTGGCATGCTCACTATTTACTGTCTGTCTCTCCTGCTAGAATGTGAGCTCTGAGGACACAGGAATATCTGCCTGCTTTGTTCATTACCACATCAAGCATCTAGGATGGCTGTACACAAAACAGGCACCAAATGCTGAAAGCATTAAGAGAGTGCCATGGCCTGCTAACCGTCCCTCAGCTAGCTAGCTTTCTTTCCCTCCCTCCCTCCCTTCCTTTCTAAATTTATTTTAATTCCAGTGTAGTTAACGTACAGTGTTGTATTAGTTTCAGGTGTACAATGGAGTGATATGCTCCCACACATCGCCCAGTACCCGTCGTGACAAGTGCACTCCTTAATCCCTATCGTATGTTTCACCCATCCCCTCTGGTAATCACCATTTTGTTCTCTATAGTTAAGAGTCTGTCTGTCTCTCCCTCTCTTTTTTTAATTTGCTCGTTTGTTTTGTCTCTTAAATTCCACACGAGTGAAATCATATGGCATTTGTTCTCTCACTGACATATTTCACTTAGCATTCTACTCCCTAGCGCCATCCATGTCATTGCAAATGGCAAGATTTCATTCTTTTTTATGGCTGAATAATATTCCATTGTGTGTATCTATATCTATATCTATATATCACACCTTCTTTATCCATTCGTCTATTGACGAACACTTGGACTGCTTCCATATCTTGGCTATTGTAAATAAAGCTGTTTTAAACACAGGGCTGCATGTATTCCTCCGAATTCGTGTTTTTTGTATTTTGGGGGGAAACAGTAGTGCAATTACTGGATTGTAAGGTAGTTCTATTTTTAACTTTAGGAGGAACCTCCATACTGTTTTCCACAGTGGCTGCACCAGTTTGCATTCCCACCAGCAGTGCATGAGGGTCCCCTTTCTACATAGCCTTGCCAACACCTGTTGTTTCTTGTGACTTTTATTTTAGGCATTCTGACAGGTGTGAGGTGGTATCTCATTGCAGTTTTCATTTTCCTAATGATGAGTGATGTTGAGCACCTTTTCATGTGTCTGTTGGACATCTGGATGTCTTTGGAGCAATGTGTTTATGTCCTCTGTCCATTATTAAATTGGATTATTTGTTCTTGGGTCTTGACTTGTATAAGTTCTTTATATATTTTGCATACTAACCCTTCTTTGGATATATCATTTGCAAATATGTTCTCCAATTCAGTAGACTGCCTATTAGTTTTGTTGATTGCTTCCTTTTCTGTGCAGAAGATTTTTTTTTTTCTTATGTAGTCTCAATAGTTTGTTTTTGCTTTTATTTCCCTTGCCTCAGGAGATATATCTAGAAAAATGTTGCTATGGCTAATGTCAGAGACATTAACTGCTTGTGCTCTCTTCTAGGATTTTTATGGTTCAGGTCAAACCATTTTGAGTTTATTTTTGTGTATGGTGTAGGAAAGTGGTCCAGGGTCATTCTTTTACACATAACTGACCAGTTTTCTCAACAGACTGTCTTTTTCCCACTGGATATTCTTTCCTGCTTTGTCAAAGATTAATTGACAATATAATTGTCAATTTATTTCTGGGTTTTCTATTCTGTTCTATCGACCTATGTATCTATTTTTGTGCCAGTATGGTACTGTTTTGATCATTGAAGCTCTGCAATATAACTTGAAGTCTGGAATTGTAACACCTCCAGCTTTGCCTTTCTTTTTCGAGATGGCTTTGGCTTTTTGAGTCTTCTGAGGTTCCACATAAATTTTAGGGATTTGTTGTTGTTGTTGTTGTTCTAGTTCTGTGAAAAATGCTGTTGTTATTTTCATAAGGAATGCATTAAATCTGTAGAGTGCTTTGGGTAGCGTAGACCATTTTAACAATATTTGTTCTTCCAACCCATGAGCATGGAACATCTTTCCATTTCTTTGTGTTGTCTCCAATTTCTTTCACCAGTGTTTTATAGTTTTCAGAGCACAGGTCTTTCACCACTTCAGGTAGGTAAATTCCTAGGTATCTTATATTTGGTACAATTTTAAATGTGATTACTTTCTTTTTCTTTTTAAAAATTTTTAATGTTTATTTATTTTTGAGAGAGAGAGATGGAGTGCAAGCAGGGGAGGGGCAGAGAGAAAGGGGGACACAATCCGAAGCAGGCTCCAGGCTCTGAGCTGTCAGCACAGAGTCCGAAGTGGAGCTTGAACCCAGGAACCGTGAGATCGTGACCTGAGCTGAAGTTGGATGCTTAACTGACCGAGCCACCCAGGCTCCCCCAAATGGAATTGTTTTCTTAATTTTCTTCCTTCTGCTTCATTTTTGGTGTATAGAAATGCAACAGAATTCTGAGATTAATCTGTTGTTAGAGGGCTACCTGTTTTGGGTTTTGGTATTGGTGTTATGCTAACCAAGAAACAGACGACTAAATCAAAAGAGACGAATATTTTAGAAGTCCACAGTATAGATAATTAAAGACTTTCAGGAAAGTTGTACCAATTTACATTCCCACTAATAGAATTTAGAATTTTGGAGTATTTATCTATTGCACCCTTGGTATTTCATATTATTAATTAAAAGTGATACTCGGTATCATTTAAAATAATTTGTTTACTCAATACATGAAAAATAGTATCTTGTCTAAATTAGTACTTCCTTCATTACTCATAAGGATAAAGAGCTATATTTAAACCAAATGCACTTTTTCTGGTCATATACTATATTTATTTTTACTGTGTCCCATAATGTATCCAACTTAGTTATATTCATTGGCCATTTTTGATTATTAACTTAATCCTCACGACATTGAATTAGAAAACCCCCTTCCACAGGAATGACTGCCGCCCTCCCATTATAAACAATGATTAGGACAAGACTTGACTCCCATCCCAGAGCTCTACCCATGTGCTATGCCCTCTGACACCTCTGAGAGTCAGACACTCTGCCTACCACCTGATGCCCATCAGCTCGTCCTCTGCCCTCACCTCCCAGAAAGTCTCCAAACAAAGAAGGCAGGAGTATGGATAGGGAGGCTCTGTCCCTTCATTCCAACTTCCTTGAGCCTCCTAACAACTGGAAAATGCTTTTGTCCTAAGTGCATAAAACATTACTGAAATGTTGGCCTGGGATAGAAAAAACATCAGGAAAGGCTAGTTAGAATGTTAACATAATTAGAGTCTAGTTGCCTATAGTTGAAGTTTAGTATTATTTTCAAAAAGGCACTCATTTAAAATCTATGTAGTCAGCATTATAATGTTCAACAACTAAATCATAGGATATATAAAGAGAAGAGATGCCTCCTTCACATAAAAAGCACCCTCATAGTTAGGGTAATCACAGAGCTTAACATGCAGGCTGGGACATGTTTAAAAGTGAAAGGAGGAGGGGGGTGTTAAATCATTCAGGATCCTGGGGCAACAGGTGCAAACTGGGACCTTCCCAGGTAGGTTGGGAGGCGTAAGCCCCCTATTTATGGTAAACCATCAAGACAGTGCCCTAAATTACAATTTCTGTTCTTATTTGTAATCATTTCATCATTGCTGAAGATATTAATGAAATGCACATCTTTTCATTTTTTTTTCTTCAGTGTTATGAAAAAAGATACACAGCTAGTAAGACTCCTACAGGTTCGACCATGAAGCTGAAAGGATCGAAAAGGATTGTGCAGTTATCAATACTCATCTCAAACACACACGCACACGCACACGCACACGCACACGCACACGCACAGACGCAAAAAACCTCACAGAAACCAAAATGAACACACACACAAATGCTTTTGGGCACAAATACCTACTTATTTTACTCTCAGTTCTCTCAGTTGGGATATCACTCTCTGAAGATGCCAAATAAATTGTTCTGTTTCCAATAACTTCTAAAGTCAAAATACTATCTTTGTTACCCTGGCCTAATAGAGATTTTCCCTTTATTCTAGGTAGAGATTTTCTCCCTTCAGAAAACCCCAAAGGATAAAACCGACAGCTTCCAGTGAACGGCAGGCTTCCATTGCCAACGGTGCAATTAAGAATATTAGAAAGTTAGGCTGGAGAACAAGGGAGGGTTAATCTTGTAAACTGTAAATATTTACTTTAAAAATAAACAAAGATTCACTTATAATTCTAGATTTTATTTTGAAATAGCCTTAACGCAGAATATACTGCCTTTTAATTTTCTCCAAGTAAAACATAGCTCTCTGGCCTAGGAAAACTAGACTTTGAAGTTAAGCTATTGATTTGCTCTCCCAGATTGCCAGAAAACAGAAGTGCTCTTTAACACGCAGCACAGAGGCGGAGGGAGAATCGGCGAAAGAGTCTGTGGGAAACAGCAAGAGCCATTCAGCAGGGAGCAGCCCCACTGCCATGTGCCACTGTGACTCCACCCTGGCATTGAGTTTGGCAGCCCCACTCAGGTTGGGGCGGCAAACCCTTGACAGCGTAAATATCCAGTATCTGCTCTTCTTGTTCAATAGGCAAACACCTCAGACCGCATTCCAGGACTCATCTAGTGGACTCGCTGTGAAACAGGTGACCCGCATGAGAACAAGAAAAAGTAGGAGAGGGCTGGGGATCGGTGCAAAACTGTGTCTCTGAGGAACACACAATTCCTCTTGTGACACAGAAGGTACATAGACCGATTTAACGAAAATACTTGGTTTGGGCTGATTTGCAGATATTGCCGAAACGACAAAAAAGTCTTAGCTCTGGTATAAAACAAGACTTAGGCCCTTTCAGCACTTCAACGAGGTTCCCAATGGAGGTACTCTGAAGATGCTTCGAAATTCTAAACTTTGATATAAATGAATACCAACTCATCACATTCAAAGTATGTGCACCAAGTTTTCCAAGTTGTCATCTGTGCATGTTTTTCTTTTGTACGTTAATCTACTGTTAGGTTGAGAATTATCATTATGGTCCATTCTATCAAACTGTGACTTTTACACCCAGAAGAAAATGCCAACTTGGAAGTTCCTCGACATTTGTGGAATATTGTAAAAGTTAGGCAGGATGTTATTTGTCAATCAATTTTTATAAATCTCAACTGTTTAGGGATAATATTTAATTTAAAAATTTAAGGATATAAAACTTCACATTTTTAGCAAAGGAAAAAGTCAGGGAAAAGATCAAAGTAAAGGGAACAGAATTGAGATTAGAAATCCATTTTAAGCCAAAATGACAATGTCTTCATAAGTTAATATTAATCCTTTAATTATAAATTTCAAAGGTTGAAGTAGTTTCTATGACCTTAGCTTTGAATAATTATGCCATATGGAGCTTTTCTTAAATTTGAAAAAGATGCTGAATTGTTGCTCAAAGCCTTTTAATGACTTCAGGCTGGCAGAATTCCAGTATAATCCTTCAGATACTATTAAAATTACAGACCAGCAGCCCAAGCTGGTAAATGCTATGTCAATTTCATAAGCGCTTTTTACTTAGTAGAGTATGGTGTGGAAAATGTTTGATGTGTTCATATGTTTTTAAATATCAAATTGTGAAGCTTAAAACAACTATTCATGGAGAATTCACAAAGGAAATGATGGATGGATTACACTAAGCACAAATAGGATCTTTTGTGTATCATAAAATTAAATGATAAAGTTAAAAGGCAAACACCAAAAATAGTTGCCACAAAGATAAGAATTTTTTCGTCCTAAATGCAAATGAGCTTATGTAAGGTGCAGAGAAAAACATCAGGTCACTAACAGAAGAGAAATTGTCAAAGGATATGAAGAGGCAATTCTCAGAAAATGAAATATGGACAACCAATTTATTTTAAATGTTCAATCTCAGTCTTAAAATACAAATTAAAACAATAAATTATTGACCAAAAACTACCAAAAATTAAAGAAAAGTATCAATAATGAGGACTGGTTAGATAAAACAGATATTCTGTTGTGGAAAATATAAATTAGTACAACCTTTTGGAAAAAGTAACCTGACCCCATAATTCTACTGGGATCTTAACCTAAGGGGAAAAAAATGGAAATGTTGACAAAAATTTACATAAGAAGATGTTAATCTCTGTATCAATGTAGGCAATTTTTTAAGAAGCTAAATGTTCAAAAATAAGAGAATGCTACAATAAATTATGCTACATTCATAATATGGAATATCATGAAAACTATATTTTCAAAGAATCTCAAATGCCATTGGAATATTCTTAGCGTAACTTTTTAAAAAAGCAAAAGACTGCACTATGTGATCTCATTTGGTGTGATCTCAGTCTGCTAAGTTCATATAGCTATTGTACATGCACATTAAATCACTGCTCTTGGTTTCCTCTGGCCGGTGGTAGTAACAGGAAATTTTACACTTCTATATTTTCCAAATTTTCTAACATAGCACCTTATTTCAAGGAACTTATTTTAAAAGCAACTGAATAGATTTCTGAAACAATGGTAAATTTTCAATCCCAAAGGTTTTGTTTCTTCTTCCAAGATTTTATTTAAATTCAAGTCAGTGAACATATAATATAGTGTTGGTTTCAGGAGTAGAATTTAGTGACTTATCACTTAACATACAACACCCTCCCACTGTCCTGGCAACAAGCACCCTCCTTAATGCCCATAACCCATCTAGCCCAACCCTCTCCCACCTCCCGCCATCAACTCTCAGTTTGTCCTCTATAGTTAAGAATCTCTTATGGTTTGCCTCCCTCTCTGTTAAATACCAAAGTTTTAATCAAACTTCGGCAAATGACCCACCACCATCACTTAGTAATATTCTGTAATTTTCAAAGGTTCACGTTTTCTGTGGACTTTGTCTCAGATTGGTTTCAAAAGATTTTAAAAGGTGTGGGGCTCCTGGGTGGCTCAGTAGGTTAAGCGTCCGACTTGGGCTCAGGTCATGGTCTTACGGTTCGTGGGTTCAAGCCCCGCGTCGGGCTCTGTGCCAACAGCTCAGGGCCTGGAGCCTGCTTTTTAGATTCTGTGTCTCCCTCTCTCTCTGTCCCTCCCCTATTCATGCTCGCTCTCCCTCTCTCAAAAATAAATAAACTTAAAAAAGAGATTTTAAAAGGTGAGTAAAGCAGCTTTCGCTTTTCAGATGTCAATCATTGCCTCTCTTGGATTCTCTGTTGCAAATCTTTCGACCTTGTAGAGGCATTACAGGTTTCTCTTCAAGCCGCTGAAGATGTCAGCAAGGCCTGAATTGATGCAGACAGAGGCTCAGGTAGGGGCTGGACTCAGGAATTCTCTCATGACCTCAATGTTGTAAGTGCCACCAACAACCCAACCACAGGGAGTGCCACGTTCAGAGTATTTATTATTCTGGTGTTATTCTCCTCTCCTCTTTGAACCTCACTTTTATACTTAATGAGAGAAAAATTAATTTCTAAACCCCCCAATTCTGACAGGATTCCAAGCTGCTGGCGAATATTTCAACTTTCAGATTTAAAACGTGACAAAACATTAAATCTTTTATAAAAATACAGTAGAAGAATTCAACTGTCCCACACAATGACACAACAGGCGGCAATAGGATTGTCTACCAGTTTACTGGTGTTAATTCAGATTTTTATATTAAGAATTCTACTGGGGAGCCTGGGTGGGTCAGTCAGTTGAGCGTCTGACTTCGGCTCAGGTCATGATCTCGCAGTTTGTGGGTTCGAGCCCCACGTCGGGCTCTGTGCTGACGGCTCGGAGCCTGGAGCCTGCTTCGGATTCTGTGTCTCCTTCTCTTTCTGCCCCTCCCCCGCTCACGCTTTGTCTCACTCTGTTTCTCAAAAATAAATAAATGTTAAAAAAAAATTTTTAAGAACTCTACTAATTTGTGTAAAAAAAAAACTGTCTGAAAAAAGCTTTATGCTAGACATTTAACGTACTAAGAAACATGAATATTTGAATATAAAAATGTATCTTGTCCCATCGGAAGTATTTACAATGGGTCAAAATCAAATACGGATGAATCAAAACCAAGGTTTTATTTATTCACACTGCCTTTCACAGTGGCTAGACTGAATTTCTCAGTTCATCATCATTCTTTCATTTCCTCGACATTTATGTATGGTGCTTTGTCTCGGGTGCCACGCGTGGTCCTGGGGCTTTAGAAATGAGTGTTTTACAAGGACGGTTTTCAGGGAACTCAGTCCAGGTCTTCCTGCACTTAGAAATACTGCACTCCTTTCGCTAGTTAAGTTAGAACATTTATCAACCAGAAACACCAACGGCTCTTCCCATCAAGAGCCCGGCACTTGTTTTCTATCACATGGACTTCGGGATTGGCTAATTCCACCAACTCAACAAAAACCAAACTCATGGCACTAAACACCGGTCCACTTTAGCGCTCTTGTCCCTTTCCCCGGACTCTCCTTCTGCCAACAAGTCGCTACATTCTGATGAACCCCTCCAGCACCTTTCACCGTGGTGGCTAATGTTACCACGCTAAAACCCCATTTCTGTCCTCTTGTGTTGCTTGTGTTCTCAGTTCAATTCAGGACCATTCCATTCTTCCAGACTCACGCTGCCATCGCCCCTCCTCTACCTGCAGGACTCCACATCCACCCGGTCGAATTCCCTTACACCTGCTTCCTGCCACGTTCCAGCCATCTGCCCAGGCTGAAGCCTGGCCATTTCCACCGTCCTGACACTCCTCACTCAGAAGACTACTGCTATTCTTTACAGAGAATAGAGACGGTATCAGATAGAAGCCCTTCGCAAGTCTCGTCGTGGAACCCCCTTGTACCTTTACCAATCCTCTCCCTTCTTCCGTCCTTGAAAGTCGTGGCTTCTATCGTTCCCTCACTCAGTATATGTGCCAAGTTTTCTAAACACGAGCAGTACAGACATGAACAAGACAGCCCCAGATCCTGCTCATGGAGCTCACATTCCAATGGGGGGGTGGGGAGGGGAAGAATAGAAAATAAACGATCAGAAAAATGAAAAGATGATTCCAGACGGTGACCTGAGGTATGAAGACAGGGAAAAACTGAGAGCTTTTTCCCTGAGATCAGGAACACAACAGGGATGTCCACTCTCACTGCTGTTGTTTAACATAGTGTTGGAAGTTCTAGCATCAGCAATCAGACAACAAAGGGAAATCAAAGGCATCAAAATTGGCAAAGATGAAGTTAAGCTTGCGCTTTTTGCAGATGACATGATATTATACATGGAAAATCTGAAAGAGCTCACCAAACTCCACACCCGAAAAACAAATAACCCAGTGAAGAAATGGGCAGAAAACATGAATAGACACTTCTCTAAAGAAGACATCCGGATGGCCAACAGGCACATGAAAAGATGCTCAACGTCGTTCCTCATCAGGGAAATACAAATCAAAACCACACTCAGATATCACCTCATGCCAGAGTGGCCAAAATGAACAAATCAGGAGACTATAGATGCTGGAGAGGATGTGGAGAAACGGGAACCCTCTTGCACTGTTGGTGGGAATGCAAATTGGTGCAGCCACTCTGGAAAACAGTGTGGAGGTTCCTCAAAAAATTAAAAATAGACCTACCCTATGACCCAGCAATAGCACTGCTAGGAATTTACCCAAGGGATACGGGAGTACTGATGCATAGGGGCACTTGTACCCCAATGTTGATAGCAGCACTCTCAACAATAGCCAAATTATGGAAAGAGCCTAAATGTCCATCAACTGATGAATGGATAAAGAAATTGTGGTTTATATACACAATGGAGTACTATGTGGCAATGAGAAAGAATGAAATATGGCCCTTTGTAGCAACGTGGATGGAACTGGAGAGTGTTATGCTAAATGAAATAAGCCATACAGAGAAAGACAGATACCATATGTTTTCACTCTTATGTGGATCCTGAGAAACTTAACAGAAACCCATGGGGAAGGGGAAGGAAAGAAAAAAAGAGGTTAGAGTGGGAGAGAGCCAAAGCATAAGAGACTCTTAAAAACTGAGAACAAACTGAGGGTTGATGGGGGGTGGGAGGGAGGGGAGGGTGGGTGATGGGTATTGAGGAGGGCACCTTTTGGGATGAGCACTGGGTGTTGTATGGAAACCAATTTGACAGTAAATTTCATATACTGAAAAAAAAAAACACAACAGCTTAAAAAAAAAAAAAAAAAGAAGTATGAAGACAATGGGACCAGCAACGCCGGTAGAGCTGGGCAAGATTTGGAGAGCGAGGTCAGAGAAGGACACTGAGCAGTGCAGAGTGAGGAGGAGGAGAGCCACAGAGACTCCAGGGGAGGGGAAGAACATCCCAGGCTGAGAGGCGGCAGGTATAAAGGCCTGGAGGAAGGAGAGCGCGAGGCAGGCTCCAGGAACAGGCCAAGGTCTCACACGGCTGGATCCTCGCGGCCAAGGGCCCAGGGTGGGCCTGTGCCACTCTTTCAACCACACCCTTATGTCTCAGATGGCAAACCCTCAAGTGTCTGTGGTTCTCTGCCTCACTAAGCTCTTCCTGTCCACTAGTTCCCTTCTCCTGTATTTCAAGACATTTGCAGCCTAAAAATATACTCCTTTGGAACTACACCTTCCTTTTAATATCCGGTTTTCTGAAACAACAGAGTATTCACGAACCTTCCCTTCCTCACTCCTTTCTCATCTTCTGCAACAGGGTTCCTGTCCACACTATCCCTTGAGGGTTCTGCCCAAGATCATCAGTGAATTCTCAGTTTCAAATCCTGTGACCTCTCCTCTGCCCTCACCCTTCCTGATTTTGTGTCACATTCTTGAAAATCCTCCTTTCCAAATATTCTCTGCCTTTGTGTCCATGAAAATATAGTCTTCTCAGATTCCTCTTACCTCAATGACCCTTCTTTGGCTGCTTCCTCCCCAACATCTTCAGTGAAGTTCTTCCTTCACGGCTGACTGTTTTCTTTCTATATTCCTCTCATGAACGGGCCCTCCCTGTGGGTGACACCCCACAGCTGTTTCTTCGAGTCCTGCCCTCTCTTCTGGCTCTCTACAGACGTTCCTTCAACAGCAAGTGAACGTCACAGCTGGGTGGAGTGGGGGCACGTCCAACTCAACAAATGGTACATGCCTTCTCTCTCCCCAACCAGACTTCTCCCTTCCCCATGTATTCAGGGCTGGATGTAACCTTGACAAGTGTAACCAACGCCACCTCTGAGATGATTCTCAGCCATGTTCCCTCCAGCCCATTGTCACCACTAGGCTCTCACAGCCTTCCAGCATTTCTAACGTGCTCACAGAGACCTCCTGCCCGTGTTATTAATCCGGTCCCCACCAACTGGCATTCCCACTGCAACAACACCGACAGAAAGATTTTCCCAAGAATCACTTGAATGCTGACTTTCAGGGCTTAAAAACTTTCAGCAGCTCCTCACCGTTTACCCGATGAAGCTAAAATACTATCACGGCTTTGGAGAGTCTCAGTGATCCTAGACTGTCTTTTAGCCTGATCACTAACCACCTCCCTTGATTAACCTCAATGCCATATAAACAGTTTTGTTTGTCTTGCTATTGTTAAGTCCTCTGGCTTTGAATGCCCCCTTGCATATCTACTAGTCAAAATCCTACATATTACCTATATCTGGTAAAAGTGACACCTCTTCCAGTGAATCTTCCCTGATTTCCTTAACAGGAATGATCTCCCCCAATTCACACTCTACCTCGCATTATGGTTATTTTTCTATGTGTGAATATCTTACTGCCACTGTTACTTTCAGACCTCCTTAAGGACAATACCTTTTTTGTTTCTTTTTTCTATGTGTCCGCACAGTGCCTGGGATGTGCCTTTCTAGGTTACAGAAGATCTTCCAGAAATGTTTGCCAACTGAATCACTAATGGTTCTATTACTATTTTTCTTTATTATCTGCAAACTGCTAATTAGTTACAACACATATAGACCTATACTTGAAAAGGTTCATCTTCTAGTAAAAAGAAACATCTGAAATATGAGTATATAATGCAAGAAAATTAAGGCCCAGCTTGTATGTTTTTAAGTCTGGTTTTGGTACATCCAATTTTCTGAAATCAGTGTGCAGGGGTTCCTGTGCCATTTCAGAACATCTCCTTAGAAGCACTTTGAGCTGTTGGCTAGAGCTGATTGGCACCAAGGCGAGGGGAGGGGCATGTAAGAGTCACCAGAGAGGATGGGCCGACATCCCTTTCGCTCTCCATCAGTCTCGCTGACCTGCTATTTTCAGAGGGCTAAAACAGTCTCAATAAGGACGCTTTCTAATTCCTGAAACTCTGTATATTTTAGCATCAAAACATTCTTATTTTGTACTGCCTTGATGGAATTACCACAAATTCCTCACTTAGGTGTATAAAAGGCATCGCAACCCAGACCCGCCCCCAGTGGCCCCACCGCCTGCTCTGTTACTCTTCCTTCAACAACAAATAACTCCACTGGTCCGCTGGCTCCCGCAAGTCACTGTGAAACCGCCCTTGACTGCACCATAGCATACGCCCCTCTCTTTCTCTCTTGACTCCACGTCTGAACCAACAGCAGACACTGTCTGTTCCCTTTTCAGAACCCAACCCGAATCTCATCAGTTTTGACCACTTTTGCTGCCACTGCCCAGGCCCGGGCCTCTGTCATCTCGTCTAAACTTCCTGCAATGGACTTTTCACTGGTGTCCCTACTGCCTTCTGTGCCCTCAGTTCAGTCTATTCTTAGCACGCACAGAGAGATGCTACTCAAATGGGAATCAGAGCATCATCCCTCCTCTGCTCAAAACCTGCAAAGCCTCCTTACTCTCAGAGAGTCAAAGCAAAACCCTGCCAAGGGCCCACGTAGGCCCACAGGACCTGAGGTTTCTTCCCTAGCCTCATCACCTCCTTCTCTTTCTCCTCCTCGGTCACCATTTCTGGCCACGCCAGTCTCCTCGCTATTTCTCTAAGAAGCCAGGCTACCTTCTGCCTCTTTAGAGTCTTGCTCCTATTTATTTCTGGGTTCAGAGTTATGCTGCCAAGGGCAAAGCCTGATAAAATCCGAGCTCCCAAGAAATTAAGACACTATCAGGGAAGCATCTTAGGGTCACAATCCGTGTAACATCAGTGGAGCAGGGGCACCTGGGTGGCTCCGTCGGTTAAGCATCTGACTTTGGCCCAGGTCATGATCTCGTGGTCCGTGAGTTTGAGCCCCGTGTCGGGCTCTGTGCTGACAGCTCAGAGCCTGAAACCTGCTTCGGATTCTGTGTGTGTATCTCTCTCTGCCCCTCCCTCGCTCACGCTCTGTCTCTCTCTCTCTCTCTCAAAAGTAAATAAACATTAAAAAAATAAAATAAAATCAGTGCAGCATTAGAATGGTGTTGTGTGTTCTGTGAAGACAGAGTATTCAAAGATGAAGAAGAAAAGGTAAAAAAAAAATAAGCAGAATTAGAAGACTCTTAGATTACCCTATTCAAGTTTTTTGATCTCAAGATAAGAGACGGGTCTGTAGGAACTCAAGAGGTCATTTACAGCTGCTATGATTTATAACAGTTCACATTTACTACCCAATTAAAATGTTTCCACTTTTTCAGAACATTGAAAGAATGAATATTTGAGATTATACCTGGAATACAAGTCAACCCCAAATGTGTGAACATTATGCTGACATCTTTGTCAAAAATATATAATTCTAAAGAAACTTTTCTTAATCTGAAACATCTATCTGGGAAACTACATCATCATTTATGTCATGCTATTACAAAAGACTGTGAAATATAGAAACAACTACTGGAAAAACTACCAAAGATCTAGTCTTAACCTAGGAAAACTTCGGGCTATCGCCCAAGGATCCCTGCTCAGCACAATACTGGACAGTGTTCTACGCTGCTCTATCACCATGTGTATTCAATCCCTACGGAAATGGGATATTCCAACTATCCCTTCTGTGAACGTCAAGGGAAAAGTTAGGGAACCTACTCCCCGGATTCTTCTCGTGGTGTTTAAACATAGAGCGAGATACTGAAACTGCTCGTGTGAATAGTTTACAAATTTCGGGAGTGGTTCTAGGCCTGCCATCTTTGAGAGATCAAATCCAAGGGTGGCAGCAGTGGTATCCAAACCCGGGTCCCAGGGATCTGTACGAATCCAGCGGGATGCCTTACCTTCTCCAACGCCACGTCTGTCTCAGCGGCATGAGCCCTCTTCAGCTCCAACTTCATCTTTTCTGACTCGGCCTTCAGCTTATAGACCGCGGTCTCATGGTCCCTTGCAGCCTTTTGCTTCTCCTCTTCACGAAGAAGGCCGAGTTCCACCAGCTGCTGTTTCCGCTGGGAGTTCACGTGAATCAGCTCTTCTCTCAACTTGTGAACTTGGGCTTCCATGTCGGCAATAACCTTATTTTTAAAAATGAAAAACGGGTAGAGGATATGAATAGGAAAAATCATAAAAGAAGAATCACAAAAGATTAATAAATCTACCAAAAAAGTTCCCTTCCTTCCTTCCTCCCTTCCTTCCTTCCCTTATTCTCCCATCCCAGGCCATCCCCTCCTCGTTTAGACATAAATGCTACCTAGAACATTTTACCATATACAACATAGTCCATTTCATTTGCTTCAAATATTTATGTAAATGGAATGTTATATGTATTCCTTTGCAACTTGCTTTTTCAATATTCAACATTATGTTCCGAAGATTCATCTAGTACTTGCTATTGTATTTTCGGGCTTTTTTAAGTTCATTTAAATTGAGAGAGAGAGAGAGAGAGCTCGTGCACAAGCAGGGGAGAGGCGGAGAGAGAGGCGGAGACAGAGAGACAGAGAGGCAGAGAGACAGAAAGAGTCGCAAACAGGCTCCATGCTGTCAGCGTAGAGCCCGACACAGGGCTCAGTCTCACAACCATGACCTGAACCGAAATCAAGAGTCAGACGCTTAACCAACTAAGCCACCCAGGTGCCCTTGTATTTTCGTTTTTATTTCATATGATGTCTGCTCTGATTTTATGATGTCTAGCATTCTACGTTCTTGGGTTTATTTTATATTCCTCCTCCTATTTTCTTATTTTCAGTATTTAAGTCATTTATTTTTATACTTACTTCTTTTCTGATTTATAAACTTAAGACTATAAATATCCCTCCAACTATTGCTTACGTTTAATCTCTTAGGTGTAGAAATATGAGATTTTCATTATCATTTAGCTCAAACATTTTTAACTTCCATTATTATTTTCTTCTTTGACTTATAAACCATTTAGAAGTACGTTTCTTAATTCCCAAACATATGGGGTATATTAGTTTCCTGAGGCTGCCATTAACAGAGTACTATAAACTGAGTGGCTCAATACAACAGACACCTATTCTCTCACAGTTCCAGAGATTAGTAGTCTGAAATCAAGGTGTAGGTAGAGTGGATTCCTTTTGGAGGCTCAGAGGGAAAAATCTGTTCCATGCCTCTCTTCTAGCTTCTGGGGTTTGCTGGAGATCTCTGGTGTTCCTCGGCTTACAGACGTATCGCTCCAGTCTCTGCTCTGTCTTCACGTGGCTTCTTTGTGTGTCTGTGTCCCTGGGTCCAAACTTTCCTCTTCTATTAAGGACATTGGTCATCTTGGGCCTTCAGGATGTGATTAATGCCTTTATAAAATGGGATTAGTGCCTTCTGAAAGGAGACTCGGAAATCCCTTTCCCCTTCTACCACATGAGGACGCAGGGAGAAGGCGCTAGCCATGAACCAGGAAGAGGGTCCTTATTAGAACACAAACATGCTGGTGCCTTGGTCTTCGACTTCCAGCTTCCAGAAATGGGACAGGTGCATGTCTGCTGCTTATAACCCACCCAGCCCGTGGTATGTTCTTATAGTAGCCAGGACAGACTAAGACGTAGTCTGAGAGAAACAGACTTGCAAAGGTTTTATCCAAATTCAGACTGATTTGATTTGAAAGCCTTTGTTTTTATCACCTACTATACTGTATCAGAGTTGTAAGAATTTTTTATAGAGAATGACATTTGTTGCATTTTGTTCATTTCTTCTTATTGCACACCCCTAACTTCTCATTTTCACCAGGATGAGTACAAAGCTGCACCCCAAAGTCACAGGGTCATAACGTCTTTGTAAAAAATAAAAAATGAACAAAATAAGTTAGCTTCCCAAAACCACCGAAACCACCCCAAACTGAATTTCTATCTTTGTCGATGTACATAAAAATATTTACTTTCTTTTTTTTTTTTAAGTTTATTTATTTATTTATTTTGAGAGAGAGAGAAAGTGTAAGTGGGGGAGGGGCAGAGAGAGAGAGGGCGTGAGAGAATCCCCAGCAGACTCTGTGCCGTCGGCGCAGAGCCCCTCGGGGGGCTTGATCTCACAAACCGTGAGGTCATGACCTGAGCTGAAATCAAGAGTTACGCACTTAACTGAGTCACCCGGGCACGCCCATAAAAATATTTTCAATGGTATAGTCACGTTTAGATGCTGTTCTACCTTTTCCTATACCTAACTTTATGTCTTCGTTTCCATTTATTAGCGTACTTGTCACTCTTAGTAGCTCTTTAATATTTCATCATTGCAGTATATCGTCATTTACTTAATCATATTATTTTTGGAGATTTGTCTTATTTCCAATTAGTCATTATTACATATGCGACACCTATGAATACATGACAGTGCTATTTTGCTTTTAGTTGACATTATGAAGATTATTTCATCAAAAGATAAGAATGACTTTGTAGCTTTTTTTTCAAATTGCTCTACAGAAACAGAGTCCATTTTCCAACGTGAACAACAGTGTATACGGGAACCTGTTTCTGCACACCCGAGACACTGGTGCACTTCGTAATTCTGTATATTTTTATGAGTTGACTAGGAATGTGATGAGAACTTAAGGAAGGCATTTTAAGTTGCTGGCACATTGATATGCACTGGCTTCAGTCCAATGACGATTTTCAAACAGAAAAACTATACTGAAAAATGTATCAACTAATTATGGGAGAAATAAACATTAAATGAAAGAACTTAATGCTGAAGGCTTCCCTGGGGTATTTAATATTTCAGTCCTTAGCAAGTGCTGATAACTAGAGTGACAGAACTGCCAAGATCAATCTGGAATAGATGTGTTCATTTTTCTTTACGATTATAAATAACGAGCTATCAAACTTCATCCATCTGACTGATACAGAACAGGAGAATTACAACAACATTTAACAAATTAACAAAGGTTGTTATCTGTCTATAGGGGACACACACCGTAAGCACAACTTTTAATCGAGCTGAGTTCAATTAACAGTTAAAAACATACAGACAGACCAGAAAACATGGAAGCAACTGCATGTCCATCAACAGATAGGGGGATAAGCAAAATGGGGTCTGTATGTACGATGCATTGTTCTTCAGCCTACAGAAAGAAGGAAATTCTGACTTATACTATAGCACGGATGAAACTTGAGGACATTATGCTCAGTGAAGTAAGCCAGTCACCAAAAGACAAACACCAAACATTTATACCAATTTCCTTAGAAAGCTAATGACTCTTTTTTTAATGTTTATTTTTGAAAGAGAAGAGAGAGCGCACGTGTGCACAGGTGCGAGCGGGGGAGGGGCGGAGAGCGAGGGGGACAGAGGATCCAAAGCGGGTTCTGTGCCGACAGCAGAGAGCCAGACACAGGGCTCAACCTCATGACCTGATGATGAACTCATGACTCAGATCATGATCTGAGCTGAAGTAGGACACTTAACCTACTGAGCCACCCAGGCGCCCCAGAAAGCTAATGACTCTTCAAACCACTCTGAATCTGACAAGTTCTGGCAAGAGCAGTGAGAGGTTGAAACATCTCATAAATGATAATAGATTGCCAGGATTATCATCAAAGTGGTCCCAAACAAAATTCAAAAATGCATTTTATGAAAGCAAAATGTGTCTAAGTTGAGAACATGTTCATGGTTAAGAAAGAATCATTTGGACTATCTTGGAAATCCAAAAATTGTTCTATAGGTGCTCTTGGAAAAAAGACAACGTTAATAAAGTTATTAATGTATTAAGTTACCTTTGTACCGTCACAGAAAGTTTGTGAGCAATCACCACCAAGAGCTGAAATGTTTCCAATGCGCTACTCTTTAATGTGTAGGTATATGTAATCTACCATTTGTTAGGATCTATGATGTGGAAGCCACCATAAGTGACTTCTAGAGAAGAAACTTTACCCACAGAGTTTAGACTACAATAAATAAGCTACACACACACACACACACACACACACACACACACCCCATAGAGCCATAAGAGAAGACGATGTGCCATAAAAGTTCAAAAGAGGGAGCCCTTACTTTGAGCTAAGAATTCTGAAAACCTAAATAAAATTGAATGCATCTGAGATGTACCTTAAGAGAGAAATTAGCACCATTTGGGAACAGGGATAAATACAGGACATTTCAGGAAGAAAGAATGAGTTGCATGGAAGAAGAAAAACAGAACGTCAAAGAGGAACAGGAGAAACTCCGAAAACAGAGATTTGCTGCAGATATTGAAGACATTAAACTACAGGGGTTGGAAATCAAGGCACCGGAGGACCAGTAAGATGCCGAAATTGGATGCTGGAAAGGAGTATGTGGGGATGGTAAGTCAAGAAATACTACTGAATCTGTATTAAGAAAGACTAACCTGGAGGCAGTTTACATCATGGGTTAGACACACCAGAGATGGGAAGGCCAGCAGTAGTGGAAAGAGTGGAATGGATGGGAATACAATTTTAGAAGTAGAACTGAAACGGTTAGGGGAAGGCACCTGGGTGGTGCAGCGGGTTAAGTGCCCGACTCTTGATCTCAGCTCAGGTAATGATCTCGCGGTTCATGGGTTCGAGCCCCACATGAGGCTCTGCGCCGATGGCACGGAGCCTACTTGGGATCTGTGTCTCTCCTTCTTTCTGCCCATCCCCCACTTGTGCTCTCTCAAAAATAGACATTAAAAAAAGGGCTAAACAACTAAATGCATGATGCAGGCAAGGAAGGGAGAGGAATATTGGTGATTTAGGATGGTTACCCCAGGCAGTTTGGCAGATTAGATATTCTGAGAGACCTTCATGAGATGAAACAACTAGATTCTGTACAAAATACAATGTTTTCTTTCTTTGCTCATAGGAAGTAAGAGGAAAATCCAAAAGAAAAAACAAAACAGAAATCACACACTATAAAACTGCATGTGCCAAAAATAGGATAGTGAGCACTGAGCACGCTCAAAAGGCAATGTATCTTGGAGGACAAATGTCTTTACGAGCATTGCAGCTTCTGGGGGCAAGGAATATGGGAGCTGAACATGATTCCATGGAATTAAGTCAGAGGGCCTGGAACAGGACTAAAGTGGTTCTAGGTCCATAGTGTTATTTACTCCTGCCTGATGCTAAAATCAATTCCCTCTGGAAAAAAGTTTCTTTAGTTTAATGTCTCCAAGTTTTCCATAAATTAAGGTAAACCAAGAATGAGCTCATAATTTAAAAATTATTAAATCCAGGGAAAAAACACCATCGGTAAGAGTCAGCAAAAACAGATTCCCACTGGCAGGCACTTCAAATATGAGAATTATGAGAAAAAAAAGATAAAATAACATGTATTAAATGTTTTAAAAAACAAAAGATGAAACATTAAAAAAAATTTAAAAGGGGCGCTTGGGTGGCTCAGTTGGTTAAACATCTGATTCTTGATATTGGCTCAGGTCATGATCTCATGGTTCGTGAGATCAAGCCCCATGTTGGGCTCTGCACTGACATTGTGGGGGATGCTTGGGATTCTCTCTCTCCCTCTCTCTCTGCCCCTCCCCCCTTTCCCCTTCTCTCTTTCCCTCTCTCAAAATAAAGAAATAAACACAAAAAAATGTTTTTAAAAGATAGAATCACAAAGTGAGTAAGTCACAAGAGACTAAGCAAAAATTATCATATTTGAGAAAGAATCAAATATAACTTCCAAAAAAAGTTTTTGAATAAAAGAATAGATGAGTTAAGGCAGTTTAAACATAGCAAAAGCAAAAAAGTAATGAAACAGAAGAGGGATCTTAATAAATTACTTAGAACACAGCAAATTAATAATCAGAAGATAACTGTAAGTGAGATGTTTAAAGCTATGGAAGGTAAAATAAAAATATCTAATATATGTCTGGAGTTCCAGAAGGAGGGGACAGAAAAGAGAAGATAGGAAGGATATGCAAAAATGAGAATTTTCAGAACTGAGGAAAAATAAGAATCCTCAGGATTAGTGAGCAGAATAAATATCAGACAGGACAGAAAAGGAAGGAAGGAAGGAAGGAAGGAAGGGCAGGAAGGAAGGAAGGAAGGAAGGAAGGAAGGGAGGAAGGGAGGGAGGGAGGGAGGGAGGGGTCTAATCTGTATACTAGGTAATGAAATGGCAGAACACAAAAGACAAAGAGAAAAGCTTAAAAGCAGGTAAAGTAAGGGGAAAAAAGAATATATTCAGTAAATGACATTCCAGTAGCAACAAATACACCCAGCACTCAGATTTTGGGTTCTAGTACCATTCCCTGATAAAAGGAAACAGTGGCCCTTAGACAAATGACTGAGTCTAAGAGTGAGCAGGAAATATATAAGATGAACCAGAGCATCTTGCTGTGCTAGTAGTAAGGAAGTGCTCCTTGATGACAGTATATTAAAGACACAAGAACCAACTGAAGGAGCTCCCAATGGCCAAAGCTGGAACAATTTGAGAAAAAAAAAAAAAAAAAAAAGGACTGGATTATATTTCAAAGAATAAAATAAATATCCATGAGTACATACTCATATAAATGATTTAATAAATTAATTAATGGGGGAGAAGAAACAAATCTTCCTTGCAGAGGTATTCCAAATTACAATGAAGGGCATTTTACAAATTCCTAATGGGCACTCCTCAAAACTGTCAAGGTTATCAAAAGTAAGGACAAGCTGACAAACTATCATAGCAGAAGAGACTAAGGAAAGAAGACAACTAAATGTAATGTGATATTCTACATGGGATTGTGTAACAAAAAAAGGACACTAGGTAAAAACTAAGCAAATCTGAATAAGGTATGGATTTTAGTTAATGATGACATCTCAACATTGGTGTGTAATTTAAACAATGTACCATTATTAACGTAAGATGTTAATAAAAGGGGAAGCTGGGTGCAAGGTATATGGGAAAACTTTATACTATCTTCTCAATTTTCACTATAAATTTAAAAATGTTTTTAAAATACGTGTCAGGCTCTGTGTTGACAGCTCAGAACCTGGAGCCTGTTTCAGATTCTGTGTCTCCCTCTCTCTCTGTCCCTCCCCCGCTCATGCTCGCTCTGTCTCTGTCTCTCAAAAAGTGAATAAAGATTTAAAAAAAATTAAATTAGGAACCTTGGCAAAAATAGCAACAACAAAACCAAAATAATCCCCTAATACTTCAAAGTTTTAAACACAGTATAAATAATTCATGGTTCAAAACAAATTTAAGATAAAAATTAAAGTACTTAGAAGACCCAAGACATTTTTTTTTTCACATTTGTACTGTTTTAAATGGGAATGAGGGGGTTAGTATCAACAGTCATGGGTTCATGGGAGATATTTTATTGTGTCTATTTTTGTGACTTTTAAATTGATTGATGTTGGGGTGCCTGGGTGGCTCAGTCTCTTAAGAGTCCGACTTCAGCTCAGGTTATGACTGCACGGTTTGTGGGTTCAGGCCCCACATCAGGCTCTCTGCTGTCAGCACAGAGCTCAGAGCCTGCTTGGGAGTCTCTATCTCCCTTTCTCTCTGCTCCTCCCCTGCTCATGCATGCTCTCTGTCCCTCTCCCTTTAAAATAAATAGACATTCAAAAAATTTTTAATTGATTGATGTTAACATATTTCCTAATCAAAAATAAATTCATAACATTTAAATAAAAATTCTTAGAAATGGTTTACAAAGAAAATATTACTTACGAAATCCTGAAGGATGAAGGCGAAGTGAAGGAAATATGTAGCCATAACATATTATTTATTTTTAAAAGGCTAATTGTTAATGGAAAAAAGGCCAATTTAAGAAATTACAAGATAGAACAATTTCTGGTAAGACTGATGAAGGAAACAGGAGAGAAGACACAAACAAACAATATTAGGGCTGCAAATAAAGCTATGGCAATATTACCTAGAAAAAAGAGATAACTAATACTAACATTACAAAAAAACCATACCACAAATCCATGAGACATTAAAGAGATAAATAAGATCATACCATAAAAATATGCCAAGGGGTACCTGGGTGGCTCAGTCAGTAAAGCACCTGACTCTTGATTTTGGCTGAGGTGATGATCTCACAGTCATGAGACTGTGCCCCACATTGGGCTCTGTGCTGAGAGTGCAGAACCTACTTGGGATTTCTCTTTCTTCCTCTCCCTCTCTGCCCCTCCGCCACTTGTGCACTCTCTCTCAAAAAAAAAAAAAAAAAAAAAAAAAAAAAGATTAGGGGAACCTGGGTGGCTCAGTCAGTTAAGCATCTGACTTTGGCTCAGGTCATGAGCTCATGGTCCGTGGGTTCTAGCCCCACATAGTGCTGTATGCTGGTGGTGTAGAGCCTGCTTGGGATTCTCCCTCTCCCTCTCTCTGTCTGTTCCTCACTCACTCTCTCTCTCTTTCCCTCAAAATAAATGAACTTTAAAAAAATAAAAATAAAAATGAAAGATTATGCCAATACTTGGAGAATAGAAGTGAAATAGATTCCCAGGAAAATATAAAATGCCAAAAAGAAGAAATAAAACAGTCTAATTAGATAAATTGGAAGAATAGTGAAAATTCTTCCTACAAAGAAAACAATAAGTTTAGATAATTTCACAGGTGAGTTCTAAAAAATCTTCCAGAAGATAGATCATTCTAGTCTTTTATAATCCCTTGCAGAGAATAGAGAAATGTACCCTCAAACTATTTCAGAAGTTATAATATTGATAACAAAGGATGACAAGAATATGAAGAGAAACAAAAATAGGTCAGCTTACTCATGAACACAGACATAAAATCCTAAACAAATTATTAGCAAACCCAGTCCAGTAATGTATACAAATAAAATATGTTATTGCCAAGTTGTACAGAATGCAAGGGCAATTTAACATTTCTCAAAATCTGTAAGTGCCAATAAATTATCAAATTTAAATGAAAAGGAAAATTCATAAACTATAAGAATTTACCAAAACTGGCTAAAAAATTGGAAAATGTGAATCATCCAGCAACCATTAGAAAAATTTAAATAGTAGTCAAAAATCTTTCCTGAAATGAAATATCAAGCCCAGATGGTTCTACTGGCCAGATTTACCAAGTTTTTAAGAAACAAATAATTCACTCTTAGATTAATTCTTGCAGGGACTCAAAAAAAAGATTACTCAGCAACTCAATTTATGAGGCTAGTATAACATCGATTAAAAAATATGTCTAAAAAAGAAAAATTCAGGTCAATCACTCTCAAAAATTGTTAGCAAATTGAAGCCAGCAATAATACATCATTTAAATATTGGATGAGACATAATGTTGGTGTAATGGTAAAACATAACCTAAGATATGATTTTTTTCCATTAATGTATTCAAAGAAAAAAGCCTTATGGTTATCTCAGTAAACAAAAAAAAAAAATTTGAAAAAAACTCCATGACAGGAACTCTTGGCCATTTTTTAAGTTTTTATTATTTTTTAAGTTTTATTTATTTTTGAAAGAGAGAGAGAGAACAAGCAGAGAGGGCAGAGAGAGAGGAAAAGAGAGGGTCCCAAGGCAGGTTCTGCACTGTCAGTAAAGAGCCTGACATGGGGCTCGAACTCATGAGCCATGAGATCATGACCTGAGCCAAAATAAAGAGTCAGATGCTTAACCAACTGAGTCACCCAGGCACCCCAGAAGAGACCATTCTTAACCAGATGAAAGATATTTACCAAAAACTCAGCAAATTTTATTTATTATTTATTGTGCAGGAAGAAGAAAAAGAAATCAGGAAAAAGAAAAAAATGTCTACCACGACTTACATTCATAAATGTATGACAAGAGAAATAAAAAGGAAAACAAACTCTTCAGTCATGAAAGCTATGATTGTCTATATAGAGAGAATGCGAAATGAATGTACAAATCATTAGGAATAATAGAGTTTAGAAAGGTGTTTGAATTAAAGAGCCACGTTTAAAAATTATTTGTAATATTTACACACCAGCACAAAAATTATAAACACCATGAATAGCTATAACAAACAGAAGATTCTCAGAAATAAGTCTACCAAAAGATGTGCAAAATTCTAGAGAAAAAATTATAAGCCTTTTTAAAAGACATTAATGAAAATCTAAACAACAGAGATACATCATGGGGATGGAAAGCCTTCCGACAGTTCTCCCCAAATTGATGGCATCGATGCAAATCCAATTAAAATTTTAACAAAAGCTTCCCAGAAACTTGACAGGCTGAACCTAAAATGTACAGGATGAACAGAATCCCATGATAGTCCCAACGAACAAATGGCCTGACACGCCACAGATCGGGGCCTAGAATAACGTGACTGAAATTAATACAGTATAGTATTATAAAAAATAGGAAATTTTGACTAATGGAACATAATAGTGAACCTAGAAACAAGGTCACATTGGTTGGAGCTGGTACTGCACTTTTTTTAAAAAAAGTTTTATTTTTAAAATTTTTATTTATTTTACTGAGAGAGAGAGAGAGAGAGAGAGAGAGAGAGAGAGAGAGAGAGAAGGTGAGCAGGGGTGGGGATAGGAAGAGAAATAATTCCAAGCAGGCTCCGTGCTGTCAGCACAGAGCCCCAATGCAGGGCTTGATCTCACAACCCTGGGATCATGACCCAAGCTGAAATCAAGAGTCAGAGGCTCAATGGACTGAGCCACCCACGCATCTCACTGGTATTGCACTTTTGGAGGGCAATGGTGAACCAGTTTCAAAACCATGCTAAGACAATAAGTTACTCATATGGGAAAGAATGAAATCGGATCCCTACCTTACATAATAGACAAAAATCCATTCCCTCCACTCCTAAGTATATACCCAAGACAAATAAAGCATATCTCTGCACAAAAACGTGTACGTGTTCACAGCAGCATTATTCATAACAGCCAAAAAGTAGACAAACTGTCAATCAACTGATGAATGGACGAATAAAATATAATATAGATAAACAATGGAATATTACTCAGCAATAAAAAGGAATGGAGAGCTAATACAGGCTATGACATGAATGAACCTTGAAAGCACAACCAATGAAAGAAACTAGTCACAAAAGACCACATAATGTATGATTCTACTCATAAGAAATAGCACAAGCAGATGTAGAGGCACAGGATTTAGACTAGTGGTTGCCCAGGGCTGTTGTGGGGAAAATGGAGGGTGATAGACTGTTAGTAAGCATCTGTTTGGGGGGAGGAGGTGACAAAATGTGCCAAAATTTGGGGGGTGATGGTTGCACAACTCTGTGAACCATACCGAAACTCATGCGACTGTATACTTTAAAAGGGTTAATTGTACGATGTGGAAATTATATCTCAATAAGGCTAATATTTTAAAAATCGGTGCATAGTGATCAGGGACCAAAAGTGAAAGATGACATTTTTAAAAATACAGGGGAGGGCTTTTTTACTTGAAGATAAGAAACTTCCTTAAACACGACTCACAAGGCACTAACTTGAAAAGATTGATAAGTTAGACTCTAATATAATTAGGAACATTCATTCATCAAAAGACACCATAAAGATAATGAAAATATAAATAAAAATTTTAAAGGGGAGATTTGTAACATATATAATTGATGAAAGAACAGTATCCAGAATTTGTGAAGCAATACCAATAAATGAAGATAAACAGTCCAATAGAGAAATGAGAAAAAGGTATGATCAAGAACTTTATTATAGGGGCGCCTGGGTGGCTCAGTCGGTTGAGTGTCCGACTTCGGCTCAGGTCATGATCTCGCCGTTCGTGAGTTTAAACCCCGCATCGGGCTCTGTGCTGACAGCTCAGAGCCTGGAGCCCGCTTCAGATTCTGTGTCTCCCTCTCTCTCTACCCTTCCCGCACTTGGGTTCTGTCTCTCTCTCTCAAAAATAAACATTAAAAATTTTTTTAAATAAATACATAAAAGAACCTTATTATAAACAGAAACATTTTAATGGTAAACACATGAAAAGGTGTCCAACTTCACTGGTCATCAGAAAATGCAAATTCATTTCACAATCACCATATTAGCAAAAATTAATAAGTCTGATAGTACCAACTGTTGGCAAGGATGTGTATCAATGGCGCTGTTACATGCTAATGATATGAGTACAAAGCGACAAAACCCTGTTGTGAATTAAATTGGCGATACCTAGAAAAACTGAACATTTTCTTAAGCTTTGTCCCAACATTTTGTAGAGAAACTCTTAACACCCGTACACCAAGGACACGTCCAAGGATGTGCACAGCGGAGTTGTAAAAACTACCTAGCTAGAGATGACTCAAATGGAACGGGACATTGTATCTAGACAAATGAATAAATTGGAATTGCACACAAGAGAATGGATGAATCTTAAAAATATTGAGGGAAAAAATTCAAATCATGGATTACCTATAATATGCAACCATTTTTATGAAGTTCAAATGTAAGCAAAAGCAAACAATCTACTGCTTAGGGAACAGGTATGTGATAAGGCTATGCCGAAAAAAAATGTTAGGTCACCATCAACACACATTTACGGCCAATGGTTGCCTCTGGGGCAGACCCCAGGAACTGGGGAGAGGAAGGAGCATCCGGACAGAGGTGGCGGATTCAGCAACGTTCTAATTCTTCACTTGGGCGGTCAGTTCCTGTTGTTCGTTCTGATTATGTGCATTAGTGCTTAAATATTATTTATGACACATATTCTTTGTATGTATAAGACACGACACAATAACATCTTTTTAATAATGCAGATGTTCTATGCCTAGATGGCAAGGAGAATGCTTCTGACAAGTAACTTCTTAAAGTATAATACAGTAATTATTGTTAATATAGTCTTAATTATGGAAATGCACAAGCCTCTGACAATTTTTCTTTTTATTGTGCGTTTTTCACAGGAGACCCTTGATTTCAATTATGTTTTGGGACATCACATTACTTCATTATTGTCTACCTCTCATTATTACGTAAAGAAGTTTAAACTGATATATTTTCTTTAGAACAACATAGTAAGAGTTCTAAAACACACTTTAATTATTCGTGGTTAACGGGCCACCAAGTGTTATTTAAAGTCATATAAAACCGACCAAAACAATTTCTCTTCTTTCATTATGTTAAACCTAATAAATAAATATCTGGATTTAAGCTTCCAGATTCAAAGCAAACACACTCTTTCGAGTTGTGGCCTCTTAATTTTTTAGCATCATTTTATAAATATCAAATGCAATAGAATTTTCTATCGTAAATAGGTCCCATAGAAACTTTAGCATAAAAGAGAATTTAACCTTGTAAGAACAGTGCTTTTGTCTCTCCAAGAAAAAAGTACCAGAAATAATGACAGATGATTTGTGTGTCTAACAAATGAAACACAACTGTCAAACTCCAATCAGCGCTGTTCTGAGGCAGGACAATTGGTGCGTAAGAACACCAAGGCTCAGGCAGTAGGGTCAGACAGTACGGGTGGACAGGATGAAACAGAAACAAAGTGATAAAAAGGCAAGAGTTTTCAATTCAGAATGGCCTGAGGCAGAAGTGTTCATAAAATGGGGAGTGCCTCCCGGGGAACTCTTGCTTTCGCACAGGTCTCGTGTCTTTCGAGACTTTTGATCCTTAGGTAGGTCAAGGCTCCCTGCTCAGCCATGTCAGTCATGGGTTTGTCCATCTGTGTGTCCATCCACCTAAACATCCATTGCCTCACTGAATTATGTTTGAAGGACCTTCAGTGGCTATTTCTGAAGAGTTGTGTTCTCATTCACAATGAGGCTCAGCAAGGAGGGAGAATCCTCCGAGGAAATGGTTTGGGATTGCATTTCAAGAGAAACAGACCAAACTACTAACCTCCTCCTCACTAGAAATTTCCCCCCACGATGAAAGGGCAAGACCCTGAGAACAGGGGCCCTGACACCATTCCCCGCCTTCCTTAGACCTTCTTTGGCTGGTGACAGGGGTTGGAATGAGGACGTAGAACGGCACGGAAGCAGATAACGTTCGGTTAGCCATTGTAACCGCTTCACACCGGCTTCAAGAGCAAGAGGGCACAGAATTCAAACACACCTGCATGTCTTACATGAGTTATGAGAGTGGAGTGGAAGGGCCGCGATGTGCCCGCTAATCTCTGCAGGGTGCGGGGGAGAGCTGTGAAACACCGTGTGCAGCTTCATCATTTCAAGGAAGTCACACATAAATGCCACAGGAATGCAACCCTCGCGGGTGGGTAAAGGTTTGAAGAAATGACCATCTAATTTCTTGGCCGGTAACATCATGCAGAAAAGGTCAGAGCACTCCGTATCTTGCAGTTAAGCGGCCTTGGGAGATTGTGTGTTTTCATCTTTTATTCACTTGGTCCTTTCATTGTAGCTCACACAGCAAGCACTAGGGCGGTTGGTCTGCACGGCGGGTAAACCTGAGACAATTAACTCATTGTCGATATCACAAACTGCAGGAACTGAGCGCACCCGGCCAGGGAGGGCAAGTCGCTGCATATATACTTATGATACTTCAATCTTTCTTTGAAGATTTTGAAGATATTCCCAGGCCATAAAATAATTCAAGGTCATTATAATAAATACCAACCGGCATCGTAAAGAACATAAATGTATGCAGTTTAAAGCATTGGGGTTAATCTGTGGTGACCAGATGGATATTCTAGGAGTGATTTTGGAAAAAATATCCTTGCTGTCTGCTATTTACTTTTATGAAACATAGACATAGGAGTTTATTGTAGAATAACTCAGCTTTATTTTTTGTTATATTCCTATTTTAAATGTGTTTTTTTTTCTTTTTTTGAATATGATGCTCATCATTTTTTAAAGTTTATTTATTTTGAGAGAGAGAGAGAGCACAAGCAGCGGGGGGGGAGGGGGGGACAGAGAGAGAGGAAGAGAGAGAATCCCAAGCAGGCTCTGCTCTGTCAGGGCAGAACCTGATGCAGGGCTCGATCCCACAAACCGTGAGATGGTGACCTGAGCCGTAATCGGGATGACTCTTTGTTAGTTATGATATATAATCTAGTCATAATACCTTCATTATGAGTTTGTATTATTTATTTTTAGTACCAACTATTAAATTTTTAAAATAGATAGCAGCTTGCTTTCTGTTATGTTGGGTTATTGATCACTCCTTATGTCTAAGTTATTTCTGAAGCAAAACTTTAGGCTCTTATTCTGCTAGAACTTTCACTCCACCCAAATAAAATGTCCCATTTTGGTTTGTTTTTTGTTTTCTTTTGGGGTTTGGGTTTTTTGTTTTTGAGAGAGTGAGTGCGCACCTGAGTGGGAGAGGGACAAGGGGAGGGGGGCCAGGGAAAGAGAGAGAGAGAGAGAGAGAGAGAGAGAGAGAGAGACAGACAGAATCTTAGGCAGGCTCCATGCATAGCATGGAGCCCAACGTGGGGCTCAATCTCATCACGGTGAGATCATGATCTGAGCCAAGATCAAGAGTCAGACGCTTAACTGACTGAGCCACCCAGGCAACGCCTCATTTTTTTTAATGAAAGGAATACTTTGAATGAAATATGCATTTCTGAGATTTTATTAAATATATAGAATTGGTGTGAAAGCGGGTATTCAGATTTCAAGGAAGGACAGCATATATATTAAAAAGTCATTAGGAGAATATATTAGGAGAATACTGTTGGATCAGTAAAAAATAGTGTTTTGTGAAAGTTTAACGTATCTATTTTAGAGAGTAAATTTATATTGTGCATAAAGCTATATCTTATATTTATTGTCATTTAAAAACCATATTTATTGACATTTAAAAACCGAAATTCATATAAACAGTGAAAACAGTAATCTTATTTTACTGTATAATTATAGCATATGACATAATATACCTGTTAACATTTTTTGGAAATCAATGATTTCAAATTACGCCAAATGTTATAAAATTATTTTATATGTATGGTAACGTTTTTAGATAAAAGTTTATATTTTTATAGCATTTTTATAGGGCTAGAGCTTTTAGAATGTGCTCTCATATGCCACAGGAAAGACAGGTAGTTGATAAAAGTAGAAATAAGATTATTAAGGGATGTAGTTAAAGTCACATAAAAGGTTGGGTAGGAAACCAAATCTTCAGATTCCCAGGACAGCATTTTATCTATTTTTAACCTGATGCATCTAAGCTGCAAACAGAGATTCCTTGAATCATAATGCTGATGTTCTATCAAATGAAAAATACATTTTACATCCCTTAAATGACTGAGAGATATTTGAACTCAGAGCCAGCAAATGTACATTTAAATAATTCAAAACTTTCTTGGGCATCCAATATAAATGTGTGGTATATTTAAAGAACATTTGTGGGTTTTTTTTTTTAACATTTATTCATTTTTGAGAGTGAGAGAGACTGAGCGTGAGTGTGGGAGGGGCAGAGAGAGAGGGAGACACAGAATCTGAAGCAGGCTCCAGGCTCTCAGCTGTGAGCACAGAGCCCGACGCAGGGCTTGAACTCATAAACTTTGAGATCACGACCTGAGCCAAAGTCGGATGCTTAACTGACTGAGTCACCCAGGCGCCCCAAGAACACTTGTGTTTTTAGACTCCTGTTCTATAGTTATTAGGCCTGGTAATTAAAAATAAAATCATTATTCCACTTTGTGGTTCAATGACAGTATCTCCTCTACAACTTGTAGAGATGAGATGGGCTAGAATTCCTCCAAATTCCAAGAGACTAGCTTAGCTCTGGAAGGAATTTAATACACAAAATTAAAATAAAATGTGGTACTGTGGTTCGCACGGACACTACTAAATTATGTGACGAAAGAGAGGACAGAGCTTAGCATATAGGAAAGGCAAGAAAAACTTTAATTTGGGAAAAAACTTTAGCACAACAAATATTCAGTTTGGGAGTATACTACATAGGGCTTAAGAAAGGAAATATGTTTTTACCTGCAAAAGAAGGGAGCGTTCTAGGTAGAGGAAAGAAAGAAAGAAAGAAAGAAAGAAAGAAAGAAAGAAAGAAAGAGAAAGAGAAAGAAAGAAAGAAAGAAAGAAAGAAAGAAAGAAAGAAAGAAAGAAAGAAGAAAAGAAAAGAAAAAAGAAAAGAAGGGTAACATTTAAAAAGAAAGTCTTCAGTAATTTACATGCCTATCTGCAGAAAAAAAGCTTCAAAAGAAGTTGAACATGTAATGAGTCACAGGAACTGGCAAACATTAAGGCTGTATTTGTTTTTTTGTGAGTAATGATGATATTGCTAAAAACTCGTAACTGATGTTGAAATTTCTAGTGTTATTCTAAAAGTACCACCCAAACCATCTATTTGAAAATAGGTCTTGAGGAAAGTGAATAAAAAACCCACAGCAAATTGCTTAGTTTAGGTTGAAATTAAAAGGGGGAAAAGAGGGTTCCTAACACATTGGCCCATTTTGGAAATTCGCAAGTGGAATGTTGACCAGACGTAAAATGACTGTGTATGGGCATTTATTTTAAAAGTTAAACCATATAAATAATTCATAGCAGCACAAAACATAAATGTTCACGTTCAGGACTCAAGTGGAATTATAAGAGTGGAAATATTCCACTTGAGAATGACTTCCCTTAAAAAAAGGCACTATCCACAAACAGCACTTTTAATAATCTCATCTCCAGAATGCAAAATGCAAGTATGCAAAAGCCAAAACAGAGGTAGGATCCACAACATTTTGGTGCAACATCGGGGCTCAGGAACAGGACTACATGTGGGGAAGAGGTTATTTGCAGCATCTAGAAACATTTAAAGCTATTTTCTTGTTAGAGTGTTTCCAGGAGTGACAGGTAACCTACTGGGCCTTGGAAGAAAAATAAAATTCAGGCTGAATTCTTCTTCACCAGAAACCTTCTCCTATAAAGAATGACATTCAAGTAATTGGAAAGCAGATTTCAATACTCTCTCCACTTACTATACTTTCCCGACCCAGGAAAATAAAGCTTTGACCTAGGTATTCCGCAAGTTCAGCTGCTCTATCCAAACATCCTGTACACACGTAAGGTCACAAGAACCCACACATTACATTACACTAGTGCCATTCAGAAACACTGATTACTATGCTAACAACAACCGTATGACTTTTCGAAAGCAAAGTGTTCACAAGTTTGGGCTACTCAGTGAAACATGAGAAAATCTTGAACACTTAAAAGCACAAACAGTTAACCTGATAACAAAGAGCTGATGAAAGAGAAAGGAGTCCTGCCCCTTAGGAAAGTGGAAGCTGACTCAGTGACTTCCTCTGTCAGAATGGACACAGCGCCCTCCCCTCCCCTTATCATGATTACTGTTAGCAGCATTTCCTCCCCATTGGGTGTACTTTCTTACACATTGTGCGCCCCTGATGTAACTAATTCTTTAAATATATGCAGAAACTAATACAGAAGGATCACATGATACGTTTTAAATCAGTAGCATGTAAACACCAGAATCACATTTGTAACTTAGGTGTGTAATAAAAACATACAATTAAGTCAATAATCTGAAACATGATATTGTCGTTTCAGCCATTTTTCGCTCGACCATCAGATTATAAGTGAGGATATCTAGTTTAACATTCCTTTCACTAACTGTATAAAATTCTTGATAGATCTAGGTCTAGGGATTCTGAAAGCTCAAGATAAATATCCAAGAAGTCCACTCTCAAGCCATGGAGGCTTTGGTGGTAAATCTCTCCAGCACAGTAGCATAGTATCCTCCCCAGTCGACTTGACCTTATAGGACAGTTTTACTGCCCAGGTGAGCCTCCCCAAGGTATCTTAGTGTCAGAATACTTGCATTATGTTTACCTTATCATGAAAGAAGACAGAGGGAGGTTACCTCACTCTTAACCCAGGAAAGCATCCTGGATGATTGTGACATCAACACAGCGACCCCATGAGAGAGCAATGTACTATAATAATTTGTACTTTGCATATGACCTGTTATTGCTGCTTTTACCTCTCTATTCATACAATGAATTTACCTAATGTAAAAAGATATACTGCAGGCAAAGCCAATGCAAATAACTACAAAAAATGCACTAACTAAATCCATGGTGATATTATTTGCCTCTGCTTATAAATATAAAATATATAATTGCTAATTTTTAATAAATTAGCCATTTCACTTTAAAATTACCTAGGGTGTCTAAGTAGCTCAGTCGGTTAAGTGTCCCACTCTTGACTTTGGCCCAGGTCATGATCTCACAGTCGTGAGATCGAGCCCCTTGTTGGGCTCTGCGCTGGGCACGGCATCTGCCTGAGATTCTCTCTCTCCCTCTCCCCCGTGCGCACAGGCTTTCTCCCACTCTCTTTCTCTAAAACAAATAAATAAAATAACTTTAAATTTTATTAACATTTTTTTAGCTGAGACTCTGTAAGATGATAGAAAGGTTGTTCTTAAATATATTCAAGTGTATATTCAAAAGGCATCAATAGTTCTAATTACTCAGCCATCAAAAAGAATGGAGTCTTGTCATTTGCAATGAGGTGGATGGAACGAGAGTGTATTACGCTAAGTGAAATAAGCCAGTCAGAGAAAGACAAATTCCATATGATTTCACTAATATATGGAATTTAAGAAGCAAAACAGATGAACATAGGGGAAGGGAAGGAAAAATAAGATAAGATAAAAACAGAGAGGGAGGCAAACCATAAGAGACTCATCTATAGAGAACAAACTGAGGGTTGCTGGAGAGATGTTGGGCAGGGGGATAAGCTAAATGGGTGACATTAAGGAGGGCACTTGTTGGGATAAGCACTGGGTATTACATGTAAGTGCTGAATCACTGAATTGTACTCCTGAAATCAATTCTAGACTATCTGTTAAATAACTTGAATTTAAATAAAATCTTGGAAGAAAAATAAATCCCCAAAGCTGTAGTAATAAAAACAGTATGATGCTCGCACAAAAGTAGACACATTGATCAATAGAACGGAATAGAAAATACAGAAATAGACCCATACAAATATGGTCATTTAATTTATGACACAGGAGTCAAAATATACAATGAGGTAAGGATAGTCCCTTCAATAAATGCTGTTGGAAAAACTGGATAGCCACATGCAATCAATCAATCAATCAATCAAACTGGACAACTC
This sequence comes from Panthera tigris, assembly GCF_018350195.1. NCBI lineage: Eukaryota > Metazoa > Chordata > Mammalia > Carnivora > Felidae > Panthera > Panthera tigris. Next base: position 48,438,181 of record NC_056673.1, on the reverse strand, counting down.
TCCTATATCATATACAAAAAAAAAAAAAAAACAAAACCCAAAAAACAAAAAAACCAAAACACATCTCAAATTGGACTACAGACTTCAGTGTAAGACCTGAAACCATAGAACTCCTAAAAAAAAAAATGTAAGCTCCTAGACATTGATGTTGGCAATGAGTTTTTGGATTTGACACCAAAAGCAAAGAAAATAAATTAAGGGGAACTACACTAGTGTGCCTGTTCTGCCCGGGTAGGCTTAAAAATAATAAAAAATAGTTCTATAAAAACTGGCATGCAGACATTAGAAACACGATTCATAACAATGATATAACATAAAAATGAAGGTTTCAAATTAATTTATAGAAGGATTTAGACTATCATTTTTATGAGTTTATCTTGCTAGATGTCATGTTAAACTCTTCTCAACATTATATTCTTGCACCTGGTAAAACTAGACACTTATGTAGTCTAAGTTACGCATCTTAGATATTCATACACTTAGCTATAGGCACTCTGCTCTTAATACATTTTTAAAATGAAATAAATAGGGGGCGCCTGGGTGGCTCAGTCGGTTAAGCGTCCGACTTCGGCTCAGGTCATGATCTCGCGGTCCGTGAGTTCAAGCCCCGCGTCAGGCTCTGTGCTGACTGCTCAGAGCCTGGAGCGTGTTTCAGATTCTGTGTCTCCCTCTCTCTCTGACCCTCCCCCGTTCATGCTCTGTCTCTCTCTGTCTCAAAAATAAATAAACGTTAAAAAAATAAATAAAAATAAATAAATAAAATGAAATAAATTTTAAAAAAAGCTACCCAGATCAAGATCATGGATACCAACTGATCTGCAAAAGTCTTAGAAAAATGCAGGGGCACCTGGGTGGCTCAGTCAGTTGAGTGTCCAACTCTTGATTTCAGCTCAGGTCATTGGTCTCACGATTTGTGAGATCAAGCCCCACATCGGGCTCTTGCCTGGCAACCCTGAGCCTGCTTGGGATTCTCTCTCTCTTTCTCTCTCTCTCTCTGTCCCACCCCTGCTTGCACTCTCTCTCTCTCTCTCTCTCTCTCTCTCTCTCTCTCCTTCTCTCTCTTTCTCTCTCTCAAAATAAATAAGAAAGAAAAAAAATTTTTAATTTAAAAAAAAAAACAGAAAAATGTTGTAAGTAAATTTAGAGATGAACAAAAGAAATATGAAGTGTTTCAATCAGCCTAACACTTTTGGTAAATACGTAACTTGATTTTTTTCCCTAAGCGCTAACAGACATCAAATGTATTTTAAGATTGACAGGTTTGTTAACAAAAATGGCTTACAGAATTTAACACAGAGCTCTTCGAAAATCATTCTGTGCTTAAAAGCTCTGGCCATATTTACTACCTATGTAGTAATACCACCACTAATCAGTTATTCACCAAGTTTCCAATGCCTGTTAAGATACTGGTAACCTGCTAGTTGCCTGCTGTATTCAGCGTACTGAGCCACGTCACTTGACATGTACGAGACAGACGATTTACGAGACTGTTTTTCTTTTTATTAACCTAAAAGGTTCAGAAACTCCCTTCACTCTCTCTCCCATTTAACCTCAAGCACAAGGTGGTACATGCCCATCCACTCACTGGATCGTTCCCTGCTAAGGAAGGGCACACCCAGGAGGGCTTTGGCCAAAAGAGACCTTGCCTCTAAACTAGCCTCACGGCCATGAACTTTGGGCACCTGCCTGACGACAACCTTTCTGCTACCCTCAACCTCTGATACTTGTTTACTTTATGATCTGGGATTTGGATTCCTGATGTTATGCGTGTTCCAAAATGAGAGTTACTACCGGTTTCCTGGTAGTGTTTAGATTCTTGCTGTGATTAGATTCTCGATATTATGTAATTACATCCTTTTTATCTCTTGTTTTAACTACCTGGACTCTCAAAGTCCTTTTCATGATCTCTTGATCTGACTTCATTATTCTAAAACTGACCTACCTGAATTTCTGAGCCTCCCAGTACCTTAATGGCTCATATTAACGCCTAGCCTTCTGGTCTCCTCTCTCTGCCATGTCCTAGTGTACTGGATTTTTTTCTCAGGGCATTTATTGAGCCATCTATCCCCCAAAGCAACTGGCAAGCCCTAAGAAAGTATAAGAATGAAAATAAATACCTGCAAAGTGTTGAAACAGAAATATATGTTGCTATGGATACAGAACTCTGTTTATGACCATAATTTTATTCTGTGCAGTAGCCAATAAGGAGGGAGAAATTTAGAACTCAGAATGTAATCAAAGAAATCAGAAAGTACACATTACTTTTATTAGCAGAAAATTATATAAAGGATTCTTTGATTTTATTGTGAGATGTCTTGAATGTGGGTATAATACCATACACCAATTTCGTAAGTCATAAAGAAAGAATTTTTCCCAATTCTGCATGATTATATGAATGTATATCATAAAGTAGATGCCATTAATTAAAATGCTGTGCATAATACAAACCACATCACTTAAATAAGCCTCTGTTTCAATTCTACATTTTAGAAAATTATTGTGTATGTGTATGTTACATGCTGCAAAATTTTATAAGCAGCTTCATAAATTTATCTGAAATCCTTGTAATAAATATGAAGGTTTTATCATTTCCGTTAAAAATGATAAAACGGGTACTCTAAAAGGTTGTATTGAGGTATCTATTTAAATTTGAAAATCTTGCAAGTAACAATCAGGATCGGCTCCCAGGACCTCGATTTTCCTCATCTGTGCTATTAGCACAGTTTTAGCTAATTAAATCTCCTTGCCTTAGAGCCCAGAGAAATTTGTACAGAGGTTTAGACTCAAGTTACTGGGGCACTTTAAACAAATTTTAATTAAAATCTTTAATAACCATTATTAATCTTATTTTAAAAAACAGTTGCCAGCTGGAGAAATAAAAAAGATTTAACTAACGTGTCAATTCTAAAGAAATCTAAAATAACAGTGGATAAAAGCACAAGATTCTTCCACATGGAGGGATTCCCCATATACTGGTGAATTACCTAACTGAAATAGTATCATTTTATTAAAGCCTGATATTTTGTTTCTCACCTCAAATTTTATTGCATCATGAAATTACATTTCAACAAGATGTTCAAGATTTATTAAGAAAGTCTTGCCTCAATCAGTCTTCTATTTATTTCCACCAAGATTTCATGCAGTTTCTGTTTCTCAGAGCATTCTTCTACGTCCTCCATCTACTTAGATTTCCTATCTTCTATTTGCTACGACACTGAGTACCATACCAGGGGGGCTGACTCACGTACTCTCTATACTGATGAAACTACACCTGAGTTGTGTTCTTCACCTCGCAACAGAAAACATGTCACTTGTCTTACTGCATCGACGACCACCACTGTGGGTATCGATAAGGTTTCCCCTGTACCGTCTTGAGTTATTCATCCCAATAATCGCTCCAATCGATACTTACTTATCCTTGCCTTCCTAACCCTAAAATGTAAATACCTCTGTTGCACCGATGACCTTAACTGACCACTCTTAGAGGCACATAGTAATAGATGGTACCATAAGATGTTGTGCAGGATGCCAGATAGCTGCATTCCAAAATATCAGATGCAAATTGGAAATGTCTTCTGAATAGCTCCCGATTTCCCTGAAAAAGTGCATCATGAGTTAACAAGTGAAGAATTTGCCCAAACTGATCAGGAACCTAAGTCTGAGCGACACCCCAGGAAACAAAGAGTAGAGATGAAAATGGAAAAAGAAAAACCCGGCCATATTCCATTAATTGCGAACTTACTCACTACCTATTTGTTTCCTGCTATGAAAGATGAAGATTCAGCTTCCTTACACCATTACTGGCCCTCCTTCTCCATCTTTGAAATATAGTGACTTCACCAGTTTTAGTTCCTTTTTTGATTACCTTTCTAACATCTTTCCGGTTTTATTGATAATTGACTTATAATACTGGATAAGTTGAAGGTGTACACCATACTGATTTGACACAGGTATATACTATGAAATGATCACCGTGATAAATTTAGTTAACACCTGTCACCTCATGTGAGTACAGTATTTTTTCTTGTGATGAGAATTTTTAAGATTTATTCTCTTAGAAACTTTCAAATATACAGGAAAATACCGCTAACTATAGCCACCACACTACATCCTCGGAACTTAATTATAACTGGAAATATGTGCTGTTTGGCCATCTTCACCCAGTTTCTCTACTCATACATCCCCTTCCCCTGCCTCTGGCAACCGCCACCTGTTCTTTGCTTCTATGAGTTTGGGTTTATTAAGACATCACATGTAAGTGAGATCATATGGTATTTGTCTATCTCTGTCTGACTTATTTCACTTAGCATGATGCCCTCAAGGTCCATCCATATTATCATAAATGGCAGGATTTCCTTCTTTTTTATGGCTGAATAGTATCCCATTGCGTAGGTATAGCACATTTTCTTTACCCATTCATTCATCGATAGACTCTTAGGTTGTTTCGATGTCCTGGCTAGCGTAAATAATGCTGCCATGAATATGGGGGCGCGGACATCTCAGGATAGTGATGTAATTTCCTTCCGAGGTGGAATTGCTAGATCACATGGTAGTTCTCCCTTTACTTTGCTGATGTAGAGAAAAGAAAACCCTTGCACACTCTTGGTGGGAATGTAAATTGGTACAGCCACTATGGAAACACAGCATGGAGGTTCCCCTCAAAGTTAAAAGTACTGCTTTAAATAAAATAATTCAACTTTACCAGCAATTATGGATGGTCTCTTCATTCTTAACTTAATTCAATGAGTATATCAGAACTGCCTAACCTCACCTGTCCTAACCATTCTCACAATCTTGATTGTCTGAGTTTATACTCCTATTACGTGTACTTCTGTTAAGATTGGTAACCTTCATGTTATATCTGTAACTATGAATAAACTTCCTATCCAGTTGTACATAAATTGATTTCAAAAGGTAAAATTTAAACAAAGCATCTAGTTATTGCTCAAAACACAACCAGATAATATATTATGTAACTACATTTTGCTTCCCACACACTCCCACCCTGAGGCTTCCAATTAGCTCTTATCACCCTTGAAGTTTCTGCTATTATGGCCTCCTAACATTATTAAGAATTCTCAGGAATAGTATCTAGATTCTTCCTCCCTTCACCCCACATCTGTTCCGATCTGGACCCCATGTTTTCTAGACTCATTGTGCAGATCGTCTTTGCAACTTCTCTTCCCTCCTCTCCTATTTGGATCTGCTGGTGCTTGAATCCTTGAATTTGTGGTTCTTTTATATTTACTCCTCTAATTTACGGAGGGACGTCTACAAGCAACTACCAAAGAAATGCAGATGAACTTTCCAGATCCTTCCATGTCTGCCATGTCTTTCTCCAACCTCATGACTGACTGAACTTTGACTTAGGTATAGAAACCTGGTTTGAAAAATGTTTCTTTTGTAGTTCTGATGAAAGCATTTTTGTCTCCTACCATTATTGAAAATGTGGTGTGCATCTATCTATCTTCTTCCTGGTCAGGGGGCCCCGTTTTTCTGTGCAAGGTTTTAGGATCTCTTTTTCTCCTGCTATCCTGAGATTTAACAAAGCCGTGGTAGACTTACTCTCCTTTTCAATCTGAGGACACACACCCTTCAGCCCTGTGAACTTCACTATTCTTCTTACACTGATAACAGGTCCTCCATCCTATTTTCTGTTTCTGGAACATCAGCTAAATATCAAGCGCCCCGGCTTGTGCTTCACCTTTGAAAGCCGCAGTTTCACACTCATAGTTTTGTCTCTGCTTTTTGTTCTCTCTTGTGGGAGGGTTTCCCCGACGTCAGTTTTGGCAAACGTTGAAAACAAGTTTTCGTCTTCAAAGCCCTTTCTTATGCCCTGGTTTGTGATCTGTTCATAGCAGTCTGTTCTTCTTTTGTGAATATAATACCATAGCTGCTATTCTGGTTTTGCTTTCCTTAAGTTTACTTTTTTTCTCCCTGATGTTCCTTGTTTTCTCTGGAGTCATCTGTTTCGTTCTTCTCTCTTGTGCCTCTGGGGCATGCCTCAAATGTCCGATGATCCAGGGCTTTCTGCTCATAGTCGAGATCAAAGAGATAAAATGCAGACTGGAAGGTCTGCGTGTGTAAGGGGTCACTACAGTTGAAGGCGGAGAGGAAGCAGTTAGGATGCAGATCCCTCTACATCCTGGGAAGCAGGCGGCTTTGCTCCCAGGCGTCATTTTCCACACCAGCTTCCCCGTACTCTTCCCAGATAGATCATTCATTTCTCACACCCGGAGAATAAATGCCTGATGGGCTTCCCATTCCGGGCTCGTGGGAGAGAGAAAAGGCCTATGCCACACGCCGACTTTAAATGAATCCTATTTTCACCCTCACATCTGTCTTCTGCTACCCTTCGTTCCTGCCATCTCCGAGTCCTGGGTCTCTCTTGGCTTCGGTGAGGAAGACCGGTTCTCTCCTAGGCTGTAATTTTCATGTGGAGCAGGATTGCCGGGCATCTCGGCTGCTTCCAGAAATGTGTCTAAGTCTCTTGTCTGCTGATGGCCTCTCTCGTTTTTCATCGCTATGGTAGTTTTATGCCTTTGTTATTCCATTATTATCATTCTATGGAGGCCTTGTGAAGGACAGGAAATGAACTCATGGGTCCCACTATCTGGAGCTTCTATGGGCAAATAAACATGATTCAAATCTCTGAAAGAACTTTTAGTGCAGTTATGGAGGGAAGACTACTGTGTACAGAAAGATGCATCTAGGGGCGCCTGGGTGGCTCAGTTGGTTAAGCGTCCGACTTCAGCTCAGGTCATGATCTCACGGTCTGTGAGTTCGAGCCCCGCGTCCAGCTCTGTGCTGAGAGCTCAGAGCCTGGAGCCCGTTTCAGATTCTGTGTCTCCCTCTCTCTCTGCCCCTCCCCTGCTCATGCTCGATCTCTCTCTGTCTCAAAAATAAAAACATTAAAAAAAAAAAAAAAAAGAAAGATGCATCTATATTTCTATTCCACTTTCACTCTTTCCCTTCATTCTAGATGCTTCCAGGGTCTTTGGCCACATCTCTTTGACCTGTCTGATGGCAGCCCAGTTGAGGCAGGAACTCATACGCCATTCCACCTCCAATGGGCTATTATGGCGTGACTCAATTTTGTCACCTTGCGCTTTCTCCAAGGACAGCGAAGGCTACTCAGACAGGACGTGCAGGAGCAGGCAGAAGGGTACGCACGGCCAGGAAGTGCAAGTGTGGCCAGAAAATGCAGGAGAAGATGCCCCCTAGGAGTACCCTCAACTGAAAGGAGCTGGAATTCTGTGGATAAATGCTCCAGATTCTCATTCTTTGGTGGGATAATTCCATGGTGTGTTCTAGAAGATTATCCAGGGTCCTCAGTGGAAGGAGTCACCCTGCTCTCAGCAGTTAACTCAATCAGTTAGGCGCCCTTCATTGGGTTTTCGCTTCCTTGTTTCATTCTCCTCTTTCCCTCCCTTCGGATTCCGGGAATCCCCTCCAGCAATAAACTACCTGCACACTAATTCGTGCATCAGGCTCTGTGTTGAAAATAACCCGAACCTCCACAACATCATGCACAATTAAGCTCCTAATAATGGGCTTGGTAATTATATTACTTTACAATGTAAAATGGCAAAGGAAGTGGCAGGCTGGATTTCTATTAATATATCTAGTTATCTTTCATTCCAACCCCTTTTAATGGCCATTAGTTTAAAAATTAATGTGCATCAAATTGTTTGATGTGATAGGCAATGTAAACTAGCAAAGAGTTTCAGCTGATACTCATTCCTTGAATGCAGTATTTTAGTCATTATATGCACAAATATTTTTACATCTTTAAGTGAATATTGTGATGCATCAAGAATTCTGCTTTTGGGGCACTTGGGTGGCTCAGTCGGGTAAGTGTCCAACTCCTGATTTTGGCTGAGGTCATGATCTCACAGTCTGTGAGATCGAGGGGCTAACAGTGCAGAGCCTGCTTGGGATTCTCTCTCTCTCTGCCTCTCCCCTGCGTGCATGTGCGCTCTCTCGCTCTCTCTCTCTCTCTCTCTCAAATAAACAAATATTAAAAAAAAAAAAAAGAATTCTGGGGCGCCTGGGTGGCTCAGTAGGTTCAGCGTCTCATTTCAGCTCAGATCACAATCTCACGGTTCCTGAGTTCGAGCCCCACGTCGGGCTCTGTGCTGACAGCTCAGAGCCTAGAGCCTGCTTCAGATTCTGTGTCTCCCTCTCTCTGCCCCTCCCCCGTTCATGCTCTGTCTCTGTCTCAAAAATAAATAAACGTTAACAAAAAAATAAAAAAAAAAACAAACAAGCTCCTCAAGGTCTATGTACAAAGGAAGTGGGCCCCACGCCAACCTGCAGACAGCAGGCAATCCAGGTGAAAATCAGGAGGCTCTTCCCTAAGACACAGAAGGAACTATCCAGGGAAACCTATGGCTTCAAGTGTGGATTCAGCAACCCTGGAACGTAGCCCTCTTCATTCTAGCATTTAAAGAGCCTGGATTCTAACACATCTTTCGGTCCAAATGTCACATCCTGTCCCAGAACTCGCTCTGATTTTCCTACTCAGGGAGAGACGCACTAGGGCGGGGAGTGGGGAAAAAAATTCCATTTACACAAGTCCGCTCTCCTTTACCCAAAGATGTGCACATCCTAACCCTCAGCAGCTGTCACTATGTTACCTGACATGGTAACGATATGCCACAGATGTGATTAAGGATGCTGGGATGGAGGCTATCCTGGAGTATGCACATGGCCTGATGTAGTCACAAAGGTCGTTTTAAGAGGGAAGAAGGCCATTGTCACAATGGAAACAAGAGGAGAGGCCATGGGGGCCACAAACCAGGAATGGAGGTGGCCTCTAGAAGCTGGAGAAGACAAGGAAGCATATTCTTCCCTGGAAACTCCAGGAAGATCCATCCTTGCTAACAAGTTGATTTTAATTTTGTCAAACTAACTTCAGACTTCTCATCTTCAGAGCCATAAGATAATAAATTTCTTGTTGTTTTTAAGCCACAAAGTTTGTGGTAACCTGTTACAACAGCAATAGGAAACTAACACACATTCATCTTTTCTAAATATCAACAGAAAGCCAGAATCACCAAGCTTACATGTAAGAAAAGTGAGAGAAATTAATATGAAAGACAAGCAGAAAGATAAATAGAAAAACCAGCCCTGAAGGAAAGAAAGAGATAATTCAGGGAATGGAACTAAAAAACATTCTAATTCATAAACGCGGGGAGAGGAAAATTTATTACATCTATCAAATGAAAACAAGATGCTCTGAAAAATAAATAGCAAAAGTACAAAAAGATCTTTTAGGCCTTCAAAACATGATTCTTGAGCGTAAAGGGAAAGGGAAGGAAATCTGCAAAAAACATTGAGCAAAAGAAAAAATGAAGACAAATTCGAGGAAATAACAGTCACAAAGGCTTTCTGAGGTCTTTGATTTCGAATCAGAGCAAGCTTGATAAAGGCAATTAACCACCTTGTGGTTTTGAGGAGTGAAAAATTGCCAAGGACAAGACTGTCTCGTACCTCTGACCACAGTATGAGGCATGTGGCCAGTGTTCAGTACCAGTTGTCTTAACTTTTCTTAGTCAAGTGCTAACATCTCCCAGTTGTCCCACCTCAGAGCCTGCCTAGTAAAGGAACAATGTTCATTAATCCCATACTCTCTGTCTCAGATGAGAAAGTTTATAATTACGGTGAGTACGAAAACGAGGAATAGCAAGTCGAAGGCCCTCTGTCACACACGGCGATGCTGCTTTATTGTAACTGACATATTTTTTCCCTTTGTGTCATTTTTATAAGAATGGACACAGCCAACTTTATACATTAACTTCAGAGGCGAAGCTGGAAAAAGGCTGCGTGTGTGTGTGTGTGTGTGTGTGTGTGCACATGTGCGTGTGTGTGTGTGTTTTTCCCCTTGGCCAGCAGACATAGCTTCAAACAACTGTCTTATTATTTTATCCCTCAAAAGTTAATTTATTGCCTGGAAAAGAGCTAAAGAAGTTCCTGAAGATGATCTCACACTGTGTTCCCTTTGCCAACTGACTATCCTTAATTATAGCATCATACCCATTGGACGCAGATGAAAAGAACGAGGGACGCCTCCATGGTACCACAGTACACCATCACACAGTCACCACATTTGTCCTCGCAGTGGCAACACTTCCATGGCATTTAAGGAGGATTTCTACACACGCTGAATTCATCTCATGTACCAGAGAAGCACCTAGAAAATCTCTACGATAAAACCATACCGATCTCAATGACCGCTAAGAGAAGACAACAAAATTAAAGACGCTCTCTATCCCCAACCCCCTTGTGAAGATTTTCGTGTGAAGGGTAGACAGGGACATTAAGTTGTGCAGGAATATTGTTCTAACACCACACACTAGGTAGTGCCATTCACCCCTTGGGAGATCATGATGGCTTTCTGCAAGGAACTAGACAAGGACTTTTGCTGGTTGTGCTCCTGCTTCTTACGGACACGGCAGCCTCTGCAGGAAGAAGCGACATGGAGATAATGTAATTTTGTATTTACTGGGGAAAAAAGCTGAGAGAAATAATAGAGGAGGAAAAGCACACTCTTTTCGATGGAAAGAAAACGCCACAAGGGCAGAGTCCAAGGAGCACGGACTGTTCAAAGGTGGAGCCACCTCCCGGAGTGGCTTCGGTCTCCTTCATGGTTCACAATGCTTCGTTCCATCTCCAGCACCGGGCTCGGCACATGATTTCGCAACTATGTTTCTCTGTCTTTTACTCCCTGCAATTGTGTCTATACATTTCTGCATCCTCAGCAGCTATCGATGTGCCTGAGACTAAGGAGGCCGTCAGCACATGTTGGATGCTTATTTCATAATTTTAATCATAGTACCAAAATAGTAACCAGCTCCCTGAAGTGATTATTAGAGATACAACAGACAACCTCCGCATATTTCAGAAGTCGGAAGGTTAAAAAATATGCTATGGGAACAAGCAAAGCCCAGACCTACACCAATCCCTGCCAAACGGTTAAATTTGTTGATCTGCGTTCATTCATTCACTGAGGAAGCATCAGAACTTGGGCCAGGCCCTCTAGTAGAGAGGTTCTTAGAGAGGCAAAGACAGAGAAGCTATAGTCTCTCCTCTGGAGACCCAAACATGTAATTAATAATGACAAACAGTAACTGTGGGCTAATTATGTAGTAAAACCTTGGATTGTGAGTAACTTGTTCTGCGAGTGTTCCGCAAGATAAGCAAACGTTTCCAATAAATTTTAACTTGATACACGAGTGATGTCTCGTAGTACGAGTTGTATGTGATGCTGAACCTCACATGATCTCTACCGAGCCAATGGTTCCTCTCTCTCGCTCTGCGGGATTATGGGTAATCATCTCTCATGTTCCGACGCTTGGTCTCAGGCTGCAGTGTTTGACAGAAATCAAAGATTTTTTCAGAACACTGGAAGGTGCCCACAACTGGTACTACTGTGTTTTTTGTCACTTGAAAGCACCTACGGGCATCCCTTTGCTTTTCTACACAAGAGGAAGTTTAGGAATGCTTCGCTTCATTCTAGGTTATTGGATAGGCTCCTTGTTAAAACTGCATGAAAAGAAAAAAGATTCCATTGGACCAACAGCAGTGATTCCACGAATGATAGTGAAAGCCGTCCTACACAGTAACCCTCCTCTCTCCGGTCTCCCTCACACCAGCCACGAAGGTTTTGAAAGGTAAGTGCAGGTCAATTTGTTTATTTTTCTTCATATTTTGTATTTTTTACTAATTTGTATTATATTACAGTATTGTAATCATCTTTACATTAATATTTTTGGGTTGTGGCACAAGTCATCTGAGTTTCCATGATTTCTTATGAGGAAATTCGCTTTGATATACGAGTGCTTTGGATTACAAGCATGTTTCTGGGATCAATTATGCTCGCAAACCAAGGTTTTCCTATATATTTCTTTCAATTTTTATTTTCATAGTTTTTGGTTGCTGCCTTTTAGAAGTTCCGTGGGAACTCAAGGGACGGGAACACTTAAGTACACTGCCGTCCAAATGCCATCCGAACAACCAGAACAAACAGACGAAAAAGAAACAAAACGCAAGCAAAACCAAACAAGAAACGAAGAGCTAACATGGACTGGTGGCCTCTGTGACGGCATGGCAACCATCAGCCTCTTCCTCTGAGACCTAATCCAACCACTAGCTCCTCAGAGAAGAGCTCAGCTGTCCTCTGGCTGCCGCTGACCAGTGACCCTGCTCTTATCAGTACAGATGGTCAACAATGTTTCCTGAGGCCACAGTATGTACCAGGAATCTTTTAGGTACAGGTATACCGAAGTGAGGAAAAGGGACAGGGTCCCTCTTTTGGGTCTCTTTGATGGAGTAGGCAAAAATTAATAAGTATGTAAAATAAATAGAAAAGTGCTCTGAAGTTCACAAATGAGGTGCTCTGATAGAGGGTAGCAGGGCGAGGCCTTCTTGGAGAGAGTCGCTTGAGAAGTCCTATTCGAGGAGTTAACAATCGGGCGAAGACTTACAGAATGAGAAGGAGCCGATCCTACGAAGCGCTAGAGCAAATGCCTTCCAGTTCCAACGAACATGACGAGCCAAAGCGTGAAGGCAACAAAGAGTGTGGTATATCCGAGTAACTAAAAAGAGGCCCCTGGAACTCAAGTATGGGCAGCAAGGGAGGAGCTGATGGAGAAGAGGTTGGGAAGGTAACGCTAGGACCAGAACGTGCAAGGTATTGTAGGCCATGCTAAGAGGTTTGGGTTTTATTCAAAGTACAGGCTCTTGAAGGATTCTATTTATTTATTTATTTATTTATTTATTTATTTATTTATTTGTTTATTTTTAATGTTTATTTATTTTTGAGAGAGACCCAGAGAATGCAAGCAGAGGAGGGGCAGAGAGAGAGAGGGAGACACAGAATCCGAAGCAGGCTCCAGGCTCCGAACTGTCAGCACAGGGCCCGACACGGGGCTCGAACCCATGAGCTGTGAGATCATGACCTGAGCTGAAGGCAGATGCTCAACCGGCTGAGCTACCCAGGCGCCCCAAGAGGGATTTTAAATTCCCTTGCTTAAAATCCTTCAATAAACATTTTGATCACTATGGCTGTCGAGGAGAACGAGAGAGAAAGTGAGGCTCTCAGAAGACTCCTGTTGAGGTCTGGGTAAAAGGCAGCGGTGAGCTGCACTAAAGGAGTGGGCGGGAGAGAAGGAAGTGAATGGGATTAGACATCTATTTGGGGGCTGAATCTATAGCATTGACTGGTGAATTAAGAGAAAGGGAAGCCATTTCAGAATGGCCTCTAAGTTCTGCCTTGAGCACTGACTGTACAGTGATGCCATTTATAGACACAAGACACAGAGAAGGTGGGTGTGGAGGTTTCGGTCCCGGATGTGTGAAATTCGAGGTGTCTGAGAGGCCAAGAGGCGGCTGGATATTTGAGTCCAGCTCTCTGATGAGAGATAAGAACTTTGAGGTTATTAGCACAGACTTATTCGAGGCCACTAAAATGCAGATGATCACTTCACAGAAGAATGAAGAGGAAAAAGAGAAGGACCCAGACTCGAGTATTTAGTGGAGAGGTAAGAGCAGCTGGTGGAGAAAAGACAAGCTAAGACGGAGAAGTAGGGGAAGCAGGAGAACAGGGACTCAGTGGGAAGACAGACATAGTTCAGCACGATAAAGAGAAGGAGGTAAGTCAGTGATAAAAACCTAAGTGTGTGGTTAACAGCAGCGAAAGACTGGCCAGTCACAGTATAATAAAAAGGGGGGTTAAAAGAGGTCCCAGGGTGAAAAACGGTGATGATTACAACTGAGAGAAAAATCCAACTTCTGCCAGGTCACTCAATAAACTCCCATGAATCTACAAAAAAAATATGTAAGGACTAGCAAAATATATTTCCTGGTAAATCTATACCAAAAAAATTAAATTACATTAAATTAAGAAAATAATAAAAAGGTTTCCTTCTAAGGAGAAAAGAGAGAGAGAGAGAGAGAGTACAAGAAACATTCTAGAATGAGGTAGACCATGGCCTGGAGTAAAAGAATTCATGTATCACTCCTCTTACTAGTAACTCTTCTCCTAATTTGAAACTGAACATATTCAGAATTTCTTCAAACTATAGTTTGGATATTAATTTGTAGCTTAAATAGAAGTTGTTGGTGGATGGGCAAAAAAAAAAAAAAAAAAATGTGGTGCAGAACGACCAAATCTGTAGAATTAAATAGTACCAAACTGTCCAAGTAAATGGAAGAACCATCTTTATTCTGAGCAGCAGACAGCAAATTTCTAATGTAAAGCAGGTGGACGTTATCCTATGAAAATTCTCCATTGGGGGGAAAGTACTATTTATCCTGAATTACTATTAGAAAATTTAAAAATAATCACTTTCTAAAACTTTAACACGGACTTTTATCTATGGTCTAGGTTTGTAATGACCCTAAACTACTCATCTAGTGACTTAACTATTTGGCTCAAGATAGTATTTATCATACAATAGGCATACTGAGCAAAGACAAATGTGGAAGTCTGCCTTAATGATTTTTTTTTTTCCAGGTCAAAACCCGGGTGAGGGGAAACATTTCAGTGCAAAAGAAGCAAAATGTTTTAGAATCGCATTGTTTTCCTTTTTTCAAAAAAAAAAAAAAAAGTGTTTCGAATTCACTGATTACACTTCATTACCCCACGATGCACTTGAACACATTAACACAGCAAGACGAATAAGTAATAAAAAAGAGGATGCGTCTCTTAATCCTTCCTGTCAAATTTAAAGAGATACCAATCAACCAAACGCCTCGCTAAGAGTCATGAGACTGCTGTTTTAATTAGCTGGTGATATTTTTGACTAAAGAATCTCAGATGATGAAACCGTTTTTTCCTTGTATTGAACCAGCTTGGCCCAGACTAGCCTGTCCCGCAGTGACATGTATATTGAATACAAATCAGACGGCAGCTTTAAGTCTGTGTTGCAGCTCTCATTTCCAATTCGAGAACTGTACTATAATCATAAGCTTCTGGTGGATGAAAGGAAATCAGCTCTCTGAATATTAGCTAATGCCACATTTGCAAGTCCTGAAGAGATCTGTGTTGTTAAAAAAAAAAAAAAATAGATCATTTCGCGTGAACCTATATATATGAATTGCTTTGTACTGCTGAACTGATAGAAGCAATGCCTGTGCTGGGATTAAACCCCTTTTCATCATAAAACCTCATCTGGTTCGGAGTCCAAGTCCATCAAACCTTTTTCCTTTAAAGTCCCGCCTTTGATTCTACATCAATTTATTCAAACCGCAGCTGGGTGGCTGAAAACGAAAGGACAGCATCATTTAAACCAACCATGTTCCCAACTTGAAAGAAGGGCTATAATTAAAAAAATGGGCATAAAAGAATGGAAATGGGATAATATTTTTTAATGGTAGTTCAAAGGCCGACAGATGTCAGAGCCTTTGAAGATGTCAGTACACTGAGCAAGAAGTTGCCATGAAAGAGCTTGCCTGAGAGGTGAAGCAGCTTGTTAATGGCTGAAAAAACCCTTGCAGACACATCCTTGTGTTTTTAATTTGTCAGAGTTTCTGCAGTATTTTCTGATTAATGACACATGATTATAACTGCATAGCCGACATATTTTTATACTCGGTTAAATGAATAGTTTATTCCACATTCTTTTAGAAGTAGATAAGAACGGGGACACTTTCCGAGGAAGGCCAAAACTGTTCTGATTGCCTCGCATATTTATGCTAATTTTGTGGGACTGGCCAAATTCAGACTTACTATATGTTGCCAGCTTTTGTTCTTTAATAGTCTGATTGCTAGTAACATTACAATTCACATGCGGTCGGCAGAATGTGATTCACTACAATTTCACGTACGTGGGGCAAGATGCGCCTGAATAATTAATTTGCGCACCAAGTCATGTCAAACCAAATTAACGTTTAAAAACATCGCTGAGCTCAATCTAAACAACCGTGGGCTGCCATCAGGTTCCAGAAGGGAAAGAGCCGCTTAAGGGAAAAACTTGCAGCCATAACTATGCTATGGCATTAATGACTACTCAAAAACAAAGAGCTGCAATACCGTGTTTTAGGGGGAAGCTTTGCTGAGATCTGGGGGAGGGACTCGGAATATCCCTGAACTATTTGTTCTTCTAAATAGTTCTGACATATCAATTTGATTTGTTCTGTGAAATCGCCCTCACGATATTCATGAATGTTAACCACAAGTCACCAGTGAGCACTGGTAGCACAAAAAGGCTTTCCCACCAACGGGTATGCCTTCAATTTCCATCAGGACGAGGTGCAGGGGAGAGAAAGTTCACAGGCTTTGAAGTCAGAAAGATTTGGGTTCGAGTCCCAGCCCTTTCACTTATAAGCTGCACAGCTTGGGTCAGCCTTCCCCTCTGTAAAACCTGGGATAATACCTACATCCTTCCAGAAAGCATGTGAAAGGGTCTAGCATATCACGTTACGCTCAATTCCCCGTCTCAAAATAAATGATACACAGAACGATTAAAATGGCCATCTCTTGTTGACAATGTTTGTATTTCTACATATAACAGAATCACGTTTTCTGGAAAGTGACCGTTCTTTTGAAAGTGGATGTTCAAATTTCCCACTGTCCCAGTTCCAATAGCTCGGAAGTACAGCCTCTTTCTTCTGGTGGAATCTTACCTGGCCGTGACCAGCCAAACCCTTGGGCACACACCTGTTTGCTTGTGACAGCTCACCTTTAGCCCAGTCGTGCAAGCACACCCATGGAGGCGGCTCAGCAGATGGGGCTCCAGGGCAGGGAATGCAGTGCAGGAGA
This sequence comes from Panthera tigris, assembly GCF_018350195.1. NCBI lineage: Eukaryota > Metazoa > Chordata > Mammalia > Carnivora > Felidae > Panthera > Panthera tigris. The sequence continues at coordinate 48,421,416 of NC_056673.1, read as the reverse complement.
GGGAATAACGTGCTGGAACAGGATCAGGCAACCGACCTGGGAAGTCAAGAGGAGGAGGACCCAGGACTCCCCAACCCAGAGACAGGAGGTCTCTCACGGGCGGGAGGCCTACAGCCTTATTCTACAGGAGCTCACCCGTATCCTCTCACCTGTCTCCAGGCTTTCTATGAGGACTGGAGGGTCTTGGGGCTTATTTCCCTAAGGGAGGGGCTGTTTCCCCTTTTGTGACTCAAGGTGGCTATGGTTGGGGCATTGCTCACCTCGGGCACAACTTCAAAGCCGGTGGGGCTTGCCAGAAGCACCTTCCTACCTCCTCGTCTGCACTGCCTAAGTCTTTTGCTCCCCTCCCCCACCTCCAGATGTCCAAATCTTCTGACTACAGCCCCCTACGGCACCTTCCTTCTCTTTCTACACTCTTTGCATCCCTCAAGACTCCCATTTCTTCAGTGTAATGGATTTCTGCTTAATGAGAGCAATTTAATGAGACACAATCTCACGATATGGTAGCCATACAGCCATAGCGGCAATTATGCCGTTTGCAACACTATGTGTACTTGCTAAACGGTCTGGCCAGGCTGTGAATTTCTCCAGGAAAGGGTTTTGTCTTACTTGTTTTTGTATGCCTCCTTTGAGCACAGCGACTGTGTACAGGAAGACATCTGCTAAATGAGAAATGAATGGAGACAGAGGAAGAAATCCTTGGAGATGTATTTTCATCTTGAAAGAGATAATTTGGGTTTCTTTTTCTAACCATATATCGTTACTTATTTAAATTTTAAAAGTGCTCCTGAATTACCTATTCAAGAATGCATTTTACTGTATAGATTTATCCATTTTGGATTTTTAAAGGCTCACATGGGCCACCGAGTCGAGGCCAATGCATTCAGTAAAGAAAAGGGCAAGCAAGAGAGAGAAAACCCAAATTCTACTTAGAGATATTTCAAGCAATGTAACTGACAGATCCCAGGCACGGTGGTAGACTATTCTGGGCGGGAGATTTTTCACAGCACAGTGACTCAGTCTGAGAACCTGGGCTTTTTAGGGGAGCTTCAGAGAAGCTTGTGATCTTACCTCCTGTCAACTGACACTAGATATGTTCTCCCTCCCATCTCAGACCCTCAAACTCTTGGCTCTTACACAGACCCAGGCAAAACTTGTTCATTTGTATCTTACTGGGTGATTCTAGACAATCGATCCCTGTTTCCCTAGGTGAGCTGTGAAACCTTTCTCTGTACCCAACCTGGAAAGGCTCTCTGTGCACCTGAAACCTCCCTGGTCTCAGGAGCAGTGGAGGGACCGCAGGCACAGAGCAGGCCACATAGCTGACCCTCCCCACATTGCTACGGGAGCCTGGTTTAGTCATGCCTGCAAACCATACCCAACTCTACCACTATCCGCCCGAGCGGCTTCATTTCCTAGGTCTCGTGTTTCCCATCTCTGAAATGGGCTCGCTGTTTGTTCTCAAAGCCCACATCTGGCTGGAGGATTGTGGGGCCAGTCTTCAGGGATGTTGGCTGTTTGGTGCAGTAGTCTATTTATGTTGTGTGGCCACAGTTCACAAATTGAAATAAACAAACTGATATTTATCAGGTTATTAAAAAATACTTGCCATTTCGAATTCTTATAAACAATCCAGAAGTTAAGTATTGTGATTTGTCCTCGCTCGTGAAATGCCACTTTCTCTCGGGTCCCTTCCTATCATCTTTGACCCACTCTCTCGGTCTTCTTGACCTGCTCTTTTTCCTCCGCCTTCCCTAAGGCAATGAGTGTCGTCTCTTCTCATTCTACTCTAGGTCCTTAGGAAAACCCATCTTCACCATTGGTATCCATTACTCTCCATCCTGGTGACTCTCAAATCTGTATCCCCAAAGGAGAGCTCTCTTTTGAACTCGAGTCCTGCATTTCCACTTACTTACATAATAACATGGACACCTAAGTGTCCGGTGGCACAGCAAGCCACATCCCTGGGACTCCTCTCTCTCCCTCACTGCCATGTCAACTCACCCACTGCTGATACCTTAGCCAAGTCCCTCATCATCTGGGATGACTCCTAGCTAGTCACCCAGCCTCCAATGTCACTCCCTTCTGCTTCCTAATCCTCTGCTTAAAGTTTCTCAGTGACTTCTGATTGTTGACAGTTATGATCCCTGAAGTTGGTTATTGGACATTTCTATCATAAAAATTTGGGGCGGGGTGCCTGGGTGGCTCAGTTGGTTAAGTGTCCGACTCTTGACTTTGGCTCAGGTAATGACCTCACGATGTGTGAGATCAAGCCCCGCATTGGGCTCTGCATTGACAGTGTAGAGCCTGCTTGGGTTTGTCTCTCCCTCCCTCTCTCTGTCTCTCTCTCTCATCTCAAAATAAATAAATAAACATGAAAAACAATGTAATTGGGGCATGAAAGCCAGTGTGTACATGTATAAATGTGTAACACCACTGTACTGATACATTATGTAGTTATAAAAATTCACCCCAAATGGGTATTTTTACAAGATGAAATACAAGTACATGTAAAAAGAAGTTCTACATTTTATCTTCCTATATGCTAATAAACCCTGCTTGGGAGAACACTGTTTTAAATAATTACCAGAAGGGGTAGTAAGTTACAAGTAGGACAAGGAGGTAGACAAATGGAAGACACAGAAATGGCAACACAGACAGAGCGTATAAATCCCAAACTGGGGGCAGTGTACAAGGGGATCCAGCCCAGACTTCTCAACGTGGTACAAACTGTCTCCAAGTACTGCTTATGCTAGTCCTGTTTGGAATGCTTTCCCGAGTCTAATTTGCATAGCCAATTTCCACTCATTTTTGAAATGCAATGCATATGATATCTCCTTTAATTCAATCTCTTCTCATTACCTCCCCAAACCTGATGCCCCCATACCACATGATAGACGCATCTTCTGTACTTGGGATCAAAGTACCTTTATCACTTTGCTGTACTTTGAGATATATATATATATATATATATATATAACAAGATGAAATACAAGTACATGTAAAAAGAAGTTCTACATTTTATCTTCCTATATGCTAATAAACCCTGCTTGGGAGAACACTATATATATATATATATCTGTAACTCTGGAAGGCTTAAAGGCCAGGCACACTAGACAAGGCCACAGAATAAAACTGTCTGTTTTCATGCTGATATAGTTACCAGTTCTTTACACACTTGGTGGGCAAGGCAGGCATGCAGGCAAAGTTTCCAGACAATAGAAAGGGGCCAGGAAGATATTAATCTCCCTCCACCCTACTGAATGTTGAAGGAAGTATCTTAAAGGGGCTCATTAAGACATCACGCTAAATAGGGTGGTGTCAATAGCAAAGGGATGCCTTCATGGGGACTTGAGGGCCCGGGCAGGGTGTCCTTCTGACCAAGGGTGTTACTATGTCTGCTCTTATGTGTGGTAAGATGCATCCTCCGTCTATGTTAAAGGAAGGCATTCTTTGCTCCTATCCGTTGGTATGAATCATATTACCCTCCAGATGCAAAATTCCTATTGCCCCAGAGACTGTAAGCTAGAGGGCAGGGATCGTTCCTTTTTTAATATTCCAAGGCCTAGTATAGTGCCTGACATGTGGTAGCAGCTCAACAGGTGATGCTGAGTGAATGAATGAATGAATGAATGAACGAATGAATATTACAGATGTGAAAATGATGATCAGAGATATGAAAGAGGTCACAGGTTTATAGCAGACGCTAAGTGGTAGAGGCTGGCCATGAACCAGCATCACTGTCTTCATATTTGATAAGAAACTGGTCATTGCTTCCAGGTCCATGCTTTAATTACTATCTACATGGCAATGATGTCCAAATTCCTTTTTCTGGAACCTTGACCCGTATACTCAACTCTTCAGCTGACACACCTCCATCTGGATGTTAAAGATGTCACTCAAACTCAGCTTGGCAACAACAGAACTCTTGATTTTGTTGTTATTCCCTCCTAACCATTGTCATATTTGACCCCATCATTTATCTTAACAGCTCAGACTAAAATTCTAAAGAATCCTCTTTCCTTCCCCTCCCACACCTAACCCATCAGAAAGTCCTACTGACTCAAATACGTATATCAAATAGAAACCCAGGACTGCACACAACAGCCTGAATGGACTTCAAAAAACATGAACTGGATCCTGTCGCGACACGGCTTGGAATCCTCTCATTGTCTTCCAGGGGCACCTGGGTGGCTCAGTCAGTTAAGTATCCGACTTCGGCTCAGGTCAAGATCTCACGGTTCGTGGGTTTGAGCCACGCATCGAGCTCTGTGCTGACAGCTCAGAGCCCGGAGCCTGCTTCAGATTCTGTCTCCCTCTCTCTCTGCCCCTCCCCGCTCGTGCTCGCATGCTCTCTTCTCTCTCTCTCTCTCTCTCTCTCTCTCAAAAATAAACATCAAAAAAAATTGTTTTTTAATAAAATGGAATCCCAGTTCTTCAAAGGCCCTGTAACCTTCCCCGTACCTGCTACGTTCATGCCATCAGACCTCCTTTTTTATTTCTTGAAGACACCACATTTATTCTCCTCCAGGGTCTCCTCACTGGTTGTCCCCTCAGCCTGGCTGGCTTCTCCTCAATCAGATCTTTCTTAGCTCAGACAGCTCTTCGTTGGAGAGGCCTTCTCTGGTGGCTCGCTAAGACAATCACTCAGTCACCTGTCATACCTCTCTGGGTTAATTTTCAACCTACCCGTTATTGCTATGTGATGCTTCCCTGTCACTTTGGCTGTTTTTGTGTTATCATCTGCCTTCCCCCATTCAAGTGTAAGTTCCTTTAGAGCAGAGTATTGGTCTCTCTTGTTCTTTTCCATACCCAGAGCAGGAACCCCCTTAGGGCTAGATGGGCCACACTCTACACAACCCTGGGACAATATTCACATGCACCAGGATGTGAAACGCACCTCCTGAAACACCCAGCCTCAGGGCCTGGTACAGAACAGCACTCAAGAAATCTTCATTGAATAAATGAATCAAGCTGAATATGGCCTCTGTCATGAGGAAATTCCATATACATAATTCTGCCTAATTTTTACAGGTGGAAAAATGTATATGGAAATAAACTTGATTCATACGTTATCTGAAGAGTCACAGTTACTAAACTTTTGAAGTCACAGTTCCCTTTTGTTGACATCAGTGTGGAACAATGAGATTTCAAAAAGCCATCAGAATAGTTAACGATGATGATTTTCAGGAGAAGATTTACTAGTCTTATTTCTGAACTGAACGACTTATTTTAAGAAATGCCAACTTTGTAGGCACAGGGGTTGTGACGTTTACTGCCGTCACTAGCGATGATCCCAGAGGTCTAAGTACAAGGGTGCATCTCCGTGTTTCCCAAAGTCTGAACCAGGATATGAACAGTCAGGACTGACATGAATAGCGGCTGGCAACACCCTGTACCCCTTGAACTCATGGCTTTTGTCTAATGACAGCTTTGGCATAATTTCTGAATAACTGAAGAACAAAAGTTTTCGAACCTCACACTCCACTTTCGTTGCCAACATCACTTTATCTGGAGCTACTATAAAACTTGCTCAACAAGGGAGGATAACGTTTACGTTACAAAAAAATTAGCTCTTCGGGAAACATTTGGTGAACACGTGGATTTTGTACATTAAATGACATCTTTGCAAATAACAAAATAAATAAGGTCCCACTTGACCCTATAGGGATCTGGGGTTTGTTTCATTAATAAATACTGACTTAAGAGGCAAACTTAAGATGAATGAATCACCAGTTTAATTTTAACCTTTTTAAAGACCTGTGCCTTTCGAGTCCTTCCACTGGAAAATTCCCTGGTTTTGAGATGCTAGGGGCTGGCTGGGCTGTTGGTTGCATGTTCACTGGAAGCTCCTGTGTACCACAGAGTGATATCAGTGGGAGAGACCTGAGCACGCACGCGCGCACACACATACACACACACATACACACACACACATACACAGGCACAATGCAAGACTAATGTTGCATTACAATGGCCCCCACTAACAAGGGAAGAGACCCCAGATCCAGGCCACATACTTCAGCAAACTTCATTCTCAGAGGATGCCATTATCTCATTTTCAAATAGGACTAATACTTTTAGGCCTTGACCTCATACCTAAGGAAAACAAATCAAAATGAACCGGAAAAATAACACACATTTTCCAACCCTGCAAGTCGAATTGTGTACAGTTTCTTTCTGATTTCTCGTGATCTCTCTCCAACCTCCCCGGACACAATTATCCAAAAATACTTGAGAGGCCAGGTAACAATGTAAGATAAGTGACGAAAAAGAATTTTCGCTGAATTTTAACATTCCTTTCAATGGGAAAACACTACTCCCAAGTTTCACATGAATCCACCAATTTCAGTGCTTTAAGTCTCAGTTAGGCCAATTTTTTATTATCTCCTATTAACAGTATTTTTCAAACATTTTCTGTACACAAACATTAAAGTAGCTTGAAAATAGACTATTATTTTCATGTAATGCCTTGCTCTCCTCCTCAGACATGAGTTTACGGTCTCCCTGGCATCAATTCCTGTCGTTTTTCTCATGAGAAATTCTCAGGTGTTAAATATCTTTCCTATCATGCAACTAGGCATGATTCCAATTAGTCCTGAATGGAAGACAAAATGACAGTTTAATAAGCTTCAATTTGCCAGGGCTTTGAACGTGTGATGATATCATCATTTTGCCAATCATTTCTTGCACTTTGGCTCCGACCTCTCTGTCACAAAAAATTACCTCAAATGTATAAATGAAGACATCAAGGATGTCTCTCAGAGAATGGACTGAGTCAGAAATCCAAAAACGACTTTTCCAAGACATCAAGAAAGAAGAGTTATTCATGCAGTGTTTCCTCAAAGATAATTTCTGCCAACATTCTTAGTAATTTTTTTGAGGCAGAGGTGAAAAGGACAAGGAGGAGCAAAACGCTAAAAATAACTGAAGGCATTTTTTCCTTATGTCAATGGGAATGACATTCAGGATGTGGAATAACAATTTATCTCTGGGGTATTTTATGTAAAGAAAAGAATTTATCTGAAAACTTCTCATCCGGACCAAAGTCAGTCTAGAATTGAGCTATAACTGCATCAACATAAATTGTCTTTGAGGATTCTAAAAGAAACACGGTTTCTGATTATTCCTTGTATTTCTAGAGAGTCTCTGGGTTTGAATTTACTAAACTGCCTTGACCTCACTTCTAAAAGGTTTGGACTAGCTGTTGTCATGCAATAAGGATCATTACACGGGTTCCCTTAGGGGAAAAATTGGGAAACTGAAGTCTTTGAGATTTAAAAATTCATTCCATAAAGTGAAGGGATCACATGTGAAATTCCAAACTGGTGTGTGACTATGATAGGTGTTCGCCTAGAATAGGCCATTGACACCAAACCGCATTTCACCAGTACTAAGTGCAGATTCCTGCTAATTTTTATCGAGATGGGTAGGTTCATTGACGTAAAAGCTTCCTACATTCTTCCTCTAGACACATCTTCTCATTTCAGTAATAATGCAAAAGCCAAAAGTGAACCCATCTCAAAAACATATTTATTTTTCCAGTCTACAAATTCTGAAATTTGTGGGAAGGAATTCTCTTCCAAATAAAATATTAAGAACTGCCTGTCTCTTCAGAGTTAAATGTGTCTCAGAAGAGAGACACAGCCATGGCTTGTGGCGTCGGAGAAAGCTTGAAACCGTTGCTCAATCTTGATTTGGATTTAAACGGTCTGAGGTATGGGTATCAGTACGTTAAATCTAGCCATGAGTTAACAATCCAACATCGAAAATATAGTGCAATTTTTGCAGAATAAATGAAACCCAGAGACGACGGACTCACACACAAGTAGGCATATGGGGCACGGGACTCTGCCACACGAGTCTCAGCTACACTAACTTACCTACTAAGTTACACAGGCACAACGTCCTGCGTCCACACACTTGTAACCTTGGGCATTCTACTTATGCTTTCTGAAACTTGTCTCCTTGATAAAATGGACTGACATACATTCATCTTTGGACCCAGGCAAGAAGGTCCAAACAGCTACCAAATGGGAAGTTTAATCCTCATGGGGGGGCTGGAAGGGTTCAAAGAGATGGTGCATCGCGAAGGACCTAGCAGAGAGCCTGGTGCACGCAAAGCACGCAATGAACATTTGCTGCTGCTGCTGCTGCCGCCGCCGCTGTGAAGCACAGACAAGCACAGGAATTCAGTGCTGTTCGGGGAGGTACTGCCTACTAAAGCTGGAACTCACGCAGCAGGATTCAATTAGGACTTTGCAGCAACGGCAAGTATGGCAACTCACGGAAAGAAATGTAAATGGTGAGGAGCCTCTCAGCTTGGGGAGCAGGGTACCAGCGTCTCTCTCATGCTAGGCAAGGGCTCACGTATAACCCTGTGCCTTTTTTGCCATGTCCGAGTCTCTCCCCGAATCTAAAATCTCTCTTGCAAGAGGCTGGGGGATCGCGGACGAGTACTGAATTAAGATTAAGGAGCCCTGCTTTGCTAGTTCTGTGACCTTGGGCAAGGTAGTGGCCTTGAACCCTAGGTTCTTCATCTGTAAACTGAGAATAATTGGATGTGGTCATCTCTTTACTCAGTCTGGCTGTGCTGCTGCTGGATACGCAGATACCTGCACAGGTGCACGTCCGGCACAACGTCCTGTGTCCACACACTTGTCCCTCGCCATCTCCCCGGTTTTCACCACTGTACCCCCTGTTTTAAATATCCCCAGCATTTAATTATTACTTCTTCAAGGACAACTTTAATCTATCTAAAAAATCTATGAAGTAGAGTGAGAACAAAAGACGGATTTTTAAAGCAATCATTTAATTGACACAAAGTTGTTGATTCAAAGGGAATACTTCATGCCATTATTTGGAAGGTTTGTCTTTAAAAGGAATATGCTTTATCTAAAAGTGGACCACATGCCATGGAATGTGGTTTCCATGGTAACTGCCACATTTAAAAAATATGCACAGGACTAAAGATACACTGTATAATACTTCTACAAATGGATCATTCCTAGAGAAATCAATTTCCTTGTCTCAGCCTGTTATTGTTTTTTCAACATAATGTAATTTTCTCCACGACGAGGACCAAGTTGAATTATTTATAATAGTTTAATTATAGGAATATACGCTATTTGTGTGCCTATAAGATGAAAATAATTACAGAATTTTAGAATTATAATGGAAAAAGAAGGCTAGTGATCTACAAAAAATGTAAACTTTACTTTGAAAGGTCATCTTCCTATATTTTCTCCTAATTAAGTACCTAAGAAATAGTATTCTTATAAATAGTAATACATATAACATATAAATAAAACATATTATTAAATTCATATGTAATACCATTAGACAAAACACCATTGGCTACTGATAAAACAGGATCTTTGCATCAATATATCTGTGTCAAAATATGAAATGAACTTTGATCCTCCTTGGAAATTTCTGTATAACCTGTGCTTTTGGTATCAGAAAAACAGTATTTCCCGCACAGGCTTTTCAAAATGGCTCAGTTAGGAAAACCTCTGTTTATATTCTAAATGTATGCAGTAAGTTTTTGATCGGTCTTAAACGCAGCTCTTCGATAATACCATAAAGCTTCATCTAAGGAAAATAAATTGAAATCTGTAATGTGTGGTTTTACCACAAGTCCACTGAAAAAGTCTTACTTTCTTTTCGCAGAATAATAAATTGTTAAAAACATCTTCCCACCAACCCTTCTTATGTCTGACATTACACATTATGTGCATTGCAGCAAAACCCACCTAATACTGAAACCACGCTTAATTCCATGCCTCTCTCCCTCTACTACAAATAACTTAGTGTATCGTGGGTAAGTATCAAAGCACGGTGTGCACACGGCTGGAAACCAGGCATCCACTCTGATGTGACTGTGGGTGTCACCAGGGACAGGAAGGGAACAAAAAAGCAGGGTTACCTTGACCGCAACAGCCTCATTACGGTAGGGGGAAAATATTTACATAGTTTGTTTTTTCCACATGATCTGTCCAGTTGACCCAAAGAAATGAAAATATTTACTACCTCAAAACCAAGTAAATGATATTAGTGAATAAAAGACGCTGAGATACCATTTTGGTCATGGAGGGAGAAAGGGAACTGTTTTAGTACAGGTACAAATACCCTATGCTCCTGAACCAAATTACCACTTGCTTTTATTTCTTATAGTTTTCCATAGTATAAATTCAGAGGACAAGAGAATCAGCTGGAAGAAAGAGAGCAATAGATTTCGAAATGAACAGCTGGGCATTAGCTTTTAAACTACCTCTAATCTCAGCCATGTTTCTCCAAAGATGCTTTGTAAGGGCTACAGGATCAGTCACATAATGAAAGTACTAGACTTTGCTAGTCTCGCGATTTAAAATATCCTTTCATTTGATTCATATGTACAAAATTGGAGCTCCTGAAGCACGTGTGTTTTTTGATATTGAGCATGATGGTATTCATCCTTTTATTTGATCAAAATGAAACGTGGGCGCATTAAAATATAACCTGCTCATTACATTTTGTGAAAGTACTTAAAGACTCCAAGATGTTCCCACCCACACTTCATTGCCAAATGTTTTAATACATAGAGATGTCAACAGTTATATTGGTCAGTATCCTTTAGGCTAAGTCCTCTGTCATATATTTCTCTCAGAATTGGGAGCTAGAAAAAAAGTGAACTGGTATGATTTCTTTCACAGATCATCAGAATGTCACAATTCATCATGTTCCCCTCTTCACTGTGGCTTCTAGGTGAGCTCAGAGCTAAAACTGGTATGTCACTAAAGCATTTTTAAAAGTAGTATAGGTTTCCTGATGGAGTGAATATCGTTCATTGCTTAATTACTATTTTCAGTTATATTTTAGCTGTTTAAATGTTTGTTTATTACAGAATGCCGCCTCACATCCTTTTTGAAAGTGGTTGACATATAAAAAAATTAAAATCAATGTTTCCAATGGAAAAATGCTACCCGAAAAAAGCCCAAAGACCATGTACAGGTTTAGCTGTAATGTTTAGAATGTACATATTGCTCAATTCATCCATAAGTAATCTTAGAAGAATCTTAGAACAGCCAATATTTAGTCCACCATACACAGGCACACACCCAGTTTTAGAAATGAACATTTTTAATCTGGGCCCGGATTACCAAATTCATGGAAAAGAAAGTGATGTCACTGAGATATAATTTTAAAAATTACAATTGTCTTACCACAAACATCTTTTCTGGAAATCTTTTTTTAAGTAGAAGAGAGAAAGAAGAAGATTTCTGAAAACGCTACATTTTACAATTAACCATAGGACAGCCTCTTACTGTGAATCAATATGGCAAAACCAAGATGTTCTGTCCATTTATTATGCAAAACTCATTCATAATAGCATCATGATTCTCAGGTTAGGAAATCAAGAAAGGCATCAAGATCCCAAAGTTAGGAAAGATTCCATCTCCTATATGCAAATTTTAAGTTTCATGTATTTTTGGATCTCGTGACAACCATCTCCCAAGTCAGCTCTATTAATTTGCCTTATACTGATGGTGGTTCACAGTGGCTGCTGTGGTCACCCTGAGTCTTCCAGGGGCCCGTACCTCAACAGGTGACATAGACAGTTGTCCTATGATGGGAACCCCACCTTTGGGGCGGATCTCAAAGGTCCTCTACAATATTCATACACACCACTCACTCTGGCAACAAACATAAAAGATCAAGCGATCTCCAAGTGGTTCAGGGTCCTAAGAGAACAACTGAAAAGTCGGGGAACCTACATTCTGTTTTTCTTATAATTCAAAGGAATAAACTGAGAAATTCTCTCACTACACTGCAGTTCAAAAGCAAAATCACATGCAGAACCACCATGCTAGAAGAGGTTCTCCTAAGATGATCATAACAAAACTATGAATTTTCTTTATGTGAAAAAAACATGATTAAGTCAATCAAATCATTCTCCAAATTAATTTCAATAAGAGGGATCTGGCAAATGAGAAATATCTGACACTGAGGCTGTGACTTTCTATATGTCTTGGTACCTACTGATCTGGATGCTTTTTCTTAAACATTGTAACCTCAGGTAGACACCAGGCTGACCATCTTCTATGAAGGTGATAAAATTTATTGTGCATTTTAGCAAATGTAAGTATCACCACATAAAATATCCTACCATTGGAAGTCAAGGTATTATGACAAAGATACAATATATGCATAGAATAATTAGCCAAATACACCAAATAAAATGAAAGAAATGGTTACTTATCTTTAGTTGCATTGCTATACCTTATGATTTCTCTAGAAAACAGAAATTCCTTGGGTATAAAGTAACCTGTAATAATTATATAGCACATTCACCAAAAGGGAGTTCCTGTCTGATATATGATTTACCTTACGGTAGGTAGCTATACTTTATGATAATGGTTTTCTTATCAGTACATAATACATAATATATATGGACGAAGCCAAAAGTAGACTTTTACTATATTGTCTGAATTCACAAATCTGATAGAAGAAAAAGCAGCAAGCAAAGCTATAGTATCCAAAATTGGTACTTCCTGGTCCTTCTTTGGTTAAGTATTTCAAACAGTCCTTTTTACAAAATGGCCTCCATTGCTAAACGGGAGTAGCCAAACGTGAACTGAAAATCAAATCTCTCTGGACCTAAAATGAAAAATGATCCAATCCAATATTTAAGGTACATAATACATGTGTCAAGCCACAAAACAGTGATTTGGAAAAGAAGATCTTCTATTTTTTAAAAATATATGTCCACTTTGTTTTTCTGAAATTTGTGAATGGAATTCAGGACTTAAAAGGCTTCACACATCACATTATTTAAGTCACAATCATGAAAAGATTTATTTGGAAAATTTAGAACTTACCTGATGGAAACTCTGTATTAATACCCTCAGTGAATAACCAAAATAAATACAAATTATTAGCATTTTGGTACACACGATAAGGTTTTCAAAAATACAACTCACTGGCAAATTAAAAAAAAAATACATTCTCTAAAAACAATCAATCAAGTTTGGCTTCCACAGAAAATCATTTTCATTCAGATCAAGAATGCATTTAGCCTAAGTTTCCATTGCTTTACTAGGCGTTCCTATGACAGCAATTCCAATTGTTCCAAGAAAGACAAAATAGGAGAGACACAATCCTATGCTACAGCATTTGAAGAGGTCATATGGTCCCCATACTGATTATTTCAATTAGCAGAAATTCAATTAAGAACCTTATTGTACTCTCCCTGTGGCTTAATTATACGTAATAATTCTAAAATTTCCCTTTTGTTATTGGGTGAACCGCACCCTATATATGGCAGATACGACATATGTAATATCACAAAGATGTCCTCTAAATTTGGCCTCCACTACTGTCGGCTTTCCACAACAGCACCAAAACAGTGGGAGTTATATAAACTAAGGTATTTTATTGTATCACGGACTCAATTCTACTATGCAAACAGCCCCTACACAGACTCAGAACCCAAATACTTTATCACTGAAGACAATGCTGAGGCTTAGCATCATCTTTGAAGGACAATGTTAAGTTGGAAAATATTCTTAGTAAATTATATGGCTAACAATCGGAAGATCAGCTTATATTTTATAAAGGCTCTGATGAGGTTGGTGGCAAAAATATAACCCACATTGACTTAGCAGGAACCACCTGACTCTTCGGGTACCATGGCTACTACAATGACTACCTTTTCAGTTAGCAAATCTCCCATAAAACAAATTGAAAATAGTTCTCCTATAAGCGTATATTAGTGACAAAAAAAATCTGTGCTGAGTATACTTTTGGGCCCCAGTCATTCTCTGAAGGTAAAAGACAACTCAAGGTCAAATGAAAAATAACCAAGAACTCCTATTCTTTGCCTTACCGCCTCCCGCCCTCCACCCAAGAAATAAACATCTTACTTAATCAGCAGTTTTATAGTTTAGATGATTATAAAATTGTTTAAACACATGTCATAAAAAATAGAAGGCTTATTTCATTGTTTAAAAATTATATCATTTGGGGAGAAAGGATATTGAGGAAGAAGCTTGTATGTGATATGAATAATATGGTTAAGATTTCAATGGGAAAAGAGGTATTTATTAGACCTAGTAGATGATATGGTTTTATTAGAAAAGAAAATTATCTTTTTTTGTTATCAGTTGCTCTTCAATTTTTCTTTAATAAAATTTCACAGCAATCTCAGGAGGATACACGAAAGGCCTTTGATTATATATACCCCAAAGAACGTATTGTACCACAAAGATGCCCACACCCAATAAGATTTTTTTTCATCTGAAATTTATAAAGATAATTTTCCATGCTGACAGTGCACATTTCATCCATAAGTTTGAAGAGTCAAATGCTACCACAGCTGGAGGTTATTCTGCCAAATGGTTTCCAACAGGGACTACAGAGGTGGAGGCTGGGGGGCATGTGCATATCGGAAAAAGCGACAGACCTGATGGGAAATAGCCCTTCTCTGGAGTCATTTTTACCAATTGCCATCTGAGTGATCTAATCAAATATAGAGTCTAATGAAAAAAAAAAAAAAAAAAAAAAAAAAGCAACACCAGGAAGGAAAAGCAAATATTAAAACAGCTGCTTGATTACCTACAGAGATTAAAACAAAAAGCAAGGAGTAAGGCTGATATATTTCATAGGGATTTGCAGAGGCTGAGGGGAGGGGTAAGGGGCAGATACCTTAAAAAAAAATCCATCATGAAAGGAACTGAGACAAGATTATAAAAAAGGGGCCAAGTTATAGCGCGCCATGGGATTTTTAATCTGGCTACCTGTGGTTTCTGTAGTTAAAGCCTTATTCATCCTCAAAACGGGGGGAGGGGGGGAGAAGAAAACAAAAAAATCACATTTATATGTCAGTTTTGCAAATGATCAAACAGCGTGCACCAACAAGAATAATAGGAAAACACTAAACGCTGATGACTTTTTAAAAATAGACAGCCGTTTTATCAAATATTATTGATAATTACCTGTGAATCTCGTTTCTTGAACTCTTGAATTTGATTTTCGTGCTCCATATTGGCAGCGCGAAGCTGTTTTTCCAGGTTTTCAATTTCCCGTTCATGGTCTCGGACTAGGCTATCCTTCTCTGCGTTATGCTGCTGTAATAGGTGCGTCTTCTCCTGTTCATGCTCCAGCTTCAGCTCTACTATCTGATTGGACAATGAGGAGGACAGTTCATCAACAGAACATCCTTGTCGTCATGACAACTCATGGACAGCTTAATTTTTCTCTAATTTGTCCAAGTTGAAAATTTTATTTTTGCGTCATGATTACCTCACCCTTGAAATACTCTCGTCTGGGGGGAGGGGGTGATTTTATCCAAACCTCCTAATATTCAAGCCAGTTGGGCATATGCAGGAAATCGTTCTGCAATCTGTTGACATAAATGCCTGAACATTGAAAAAAATTATGTCGAATGCTACGTATTTCCTATCCAAGAATTCGGGTATTACTGATCAGCAATGGTTATAAATGGTTAATAGTCAGTACGCGTTGCTGTTTGCTTAAATATATACACGTAAAAAGCAGCAATTAAATCGGTCAGTTTTCTTTATGATTTTCAAATAAAAGATCGAAGCTAAATACGCATCTGGATTATTGTATATACAGTTGTCTTTTTAAAAAAATAAAATGATAAATTTCAAAGCTCTATTATCTCGTTGTCAGCTACGGTATACCAACATAAACAGATGTTATGTGTTCCAGAAGGGCACCTGCTGTGCTGCAGGCTTGCGCCATGATTTCATAAAGAGCATTCTATTCTCAGGATCCTTTCCCAGTCCACTCCACACTGGAGACTGTGACCTTGGCCAGTCTTAGCCTCTCCCTGCTAGACTGAATGGCAGCCCGAGACCAAGGGCCTGGTTGCCGCAGCTTTGATACTAATCCTCCCAGACTGTGCACAATGGCACCCTACCTGGCCTGCAAACTATAGCCAGCCAGGCTGTCTTTGAAGCAGGTGATGAATAGGGGACTGCAGGAAGCCAGCTTCCCCAGTGAACTCCAGGCCACACAGCTGCTAAGAACAGTCACTTGGATTTTTCTTCAGTTTTGGTGGATTTCAGGGGAAAAAACTGCTGTTATCTAGAATATGTTGTGTTATTTTCGGCGTGAGAATCCATCTTCAAAAAAGCTAACAGTAGGAGCCTGCTCCAAATCGATCTTGTTTCTTGTGTCGTGCAATGAATCACCAGCCTACCTTATCTTAAAGCGATAGCATTCATTTCTCCAGGCGTACACGCTACGCTAAATTTCAGAACTTCTTTTCTTTTGAGAATTGAAATTCTCATCCTCTAATTGCAAATTAAGAATCAAAACACGAACTGAATGTGCTTACACACAGGTTTCAACATGTTTCCTTACTGTGATTTTTCCTGGAGTTGGAAAATGAGCACGAAATTTCTGGCCACTCATAAATGTACTATACTATTTAGAAGAAAGAAAAGGATACTCGCTCTTCATATCCACTTATCAGAACAAAATAATGTATAAAATAATATAGAAATATTTATTTTGCATCTGAGAACAAAGATGCATTCTAGTGAATTTGTGCCTACTTAAAATGTAGGGATCTTTCTTCCATGTTATTCTACTGTTGGCAACATATAGAAAAAATAACATCAACATCGTCTGCTTACCTACCAAGTAGTAAAGCTTTCTTATTTAAAATTAATGTGCATGCTTTACTCTGTGATTCACACAACTATAATGTTAATCGCAAAAAAAGAGAGAATTCAACGTTTTGTTGATATTACTGCATTATTTCAGGCATCTGAGTTTATGAATTATTGAGTTAGAATATTTTTAGTTCTTGGACACATTATTATTTCTACTCAGTGTTACACTATCAAGCATTATTATAATAAATTTGTAAGTTTTAATTAAAATCATTTAAGTATGTAACACACTGAAAGAAGTGGATGGAGGTAGAAAGTTCTACTGAGATCTGATTCTCAAAAGTCTCAGGAACATTGAGAGAATGGATAGGATTTAAAATTGATGGAAAACCAATTATTTTATACACTCTAGGAAAAAGCAACCAGTTGACCCGTAATTAGGGCAGAAGAAGTCCAGAAGAACTTCTTTCCCCCAAGAAAAAACACACCACACGATCAGGAGTCACTATCAGATAGATTGTGAGTAATGGTGCTGCCTCATTCTAGGCTCTAAGTAAGGTACTTTCATAGTAACTGTCTCCGAGTTATTTGAAGAGCTCTTGTAGACTGATCAATGACCTGCCCATGTTCAGATTTCAGTTTATTCATTTTTAAAAATCAGGAACAAATGAAATAGAGATAGCAGAATTTCGAGCCTAAAGTCAGATGTTCATAAATTAGTAATACTTTGTTATTTTGTCAGGACCCATTGCTCGGTGACGCTAGTGAATGAATGAATAAATCTCAGGTTGCGAGAGCCTTTTAAAGTGAAATAGCAGAGGCCTGTCTGCTCACACCAACACTACCTGGCCAACCTCGAGGTGTTATGAACCCTTTCTGGTCTTTGCCCAGGATTCCTCACTGTTAGTACCTTCTGGCAGACGTCTTCTCCTGATAAATAGCAGAGTCCAGAAGAAAAACCCTAATGCTCTGGAAACAACATAATGATGATATTCATAACCACAAAGGCCATCATCAAAGTGGATCAAATTTGGATCAAAGTGGATCAAAGTGGATCCAAAAGTGGATCAAAGTGGATTAAATTGAAGATTTTACTGGTCCCTAGCCCCTTCCACGTAAGTAAATGTTAACAGAGTTTTTTGGCTTTTCTAGTTCCATCTTTTACTTGTGGGTGTATCTCAAAAGCAAACATGAAGTACAGTACTTTATCTTGGACTAATAGATACTTCTGGTTGACCAACAATAATGTCTAATGGAGTTAATGGTGACCAGGAGGTTGTAAATCACAGAAAATGTGGAGGATGTAAAAGTACACAGCATCCACAAAGATGAATGTTCAGTGACAACGAGGTCTCTGTGTCGAAGTGGTCCAGAACCCATAATCTATCCTACAGGGGCGAATAGGATGCACCATCACCCAGGAACGTGCTTCAGTAAGGCCAGCTACAGAGCTCCCTGTAATAAAGGAAGGAAAGCTTTAAGTTCCCTAATCCGAAAGCACGGGGCTGTGGACCAGGTATCTACACTGGACAGGTATACCCGCTCTACATGTACAAAAGCAGATGGCGGGGAGCCTGGGTGACACAGTCGGATACGTGCCTGACTCTTGATTTTGGCTCAGGTCATGAGCTCACGGTTCGTGGGATCAAGCCCCTCATCAGGCTCCATACTGACAGCACAGGGCCTGCTTGGGATTCTCTCTCTCCCTCTCTTTCTGTCCCTCCCCGGCTCATGTGCACATGCTCGCTTGCTCGCTCTCTCTCTCTCTCTTTCAAAACAAATAAACTTAAGAAAAAAGGCAGCTTGACATGTCTTCCGGGGGAGTAACGTGAATAGCCCTCAAGTGCAAGCGTCTGGTAGCATCTGGTAGTGCCCTTAGGTGCTGTTCTTGATGCCTTGGTGGTTGGGGTTCAAGTGAGAAAATGGCTTTATAGCCTAGACACTATTAGGTTGACAACAACTATCATTTTTGGAGGTCAAAATAGGAGATGATGCTCCATCCACTATGCTACCCCCCCAACACAGACTACACATGAAGTTCAAGAGTGAAGTTTTAAAGTTCTGAAGTCCCTGAAAGCACAGCCATCCATCACAGACTAAATCATTGTGCAGTCTGGTGCCGGCGTCCCCATTCTAAGTGAGGCTTCACATACGTGTCCAAGAGCAGAAGTACATTCCAGGCTCTGAGAAAGACCAAGATGGAACCACCAAATACGCACGTCTCTGGGGGCCCCGGAATGTATATTTTAAGCCCTGGTAACTGCTTCCCAGTGAAATCAGTGCTGGCAAATGTGGCCTGAACATATTTTAAAAATCTCATAAAGAAAGCGACAACGGGGACAGAAGTCATTACTTCTCGGTACACAACCCATAGAAGACCAACACATCTCAGTAACACACCTCAACGTCAGAAATTCCAAAACCAGAAGCATAATTATAGAAGTGACAGAATACATCCAACATATTTTTTAAAGGGGCTGGTGGTACAGAATACTAACTAAAATAACCTTAAACATAACCAAATTACAAAATCTATATTCTGAAGCCTTGGTATAAGAATGGGTTAAAGCTACAGGAAGTAGAAAAAAGAGGTCTTCCGCATGCTCTGGCTGGGAAAGGAGGGAGGGGAGGAGTCTCCAGTTAGGAGCCCTCGGGATAGACGTGTCTTACAACTCAGTGGTGACTGCGCTCATTTCAAGTGAACAGAAGTATGAAAGCTGAAGTTTGGACACGGGTGAAGGCTACCAAGGTAATACAATGTCCGTCTTAATCCACAAGACTTCCCTGTAACACCCTGACAGTCAGTCACTCAGCTGCTGATGGGATGCTTTTGGCAAGAAGGGAACAAGTGGCTTCCAAGGCGACCAGTGCCTCATGGCGAACACACCTGGCATCACAACTTCTGGGGAAAGACTGCTGAAAAATTGTGAAAGGAACAAAACAAATGTAAAACACAATAGGACATTCACTGGCAACAACCAAACAAGGAAAGAAGGTTATCACCTTGGCCATCCATGGCAAAGGGTGGTAGTCAAGGAAAGAAAGAGAGGCTCTACTATTCTGTTCCTTCCCCAGAGGCAGAAATGCTGAGCAAAGTACTGCTGAGGAACATCTTCTAAGGTAAGGGTAAGGGCCTAACTTCATCAGTGGAAATGGCTGCTGGAAAGAGATGGATGAGAAAGTGAAAAATTGTGGCTGATTCTGATCGAAGCACAGGCTTCAGAGTTCCCATTAAAAAAGAAAAGAAAAGAAAAGAAAAGAAAAGAAAAGAAAAGAAAAGAAAAGAAAAGAAAAGACAAGACAAAAGAAGAGAAGAGAAGAGAAGAGAAAAGAAAAGAAAAGAAAAGAAAAGAAAAGAAAAGAAAAGAAAAGAAAAGAAAAGAAAAACCGGTCCAATACAGAAAGCAAATCTTGGGGGAAGACATTAGCAAAATGTTAAAAGACATAGCAGGTATCAGTTTCTCTAACAAAGTGTGTCACTGCCCTCACCTAAGTTCTCCTCCTCGACCTTATCCTAATCTCAAACTGCAGAAAGTAAATACAACAGAATACCTTTGCCCTCAAACTGAAACCTAGGCTGAAAAAAAAGGCTGAAAAAAAAAAAAAGGCAGAAATGGAGTCAGAGACAATTCACGTGTATAAACCAAAATGAAGAGATTTGGAGAGTGCTGCCCACTTAAAGCCCAGGTGAGATGAAAGGAAAAAGTGTCTAGACAGCTATAAAAATATTACACCAACTAAAAAACAAACTAAAAGTTGGGGGGGGGGCACCTGGGTGGCTCAGTCGGTTAAGCATCTGACTTCAGCTCAGGTCATGATCTCATGGTCTGTGAGTTTGAGCCCCACATTGGGCTCTGTGCTGACAGTTCAGAGCCTGGAGCCTGCTTCGGATTCTCTCTCTCCCTCTCTCTCTGCCCTTCCTGTGCTCGTGCTCTCTCTCCCTCAAAAATAAATATTAAAAAATAATAATAAACAAAAATGTTTTTTAAAAGAGGTGGGGAAGGAGAAGGAAGAAAGGAAGGCAGGCCCATCATTCTCGAGGGAAGGAAACACACCCTCAAAATCAGGAGCGAGTGACGGGGGACCTAGTAGGAGCACGACGGCTACAGAAGAAGAACCCATAGACAAGAAGATAAAACAACAGAATTAACCAAGGACCAAAATAACCCCATCACAAAGTTAATTGTAAATTCTCCATTAGAAACAACAATCAACTGAATAAACATGGCTGAAAATCGAATCACTGACACTGACAAAAGACTTGAAAGAATGAAGGAGAGAAGAGAATGTGGAGAGCAAATAGCAAGAAAACCCATGTACACACAGATATATCAGAAAATTTCCCTGTGGGGCGCCTGGGTGGCTCAGTCGGTTGAGCGGCCGACTTCAGCTCAGGTCATGATCTCGCGGTCCGTGAGTTCGAGCCCCACGTCGGGCTCTGTGCTGACAGCTCAGAGCCTGGAGCCTGCTTCGGATTCGGTGTCTCCCTCTCTCTCTGCCCCTCCCCTGCTCATGCTCTGTCTCTCTCTCTCTGTCAAAAATAAATAAACATTAAAAAAATTAAAAAAAAAAAAAAAAGAAAATTTCCCTGTAATGAATGAAGGAAGGAAGAGTTGAGTGTGTGTAACAAAGAAACACACCGTATGCCACAAAAAGCCTTTTTTTTTTCCAATTGAGGAAAATAACAGCTCAAGAACACTACAACTAAACTTGAAACTATGGAACCCAAACCACTCTAGAAGAAAAAAAAAAAAAACAAAAACGTGAGGATGAAATCCAGGCAACCAAGAGACGACCAGGGCAGCTCAGGGCCAAAATATAGTGGAACCATATGTATAAAGCTTCAGGGAAAAAAGGTCCACCAGAGCATGTAATGCCCAGCCCAAACTAAGGGAACATAGAGTGATTTTCAAGCATGCAAAAATGCAGCGAATACAACAATTATATGCCCTTCTTGGAAAAAACAACTCCGTGATGAAATCTCAGCGCTCAACAGATGAATCACAGTGAAGGAAACTGCTATGGAGGAGGGGTGCTGGATGTCCCCGTGGTGAGCACAAAAATGGTTTCAATAAAAACCGAACTCCATGTAATGATGTTATGATCCTTGTGCTTACAGAACAGAATACAAATGCTATAACCCTCCACGATGTGTAAATGACACGATAATTTGACGAAATAGAGTGGGAAGGGACTGGGTGGAAGGAGGGTTGAGCATGTCAATTTTTTTTTTTATTGTAGTGAGGAAACTAATGCTCTCAAAATCGAACCATAAAATTCAAAATGACTCTAACCTCCGTGTATTTTTTTATCTTTATTTCTTAATGTTCTAAGAAATCACCTGTTGTCATATGGTAAAGAAACATTTTTCTACACTTCAGAAATTCCTTAAGTTTTCCTTGTTTCTTTACTTCAACTGATTTCACATGAGATTATTCTAATATAAGTAGAATATACCGCATAGTCTCATTTCTTTTTTTTTTTTGATTTTTATTTATTTACTTACTTATTATTTTAACATTTACTTATTTTTGAGCGACAGAAAGAGGCAGAGCATGAGCAGGGGAGGGGGAGAGAGAGAGAGATACAGAATCTGAAGCAGGCTCCAGGCTCTGAACTGTCAGCACAGAGCCCGACGCGGGGCTCGAACTCACGGACCGTGAGACCATGACCTGAGCTGAAGTTGTACACTCAACAGACTGAGCCACCCAGGCGCCCAGCATAGTCTCATTTCTTAAAAAATGTTTTTGTCTTTGTATCTACAAAGCCTTCTATTTATCCATCTCTCAGAAATTTCTGGAATTATACTCATACCACATTAACAGGAGTCACTCCAGAATAAGACTCCAGGGGAATTTCTGCTTCCGCCACTGTGTGCTGTATGTACCATGTCAGCTGGCAACAGCTCCCCTTGGGGAGATATTTACTTGGCATTGTAAACCCTTATCAAGGGTCCGTGAACTATGAACTTAGATCTGGAAACTGGATGAAGGACCATGATTTTCCACTCAAGTGGAGAATTGTCTAAAGTTCACTCACCAGCTCTTGACTTTTTCTTGATGTTGTGCAAGGAGTACTCTCGTTGGTCTCTGTCTCTCTTATCCCCCGGGACAACTGCTGTAGGCACCATCTGTGTTTACATAGCCCTGCCCGACTAGACACCTTGATTGCCTCCCTAGCCTTGGGGCCCATAGGAGGAATCACTTCTACCTTCCATCTGACGTTCAAGTGCCCCACCTCCAGCTGGCATCTGCCATTTTGGAACCCTACCATCCTCTTGGAAGTAGGCAGCCCAGTTCCATGGCAGCATCTCCCGCGACAGGTGCCAGCACGTGGAGGAAGCCACCGCGTAGCTGCTCAACAGTATCAGTGCCCCCACTGTCAGTGCATTCCTCAACACCTTAGTGAAGGCAGTATCTTCTAGGCCCTCCCGCGGAGTAGGTTATCTGGTCTAAAGTAGCAGTATCATTCGAATATTCTCATTTTCCTGAGACTTTTTGAACTCTTCCTCAGTACTACGCTATGGCAGTTCTGGATCCCCCCAGCCTGGTTCAGCTCGAGTAAAGTTGTAGGGAAGACCAATGCCTCGTAAAACCAACTATTGAAATGTGTTACCTTTTTAAAAAGAGAGACGAAGGTCAGTTCAACTATTGTGAGTAATTACATACATATAGGGTTAATAGTTCAAGGGGTACTTTGAAGAGGTAGCCATTTAAAGAAAAAAACAAGGATTTTCCAGGGATTAAGAGTACACTTATCATGATGAGCCCTGAGCAATGGGCAGAATGGTTGAATCACTATATTGTACACCTGAAACTAATAATACACTGTATGCTAACTAACTGGAATTCAAATAAGAACTTTAAAAAAGAAAAGATAAACCTAAGGACATATACAATCTGCTCTGAGCCTTTGGAGTCAGAGTGAAAATTCAGCACAAGTTGGCACAGAAAATGCCACAGCACAGTCTGACTTCACGAACAACATCTTCGCAGAAACAGGCACCAACAGCAACGACAAAAAAAAGCACAAAGTCATCCGTGTGTCAAGAGCAGAAGTAGAACCTGTCACCTGCGGGTGGCCGTGGGGCTCTAGGACTAGATGTCCACTACAACCAAAGAAGCCATCAACGGAATCTGTCAACGGTTCCGTGTAGTTAATGCAAGTCCTCTTCTCTTTAAAGGTTAGTGTTGCTGTGCTAACTGCTATTCGGGATGGAACGAGGGCCCGCCAGCACGTGCAGCTGCTTCCCCTCTTCCTCTCTACTGAGGCATCAGTAGCGGGGACAAGAGCGAGCTGACGTTCCTAAAGCTTAGGATACCTAAGGGCTGAAGGCCGCAAGCGCACCAGCAGCCACGGAGGAAAGGAAGGAAAATGCTGCAAGTATCGGAAGCCAGCACTCTTCTCTGCAGCCTTCTTTCCCACTGAACACTGCAAAATACCTTCCCGGCGCCTGCGGGTCATGAGTGACAATGACCTTGAGCTTTCACAA
This sequence comes from Panthera tigris, assembly GCF_018350195.1. Classification (NCBI taxonomy): domain Eukaryota; kingdom Metazoa; phylum Chordata; class Mammalia; order Carnivora; family Felidae; genus Panthera; species Panthera tigris. The sequence continues at coordinate 48,397,299 of NC_056673.1, read as the reverse complement.
CTTTTTGGAAAACTGGCTACTATTTTCTGGGTCCTTATCTGCCAGATCTCAGTTAAAACCCAGGAAGGATTCATTCAGATAGTCCAATATTTCAAGATTCTTCTTCACGGTTTAATGATGGTCAATTTAAGCCACTCAAAATTGAGAAAATTCATTAACTGAGAATTCACTCTCTTAGAGTTCAGGATTTGGGGGGAAAACATGCCTTCACTGTACGTTTTAGTTTCAATTTCTTTTGCCTGATGTCTGTTCCTCTAAAATGCACTCAGTTTGTCTTAATCTGGCACATCACTGCTGCAGAATGAATATGAAATACAAAAATCATCAGGGTTTCTGGCTAGCGTGGGATTTACGGCTGGTATGGGCTTCAGAAGGACAAAGAGATCAACCAGGTTAAAAATTCCTCCAAAACATGGACTGTGCCTTTACTTTCTTTTTACTTTCCACACACCACCTACTATAATGCTTCACAATCATTCACCATCTTGAATGAAGCAGGTGGCATTCAGGAACAAACAACAGAAAGAGTTTGAAGGGAATGGCTTCCTCTCATCATCACGTTGACATGTCTACCTGCCTAGGTAGCCTCTGCCTTTCCTGTGACTCAAATGGGTGGCCGTCCTTGTTGCCACCTCAGGAGAGCCCCGCCTTCCGGTGCCATCCCCCCTTGCCAAATCAAGCACTTGCTCTCACAATGATCCCACCAGGGTCTGCATCACCGACATCGTCTTCTCCGACGGACGATGGTCATCAGCAAACGGACCTTCGTACCTATCTCATTTTCTAAAACCTTCCCGTTGACCCTGCATGCCCCGCAGGCTACCACCTCATTTCTCAGCTCCCTTCCTTCGAAATCTCCCAAAAGGGGTGCTCACGTCCCATTCTCTCTCCAGCCCCATCACTCAGGGTTCTGTTCCCGCCTTCCACTGAAACTGGCCTTGAATGAGGTGGCGAAAGACCTTCTCGCCGAGTCCGTCGGCCAGCTCTCCGTCTCCATCTGATTTCCCTTCTTGGCAACACCTGAAACAAGAGGTCACTCGCTTCTTCCTTCCTGAAACGCTCACTGCACATGGTTTATGGGAAAACAGACCTTCCGAGTCTCCCTGCTGCCTCATTGGCTGTTCTTTCCGGTCTCGGTATTTCCTCCACCTCCTCCGCATCTCCAGGTGTTGTAGTAGCCCTGGGCTCAGCCCTGGGACCTCCTTTCTCTTCTCTCTCTACTCACAGGTCTGTGTCTGTCACCACCATTCACCTGGTTGTTGGGCTGGGAAAGTCAGGAGTCGTGTTTGAGTTCCCTCTTCCCCTCACACTCCATTTCGCATCCATTAACAAGTCCTTCCTACAAAATACGGCCCAGTCTGACCACTTGCTGTCACCCCCAGCGTACCCCCCTGGGTCCAAAACAGGGTCGTCTCTCACCAGACCACCGCCTTCGTCTCCTGGCTGGCCTCCCTGCCTTCCCTACAATCAATGCTCTGCACTGCAGCTAGAGAAGGCGTTTTAAGAAGCAGATCAGATCTTGCTCAAATGTTCCCACGGCTCTCCATCATCAGAATAAAACCGAAGCTTCCCACCACAGTGGGACATGAACATGGTGCAAGCTGTCCACAGCCTGACCTTGGCTCCTAACACTCTCTCCCTCACTCACTCCATGCCAGCCACATACAAGCCCATTCCTTCTACGCAAAATATTCTCTCCGTACCTCAAGTTTTGTGTGGTCTCCTCCTTCCCTTCATGCAGGTTTTAATTCTTTATAGAGAACATCACTTCTTTAGAACCTTCCACTGACCTTATCGAAAATAACACCTTCTGTGAAACAACTCTATATAAGATAGCCCTTTCACTCCAACATCTGATCTTGCTTTATTTCATAGCAATTAGCATTATCTTACCTTACATTTTGAGAGAGAAAAAGAGAGAGAGAGAGGTATTGTTGTCTCCTCTATCGTAATAATAGAGACTATTGTGTTCACTGCCATATCCTAAGCACCTGGAACAGTGTTTAGCACAAAGTAGTTGCTCAATAAACATACGTTAAATAATGAATGGTTGGAAAGTCACTGCTTCTCTTTTAGACTCCTAAGGGATCTAGGGAATGGGAATCCTCAATCAGCCATACCGCTATCTAGGAAGCATTGTTCAAATGAAGTACCCCTGAAATGAAACATACATGCTTCACATTACAGTTACTGAAAACAGATGTGTTCACCATCGCCCTCTTCATTCCCACTCCAGATAAAAGGGCCATTTGTCTTAACTGAGATGAGGAAAGTTCCAAACAAGCAAGCAAACAGAAAGGAAGAGGCCTGCTGTACGCACCTTTCACGAAGCATCAACGCCCATTCTGTGGACCCACGCCACAGACACACAGGCCCAGCCTCTGTGGCGCCACAGGCTCACGTCCAGGAATCTGGCACTTTGCCCATGGCCTGTAGGACCAATGTGTGCCTTGCAGCAGTAATGGATCAAGAATGCCTCTTCCTCGACCACCGCGGAGAGAACAGGGTGGCTGATACATAGCTTAGGCTCAAAAATTATTGGTTACAAACTGGAAAAGGAAAGCCGAGCCAAAAGACTTAAAAAGAGTTAAGGTAAGTGAGCAGGACGACGACAAACAGAATGACAGAGCGGACCCGAGGTACGATGAATGCTCCTGCATGTTCGGAAAGCGAGAAATCCCATGAAAATCCATTTTGAAGAGACCCCCAAATTCACGGTCATTAACCTCATCGGGGACCTCAGTGCCAAAAAGAAGTTTCACCCAGGTTGTCCTAGTCAGATCAGTCATGCCATCTCCCCAACAATATCACACGATCCCCACATCTCTCAGCCCTGCCGCCCACATAATTCCTTCAGTCTCAGCAAAGCATCTCGCCTCCTCTCTCACAAAAGGAAAACCTCTTAGGAACAAGAGTGTCCTCATTTCCTTGCTGCAGATATACAAACTTCTGTGCATCTGTCCTCCCTCCTCTTTTCACTAGTTACAGCAGAGGCCTACCCCTCCGCTCTGATGCCAACACCCTCTCCCTGGGCTGGGGTCCCGCCTGCACACCTCTGCCTTGTGGGGGCGGGGCCGGGGGTGGGGGCGGGGCCGGGGGTGGGGGCGGGAAGTGCACCCTGACTAGTCAGTGCCTTCACTCTCTTCCTCCACATCTTGCTTTGTACTGTCTCCTTCTCCAATGAAGCTAAAAAAAAAAAATTGAGATAACAAAAAACTAAAACACTTGCAGGGGAAAAACCTGGGAAGCACAGCCTGGCTGCAAACTGAGTATCTCAACTGATCGTAAAATTTCCCAACTACTTACTTACCTGGTATAATTTGTCTCATCTTTACACTCTCTTTGCTGCCAAAATATTTTTAAGTTTCAAATAATAGTGACATGTAAGCGGCTGGCCCTTCGGTGTTTTTTAACAATCATTGACAATAACCATCTATTCTTTCCCAAGAATTCGACCACTTGTTTATCTGTTGAACTACATTTCCCTTTAAAGGCTTTGTAGTGAAAAGAGAAGATATAAAATATAAGACTAAAGAATGATCTGATGGGACTGCCAAAAAAATCTCCATAGTTCAGGAAATCCTAGCATGCCTGGTTTGCTGTTTGTTTCCAGCTTGAATGAGGGTTGTGCAGACAATTAGAATTGTCTTTTTGTTCCAATGGGTTATACAGGAAAGAAACAGGAAATCTTGATGAAAGCTTGGGCTTTACAGGATATTTGTGTGAGTGTTTAGCCCATGTGTTTGATGTTTTTCTCTCCACAGCTGCCCACTTTATGCCTGCACTCTGGCTGAAATATTTTAAAATACCACTTTGCTTTTTTCACTTCATTGCAGCTACTGGCATGATGTTTTCTATATGAGAGGGACTCAAAGATGAAAATCAAGTAAGGAAACTGAGGCCCCACAAGCACAAGTCGTTCATTCCCTCTGGATGTCAATTCTCATGATAAAAAGTGAGGACCGGGGCGCCTGGTGGCTCAGTCGGTTGAGCGTCCGACTTCGGCTCAGGTCACGATCTCACTGCTTGTGAGTTCGAGCCCTGCGTCGGGCTCTGTGCAGACAGCTCAGAGCCTGGAGCTGCTACAGATTCTGTGTCTCCCTCTTTCTCTGTCCGCCCCATGCTCATGCTCTGTCTCTCTCTGTCTCTCAAGAATAAATAAAACATTTAAAAAAAAATTTTTTTAAGTGAGGATTACACTAGATAAGTGCTTCTACAACTTTTCCACCGAAGTACCCCCAGCAGCAGTGAAAATGAATAGCAACCCCCCTCCGCCTTCCGGGGGGGATCTGAGGGCATAGCCTGAAGCAGCCTCTGCAAGCTGGAAGTTTCTTTGAAATGCCCTATTTTATCTTATAAATTCATGAGAACTTTGCATTTTACAAAACAGGAAAGTCTATGTTTGTTTTAATATGATGGTGCCCTCAATAGTAAAACTGCTTTGCTTTCCCACAAAATCATCAGGTGACTCGAACCTTCCAGGAAGCTTATATGGTAGCTTCACATACGCCCTGACCGTGGCTCACTCACTACCCCAGTTTGAGAAAGAAGGGCCTGGGAGATGAGCATTGACATCTCCTTCCAGTGTGAAATGCTATTAGCCATATCACTTAAGATCTCACACGTTGTAGAAAAGTCAGACAAAGTAATAGAAGAATCGTCACACTCGGACCTGAATGTCGGCAGAAGCCCTGAAATAAGGAAGTCCAGCCAGACAGGTACGTAAGTCAACGAGCCGGTGGTGTTGCCGACTCGTCTACACCTACAAGAGATCTACGTCTGTCAAGAGGTGCACAGACGGGCTGTGGTCTAATCAGGCAAAAGAACAGAAAGTCACCGAACACTGGATTTGGAAGGGACCTTAGCAGTGGGACAGCCCCCCCAAGGGCACAGGGTCCGTCCACAACACGCCCGACGGGCACTTCCACAGGCTCGGGCTGGGGAACTTACTCTCTCACGAGATACACCATTGCCCATTTGAATAATTCTTTAGGAAAGGACTATTTCAAAATGACTCAAAATATGCCTCACAGTACTACCTACACATGGCTTCAGTGTCTGCCCCCCGGAACTGCCAGGGGGGTCGGAGCGTGGCTCTGGTGCAGGTTCTGATTCTCTCATCTGTGAAGTGTGCGGGACCTCAGGTTACTTAAGAGGATGTGCTTCAGTTTCTACAGCTAGAAGATGGGAAGGACAAGTAATGGTCTCTGCCTCCCCCTCCTGTGAGGGGGGACACGGCTCAATTCACGTGGACCGTGTAGGAGAGATACGTGGCCCGGAGCAGGTGCTACCAACTGCTGGCTGTTGGGATATTACCACACAGACCAGTCCTCAGGTTTCCTGTATGACAGACCTTGACTCCAAAAATAAATAGATGTGGGGGCGCCTGGGAGGCTCAGTCCAGCTTCGGCTCAGGTCATGATCTCGTGGTTCGTGAGTTAGAGCCCCACATCGGGCCCAGAGCCTGGAGCCTGCTTCAGATTCCGTGTCTCCCTCTCTCTCTCTGCCCCTCCCCTGCTTGCACTCTGTCACAGTCCATCTCTCTCACAAAAATAAATAATAAACATTAAAAAAAAATAATAAAAAGAAACAGATCTGCTATTCTCTAATATTTCTAATATCTCTAATATTTCTTGTCTTCTCTCGGCAAATCTCCTCTGAGATGGTTCCAAGCCTTTCTATATTCTGGAGACTTTCATTTGAACATGTCTGTCTGTCGGTGTCCTACTTAAGACGTGGTGACCACAACGGACTTATTTCTTATGTGACCCGATACGTAAACAATGTGCTAGGACCATTATCCCCACCATCCCAGGCATTTTTTTCTGTCTTCCTTGCTGTCCCCACCGTTTATGCCCCTCCCTTACATTACCCCCGACCCTTGCCTCGTATTTTTTGCAGATGATTGTATCATCTAAGCATAGGATTTTATATTCAATCCCAATAAATTTAATCATCTTAATTTCAGCTGTTTAAAGCTTCAGAGAACTGATTGTCCTATCCTCCGTGTTAACTACTCCTCTGGGCTCTATGGAAGCAGGGAACTTTACCTCTTTATCATCATCCAGTGACTGACACACTCAGAAATCTCAATTCAGGTCGACACTAGTCATTCAGAGATGGCCCTTTGAACTCTCACTTAACCACATAAATGCACCAATATCTAAACCATATTTTCCCATATTGCCTTTGTGAGGGACCTTGCCAGATGGCTCAGCGAAGTCCAGTTATACTATATCTATTCCCCTTTCTTTATCTACCAGCCTGGCCCCCCTGTTCAAAGAAGGAAATGAGCTTAGTTTAATCGGCTGCATTTTTAGTGAACTTGCGCTAGCTTGCAGGGACCACAACTACATGCTTATCATTGCTTATGATAAACTTTCCCAGCAAAAATCTTAACAATTTGGAGAGGTCTGGGGGAATACTGTTCCTGTTAACAGAATTTTCTGCTGGAAAAGGTTTTAAAAAGTTGGTACATTATCACATTGGTAAATATTCTCCTAAAATCTCCTAGCTCAGATTCCTGCCTTTGTCTTTCCCTAGCAAGTTACTGCCTGGGATCTCCATTCTCAAGTCTAATAAACAGGCCTACAGATATAGGAAGAATAAAGTGGGTGAAATCACCAAGACCTGAGGGATCCTTGTGCGAGGTGTTTTTTTTTAATTTCCTGTTATGCATTTGCATACCACTTGTATCATTTATCCCTTTTTCATGAAAGTGAAATACAGAAAAATTAATGCAACAGCATGTAGTTTCTATCAATAGCATCAATTCTTTAAAAGATTAATTAATTCCTCTAATTAAGCATTTTTAAGCAAGACTATACAAAGGATAAACTTTGGTAGATTTTTAAAACGATCATTCTGAGAAAAGACTTTGAAACTTGACATTCTTTCAAATGAAGTTTATGTAAGTTTATTCGTAAACTAAAAACATGACTGTCACATTTAAAAAGACGCTATCATGATGTGGAAAGTAAGGAATGTAGAAAAAGAACCAACCGTGATTCCATCACCTAAATGATAATTGACATTATTGTTTGACTATTTCTGTCTGAGATTAACAATAATTGGGCCAGCGGGTGTAAACACTTTTTATGACTCTTGGTAGATAGCGCCAAAATCCTCTCCAAAAAGGCTACATTAATTTAAATGCCATCAGCAATATATGAAAGTACAAATTTCACTAAACTTTTGCCAACTTTAGATGGCACATCATTGTTAATTCTAATTTGCATTTTTATTAACGCCAAGGCTGTAGATGTTTCTACACTGTCGTTTATTCATTTCTTATCTCCTTCGGCCCTTTGCCAGGTCATTTATCGGGACATTAATGATTTTCTTATGATTTGTGCTAATTACTTAATTTAAATGCTAATTATTTTTATTTGTTATAAATTTATTAATTTCATAAGGGAGTCATTCTTTGCCTATCGCATTTGTTGCAAGTATTATTCCTTTTTTTAACTTAAAATAAGTTTTATTTAGTCAAATGTTAATTTTCCGTGGTGGTTTTCCTTATGCGTCCAACTTTAAAAAGCCAGAGCTCTGCGAAAACAATCACAATATAATGCAAATCAGGCGCTGAAGTCACGTGGCTATCTCTGGCTATAAATTCGTCACCTACACAATTATCATCAAAATGAAAATACAATTTTTTAAACTCTCCAAGAAAATGCTCCTACCCCTTACACTCATCCTGAAACACAACAGTTTCTGAGTCATATCTGTGTCTCTCTCCCCTGTTCCTCCACCAGTTTACTTAGAGGAAGTAACGTTTTTCTGGTTATTGTTTTTGCTTCTAATATCGCTTTCAATCCAAGAATCACCTCCATTATACTTGTAACTAGAACATGACAATATGCAACACTTACTGCCCATTCTTAATATTCTTATCTATATTTGGCTATGACCTCAGTTTCTTTCTTATCCCCACTTCCCACCCAAGTCAATTAAACAATAATGAATTCGATAATGTATTTCTATTATCGGCTCAATCACAGAAACATAATGTAACTGAGGCTGGAAGAAAAGTAACAGACAGTTTCTGCTCCCTGGTACTCCATTCTGGATTAAGAACAGCTCTAGATGGTATTTTACAAGAGCTGATTTCAGTGTAAGGAATGATGAGGTGATTAATGCCATAATGTCAGAGAAGGAAGAAATGGGCACGGGCCCAAAAGGTCACGTTCATGTAACGTTTTAGGGAAGTGCTGAAGCAGAATGGAGCAGGACAATACAGATGATGGCAATAACAAAGAAGGACCGATTTGCAAACTTCTGTCTTTGGAACTCTTTTGCCTTTACACCATTCCTGTCAAAGTAACTCAGGTATTTTTACCAACATTTTAAGATGAAAACAGCAACAACAACGTACCAACAGTCAGGTCACATGTCAGACCAGACTTTCTTTTCATGGAACTCAACTGAGTCCCTAATTGCTATCACTTCGGAGAGGGATTTGAATCCCGTAATCACAAGGGATTAATTAGTTTTTGATGCAGTACCCATTTAATAAGGAATTGAAAATACAATAATGAAAAAAATTATCGAGGTTTTCAGAATAAAAAGGTTCAAATACTATCTTTAATTTTTCTTAGTGATTAAGCTAATTAACATTTTTTCCAGATGTTAAGGAAATTAGGGAAATAAATTAGACAAATAAGTAAAAATTAATAGCCATCTTAAATATTCCAAGAATTAGCTGGACTACATTCTTAGAAAAGACACTACCCCGGATGTCCTGGTCCTAGCCAAATTCTCACCCCATCTCCTACAGCTAGAAGCTTCCTCTCTACATACATGCTGAACCAGCCTCTACTGTCATTTTTTTTTATGTTTATTTATTTTTGAGAGAGAGAGAGAGAGCAGGGGAGGGGCAGAGAGAGAGAGGGGGACAGAGGTTCCGAAGCAGGCTCTACACCGTGAGCTCAGAGCCTGAAACGGGCTTGACCTCATGAACCATGAGATCACGACCTGAGCCAAAGTCGGACGCTTAACCAACTGAGCCACCCAGGCACTCCCCCACTTTACTGTCATCTTTTGTTCCTTGAACGCTCCCAGCTGGCGCTCATCAGATCCTTGCACACACTGCTCCCTCAGTCCAGAATACTCTTCTTCCAGAGGCTTCATGGCTGGCTCAGTCCTAGTTTTCAAGATTCTGAGCACAAAGTTCCCTGCTCAGAGGGCTTCCCTGACCACCTGTCAGTGCCGGTAATCCCCTTCCCGACTCTCCCCGACGAGGCCTCTGTACACACCTCCTCGCGACTTCATAAATCACTCTTCAAAATTATCTCATCTGTTTGGTTTTGTTTGGTTTTTTATTAATGGGTTGGCTGCGCACCAAGTGGAGTGTGTATGCTCTGTGAGCAAAGGAACACTGTCGGTCCTGCTGACAGCTCCGTCCAGGGTCGGGACATGGTGGGCACCCAAAACCGCTTCTCAAATAAATGAGTGAGTCACACTTAGGCCCTGCCAGGAACAGAAGGACTCAGGAATCACAATAAATGTTTCAATTCAACATGCAGATGGATAAACTGTCGGAACAGACTTCAGCGAACAGCTAAAATTCTGTTTCTGGATTCTACCGAAACAGATCTTATTTTAAATGACTCCCATACACTGGTAACAACATTCTTAGTAAAATTTTCACTGGGCAGGGATTTTATGATATAATGATATTTTTTTTAGAATTTTATTTTTGGGGCGCCTGGGTGGCTAAGTCGGTTAGGTGTCCAACTCTGGATTTTGGCTCAGGTCATGATTTCACGGTTTGTGAGTTTCAGCCCTGCTTTGATTGGCCTCTGCACTGACAGTATGGAGCCTGCTTGGAATCCTCTCTCTCCTTCCCTCTCTGCCCTTACCTCCCTCTCTCTCTCTCTCTCAAAATAAATAAATAAACTTAAAAATTTTTTTTATTTTTAAGTAGTCTCTATTCCCAATGTGGGGCTCATACTCACGACCCCGAGATCCAAGAGTTACACACTCCACTGACTGAGCCAGCCAGGTGTCCGTGATATAATGAGATTTTTAAAAGAGAGATTGCACATGCATTTAAAAATTCAAAGGCATCATCAAAATGAAAGACCAACCTGCTGTTCATATCGCTGTTTGACGTCCTCCAGCTGCCATAGAAACTCCTTTGACTGTTTCTCGCGAAGAGACTTGGATCTGGTTAGATCTGCTTCTACTTTTTCCATCTATAAGATTTAAAAATCAAATGTATTTTTTAAACAAAAAACTAATTACATTCCATGTTTTTATAATTTGCCCATTCATTAAAATGGCAGATTTTAAACACCCCCTACCAATCATAATACTGAATTTAAAGATGGTAAGATTATGAAAGGTCTATCCATTTATTACTCATATTTAATAGGTTAAGTCAGGGAAATTAGCATTGATATATAATTAACTAAATTCTAATTCTATAGTAACATTGTAATGCGAATATAATTTTGAACATTCAAATACTTACTCAACAAGATTTTTTAAGGCCTAGATGTGTGCTGAATGGGAGAAAATATCTGCAAACCATACATCTGATAAGGGATTTGTATCAAGAATAAAGATTGCTCATGGCTCAGTAAGAAGTGGACAATTTTACTCAATTTTAAAATAGGCAGGGGTGTCTGGGTGGCTCAGTCGGTTATGCTTCCCACTTCGGCTCAGGTCATGATCTCGCGGTTTGTGAGTTCGAGCCCTGCATCGGGCTCTGTGCTGACAGCTCAGAGCCTGGAGCCTGCTTTGGATTCTGTGTCTCCCTCCCCTGCTCACACTCTGTCTCTTTTGCTCTCAAAAATTAAAAAAACGTTAAAAAAAATTTTTTTAATGGGCAAAGGAACTGAAAAGACATTTCTCCAAAGAAGATATACAATGGGCCAACAAGCACATGAGAAGATGTTCGACATCACTGTAATTAGGCGATTTCAAATTAAAACACTAATGACGTACCACTTGACGCCCACTAGGACGGTCCGAATCAAAAGACAGCTAATAGCAAGAGCTGGTGAAGATGTGGAGAAACCCTGCTGGTAGGAAGGCCAGTGGAAGATAGTTTGGTAGTTCCTCAAAAGGTTAAACATACTTACCACATGTTCCAGGAAGTCCACTCCTGGGTGAGAAATTAAAACACGCACCCACACGAAAACTTGCAGATAAATATTCATAGCAGCATTACTCCTAATAGCCCAAAAGAGGAGATAACCCAGATGTTCATCAATTGATGAATGGATAAACAAAGTGTTGTATATCCACCCAGAGGGGTATCGTTCAATCATGAAAAGGAATGAAATACTAACACACGTTAACACGGATGAACCTTGAAAATGCTACGCTAAGTGAAAGGAGGCAGTCACGAAAGACTATGTTTTATATGATCCTGTTTCTACTGAATATCTAGAAGGCATAGAAAGTAGATTACTGGTTGCCTGGAGTGAGAGGGGCTGGAGTGTGGGTTGCTGACTGCTAAAGGGTAACAGATTTCTTTGAGGGGCAATGGAAACTTAAAATTGATTGTGGGGATGGTTACGGAAGGTTGAATATAATAAAAACCATTAAATTGGACACTTACAATGAATTAATTGCTGGTATGTGAATTGTATCTTAATAAAGCTGTTATTATAAAAAAAAAATTTTAAAGCCAAACACAACACCACATTCCATGAGGCCTCATGTGATCCAATCCCAGGTACCCCTCTCAATTCACCTCTACCACTCTATACCCCCCCCCCCCCCCACTGCAGCCCACCTGCCTCCTTGCTGGGTGGACGACATGCCAGAGATGCTCTCGCCTTGGTGTCTGGAAGCTTCTCCTCAGATATTCACATGACTTCTTTCTCAAAGTCTTAAGTTTCTGCTTAAATGTTATCTTGGTACTGAAGTCTCCCTGACCACCCTATTTTAAATTGCAGCCTTGCCCCCCCGCCCTCCCAGTCTCCCTTTCCTTGTTTTACTGTTCCTTTTTACCATAGAACATATAACCTTCAAGTACCCTACGCAATTGACTTCTTCATCTAGGGCTCATTTTAAGATCTGCCTTGCCCACCGTAATGCAACCCCGCATTCACTCATGTATCCCAACAATTTGGCACACTGCCTGGTGCATCTAGGGACTCCGTAAATACCAATCAAATGAAAAAAAAAAAAAAAAAACCACCACCAAACAAACAAAAAAACCCAAGACAGACCAAGTATATGCAGCTAGGTTTGAGATTTGCTGAATAAACAATTTTCAACATTTAATAGCGCCAGGTTCTCTGTAACAAATACAAAATCACGTTGGATCTGATGCTTTCTAGCACATACAAAATTAGAGATGATGTATTATTATCCTTGCTCTTGCCAGATGGTCGCTCATAGGTGGCAAGAAAGAAAAATTCTTACGTTTGGTAATGAAAAATCTCTCCACATCGATAACATGAAAATGGCAACTTATATTCATAGTGCAGTTTTTCATGTCTTTTTTTAATGTTTATTTCTGAGAGAGAGAGAGAGAGAAAGAGAGAGAGAGAGACAGCGCACACACAAGTGGGGGAGGGGCAGAAAGAGAGGGAGACATAGAATCCGAAGCAGGCTCCAGGCTCTGAGCTGTCAGCACAGAGCCCCATGCGGGGCTCGAAGTCACCAACTGTGAGATCACGACCTGAGCCAAAGTTGGAAGCTTAACTGACTGAGCCACCCAGGTGCCCCTCATTTGTCTTTCTTTCCCTGGCTTAGTTTTTCCTCAGAAGATATTTTTTTTCTGAGACAATCGTCAGTTAGTGTGACAATCATCCTATCACTGGCTACTCTTACTTATTATTCTCACTTATTATTCTGCTTATTATTACTTATTATTCTGCTTCACTGGTAGGTTGAGATATTTCTTTTTTTTTCAGCTTGTACACCATGCTCTCTTTCAGGTTACCTTTTGGTAATTGCTAGGATTAGACAAAACATGAATACTGGGGAAGATGAACCCTAAGAATGCTTCCTTCCCAGTTCAAGTGCATTTATTCAGACATGATCATTAAACCTTAATTCTCTAGGGGCAAAAATGTTCGCTGAAGAGCAGCCAGTTTCACTGGACGAGAACAAAATGCATATGGCCGCTCACGACCGCTACCCAACAGTACAGTGCAGTTTCTGTTTCTCACAGTGAAGTCTGGAGTATCTACATAACGGCACGAGATTTAGCCTAAGGATTTCTCTGTGCAACCCTAATAACACTGAGTCATCTGCTTCCAAGTTCAACGATCGGTGTTCTAAGGCTATTGATCTACAGGTAGTCAGTATTGTGGCCAACAATAAATTCATTAAGGAATTACTGAAGGAGACACATTCAAGCCTTCCGTACTAAGAGCTTTCTTTCGTCTCTGACTCAAGATGTGGGTGTCAAGGCTCTCTCTCCTTCAATGCTTTTCACAGTAGACCTCACACAGAAAGCTCCTTAATTTGTCCCGAGCAGTCGGGCACTCCCTCTACTCTAGTATCATTGGCCTTTCCAAACTCTGGTATCATTGGCATTTCCCAAACAAGCCAAGTCTGTTCTTGATTCTTTAGACTTTTGCTCGTTGCACTATCCGGAAAGTCCCTTCATTTGTTTCCTCATCCAAAGGGATCATCTTCAAGGCTGACTCAAGTCTTCTCTCCTCTCTGAGGTGTTCTTTTTTTTTTTTTTTTTAATGTTTATTTATTTTTGACGAAGAGAGAGACAGAGCACAAGCAGGGAAGGAGCAGAGAGAGAGGGAGACAGAATCCAAGAAGGCTCCAGGCTCCGAGCGGTCAGCACAGAGCCCGAAGCGGGGCTCGAACTCACGAACCGTGAAATCATGACCTGAGCCGAAGTGGGACACTTAACCAAGTGAGCCATCCAGGCGCCCCTGAGGTGTTCTTTAATCCCACCAACCGACATTAATGCCTTCCTTCTCTCAATGCTCAAGGATCTATTTTCATAGGACACTCTGTTTTTCTCTGTAATGTGGAAGTGTTTCAAATGTGTGAACTTTGTTCATCTAGATCATGAGCCAGCAAATAGAAGGAAATATGATTTATAATTCTCTTCTATCTTAATTATTAATTTATCAGCATGGTGCGCAGAATAAATATGCATTAAATCCTTAGGGATGTGCCTGGGTGGCTCAGTCGGTTGAGCGTCCGACTTCGGCTCAGGTCATGATCTCACGGTTCGTGAGTTCGAGCCCCGCGTCGGGCTCTGTGCTGACAGCTCGGAGCCTGGAGCCTGCTTCGGATTCTGGGTCTCCCTCTCTCTGACCCTCTCTTGCTCACGCTCTGTCTCTCTCTCAAAAATAAATAAAACATTAAAAACAATTTTTTTAATCCTTAAGGATGAATAAAATGATTGGCAAAAGCAAAGGGGAAAGAAAAAAGAGAAGGTAAACCAAGGAGGGAAGACCTGTTTTATTTAGTAATTTTAAGACAGATCTTCATATGAAATTGATCTTAGGTTCCTATTTTACTTGGGTACAGATTGAATATTAAGGTAAATAATAAGTATTTTAAAATTTTGAATATTCAGAATTTGAAATAAAAACTAAGCTTTATGTACTCAAAGTTTCTAAAAAAAAACCCAGAATATCTTCAAGAAAAAAAAACAGAAGTATCTTCTAAAATCAAAACAGAAAACAATTTAAAGCACATAAAAAGACCTCTTATACCTAAATGGTAAGACACATTCAAAGTAAATAATAACTAATACAAGAAAACGAAACACATGTCATTTTAGATTATACTGACCGAAAATGCAAGGCCCCACTCCATTTTCCTTCAACAATTTAACAAAAAAATAAAAAAAGTCTTGTAAAATACTTAGCTTGTATAAAAACACAGTGTTCTCGGTTGCCATAGATACAAAAGATTCTGCTTCCTCATACATCATTCCCCATTCCGTTCAAGCGTCAGAAAAATAACAACAACAACACTCCTTTATTGTGTAACTCTGGCTTCAAAAAACCTAACAGTAAAACTTGGTGGTCAAATTAGGAGCAAAAAGGGTCTGGGTGCATTTCTGTGAACGTTTAGTGTTTAAAGAAGGAAGGAGAGGTTTAAAAAGGAGTGGGGGTTGTGTTTTCCTTGTATGGTGCCTCAGGCATTCATTACTTCAGCTACATGTAAGAGAAAACCCAAGTAACCATGCATAGCTTAAACAACATAGGCCCTTTATGTTTTCCTGTGCCACAAGTTCAGAAAGAGGCTGTTACATTGGCAGTTCAAAGATGTCAGGGTTAAGGACTCTGCAATTCAACCTGCCCCTAATAGTTGCAAAATGGCTTCTGCAGCTCTGAACATCTGGGAAGGGAAGGGCAAAGGGTCCGTGTTGGCGGAGCTGAATGCCCTGTTCAGGAGCGTTCCTGCAAGTTCTTGTCAATAGCAAATTAACTATGCTGTTTGCGTCTCATTCACTGGAGCTGCATTAAAAGGTAAGCTCCATCCTCAAGGTGAGAGACTGCAGTTTGAAAACTGTGCCTAAGGCCACCTTAAATCAAATCAGGGCTCCATGAGTAAGAAAGCAGGAATGGACGTTTGGCAGTCACTGTCAAACAGGGTCGTAAGTTATCGCTCTTTCTCTAGTATTCTTGTGTTATTATATTGAGTAATTCAACATGAACAATTCACACTACAATAAGCATACATTTGTATAGAAATATACAGTTCAAAATATATTTCTGTATTTAATACATATGCAGATAAACTATGAAAAACTGTTCTTCAAGTATGTTCAGATCGATCGATTGATCGATTGATCGATCAAGACAGGCAGGCAGATAGATATAAATGGGAGGAAAGACAGATCGTTATATGTGTGCTTGGCTAAAGACTCAGTGGGAACTAATATACTTAACAGGGAAAACCAATCAACACATTAATTGATTATATCTATAGTTCTTTTGTGAGCAATAACCATAAATTGATATAAAACATAATATTTCTGGTATCTGTCCTTAATGGTTGATGAGAATTCTGAATCTGTTCTGGATATGAATTTTTGGTTCAATATCTGAATTACAAATGTCTTCTCCCACTCTGAGGTTGCCTTTCCATTTTCTACTGGTCTCTTTTAATAAACAAAAGGTTTTTTTGGTTTTGTTTTTGTTTTATTTTAGTGAGGTTAAATTTGACAATATTTGGGGTTTTGTTTTTCATGCCTTTTCGTTTCCTATTTAGAAAATCTTTACCTGGTTCCAACTATCAAAATTTTCTACATTTTCTTCTGAAAGTTTTATTGTTTTACCTATCACTTGTACATCTATAATCCTGGAATTGATTTTGTGAATGGGGCAAAGTAAGAGACGAGATTCTTTTTTTTTTTTCCCTCCACATGGCTATCCAGTTGACACTGTGGCATTTATTGAAATGATCATTCTTTCCCTGCTGCAGCTGCAATCCTTCCTTTGACATGAATCGCATTGATCACGGACGTGTGAGTCTACTTCGGGCTCTCTTTCTTCTGTAACACTGATCGTCCTTGTGCCCAAATCATGCTGTATTAATTCCGTAGCTGAATATTAGCTTCAATATCTGGTCATATAAGTTCTCCAGTTGTGCTTTTCTTCCAGATTGCCAGAGCAAGTATCAGCCCTTTGCATTTTCAAATCAGCTGTCAGTTTCTCTCACTTCCTTTCACCTCACCAAAAAGAAACAAAAAACAACTACTACTAACATTTTGATTTTTAGAGAACTGTGTTGCTTTTATAGATTAATGTGGGGAGAACTGACATGTTTATAACATCGAGTCTTTGAATCCCCCAATTTCTTTAGGTATTCTTGATTTCTTTTGATCATGTTTGCCAGTTTTTATATATTTTTTTTTAATTTGAGAGAGAAAGAGAGAGTGTGTGCGAGTGGGGAAAGGAGTAGAGGGAGAAAGAGAGAGAATCTTAAGCAGGTTCCATGCTGAGTGCGGAGCCCGACGCAGGGCTCAATCCCACGACCCTGGGATCATGACCCGAGCCGTAATCAAGACTAAGGCCCTCAATCGACTGAGCCAACAGGTGCCCCAATATTTTCCAGTTTTTAAACAGAGGCCTTGCCATTTTTTGTTAGATTTATTTTTAGGTCCGTGAAGCTTTTTCGTACAATGACATCTTTTTCAAAGTTTATTTTCTATTTGTTGTATGCTGATATATGGAACTAAAACTTAATTGTCTATCTGACCTTATACTTAAAGACTTTACTAAATCCATTACCAGTGACGTCTAAACAAGTAAGTATTTGAGAAATTTGTAGTTACACAAAGATTCCATAATTGCAGGTAATTGCATAACTCACTGGGGAGCTCAGCTGTTTCTTCTCCGTGTTCTCTTACTGACCTATTTATCCCACCAACTATACCACTTACTAAATCACACGCTTCTATGCATCGGTCTATCACACAAGCCATACACAAGTCTTAATAATCCCTGAACTCCCAGAATCAGTAACAATGGCTGGTGTAGGGCAAGTATTCATGCATTTTTTTATAAATGAATGAAAGAAGTCAAGTCTATTGAATCCTTGGCCAGTAAATCAATAAAATAATTGAAGTATTAAAAATAATAATGTTACTATTTCACAATTAATAACCCTTCGAATCAGTCAAACACAGAAAAAACAATGACATATTTTCTTTTCCAATGTCCTCAGTAGATTTTTTTGGCTTATCTTCCTTCTGTGAAAGAGATTAGTCATTGATAAATATTACAAGGAAAAAGCTTCACTTACTCCTCTAACAGTAAGCATTTAAAGATAAAAGGTAAAATTTCTTTTATTTGTTTTGCTGTTGTTTAGTTTTGCTTTTCAAAGCCAAAGACTTATACATATTCTCTGCATGTTGCCATTTGGAATTAATTACCACAGTAGGCTCTATGGAAACATTTAAATATAATTCTAGAATTTTACTTCTGCTGCTTAATCTCATTCAGACACAAAATTCCAAATGGTAAAAGGGTGGAGAGACTTCTCCATTATCATCAAAAAGTAACTGAGGGAAAATGCTTCTATTTATGTTGGATCTTTTACTATCTTAAAACTGGTCTAAAAAAACTTATTTAAAATTACATGAATCAGCATGACCCTTAACGGACAAGAGGACAAAGGTGTAAGTCACAGTAAATGGTTTGTATGATTCTTTCTTTCTCTGTCTGTTTGTTATCCATTGACACTTAAGGACACAAATATATCCAGATGGCATTCTTTCTTCCTTGTAACTTGAGAATTTTTTTCAGCCATTCAACGGCAATAATAGGACGATGAAATGAATTTGCAACCTCTAAGAATATAAGAAACTGCTAACCAGTTTCAATTGTACAAGGAGCCAGAGGCAACCTCACTAGTCAACAGCAATGTTTCAGAATTGTGCTTTCATGGCAAGCCAGTGGGTTCTCCGAAGTCCAAAGCTAACATCATGTAGCTGATGACTATAAAGAAAAAAGGAATAGAATTTAAAGCCAGATATTTAGCAGCAAATACCCTTTAATGGGGACATATTTTCAAGGAGAGAGAAATTATCTAGAAGTCAAGTGGCTAGCAGAAGCCCCAAGAGGAACGAGTTAGCCAACATCCATGCAATCATTTTACCAGACGAAAAAATGTCACTTTAGAATGACTGCCAGTACTTCTAAAAACTTAGCTGTCTTTTCAGTCATTTATGTGTTTCACAGAGAATGGGTAAATATAGAACACTATTGCTTTTAAAGATATGATTATGTACACACATATACAGAAAATTCTAGAACAGGAGTATGTTGTCACCATTAAAATGTGTATATTTTATACAACTAATTGCTGACAGCTAACACTTTAATGGGTTTCACTATGGAGTAAAAATTAGGTTATTGAAGCAATCTTAAATGAGATCAAAAGTTCTTCAAAGTGAAAGAAACAGTGTGAAGCAATTTTTTAAAAAACTTTCTCCTGTTCCATTTTCTCTCATGGGCCTCATTTTTGAAATAGCAATTCACTTTCAAAAACAAACTCAAAGCTTTTCTTTTTTTTAATTCAAATTCCCATTGTCTGCTATCTGCAGCAGTTTCCAAATGGAAAAAGATGCCCTGAGCTCTGCTGGCTTTTACACAAAAGATTTTAGTAAGAAGAGAAAAGAGCAGTTCAAAACAATAACAGAAAAGAAAGACTAGTGAAAATATAGACTATGGAACAATTGTGAAAACATGATGATTCTCCAAATAATGAATCTGCTGAATGATTTTTTTAGAATTTGAGCTAGATCAGATGCACACTTTTTAATCAACTGAAAATATGGAATAGAAGACTTCTAATTTACCATGTTTTGTCATATATATTTTATTTAGCATTTGGGTTTTTTAATGTTTATTTATTTACTTAGTTTGAGAGAAAGAGAGACAGAGAGAGAGAGAGAGAGAGAGAGAGAGAGAGCGCGCGCTCAGGCAGGGGAGGGGCACAGAGAGGGAGAGAGAGAATCCCAAGCAGTCTCTCAGCTGGTAACACAGAGCCTGAAGCAGGGCTCGATCTCACAAACTGTGAGATCATGACCTGAGCTGAGATCAAGAGTTAGACACTCAACCAACAGGGCCACTCTGGTGCCCCTTTACTTGGCATTTGTTGAAATTTGCCATGTAAGAATTATTTGATCTGTGAACGAGCCTAGCTCTTCAGATTCTGTTACAAATGTTGTTGTTATTATACTCACACCAAAGGTGCTTTCTCTAGTTCAGAAACTCAACTGCACCTGGCAAAGCTATATATGATGGAAACCACTGAAGAATATTTCTTCCACAGAAGACAATCAAAAGAATTTCCTGTTCGTCGGTTGCCATCACTGTTATTTTTCAAGGAGCCTAAACTGAGCACCAATGGGCAAATCAGACCTGGTGAGGACTACTCACAAAGACAGGACACGGGACTAGGATATGTGGAGGAAGAAAAGAATCTCAGGGGCATGACCCCAGTAGGCTCCTTCATGGGATCATTTAACCAGTCCACAGAGATGGATGTGATACCTAGAAGATAGAAACACATTAACTCAACATCCAGAAGTGGGAGAGTCAAATGTGTCTGGCAGGACTGGTGAAGTAAAACAGCAGACAGACCATGAACCAGGCACATAACAGAACAGTCAGACATATGAGGGAAGAACAATTAAGGGTGGTTCCAGAATCAGTTCCATGAATACTATCGTCCATCCCTGGCTTTCCTTATTTTATGGCAGTCTTACATTGTGGCTAGATAGGGTTCTTTTTTTTTTTTTTTTAATGGTTGTTTTGTTGTTTTTTTTTAATCATTTATTTATTTTGAGAGAGAGAGAGAGAGCATGAGTAGGGGAGGGGAAGAGAGAGCAGGAGAGAGAGAATCCCAAGCAGGCTCCATGCTGTCAGCACAGAGCCTGACACAGGGCTTCGATCCCTCTATCTCACAAGCCATGAGATCATAACCGGAGCCGAAATCAAGAGTTGGACACTTAACCAAATGAGCTAACCAGGCGCCCCCGTTGCTAGGTAGGGTTCTTAATTTAATGGTTCCCGAGATGACTTTGTCTCCAGGGCTTTCAGTTCTGCCACAAAACTCTGAGACTTCTTTTTCATCTTAAAAAATATATGTATCAATTTGAAAACATTCTCATTACTCTGGATTAAATTGTTTTCTTAATTTCATTTGCAGATGTTTCATTGCTAGTGTATAGAAGTATGGCTAAATTTTGTATATTGACCTCATATCCTGAAAATTTATTTAAATCATTTATTAGTTCTTGTCTTTTTTTAATGGATTTTGACCATACGGAATGATTGTGTCATCATACTTCCTTTCCAACTTTTATTCTTTCTTTCCCTTTTCTTTCTTTCTCTCTCTCTCTTTTTCCTTCCGTTTCCTTACCTCCCCTTCCCTTCCCTTTCCTTTCCTTTTTCTTTCCCCTTTGTGTGCTGGCTAGAATCTCCAATACAATGTCGAATGGAAGTGGCAAAAGCAGGCATGGTTTCCTTGTTCTTAGGAGGAAAAGCACTAAGCCTTCCAACATGAAGTATACAAGTCATAGAGTTTTCATAAATGACCTTTATTAGGTTAAGTACGTTTGCTTCTGGTCTTAATTTGCCAAGTATTTTTTTAAAATCATGAATGATATTGAACAAACTTTTTCAAATGCTTTTTCTGCCTCTACTGAGATGATCATGTTGTTTTCTCCTTTCTTAACATGTGGCATGACACCAATTAATTTTCAAATGTTAACACCACCTGGGATTCCTGGAATAAATCCCACTTGGTTGTGATGTATAATCATTTTTATATGTTTCTAGATTCCATTTACTAAAATAGCATTAAAGATTTTTGTGTCTGTATTCATGACAGATTTATTTTGTAGTTTCCTTACAGTGTCTTTGGCTTTGATATCAGAGTAATCCTGGCTTTATAGAATGAACTGGAAAGTGTGCCTTCCTCCTCAATTTTCTGAAAGTGTTCAAAGAACTCAAAATTATTTTTTCCTTAATATTTGATGGAAATCACCAGTGAAGCCACCTGGTGGTCCTGGGCTTTTCTTTGTGAAAAGATTTTTAATTGTAAATTAAATATCTTTATTATTGCACAATTCAGATTTTCTATCTCTTCTTGAGACAGTTTTAGTAATTTGGGTCTTTGGGTCTTTCTATGAATTTGTCCATTTCACCTGAGTTTTGTAATTTGTTGGCGTAAGTTTATAAAATATCACCTTGTAGTTCTTTCATTTTCTATAGGATCAGTAATGGTGTCCTCTCCTCTTTTATTCCCAACCTTGCTAATTGGCTTCTTCTCACTTTTTTTCCCATTAGCCATGCTAAAGATTTGTCAGTTTCGTTGATCTTTTCAAAAAACCAACTTTCGGCATCATGAATTTTCTCCCCCCTCCCCCCCTTTTTTTTTTTTGCTTTCTACTTCTTTGTTTTCTGCAAAAATATAAAGATATTTTCTATTGCCTTTCTTCTGCTTGCTCAGGTAGAAGCTTTTCTTTTTCTGGTTTCTTTCTTCTTCTTCTTTTTTTTTTTTTTAACATTATTTGTTTTATTTTGAGAGAGAGAGCATGTGTGAGCAGGGGAGGAGCAGAGAGAGAGGAGAGAGAGGATCCCAGGCAGGCTCCGCACTGTCAGCACAGAGCCCCATGCAGGGCTTGATCTCAAGAACTGCGATATCATAACCTGAGCTGAAATCGAGAGTCAGACACAACCAACTGAGCCATTCAGGTGCCCCCTCTTTTTCTGGTTTCTTAAGATGAAGTTTAGGCTACTGATTTGAGAACTTTCTTTTGGGGTATAGACGTTTAAAGCTATAAACTTTTCTCTAAGTACTGCTTTAGCTGCATTCCATAAATTTTGATATGCCCATGTTTTTGTTTTAATTCAGTTCAAAATATTTCCTCATTTTCCTTGTAATATCTTCGTTGACCCATGAGTTGTTTATGTTACTTAATCTCGAAATATGTGGGGACTTCCCAGATTTCTTATTGTTGTTTATTTCTAATTTATTATCACTGAACACATTTTGCATGACTTTAATCCTTTTAAATTTATTGAGAATTGTTTTGTGTCCAAGCATATGGTCTACCCTGGGGAATGTCCCACGAGTGCCTGCATGGAGTGATTACTGGGTGGAGTGATTTAAATACCACCCAAATCTCAGACTCCCTCCTGACTGGCACAATCAAAACAGACCCAAAGCAGCAGAGCAAAGGCTTTGGAACTTCATTGAAACTGAAACCCGCCCACAGAAGAAGAGACAGGACTTTTGCTCTGAAACAAACTAGGTTGGTAATCTGCCAAAACGAGAACCTCAAGATCATCTGGGAAATTCCAACCTTACTCAGAGAGTATACTAATGAAAACTTGACGAGCATCTTGAGACTCATCCATGTTGTCGTAAGCATCAGTAATTCATTCCTTTATATTGCTGAGTAGTATTCGGTTGTATATACTGCATGTTGATTGTTCTTTCAACTTCAGAGGAACATTTGGGCTGTTCAAAGTTAGAGGCTTTTGTGAATAAAACCGCTGTCAACATTTGTGTGCAAGACTTTGTCTGGATATGTCTTCATTTCTCTCGGTTAAGCACACAGAATGGAATGAGCGACAGATGGCCACTGAACGTTTAACGTTTCAAGAAATTGGCACTTTTCGCACCGGCAGTATGTGACAGCTCCATCTGATAGCATCTTCACCAACATTCAGCATTATCAACCAATCTTTACAGTTTGTTTTTTAAATGTTTATTTATTTTTGAGAGAGAGAGAGAGAGAGAGAGAGAGACAGTGTGAGCCAGGGAAGGGCAGAGAGAGAGGGAGACACAGCATCCGAAGCAGGCTCCAGGCTCCGAGCTGTGAGCACAGGGCCCGATGTGGGGCTCGAACCCACGAACCGTGAGATCATGACCTGAGCCGAAGTCGGACGCTTAACCGACTGAGCCACCCGGGCGCCCCTGCAATCTTTATAATTTTAACCATTCTCATGAGCATGTATAGTGGCATTTCATTTGATTTTAATTTCCCTGATGAATAATGACCTATTGAACATCTTTTCGTGGGCTGATTAGTCATTTGTATATCTTCTTCTGTGAGGTGTCCAAAATTTTGCCTATTTTTAACTGGGTTGTTTGTCTTCTAATTACTGAGCTGTAAGGTTTCTTTTATACTCTAGATACAAGTTCTTGGAAATATTTGTAAATCTTTTCTCCCATTCTCTGGCTTGTCTTACTTCCTTTTGTTGTTTTTTAATGGTGTCTTTCAAAGAGCAAAAGTTTTTAATTTTGGTGAAGTGGAATGTAGCAACTTTAATTGCGATTAATTTCTGATTTTATTGCATTGTGGTAAAAAAAATATGTGCTGTCATATCAAGTTTTAGAAACATACTGAGTGTCTCTTTATGGTCTACTAAGTTTTATAACTGTTCCAAGGGAGTAGGACTTTAACAGGTCATTTTTAAAGGGTAGAAAGTAGAAACATAGGTATTGTATAAACTGTTATTTAGACCTCCTATTTATTTTGTTTTCGCCCCCTGATCTTAGATGGAGAAAACCATATGAAAGCACCCCAATGCTATTTAATTCTCCATGCATTCCTAACATTTTTTCATATTTAAATACTCTTGCCTTTAGCATGCAAAAATATATCCATTCGTCTAGTTTATTAACTTTATTATGATAGTATTATATTCTTACTTTTCTTCTGAATACAAGTGATATATTTTCATAATCTAATTTTTGTGTAAACTAGTTGTATCTTTTATAAACAGCATACACATGGATTTAAGTCAACTAGTCAATATCTTATTTTACTAAAAAAATTAACCTATTAATATTTATTATGACAGTTACATACTCTGTCTCATTTTGGACATCTCGTTCTGTTTCTACTTCTGTTCCTTTGGCAACATCTCCTCTCAAGTTTTGCCTTTATCTCCTTGAGATTTTTATGAAAGTGTAATCCTTGTTGATTTGATTTATGCCTAAGCTTATACATTCCAAAACTATTTTAATCTGCATTTCTCTGATTTTAAGATCTTTTGAGTCTCCCCTTTCCATGGCCAAGAATTTTAGCATACTAAATTGTTTTTAGGTTGTTATTAAATTTGTATTGGCCACTTTATATACCTTCTTTTTCAAAACTCAATAAACATGAGCATTCTTTCTTACAATCAGAGTTGTAACAATTAGTTAAACTTGTTTTTATTTTGCTGGATTCCATTGTTCCCTACTCATCCTTAAATATGATGGTTTCCCCATGTGTGCAATGTCTTTGGCTTCATCTCTGGATTGGTTGATCTGTTCACATAATTTTTTCCAGAAAAGAAACAAGCAGTATACATTTTATGAGCTCTTACTAAGAATATGTTTTTCTGTTGATTTTGCAAGTGAAAAACTCTTTGGTTATGTATAAAACTGGGTCACAACCTTCCTCCTTCAAAACTCTGAAACATTATCCATTATTTTTCTAATTTCTTTGCCAGTTTCATCCTGTCTAGAAACTTGAGGGATTTTCATTTTTATTTTTGAGGTGCATTTTTTTTCCAGAATGTATCCAGGTTTCATTGCATTAATTCTACTTAATATGTGTGGCCTCTTTCTTAGAGATCATGTCTCCTTATACAAAGATACTACTTTTCTGATTTTTTTTTCAGAATTCCACCATAGATCATTTTCAGAAGTATGCTTTTATTCTGTAACTGCTGAATACAAATGTCTTTTTCCCGTTCTACAGAATGCTTTCACAAGTTCCATGCTGTTTGCTTGTTTTTTCTCCTTCTCACCCATGAGTACCGTGACCTGCTAATATTACATCATCAGCTCCAAGTGGAAGAGTGAGCCAAAGGTACCTGTCATGGTCTCATGACAGCCTTCCTCAGAACTTGCACTGTCAGTCTCAGCAATTTCAAATGCCTCATTTTTAGCCTTCTCGACTCTATACTTAAACCTTCTTGCCAAGGGCCCCCTCCTTCAATATTTTCTGTATTCCTTAAGTGTCAAGCTGATCAGAGAATTTCCTCTGTAGCTCCATTGCATACTTGGACCAAATACACATTCTAGGGCCTGGGCCCTGTTCCTAGCAGGGAGCTGGAAGATGGACATCCAAGCAGCAGGGTCTGGTCTCCACCTTCTGGCACAATTACTCTGCAGGAATCCAGCTTCTGCCCTAGGCAGTGAGTGGAAAAATGGAAGAATGGGATCTCAGAGCCCCATTCTCAAAACCCAGATTCACACAACTCAATAGGGGTGGAAATCCGAATCAAGAAAATAACAACAAGAAAGCACAGTTCCAAACTAGTCAACAGTACAGGGCTCATAGAGATCCTTCCATAGGGATGTTTCCACCACCCCATATGTGCTTGGGGCTCCTGAGGAAGTTAACTCCCACTGAAAAGGAGATCACAAACACGACTGCAACATTTTTTAGAATGAAGAAAACCTGAAGAAAATAAACCAAATACCCTTGGATAGAGGAGCTGATAAATGAAATGTGCTATATTCATAGGATAAAATACATTCAGTGTTAAAAGGACGGCACTAAATCAACATGGACAGGGCAGGGATACGTAAAATTAAATATAAAAGAGCAGCCTTGCACCAAGTGGAAAATAAACTCCAAGCAGCCAGTTAAAAAAAAAACAAAAAAACACAAACAATAAAATATAAAAGAGCAAATAAGGCATACATGAAATCTGTAGTATTTACCTAACTTTTAAAAAGTAGATGCACAAAAATTTTTAGATGCATGTAATATGTACAGACGTAACATATACATGTAAGATACATGAACGTTATATATGCACATAAAAATATAAAAGAGACTGAAATAATACACACTAAATTATTGACAGTGGTTTTCTCAGAAGTGGAAAGGAGGGAGTAATGTGACTAGATATGAATAACAAAGCAAATGAAACTTCATCTGTAGCGTTGCAGTTTAAACAAACACCGTGTTAACAATGGTTGATTCTTCATGAGGGGCACCTAGGGGTTTGCTCCCTGTTTCCTTTTCAAATTTTTTATTTTCTCTCAAAACTAAAAAGCGTTCCACTTCACCTGTGCACGCACTGGAGACGGCCTCTGTCCTGAAATGTCAGTTGCAAACAACTTGCTATAACCGACAAATACAACACCACTTACGGAACACGGACGAGCACAGACACGGTGAACCTGAGCCCCTGCACCACTGGTGGGTCACGGGGTTTTACCTGTAGGCGGATCCACGAGACACACTTGCCATTGCCACATTTGTAGCGACGACTTTAACTTCATGTACTTAATTTGAGAGAAAGAGAGTGAGCGGGGGAGGGGCAGGGAGAGAGGGAGAGAGAGAAGCAGGCTCTGTACTATCCGCACAGAGCTCCATGCAGGGCTTGAACTCGCGAACCGTGAGATTGCGACCTGAGCCGAGACTGAGAGTCAGAGGCTTGACCAACTGAGCCACCCAGGTGCCCCTATAGCTACGCCTTTAAATGACTGTTGTGGTTTTGCTTGAAGGAGAATCAAGGACTCCTGAAGTTCGAGGAAGCTGGGCCCATCTCCTTGTCTGCAGAGCTCCAGGTGGGGTCCACCCTCCTCCTTCCACACACTGCCACCAAGGTTTGCTGGTCAGCGGCCACCCGGTGGCCCGGGGAGCACGGAGAGGCCCGCCAGAGCTACATGCTGTGGCTTCCCCGCGTCACACGCTCTGCAGGGAGCCGGGGGGGCCTGCCGGCCAAGCCCTCCCCGCCAGGGCCCTCCTTCTTGGCTGCGAGGGACCACCTCTTCTTTCCAGGCTCCGGGGGGAGGTGGGTGTCCTCCTCTGCCAGGGCTACTGTCCCTTTTTCATTCTGAACCTGTGACCCAAGAGTATGGCTAATTTTGATAAAACTTTGGTTAGAAGTAAGTATGTCTCTGTCATATAAGGATCAGAATGTACCTTCCTACTGAGACAGTGACTTTCAAAACAGATGCCACAGCGGCCTCCTCACCTGCTCTTCCATTTCGGCGTAGACTTTCTCTGAGCTCAGTTCGACCTGCCGCTTAAACTCTTCCAGGGCAGCGTCCGCCTGCTGGGCCTGCGACCTCTGAACTTCAGTCACACGAGTCAGCTGCTCCTCTTTCTCCCTAGAAAAGTCCAGAAAAGCTTCAGAGTTGAAATGTAAAATAAAAGAACAAGGCTTGAGTGAAAGGGCAGTATTTCACCCTCTCTAAAATAACATTCAGACTGCAAGTTTTTGATCCAAATTCTATAAAACTTGCCTTTCAAAAGTTGACAATAAAATACTTTGTCTCCAGAAAAAGAGACAGAGTGTTCTGATGACTACTCTCAAAGATTTCTCTCAAACTGCTTCCAAAGATTTCCTTAAAAACAAAACCTGTTTAAAACCACTTATCTCCATCAACTGATGGATGGATAAACAAGAACAAGATGTTCAAGGTATACAATGGAATATCATTCAGCCTTAAAAAACACTGAAGTTCTGGGGCACCTGGGTGGCTCAGTCGGTCAAGTGTCCGACTTCGGCACAGGTCACGATCTCACGGTGCATGGGTTCGAGCCCCGCGTCGGGCTGGGTGCTCATAGCTCAGAGCCCAGAGTCTGCTTTGGATTCTGTGTCTCCCTCTCTCTCCACCCCTTCCCCCACTCACACTCTGTCTCTCTCTCTTTCTCTCAGAAATAAATAAACATTAAAAAAATAAAAAAAATAAAAAAACCACACTGAGGTTCTGACACATGCTACATGGAGGAACCTTGAACACGGGAAGCCGGGGACAAGAGGCGACATATTGTACGATTCCATTTATATGAAATACCCAGAATAGCTAAGTGCTTACAGACAGGAAGTAGATTAGAGGTGGTCAGCAGCTGGAGGGGGGGGGGGGGAAGGGAGTGGGCAGGGGGAACGAAGAGTGACTGCTAATGGATATAGGGTGTCTTTTCTGGTGATGAAAACGTCCCGGAATTAGATAGTGGCGATGGTTGCACCTCCTTAGGAATATACTGAACTCTGCTGAGATTTGCACTTTACAAGGATGAATTTTATAGTATGTGAGTTATATCTCAATTTAAAAAAAGCCACATACCATTAGAGATATCTCTAATATGCATGCGTAGCAGTTCACCTGTGGGGTGACGGGTGCAACGCAGCCACTTGGTGGCCTGAGATTGTGCCACCGCCCTGCAGGACACGTGCCTACTGATCACCATCTCACCTCTTTACGTCTTGAACTCAAGTTCTATGGTCACAGGGGCTCAAAACACAAGAGAAATCTCTGCAGAGTCACACAGGGAAAAAAAATAAAGGCTTTCGGTTATAAATGCATGAAAGTTCATGATGGCTAATACGGAGTTCTGACTCGTGCTGGGCCCGGTGCAAAATATTTTTACATCTCTTCTCTCCTTTATTCTCAAAGCAAACGTGTATCAAAGTATTATTATACCCTTAGTTTTAGAGAACAGGAAACTGAGGCTTAGGGAGTAGTTCTGAGATACCACATGTAGTAACGGATCGAGCCAGGCCCGGTCCCAGCCATCTGACCCTGAGCTCATGCTGCAGGCTACTATTCTGCTTTTCTGATTTTCCAGGTGCCATACTTTAGGGTCTGGATGTGTCCCCTTAAAGGGAAATGAATGCTCTTCTAAACGAGGTTCCAGAGAGATCCCATGACCCCTTCACCAGGTGAGGACGCAGGGAGAGGACGCCAGCCACGAACCAAGAAAAGGGCCCCCATCAGAACACCACCATCCTGGTGCCTTGGTCTTGAATTTCCCAACCTCCAGAACTGGGAGAAATAAACTTCTGTTGCTTATAAACTATCCAGTCGGCGATACTCTGTTACAGCGGCCTGAGCAGACTGAGACATCACAAATAAGACCACCTTGGTTCATCTTCCCTAAATGCGAAAGTTTACACACGTATAAACA
Source organism: Panthera tigris (assembly GCF_018350195.1). Taxonomy (NCBI): domain Eukaryota; kingdom Metazoa; phylum Chordata; class Mammalia; order Carnivora; family Felidae; genus Panthera; species Panthera tigris. Next base: position 48,367,958 of record NC_056673.1, on the reverse strand, counting down.
TCATCTCCTTAACAGCAACGCCAAAGAATGCTGTGGGGGGGGTGGGGGGGGTGGGGGGTGGAGTGATTTAATTCACACAAATCCAATTGTTTTTTGTTTATTTATTTATTTTGAGAGAGAGAGAGAGAGAGCACGAGCAGGGCGCAGGACAGAGAGAGAGGGAGAGAGAAAAATCCCACGTGGGCTCCCCACTGTCAGTGCAGATCCCGACACGGGACTTGATCCCACAACTTGTGAGATCGTGACCTGAGCCCAAATCAAGAGTCGGATGCTTAACCCCCACAAATCAAATTTTAGGAAAACATCATGACGGGGCGGGGAGGAGCGCGGAATCCAAACAATGATGCTACTGTCTTTTAAGACGTGGACAAACAGTAATTTGACTTTTTTGACTTACTCAGATCTGAGCTTGAAAACCCCTCTAAGACACAGCAACTTTCAGGCTTTCCAATAAGAGCACACATGTGACACATGTGATATAAAATATCAAAATGCCAAACTTCCTCCACAAATACTGAAAACTTTCTCAGAGCTTTAATGCAAAAATACTGAGAAGCGTCACCCAGTTTCCGCTTCAGCAGGATCCTCCTGTCCCTTTGTAAAACAAAAAAATGTGGCAATGCGTATTTAGTTTCGAGTCCCCCTCCCCCCACCCCAGTTTGGATAGTCTCTGCATACAAGCTGGAAGAAGATATTCCACATCCACCTTCCCCGAATTTTTCATTATATACGACGTGCATCTACCTCTTCATACCCACCACACAGCCTTCTACCTGAAGAAGACCAAATCCACACACCCCCCCCCCCCCCCGCCCCCGTGCTAAACAAGGCAGCTTTTCCACCGAAACCCCTTTCCACACGTCTGTTTCACAGGTGGAGCCACTATTTTAATGCCCTCAGGGTTTAACACTCGGCCCCAAGGTGTGTGAGGCCCTGCATGAGAGCAAAGCCATTGGAGGTGGTGCTGCGTGCCAGATGTAGCTCCTGGTCACTGCGTTTTACGGCGACGTGGCACAGGTTTCTGGAACTTTTTAAAAAGCTTTCCTTTCAGCGGTTTGCTTGAGGTGACTATTCAACAGGAACCGGAGTATCTTGCTGTCCTCCATTTTTCTTACACGTTGTTAAAATGAAACGACTGTAATGTTAACCGGTTGCCAACTTCGAAGGCCTAAATGTTTTGTTTCTTTGCCACTTAATGTTAATATTAGCTCCTAGACAACAGTGATTAATAACCGGATATTAATACTGAAGACTGATTCAGGAGACATCACCGCACAGAAGACTGAGCACTCTGACGGCAGGAGAGAATTTTAGTTTGGTCTGGTGTGTTTTCATCCTTCTTATAGTACCCTGCCCAAGAAGGAGGAAGACTTGACTAGGGTTTCCCTGATACGAACATTGACTATTTTGTTTAAAAATTCAAATATCTGAACACTAACGCAACATATGAGAACAACCCAAAGTCATACAAAGTATATCGGGTACCATGTCCTAGCCCTAGGTTGGCAAATGCGATGGATATTTGCCATAAACATTTTGTCAGATGTTCAGTGGACATTTTCTCTGGTGCGACAGACCCAGATGACTGAAGGGGGCTGCCCAGGAGGCTCTGTTAAAAGGATTCTGAGACCAGGCTCAGAGGCAAAGGCCACCGTGGTCGATGAATACTGTCCCCTTGTAGGTGTTTGGGGTTAGACGGCACAAGAGCTACTTCCACACTATCCAGGGACCACAGTGATTAGTGTATCCTATGTTACTCTTTCGTTTTTAAGCCTCCGAAAAGAACTTGAAAAGGCTACTTCCTATCAGGATTACAATTTTTCAAAGGTTCACTTTGCTTGGTCACGTAACAGTCAGTTACCTGCTCCATAAACACGAAAGAAAGTACATTGGACACTATTTGAAAACTTTACAAACTCATTGCTCATATAATCTAAAAATTATGTACCATTACTTAGCCAAAAGAAAAGTTTTGCTAACACCTGTTATAAAACATACGACCAGTGGCTGAATGTTGAAAGTCAGCTGTTTTACACTTTTTGCCCAAATATCCACAGGAGCCATTTAGTTAATGTAAACACTTTCAATTTAATAGGGCAAATATTTTCTCTATCATTTCATTCTTAGCTACCAAGTTTAGCCATTTACTTTGTAACTAGCTTATAGCCACATAAATCAAAGTCATAAACTTTACCTATAATCAGGTATATATCACAGCCCATATTTAAAATACTGTTGGGGCGCCTGGGTGGCTCAGTTGGTTAAGCCTCCGACTTCAGCCGAGGTCATGATCTCACGATTCGTGAGTTCAAGCCCCGCGTCAGGCTCTGTGCGGACGGCTCAGAGCCTGGAGCCTGCTTCGGATTCTGTGTCTCCCTCTCTCTCTCTCTGCCCCTCCCCTGCTTACGCTGTCTCTCTCTGTCTCTCAAAAATAAATAAATGTAAAAATAAATAAATAAATAAATAAATAAATAAAACTAAATAAATGTTAAAAAAAATTTTGAATACTGTCAGAATAAAGCCTTGTGCAGTAAGGCACATCTTACCTTATAATTTCTATCCTGATCTACAAATAGAAAACATTGTCATATATTAAATAACAGGTATGGGGAAGTGAAGAAATCTTCCATCTAGCTTCTGGTCCCACCACACCTGTTAATAGTAAGCTAAATATCAAAGAAGACCTCACTCAGTGTAAATCATGACAAATACATTGAGCTCCACTAATATCTAGGAAGCTTCTCTCTTAATACAAATAAAATATCTGTCTTGATTTACGTAAAGAGATGATATTCATTTTAACGAAGGATCCACATTTGGAAAAGAGAAACGTCTGCTCCTCACTGAGAACAGTTTTCCCTTTTACCAATGGTTCCAAATTGTGTCCTGTAAGAAGCAAAAAAAAAAAAAAAAAAAAAAAAATGACTTTGAAGATTATTTTTTCCAGTGCAACTAGTTGTGGGGCCGAGTATAAATGCATCACTCAAATGCCTTAAAGCAGGGCCTCCTTGAAGATAAAAAGGTGGGAAGAAAAATTTGCTTTTTAGTTCTGATTTATTTATAAAATGCAGTAAATTTTCCTCATCGGAGAATATAAAGCATGAAGAAAAAAGAAGCTGCATTCTTATACAACCACAAGCCAGCTCAGATGAAAGGATGTTCTGAAGTACATGATTATTCCAAAAAGGCAATAAAATGTAGGAGACTAATAGACTACAATTTGGTATTTCTTGAGCTTTACAAGCTAACATTTATATGTGCAGGCCAACCTTAATTTGAAAATCTTCCCTTTGCACATTTCTTCACCAGCACTTTTGATAATGATGGCAGTGATCCAACATATATTTATAAGGCTTCACATTACAGGATACTTCATTTGCTGCCAGCGTGGCATCTCCACTGGAAACTCCAAGAAAAAAACAAAACAAAACAAAAAAAAACTTCAAACAAGTCTGAAAAACAGCTAGAAGAGTCTCCATTCCCTTTCCAGCTGGGCTGAAAAACAAGACTTTCAAGCAGCTATAGCCTCTACGTTCGTGGCTGCTGATTGGGGCTTAAAGGGAATACAGTGAGTCAGTCAAAGACACGAAGATACAACTCCGACTTAAAAGGCACTAAAAATAATACCTTTCACCAAGCATGATAAATGAAGGAAATTCTTTGGCCTCTTTTTCACACAGCTGCTAAGACTAGTGGCCTCTGCTAAATTCTTGTAAACAAAGAAAAAAAAAAAGGTAAATACTGTGAATATCTACACATTTGTTACTTCAAGAATCAGAAAGAAATGTACAGTAAAATGGAAATTAGTATTCTCTCCATATTAGAAAGATGACAAGACTCCTCCATTGATCTACGGATGCAACACAATCCCTGTCAAAACCCCAGGTGACATTTGGCAGAAATTGACAAGCGGACCCTAAAATTCACATGGGATGCAAGGCACCCAGAAGGCAAAACAATCTTGAAAAAGAAGAACGCTGGAGAATTCACAAAACTTATTACAAGCTGGGTTAATCAAAATCGTGTGCTACTGGCATAAGGATACACATATAAATCAATGGAACAGGATTAAGATCCCAGAAATAAACCCTTAACATCGATGATCAGTAGACTTTCAGCAAGGGTGCCAAGACAAGTCATTGGAGAAATGGCAGTCTTTACAACAAATGACACTGGGACAACAGGATATTCATATGCAAAAGAATAAAGTTAAGATTCCTTCTTTACACAATACACAAAAATTAACTCAAGATAAACCACAGACCTCAATACAAGAGCTAAAAAATAGGAAAGTCTTAGAAGAAAACAGGAGTAAATTTCTGTGACTTTGAGCTAAGCAAAGCTTTCTTAGAAGTAACCAAAGGCATAAACAAGAAAATAAAATATAAACAGATTCAGCAAATTTAAAAAACTCTTGTGCTGCAAGGAATGTCATCAGACGTGAAAGGAAAATCCACAGAATAGGATAAAATACTTGCAAATCATATATCTGAAAAGAGACCTGTATTAAGAATACATAAAGAACTCTTACAGATCCATAATTAAAAAATAAAGAACACACTTTTTAATAACATTAAAAAATAAAGCACCTTTATCATTAGGTTCTTTATTAGAAAATATTTTTATTAAAAAACAAAGAACCTAAAAATAGGGAATGAATCGGAATAGATGTTTCTCCAAAGAGGATGTACAATTGGCCATAAGCACATGAAACGACACTCACTAGAATTGGTCATCCAAAAAATGCACTTCAAAATCACAATGAGATACCTTTACACAACGTCTAGTTTGGCTTATAAATCACAAGACAGATTGTAGCAAGTATTGGTGCTTTTGTTTTGTTCTGTTTTGCATTTACCCTGCGTGGCCTTTGTGTAGCTTCTTGAATCAATATAATTATGTCTTTCATGAACCTGGAAAATTTTGGCTATGACGTATTAAAACATTTTTGCCTCTTTGCGCTCTTCCCTCCACTTTTGTGACTCAAATATACTTTATACATTGTCCTTGTCTTCCAAGTCCCTGCAGCTCAATTTTTTTTGGGGGGGGGGGTTATGTTTTTCTCTCTGGCCTCAGATTGGCTAACTTCTATTAATTTGCACATTCACCGAATCTTCTTGTTCTCCATTCTGTTGTTATATTCAGCCCACATTTTAAATTTCAAATGTTGTATTTTTCACTGTTTTTCACTCCCAAGATTTCCTACTTTCTCACTCATTGCTACCAATTTTTCTTATTGCCCTGAGCACAACTATAATAGCTACTTTAAATTTTTTATCTGATAACCCGGGCGTCTAATTCATCCTGAGGTCGTCTCCATTGATCATTTTCTCTTGAGAATAAACAGGTCATGTTACCTGTTTCTTCAGACGTCGAGTATTTTGGGCTTGTGTCTTTACGAATGAGACACTGTAGAGAGTGTGGATTCTGCTACTTCCCTCTGAATGGTATTAATGGTTAATTTTAATTGCCAGTTTTTAGCAGGCAGTTCACTTGGTTGGATACAAACTATAAATTCTGTCTCCTCTGCAGAAGACAAAAGTTCATATATAAAAGTTCGGCTCTTTCAGTTTTACCTAAGCTGTTTAGAATCTTCTCCAACCATGCATGTTTCAGAGATCAGCCAGAAATATGGGTGGACCAAGATCACACAAAGAATTTGGGGCCCTTCCCTGCTCGCTCACTTTATTTCCTGGGTGTCCCTCCATCTGAGTTTGTCACTGGCTGCCCTGATCTTTCACCTGGTTCTCTAAGCACTAAGACCACAGTTATCGGGGCGCCTGGGTGGCTCAGTCGGTTGGGCGTCCGACTTCGGCTCAGGTCATGATCTCACAGTCCGTGGGTTCGAGCCCCGTGTTGGGCTCTGTGCCAACAGCTCAGAGCCTGGAGCCTGCTTTGGATTCTGGGTCTCCCTCTCTCTCTGCCCCTCCCCCGCTCGTGCTCTGTCCCTCTCTATCAAAAAATGAATAAACGTTTAAAAAAAATTTCTTTTAAAGACCACAGTTATCGACCCAAATTCTAGCCGTCCCACGTGGCACCAAATGTGGGAAAATGAATGCTATAAAGACGTGAAATTCCCTTTCTTTCTTCCAAGTATGTCCTCCTTTCTACTACCTCTTCATATTGATCTGTTCTCCAAGGCCATCCGGTAGTTGTATTTTATACTTTGTTCACAGCTTATATTTGTGGGAGAATTGGTCTGATAGGAGCTTACTTGCCATAATATAAAGTGGAACCTCCCTTCTTTGTTGTTTTGACTGGTAGGTTACCACTTATTCCGTAGGGGTTCAAATGCCAAGTTTTTGGACAGAATTGCTATTTCTTTTGTCCTTGTCAGCACTTTTTATATACTGCCACTGTAGCATTTTATATACACTATTACAGTTGTTAATTTATACATTTGTCTTTTCTAGGATAATGAAATCTCACTGAGGCTCGGGGAATGGACGATGTGGGGACACAGCTGTCTTCTTCATATTTATGTTAGATACCTTGAGCATGCCATATGCATAGAATAATTCAATATTTGTTTCATAAGCCTACATTATATCATCTAGATAGAACCAGAGCAAACCATGGAACATAAAAAATTCCTCAACCTCAGCACTACTGACACACGTGGTCAGATAATTCTTTGTTGTAAGGACCTGTCCTATGCCTTGGGATACATTGAGCAGCATCCCTGGCCTCTACTCACTGGGTCCCAGTGACAATGTCCCCCGCCCCCCAATTCTGACGACCCAAAAATGTCTACAGACGTGCCAGGTAGGCCCTGGAGGGGCAAAACCATGCCTGGTTGAGAGCCACTTGTTCTTTATCAAATTTCGTGGAGTGAAAGAAGCCTTAGGTTTCATTTGCTTTCTGGGTGTCTGATTTTCAGACAAGGTTTTGGTCATTGGTAACGGAGAATGACCCGAAAAAGCAATTACCATCCAACTTCTTTGAGAATCCAATGCCATGCATTGCTTATAAATGACTATAATGACTCCACCACCAGGAATTTGCTTGTTCTTACAGTGTGTGTCTTATAGGTGTTTTTGACCTGGAGAGAGAAGACCCAGATAACCCTAAATTGATGATGATGATGATGATGGTGGTGGTGATATGCTTATATTAATAGCTCCTTGCAGTTTAAGAGTTTGGGCACATATCTTCCCAACTAGATATAGGTTTCTAATGGAAAATGTTAAAGAGAAAGTAAAACTATTAAGGGGCCAAACTGATAATTACAGTTAATTAAGACAGTATACTCTGCAGGCTAATTGTACTTAACATGTATAGATCTTTCAGTGTCGAGGAAGGAATATTTTGTGATTACCGAGTTGGAATGAAAGACACCACAATTTGTTTCTTTGGTTCATCAAATGACCTTTGAAAGGCAGCAGAGGAAGAGTAAATTCAGATATGAAAGGAAGAGAAGTAGTTATGTCTTAAAAAGACAAACTACAGAAGGCAAACTGAATGCTATCCAAAATATCAACTGGAAGAATAGTTCATACGTGAATGAGAGACTCGTGGTAGCTAAAAAGTTCTTGTTGCACAGAATGAAAGGGCGACTGGTGAGACTCTCAGCATTAAGGACGTGATGTAGGGCAGATAGAGGTAATTCAGTAATGAAGTCCATGGAGCTACATATGAAAGTAGCTTGGTGTATTAGTTTCGTGCAGCTGCTGTAACAAATTACTAAACACTGAGTAGTTTAAAACAACAGGAATTCATTCTCTCTCAGTTCTGGAGGCCAAAAGTCTAAAGGCAAGGAGTCAGCGGAGCTATACTCCCTCTGGAGGCTCTAGGGGAGAATCCATTCCTTAGCACTTGCAGCTTCTGGAGACTGCTGGCATTCCTTGGCTTGTGACGGTGTCTCTCTCTGATCTATCTTCGCATCACCTTCTCCTCGGTGTCCCTTCTCCACTGTTTCTCTTTATTTATAAAGATACTCATGACTGTTTTTAGGACCCACCTGGATAATCTCACCTCAAGATATTTAACTCAGGTACATCAGCAGAGATCCTCTTTTCAAATAAGAACATTCACAAGTTCTGAGGATTAGGATACGGACATACCTTTTGGGGGAGATCACCGATCAGCCCACTACACGTGGGTTGATAAGGTACAGTCTACTTTCTGTTTGGGGGCTCTGATGCTTAGCTCTACATCAAACTTCTGTTCAGCTCTGGCACACAGAAGGCTTCACTTCAAATACACTATATCCAAGAGCCCACTTAAAGTGACATCATCAAGACAGTGACATAAATCATCCCCACCTTCAGTGCCCCTCACCAAAAGACCAACTAGCAACTATCCATAGACAAGATATCATTGTGAGAATGATATCACACCAAGGGTGTGAATGAAGCACCCACATTGGACCACGGAGACTGGGAAGGATTACATTAGAAAGGTAAGAGGAGTGTCTACACTCTGCATTGTCACCTACCCACCTCAGGCCAGCACGACACTACACCAACAGGGCCACCCTAGTTTCTCCAGTGGAAAAGGGGGAGTTCATGGTGGACACCCAGGTCCTCCAGTACTGCAGGATGCTTCCCAGAAGTCATACTATAGTAATCAAAGCAGTATGATACTGCCATTTAAAAAACCAAGAAAACAAAAACAAAACAAACCCCAAAACCAACCAACAAACAAAAAACAGACCAGTAGAACAGAATTAAAAGCCCAGAAACAAATCCATGCATGTACAGCCAACTAGTATTTGACAAGAAAGCCAAGACTACTCAATGGGGAAATGATAGTCTCTTCAATATAGGGTATTGGGAAAACTGGATATTCACACGCAAAAGAATGAAATTGGGCCTCTATCTCACCCCACTCACAAAAAGTAACTCAAAATGGATTAAAGACTTAAATGTTAGGCCTGAACCTATAAAACTCCTAGAAGGAAACAGGATATAATCTTGACATTGGATTTAGCAATGACTTCATGAATGTGACACCAAAAACATAAGCAACAAAAGCAAAAAGAAACAAGTTAGACTAAATCAAACGGAAAAGCTACCGCACAGCAAAATCAATGGTCAAGAAAATGAAGGCAATCTACACAATGGGAGAAAACATGGCAAATCACATATCTGATAAGATAAGGGTTAATATCCAAAATATATAACTCAACAGAAAAAAAGCAAATAATCCAATAAAAAATGGGCAGAGAAGCAAAATAGACAATTTTCCAAAAGAAGATATTCAAATGGTCAATAGATACTCAAAGGTGCTCAACATCATTAATCATCAGGGAGACGCAAATTAAAACCACAATGAGATATTACTTCAAACCTGTTAGAATGGCTATCATCTAACAGAGATAACAAGAATTGGTGAGGATGGGGGAAAAAGGGAATACACACACACACACACACACACACACACACACACACACACAGTGGAATATTATTCAGCCATAAAAAAGAAAGAAATGCTGCCAGTTGCAAAAACATGGATGGACCCTGAAGGCACTGTCTGTGCTAAGTGAAATAAGTCAGACAGAAAAAGACACATACTGTATAATCGCACTTGTTTATGAAATCTAAAACACCCAAACTCAGAAACAGAGAGCAGATTGGTGGCTGCCAGTGGAGTGGTGGGGGGGGGGGGGGGAGTAGAGAAAATGGGTGAAGGTGTTCAAAGAGTACAAACTTCCAGTTATAAGATAAATAATATACAGTAATTAATATATAGTATGTATATTACATACTGTAATTCTGGGGATGTAATATACAGTATAGCCATATTGTACTATATGTATGTTTGAAAATTGCTGAGAGAGTAAATAGCAAGAAATTGTCATCTCAAAAAAAAATTTTAATTATGTGAGGTGCTACCTGTGTTAACTAACTTTATTGTGGGAACTGGATTGCAGTAAATACATATAACGAATCATTACGTTGTACACCTTATCAGCTTCACCATATTATATGTCAATTATATCTCAATAAAGCTGGTGATTTATTTATATCTCAATAAATGAGCCCATTTAAGAGGTAACATCACACCATTATGCTTTGACTATGATGCATCCACATCTTATGATGGCTGGGAAAATTAGACTCCTTGTTCCTACCTTTCATCAATTAGCTCTATGAGGTATGGATGGAAAATTACGGGGGATATGTTTTTAGAGGGAGTTGAAAGTCATTTCTCCTATCAGTGATACCAACTCTAGTATCCAACAGAGTAGATCAACTGATTAAGTCTGAAACGGTACTGAGGTGGTAGGCTGAATAATGGTTCCTCAAAGATATTCATATTTTAATCCCTGGAACCGTAGATATGCTACCTTATATAGCAAAAGAGACTTTGAGATGTGACTAAGTTAAATATCTGAGATGGGGCGATCATCCCAGATTACCTAGTTAGGCCTCAAATGTAATCACAAGGTCTTTGTAAGAGGGAAGCAAGAAGGTCAAAGGACAAACAAGACAATATGAGAGAGGAAGCAATGGAGAAAAGACAATATGACTCAGGGTCACAAACCAAAGAATGAAGACAGCCTCCAGAAGATAGAAAAACCAAGAACAGAGTCTTCCCTGAAACCTCCCTGCAAAACCAGACCTGATGACACCTGGATCTTAGGCCCTACGTCTCCTTTTGGACTTCCGATCTCCCAAACCATAAAATAATAAATTTGAATTGTTTTAAGACGCCATGTTTGTGGTATAGCAGCGATAGAAAACAATAACAACAAACAAAACTAGTATATATTCAAAATTTAGAACGTATCAAGGGCTGTCTGAGGAACTTAATATGTAATATTTATAATTGCCTTAATGCTATATGGGTAAACAAATAAGTTGGGAATACAACAAATTTTAAAAGTTAAATCAGGCAAAGAAAAAATCCATAGGCTAAATTTTGTTTCAGTCTTTAAGCATTTAAAGTTTTCATTTTTGTTCTTACTTGACTCCTTCTAGGTAATGTCACCAGGTTTAAAAAATGATCAAAAGGGATGCCCGGGTGGCTCAGTCAGTTAAGTGTCCAACTTGGGCTCAGGTCATGATCTCATGGTTCATGAGTTTGAGCCCCGCATTGGGCTCTGTGCTGACAGCCTGGAGCCTGCTTCAGATTCTGTGTCTCCCTCTCTCTCTACCCCTCCCTCGCTCATGCTCGCTCTCTCTCTCAAAAATAAACATTAAAGAAAATAATAAAAAAATTAAAAATCACCAAAAAAAGCCAAATTATTTCTTCCCAAAGGGCATATTTACACCTAATAGTGGCAAATCTAGATGAGATAGGACCCAGGGTAAAACTGCCCAAAGACTATTCAATTAGTTCCAGATATTCTCCTTCACCAAGATGCATCCCCCCAAATATGCAAATTCTGAGTGCGGTCAAGTGCAAAGAATCAGCACGGTTCTGAATTAAAATTTCTGGAGCTCAACAAATGACTGCTAAGACTTGCAAAGAAAGAAGTGACCAAAGAAAGTGTTAGTTTCTTGAAGGCAAGTTCATAAGACCACAAACAGGCAAAGAAAAGGAGCATGCGATGGCTAATGAGGAATGAGCGGCTGTGGAAAACCCCAGGGCACCCTAGCGATTTTGAAATACTGAAGGAGAATGCCAATGCACAGCTAAGGTGACTTCTCATGGAAAAGTTTTAAGGCCCCATAAGGAAACGTCGCTGCCGAGCATTTCTGCACTGCTCACAGCAAAGACATACATCGCGGGTTTGAAACACAGTGTGGGTGTGCGTGGTGCGAATCCAATTCAACTACACGGGGACAGCGCTCGCTTCAGCAACACGTATACCGAAGTGGGAACGATACAGAGAAGGTTAGCGTGGCCCCAGCACAAGGATGACACATAAAATACACAAAGTGCTTTCCCAAGTCACAGAGATAATCATATAACCACTGAAGCCTGAAAAACAAACATAAATACATCTTTCATAATATAGTGGAAGATAAAAAGAATATTTTTTGAGTTTATTTATTTATTTTGAGAGGGACAGACAGAACACGTATGCATGTATGTGTGAGCAGGGGAGGGGCACAGAAAGAGAGAGACAAAGAGAGAGACAGACAGAGAGAGAGAGAGACAGACAGAGAGAGAGAGAGAGAGAGAGAGAGAGAGAGAGAGAGAATCCCAAGCAGGCTCCACACCCAACGTGGAACCCAACACAGGGCTCGATCTCACAACCATGAGATCATGACCTGAGCTGAAATCAACAGTTGGAGGCTTAACCAACTGAGCCACCCATGTGCCCCTACAAAGAGTATTTCCAAGGAAAACAAAATTATGTCTAAAATGGCCATAGCAAACCTGAGAAGATTTTTTCCATTCTTTTTCCTCCTAAAAGAACATCATATTTTGAGTGTACAACAAGTTCATCCAAACTTTTCTTAACTCATTCTTCAAAAATTGCCTAAGACCTACGTGTTTACCATTAACTTATACTAAGGAACAAAGCTATATAAGAACCCTGTCTTTTAAAAAAAAATTTTTTTAATGTTTATTTTTGAGAGAGAGAGCGCGAGACAGAGCGTGAGCAGGGGACAGGCAGAGAGAGAGGGAGACACAGAATCCGAAGCAGGCTCCAGGCTGAGCTGTCAGCACAGAGCCCAATGCGGGGCTCGAACCACGAACTGTGAGATCATGACCTGAGCCGAAGTCGGACACTTAACCGACTGAGCACCCAAGCGCCCCACGAACCCTGTCATTTTAAGAAGACTCCATTAAGTAAAGGGAAAAAATAAAGATAAATACTAAATATTATAACAGATATTTGAACATAGGGTCTTGAGAAACAGAAGGAGAGGCTTCAGGGAGATTTCGTTCCACGCCAGTTAATGGAAGAGATGGGACTGTAAGACCGATCTCTACTGCCGGAATCTCCATCCTACTCTGGTGAATCAGAACAACCTTCTTAGAAGCCCCTTAGGGGTAAGTGGGCTTATGTGCAGCAACGGTAAAGGTAGAACGAAGAAAGTCAGCAGTTCTCAGCATAATCCTGCCTCAAATAGGATGGCATTGAGATGACCACAGGCAAACACACAACGAGGCTCCGTGCAACCAGGATACTCCAGTGCTAAACCAGCTAGGGATGCTTCTCTTGGTACAAGTAGAAATGCTCCAAAGGGGTTTGGTAACAGTATAAAGAAGTGCTATGAAACTCTCTTCTAACAAGACTCTTTTACGGTCAATGCTTCCCCAGAAGTCTGTGACCCCAGGGCCAGGCTCCAGTCCTGAAGAACCATGATTGGTTTTGAAGCATGTTACGAATAAGAATGAGGAATCTCTTCAACTATCCAAAAATCTCTTAAAAACATGCATTTCGGCTATGAGGTCTACAAATTCCTTGACATCAACAGGATGTGAGTCATGATTCTAAAGAATTGATCCTGGCATCAACCTCCTAGCCTGTATTTTCAGTAACTTAGTCATGTTCTAAGAACTGAGGCAAGAGTCCTGGCAGCAAATTCTGAGATCTACTAAGTCACATACTGCAAAAAACCTAGAAGTATAAAAATGGATCCTCTCTCAGGGCACCTGGGTGGCTCAGTCAGTTAAGCGGCCGACTTCAGCCGTGAGTTCGAGCCCCGCATCGGGCTCTGTGCTGACAGCTCAGAGCCTGGAGCCTGTTTCAGATTCTGTGCCTCCCCTCTCTGACCCTCCCACGTTCATGCTCTGTCTCTCTCTGTCTCAAAAATAAATAAAGGTTAAAAAAAAATTTTTTAAAAATGGATCCTCTCTTGGAGAAACCACAATCTGATTAAGGGGGAAAAATGCAAGAAAAAGAATCACATAGTACTGTAATATTATATATATTGTGTGACAAATTCTAAGTCTATAGGAATATGACAAATGGAAAGAGTCAGAGAGAGTCTATAAGAAAACCAATCTCGGGGCACCTGGGTGGCTCAGTCAGCTCTCTTGGATGCTCACTCTCTCCCTTTCTCTGTCCCTCCCCTATTTGCGCGCGCGCTCTCTCTCTCTCTCTCTCTCAAAATAAATAAATAAACTTAAAAAAAAAAAAAAAGAGGGGTGCCTGGTGGCTCAGTCAGCTAAGTGTCCAACTTTGGTTCAGGTCATGATCTCGCTGCTCATGGGTTCAAGCCCCCCATCAGGCTCTGTGCTGACAGCTCAGAGCCTGGACCCTGCTTCGGAATCTCGGTCTCCTCTGTCTCTGCCCCTCCCTCACTCATGCTGTCTCTCTCTCTCTCCCTCTCAAAAATAAACACTAAAAAAAAACAAAAAAAAACCAATCTCAGGAGATCAGAAGATTTGTCTGTAAAGTATAAAATTAAACAATATAGGTAAATGTAATGAAATGTTTAAGCAGTTTAAAGTTTTATATAATAATTATGTGCTAAACTAACTTCTTCCTATAATATAGGCCTATAAATAAATTAAAAGAACTCTACTGCAGCAACTCCAGTTGCTAACAGAAAAGCAACTGGAATATTTATGGTAAAATACAGAAAACCCTGAGAAAGTTATCCTTAAAGATAAAACAGCTACAGTGTATAATGAAGAAAAATTCCTTTAAAATCTTTAAACTCTTTTAAGCTTCAAAAAATCTCAAATCTAATGTTTGTTTTTATGTTTCTTATATTTAAGAAACTACTGATTAAAAGTTCCATATATAAATTATACATCATACAAGCAAAGTTACACATACACACACACACACCAACCCAGCTTACTTTACAGGCAGGAGTATATCAGTAAATAATAAGGAAAGGCACATTCATCCTATAAAATGACAAAGCCTAAATATATTGAAATAAGTACAGGACCACTTCTTGTAACTAGGGAGAGGAAGAAGGCAATGTGAAGTCATTCAAGCAGAATAATAAGCAAACCAAAGCCAGATCAAAGGAATACAGAAGAAAGGCTGAAACGTGAAGCTGAAATATTTATTTCCTTCAAAACATCATCCATGCCTTGTCCCTGGGCAGTTCAATATTTCAAAGTAGCAAGAAAATATTCTCACTTACATTCATCACTATGCACAAGTAGATCAAATTTTAAGTAGGCAAATTTTCTCGTTATTTACCAAACATAAATATCATATTTATCATTGAGAGAAGGTTTTCTGCTTATCAGAAATGATTTCTAAATTATACAAAATAATTTTAAAATCACGATAGCCACTGCTCAGTACTTCTGGTGGATGAAGCCTGCTACAAGCTATAGCATTTATAGTGCAACCTAATTTTTAATGTCTTCACAAAGGATGAAAAAGAGTGAAAATTTACTGAGTGTTTATTATGCTCGTTAGTTTAGAGCAGTTCATGTATTATTTCATTCCATTTTTATAATGATAAAAAAGTTCTCATTTAGTTTTTTTCACAAATGAAAACAAGGTTTAGAAGAGTTAAGTGATTTGTCCAAGTTTACATAGTCAATGGCAGAAGGAGAAATTAAACCAGCCCACCTGACTTCAAGGTCCAAAGTCGTTTTACGACATCATGCTATTTCTTTAAGCCTGAAGACAAGTAGGTCTTCACTATAATTTACCCTCACATAACATTAATATTTTCATGCCAAATCACTTTTAGAACATTTGAAAGTTAAAATATTTATCAAGCATTTACTTAACTCCTATTTTATGACAGGATCTATGCTTGGTGCTAGAAATACAAAAATAACCAACACATTGTCCCTGCAGGCAATATAGGAAAGAAGACAAACTCTACACTACTTCCAGTGCCACAAAAGCTACACAATAATATGAACATAATACTCTGAGCAAACAAGGACCAGAGGAATAATTATCTGTGCCTAGGGTAAAATAGAAAAGCTTCATAAAAGGCACATCATTTGGTAAGATCATCACTCAATGTTTTTTTTAATGTTTTTTTTTTTTTAATTTTTATTTTTGAGAGAGAGAGAGGGTGTGAGCAGGGGAGAGGTGGAGAGAGAGGGAGACACAGAATCTGAAGCAGGCTCCAGGCTCTGAGCTGTCAACACAGGGCCCGATGCGGGGCTCGAACTCATGAACCACAAGATCATGACCTGAGCCAAATTTGGATGCTTAACCGACTGAGCCACCCAGGTGCCCCCATCACTCAGAATGTTTAAGAGGAGTAACATATATATTTTGTTAACTATATGTATTAAAATGTGGATGTATCTGTAAAAGACATATTGTATTTGATATTTATAAAATATCTTTTATTTTCCTCCTTACCATCATACTTTCCCTGAAAAGAGAAAATCTCCATCAGAAGATTCTTATTTATTTCAAGGGGAAGATGAATCTGGTAAGAGATTTCTAAAGATAAAGTTTTGTTTCAGCTATAATAAAGTATGCAACCATTTTTACTGATTATAAAAGGCTATTGATAAGTCCATGAAAGTACATAAGCTGGATTTATGTTAGTTTTCAGATATGTCTTTATTTATAAACATATATCATCCATGTTCCACTGACCATTCCCTCCTGCCTCATACTAAATTTTTCCAAAGGCTCCAGTGATATTCTTAAATGTGCTTAATAAGAAGTTCAGTCACTGTTAATCTGCTACCATGTGGTATTCATTAATTCATTTATTGTTAATATGTTAAGTACCATTATTTGCAAGACACCTTGCTAGATGTTGAGCAGATATCACTGAATTAACCACCTCAGCTTCTGTGTTAAGGGAACTTCAAGTAGAGCAAAGAAAAAAAGACATCGAATTAATACAAATAAGAACAATGAGGATTCAATTCAATGACCAAAACAGAAATGTAGAATACTAAGGGTTTATATATAATGGGTGAAAAACCTTACCTAGGAATTAGGATGAAAGAAAGTGATGTCAAAGTTAACTGAACTGTATGTCAATTACACTTCAATGTACACATCAAATGTACATACATCTTTTTTTTTTTTTTCCTATCAAAAAGAAGAAGCTGACTGAAGGATGTGGAGGACTAGATAGAAGAAAATGCAGGAAAGGGCACTCCCAGCATAAAGGGCAACAAAGCGAGAAGGTGTGAAAGGCAATGACTGTGGTTAAATCATGGAAGAGAACAGGGGTCAAGATACCAATACAAACAACGGAGAGAAAGGGGCCTGGGATGAGGCTGAGAATTATGTTGTCATACTGAAAATACTAGAGACAGAATTTTGGGAGTTTTGTAGAAAAACTACAGTGTGTGAGATGAAGAATAAAACAGATGGGATTTACAGGCATTGCTAAAGAAAAGGTCCGTGAACTTGAAGACTGAGCAACGGAAACCAACCAAACCAAAGCACAAGAAGAAAAATGGAGTAATAAAAAAGAAGCAAAGCATCAGTGACAACTATCAGCAACCTAACGCGTGTGTGTTTGGAGTTTTTAAAGGAAGAGAGGGGTAGGGACAGAAAAATATTTGAAGAAATCATGGCCAAAAGCTTTCCAAATTTAATTAAAATTATAAATCTACACATCCAAGAACTCAAAGAACTCCAAACATGAGATAAAGAAAACTACATGAAGGCACATCATAATCGATTTCTCCCAAAATCAGTGACAAAGAAAAAAAAAAAAAAGAATCTTGAAAACAGCCAGAAAAAAGAATGTTCCAGAGAAACAAAAATAAGGAGAGCAGCAGATTCATGGTAGAAGCAGCACAAGCAAGAAGACAGTCAGTGACATCTTTAAATCACCGACAATTAAGCTGGATCTATGCCATGAAGGCAAGAATAGCTCATTATTGGATAACCTAATACTACATTTAGTAATGACTACATTACCTAAGTCCAAGATGATCAATAAAATTAATAAACCTCTGGCCAGACTGACAGGGAAAAAGAGACACTACAAATTAACATTACAAGCGAGAGAGGTTTCATCACTACAGATTCTACACATATTAGAAGGACAATGACGCAGTATTATGAAAGAAAGAGAAAAAAGAATTTTAATCCATACTTCCCAGCACATACAAAATTAACTTAAAAAATGGATCAAAATCCCAAATGTAAAACCTGGAACTGTGATCAGGGACCAGGAAAAGATTTCTTAGATGTGACCTCAAAAGCACAATCCATAAAAGAACAAATAAATGCAATGGACTTCATCAAAGTTTAAAACACCAGTTCTTTTAAAGAAACCTTGAAAAGAATAAAAAGGAAAGCCACATACTGGGAGAAAGCATTTGCAAATCGTCTGTTAAAAGACTTGTATCCAATATATACAAAGAATTTTCAAGACTCAATAATAAGAAAACAACCAACCCAGTTTAAAAAAAAAAAAAAAAAAAAAAAAGGAGGCTAAAATTTTGAACAGTCACCAAAGGAGATATATTTATAGCAAAAAAAAAAAAAAAAAAAAAAGTACATGAAAAGTTTTTCGACATTAGTCACTAGGGAAATGCAAATTACAACCACAATGAAAAATAAAATAAAATAAAAAATAAAACTACAGTGAAATACTTAGACAAGCCTGTTGGAATTATGAAAATAACAACACTGACCATATCAAGTATTGATAAGGATGTGGAGGAAACAGAGCTCCAAACACTACTGGGGGGGAATGTAAAACAGTACAATTCCATTTATTTAAAATTCTAGTAATTAGGGGCGCCTGGGTGGCTTGGTCGGTTAAGCGTCCGACTTCGGCTCAGGTCATGATCTCACGGTCCATGAGTTCGAGCCCCGCATCGGGCTCTGTGCTGACAGCTCAGAGCCTGGAGCCTGTTTCCGATTCTGTGTCTCCCTCTCTCTCTGCCCCTCCCCTGTTCATGCTCTGTCTCTCTCTGTCTCAAAAATAAATAAACGTTAAAAAAAAAAATTAAAATTCTAGTAATTAAAGTATAGTAACAGAAAGGAGATTTGTGCTTGGGGCATCTGGGTGGCTCAGTTGGTTAAGCGTCCTACTCTTGATTCCGAATCCGGTCATGATCTCACGGTTCGTGAGTTTGAGCCCCATGTCAGACTCAGTGCTGACAGCGCGAAGCCTGCTTGAAATTCTCCCTCTTTCTCTGCCCCTCACCTTCTCACACTCTCTCTGTCTCTCTCAAAATAAATAAACTTAAAGAGAGAGAGAGAGGGAGAGAGAGAGAGAGAGAGAGAGAGAGAGGAGATTAGTGCCTGCCTCCATAAGGAGAAGTCAGAGAAAGGTAGATAGGAGAGATTTCATAGGGGCATGACAAAACTTTTGGGAATAATTATATGCTGACAGAGACATATTTTTTAAGTTGTTACTTTCCTTTCACAACTGTAAACATATGTCAGAATGTGAAACTGTATACTTTAAATATGTGAGATGTGTTGAATTTCAACTACAACTCAATAAAGCTGCTGAAGTGGCCCTTAAATATATTACAGTATGTTTACTTCCACTTATTATAAGAGAACTACAAGTTTCAACTATATTGGGATACAACGTATCACACCTATCACCTTATCAGGCAAATATTTTAAAAATATAACAACACATTCTATTTGGGAGGCTGTGGGTCAAAAGTCATTCTAATATATATCCAGTGGAAATTCAATCAGTACCACCTTCATGCAGGAGCATTTGGCAATAGAGAACAAAACTACATATATGTTTATCTTTTGACCCAGCATTCCCCCGCCTAAAAAGTTACGGCGAATATATATTTCAAACGATACAAAAATACACGTCTACTAGGTTATTCATTACAGTATCCCCTGTAATTGCAAATACTGGGAACAACCTGTATGCCCATAGGTAGGAGAGCTGTTGCATAAACTGATTCATCCACACATTAGCATACGACACCGATGTACAAAGAATGAATGACCTTCAGTTTACAACAAATGAAAAAACAAAGCGCAAGAAAAATCCACTGAGATGTGCACGTATCGTATCTGCTCATCTGTGCAAAAGCAAATATAGAAGGGATCTGTCAGAGACTAATGAATGAGATCACCCACCTATGGGAGCTGGGGTCTGAGAAGAAAGGACAGAAGGAGTGGGGGTGGGGCGTCACTTGTCTGAATATACCTTTTAGTGAAGGTCTGATTTTTAAAACCATGTTAATGCTCCATTTACTCAAAAAATAAAGGATAAAATCAATGAGGGGAGGGTGAGCTTCTAAAATGAAATGCCAACAGAAAAAAGAAAACAAAAGAGGAGCCTGGGTGGCTCAGTCAGTTAAGCGTCCGACTTCGGCCTGGGTCATATCTCGCAGTTCGTGAGTTCGAGCCCCGTGTCGGGCTCTGTGCTGACGGCTCAGAGCCTGGAACCTGCTTTGGATTCTGTGTCTCCCTCTCTCTCTGCTCCTCTCCTGCTCATGCTCTGTCTCTCTATCTCTCAAAAATAAATAAATGTTAAAAATTTTTTATTTTTTTTAAAGAAAAAAAATCTAACAGGACTTCAGCTCCGTCAGCAAGAAGAGAACTTCTGCCCCTTTGGGTCCGGCTCCCTCCCACACCTGCTAACAGTGCTGTGTTTTGGGAGAAACAATTGTGAATGCTCTGTTCCGCCCCTCTTTTCTCTCTCCAGGAATGTCTTCTGCTGCGCACAGACTCTGACTGGCCTCTTGGGCTATGACCAGGCAAGTGCATTCATTCTAGGAGGAAGGATTCCCAAGCCGAATGTTGGCCACACACCTAAACCACAACTTCAGCTACCTGATTCTTCTGTTTTTTCAAATTAATTCTAAATTTGAGAGGGAAAGGAAGTATTATTTACTGGCTTCTAATCTCTCGCAAATAAAAAATGTTACAAAATTTTGGGTTTTTTTAAAACTTTACATTAAGAATTCATCCCTACGGAATAAATCCTAGATGTTCCTAGTAAACCAGTATGATTTTTATTTTCATCATAGTCTTTCTTAAAATTCCTAAGGAATCTATAGAAGCATGCCATTTCCATATTAATTCAGGCTTTGTTAGTAAATATTTGTGATAATTTTGACAGAGGAGACATTGAAGTTCAGTTTTATTTGGTCTAAATATCTTTTTTATCTTTTCTTATTCCAGAATTGAAGCTTTTAATGTAGCAAAGAAAACCATATTTATATGCGGGAAAAAAAAACAGAAATAAAGCCTGAAAAAAAACCCTCAAATCTCTGTGAGACTTCTACAGAATAAAGTGTCAAATTCAGAACAATCTCAATTAAACTTTATTGAAAAAGAAAATGTTCTTAACCAGTTAATTGAATAAATGTCTTTTCAAAATAAATAATTTGGAATAACGTTATAGAGACCACACTGAATCGATTTTTTAAAAAAAATACCTATTTAAATAAATTGTTAATATACCTTCCAACTCACGCTACCAAAATAAAATGGCTATATACTGTAAAGATGGGAGATCTTGGTGAAGTGTCTCTTTTTTATTTTTTAGAGAGAGAGAGTGTCAGCACGAGGTGGGGAGGGGCAGAGAGAGAGAGAGAGAGAGAGAGAGAGAGAGAACCCTAGGCAGGATCCACACTCAGCATGGAGCCCCACTTGGGGCTCAATTCCACGACCATGAGATCATGACTTGAGCCAAACTCAAGACTGGGACACTTAACATCTGAGCCACCCAGGCGCCCTGGAAGTGTCTCTCCTGAGACGGAGCTGGAATAGACAAAGCTTTTGTTCACATGGGCTGCGTTTTCTTCTTGGCCTCAGCATAATTACTCGGAACTTTAGCCTGCATACGGCCCATAGCGGCTGCCTAGCCAATCTTCATCCCGGTAACTTTCCGTGTTTCCAGCTTCTGCACTGATTTAGTCTCTAGGTTTCCCAGTTCCAAATTCTCAAGATCAGGAAGGAGGGGCAGTGCCCTATAATGGCTAAGAACAGGGGCTTCAGAGTCAAACACATACAATTTCAAGCCCTCGCACCTCTACTTACGAGCTGTGTGACCTTAAGCTCTTTGTATCTTAGAGTAAAATGAATTTGCTGCCTTTGGATCGAGTGTCCCACTCTAGACCCGATGCACATGGCAGAGAAGGGGAAGCGGTCCCATGGTGGGCAGCTATCAGAAGCTGTGGGCAGGGCATATTCTCCCATTTGGGTCTTCAGGCAAGAATTAGCAATGACATATATCTAGTGAATGTTGCCATCTCTGAATCATTTGGATCAAGTCACTTTAAAAGCACAAAAGGAGACCTACTGAGCGACACAAAAGCTAAAAGTCAGCATTCTACCAGGAAAAGAGCACTGAATCAAAAACTGGAAGGCCTAGGATCAAATCCTAGCCCAGCCACATATTAACCGTGCCAAACTGGTTAAACTGCTTAATCTCTTTGAACCTCAGTTTCTCCTTTTACATTGAAAACAATAACAAACAACCACATAAGATTCTTTGAAGGATGAACTAAGGGAACATATACATTTTGTTAACTATAAAACATTAAAGTATTCCTATATTTTATTAGTTTATCAACTTCCCACCAGGCTCAAATTCATTGTACCACATTTCATTACTAAAGTGACTTTTGATTGTAATAAAACTCAGGAGGCTATATACACACACTGCTAAAAAAAAATGAATTTTGCAAACTTAACTCCTGAAGAAAGAATCTAATAAACCTAAGAGTCTCACGTTACAAACGAAACCTGTCGTGTGAAATAGCGTCCCGGATGTCCCCGTCAGTAAGAGGTCTCTTGACCATCATATTATACTGACGCTGATTTAAAGCACTGTGTTCCCATGAGAAGAAATACGGAGTTCTGTAAAGACATACCTGCAAAGAAGTACTTAATAGAATAGAAACTTCCTTTTCAATTGGAAACAAGGTCACCACAGATTTCTGTCCTCCCTTGAACCTTCCATCGTGTTTCTCAGAGGGAAGGTTATGTCAGCATGCTCACTGGGGCTAAGGAATGCCTATAGTAAACGGGAAGCTTTGACTGCTCTCCACCTAAAATGGTTTCAGATGCTCGAGCAGAATGCAGAAAAGAGAAAAGATGGGTCCCCACCAGCACCACCACTGATACTTAAGAGTGCTATTTTTAAGGGGAAAAAAAAAAAAAAGAAATTATATTCAGAGTTTGCAGGCACTTTCCAAAGTGTAGGGATAACTTTTCTCAAGATGACACAAAGGTTTGCATCAATGCCAAACTAAATACTTTTTAAATCACCTAACAAAAAGAATATAAATTTTTTTAATGTTTATTATTTGAGAGAGAGAGAGAGACAGAGACAGAGAGAGCAAGCAGAGGAGAGGCAGAGAGAGAGGGAAACACAGAATCTAAAGCAGGCTCCAGGCTCTGAGCTGCCAGCACAGAGCCCGACGTGGGGCTCGAACCTACAGACCACAAGATCATGACCTGAGCTGAAGTCCGCCGCCCAACCGACTGAGCCACCCAGGCGCCCCAAAAACGAATATAAATTTTTGATGGAGCCTTCTAGTAATTTATCCATAATTTCCAAATTCAAATGTAATGGTACCAGTTGCAAGAAGACAAACTACTATATTGCCAGTAAGTACTTAGAAAATTACTAAAATGAAACTTCTTAAATATATTATAAATATATGTTCACACCAGAGCCACAACCTGCAGAAGGAATGACTATAGTTTATGGATGTGGGAATCTTTCATCATGAATTGGAACTCTCTCTACCAAACAAGGTGAATCTCCTTAGTAACAATTTCAAACACTGCTACCATTCAAGGCCACTGATTAGTCAGAATAGAGCAAGCGAAGGAACAATTAACTTCCCAAGTAAAGAACTTGAAATGTTTCTAATTATAATCACATAGCACCCCTTTAAAAAGAAAAAGCAAAATCAAAGAATCAGACATCAAAAGACCATTAGGTCTTTCAATATAGACCATTTCCAGACCTACTTTACTCCACATAAAACCTCCTTTGGGGTGTTTTCATTTTTCACTTAAGAATAGAGATATATGGTTCAAATTACTGAAAGTTTCTTCAAAGTTCCTTGACATTTGTGTATTCCACACCTAAAATGAATAAATGTTATATCAAGTAATAAAAAACCAGAAGATCCAAATTTTAACAAAGTGACCAATTTTTAAATTCCCTTGTTAAATTTCATGACCTCAAACTTCAGGCACTATGGTTTAGGGAGGAATAAAGGACATTCAGCAAGGAAGTGAAAGCATGTTTTTCTTAAGATTGGAAATGTTTGACATTTGCTTATTTATTGTTCATTATAGTCTAACAAAAATCTTTCTTCCAGAAAATCAGGTCTGTTTGCTCTCCTCCTAACCTCATGCTTAGACAGTAACACATTACCACATTCATGTCTTGAAACATTTTATTCCTTCTAGCAGGGAAATTCTCTTCTCCACCAGCTCATTTTCTATTCTTCAAAACCTAGTTTATTGCAGAGAGACAACATCAGTTTCATCATATGCTATGCTGCTACTAAATTCTCCAACCATTCTCTGTTCCCTACAGGACAGGCTACATTCTTCTGCCCCCACCACTGTGGGGGTTGGGTCCCTTTCAATCCTGACCACCAGTTTCCTGGATCCCTGTTCCAACTGGGCCCATTTTCTCAGCTTTCTTCACATACATTCTTGCCCCCTCCATCCTTCCGTATTAGTTCATATCTCTTCCAACTTCTTGGATGACTTTTACCACATATAAGAATAAATGTATCAGATATGTAAGACACTGCGTTTAGAATATATATTCCTTGGGGATACCATCAGAAAGAGATCTACTATTAAAATTTACATCAGATTGAGAGTTAGCTTACACGAATATATTACTGATGAAACTTATTTTCTGAATCTCCATGAAGAAATCAAAGTATCTGATAGCTAACAGCTAACATAACTGTGAGAAGTTACCATCATTAAGGATGTTTTCTAGTACTTCAGATGTGTTATTTAATTTTGCTTTCTTCCTGGGGCACCAGGTGGTATGGGGAGGGAGGGAGGCTCCACTGGTTAAGTATCTGACTTCCTCTCAGGTCACGATCTCATAGTTCATGGGTTCGAGCCCCGCATCAGGCTCTGTGCTGACAGCTCAGTGCCTAGAGCCTGCTTGGGATTCGCTCTCTCCCCTCTCTCTGCCCCTCCCCTGCTCACGCTCCATCTCTCTCTCTCTCTTTCTCTCTCTCTCTCTCTCAAAAATAAGTAAAACATTAAAAAAAAAATTTTAAGCCTCTTGTAATTTTGTTTTCTTCCTTTATATTTTTAATACACAGGCTTAAGTCCAATGTGAAATTAATTGAGCTTAAAGAAACATTGCTTTCAACATGGGCAATAATTTTCTATCTTGTCTCAATTATGCTTTGTTTGGAAGATTTGATTTCTTTTTTTTTTTTTAAATAGACTGATTTTTTTAGAATAGTTCTTGATTTACAGAAAACCTGAAATGATAATACAGAGTTTCTACATACCCTACACCCAGCATCCTTTATTATTAACATCTTACATTAATATAGCACTTTTGTTACAATTAAAGCACCAATATTGACACATTCTCATTAAGTAAAACCTACACTTTATTCAGATTTCCATAGTTTTTACCTAATGTCCTTGTTCTGGTTCAGAATCCCATCTAGGACACCACAATACATTTATTTGTCATATCTCCTTGGGCTTCTTTGGGCTGTGACAGTTTCTTAGACTTTCTTTGGTTGTGATAACCTCAGTGGTTTTGAGGAGCATTGGTCAGGTGTTTTGTAGCATGCTCCTCTATTAGAACTGGTCCAGTGTTTTTCTCAAAAAAATGGTTAGGCTGGTGTTGTAGATCTTTAGGAAGAAGGCCATAGAAATAAAGTGTGCTTTTTAGCACATCATATTAAGGGTAATACTGTCGACATGATTTATCACTATGGATGTTGACCTTGATCACGTGGATAAAGTCTGGCATTACTTGTTATTTTATTTTATTTATTTATTTATTTATTTATTTATTTATTTATTTTATTTTATTTTTTTATTTTTAAACTTACACCCAAGTTGGTTAGCATATAGTGCAATAATGATTTCAGGAGAGACACGGTGAGGGAGAGTATGAGCAGGGGAGGGGCAGAGAGAGAGAGAGGGAGACACAGAATCCAAGCAGGCTCCAGGCTCTGAGCTGTCAGCACACAGCCTGATGCAGGGTTCGAACCCACAAACTGTGACAGATCATGACCTGAGCAGAAGTTGGACGCTCAACCGACTGAGTCACCCAGGCACCCAGATCTTGCATGGTTTAAGAGAAAACAGAATTTGAAATTTCACGTGAAGTCTCCGAATTTTATAATGTTGGCAAGTGATTCAAGTTTTTCAAACCATTTGGCGGGCCAAACTGAACATAAGTGCAGGATGACTCCATGTGCAGGCCGAGAAAGCATGAGCTTGAGCAGAAGAACATGAAAATGGACAAGAAGAAAGCACAGAAAGGGCTGAGATATGAGCATCACGAAGGAGAAAAGAAGGGAAAGTAGTGGCTTCTGGGACATCCTGAAATTCTGTAGGAAGTGAATTTAAAAGTGGAAAATAATTACAAATATTCAAATATATAGTAATAAGTGCTATAAAGAAAATTAAGGAAGTAAAGGGCCTGAGACTAAGACATACATGAGTAAGTCACTGCCATAAGAATGGTCTGGAAAAATGCCTTCTAAAGCTAGGGGCTTGGACTGGATTGTTCCAGAGAGGAGCCAGAGGGGGCAGAGGAGGGGATGAAAATGCAACCAAGACTGAGTAGAAGGAAGAAAATCAGGATAAGGTGTGTCCCCAAAGCTGAAGAAGAAAATGTCGTAGGGAAGGAGACTGAACAAAAGCCAGATCCAAGGTCACTGAAGCCTTAGGAGAAGCTTTGCAGCATGATGGAAGCAGCCAGACTGAAGTGGGCTGAAGACGAAAAAATGGGAGGAAATTCACAAAATAACTGCAGACACCTGCCTATAAAAGCAAAGAGGGAGATGCACCTGGGTGGCTCATTCCATTAAGCATCTGACTCTTGATTTCGACTCAGGTCAGGATCTCACAGTTCGTGGGATTGAGCCCCATGTCAGGGCCTGGGATTCTGCTTGGGATTCTCTCTCTTTACCTCTCTCTCTCTCTGTCCCTCTCCTACTCATGAATGCACATGCACTCGCTCGCTCTCTCTCAAGATAAATAAATTAATTAAAAAACAGCAAAGAGGGAAAAGTCACAGATAGGGGTTGGCAGTTGAGAAACGGTGTTTTAAGGTGGATGCTTACTCTTGTCTACATGTTAAAAGAACCAGTGCAGGGAGCCTGGGTGGCTCAGTTGGTTAAGCATCCAACTTCGGCTCAGGTCATGATCTCACAGTTTGTGGGTTCGGCCCCGCGTCAGGCTCTGTGCTGACAGCTCAGAGCCTGGAGCCTTCTTCGGATTCTGTGTCTCCCTCTCTCTCTGCCCCTCCCCTGCTCATGCTCTGTCTCTGTCTCAAAAATAAATTAAAAAAACAAAAAAACATTAAAAGGACCAGTGCAGCTGAGAGATAACAAAGGGGTCTTAAATTAGTCTGCGCAATGAAGAAAAGGCCATATTTGTGAAAGGAGCCAAAGAATGCACGGGAGGATGGGCCTGGGGGACAGCCTTCTACGTTAACAGGATATAGGAAAGGAAGCGATTCAAACAAGGACTTTAATGAAAGCAGAAACTACTTTGGAGGTGCAAGAAGAGAAACAGCACCAATTTTACACGTAATTAGTGACAGGTGGCAGGTGACGAGGAGGAGATGACGACAAAGTGATGACAAAGGCTTCCCTATGTGCTCCACGAGTATATGATGACACAAACAGCGTTGGGAAAAAATAAACAGCGATAAAAGTTCAGAAGGAGTTGACGGTGGTCTATTACATTAATAAAGCACATATCAGTGGCACGAAAAATGAAAGAATACTCATGGCAACAGAGAGTATGATGATTTTCTGGATTTAGAAAACAACCATTTGGGAGATCTGAGTCGGCCTTTGATTCGCTTATTAATTTTGCAGAAAGCTAACAGCACTGCACTGCTCAGGAGGTCATACAGCTCCACATGGCTTGCTAGCCTCCTGAAAAAAGAGGCAAAAGACCACAAAGCAAGCTGAGAGCAAGGAATTTTTAAAAATCAAGTTTCAAGGTCATGGGGAGGTCGCTATGTATTTAGATTTTAGTCACATAAACTAATCTATAATTGAATCTACAGTAAATCACAAGAATTGATTCCACAAATGACGATTCTGACTTACCATAAATTGTTTTCATTATGCGATGGTAAAAAGGATGGAAGTGTATATATTACATTTCAAAAAGAATTCTATCAGAAAATAAGTTAAAAATAGTTCTGGTCTCCATATACAAAATGGAATCTGGCTAACAACTCCTGAATCCTGCAAATACTCATTAAAATGCCTAGAAAGAGAAAGGGGGAAAAAATGGGGCAAAAACCCCAAGAACAAGAACTGAGATAAACAAACAACTTGACGAAAGAAGGTGGGAGGAATCGCCAATAATTCAAAGCAAGTGGAAGCAGACTGATAAAAAAGTATCTACACAGGTCCACTTAAGAGCAAAAGTAAACTGGTCTTTGGAAACAGAACCAGAGAAAAATGAGGTAGGAAGACACCCTCTTCCTCCCTTAGGTAAAAGATTCTGTGTCTAAACAAATTTTTAAAATTTACTGGCTGGGATTCTTCCACATAACAGAGAAAATCCAAGTAATGTCCACAAATGTTCTATATACATCCATTCGGAGCCAGTAAGTCCCAGGAAACATGGGGACGGAGAGTAAAGAACGAATGAATGACGGTACACAGTATGCAGGGAGCTGTAATTTCCACAGCTAAAGCAATTTGGCTGGATGGAAATAAAAACTATTTTTTAACTTATTTGAGAGAGAAAGCTCAAGTGTGGGAGGGGCAGAGAGAGAAGGAGAGAGAGGATCCCAAGCAGGCTCTGTGCTATCAGTGCAGAGCCTGATGCAGGGCTCGATCTCACGACCCTAGGATCATGACTGGAGCCAAAGTGAATAGTCGGATGCTCAACTGACTGGGCCATCCAGGCACCCCAAAGTATATTTTTTAAAATGTGTGTCTATTAACTGGGTCCTTCAAGTAGAAAATATAAGTTTAGGGGCACCCGGGTGGCTTAGTTGGTTAAGCATCCGACTTCGGCTCAGGTCATGATCTCACAGCTCGTGAGTTCGAGCCCCGCGTCGGGCTCTGTGCTGACAGCTCAGAACCTAGAGCCTGCTTTGGATTCTGTGTCTCCCTGTCTCTCTGCCCCTCCACTGCTCACTCACTATCTCTCTCTCTCTCTCAAATATACGTAAATATTAATAAATATACATATATAAGTTTAGGGGCACCTGGGTGGCTCAGTCACTTGGGTGTCTGACTTCAGCTCAGGTAACGATCTCATGGTCTGGTCCATGGGTTTGAGCCCCACATCAGGCTCTGCGCTGGCAGCTTGGAGCCTGGAGCCTGCTTCAGATTCTGTGTCTCCCTCTCTCTCTGCTTCTCCCCTGCTCACACTCTGTCTCTCTCTCTCTCTCAAAAATAAGTAAACATTAAAAAAAGTTAAAATATATATGTTTAAAAAATAAAAATACAAAATGGTAGCATAAACTATATGTAAGAATAAATTTAACAAAAATATGTAAAATATATGTGGAGAGAATTATAAACATTAAAAGCCATTAAAACAGACTAATGGAGAAATACACTATGTACGGAAGAAAGAAACCAATTTCGTAAAATTTTTAATTCTACTTAATCTATAAAGATAATGCAAATATAATAAAATATCAACAGAATTTTAGTAAAACCAGATTCTGAAGTTGAAATAGAAGACCAAATAAGAATGGCTAAGACAATTTTGGAGATAAAGAGTAGAGTGTTGCAAAAAGAAAAAAGCACAGAGTGTGGGAGGGGATGTTATCACCGTATGAGAGCTCAAGATTTAATATGTATTTGAAATAATTAAAAGTTCCTTATTAAGTATCATAAGTTACAGCCTACTTTATATTGTAGTGGAACAGTTTTTATAATTATATTTCAAGAAAGGTTTTTAAAAGTACAAATTTGTTTTCTAAACAGAATACATTTTCTTACTGAGGTAAAGATGTTTTCATTCACTTATTAGGCATAGAAATCTTTAGCTTCTTTCTATATAGCTCCTTAATTCAATTTTTTCCATTTTAAAGCGTATATCACGAGTAATTCCTTGAGATTTTTTTCACCAACCTTACAAACAAAAGGACCAAGCCGCAGTCCCTCATTCAGGCAATACATAAAACTGAATTTAGAATTATACGATTCAGCTATACTTGAAAATTTCTACACGAGGCTGACTGAACCTAGCTCTCCCTTTCTACCAAAATTCAAAATTCAAGCTTCTGGGTAAACTGGAAGGTTATCTGCTTTTAATGGAACTTCATCTAAATGTTTGAAATAAGCAATGTTCCAATAAAAAACAAACCTAATCAAAATGTAGTCCACTCCGTCTTTGGAATAATCACGAGATTATTTAGTATTCCATTTAAGTCTTCTTTTAAGATTAGTTACTAGCAAATAAAAGGACAAAAACACAGTCATTATAACATTGCAGTTTTATTATCTATACTCTAAGGCATTCCTGTTTGAAGATTAATCCCCATTCCTACTAATATGATAAATGTTGATTTATAACAACAAACAACCAAAAGATAAATGAAGGAGATTTAAAAGAACCTTACAGGGAAGCTTTTCCACTCATGTTTAAAAATATAACTTCTTTAAAAATATAACTTTAGGGGTAAATAATCTGTTTTCCACTGTAATGGGGGATTATAAATACTGTGTATATTAAGCAAGAAAAGACTGTTTTCTAAAATGTGTTGGAAAAATAAAACCCCAAAAATATTTCATAAATTAATGCATTTTATTCTTTTTTAATTTTTTTTTTTTAACGTTTATTTATTTTTGAGACAGAGAGAGACAGAGCATGAACGGGGGAGGGTCAGAGAGAGGGAGACACAGAATCTGAAACAGGCTCCAGGCTCCGAGCTGTCAGCACAGAGCCCGACGCGGGGCTTGAACTCACGGACCGTGAGATCATGACCTGAGCCGAAGTCGGCCGCTCAACCGACTGAGCCACCCAGGCGCCCCAAATTAATGCATTTTAAATAAAACCCTAAAGTCAGGCAGAAGAAGAGAAGCTGTTCATTTTTGCGTAAATAAATAATTTTATAGAATGACTTTCAATAAACCAAATGATGACCATCTGCTGACTAGCACCAGACCTGAGAGTTGGCTGCAAAACAAATAAAAATATAATTCAAGAACATTCTGAATTACCTCAGAAAACATCAAGAATTTTTTTTTCTTATTAAAAAAATTTTTTTTGAACATTTAGTCATTTTTGAGAGACAGATAGAGGGGGAAGGGCACAGAGAGAAAGGGAGACACAGAATCCGAAACAGGCTCCAGGCTCTGAGCTGTCAGCACGCGAGGCTTGAACTTGTGAATGTGAGATCATGACCTGAGCTGAAGTCAGATGCTTAACTGACTGAGCCACCCAGGTGCCCCTCAAGAATGTTTTTTCTAATAATTTATGTGCAAGTGAAACTATACTTGAAAAAGCAGTGCTACCTGAAAATATGATTATATATTTAAAAAACAAACAAACAGCTATTGAGAATTTGTTGGAGGAATATTTTAAAATATTAAAATATTTAAGATTAAAATACTAATTTTATTAATAGAATTAGAGGTTCAAAACTGCACCAGGGTGAAGTTACAGTGAGGAAAGCCCTCCAACTTCTTCCCTTTGGTCCCAAAGCAACCTGAACCCCCATTAACTTCACTCGGTTCTTTGACAATGCCAATGAATGATCTAAAAGCCTGCACGTGTCCAGCTTGGCACAACATGAAAATTTGGGTGAAGGTAGATATATCCAACAGAAATGTGTGTATGTGAAAGAAACATAGTAAGAATATCCAGTGCAGCACTATTAATAATATCCCCAAACTAGAAATTGACAGCAGAATGGATAAGTACATTGCGGTATGTTCACTTTGAAATATTATTCAACAGATGAGAATACATTACAATGGTATGTAACAACAGGATCTCACAAACCTAAAGGTTGCGCAAAAGAAGCTCATTTCTGTCTCGCCCCATCCAGAGTACTGAAGGACGAGCTGCGTGACCAGCGGGTGGGAAGAGGCTGGGAGAAAAGCACACAGGGCTCTCAGAGGGCATTAACAGTGCTCGCGTCCTACTCACTCCATCATGGATTCCACCAAGAAGCCTGCCCATGAGCCACTGGGAATGCCCTACCCACAGATCCCTCAACAGGCCCACAGCCACCCATAGTACTCTGTGCACCTTACCCACACCCCCCCACCCTGCGGCCAGCTCCCTGCACGAGGTTTCAATGGCAGCAGGCAGAGCAAGCTTGAGCATGGCACAGAGAGCCAGCCTAAATCTGAGGGCCAGGAAAAGACCACAGACTTGAGCTTCTGCACCATTTCTGTAAAAACAAACGAGTCGACAGCGACACTTAGCCTGGTATGGTGCAGGATCAAAGGAATGAACAGGCTTAAGAATTCTGCCACAAGAGGGAGGAAAAGCATAGAGCAGGTGTACTCTAGAAAGTCTGAGAAAGCTTCAGAATAACTAGCAGGGCTGAAGGAAGGCATTTTTCTCCTGAAGGCAATTAGTAAAGACCCCTGGTCGGTAACTGCTACTTCAAATGTGAGGATAGCAACGCAAAACTTCAAGGAACGTGAAAAATCAGGGAAACATGACACCACCAAAGGATCAAAATAATCTAGCAAATGACCCCAAAGACATGTAGATCTGTGATTTACACGATAAAGAATACAAAATATATTTTTAAGGGTGAGGCACAAAAAACACAGAAAGACAAATCAATGAAATCAAGAAAATAGCACCTGGACAAAATAAGAAGTTTAACAGAGAAATCATTAAAAAAAAAAAAAAAAAAAAAAAGAAGAACCAAATAGGAATTCTGGAGTTGTAGAATATACAATGAATAATATGAAAAAATACAATAGAAAGCGGTCATGGAAAAGAACCAACAGCATCCACAGCAATGTGGATCAGGCAAAAAAATAAAAATAAAAAATAAAATAAAATAAAATAAAATAAAATAAAATAAAATAAAATAAAAAATAAAATAAAATAAAATAAAAAATAAAATAAAATAAAATAAAATAAAATAAAATAAAAAATAAAATAAAATAAAATAAAAAATAAAATAAAATAAAATAAAATAAAATAAAATAAAATAAAATAAAATAAATAAATAGAAAGGAAAAAAGTATCTGTGAGACGGAAGACAGGAAATTACCCAGAGGAGGAAAAAAAGGATGAATAATGCCTCCATGAACTGTGAGATACCATCAGAAGAACCAATTTGGGAACTACTGGAGTTTCAGAAGAAGACAGGGAGAAGAGAGGAGGAAACTTACTGAAAGAAATAATGGCTGAATTATGAAAAACAGTATGGAGGACCCTCAAAAAATTAAAAACAGAACCACCATAGGCTCCAGCAATACTACATCTGGGAATATATACAAAGGAAATGAAAACACCAACTCAAAAATATATCTGCACCCCCATATTCATAGCAGCATTGTTTACGATTGCCAAGACATGGAAACAACCGAAGTGCCCATTGGCAGATGAATGGATAAAGAAGTTGTGGTACACACACACACACACACACACACACGCACACGCACACACACACACACACACACACACACACAGTGGAATATTATTCTGCCATAAAAAGAAGGAAATCCTGTCACTTGCAACAAATGCATTGACCTTGAAGGCACTCTGCTAAGTAAAATAAGTCAGACTAGGAAAGACAAATACAAAAATTCAGAAACAGAGTAGAACAAGTGATGGCAGGAGCTGGGAGGGAAGGGATAAGGGGGAGATGTTTGTTAGACAGTACAAACTTCCAGTTATTAGATGAATACGTTCTTGGGATCTCATGTATAGCACGGTTAACAAGACTGTATTCTACACTTGAAAGTTGCTAAGAGATCAGGTCTTAATGGTTCTCACCACAAAAGAAATGGTAATTCTGTGAGCTGATGGAGGTGTTAGCCAAAGCTATCATGACAATCTTTTCACAATATAGAAGTGTAGCAAGTCAACACATTATGCACCTTAAGCTTAAACAATGTTATAAGTCAATCATACCTCAAAAAAGCTGGAACAAAATTTAATAATAATAGTTAAGCAGCTCTAAATTTGTATCTTCTGAGATCACCAAACAGTATTTTAAAATGTAGTACCTTAACTTAATGTTTCCATTTACTCCACAATCTCTGTTAACCCTACGTGGAATAAAAATATAAAGCAGTATAGCTTTTCCATCAGCTACTTATTTGTGAAAGTTCATTCTGACTTTGAATTCTAAAGAATGCTTAGATGAACTCAGCGGCTCCAAAGCAGCTGTTTTCCCTGGAGGCTGCATTTATACTTCGTCACAGACTCACCACCCTCTGTGTCTACTGTCTTTCACTCACATGGACTCTTACCAGTGTCCTCATCTTCCTTATTTTCCTGCCTCTGATTTCTTGTTACTCATCTGTACGATATTCTCACTCCTGCCAGGATCATCTCCTTAAAGTACAGGTCAGGCATGAGATTCACCTGCCTGGAAATGTCGGGGCAGTCTTCTGCATGTACTTTTGACCCCCGACTCAGCCACCTTATCAGAATAGGCCTCGGGGCTTGGAACACTTCTCCACGGATTAGGAGCCCCCAAAGCCTGTGCTGAGCTTACCACCTAGGGTGGAATATTTCTCCCGGGTTCAGCTCAAAGAATGCTCTGTTGTCTTTGAAGTATGTGCATCATCTGGCACCTGGCCAACGTTGCTGTCAACTATCCATCCTCCACGGGGAGAGGACAGACAGGGTTCTTCTACTGCAGCACAGGAGAGGTAGGAAAATTGCCTTGTGACAGCGGTGGGGAGAGAGCCACTGCCCGTGGGGGACAGAGCCCACTACTGAAGTGGCTCTTGCTGTCTCTTCTCTGTGTCAGTAAAGAAGCATCATTCTGTTTGCGGCTGGATCATGTTGTGTTCTTGGCGACTCCAATACTAAGGGGCAGTAGGCAGAAACGTTTGGACTTCTATTCCCAGTGGCTGGCATTGTGGCATTTTCTGTCCTCCAAGTAGCTGGAGTCCTCCCCAGGGATCGGAATCTGGGGCATGATGCCTTACTCTTGGGTGCACAACCAGTGTATGTAACCCACTGTGGCATTAGGAATCAAAATATGTGTACCACAAGCAGATTCAAGTTATAAAATAAGGTTCATAAATTAAAAGTGAAAAATGAATCTACTTATTACATGAGAATTCCCACAAGGAAACCTAAAGCATGTCAAAAATGTAGTATAATCTCCCATGGCAAATACCTTTTACATTCATTAAGAATATCCTAATTATATATTTATTAGAAACCTGTATTTTCTATTCTATATTCCACAGGCTTCCTAACAGCCTTTCTTAACATGTTGTAGCAGGGTATCCCTTCATTCTAGATGACAAAAATTCTCACCTATAAAAAAAAAAAGTAATGTCAACCTTATCACCTATCCTTTTGTTATAAGAAATACATGAAAAGTTTTTTCCAATTAAAACCCCAAAATATTGAGGGGCACCGAGGTGGCTGAGGCGGTTCAGTGTCCAACTTTGGCTCAGGTCATGATCTTGCAGTTCGTGAGTTCAAGCCCCACACAGGGCTCCGCAGTGACAGTGCATAGCCTGCTTGGGATTCTGTCTCTCCCTTTCTCTCTGCTCCTCCCCCACTTGCGCAGTCTCTCTGTCTCTCTTTCAAAATAACAAATACATGAAATAAACTTAAAAAAAAATATTTAGACTTAGGGTATTTCCAGAGACTGTCTGGGTTTACTGCCTGCTCCAGCCCATGCTGGCTAAGAGGGTTAGAACAAGTTGAAAGTGTCTCAGGACTCTGAGGAACTAATGGACATATGTATTTCAGAATACGTAAAACACAGAGCATAAGTCCCATATGCTCACCAACGAGAGGTGACCATTATTAATATTTCAGAATTCTTCCTTCTAAAATCTCTAGTGTTTCTTTGTTTGGTCTTTTATTATTAAGCTATAAAAGTAATCACACTATTCTTATTGGAAAAGACTCAAATAATATACAAACACAGAGACGAAAACATGAACATCACCCCTACTCTCACTGCAAACACTTTGGCACACACACGCGCGCGCGCACACACACACACACACACACACACATATACACATATATATATCCCTCACATATGTATATATATGTGTGTGTGTATATATGTGTGTATATATATGTATATATGTATATGTGTGTGTGTATATACATGTGTGCATATATACGTGTGTATATATGTGTGTATACACATATATGTATATATGTGTGTGTATATACATATATACACATATATATGTATATATATACATATGTGAGGGATATATATATGTAGATATGTGTGTGTGTGTATATATATGTGCCAAAGTGTGCCATATATATACATATATATACACACATATATACACACACACATATATATACATATACATACATATATATATATATATATATATATATACACACACACACATATATATATAGTTCCAGATCCCTCTCAGTGCATTTACATGTGCATGCATGTGCCCACGTGCATGCACGCACACACACACACACACACACACACACACTATGAATGCTTTCTAAATTCATCCCTGTATTAAAGCATCAGAAAGTTAAAGAACCCAGAAGCAATATATTAGGGCTCCATTAGGTTAGGTCTCCACAAAATGCCAAAGTACATCTCAATATGATGACTTCACTTGATTGAGGGTCAAAATAAGAAGTGGTCAGTTAGCATTTTACATAAAATAATTGCCAAAGATCTTGTCCCTTATTATTTATTCCTTTCAGTCCGGAAAAAAAAAAAATCAACTATGATAATTTCCTTCTAAAATCTGGTGCCATAAGGGATCTTTGGGGCTGATGAAAACGTTCTAAAATTGAGTGACAGTGATGGTGGCACAAACTGTAAATTTACTAAAAACCACTTTCAGCACTGCTTAAAATGAGGAAATTCTATGCTGTGATAATTATACATCAATAAAACTGTTTAAAACCATACCGGTGCCAGGGAAAGATTACTTCTTCTGAAGTATTTGTTTGTGTCCTCTGATAAGGCTATGGCAAACAAAATACAAAGGGCTCATACATGTATGTAACACACACTGTTCTAAATGCTTCTTATTAACGCTTCCAAGCCTCTCAGCAATCTTAGGAGGAAGATATTATTCTCATTTTACAGATGTAAAGACTACACAGCACATGGAAGTTAAGCACCATACACAAGATCACACAGCTGGTCATCTGAGCAGGAATTTGGATCTAGGACAGTTGGGTCCAGAGCCCATCTCTTAACCTACAATAAACTCAAATGCCTCCTAAAACCACCTGAAAGAGTTCAGGTCAGGGCAAATTTAGAACTTAAATACAGAAATAATTTTATTGCTGGTACAATAATATCTTCCTTTTTCTACATGTTTATGTTATATTTTAGTTTTAATTATATGTTAATATTTGTTTATACTATAAAGGTCATTTCAGTCTGTTTTAAAAATAGACATTTTACTTGTCTTATAATAAGCTCACTCTGTATTATAAACCCATTACATACTATTATTATAAATACATGAACAATTTACTTGCTGAAATAAACTCTACTAGAAGTTATAATTATTTACTTTTCCTATATCCATTCATTATTTAAACGATATAATCCTGACAGCATTTCAAATCCATAAGCTGTCTACAATCGGCACTACAAAAAATCAGTAGCATTCTAAAGAGTTCTGGATAGAAATTCCACAATAAATACGACTTTTGCATTTAAGTTCCTAAGATTGTTTTTCCTCCGAAAGGAAAAGTTGGGTAGCTTTAGAGACATCCTATCAGACTGGCCTCCAGAAGAAAATAACACTGATATTCATTCTGCATGCATGAACAGAGGAAAACATTACACAAAGGATAACCGTGATGCGCTCCGTACATTTGAGTTGATGGTAACCAGTAAAGGGAATCCAGCGAAGCAGTAAGACCCTTAGGAGCTGCTCAGACAACTGAGCTTTAAAAAGATGCCATGGGTGTAGGAGGTTAAGCAGACTGATTCTGGACTTCCTATAAATTACCAGCCTGAACTCTTGAAATGGTGCCTGAAACATTTCTTGTTTGTTTGTGTTTTCTTTCTATTTTTCTATTTCTATTATAAAAAAAAAAATTCTATTTTTACAAACAGGGCTGCAATCCCAACAATAGTTTAACAGAAGGCAAAATAATTATTTTCTACTAAGGAAATAAAATAAGATCAATAATATCTGAGGTTATCGAGTAAAGCAGGAAAACCACACCCAACTTCCGGAACATCACACAGCAGTCTCTGTGAACAGTGCCCTCCGTGGTGCGGGCACTGATACGTAGTGTACCATACTAATATACTAACAAATGATGTAGTATGCAGTACAAAGCCTGTGCAGCTGTATACGGTGGCCACAGCAGAGACCATGCCTGCTTTGATCAGCACTTTATATGCTTAGTACCAACAAAATTCCTAGGACACAATATATGTTAGGAGGAATCAATAAACTAATTTGATTCAAATCAGATATAA
Organism: Panthera tigris; assembly: GCF_018350195.1. Taxonomy (NCBI): domain Eukaryota; kingdom Metazoa; phylum Chordata; class Mammalia; order Carnivora; family Felidae; genus Panthera; species Panthera tigris. The sequence goes on along the minus strand of NC_056673.1, from coordinate 48,329,460 downwards.
GGCATTGAATGCCTACAGGAGAAGTATAAACAAAGCACGTAATGCCCTCAGGAGTTCTGCATTCTTCACATAAAAGTACATGGGGTGTCCAAAAAGTACAGAGATTTTATCTTTTTTAAGTTTATTTATTTTGAGAGAGACAGCACGAGTGGAGGAAGGGCAGAGAGAGAGAGAGGGAGAGAGAGAATCCCAAAAAGGCTCCGTGCTGCCAGCCCAGAGCCCAATGCAAGGCTCAAACTCACAAAGCTGCAAGATCATGACCTGAGCCAAAACCAAGAGTCACAGATATTTTAAAACCTATACCTCAAATTCTGTATGAAACTTCAAATGTAGAAGGCACAACTTCCTACATGTTTCAATTTTCACATCACTCACCCTGATAGTCAAAATACTAGTACATATGCTTTATATGAAAGAACCAACTTGTGATATTTAAGTAACACAAATTTCGTAAGAACAATGTCTGTTTCAAAAACAGGTGTAGCTATAGAGTGGCACAAGAGAAGCCCCGACCTAATAGAAAGGCGTATCATGATCTTGCATAAAAAGATTTAACATTAAAATATGTCAATTCTTCCTCTGTTGAGCTATACATATTTGACAACATTAACAAAAAGACTAATGGGACTGATGTTTTTTTCTTTTTGTAACTAGACAGCTAACTGTAAAGCTCAAGTGGAAACATATAAATAAGAAAGAAAAAGATTCTAAAAAAAGGACCACCGTGGCAGAATAAGAGGTCCTACCAGACATTAAATGTTATTTTTAAACTGCAGTAATTAAAAGAATATGAGTCTGGTGGAAGCCTATCTAGAGCTCTGGAGCGGAACAGAAAATCTAGAAACACATCCAATGATAAAGGCCCTGGGGCAGAACTCAAATGAGGGAAAGACTAGGTTATTAAATAAATGATCTTGAGTTAAGTAAGTAACCACTGGACAAACGACAAAAACAACGGGATCCCTACCTCACAGCCAACACTGGACACATTCCAAATGGATCACAGATTTAAAGGTTAAAATCAAACCATACAGGTACCAGACGACACATGGAAGAACGGGCATCAGTACCGAACCGGTTACACAGATTATATCAAATGCATAAATTAGATGGGGAAGCAGCTCTTTATGTCCTTACAGGAAATAATCTCTAATGAATACTGATGAGTCAGAATGACAAAAAGAAGGAAGATGAGGATATATGTAGAGTTCAAGAGGAAAGACGATGGGGAAGGAATATTTACACTTGCATATGAAAGGCTACACAAAAACTGGCAACATGGCTGCTTCTGGAAAGGGAAAATACACAGCTAGAAGGCTTAAATGGAAGGGGGCTTTTCCCCGTACGCTCTTTTTTTTTCTTTTTTTCTTTTTATCTTTCAGATTTTAAACCATGGTACTCTATGATCTAGCTTCAGAAAGAGTATTTAAAAATTGTAAGGGTACAGGGGCGCCTGGGTGGCTCGGTCGGTTGAGTGTCCGACTTCAGCTCAGGTCATGATCTCGCGATCTCATGGTCCGTGAGTTCGAGCCCTGCGTCGGGCTCTGGGCTGATGGCTCAGAGCCTGGAGCCTGCTTCCGACTCTCTGTCTCCCTCTCTCTCTGCTCCTCCCCCGTTCATGCTCTGTCTCTCTCTCTGTCTCAAAAATAAATAAACGTTAAAAAAAATTTTTTTTTTAATTGTAAGGGTACAATTAGCCACTGTTTCACTTTTCCTTATAGTGTTTTTGTTTACAGCAAATTCTAAGCAAGAGCAAACTTAACATCTATTTCTAAATATTTATATATTCAAATATCTTCTAAGTTTGCATTTTATATATTATAAAAATTTGCAAAAAGTCAGATAAGCCCATGTTTCAGGATTATAAAGTAACGGTGATAAAAATTTAAGGAAGGCAACGATTAAAAAGAAAAATAAAGGAATAGCCAGTTTTCATAAGACGTCTCCTTTTAACAAAAATGCATGTTTGTTTCAGTAATGTCAACAGGCCTCTGGGCTGAGAGGTTAAGGCCCAGATCTGAGTTTGTTTCATCTCTCTGTACTTCTTCTTAAAACCCAGCAGAAGTTTAATTCACACACAGTCATGTATACATATATATGTATACATAACAACTACAACCAAAACAATATGTTTTAGTTAAATAAGGGCTTGCTTCCTGTAGGGTCATTTCTCACCATATCATCTAAAGACCAACATTATCATATGTTCTAGTAAAATCACGACTACATATTTTCAGTACCAATTAAAAACCAGAAACTTTTATATGTATATATTAGTGTGAGGGTAGAAATACTTATAATGTTTACAATTTGATAATGCAAAAGAGTGAAAATGGATCAGAATAAATCTGTTTCAAGGAAGTTTTGTATTTGACTGCAAAAGAAATGCTTGAGAGTATCAATCAAAAAGAAGACTTAGCAATGTTTCATCAAATACTTTAAAACAGACAATGTATAGAGTATCTCAGAACCATGCTTTATTATTTTCATAGCACAAAAAACTCAGATATCAAATCTGTTAAAAATATATGAATATTGAAAAGGAATAAACCAAATCTATACCATCTACCCCTCTTGTTTATAGATTTTTAACTTCTCTAAAAATAAAAAAAAATATTTTCCACATTAGTCCTTCAAAGAGCTACGCCAAATTATCTTGCTATCTATGGTCATTTTCCATTCATTAGTCTACTATGCTTCCCATATGTTTTAATTACTTATCTTTGAAAACAAACGAACACATACAACTCATACCATTGATAGTTACAGCTAACTTTCAGTTATTGGAGGATATTAAAATTATTTTCTAGAATAAAAATAAAATAGAAAGTAAAAACTATTTAGGATATGTGTAGAATAAGAACTCTAAGTAGCGCAGTAATAGTAAACTAGTTTTATTTCTGGAAAATAATAACAATAGGCAAATGAGCTTTAAGGAGTCAGCATCTTAAGTGAATGCTGACGGCAAATCAGGGTCCCTCTTTAATAATGAGAGGTTCTCAGGTATCATCCTGAGCTCTTAACTGAAGATTGAGTTGAATACATTTATCATGGGTTCCCACACATATGAATTCCTATGTATGAACTGCTGTCTCTGCTGGTCTCTACCACACAGTCAACACACACAGAAGAAATAAACCCTTAATGAGTAAATGAAAAAATTATGAAATGAATAAATACCACCACATTCAAAAGTGAGATTTTCCACTTTGTGTACATTTATTACAGAAAACATTTTGCTAATAATCAAGGCAAATTTCTAGATCGTACATAGCTGTCTTCTGGGAAAAATGGAATTGTCCCTGGACCCCAACTGGGTCTAACACAGTTCTTAGATTCAAAAGCAGTAGCAGTCACTCTCCAGACTATTTTCCTTGGGGAGACAGCCAGCTTGGGCTGTTGACTCTGAAGTTCAGACCACACAACAACTTACTCTGTTCCTTTCATGCCAGAATGCTCGTGCTATCCTAGGTGTTGGACTGTTAAGGTCAGACAGACATGTAGTCAAAACGAAGATATCTCCTGCACAGGGAATGGGAGAAACAGGCCTACAGGGGAATCTTAGTAAAAATCTAAAATAAAATAGCCTTTTTAACTCCAAGTAAAATTTGGTATTTTGGTATAGACCTTTAAAGCCTTAAACAATGTGACTTGGCTCAGTGAATGGTAATGTTGTATACAGAAAACTACCGAGGTTTCAGGGGGCTTACACTATCTATCAGTGAACATTAAAAGATACTATGCTATTTTACACATAAACTCTCAATATGCCACTGGAAAGATCTTTCTGAATTCCAACTGCACTTATTGTCAACAGGTGAGTATCCAGGACTCTAAGTACTGCCAAAGCCTAACTTGGACTACACGAAATCTTTAAGAACAACAGTATGTCTTGACTTACATCTTCTAAACCTTCTACGTGAGGATACCACAGTCTATAGACATTGTAAGTACCAAACAGATATTTGTTGACGTACTGTTATTCAAAGGGATTTTCTCTTCTTCAGGGATATAAAATGCAAGTCAACAAACCAATGAAAAAAGTATAGAGAAATTACAAAAGAAGAGAGCTGAAGTAGAACAAAAGAGAAATGAAAATGGTGATAAGCTGAATAGATGAAGAAAGTTATTAATCAACATTTTAAGGAGGACAAAATGAATGCAGAATAAAGGAAGGGCATCCCATCCATAAAGAGAGCAAGAATGCCCTAGTTTTGTCCAACTTAGAGCATAAAGCACACTTGTTTAACTTAATGTTTAATGAATGTTACAGTTCTCTTCTGACTTTATCTAATTCATACGTAGTGATGTGAACAAATAAGGCATAAGTCCTTGTGTAGATACAAAATTGATACCCCATGACGTCCTAGTACATAAATTATTTTAACATGTTCTATACGGCAACTCAGCTAATACATTTTATTAACAAGGAAAATGAGGGAGAGGAAATGGTCATGCAGTCTTCACAGGCAGAATCTGAAACTAAGTTTGTTTGATTCTGAGTGTTCTTTTTTGGGCTTTCTAGAAATTCTTTGAAGTTTTGAGGAAGAAGGAAAAATCGAATTAGCTGATTCTCTGAGTTAGCTAGATAAAACGTACTCAAGTAAGCTTCCCTTCTTAAATCTCTTTTTTGGGTCAGGTACCCTGTTCTTATCACTCTGTGATAAAATTGCCAGAGGTCTTGAATATCTTTCCAACCAACCCCAAGGTCCTCTGGGAAGGTACTACACACTACCTGACATATGGTGGAAACTCAATATTTATTGACTAAATCAATGTTTTCCAGCTAGAAACCGAACAATAAAACCTACTGATAAGAAGGGCCTAATCAACCTAGTAAATGAATGGAGAGGACAAATAAAATCTGATACTTTAATGTGTATATTTAAGTGTTCTATCATGAGACAAAATCTTTTCTAAACAATGCTTGTATAGTAGTCCATTTTCAAATATAACAACTGGAACATTTCATTACCCAAATTTGTCAAAAAAAAAAAAATCTACAGAGGAATTTCTAAATGTCCTAAGACCTAAATCTTATTTTTTTTCGTTTTAATCTGTTTTCATTTAAGAGGAAGAAAGCATCTAAAACCACTAAGTTCTATTTTCTTACATTCCTATCACTTAAAAACAGATGAACTGATTTTTCATTTAAAAAAAATGTGCTGGCTAGTAATAAAATTCAGAAAATAGAGATTCACGATGGAAAATGGACTCAAACTAAACCACAGCAAGGCTGTTATAAAAAGATGATGTTTAAGTTCTAGTTACTTCATTTGGCCCACAGATTGGAACAAGAGCATTTTTTAATTAAATATATTACAATTTTACTCACTTCAGTGCTTCCTCAAGTTTATGGATTTTCTTTTGAGCTTCTTCTTTCTCTTGACCAAGTTCACTCTCCAGGTCATGAGTCTGCCATGACAAAAACGGTAAAATTTACCAGAAGGCAAGTGCTCAAAGGAGAAACACAAACAATGAAGCAGTAATCTTAAATCTATTTTTAACGTCAAATTAGATTTAGATATTTGAAGATAGAGACTTGGTTAACCATGTTCGTTTACCGTACAACTATTTCACTTACTATACTTTCAATACCTCTTTTCTGGTCAAAGTTCGTAACTGTGTGAATCTACCTGTGTGGGGATTTCCTGTAAAATAAACTGACGTGTAAGACCTTCAAAGCGGGAGCAATCACTTTTGAATTTTTTTTAACTTACATATTAGCCAGAGGAAAGGAATCTCACGAGATTCAGGAGAATGCGATACATGACGTGTCTACATTCTGCAAACATATACAGGTTATGATGAAACAGTCCTCCCTTCCACTGCTGGGGATGGTTTGAACAAGCGTCCACTGGGTGTGGGAGGCAATCCCCCCACCATGAGTATCTCTTTCCTAAACGCAGCATCCTTCAAGTTGGGAGGAAGGCAGCGTGAATCATGAGGGCTGGAAATTTCTCTTCACAGAAAAGTCTTCGGGTGCAAATGCATATAAGCATATCCAACAAGGACATTACATGGATCTAGAGGGAAAGGAGACTTTGGGACAGCTGGATGGGAAGGGAGGAGTCAACAGGTAGCCACGGTTCCACACACAAGGGAGCCCGGCTGGGAGGTGAGAAATCACGTCACTTAGTGGGCTGGGAAAACTGGCTGTGTACCTGCTGGCAGCCCAGGTAAGGCTGACAGGGCCACTGGTGGGTACAGGGGCTGGGAGAGGAATGACAGGCAAAAAAACCAACAACACACACACACATACACAACACTTCAAACACTGACTCAGTGCTAGCCCAAAATGCCTGTCCTTAGCTATTTGTATCAGTTTGGATGGAGACCTCTCTAAATTCAAAAACCTTTTCCTTTGGGAGTGCCTGGGTGGCTCAGTAGTTAAGTGTCCAGCTTCGGCTCAGGTCATGATCTCGCAGTTCACGGGTTCGAGCCCCGTGTCGGGCTCTGTGCTCACATCTCGGAGCCTGGAGCCTGCGTTGGATTCTGTGTCTCCCTGTCTCTCTGCCCCTTCCCTGCTCATACTATGTCGCTCTCTCTCTCTCAAAAATAAACAAAAATATTTTTTTTAAGAAACGTTTTCCTTTGATAATTCTCTTACATTTTTCTCCTTTGGTGCTTTAGTAAAATCAATACATAAGTAAAATCCATTGTCTGTAGACTCAAAGGAGAGAGAGGAGAAAAGGCATTTTCCTTGAGTTTTTTCATATTTTCATATTCCATGAGAATATCACAAAGCTTCTACTGGCTGCTGTGAGAACAAGAGGTGAGAAAAAATGGGAAACAGGAACCCACAGGGTGGTGGCAAGGGTAGGCCCTCAGGAGAATGAGGACAGGGGACGCCTCTCCCCCATATTCTAAATAGTAAAGTTAAAATACCTTATAAATACCGACCTCACGAAAAAGAGAAAGAGCATCTAACCTGCCTTGTAAATTTTTGCCACTGCATTTATTTTACTTTACATGAGGAAAAAAATTCAATTGTCCACAATTTTACCAGGTTCTAGACTGAAATTACTGTCTTTCTTCTATTGGATCCCTGGTCTGTACTGTATTATAGGCTTGGCACATAGTAGGCATGCTAAAATGGAGTAAGTACATAATAAAGAAACAGAAGCAGCAACCCCACACTGATCTGGTCCCTTTAACGTACAGTATGAAAGAGATTAAAGCCCAAAATGAAACCCAGAGATGAGCCAGCGTGGACATTTTGGAAACATACATATTCATATCGGGAAAATCCTTTCTTGAAATAAAATGCTAAGTAAAAATCCAAACATCCACTAACATAAAAACACAAAGAAAAGAAAAGCTGTTTGAGTGGAAGATGCGGAAATGACATTTGGGAAGTTAACGTCTCAGTGTTAATGTTTCTACTGCTGTCACATGTTTCCCTAGGCTTTTCGCTTAAGTTTCCTCGGTTAATTAATTTTAAGTCTCTTACAAATATCACACAGATTGGGCTTTTGACCCAAATTACACATTTTCTTTTACTAGGGGAGATTATTGAGTTTATTGTCATCACTAAAATACTGTGTTTTTTTTTAAATGCTTGTTTATTTTTGAGAGAGAGAGACAGCATGAGTGGGGGAGGGGTAGGGAGAAGGGGACACAGAATCTGAAACAGGCTCCAGGCTCTGAGCTGTCAGCACAGAGCCCGACGCGGGGCTCGAACTCACAAACCGCGAGATCATGGCCTGAGCCGAAGTCGGACGCTTAACCAACTGAGCCACTCAGGTGCCCCACTCACGAAAATATTCTTATTTACACATTTTTCTTTAGGCTTTGGGGGTTTTTATGTTCCCTTTTTATATAGCTTTTGTTGTTGTTCCAAAACTCGTCTATGTTCTGATAGACTGACATAGATTTTCATTTCACCAGTGATACTACAAAGATATCACAATTATTTTTAACCAATATTTCTAATAGTCAACAAGTGAAAAATTAGCCTCTGTGTCCTATCTTTTTAAGTGACAGCTTAGCACGTTAACTTCTCCTACCCATTCTGTTTTCTTTTAAACCTGGTTGATTTGATCCAGATAAACGTTTTAACATTTTTCTTTATCTACACATCTCTTCTCTCGAGAAATTTTTCTGACACCTGCATTATTTTGTATCATGTACACAAAAAACATTTAAAATTCAACTCTATTTTAGTTAATTGTGGCATGCACCCCTACTTCCTTTTCATTCTTGAGTATTTTCTGTTGTTTTGTTTGATGTGATGTTTTGCTTATCCTTAGGTGAATTAAAGTACATCAGCCAGTAAGAATTTATTTTCAAAAAGAATATCTGGGTGACCTATCTCTGAGGCTCTTCACGTCCAAGAAGGTCGGCTGTTGCCCTTGCACTTGAGGGAAAGGGTGTGTATAAGATTACGGAGTCACAACATTTTGGCCTAAAAACAGCATTTGTCACTCTACTGCTTTGAGCCATTCGGATTTGCAACCAGGGAGACTAAACTCCCCTGACCTCGGCCCCCTCTCACCCAGGCCTGGATATTTACAAAACCACTCTCTGCACTGAGGTTCAAATGCTGTTGAATCGCTTTATTGCTTTTTACCTGATACAGGGTGACTCTTCTAAATCCGTATACAGAGACCTTCAGGAAGGTTCTCTCCTACCTTTCCTTTTGTGCGAACCTATTCTGAGCCCCCCTCCAGGAATATCAATTGTATGCTCATTTCCTGTTCTCTGCTTTCGTATCTACCTCCTGTCTCCAGATGTTTCATTCTTTGCCTTTCCCTTGCAGTCTGCAGGATAATGGTTTGTCCTGATTGACCCTTTACAGCATCTGCTGTACCCCACCCCAGCTCCTACGTGAATCTTAGAGCTGCTGTCGTGTTTTCAGGGTCTCTGCAACCCTTTCCATGACAAGTACCTCCGTTTTCACTTCATCCTTCTCTTTCCTTACGATGTCTCCTCCTCTTTCACAGACATCGTACTTTCCGGGATTCTACTGATGAATTTTTTTGGATGTTTTCTTTTGGAGTAATACGTATCAGAAGAAACTCCGTTCCCTGGGTCTTCTGTATTGGCCTCCCTTTGCTCTATGCTGTTTTTCCACAGACCCCATTTTGCCTCTTTTCTCCTACTCATTTGTAAAGGGCGTGTTACCCTTTCGGATTTGAGGCTTGGCCGAGAATGCGGGGGACACAGCCTGGCTTCCGTGACACGCCGGCTAGGGCGGTCTTCTTCTCGGGACGGCCGCTGCGATCCAGGTCCCAGGAAGTCCCCAAGGCGGTGGACTGCAGATTTCTACCGAGGAGGAGTTTTCTCCACACCTCACAGCCTACTTGTGCGGGACTCTGAAGCCACCTGCTACATGGGGAACTAACAGGGAGCTGCTGGCAGGGTTACTGGTCGGGTAGTGACGTTGTACACGTTGGGACTGCACCTCCGCAACGCCCTGCACTGCACCCACCACCAGGGGTTTCCCCTGTTACCTGCTGAGTTTTGTTTTGTTTTGTTTTTCTGAGACTCAGAATGCTCTGCATGAAGGTGTTGTTGAGATTGACCCCTTTAAGTGAAAACTTCAAAAAAATTACCCATACCTTTGAGGAAAACCTATCTGAAGTGACAGGGTGATCTTGAGTGCAAGCTGTGGAGTCAGACTGCATGGGTTTCTACCCTGCTCCTCCGGAAGTGACTTGACACTCTGTGCCTCCGCTGCATCCCCCCCCCACCCTGAAAAACAGGGGTTAACGGTAACTAGATTTCAAAAATTGTGATGAGTTAGTAAGCGACTCCATGGAAAATAAGTTAATTGTGATGAGTTAATAAACTACTTCCTGTATAGCCCTTAGAACAATTTCAGGAACATAATAATAAATTCTCAGCAAATGTTAACCTTCTCACACTGAACACTCTATACATAAAGCAGTTTCTTGAAAACCCAAGGTCATTATGAAGACCCAGAGTCACAGTGACGGCCCAGTACAGTAAATCCCTTAGATGGGCTGTCTGCCCTTTCAGAAAATAGCCCCTGAGTTGCTAAGAATTTGAGCTCTTGTAAGTGCTTTTTATCCCTCTCTGTTCAACCTTAACCTTGTCGTCAGGTTTGCAGCTGTGCCTTCCTGACGCCAGTCGGTGCGCTAACGCAAGCACCTTGATCTGATTTATTGCCTCTAAACCACCGGAACCACTTCTGAAGCAGAAATGGGACCATCTGAGGGGGAGAATGAGAGGCTTCCCTCGGAGGTAAAGGTGCATGTGTCAGTGCACAGACTTTTGAGCTGAGGGGTCCTTAAAGCTAGAAGCTGTTTCTTTCTCATGTATGTCTATATCCCCAGCACAATACCTGGCCCACATAAGATCTGTTTATTTGTCCTTAATTGAATACATTTGTATTGGGTGGTTAACTGCCTTTTTGGACTCTATTTTTAGTTGTTACCTATATTCCAGGTAGATATTTATTTTACCTATATTCTATAGTTTAGTTTTTACCTATATTCCAGGTAAATATATATTTTACCTATATTCTATACCTGTGGTGATAAAGATAATGTTTCTGTCAACCTTTCCTTTTTTACGTACTCTACGCAGTGGAGAATAACCTGATCTTGTAATCCTTTCCCTACTATATATGGCTAATACCAAAAATAAATTTTAATCACTTAAATAATGAAAATACAAACCAGAGAGTCAAAGACACAGCACCTATTCCCCAACATGGGAGTCTGTTGTAAATAACTGATTGAACTAGACATAACCACAATTATTGAACATTTACTAAACGTATATAAACATATGTAAAATATTACGTCTATTTTCCCTGGCAGCCCAAGAATTTAAGTGATCCAAAAAAAGGAGTGCTTGTATAAATAAGAAAGTGATTCTGCTCTGCCGAAGGACACAGACACACGGTGGCAGACATCCCAGCACAGGAAGGGGCAGTGAACTGCCACGCACCCACACCGTCTGGCTAATTCCACCCCATCCCCAGCCTCGGCTTCCCCGCAAGAGAAACGCAGGCATCGGGCTGCATGACTTCTCACTACAATACGTTTCACTGTGCAATTTCATTTTTCCCAGACTTCACTCGAGGCACACTGTCCTCTTAAGGAAAACCATGCCAGCAGAAGATGCAAAATACTACACAGTATATTCTGTGTAAAGCTGTGACCATTTTAAATTATTTTAACCTGATTAAAAGAATTATAAGTGAAGGTGAAACACCGGAATACGATTTTGTGATGGTTTCGAGCTCCTGCAGACGCTGTATCTCATCTGTTACACAGTCACAGCAGAGTCATTATAAGTAGGTATTTTAATTCTCGCACATTTCAGAATATACATGCTTAACATCTGTCTCACAAACTTCTTTAGGTAAACAGTACCATCTTTCACTCTTTGGTGACTGTTTGGAAAACAAGCAATGGGTTATTTGTAGGAGGCAGGTGTTTCCTTGCTAGTAAAATCATTTAGCCCGACCATTTCCTGATTTAACAGATTAGGACACTTCATCAAACAATGACATTTAGTTTTACTACCTATTATTTGTTTGATGTTCAAAGATCTTAAGAGCAGGCAATAGCCGCTAGAGATCAATAAAAACCATTAGATAATATGTGTGTGTGCTTAAATTAGGGACAGCATTTGATGCTGTTTCTCTGACCTCAAAGACAAGCTAGAATCGCTCATGCTGCTTTGTTATTGGCGTGAGGAAATAATGTCACTCAGATGGCACTTCCTCCTCCTGAACAGATATTCAGAACTAACTTTTCTACCAAAAGTTATTGAACGTGCACACCTGTAACACCGGCTGACCACCAAAAACCCTATACAACCCACTTGGCTATTGAGTCCACAGTCCAGGACTGTGTCAGATTTATGTCAGCTCTTTGTGCAGCCAAGAAGGATATTCCCCGAGGGGGGTACAAGACATCAAATCTTCAAGGACTGAGATCACAGCAGGTTTAATAAAGAAATAAGAACAGATGTCAATTTAAAAGGGGGAGACTGTGAAATTAATTGTAAAACAAAAAGTGACATGCTGAGCAACATTTTCTTCCAGCTCAAATGAAGTCAGAACACATGCAATGTGACCAATTGTGCTTATTTTTCTTTTAAGGATTGCTATTATTTTAAACACTTCTTCTTCACATTGAAAACAATTAACACACTTTAACTACTTACATTATTAAAAAGCTAGGCCAGCTGATACCGTGTGGAAAGGGAAAAAGCTGTAGTTAGGACGCCTAATAAAAAGGACTCGGCTTTGCTCCCCTGTCACTCAGGGAAACACAACAGGAGTGGGTGGGAGGTTACTGGACAGGCGCAAACTGAGCTCGAACGTGGTTTCCTGTGTGTGTCCGCCAGGCAGAGGGGCTGATCCAGAAACCTTAATGTACTTTGTGGCTAACTAGCCAAGAAAAGACAGTGGTAGGAGATGGGCTCTCCAGCTCTGACAGTCCTCAGTAGAACTTAACAGGAGTTTGGGATAGGAATACATTCTTTCAAAATTAGTCAGTGCCTGCCCTTCTCTTTGCTCCCAGCCCCTCCTTCCACCTCATAGGTACCCAGATACTATCTCAGGAAGAGAGCTGACCACAGAGCTTAAAGAAGCAAGAGGCCAAGGTGTTCCTTAACGAACAGGAAGCCAGACATCTGCCCAACAAATGAACAATGGACCGACCAACAAGTACACCCAGAGGGTGCGTTATTCAGTGGGGGTGAGGCTTATGATAACGTATGGTCTTCTTTTAGTAAGAAAAATATTTACGAAGCTGCATGCTCCACAGTAAAAAACTAAAAAAACAAGTTCTTTATTTCAATGAAAACAGTATTTCCCTCTCTTGTTCAGATACCATTTTGTACACATGAAATATATTTAAGATCCTGCATTGAGGCCGCATTAAAACAGCACGAGAAAAAACCTTAGCAACAAGAAAATTATAATTTAAAAATTTTTTTAATGTTTATTTTTGAGAAAAAGAGAGAGAGAGCACGCGAGCAGGGGTGGGGGAGGGAGGGAGACGCAAAATCTGAAGCAGGTTCCAGGCTCTGAGGTGTCAGCACAGAGCCTGATGCGGGGCTTGAACTCATGAACTGCGAGATCATGACCTGAGCTGAAGTCAGACACACAACCTACTGAGCCACCCAGGCGCCCCAGAAAATTGTAATTTTAAAGGGCATGTATTCAGGTCAATACATGTCAGTAGAAATATTCACTTTTCCAAATGACAGAAACACTCTTCCTAGATATTAAGCTCCTGGAAGGCAGAATCTATGCTAATTTATCCTTAACCTTCTCCCCCATTCCAATGACACCTTCGACCAATGAAAGTGTTTAATGAATATCTGCTGAGTGACTATATGGATAAGTGAGATGAGGGATACACAGTGTTTTAAGAATGTTGTGCTATAAAACCTGCTTCATTTTAAACTGTATGTATTTAATTATTGAAGGATTAATGTTTTTCTCATTTTCTTTCATATGTATATTTTTACAAGTAGGTTAATTTGGCTAATATTGCAACAATAAATAATTCCAAAAGCAGCAATAAAATCTTTGCTATTTAACTGTTCTTTACTATCCAGGTTATACAGCAAACAACAAATTCAAAACTAAAGTTTAAAAGTCACAAACCTAGGGGCACCTGGGTGGCTTGGTCGGTTAAGCTCCAACTCCTGATTTCGGCTCAGGTCATGATCTCATGAGCTCAGGTCATGATCTCACGGTTCACAAGATCATGGGATCGAGCCCTGCATCAGGCTCAGTGCTTACAGTGTGGAGCCTGCTTGAGATTCTCCCCCTCCCTCTCTCTCTGCCCCTCCCTTGTGCGCACACATGCACACGCTCTCTCAATAAATAAATAAACATTAAAAAATAAGTCACAAACCCATAAAACCTTGCATTTTATTGCCAAAGGTGTTAATAGTATATCAATAAACCCCCAGTTATTACTGATAACACGGATGCCAGCATATGCAGAATTATTCACTGTTCTAAATAACATGAAACAATTATTCATGAAATTTTTAACTAGTAGACAATTCTTTCATTGTTTTATATTCCTTGGTTAAATATTTAGCATTACCGCACATATGATACAACAGAACACAAACGGCTCCTATCACTTGTATCATATTTTTAAACTGGTAGAAAAAACTATAATTTCAAAGTGTTATGAGAAGTTAATACCACAATACTTACTCTTCATTCATTAAATATAATATACAAGGGGTGTTTTTACATTGATACAATTAATCGAATTAAAGAAGCTGTTTATAAACATGAAAAATGAAGAAGCAAAATTTGATCACTGGCTAGCTGAAATAAACTTGAGAAATACATGATTCTTTAAAGTCTAGAATGCATGGCTTTGTAAAAACCAGCCCTCATGCTCACTGCCTTACAGTGCCCCAAAAAACACATTACCTTTTTCTCATAGGTGTGTTTTAAATGACTTTTCTCCATTTGAAACTTATTTTCTTGATCCTGTGAATAATAAATATTTATTTTTATTATAGTTAAAGTTGCTACTGGAGTCAATAAAATTAGTAATCTACATAAATTCTGGGATGAGCACTGAGTGTTGTATGTAAATGATGAATCAGGGGATTCTATCCCCAAAACCAAGAGCACACTGTATACATTGTATGTTAGCCAACTTGACAATAAATTATATTATAAATAAATAAACAAATAGACAAACAAACAAACCAAACTACCTGATGACAAACCTTATTGAAGTTTTGCATACTATGACAAGAGCCCTACCTGTCCAATGATGTAAACCACAAATAGAAATATGAATAGCTTTATGTTAGGGCAGAACAGAAAACCTTAGTTATCTGAAGATGTTAACTACTCTCACAAGGACCTACTTTAGAGTGGAAGAGAAACTTTCTGGCCCTTATTATTAGGAGATTACTTAAAAGTAACCAACTGACTCAATATAGAAATAATACACTTGAAATTATATCAGATGCCAGTCTGGCATGTCTTGACCATGAGGGAAAAGGAAGGATCTAGAAGATGTGAAGAAGAAAGAGAAATTATGAAGACTGGTTGAGAGGAATTTAAAGGGAGGAGATTATTCTAAAATAATAATGTATTTAAATAAGGCTTATTTTTTGAATGAATCAAAAAAGATTATTCAAATTAAAATTATTGTTCTTTATTCTCTATATCCCACTAGCATCTTCTTTTGTTAAAATAAATAAGATGAAAAATGTTACAACGTAACAAAAGAAAAAATGGCTAGTTCCATGTCTGAGGGATTCTTTTAAATCAACTCTTACTTATACATATAATCAAGACAAGGAAAGGTGAGATTTAGCCACTGCTCTGTATAAAAATAAGGACTCACCCTTAGCTGTTGCTTTCTTTGAAGTTCTGATTCCTGGAGCTGCTGTTTTAATTGACAGATGTTCTGTTCTAGTTCTTTAATCACACCAGATGCCTAAAAGAATTTTAAGAATAATGAAAACCAGTACCATCCTAGAACTTCTGGTTGAATAAATATATCTTTTTTCCCCTCCGATTAAAGGTTTAATCAGAATGAAAATAATCTATAAATCTGAATGAAAAATATGTTTTCAAAAAAGCTTAAAAATATTTTACAGTAAAAATATAAACTAAATTCTGCACAGTATTTAAAGTTATGAAAATACAATACTGATAAAGATAACAGGCTTACAGAAGACATTCTAAATTTTAATTTTAAAATGAAATCCACTGGAATACTTAATTCATAACATAGCAAGTAACTGACTGCCTTAGAATTGTAGCTATAGAATTCTCTTTGTGGAAAGCTTCAGTATCAGACACAAAAAAAAGTGTGTGGCTGCTAGTAAGGGTTCTTGCAGATGTATGTGATGACAGGAAAACTAAAGCATGACCCAGATTTCCAAATAATAATAATAATAATAATGTACATCGTTCTCTAAAAATGTATTATTAACACAACTGAGCATTTCTTCTTGTATTTTTACATGTTCTCTCCTTTAAAAACTTTGGTATTAGAAAGGGTTAACTCATAGCAAAATTTAGTTTATTAAATATTTATATCATGCTCTGTATTAGACATTTAGCATTTTCAGCATTTTATAATTTTTTTTAATGCTTATTTATTTTTCAGAGAGTGAGGGAGACAGAGTGCGAGCAGGGGAGGGGCAGAGAGACTGAGACACAGAATCCGAAGCAGGCTCCAAGCTCTGAGGTGTCAGCACAGAGCCCGACACGGGGCTCGAACTCACAAACCCCAAGATCATGACCCGAGCCAAAACTGGATGCTTAACCAACTGAGCCACACAGGTACCCCAGCATTTTCCGTATTTTAAACACCAATAAAAATCCTTACAAGTTTCAGTTATTCCAAGAATAAAGCAAAAAAGAGACTAATTTCAAATGCCAAATAGTTAGCTTCCCACGTGGCTGATCTACACCTCTAAGCTGAGTAAAGTAAGTAACTACTTTGTACGACTGTATCTACAGCATCTAATACCTTAGAAGCTGAAAGAGCATGTTCCTTTTTCAGAAGGTTTATATCAGCATCATATTTGGTTTGTAATAGTTTCATGTTTTGTTCATAATCATTCACAAGGTGATCTTTCTCTTTATGTAGTGAGTTGCGCCTAAAAGCAGTAAGAGAGTAAAATATACTTCCAATACGTTTAGAATCAACCTCTAAAATGAAAATTTTTAGTGAACCAAACTCAAATGCATTATCTTTTTTTTAAATACTGTTTTAAGTTTACTTATTTATTTTGAAAGAGAGAGAGAGCAAGCAAGCAGGGGAGAGGCGGAGAGAGAGGGAGAGAGAGAATCCCAAGCAGGCTCCGCACTGTCAGCACAGAGCCCGATGCAGGGTTCGAACTCACAAACTGTGAGATCATGACCTAAGCTGAAACCAAGAGTTGGACGCTCAACCAACTGAGCCACCCCAGTGTTCCCATTATCTTTCAATATATCAAACAAGTATCCTACTCACATTTTTACCAACTTCTTAAATGTTATACTTCTTATATTAAATGGGACTTTTAAAATTAATAAATGGCAGTCTCTGTGCTGGAAACCTCCCGCGGTTAAATGTGTAATTAACTCTGGCAAATAATTTTTAGAGTCAACATCAGTACTTTACAGCCACACTTGATAGACATCTGACTTCAGACGATACCTTGCCTTTACTTCTTGTAATTCATTACATGCTATCTGGTAAATTCTCTCAAGCTCCAATTTTTCTTGAATTAATTTCTGTCTCTGTAAATTACTGTTCTCTGCTTCTCCAGTCAGCTGCTGGACACGGGACTCCAGTTCCTTGACCATCTGGTTCTGAAATAATAAGTCATTGTTAAGAAAGCCCCTGACTGACTTTATAACACTTCTGTATCATTAAGTAGCCTGAAGAAAATATACGCCCCATTACAGAGAACAATACAATATTCTTACTAATAAAAATTAAACCAACCTCTAAGTTAACAAAATCTTTAAAAAGAAAAAAAATGCTTTCTCCCATAGGAGTAAGATCATCATGTTTATATGCTTTTAGCTATTCATTTGTTCAATGAATATTTACTGAATGTGGTATGATTCCAGGATCTATGGACAAACCAGTAAATACGAGAGATGGAGTCCTTATCCTTACAAAATCCTTATCCTTCATGTAACTCAATAACTTGTTAGGTAAGTACTTGGCAATATTCTTTACTCTTCATTGGAAGTTTTAGAAACTTATTAAAATCATAAAGGCAATGTAATAATATTTTTAAAAAGAAACTTTAAATTTTAATTTTTAAAATTTTAAAGTAAGTGATACACATATCATCAATCAGTGTATAAAAGTATTTTATTACACAGTTGCAGTATTAGTGAAAAAATATTTCATTTGTTTCAGATTTTTATTTACTTACCATTTTGCCAAAAGCACTGCTTTTCCAGGAGCCTTCAAAATCATCACATAATTAAATCATTTCCCTACTACTTGATGCCTAAGTCATTTTGAGTTTCTCACCTTTATAAAACTAGATCAAGGTATTTGTGACTAGGGACTTTATCTAAAATTAGGGTAGGCAGGCATTAGCTGAAGGGACAATTGATTTTCTTTTAACAATTAACCTTCCAGTAAGTGTGAGCAATTAGAAAAGGTTAGGATGATATTCCAATTAGTTCTTTGATACTCATCCTGAGATAAACATTCAAAATAGAGTTGAAACGTTAAATAATAGTACAACCCCAACACTGTCTATTCATTCCATCCTTTCTTCATTATAATACAAACTTAGATATATAATTTAAATTTTGGAAACAATAGGTTCTAAATTTGAGAAATGAAAACAATTACAACTAACGTAAAAACATGGTATGAAGATATGGTATATAGAAAATACATACAATTCCTAGCTCAGAGCCTGACACATATCAGATGCTCAGATTTCTTCTCCATGGATCCTATTCATTCTGCCTCTTTATTAATGATCCCTCTGCTTTGGGAATTCCTTTCAGAAGATCATTTTCCAATGTATACTCTAATCTCCTTGTTTCCTAAATATCGATTGACTGGAAGAAACAAAGAAAAGAATACATCCTTGGCCTTCCAGTTTTAAATGGTAGCATAAAAATGATTTTTATTCCTTCTTCTCTTGGAAATTACCAAAAAGAGACCAGATATACTAGAAACGGAAATGAAACCCTGTCTTAGTAAACCCTAAGAGAGAAAAACTTCTCTCTCTGGCTGTGAAGGAGTAGGTTGCAATAACAGATCACACTTGCACTGAGAACAAGTGAAAAAACCAAAAGACACCAAGAAAAAAGCAATTTGAAGGCATTCGAGAACTTCCAAGGCAGCTGGGATTTAAGGGGGCCAGAGACAGAAACCGTAGAGAGACCAGTCAACATTCTGCAAGCTGCGGCATTCCTGAGGATGAGGCATGGCAATTAGAGCAGGCCTAGGCAGCCAGGACTTGAAGAATCAAGATCCCTGAGAGAAAAGGTTCACAGAAGAAGGGACTCCACACAGGAAGTTTTCTCCTCGAGGAATTTGCCAAATTTCTAACATTTACAGGACAGATGCCCATGAGACCAAGGGAAAAGATTCTGAAAAGCAGACTAGACTTTTCAGCAGTATCACTGAGGAGTGAAAAAACTGTAGATTATTCAAGGAGGAAGGCCCCTGGTAACGTCAGAGGCTTTCATTTGAAACTGTGTAGAAGGCCACACTAGGAGTTGGGGTGAATCAAAGGTAGACCAAGGACTGCAACCCTGCCTTGAGCCATTTTGGTCACTGAATGGATCAAGGAAAGTTGTCTCCACACAAGATCCTTCTTGGAGGTTAGGGTGATGCCTCTCTGGAAGAAGATAACATCATCCAGATCATTTATTATCATTCACACACAATGTCTAGCATTCAATCAGAAAACACAAGGCATGGAGGTGCCTGGGTAGCTCAGTAGGTTAAGTGTCCGACTTCGGCTCAGGTCATGGTCTCACAGCTCGTGAGTTCTAGCCCCAGGTCAGGCTCTGCGCTGACAGCTCAGAGCCTGGAGCCTGCTTCAGATTCTGTGTCTCCCTCTCTCTCTCTGCCCCTCCCCAACTCATGCTCTGTGTCTCGCTCTCTCTCAAAAATAAATAGACATTAAAAAACTTAAAAGAAGAAAATATAAGGTATGTCAAAAGTTAGAATCAAGAGGATAAAAACCAGAAATCAATATGCAGATGGCCCAGATACTGAAATTTAAAAATCTATGATGAATTTGTTACATGAGTCAAAATATATAAGGAAGGTCTGCTAAATTAAATGATGATCAAATATAAATGCAAGAATACTCCAAGAAAGGATGACCCAAGGCTGGAGATCATAGAAAATATCATCAGAACATAGTTATCCAAAGTAAGTGGATAATCTGTTGCTTGGTTCAACAATAGCATATGCACAGGTTGTGACGACAGCATCTCTGAACCCAATCTGGCATGAAGAATAAGCAGGAAAGTCAGGGCTCTGTGAAAAATCACATACACCCATATTCACAGGAAGCAAATTAGGACCGAGGTCAATTCAGGAAAAGAACAACAGCATAAGAAGTCTTACAGTGCCTGTAGAATAATAAATGCCAATAGATTCACCCATACATACCCCTGCACAGTAAGAGAGTTATTCATTTTATTATTTTTAATTTATTATTATTTTATTTTCATCATCTATTTTTAAAGCATTTTCCTAACACTCATGGTGTCTTACACAAAATAGACACAGAGTAAACAAAATAAATTTATGAGAAAGCATACAGGCGTATATGAAATAGCTTAAGACAATAATATTTACACAACATAAACTTTTTTTTTAATTTTTTTTTTAACGTTTATTTATTTTTGAGACAGAGAGAGACAGAGCATGAACAGGGGAGGGGCAGAGAGAGAGGGAGACACAGAATCTGAAACGGGCTCCAGGCTCCAAGCCGTCAGCACAGAGCCCGACGTGGGGCTCGAACTTGCAGACCGTGAGATCATGACCTGAGCCGAAGTCGGATGCTTAACCAACTGAGCCACCCAGGCGCCCCGACGTAATCTTTTTTAAACTGAATACAAAGAACTAAAGGGATACAAAATAACAGAAGCCTCAAAATGGGGTAAAAAGTTATTCAGGAAAAGAGATGTTGATGTCAGATCATACTTTGCAGGCTGTGACAGGCAGTGTGGAGGGAAATTCGGGGTAGGGAACAACAGGATGAAGGAAGGAACAAATAACGGTATACATAATGACAAACAGATTACCATGTATGCAGAGAATATCCTCCCACATCGTGAACTCAAATGTGGCATTCGGAAGACAAGGCTGGAGTTCCTGAATGGGCATGGCTTATACGAAGAACTTATAATAGGCATTAGATTAGTAATTAAAGTTCTTGATCATGGGTAAATGGGACAAACTGCATTTGTGAGATACAGAACAAAAGGAGATAGGGACAGCAACTAGCAGGTTACTAGAAGGGTCCTGGAATGAGGCAACAATGGCCTGAACTCAAGTGGTAGCTGTGGAAACAGAAGGGACGAGAGAAGATCCAAGAAATTTTTCAGAGAACTAAACAGTATGATTAAGCGAAATATCAAGTAAAGGAGGTAACATGTGGCAAGAATCATAAATCTTCCAGGTTCAAAATCTAATATGCCAGGAGAAGTATAGCACATTAGGAATTAAAAGAAAGTTTGGCAAAGAATATTACTTTGGTAGGAAATAAAGACGTGATTTTCAACAAATTATGTGTTAGGATCAGTTATGCAACTGACAGAATGAGAAATAAGGGCTAGAAATACAGATGTTGGACCTTTACCCACAAACATTTGAAATCTTATAGGAGCTAAAAATTAGAAAGGGTTGGCAACTCAGCAACTATTTAGAAGCTAAAGTTCAACTCCTGTGGCAAAAAGAGTGACATATTTTATCCTATTTCATAATCTTAGTGAAATATGACAAGAAGATGTACAAACCCTAAGCATACATTTTAATAACTTTACAAATTGAAAACACCCACGAGCCACTGCAAACGTAAACATTACCAGCCACTCTGAAGCCTTATTGCTCATCCTCTCCAGAAAGGCAACTACTACTCCGACTTCCATCAGAAAAAAATTAATTTTGGCTGTTGTTAAACATCCTATGGATGGAATCATAGGTTACTCTTTTGGGTCAGGCTTCATCATGCATATTGTATGTCTGAGAGATTCATCTATGTCATGGGGCACAACAGTAATTAAAACTTTTTTGTTGTTATATATAGTTTTCCTTTGTGTGAATATACCTAAAATAATTTATCCATTTTACTGATGGGTCGTTTTCAGTGTCTGGCTATGAAAAATAATGTTGCCATGAACACTTTCATAAATATTTTGTGGTACATATATGCACTGATTTATTCTGCTTATACTTCCTGTGGTAAAGCTGCAATTGATTTGAGTCACAATTGATTTGAAAACTATGTCCCTGCAAAACCCTATGAAGTGAATGTTTATAACAGCTCTATTCATCATTGCCAAAAACTGGACATAACCAAGATATCTTTCAATAGACAAGTGGATAAACAAGCTATGGTACATCCATATAATTGAATGTTATTCAGCAATAAAGAGAAATGAGCTTTTAAGCCACAAAAACACATGAAGAACCCTGAAAGGTACAATTGCTTTTTATTTTAATGTTTACTTGTTTTTGGGAGAGAGAGAGAGAGAGAGAGAGAGAGAAAATGAATGAGTGGGGGAGGGGTAGAGAATGAGAGAGACACAGAATCTGAAGCAGGCTCCAGGCTCTGAGCTGTCAGCACAGAGCCCGACATGTGGCTCGAACTCACAAACTGTGAGATGACCTGAGCTGAAGTCAGAGGTCTAACCGACTCAGCCACCCAGGTGCCCCAAAGGTACAACTGCTTAATGAAAGAAATCGGTCTGAAAAGGATACATACTGATTCCAATTACATGACATTTTGAAAATGACAAGCTATACAAACAGTAAGAAAGATCAGGGGTTGCCAGGGATTTTAGGGAGAGGAGTAGGGACAAACAGAGTAAAGCACAGGTGATTTTTAGAACAGTGAAAATATTATGTACGATATACTACAATGATGCATACATGAGAAGATACATTTGTCAAAGCACATGGAATTTTAAAGTACGAAGAACGAACCTTATTTTACGCAAATTAAAAAAATCATTTGGGAATTTGGGGAAATCTCAGGAAGAAATGCAGACTGTGACAAGAGAATCTAGTTACATTACAAATTATGAAAAAACCTCATCGAAGGGATGGGGGGAAAGGTGATGGTCTAAGCAATTTTGAAATGAGTGGAATCTGTAAGACCAAAAGCAAAAAGTAACTGCTCATAAGCACTGTACCCAAAGTTGGTTCCCATAGGGGTACACTCTGAGAGAGGTACACATGCACACTGGAATTGAACAATTAACAACGAAGAGGATGGTGGAAGTCATGCTTCCACTGCTGGATTGAGAATTTACAGGTACACAAGGGGAAGAGGCTAGGATAATCCATGTGGTAATGGATTAGAGTTACAGACATCAGTAAGAAATGATGCTTAGCTTAATAAAGATACGGTTGATTACATATGGAAATGTTTATAGAAATGCATATATTCACAGATCAGCACATGCACATATACTCCCTTCCTCTGTCAGGTAAAAGGGTATAAAAGAAATGACACCCCAGCAGTAATGAGCACACCCAGCACACAGATCATGGTTTCTAATACCTTCTCCATGGAATCCACATTAATGGGAGTATGTCAAAGGGGCACAGGAGCCCACTGAAAGATCTCTCAATGGCCAAAGCTGGAATAATATCAGCAACAAAATAAAATATAGGAATACTGGACTATAACCCAGAGTATAAAATAAATAATGTCCACAAGTCCACACTGATACAAATAAATGATTCAATAAATGTATAAATAAGGGAGAAGAGACAAATCTCTCATGCAGAAAAGCTTCAAACAATTTATATAGATATCCCACCCTCAAGTAAAGAGAACATAACTCCCTACTTGTGAAGCATAAGTAACTTTCTTCCAAAGAGGACAGTACGGAAAGGTGGGAAGTAACTTTATGGTGAAAACCCTAACAAACACTCCCTCAGCCACGTGATCAAAATTAATAGCCAAAGTGGTAGGTCATTAATACCATATGCCACTGATAACGATGCGATGAGAATAAGTGTACCTGTGGGATCCTACAGCCTCAACCCATAACCCCAGTCTAATCGTGAGAAAAACATGAGACAAAATCCAATAGAGGAGCATCCTACAACATGCCTGCCCCCCATTCCTCAAAACTGTTGAGATCATGAGAAGCAAGTTAAGTCTGAGAAACTGTCACAGCCAAGAGGAAACTAGGGAGAAGTAACAACTAAATGTAATGCGATATCCTGGATAAGAAACAACGTCACATAAAAATTAAGGAAAACTGAATAATCTATGGTCTCTCGTTAATTATGGTGGATCGGCACTGATTCATTTGTAACAAGCAGGCCAAAATCATGGAAGATGTTAGTGAAGGAAATTGGGTGTGGGGTATATGGAAACTGTGGACGACCTTGTCAAATCTTCTGTAAACCTAATACTATTCTAAAAAATAAAGTCTTCCTCTTTTTTAAATGGTTATTTAATGCAAAATGATGAACTGGTGCTATCTGGGGGTTTCTTTATAACTATGAGGCTGGAAGAAGAAATGGTGGTGGTGACCACAAAATGACAAATTCCAGGGACCTCAGAGAGGACACAGGTTGCCCCATGAATTACCACATGTCCCTACTAACAACAGGTAATCACGGCCAACAGACTATCTCAGGTGTCTGAGGCCCTTTGATACTCTTTACGGTTGGGTCTCTCAACCTTGATCCAGGTCGGTGAGCACAATTCAGTGTCAGGAAACCAGAATGGAAAAGAAAATCTCATCTTAATTTTCACTACCCTGACCTTCCGCATCACCCTTCCACTGAATAGAGTCAACAAACCAGGGCAGTATTTAGCAATACCTACGGCTAACAGAAATCACAGATAGTTGTATAGTCCATCATAGTTTTGGATAATCACTAAATACTGTTTATCCTCATTATTACTCACAAGTTACCACAGTTATTAGGCCCACTGCTAAATCTTGATATGTATTCCATTAGTTTGGAAACATATATATATTACTTTATCATGACTTTATTATTACTATTATGATAACTGTAACTCAAAAAATTGCCTCTCTTTGTGACCTGTTTTATTAAACGTAAAAATCTTTTTTTTTTTAATTTTTTTTTTAACGTTTATTTATTTTTGAGACAGAGAGAGACACAGCATGAACGGGGGAGGGGCAGAGAGAGAGGGAGAAACAGAATCGGAAGCAGGCTCCAGGCTCTGAGCCATCAGCCCAGAGCCCGACGCGGGGCTCGAACTCGCAGACCACAAGATCGTGACCTGAGCTGAAGTCAGACGCTTAACCGACTGAGCCACCCAGGCGCCCCTTAAACGTAAAAATCTTATTCTGAGAAGGACTACGCAGACTTCACAAGGTTGCCAGCAAGATCCGTGATACAGAAAAAGGTAAAGAACTCCTCTAAGAGAGACTAAAACCTCAATAAAGCCATCCACAGACTTCTCGTGTGTGTCTCAGTGCTGATATGAATCAAGCCTTGTATTTTACCACTGTCACTTCCCCAAGCATCTAAGCATTTTGCCATGGCTTTCAGATTTATGAGTTCTAATGTATTGTCTTAAAAATTCAGTGTTTACATGTTTTAATTATGAATCTCACACAAGAAAATCCCCGCCAATACCAAAGAACATAAGTCTAATAATCTATACAAGTGTCTGCTTACAAAAAATGGCATGGAAACAAATCAAAAAAGAAAGAAAGAAAGAAAGAAAGAAAGAAAGAAAGAAAGAAAGAAAGAAAGAAAGAAAGAAAGAAAGAAAGAAAGAAAGAAAAGAGCCCGAAAGAACAACAAAACAGAGGAACTAATTCTCAGTGACAGTCCTGTCTTTCATCTTTAGCCATGCCTTGAACTCTAGCCTATTTAATTATTAAATCAGGAGCTGCTTAGCAAGATTTGTCTAGTTTTGATGATTCTTAAATCCAACCCTGCTGACAGACTCTGTCCATTTTACTCTATATTTACTGTTACCTACTGACAAGGGCTGAATGCTAATTTTTAACTTCAATTTTCATTAAAAATAGAATGAAGTTTCGCTGACCATGACCACCTGGCTCGAAAGCATCATTTTCCTTTACATCCCAAGTGCATGAAGATTAAAAATTCCACTGTGAAAGACACTGCTTTTATATTAATTAATGAAATATAACTACGCAGTCAACATTGTAGGCAATCAGTATGTTTCACAGCTTGCAACTTTAGAATTGCTTAATATGTTTAACTCATGTTTGCAAAAATTTAGGATTTTGAGATGACAAAAATGTATCTTCAGATACAAATTTGATTGTTGTTCATGACTTTAAATACATCATCATGCTGATTATCCAGAAAATAAATTCTTTTTTAAAAAAATGTTTATTTATTTTTGAGAGAGAGCAAAACAGAGCATGAGCAGGGGAGGGGCAGAGACAGAGGGAGACACAGAATCTGAAGCAGGCTCCGTCCGGGCTCTGAGCTGTCGGCACAGAACCTGACCCGGGCTCAAACCCATGAACTGTGAGATCATGACCCGAGCTGAAGTCGGACGCTTTAACCAACTGAGCCACCGGGCACCCCAGAAAATAAATTCTTCATATTTTTTTTACCCCCAAAACCGTGATCCACGTCCAGCCAGCCTTCCGCATTGTGCTGAACAGCATCATCATTTGCTGGCTGATACTCATGCCCAAGCCAGCCCCTCTCTTACCTGGGCTACAATAATAGCTTCCTAATCAGTCTCCCTGCTCCCATCCTTGGCCCCTCACACTTTTTTCTCTGCACAGGACCAGAGAGACACATTTAAAATATCAGCCAGATGGAATCACTTCCAAGTGCTCAACCCATTAAAAATTCAATACATATATACTAAAAGTTCACTGAATTGTACACTTCAAGATAATTTTGTAAAATATAAATTATACCTCAGTAAAGCTATTTAAAAAAAAAAAAAGAATCCATCACAATGGTCTACACAGCTTTCTCTGATTTGACCCCTAACTTGTTTCCTACCACCCCCCCCCTTCTGCTCCCAGTGCTTTGGTCTGCACTGCCCCCTTGCTGTCCTCTGAACTTGCCCAACACATCCCAGTGTTAGGATCTTTGCACTGGCTGTTCCTTCTGCCTGAAATGCTGTTCCCAGATTATCACATGGCTCCGTCCCACACTTCCTGAGGTCTCTGTGTAAATGCCCCACCTTCAGAAGGGCTTTCCATTACCTCCTTACCTATGGTAGCACCCTCCTCCACACTCTCCCCTCACACCAGTGTTGCTCAACCTTTTTTCCCTTCTAATTATTGCCCCCTTAATTAAGACTCTTTATATATTTTTCTTTTAATTGTTCCCTACCATAAAATTTTAATACCTCAGACCTCCTCTTTATAAACGGTACCCACTGGAGGGTCATAAGCCACTACAATATCTGAAATTTCTTTTATCCCAACAACCAATTCCCACCATCTTGAGGACAAATCAGCCCTATTTATGGGGGAAGATGCATGTCTTCCATTGACTTCTTTTTCATCAGAGCACTGACCACCACTGGACGTTTATAGTCATTGATTGGCTGTCACGCCCACAAAACTGTGAGCAAAGACGTTCTGGTCATCACTATGGCTCCAGGACCCAGTATAATGCCTGCCATGTTTTTATAATGGACTAAATATGTCTCTTGGACTTATTATGCTTTAAATAGGGAGGAGAGGGTGAGCCTCAGCAGAAAGGGCACCAGAAACCGTCGTTGTTGAGTTGTAGGGGTTCCTTATCTGTTCTGGTCTAATATGGTCTAACAGGGCTTGAGATTCTCTCACTCTCTCTCTGCCCCTCCCTCACTCTTGCTCACTCACTCTCAAAATAAATACAAAGTCCCCCCCCCAAAAAAAAAAGAAAAAAAGAAAAAAAATCCCTTTAGAAAATAACTCATGTCTTCTGCTAATATCCCCCCCACGCTCCATGAAGTGGGTGGAAGAGGGACAGAAAGATCTGGTTGGTTTGGGTTGTTAATTTTACCATCAGAAAAGTTTCATTATGGGACATTTCAAACATATACAAAAGTAAAAGGGATAGTATAATAAATCCACTTGTGTCCATCACTCAGACAGAGTCAACATCTAGCTGCTTAAACAAACTTTCTAGGAATCCAAGGTACTGAAGCACCACCTGACCCTCCTATTCCAGCAGGGACTGATGCTGACAAGCCCTGCACATCTAGAACACCCATGGTGCCATCCAGTTTGCTTGTACATTTCTTCAGTGCTGACTGAGGGTTCTGCTTTCTTGAACTGGCTAGGTCAGTTTCACCTACAACCTCCCAACTCCAAAAACTGTATTACTGTCAAATGCTCTTTGTCCTTCTGGGTTTATGCCTTTTTCTTTATCCCTTTACTATCATTTTTGTGGGCAGGGATAGAGGCCAACATGATCTTCAACCTGCCATCTTCAAACAAATGTTGATTAACTTCTTGACTTAATTATTTTCTCATTTATATGTCTCTCTTACTATTCTTACATGTTACATTTTCAAAGATAACATTAAAAAATTAACTATTGAGTACTTATTACATAACTTATGTATATTAATTTATTTAAAATTTCCAACAATGTATATTACACTGTACCACTGTTATCCTATCCAGCAGATGAGGAAAATTAACACTGGAAGAATTGACAAGGCACTCAAGCTAGTAAGAAGCTGGGATTTGAACCCAAGACCCTAACGCCTAAGTTCCAAGTCTCTATGGATCCTGCTTCTCATTTCTTTAGCCCTGTGAGACAGGCCCTAGAGCTGGTCTAGGGGTCTCCACGATATGACTGAATAACTGACTCATGTTCAAGCACCAACCACACCTTTAAATTCAAGGAAGTACAGGGTCAAGGCCAGGGTGGCCCGGGTGGGCCGTCAGTGGGAAATGAGAACGGGGTTCAGCCTGACAAAAGACCCCATTCAGTGGGGTCACATCACATATTAGGAACAAGACCGATGAGGTACACTTGCTTCAGATGCGAGGAGCCCTGTTCACGTACCCATTAGCCTACCTGTTTCAGGCTTACATATTTGAGGAAGTCAGCTAAGCTTCTCAAAGGCCGAAGAACTCACTCTCTCAGACCCATCTTCTGCAACCACGTGCTCCCTGAGGAGGCTGCTGAGGGGAATCCTTCATCTTTCCTGAGAGAAAGTTACTGGTCTCTCTGCTGTGAACTATGGTGACCTTCTTCGGCATCCTTTCAGGAAGGGAACTTTTGGGGATTACCACATGACATCTCTGTCTGGTCCCTCAGTCAAGTTGAAATGAAACAAACAAACAAAACAGAAAGAGAAAGAAAGAAAGAAAGAAAGAAAGAAAGAAAGAAAGAAAGAAAGAAAGAAAGAAAGAAAGAAAGAAAGAAAGAAAGAGAAAGATAGACTCTAGACTGAAAGTCTAGACTGAAATCTCTAGACTGAAAGTCAGTGAAAAAACAAGAAAAAAAGATTTGTCAAGGCTTCTGGGAGGTGAAAAAAAAAAAAGCACCACTGAACAATCCAGAGTAAAATCCCACAGCAAACTTCAACAGACTGTCCATTGTTGCATATAATTTTGTACCAAGTAAGAAGGTAAAATGTTGTTTTAAATTCTGTAACACATTTATTTATGCACGGCACATGTCGGGGAAGCGTGGAGTCATGGAGATTAACAGGATAGTTACTAAAAATGGCAAGAAAAGGGAAAAAAGCCTCACCGTGGACTGTGTCTGTGCCATGTATTCACCCTCCATTTTATTCAGACGTACATTTGTGTCCTCGAGCAACTCTTGAATATTTTCCGTGTGCCGCTTTTGAAGATCAAACTTCTCCTTTTCCATTTCTGCCACGGCATTGTGGAGCTACACAGTGAATTCAAGAATTGACTCTTTCACCATTATTATAGAACAGATTAGTTTGCAACTCAAAAAAAAATGTTTGCCTCTATTTCTCTCTTTATTTATTTGGTGACCTAACAACAAAAGATGTAAAACTCACAAATAAATATTCACAGTAAAGATATTGTATAGAGTGTGACTAAGAAATAATTTTTCTCTTGACGTTCCTGAAGTGAAAATTTTAATGAGCAAATGAATATGAAAGGGAATTCTCCACCTCAGGTAGAAAGGGTAAATAAATCACACAGATAGCACAACGCCTCAGGTACACAACACTAGTGTTTGCCTGAAATCAGAAAACAGAAAAGTTTATAATATTGTTATCGATTAGGAACATCATCCGTCAGGATTTTCAGTTCATTTGCACAAAATTTTGCATAAGAGTAAGGTTAACAATGCCTTCTCCTTCACCCTCACCCCCAACAAGAAACTATTTTTACCCATTCCGTAGTCTATACAAAAGTAGAGGTAAAGATAGCATTTATAAATCAAATAGGGAAAGAGTTCCCTAAGGAGAACTATATACTACGTGTCCTCAAGTATACAGGTTTGATAAAGACTAGGTACCCACCGTTTACACAGATGAAGCTCCAAAATATCTATGTAACTAAGGTAAAGAAAACAAGGTTGGGCAGATAGCTTCTAAACCGAGTTTCGAGCCTGGGCTCCCAGCCTGGGCGTGGTTCCTTCACGTATCTTAATGGGAGGGAGATTCTGAATCTAACTCCTGTCCCTGCATCCAACCCCAGGCTCACGCAATAGATGGGGCGGGAGAAGTCCAGAATAGATTAAAGGACAGATTGGATTTCCCATTCACGAATAGGAGACACAAGGATGTAAGACAGACACAGAGATTCTTAAGATACTGAACTAATAGGGAAAACCCGGAGACAGGGTGGAAATTCAAGGCAGAATTCGGGCAATAATTGTTTTCTAATTCCAAGAAGTTTTCTAATTTCTAGCTGAACAGGAAAAGTGACGATGGCTCAGTAACAGCCACACAAAAGAAGACCCTGGGGTTCCACCAATTCAACATATGCAGTGTGGGCTACTTTTGAGTGGTCCCCCAAATCCCTGGGAGGTTGTTATTTGTACTTTTTGCCAAAGTATATGCTTTAAACTGGCATTAGGTCTGGTATTCAAAAGTCAGTCACTTAGCTGGCATGTGAATGTGGCAAAGCCCACAGCACCTCGGTTTCGGTGCTGTCGACTGATGTGCGTAGTAACTCTAATAAGTGATCTAAAAGGGTCACTTAGGATTTTGTGGTTTTATTCCTATTGTAGTGGTTTCTTTCTCTTTTTTTAATGTTTATTTATTTTTGAGAGAGAGAGAGAGAGAGAGACACAAAGCATGAGCAGAGCAGAGGATGGGTCAGAGAGAGAGGGAGACACAGAATCCGAAGCAGGTTCCAGGCTCCGAGCTGTCAGCAGCACAGAGCCCGATGCGGGGCTTGAACTCACAAACCGGGAGATCACGACCTGAGCCGAAGTCTGACGCTTAACCAACTGAGCCACCCGGGGGGCCCTGTTGTAGTGGTTTCTTTATGTTTATGGTCTCCCGGGGCGCCCAGGACATCTGCCTACTTAGTGTTAAAAATCCACAGCATCTAGTACATGGTTGAAGCTAGAGGAGGATCTGTACGTCAGTCTGAGTCATCTCATCCGGGGAATTTACAGTTGAGCCTGCAAGGGGAAACACGACACTGGCAGGAACAAGTATGCTCCAACTTGGCTGATACGTTTGAGGATCAAACAGGTGCATCTAGCCCAATTATCTGACTGGACATGACTAATACTCAAGTATTCATCTAGAAATTCTATCGGTATCTACCAAGTCCCAGGCACAACAGATCACAACGAGCTTTCCCAAACCTAGCAATGAATTAGCATCTAGGTAATTTGGTCTGGGAGGCTTTAGAGGGAAAACACGCCCCTCGGGGATAAACTGTTTGAGCAGCAAATACTACTTGTCATGCTCTAAAGGACAGACCTGGCTAGGGGTTCTTAAGCCATCAAGATGCCACCAGAGCCCTGTGATCATCAGGGGATCCACACATTCTTTAGCCAGGGTTTTGACAGTGGGTACAGGGGATGCAAAAGGTTTTCCCAGGGGCTTACATATCGATCTTTTTAGCCTGGACATTTGGCCATGTAGTTGCCTCATGACAGAAAGGACCCAGAGAAACTAGGAATCTGCGTAAATAGGTGGAGAAGTATTGTAAAAGCCCACAGGTTAATGGGCGCAGCCACTCCGGAAAACAGTCAGGCAGTTCCTTGAAATGTTAAACACAGAATTACCATATGACCCAGAAATTCCACTCCTCAGTATATATCCGTGAAGTAACAGAAAATAGATATATTGGTCTCCGCCCCCAGTTCCGGGCATAGAGCTAAAACCCTCGTCATGTCCGAAGTGATAAGAGCCCTAAGAGCATCTTTTCTTCTAATATTTGGTCTTTGACCTTGGTTCCTGGGCTAGAGCTTCTAAATCCCTTAGAACTTCCCAGGTGAGGGACGCCTGGGTGGCTCAGTCGGTTAAGCATCTGACTTCAGCTCAGGTCACGATCTCACAGTTCATGGGTTTGAGCCCTGCATCAGGTTCTGTGCTGACGGCTCAGAGCCTGGAACCTGCTTTGGATTCTGTGTCTCCCTCTCTCTTTGCCTCTCCCCTGCTTTCTTGCTCTCGCTCTCTCTCTCTCAAAAATAAATGAACATTAAAAAAAATGTTTTTAAGAATTTCCTAAGTGAGGGGTGCCCGGGTGACTTGGTCGGCTGAGTGTCTGACTTTAGCTCAGGTCATGCATGACCTCACGGTTCATGGGTTTGAGCTCCACGTCAGGCTCTCTGCTGACAGTTCAGGGCCTGGAGTCTGCTTTGGATTCTGCGTCTCCCTCTCTCTCTGCCCCTTCCCCACTCACACTCTGTCTCTCTCTCTCTCTCTCTCTCAGAAACAAAAAACATTTTAAAAAAATTTTTTTTTTAAGAATTTCGTAGGTGAAACGAGTGTGTTTTGTTTCAGCGAGATGACTCTTGATGGGCTCTTCAGGATGGAGGTCATCCTGGAAGATCAAGCCATGATTAGAAACTTGTAACTTTCAGCCCCACACCCCATTCCCTGAGAAGGGGAGAGGGGCTGAAGATTAAGTTTACAATTGCTCCTGCCTGTGTAATAAGGCTTCCCTGAAAATCCCAAAAGTTTGGGGCTGGGAGAGATTCAAGGTTGGTGAACATGTACAAGTACTCAGAGAATGGTGTGCCAGGGGAGGACGTGGAAACTCTGGGCCCCTTCCCACATACCTACCCCTGTGAATCTTTTCATCTGGCTATTCATCAATATCTCCTATTATATCCTTTATCACAAAATGGTAAATGTAAGTAATGTTTCCCTAAGTTCTGTGAGCCATTCTCACAAATCATAGAAGCCAAGGAGCGGTTCGTGTTACTCCTATTTATAGGCATTTGGTTAGAAGTACAGGTAACAACCTGGAACTTTTAGTTGACATCTGAAGTGGGGGAAGTCTTGTGGGATTTAGCCCTTATGTTGTAGGATCTGACACTAACTAACTCTAGGCAAATAGTGTCAAAATTTAAATGAATTATAGGACACCAGTTGGTGTCCAAGAAAACTGCTTGATGTTTAGAAAACCCACACATCTGGAGTCAGAAGTATTATGAGTGTATGAGTGAAAGAAAACACAGGCAGTGTCTTCCCCCAGACAATAGCCAAGAGAGATGAAAACATATGTCCACACAAAAACTTATACACAAATTTTCATAGCAGCATTATTCGTGATATCCAAAAAATGGAATCAATTCAAATGCTTATCAACTGATGAATGGATAATCAAAATGTGGTATGTCCATTCAATGGATTATTCAGCCATAATGCTGACTAAACTCTTGATTCATGCCACAACATGGTGAAACTAAAAAACGTACGGTAAATGAGAGAAGGCAGTCACAAACCACCACGTAGTATGTGCTTCTATAGGCAGAATTCCAGAGACAGAGAGTGGATTAGTGTTTCCAAGGGGCCGGAGGGAGGGGAAATGGGAAGTGACTGCTAATGGGTTTCTTTCTGGGGTGACAGAAATTAAATGGTGATGATGGTCACACAATCTTGTGAATATAATGAAAACCACTGAACTGTACACTTTAAAAGGGTAAATTTTATGGTGTGTGAATCATAACTCCATGTTTTTAAAGGCGCACAGGTTAGAAACAGCACGTTAGAATCAGATAACTGGGAAAGTTCGTGAAGCTAGTCCAAAAATACAAGAAACAGTGTAGGGTTGTGACAGAAGGTGAAGCTTGAAAGATCCAGAGTCTCAGTCATGAAGAGTCCTGTAAATTTCCTACCAGGAAATAACTGGTGTGATTTAAACATGGTGTGGGTGTGTGGGGGGCGGGGACCAGTGTGTTAGAAAGACCATCGGTGTGGTGTATTGTGAGGGGTGGACTGAAGAGGTGCAGAGAGTCCGGTTACAGCAAATCTAGGAAGAGGTGATAGTCTCTGGAACTAGGGAAGGACCAAGGGTGAATAACAAAACAAGTAACAAAACAACAGAACTGGACAAGTGATTGGATGTGGAGGTGAGGCAGAAAGAAGAGCCTAAGCATCTGGGCAAACAGCAATGCCACGGGGAACAGGGAATTAGGGAAAACCCCCAGGAGGAGATGTTTTAGCAACAAAGGAAGAAGATGGGGTTTGGGAAGAACGATGGGATTTCGATCAAGGAGACATCTTAAATAGGAAGTTGTATAATGGACTTGGAGTGAGACATGTGCAACGGAGATCTCTAATGGGATATTAGGGAGTACGCACACACGCACGAGTGTGCACACACACCCCACACACACACACGCATGCGTGCACACACCACACGCAATGTGCATACACCACGCACGTGCACACGCATGTACACACATGCACGTGCACAAACTTGCACCACCTGTCCATATAGGTACTTCATAATTTTTTAATGAATGCTTGCATAAATCATGAGGTACACCTATCATCGCCTTATTAATTTTTGGTACCTATCTTACTTGCACCACGTTTTCCCATCTGCCCAGATTTACATGCAATTGTACTTCATAAAAAAGGCCATCCATCACGTTCGCAGTGGATTTCACATCCGCTGATTACCATGTAGCTGTAAGAAAGATTTGCTAATCCAGCCAAAGGAACAAAATGTACCCTTGTACATGGTAGAACGCAGAAGGCTTTTTCTCTTCTAACACCCGGCAATTTAAACTGAAAAGTAAGGAACTAGGGAATTCGGACAAAGGGAGGAAGGACACCTGTTCTGTATGCAATGTACCTGCAACAAACACAAAAATATGCCAAACTTATGGAAAAAAGACAAAACCAAAATGTGAGAATGAGAAAAAACACAGAAATTGGCAAAATAAAACTAGAAAAGAGTGGATTCTCCCCATCGTAATACATCTGCAGTGCACTTCCCAGACTCGGCCTAAAGCTACCATTGCCAGGACAGATTTCAGACCAACGGCGTCTGCCTGGAAAGGCACTGATAACTTTCAGTAAAACGTTTTGAACCCTGACTATTATTGAGAGAATATGAGTTAACAGTATGAGTTATCTTTATGATGGAATACCTCAAAAGAAGTAACCTAATTTATTGTAAGCACATATTGTAATCTGAACTAATGGTCAAGGGCTCCTAAGTCAAAGTACTATATGACTATGTGAGATTCGTTCATAACAAGTATTTTTATTACATTGCTCTTGGCACTACTAAATTATGTGAGAATATTTCCTTAATTAAATTAAATGCTCCTCCAAGAAAAACCCATCCGCTACTAATTTCGTTTACATCAAAAATAAGTTTATACTATAAATATTGTATTATCCGAAATTTCAGAAAAGAAATGATCCAATGGCCAAAATCCAAAATTAAAAAGGTATAATTTCCAAAAATTATCCTGCGGTTTTTTCCCTACTAATTTTCCTTAAAACCTATAAGCTATGACAAAAATTTCAGAACATGAAATTCAAGAATTAGTCAAAAGTAAGTTTTCTAAGTGAAACCTACTTTATAAATCATTATACTTCTAGAATATACCAAAACATGAACAGTAGCTATTTCTAGACCGTTGGGCCTGAATTTTAAGTCATTTTCTTTTTTCATACTTTTCTGTATATTCTGTGAATATATTTTTATAATTAAATATATTACTTTCAAGCGTATACCTTTGTGTTTTCCATTACCATCTTATGTAGCTTACCTTTTTTTCCCAGTCATTATTCAGAGATTCGGTACTCTGTTCACATATCTTTTTTAGCTCTGTAATCTGGTTTTCTTTGGTCTCTCTGATAACTTGACAGTCACGTATAAGGATCTGAACTGTCAAAAATGATGAAAACATAGTTAAACCAATTCTAGCTACCTCATCAGAGTCTGATGACAAAAAATAAGGTTTGCCAGTTAATAGATAATTCCATTTTTCTGCAAGTCTTCTCAATTGTCTTTTCTGAAGGATCTCTTCTTCTTTCCTCGCTTTCTCTCCATTTCTATCACCACAGAATTGGTTGAATCCATTACTACTCACTCCCTAGACAATTTTAACAGTGTGCTGGCCTCTATATCATTTCCTTCCAACGGGTCCTCCGTGGCTTTGAAGAGACCTTTCTACAGTGCAAATGCAGCACTGTTACTCTCAGACATGAAATCTTTCTACAACTTCCCTCACCTAAAACATACAAACCAAAAATCTCTAATATGGAAAACAGCTCCTCATGATCTATTTCCTGCCATATTTCTCACCACTTCCATATTTTTAAACTTGTATTGTAAACACACCAACCTACCCACAGCTTCCCGAGGCCATGTTCTTTCATCTATTCTCTGCCTAACTGTGATCATTTATTACCCAGAATGCCCATCTCTTTCTTACTGAAAAACCCCTACTTATCCTTAGTCGTAATTTGAGTATCACTTTCTACTCTTTTTTTAATGTTTAATTATTTTGTGAAAGAGAGAGAGAGAGTGTGTGTATGAGCAAGCGGGGGGATGAGCAGAGAGAGAGGGAGAGAGAGACTCTCAAGCAGGCTCTGCACTGTCAGCCCAGAGCCTGACACCGGGCTCGATCCCACGACCTATGAGATCAAGACCTGAGATCAAGAGTTGGACGCTTACCCAACTGAGCCATCCAAGTGCCCCTCGAGTATCACCCTCTTTATGAACCATTCACCAACCAGATTCCTCCCCTTGCTGGGGCAGAAAGAAACTCCTCTTTATTCCCAGGGAACCTCATCCATTTCTCCAATAAATCACTTATTACTTTATATGTTATAATGGTTTACTTGCCTATCTCCTAAGGAGAAAGATATTTCAACTTTTTATCTACAGGCCAAAACACTGCCACATAGGCAAGTACTCAAAAAGATGTGTCCTGAATAAATAGATGAAAAAACTCATCATTTCAATATACTGTCGCTTCTAGATACATTAAAATTGTTGCCAAGGTTTGTGTCACTGAAACAAAATAGGCTTTCAATGATATAAAACATTTCCCTTATAAATCATCTAAATTTCTATCTTCTTATTAAAAATGCTTTATGGGGCACCTGGGTGGCTCAGTCGGTTAAGCATCCGACTTCAGCTCAGGCCATGATCTCACGGTTTGTGAGTTCGAGCCCCGCATCAGGCTCTGTGCTGACAGCTCAGAGCTTGG
Organism: Panthera tigris; assembly: GCF_018350195.1. Taxonomy (NCBI): domain Eukaryota; kingdom Metazoa; phylum Chordata; class Mammalia; order Carnivora; family Felidae; genus Panthera; species Panthera tigris. Next base: position 48,292,234 of record NC_056673.1, on the reverse strand, counting down.
AGCCTGCTTTGATTTTGTGTCTCCCTCTCTCTCTGTCCTCCCCACTCACACTCTGTCTCTCTCTCTCTCAAAAATAAACATTAAAAAAATTTTTAATGATTTATACTGTTGCTGCTTTAAGTGAAAATTTGTTTAATACACTCGTGTCTTCTGGAGGGTAAAATAAATTCACTTGTGTTTTTACTTGAATGTACTACTTTCCTAGCTTACCGAACATGTTCTTCTTCACTTTAAGATAGCAAAATGTTCATAAACATTTACAGAGAAACTTATTTCACACATAGATCTCAGCCATGCAACACAAAAGGGGAAAAAGAAAAGACTCCAGGTTAGCCTAATATTAGTCTTCAGCATCGACAGCATTTTACTTCACAATTCCAAAATTAAAACTAAGATCTGTTTGCAGTTCAAAAAGCCTTAGGAAATATTATTTTGAAATCTCAGGCATGTTTAAATTGCCTGGTTTGAATCGGCATAAGAAACGAAAGCCTAGAAAAAAATTTTAACTATTTTTGTAGCCACTGATATTTGGCGAAAGAACCTGAACAAATGTCTAATTGCCTTCACCGACATTTAAGTCTGGAAATAAACCTAAAAATATCTGCTTCGTCAGTTAACTTATATACACAATTGCCACCCTCAATTTCAAGGGCATTATCCTCTCAGATACACTCCGGTTTGGCGGTTTGGGAGAGAGCAAGTTCTATATGGAAACCGGAAACAGAAACCTCTCGCATCGATTCTATCTCACCGTTCACCAGATCCTCCGAATCCTCCGAAATGTCTTCTTCAGTTCCACTGTCACTGCCTCCCACTGCCCGACCATCATTCCAGTATTCTCGTGCCAAGTTGCAGAAGCGTGGAAGCAGAACATCCTCGAGTCGGAAGGGGCTTTATACATTACTGATTCCAACCTCACCATTTTATAGAGTCAGCCACAGCTAAGAAACGTCGGGATGTCATAGAGCAGACATCAAACAGCAGGGCTGGGATCAGAGCCCATGTTTCTGATAAGTAGAATAATTCGCTTGCTCACCCGCTCGCTCGCTCTCTCCACGCCACCTCTATTATAACAGGCTAGAAACCAGCCTCATCTTGTTTGTCACACTCACCATTACCAGGCTACTCCTCCTAAAACATGAGGTTCTAAAGCTCACCTCTCAAAAATCTTCTCTGACTCCCCAGCACCTACAGGATAAGCTTGGAACTTCTAAATCTGAAATTCAAGGCCATGCTTAAGGTCCCCTGTCTTGTCCTTTTCAATCCTTCTCCTAATGTACAGGACATCTGCTCCAGCTCAAGGGCTCTCCAAAGCCCTTCGCACACCGGACAGCACAGCATCCTTGCCCCGGTACCTGGAACCCTTCCCTCCAGCTAACCAAATCTCACAAAACCATTATTAAGGTTCCTTTGCCTACAACAGATTTGTAAAACTCTCTCTGACTGCCTGTTGCAGTTCAATGTTTTAACCTATAGTCATAGTCAATTTAACACTTGATTACATGCTTTCTTTTCCTTCGTAATGAAAGCATAAATGGGGAATACCTTTTAAAAGTTTGTTCTGTCAATCACAACACCAGCCTATTGCACAAGGCTTAAAGTAGATACTTAATGTAATGAATTTTATTAGGCCAAGAGGAATAATTTCCCTAGACTTCCGTGGGAAAGCCAGTAAGTTCTAATCTATGACTGACCCATGGCCACTCCAGTCCAATAAGGAGAGTTAGGAAGTAGGAAGAGTAGTGACAGATTCATCCAACTGCTTAATCAAACCAACCACCACTGCCACTATCACACACAAGCACACACACACCACATACCCATACGCACACATACATACACACACCACACACACACATATAAACATATCACAGACATACACACACATATATACGCACACACACACACACACACACACACACACAGTTTTGACTCAGTCATATGGAAGCCCATATAAACATCCCCATCTCATATTAAAGGTCAGAACTAAAATTTTACTTTATACAACCATTAAAATAAAATGGAAATGCTTTCAAAAAGTTGATGTAACAATACATCACCTTTCTTTTCAAGTTTTCTAACAGTCTCCTCCATTTCATTTTGTTTCTTTTTGTATAAAATTTTCAATTCTTCTATTTCATTATTCTTTCTTTCTAAAATCTGCAAATAAATTTAAAATGTTTTAGTAAACTATTTTTATATAGAGAACACATAACTTTTAAAACAAGCACAATATTTTTTGTTAAGTCTCACTTAATCCCATAAATGGGTTTCCAAAAAAAAGATGTAAAAACTATCTTCTAGGGCATTGAGAAAATATAAAATATACTAAAATAATTGATTACTGAAAGAAATATGTCATCAGCTTTCAATTTTCATGTATCAATTTTCAAGGAGAACATAAACAATAACTTGATTCTCTAAAATATAATTCAGAGATTAAAGTGTGTCATAAAGAAGCATAGAGAAGCCGTCAGAAACTTGGCTGGCACAGCACAATCCACCCTTCCCCCACCCCACCTCCACTGCACTGGGACAGGACACCTTCAGATGAGCGGACCCCTGGATCCTCCCTCTGGTATCCTTTCATTTTCATGCACAATAACAAAAATCCCCAGACACATGGGAAGATGACCTGTAATAGGCTTCTTTTAGATCTAGCTTTGCTATTATGAATCAAAAAAAGTCAATTCAAAATAAGTCAAAAATTACATGAATATTTTACATCATTAATTGTATTGTGTCAGAAGTTTTAAATGAATCATTTATTAGGGTTGAATCATGATTTTATACTCCTAAATACATCTACACACACACACACACACACACACACACACACACACACACACACGAGAAATAACCAAAATGCAGTAGTTAGCAAGTAGAACAAAAAATGTGCTAACAAAGGGGAAAAAAGAAAACCAAACTGAGGCAAGAGTATGAATATCCACTTTTCGTACGGTTGGAGTATATTTCCTGTACACTCAAATTCAGCTTAAAAAATATTGGCAGGGAAGGTTGTTCACCAACGTCTAACCAGCCTTTTCTTAGTGCTTTTATTACCAGCATTTCCACCTCTAAGAATGATTGGTAAATAGAAAAGAAGCTAGTTTGATCCTAAAGTCCACAAAAAAGCAAAAAAGGAAAAGAATGTACACAAACAGATAAAACACTCTAATTTTATTCCTCCCTGATTCCTGACACTTAGAAAATGCCATTCAAGCAACAAACTGAGGAATATACTTTCCAAACCTGGCGTAAGGTCAAGGATTTTATTTATATTTTACCTGGCATTTCAAACTAGTTGCATTGCTTTCATTTTCATGCAGAATTTATTTTAAAGGAGAAATTCCCAGAAAGAATTTTATTATTAAATGTTTTTCTTAGAACTGATCTTTGTAACGGACATACCAAGAAGCCTAGTTCAAACTCTATTACTGTGATTTTTCCAAATATATTTTTATATTTATTTATCTTATACATCAATAGATTCCATTTCATTTGGATAGATATTATGTTCTATTAAAATTACATTACCAAATCTCTAACATATTTGTGATAGCTGTTTTTATCTAACCAACTTGAGCTAAAGTAAAATTCTACTAAGAGCAGAAAGTAATACTGGCCTTTAAAATGTGAACGGGAAAGAAGAAAGAAGAAGGAAAAGGATTCAATATTTTTTCTCTTTCTAATTTTCAATCAGTGGTTTCCTTCTTGTTGCTTTGAAAGAAAATGAGCCAAATAGGCACCTGACTAAATATGAATATATTTTCAGCTTTTAAGAAAGCTTGGATATGTGATGTGCGGCTTCAACTCTCTGCCACCATCTCTGTCACTCAGTTTTGTGAGGCAGAATCAGGCTTAGTGGTGCAACAGTAAATGCCAAATTTCAATGTGGATTAATCTTTATGCATTGAAATATAGATGTATATATCACTCAGTTTTTGAAATCAATACTAAAATATGCTAACCACTCAAATGCCATGTAGGATAACCATAAATTGATTATTGTTGCTGTGCCCATTAAGAATAAAAATAAGTTTTCTTTAAAAATACAAACGGAAACACAGAAAGGCATAAATCCCAATGAGCTACTGGAAAAAAGAAGCGTACGTTCAGTGCTACCAACACAATGCATGCAGTCTATTACAAACAGAACTAAATCCAAAAGTTCCTTTTTTTTTAAATTTTTTTTTTTATTTTTTTAAAATATTTATTTATTTCTGAGACAGAGGGAGACAGAGCATGAGCAGGGGAGGGGCAGAGAGAGAGAGAGGGAGACCCAGAATCCGAAGCAGGCTCCAGGCTCTGAGCTGTCAGCAGAGAGCCCGACGCGGGGCTCGAACTCACAGACTGCGAGACCATGACCTGAGCCGAAGTCGGACGCTCAACCGACTGAGCCACCCAGGCGCCCCCAAAAGTTCCTTTTTAAATTAAAAAGCAAATTTTAATTTCCAGAAAACCAGAAAGAATATCAGACTAAAACGAACACTAGTGTGTACAGTTGCTGTCTTACTTCAGCCTTTACGAAAGGTAATGCTAGAATGCAGATTAAGGACTCTAAGAAGGCCAACCTTCACACAACACAGGAAGAACTCAAGGTAGTGGCAACTATAAGGATTTACATAAACACATTTGTTTAGAAAGTGAAGAATAGAGATCCGACTTTGGCCAAAATACTAAGTTAGCAAATTCTATTTATAACACAGACTATTTAATCAGTGGACGATGGGAGGGATGGTCACAAGACCTAGAATATTCTGAGTATTCAACGTTAATGAAAGAATAAACGGTAGAGAGCCTACCTTCTGAACATCGGCATCATGTTTCTGCTGCAGTTTCAGCTTCTCCTCATGGCATTTGGCTTCTATCATTTTTGTTTTTATGTCCAACTTCAAGAAAAAAATTTCAAAGGTGTTATTTCCCTTTGGCAAAAGTCCCCCCACTCAATGAAAATAACTCCTGATGTGAAAGTGTCCTTCTCCACATTTTCCTTCTAGCCACCGGTCTAGCAAATCACATCACTTTACCAACATGTTGGTTACATTCTTTGATTACTTCCAAGCTAAGTAAGTGCTTCAGGTAAATTTCACTTGATAGACAAAATTGAGAGTACTAAATACAGATTTACCAGTTATCCCCACCCCACTCCACCCCTCCAAAAAAGTCATCTGAAATTTTTCTAAAGCCAGTGGTTTAGCCTTTGCTTACTATTTTTAATGTGGTCTCGAATCAACCTTTTTACTTTTTGTCTTTTCTCATAGCTACATGTTCATTAAAACTACTCTTATTTGGGGCGCCTGGGTGGCTCAGTCGGTTTAAACGTCCGACTTCAGCTCAGGTCACGATCTCACGGTCCGTGAGTTCGAGCCCCGCGTCTGGCTCTGGGCTGATGGCTCAGAGCCTGGAGCCAGCTTCCGATTCTGTGTCTCCCTCTCTCTCTGCCCCTCCCCTATTCATGCTCTGTCTCTCTCTGTCTCAAAAATAAATAAACGTTAAAAAAAATTAAAAAAAAAAAAAACTACTCTTATTTACCTCCATACTTGAATGTGACAATTTGAGAGTGGATGTCCACAATTTGGGCATATCACTGATAACTGTACATTTCTCTTAAAAGATTCTCCAGTTCTGTCTCCTGGAATCATAGACCCCGACTACCTCAAGGAAGTCACTTTTAAGCATTCATTAACAACTCCTTTTATCCTCCTAAAACCAACAGACACTGTACCAGCACTCTGAGCAAAACCAGCCAAAATGTGACCAAATTGTTGATAATAATGGGTGCATCTCAGAATTAAAAAAATAATAGTGACATGCTTTAAGACAAATAACATAAAACTGATTATCTCAAAATGTGAAAGTATTTGAACACCGGATTCCTCACCATTTGCAAGAGTGTATACATCGGAGTCTAACAGACCTCATTTCTACTTTGGATTTTAATGCCACTATATTAACTATTGTGACTTTGGGAAAGTCACCCTTTGAGATTCTATTTCCTTTCCTGCTAGTCAAACTTGCCTCAATGAGTTGTGAAGCTTATTTTCAGTAATATCTTTTTTTTAACTTTTTTTTAAACATTTATTCATTTTTGAGAAACAGAGAGAGACAGAGCATGAGCGGGGGAGGGGCAGAGAGAGAGGGACGCGCAGAATCCGAAGCAGGCTCCAGGCTGTGCGCTGTCAGCACAGAGCCCGACACGGGGCTTGAACTCACGAGCTGTGAGATCATGACCTGAGCCGAAGTCAGATGCTTAGCCGACTAAGCTACCAAGGTGCCCCTATTTTCAGTAATATCATTTAAGTAACTAGACTCAGGACACAAAGTAGGTACTCAAAAAAATTAGTCTACAACCTTCAGGAAAATTTTCTGTTATAATATTAGAAATATACTGTCAAAATAATCTCTTAGAAATTTTTGAAATATACTTTATATTTTTCAATTCCTGTTTCAAAAAAGTAATGAATCTGGGGTGCCTGGGTGGCTCCGTAGTTTAAGCATCCAACTTTTAATCTCAGCTCAAGTCATGATCGCACAGTTCATGGGATCAAGTCCCATATCAGGCTCTGGCCTGACAGTGAGGAGCCTGCTTGGGATTCCCTCTCTCCCACTCTCTCTACCCCTCCCCTGCTCGCTCACTCTCTCTCAAAATAAATAACTGCTCTCTTGCTCTCTCTCTCTGTCTCTCTCAAAATAAATAAACATTAAAAAAAAAAAGTAATAACCCCTAAGGTCAGGAACATGACAGGGATGTCCCCTCTCACCACTGTTGTTCAACGTAGTGTTGGAAGTTCTAGTCTCAGCAATCAGACAACAAAAAAGAAAGAAAAGGCATTCAAATCACAAGGGAGAAGTCAAACTTTCACTCTTCCCACATGACATGATACTCTACTTGGAAAACCCAAAAGACTCCACCAAAAAACCACTAGAATTACTACATGAATTCAGCAAAGTCACAGAATATAAAATTAACGTACAGAAATCTGTGGCATTTCTATACACCAATAATGAAGCAGCAGAAAGAGAAATCAAGGAATCTATCCCATTTACAATTGCACTGAAAACCATAAAATACCTAGGAATTAACTTTTTTTTTTTTTGAGAGAGAGATTGACAGAGCATGAGCAGGGGAGAGGCAAAGAGAGACAGGGAGACAAAGAATCCCAAGTAGGCTCCAAGCTCTGAGCTGCCAGCACAGAGCCTGACATGGGGCTCGAACTCACAAATCGTGAGATCATGACCTGGGCCAAAGTCGGATGCTCAACCAACTGAGCCACCCAGGCGCCCCAAACCTAGGAATAAATTTAACCAATGAGGTAAAAGATCTACAACCTGAAAACAATAGAAAGTTTATGAAAAAAAAGTGAACAAGACACAAAGAAATTGAAAAATTTCCCATGCTCCTGGATTAGAAGAGCAAATATTGTTAAAATATCAACACTACCCAACGCAATCCACATATTCAATGCAATCCCTATCAAAATAACACCAGCATTCTTCACAGAGCTAGAACAAACAATCCTAAAATTTGTATGGAACCAGAAAAGACCCCAAATAGCCAAAGCAATCTTGAAAAAGAAAACCAAAGCAGGAGGCATCACAATTCTGGACTTCAAGGTGTATTACAAAGCTGTAATCATCAAGACAATATGCGACTGGCACAAAAACACACTCAGATCAATGGAACAGAATAGAGGACCCAGAAATGGACCCACAAACGTATGGCCAACTAATCTTTGACAAAGCAGGAAAGAGTATCCAATGGAAAAAAAGACGGTCTCTTCAGCAAATGGTGCTGGGAAAACTGGACAGCGACATGCAGAAAAATGAACGTGGACCACTTTCTTACACCAGACACAAAAATAAACTCAAAATGCATGAAAGATCTAAACGTAAGACAGGAAGCCATCAAAATTCTAGAGGAGAAAGCAGGCAAAAACCTCTTTGACCTTGGCCGCAGCAACTTCTTACTCAACACGTCTCTGGAGGCAAGGGAAACAAAAGCAAAAATGAACTACTGGGACCTCATCAAAATAAAAACCTTCTGCACAGCGAAGGAAACAATCAGCAAAACTAAAAGGCAACCGACAGAATGGAAGAAGATACTTACAAATGACATATCAGATAAAGGGTTAGTATCCAAAATCTATAAAGAACTTATCAAACTCAACACCCAAAAAACAAATAATCCAGTGAAGAAATGGGCACAGACATGAATAGACACTTCTCCAAAGAAGACAGCCAGATGGCCAACTGACACATGAAAAAATGCTCAACATCACTCATCATCAGGGAAATACAAATCAAAACCACCATGAGATACCACCTTACACCTGTCAGAATGGCTAACGTTAACAACTCAGGCAACAACAGATGTTGGCAAGGATGCGGGGAAAGAGGATCTCTTTTGCACTGCTGGTGCGAATGCAAACTGGTGCAGCCACTCTGGAGAACAGTATGGAGGTTCCTCAAAAAATTAAAAATAGAACTACCCCACGACCCAGCTATTGCACTACTAGGTCTTCATCCAAGGGATACAGGTGTGCTGTTTTGAAAGGGAACATGCACCCCCATGTTTATAGCAGCGCTATCTACAATAGCCAAAGTACGGAAGGAGCCCAAATGTCCATCGATGGATAAATGGGCAAAGAAGATGCGGTGTGTATATACAATGGAGTATTACTCGGTGATCAAAAAGAATGAAATCTTGCCATCTGCAACTACGTGGATGGAACTAGAGGGTATTATGCTAAGCGAAATTAGTCAAAGAAAGACAAATATCATAGGACTTCATTCATATGAGGACTTTAACACACAGAACAGATGAACATAAGGGAAGGGAAGCAAAAATAATATAAAAACAGGGAGGGGGACAAAACACAAGAGACTCTTAAATATGGAGAACAAACAGAAGGTTATTGGAGGGCGTGTGGGAGGGGGGATGAGCTAAATGGACAAGCGGCATTAAGGAATCTGCCCCTGAAGTCACTGTTGCACTAGATGCTAACTATTTGGATGTAAATTAAAAAAATAAAATTAAAAAAAAAAAAAAAGAGTGAACACCAAGTTATTATAAGGGTGGTATTAAAAAGAAAGTTTCCCTACTACCATTCTAAAATAATAATAATAATAATAATAATGATAAAAGAGTATCTGAGAAACAATAAAGGAGTTTCTCTTTTCTGGAAACTCTTATCTTGATACCACAGAATAGCTCTATATTTCTGCCTCTAGGGCATGCGTGATTCATGATAAATTATCATGATTAGACTACAGAAACAATCTTTCTAGCACCATATATAAACACAATACAGGATACAAATATAGATACACAGATTTATAGAGATGTATATAGATAGACATATAAATATAGATATAGAGATGTACGTACATATGTGTGCATCTATATACACATACCTATATGCATATGAAAAAGCAGTCAACAGGCTTACACAAAGACTGACACTGAAAGACAGGATATAACACTACTAATTTGTTTGACCTCCCAGTAAGTCTGACTCCTAACGACATTTAAGTTTTCTTTCACTGGGCTCAGTAATCACACTACTGATTTCAAACTTAAGAACCATAGAGCTCTACTTCAGGCTCTAATGGAGTAACTAGCACCAAACTCACCTCCCACTGTTACCAACCACAGAACGGGATAAAATAGATGAGGTACCCATTCCTGGTATTAGAAAACAGGAAATGCAGGGCGGCGCCTGGGAGGGCTCAGTCAGTTAAGCCAAGAACTCTTGATTTCAGCTCAGGTCATGATCTCAGGGTTGTGAGATCGAGCATCACATCAGGCACCGCACCGGGCATGAAGCTTCCTTAAGATTCTCTGTCTCCCCTCTCCTTCTGCCCCTCATCCTCTCCCTCTCTCCGTCTCTCTCTCTCTCTCTCTCTCTCTCTTCCTCACAAAAAACGAAAAAGACGAAAGAAAGAAAATAGTGCAACCCTGTCATCCTCATAAGCCGAGCCCCACTACCATTCTGGCTCTCTGCATGGGCACAACTGGAGTCCTAAGCAGAGCCCCAAAGCTCTACTGAACCGGAAGGGCAAAGCTCAGAGTTCAGGACAGTTGAAGAAGCTGGAATCCTAAGTAGAGGGCACTAGGGAAGTGAGAACTGCCAACAGGGGCCCCTGCCAGTCCTTGACCGTGGGCTGGGATGTGAGTGTGCATGAGCCACACTGGGTGCAGGCACTAGGTAAATAACAATGCATGGCTGCTATAATTAGGAAATATAATGGATACCACAGATTAAACAGTGCTGTGAGATACTGAAGGCCCAGCCCAAACAAATTGTGGAGACACCTTCCTAACAACTTGGAAATACCTGGGCATCCAGCTGAAACACCACAAAGGCCACACCTTAGGCTTTAACCTGCCCAATAAAACCTAAAAGCAAACCTTTATAAGATCCTCAGAAGAGACAGTGTTTGTAGATTAGAGCCCACCATATTGGAGGAGTTTGAGAAATATCTTTGGCTTTCCATATATTTGCCTTAATAGAATGCAAAACCAAGTTTACACAAGGTAGAGGTAATTGCCCAATAACTGAACAGTCCACTAGAACAACAACAACAAAAATCACTATTCTATGGAGGAAGACAACGGAATCTAGAGGTCTCTAAAATGTATCATCCACAATGTCCTTCATGCAGAAATTAATAAACATGAAAAAAAGAAAGGTGTCTATAGGCAAGAACAAATACATGAAAGGAGTTAATAAGGCCCAAGATGAACCTACTTAGCATACATGACTTTAAAGCAGTTAATATAAATACTTGAAAGAAGCAGGGGAAAATATATTCAAAAAATTAAAGAAAAATTTATTTTAATGAGAGAAGAGATAAGGAATCTCAGCAGCAAAGTGGAATTGTAAGAAGGAAATAAGCAGAAATTCCAGGATGCAAAATTATAATAACTGAAAGGGGGGGGGGGAGAATCCCTTGATAAGCTTAACAGTACATTTGAAATGGCAGAAGAAAGTGTCTGTAAATTTAATGACACATCAATAGAAATTATCTAACCCAATGACCTGAGAGAAAAAAAGATTGAAGAATTAATGAAAAAATAAACAAAACTTAAAGAACCTGTGGGACAAAAATCAAAGAGTCTAAATACACCTAAAGAGGGCAATTAGAAAAGAGAGGGCAATATTTAAAGAAATAATGGCCCAAAACTTCCCAAGTTTGATAAAAAATAAAAAACACTAACTCACAGATCCAAGATGCTCCGTGAACTCTTAAGCGGGATAAATACAAAGAAAACAACATCCAGGTGTGTACAGTCTCACTACTGAAAACCAAAGAGAAAGAGAAAGTTTTAAAAACAGCCAGAAGAAAAGAGACATTATCTACAGGGGAACAATAATAAGAATGACTGCCTGCTGCTCGTGAGAAACAATAGAGGCCAGAGGACAAAGGAGCAATATCTTAGAAGTGCTAAGAGGGGAAAAGAAAAAACATTTCAGATAAAAGAAACGCTAACGGAGGCTGTCACTATTAGAACTGTACCACAAGAAGTAATAAAAGATGTTCCTGAGGATGAAAGGAAATTACACCAGATACAAACTCAGATACAGAAGAACGAAGAGTACTTGAAATAGTAAGTAAGTGCATAAACACACGAGAGTGTTTTTCTCTTACGATGTCCTCAAAAGACATCTATTTAAAGTAACAGTAACGACACTGGAAGGTGGGGTTTAATGCATGCAGAACTATGTCAACAATAGCACAGGGAATCGGGACAGGGTTAAACTGAATGATACTATTTTTTAATTGTTAGATTTGCAACGTGGGAAGCAGAGTGTGGGAAAGGTCCAGCGTGAAGCGGTTCCTTACGGACTCTACATAGACCTTGACAGGGTCAGGATGCACATTTTTAGCCCTAGAACAACCAATAAAGAAAACTATCAAGGGATATATAACTTAAGAATTCAACAGAAATTTTTTTAATTTTTTTTTTTTATAAAGGGAGTGTCTCTTTCTTTGTTTTTTGGGTTTTTTTATGTTTATTTATTTTTGAGAGAGAGACAGAGCATGAGCAGGGGAGGGGCAGAGAGAGAGGGAGACACAGAATCCAAAGCAGGCTCCAGGCTCTGAGCTGTCAGCACAGAGGCCGACACGGGGCCTGAACCCACTAACCGAACCGTGAGATCGTGACCTGAGCCAAAGTCTGACGCTCAACCGACTGGACCACCCAGGCTCCCCTCAATAGAAAAATTTAAATGAAATAACTTTTTAAATGAATAGCTGAAAAGAGGACAATAAAGGAGTGGGGGATGGGGGGGAAGTAATGATGACAACAAATACCAAGAAAGTACACTTAAAGCCAACCAGCCATATCAATAATTACATTAAATTTAAACGAACTAACAATTCCAATTAATGAGACAGAGACTGTTAAGGCTACTTTTTTAAAGAATGGCCCCACTATATGTTGTCTACCATTACTCTGTTTTAAATATAAATGCACAGACTGAAAATTAAGGGATACAAAAAGATATGCCATGCTCATGCAAGCCAAGACAAAGACTGCTGTAAAAGAGGATATTTTACAGTGATAAGGGAATTCATCCCAGTGATATTAAGAAGACATCCGAATTATGTATGTACCAAAGAACAAAGTTTTTCCATTTATATCCAGAGTAGAAAAATATATTTTATATCCAGAATATTAAAAGTATCTAGAATATAAAATATTGACTTGTATCCCGAATTTAAAAGAACTCTTACAACTTAATAATAAAGTGGCAAATAACCTTATTTCTTTTTCAGTGTAATAGCATGAAACAAATACTTCACAAAGAAAGATACACAGGGGCGCCTGGGGGGCTGTCGGTTGAACGCCCGGCTCTTGATTTCGGCTCAGGTCACGGTTCACCGTTTGTGGGATCGAGCCCCACACTGGGCTCTGCGCTGACAGTATGGCATCTGCTTGAGATTCTGTCTCTCTCCCTCTCTCTCTGCCCCTCCTCTGCTCTTTCTCTCTCTCAAAATAAGTAAATAAGCATTAAAAAAGAAATTGCAGAAGCAGAAAAACAACAAACATTGGATTGATGATAACCTACTTGCAAAGCTCTGTTCCTAACAATTTACCTGCATTATTTCATTATTTCAAGTAATCCTCAAAATGACATTGGCAAGTCCATTTTAAAAATAGCGATTTTTAGGGCATATTATTCTATATGATACTAGAATGGCAGACATGTGACATTATACATTTTTCAAAACCCACAAAACTATAGAACTCCATATATGCTACATATATAACTACATATATTTAAAGCAAATCCTGGACTTTAGTTAATAATAATGTATCAATATTGACACATTAAAGCACAAAGAGGTACCTGCTCAAGGTCACCAGGCCAGAGAGGTACAAAGCCTGAGTTCATACTCCCAATGAACTCAAGCTAAATAAAGCTAAGTAGCTTTTAAAACAGGAGTGTTCACCTACTTTCACCAGCTCAAAATGTAGACAGAACTCAAGAAAGGAAAGTAAGATGCTCTCTAACTAAACAATCCTATGGTTTTAATAAGAAGCGTTAGCCTGGGACAGAAAACCCGGCACAACTGAGGAGCAAAGAAGGGACGGGCCCACAACCACAAGGCACTGGCACTCTAAAACATGCTGTGATTCAACTTTCGTTCCCTAAAGACTTCTTTTAATTTTGGTAAATAAATTAAGAGCTCCTACCATTTGTAGATCTTTACACACACTTTCCTCAGTGATACTTATTTACTAGATTGATTAAATTAATATTTGACTTTTTTTTTTTTTTTTTTTTTAAGACCAATTCAGAGTTACCAGCAGAGAGGCACCTGGGTGGCTCAGTCGGTTAAGCATCCAACTCTTGATTTTGGCTCAGGCCATAATCTCGCAGTTTGTGAGTCTGAGCCCCACGTTGGGCTCTGTGCTGACAGTGCAGAGCCTGCTTGGGATCCTCTCTCTCCCTTTCTCTCTGCCCCTCCCCGGCTCGTGGTCACTGTCGGGCTCTCTCTCTCTCTCTCTCTCCCTCTCTCTCTCAAAATAAATAAACACACACAAAATAAGAGTTACCAGCAGGAATTGCTATTTAAAAAATATATGAGCTTTCACCAGAGTATCATTGGTTTTTCTCTTTTCCTTCTCATTTTTAACTGATGACCCTTTCACTCCACATGTATTCCACATTCTGTATTTCCACTTCTTCCCTTCATCATTTGCCTTTCACCTTTCATTAAAACTGCCATCTCAAAGGTCACCTTGTGACATGATTATCATTTTTCCTCCAAAAGCCCCTTGGATCACCAAATCTAAGGGCAAATTCCACGCTTCTGTCTCCGTGATTCGCACTAGGACCATCTTTTTTTCCTCAGCTTCTGTGACCCTGTGCTGTCCTGGGGCTCCCCTCGATCTGGAGAGTATTTCTCTGTCTCCTCTTCATCATCCCATTCTTCCAATGTGCCCCAGAGCCGCCTGCACTAAAAGTAAACATTTGCCTTTGGTGAATTTCACTCTGATCTCGCACACAATTGAGTCTCTACTGTCCGTCTCCAGGACCCGGGTCTTTCCTAGTTTCTATCACCTCCTAGCCGCCTCCAGTTGGACGTCGCTGCAGTACAATTCAACACTCAGTACAAAATAATACTCACTACGTACAAACAGGTGCCTTATCTTTGACTCCTCCTTGTCCCTGACCCTCAACATCCCCCGAGTCACCACATTCTGTTACCGCCCTACAGAGTTCCCCGCGCACCCACACCTCCGCCGTCGGACAGCCTCTTCACTGCAGATGCCTCACTCCCCTCCCCTACCCCACTGACCCCCCGAGACCCCACTGCTCATTCACCTTCCTCAAGCACAGTTGTGGAAAAGGCATACTTCAGTAGCTCCCTGGGCCTTGGCTCGGCGGCGACATGCGTGTGTGATTTTGCCACACTCCCTTCCTTGTCTTCTCCCTGTACCACCAGCCAAGGGGTCTATGAGCTCCAGCTAAACACACACACTCTGGGTTCCTGCTTCCATGTCTTCTCTTCCTGTTAACATCTCGTGACTCAGGTGTCACTTTCCCCGTCAAGTCTTCCCCAAGCCTCCCAGAAAGCAGCAATTTTTCCTTCTCGATATACCTTGTATCACTTTAAATTCCACAGGGCCCTGTAGTTGGTTTTCACTATACTTTCTTTGCTTCTTTCCTGGAATGGAAATCCAAGTTTTAGGGGCTTTTCTCATAATGTCTGCCGATTAAAACAATTAAACTTTGTAGTCACGTCCGTATTCTCTTTGTACTATACTTATGTATACGTATAAGTACACGGGTACATATGTGTTAACATAAGTTTTAAAAATTAGACAAATGAATAACTGAGCCTAAATTATAGAACTCTCGATGTCAGGCTAAGAAGAGGGAGCCACTAAGGAGTGTGGGTAGAGAAGCCCTTCTTCAAGCGATGCGTGAGAAAAGTGAGTACTCTTACCCTATTTCCAAAATCAGCCACGGTTCAACTTGTTTTCATCTATCAATCCCGTAATGTAAGAGGGGTTTGGTTTGGAACTAAAATACCTGTCTAGGCCGTTTGCCCCTCAAAAGTATTTTCTGGCAAGAATCAGTTGGGATAAATGGAAGGAGGAAAGCTTTACCTCCTTTGACCAAGTCCCTAAGCAAAAGGACCAGAAGATCCACTCAATTCCTTGAACCACCACCTCAGGGCTAAACCACCCACTTCTAGAAAAAGCAGCAGACAGCCAGCAAGAGACTATGCCGCAGGAATACAAGGAGTGTGTGACAAGCCAATCCACGGATAACGTACTGCCAAAGCAAAGAAACTGAAAATGGTAAGTTTCCCTCTCTGGAGGGCATGCCCTGAGGCTATTTTTCAGAGAATTTCTAGAATTTTTACTTAGACCTTAAGACATTTTACTTAAAAAGTCCATTTGGCTTCATTTTCTCTTAAGTATGTGCTTCAAAGAATAGCTCTGAGGTTGGACATTCTTACCAAATGAATAATGCTGATGAAGGTGCTCACTTAGGACTAAAGTTTTTCCTTGGGTTTAAAAATATCCCACTTACAGTATAAAACTAGCTAAAGTTTAGGACAGTTACCATTGTCATTTCACTCAACGGAAAACTCATGAACTCTGAATTAAGTGGTGTGTTTTTTAAGGAATATTTGTCAATCTATTTGCTCAGGCATTCAACATTCACTCCTACAGAAGAGTAAATTTCTTATTCAAAATGGTACTTTTGCCTATTAGCAATTTTGCAGGTGCAAACTTTAATATTTGATACTGAAATCAGTAGAACACCAATAATAAAAATACACCAAAAATAAAATAGCGTAACAACTATTGATGACTTTGTAAAAATACATATATATATATTAAAGTTATTTAGGCAGGCATCATCTACATATTTTAAAGTAGAAGTGAACTCCTTCCAATGTTATCTCAAAGCTTTACTGTTGATAACTACCATTCATATCCTATCAAATCATATCAATCATCATCAATCATATCAAAAGGAATAAGAGATACAAAAAGGGCAAGATTTATTCTGATGTAGAGAATAATTCTACAAACTGTAAGTTTTCAATAAAGTAAAAAATGTAACATTACTGAAATATTGTTCGCCTTTATTTACTGTACCTGCGTAGTAATTAAATTGTAAGGCATAAAAGCTCAAAAACACTGCTGACGTCAACGATGTGTACTGCCCAGCAATTTCGAAAGCAACATAGCTGCATGATATATCTGCTTACTCACACTTTCTACATCTCAACCAACATGACGGCAAATTGCAGAAGTGATTTCTAAAATAACCATCACTCTACTTACTCAGATAACTAATTGTTATAATCATCTTTTTAAAGAATTCTGTTACTTACTACTAGGGGGATATTATCATGTAATATAATGTAAATATCTTTATTTAGTAATAAAGATTCTTCCCGATTAACATCTCCAGGGTATCCTATTCTCAAAATATTCATTTGCAATATTTCATAATACCAATTGTTATTTGTTGTGCTTATTTATAGATGCAGCACAAAGAACAATGCATCTATCTCTCGTTACCTTATCCGTGAGGCTTAGAGATGTACGGAATTCTCCTAAACGGTAATTTCTAGTCTCCTCAGAACTCATTACATTCAGGAAAGAAGTGATATTTAAACATACCCGGTGCATGCTGGTATTTTTTTCTAATTTTTAAACTTTCTTATATATCATACATGAACGTACGCTACATAAAACACAAACGTAACCCTAAACATCCTCCATACTGAGTTTTTGTTTATTTTGTTTCGCTTCTCTGCACTCCTTGGTGTTCATTTCCTTTGAATTCCTCCCTCTTCTCCCCATGTCCTTCTACATCAATACCCGCATGGGGTATTCCCAACTAACAATCCATTGTATCTGCTTATCTCCTGCCCTGTTCACAGAATCACGTACAAACACACTTAGGCAAAAATGCATACACTAGTATGGGGTTTTGTAGCACAGACTGCCAATGTACTCAGATATCTACCTTCCTTTTCTTCCTTTGAGGCCCCCCCACCACCACCAAATTCGGGCTGGGCTGTACCACAGGAGGCTGCTTGTGACCATGGGACTAGGTATGGTCAAGGAGGATATTGGGACAGAAATGTTATAGGCAACTTTGACTGGATAGCTTTAAAAATAAAGTGGCTTTCTCTCCATGTTTTCTGTCTTTCTGAAGGATGACACTTAAAAGATGTACTTGGGAGCAACTGCCATCTCAGACCCAGAGACTGAAGTCACACGCTGAAGAGGACAGAGCTTCCCCAACACCTGGGTCCCTGATGATGTCACAGAGCAGAGCACTCCCAACACCCCCCCGGACTGTTAGATGCGAGTGAAACAAATTCTCTTCTTTAAACCACTATGCCTTCGCAATACATATCTTATTATGAATGTTTTACACACACAAATATATTTTTTCTGCATCTCGCTTTTCTTTGTGAACAGCAGCTCATGGAAATTCCTCTAAAAACACCTGCTATCGTTTTTATGCATTCCTTTCAGTTGCTACCACCTAATCCTTAATGAAAACAAAGTTTGCTCAACATTCCCCTTAAGTTTTTTCATCTCATTTTATTTTATTTTTTTTTAATGTTTATCTTTAAAAGAGAGAGAGAGAGAGAAAGAAAGTGGGGAGGAGCAGAGAGAGATGGAGACACAGAATCCTAAGCCGGATGATAAGATAAGATGATAAGAGAATAAGATAGGATAATAAGAAAAGATAAAATAAAATAAGACCTAGTTGTTATCTCATTACTATTCTTTTTTAATTTTTTTTTTTTTAATATTTATTCATTTGTGAAAGGATGAGAGAGACAGAGCAGGGGAGGGTCAGAGAAAGAGGGAGACACAGAATCTGAAGCAGGCTCCAGGCTCCAAGCTATCGGCACAGAGCCCGACGCGGGGCTGGAACTCACGGACAGAGAGATCATGACCTGAGCCGAAGTCGGACGCTTAACCGACTGAGCCACCCAGGTGCCCCTACTCTTCTAATTTGCATGTGCCTGAAAACTACTGTGTCTTAGCCCCTTGTCACACATTTTGGATCTATATGAATCTGTTCTTCTGGAAAATGCCCTTTCACAATTTTGGTCCACATTTCTGTCAGTAAGACCTCCTGCTGTGCTCTACACATTAACACACAGTCTGTCCCAAATATTTTCCCCATACATGTATTATATTTCCACTGACCTTGTCTGTTGTGGGTTTTTTTTTTTTACCACACAAACCCTTTTATTTCACTCAAGTCAAATACTACTATCCTTTCTTTTATACGTTCTGGATTAGGTTAGAAAGATCTTAAGATTCCCAGATTTTTTTTTTTTTTTTTTTTTTTTTGCAAGATTTCTGTTGCTTTAAGGCTTTTTGTCTGGGCATTTACAGATTGTTTAGTTCATCCAGAATTGGTTTTTGTTTCTGTTTGCTCTTACAGGACAAGGACCCAGTTTTATTTTCTTCCATATAAATGAAAGATTGTACCAGCATCATTTATTGTCTTTTCTCAGTGTACTGATAATGAACTTTGTTATTAAATTTTTATTTTTACTGGGATTTAATTTTTTTTCTTGACATGTCCTTTTTGGTTTTGGTGTCAGAGTCTGTCTCCTAAAATGAATTGAGAAGTATTCCTTCCTTCTATACTGGCTCAAAGAATTTGTATAAATTGGAATTTGCTCTTCCTCAAATGCTTCCTTACATAAATGTGGCTGTAGCTGTAGAGGGAAAAAATATTTTGGTGCCCTTTTCAGATAATTATAGACAGTCTTCTGAAGGAGACCAACACTCACAAGTGCTAGGTTTATAGAATTACTCGCATTGTGGAATCTGAAACTTTTCATGCTCTGTCACAGTAAGTTCCGTTAGTCTCTCTTGAACTTGGAATGGACCTTTTACCCGGGCGTGATTTTATGACAGCATGCACTACTCGTCTGGAAAACATCAGTGCAATGAGTTACATGGGTCTCCAAATATTGAAAATTTCATACTCCAATATCAAAACTTCGCATCGGTTAACATCCCCACTGATCTCATCCAAAAAGTCTTAGTATTAGAAAGCTCTCAAGCTCACAAGTGACTGACACAAGTTTTCCAAAATTCTAATATTATCATCAGCAACAAATATCATCAGTTGTTTTACTTGAAGTGACGGGCGCATTTTGTTCACTGTGCAGAGAACGTCTGCCAAATATCCAGGTCTGAATAACCGTCGTGTGTCAGCCATTGCTTCAAATAAAAACAGGATTCCACAAAACAGCAGCAGTTCCTAACTCAAGGAATCACCCAAGTGTTTCTCCTCTGGGCAGCCACCATACCTCCGTGTGCCACCCAAGTTTTCAATCAAAGTTCCATTTCATCACCCAGGTATCAAAAATGCATATCGGATTTCACAAAATTAATAGTTTCACTGCTTGCTTCATCAAAAACATTCTGGAGTAAAATTGTCCAGTTTTTCCCGTGACCGTGTGGCCCTGAAGAATGTAACAACTGCAAGTACGATTTGGTGCCGCTGCCTTGATTTGGGCAAAGATACAGGTCTACCCAGCACTGCGCCTGCACCATCGGTGCAAATGCCAACACAGTAAAGTAATCAATAAACAACATCTAAATATCACTACAAAAATAACTTTGACCTCACAAACCTCACGGAAGGGTCACGGACTGCGGGCTCATGGACACTTTGAGAACACACCTACCCTAGAGAAACTCTTACACATTTGTGTCACGATACATGCACATGATCGTTTGTAGAATTATTTGTAAAATCCAAAAATTAGGGGCGCCTGGGTGGCTTAGTCGGTCGAGCGGCCACCTTCGGCTCAGGTCATGATCTCATGGTTCATGGGTTTGAGGCCCACGTCGGGCTCTGTGCTGACAGCTCAGAGCCTGGAGCCTGTTTCGGATTCTGTGTCTCCCTCTCTCTGCCCCTCCACCGTTCACTCTCTGTCTCTCTCTCTCTCAAAAATACATAAAAACATTAAAAAATTTTTTAAATCCAAAATTGATAACAGATTCAAAAGAATATGGCAAGAAATTGTGGCAGATTCATTTAACAGAAAGCTAGATGGCACAACAAAGATGATCATAGCAGATTTACCAACATACTACTGAGCAAAAGAAGCAAAAGACTATCTATAAAGTTTACTTCTATTTATATGAAGTTTAAAATCTACTAAAATAAGAATATTTTCACTTTTAAGGATACCAGCGTTGGTGATAAAATCAACTTTAAAAACAAAGGAGGGAAGTTATCAGAAAAATCAGGATAGCTGTTTACTTCTCGGGAAGATGGAAACGAGGATGTTTGGGAAGGGTCAGACAGCAGGCGCCTGGCATGTGAGCAATGATCTAACCCTTGCCCGGATGCTGTTTACAGTGGTATTCCTTGGGATACTTATTTATTATGTTTTGGGACACTGTGTGTATCTGAATTTATATTCGGGCGAAATGTTTACAAATATCAATTTTTTCACTTATTAGGTCAATAATGTAAGTTTTGCTATCTTGGATGTATTTAGATTCTACATTCAACTAACAGATTCACAAAGGGAAGAATGCCTCATTGGCATTACATGTAAGAAGGAAGCAACATCCTTTTTTACACGATAAGTGAGAACATTCAATATAAGTGAAGGTGAAGTTCAAAGGAAAGTTTCTATTTTATTTAACAAAAAGAGCAATTTCTACCATCTGTTCTCTGAAAACTGATGGCCGCTCTGAAAATTGATCTCCCCTTGTTGTGTTGTCTCTTACTTCATTTTCAGTGACAACGGTTTTCCAAATGACTTAAGCTGTGTCAGAAATCTTTTCTAAGAACACTAAGAGAAAAAGCCCACTGCTTAATGATGCTCACTGTCACAGAATTCTGTGATGTACATATCACAGGAAATGTGTTAGCAATTACAAAGGCAAACAAGTTCAAGCGTGTTTGCGAATGATAGGCGAGTCAAAATAAAGGATCACTCTCTCTGAACATGTTTTCCCATAATGCCCAAAATTAATTGGAAATGTAAAAGAACATCTTTAAATATTTTATAGGTGTATATATTTTTAATCACCAAAAGAAAACTACAAGTCTTTAGCTCTCATAAAACAATATTGCAAAAATTACTCATGTAACATCTATGGTATTTTCCACACAATTATAAATTTAAAATGAAAGCTGTGGTTTATAAAGTTTGATTTCTAGGGGCGCCTGGGTGGCTCAGTCGGTTAAGCGTCCGACTTCAGCTCAGGTCACGATCTCGCGGTCTGTGAGTTCGAGCTCCGTGTCGGGCTCTGGGCTGATGGCTCAGAGCCTAGAGCCTGCTTCCGATTCTGTGTCTCCCTCTCTCTCTGACCCTCCCCCGTTCATGCTCTGTCTCTCTCTGTCTCAAAAATAAAATAAACGTTAAAAAAAAAAATTTATAAAGTTTGATTTCTAAAGGCTAATTCAGTATTTTTGGACTCCCTAAAGTTTAAAAGAATTAAATCCTTATTTAATGCTTCATGACATATAAGCTCTCTAATCTGCATAACATTTCATATTAGTCAACTCTCTCCACACTCACTGCCTTTTTTCACATAAGCATTGCAACCTCCTAAATTTTTACTGTAAACATTAAAATTGACTAACCTAGATTACCATCAAAACTTACCATCAAAACTCACAACAAAAGCCTCTGAAATAGATCTGAGATTTACATATAAAAATAAGATTTAAAAAGAGACAAAAATATGAGTTTTCGTTGTTGGTGTTTTTTTCCCCCTAATCTTGGAAGAGAAAATGCTTTTCTGGGTCTGGTACAAAAACCAGAAGCCATAGAGAAAAGATGGACAGATCCAGCTTTTAAAAGAAAACTTCTACACACTAAAAAGAACACCAGAAATAAATCAAAAGATATAGAGAAAGATGCTCACAAGATAAATGACAAAGACCGGAATTCTTTAGCACATTATATAAATTGTCTAGGAATCACAAGGAAGACAAACAATTCAATGAAAATATGGAAAACTCTAAGAAAAGACATCTCGCAAAAGTGAAATTAAAACAGACAAAAAATATGTTCATTCTCATTTATAATAAATGTAAATAGTAAATAAATAAAATAAAATAAATACATAAATAAATAAAAACAATAGGATGCTATTTTTCATGTCACAGAGAAGCAAAAATGTCTAGAACTGAGTGTTGATGAAATTGGGAAAACAGACATTCTCACACCATCAGTGCGAGTATAAGCAGATATAACCTTTTGTTAATAGCTTTGTTGAGACAGACATGACGCCTATACCAGAATAGTCACCTATTTAAAGTATACAATTCAGGGCCACCTGGGTGGCTCAGTTGGTTGAGCATTTGACTTTTGGTTTCGGCTCAGGTCATGATCTTATGGTTCCTGGGATCAAGCCCCACGTCAGGCTCCATGCTGACAGCACAGAGCCCCTCTCTGCGTGTCTCTCTGCCCCACCCCCTCAAAATGAATCAATAAACTTTAAAAACATAAAAAATAAATAAAGTATACAATTCAGTGGTTTTTACCATATCAGAGAACGAGGCAACCATCACCACAATCTAATTTCAGCACATTTTCATCACTCCACAAAAGAACTCCCAGACCCTTAGCCATCATTCCCCATTCTTCCTGCACCTGCAGCCCTATGTAGACAGAACCTTACTTCAAGGGCAATCTGTTGATGACAAGAAAAAGTTTAAACGTGCAGCCCTGTGAACGAGCAATTCCATTTCACAGAATATATAAGAATAAGCATACGATACACAGAGATTTACACAGGGATGTTCCTGAAACACTGTTCGGGCAACATACTCTACATACACTATATCCCTCAGTAGGAAGCCATATTAATAAAATACTGGTATCGCAGTAAAATACGATGTAACTATTTAAAAGAATGGAGACAATTTCTGACATAGAAATATTATCAGAATATATATTTCAGTTAGAAAAGCAAACTGAAACAGTATATAATGATCTATGATCTCATTTGTATAAACAAATGAGACATTCCTAGAAAATTTTTAAAAGAATACACATTAAATTTTTAGCGATGATTACCTCTGAAGAATGAAGATTAGGTGTTAAGAAAATGAAGATTAAATATGTAATTTAATGTTTCATATTTCACTTTATTTCTTTAAGTTTATGTATTTATTTAGTGAGAGAGAAAGAGCACGAGCAGGGGAGGAGCAGGGGTAGAGGGGGAGGGAGACAGAGAATTGTAAGCAGGCTCCGCATTGACGCAGGGCTCAATCTTATGAACCGTGACATCACGACCTGAGCCGAATTCAAGAGCCAGACGCTCAACCAACTGAGCCACCCAGACGCCCCTTTCATATTTCATTTTAAAATAAACAATGTTCTCGAAACATTGCTCTTTATGATTTTTAAAACAACACTCGGCAATAACAAAAGCATTTTTAGATGGGAACATGCACAAGACACATCAGGGTTTTCTTACACAGACGTGCGAGGCTCTAGCAATTTCAAAACAGAAGAGCATTGATCATCATGCCCATAAGTAAATGTTTAGTACAAGTGACTAAAGCGAGCACACATAAAGTTATCCTAAAGGATAACCATGCATATCACAATATAACTATATATTTAGATTCAGGGAAAAATATCCAAGTTTGAAAAATATCTCTGGGAAACAGATAAAAATAATAAAACATTATGACTGGTATTTTCTATTTCAAATAGGAAAGTATTAAAAATTTTTGTCCTGCAGATACAAAAAAATATAATTCATATTTTTATATTTACGAAGGCAATATAAATTGCTACTTCCTCAGCCTTCAAATGGCTCCTGTTTTTCTTTGCTTCTTATTTTCATTCTCATTTTTGCATGTAATAAATTCTTTACTCGTATCTTACAGTAACATACAATTTTCAATAGGCTTCCAAGTGTTAATTTTTATTCTAGAAGTTAAATTGTTAATGATACTAAACTTACAGAAATCCATCATTTCAATTTTATCATGTAAGATATAATTCATTACCCCAAAGAAATATTTAGAGGTGCATATAGAGATTATTAAAGACATTTTTCCCCAGGATTATTTATATTAGGGAAAAGTATTAAAAATCTCAATGCTGAACAGTAGGGATAAGTTACATTAACTCGGAATACTTCCGTAATTTGAAATATAATACAGCCATTAAAAATAGATGCTTAGGAACAATATTTAATAGAAGGAAAATTACTCAAAATATACAAAGCAATACTTGGTATCACCTCAATTTCCTAAGGAAAAATGTGTGTTTAAAGGATACATAAAGAAAGAAACTGAAAGGTAATATAATACTTTGCATACATACTTTGCATAAATACAGAGTTTTTATTTCTGGGTGTTGATTTTATAGGTGGTTTTATTTCCTTCTTCACATGTGTCTGTATATTCCAAAATACCCTCAATAAAAATCCACAGATCACTTTATAATTATAAATACTGCTTTAAAAGAAAGATGAAACCAAGATAATTCTCACCCTGGGGCGATTCAGCATAGACTTTTTAAATATTGCAGTATGGAGAAGAAAGATGATAAGAAAACTTCATCCAAAAGTCTAAGACAACTATGTAATTGTACAAAGGATCATTTTAGCCAAAATATAAGCACTGGGTCTGTTTTAAGATATGAAGTAAGTTGATGTTTACATGCAAACTTCTCAACAGTGCCAAAACTATTTTCACAGTATGCCAGAAACAAAAACAAAAACACAAAGGTGTGGAAAAAAATAAAGGCACACGCATTTAAAACTGAACCTCTGGTGCCACGCATGACAGCTTTAATGCTTTTTGAATAAAGATATTACTTCATCGAAGACCCCCAAAAGATTCAAAAGCCAGCACTTCCTTTCAATTATTTTAATTATTCTGTGGTAACCAGCCTCAGTGCTAAGAATTAGTACAGAATAAAAAAGTAAAAAGAAAGTGGTTGGGGACGACTTGGAATGACTCGCAAAAACAATAACAATTTGGAAAAGAAAGAAATTCAAAATACGAGCACAAGGGGTGCCTGGGTCGCTCAGCTGGTTAAGTGTCTGACTTGATTTCAGCTCAGGTCATTATTTCAGGGTTCCTGAATTTGAGCGCCACCGTCAGTGCTGAGCCTGCTTGGGATTCATTCTCTCTCTCTCTCTCTCTCTCTCTCTCTCTCTCTCTCTCTCTTCTTCTGTCTCTCCCCACTCTATCCCTCCCCAGGGATGCGCTCTCTCAAAATAAATAAATAAACAAAAAGAAAAAAGAAAAAAGAGCTCAAAAGAAGGTGCATCCGCATGCGACAAGTATTTCCCTCAAAGGCTTTTTAGAACTTTTTATTTCAACAGGTTTTTTCAGCAACAGGATTGCACCAAAAAACAAGACCCTACGTGACTTTAACTGGAGCCATCATATGATGAATATTACTGAAAGCAGCAGCAATAATTCCACCAGACTGAAATTTAAAAGAAAAAATAGCCTGTCCTCCACCATTATCAACAAAAATTAAATTATATGCTCATGCCACTGTTTGGAATATCTAAGAAAGAGATCAACTTCCCTTGTGATATTTTATAAACAGGGTGGTGAGAAAACCCTTTCATGTTGAAAATTGCCAAACTGAAATTGAATTTTAGAAATTCTTAGAAGCATCCTCATTAAAATGAAAGAAAAAAATGAAAGATAAAATTATTTAATTAAATTTATTAGAAACATTAAATCTAAGTCCAATAACATTTTTCACATTTGCACATTTATATTACCATTTCCAATGCATATTTATTATTCTCATTAATTTTGGTAATGATCCTGTCACATCAATAATTAGCCTCTCGTTAAGCAAAAACTAAACTAATATTCTTGACTTCCCTGGGTCACATGACTAGAGAGTGGTAAAGGCAAGTAAAGGACACAGTTCATCAGACTCCTAATCTAACAGTCTTCTATCACACCACACAGGTGACCGAAGCGTTTCACTGGTGCCATAAGCAAAAATAAAAATAATAATGATGATTTTCAAATTTCCTAGAACAGAAATTTTAACAAGAAAATAGCAAAGCAGGGACGCCTGGGTGGCTCAGTCGGTTCGTAAGCTCCCACCCCACATCAAGCTCTGTGCTGATAGCATGGAGCCTGCTTGGGATTATCTCTCTCTCCCTCTCTCTCTGTCCCTCTCCTGATCGAACTCTCTCTCTCTCTCTCTCTCTCTCCCTCCCCCTCTTTCAAAATAAATAAACTTAAAAAAAAAAATAAAGAACAAAGCAAATTCACCTTCATTTAATGACTACTATATGTGAAGCATGTAAGTACTTCCAGACTACAAAATCTTCATGCTCAGCCTGTAAAGCAGGTGTCTCCCAAGTTAGATGAGGAAACAGAGACTAAGAGAGGGCAAGTATCTGCCCTCTTTCATGCAGCTAGTGAGTAGGGTTTAAATCCAGGTATTCTGGACTCTATAGTCTATGTTTTTAACCAATGATACTGCCTCTTGGATAATTCCACTTTCAAATGATCAAAGAAAGTATGTTATGTTATATGTCAGCCACAGCATGGCTTAATTTAGCAGATCAATTTAAATAGCAGAAACCATAAGAAGAGCGAAACAAAAAGATACGTTACCAGCAAATTGAGATAAAGGCAGGATGGAGAGATTCGCTGAGGTCAAAGACACTGCTTCTAAAAACTGTCATCCCCCCAAGCCCAGAGAAGTAGGAATGGACAGTCAGGAGACAGCCCTCACCACACTCTCACCAAGTGGGAGATGCGCATGAAAAAAACAGAAGAACAACCCTTACCCCTACCCTGCATCATTATTTTACATCTGTAGCAAACACAATCTCTTCTTGCCTAGCATTATGATTCAAAGACCT
Source organism: Panthera tigris (assembly GCF_018350195.1). Classification (NCBI taxonomy): domain Eukaryota; kingdom Metazoa; phylum Chordata; class Mammalia; order Carnivora; family Felidae; genus Panthera; species Panthera tigris. The sequence goes on along the minus strand of NC_056673.1, from coordinate 48,264,858 downwards.
GAAAACTCACATTATACAAAATACAAAAACCGTGTTCATTATTCAGTAGAGCAGAAATGTCTCAATCCTACCTCTTTCTCGTGCATTCGGAAGAGTAGAGGATCATCATGGAGGCTGCTGGATTTTCTCAGGCTAAATTTGGGGGTCATCTGTTGAATGAGTAAGAGTTATTCAATACTTTCTCAGGCCTGGCTTATCCTTAACCCAAAAGGAAACTCTAAATTGCCTGAAGTTCATGCCAAGATAATACCAACGTTGGAGAAAAAAGCGATTTATTCACTCCCAAGTGATAGGATTAATAAGACTCTCATGCTTCATAATGTGGACCAGTGTTCTTTTCTGTAAATGACTTAATGGTTACTTTATTTAGAAATATCTGTACAGGGGCTCCTGGGTGGCTCGCTCGGTTGAGTGTCTGACTTTGGCTCAGGTAACGATCTCACGGCTCGTGGGTTTGAGCCCCGCATCCGGCTCTGTGCTGACAGCTCAGAGCCTGGAACCTACTTCTGACTCTGTGTCTCCCTCTCTCTCCGCCCCTCCCCTGCTCACACTCTGTTTCTTTCTCTCAAAAATAAATAAAATAAATAAACAAACATTAAAATCAATAAACATTAAAAACAAGTCTTCCATAGGAAAAGTCCAGTGGAATTCTCACCTACCAGAGCAACTGGGATAGGCTTCTGTCTCAGGTACCGAGGATTTTCTATCTGAAAATTTAAGACAGAAATTAATAATTCTATTATTAACAGTATTTTTTGGTTTTATCATTTGGTAAAACACAGAATTGAACTGTGATGCGGAACATTTTCTGTACGTCTTAATACTGAGTTTGTGTTTTAGGATGGGTAACCCATAATATATTTTCAGTAGCCCACTAACAAATAACATATAAAACATAAACTCGTTTGCAGACAGAAATGCACCTTCGTGACCCTCGCACAGCCTCACTGCCCAGTCTCATCCCCACTACTCCTCACGTCGTGTTTTATCCGCCCAGGATCCTGGCTGACTTACATTACTGAAATATGGCAGTTCTCTTGGGCCTCTCTACCTCTAGGCACTACTCCGTCACCTTATGAATATCCTCCCATTCATCTTTCAAGTCAATCTAATCACTACACACCCGGGCAAGTCCAGTACCTGAATCCTTACATTTACCTCCAGGATAGCAACCAGAACAGAGAACTCCTTTGGGACCCCTCCCATATCCACCTTCCAGGTTCATCTATCCCCCAATATACCCTCTATTCCAAGGACACCAAACATTTGTTTTACCTTTCAAAGCACTACCTTCTCTCCCAAATCTGAGTCTTCGCAAACTATGAAATCATTCTCTTGCAGTTAACTTACTCGAGATGCTTCCCCAGGAAATTTAATTAAGTTGCCACTACTCCAACAGTACCCTTTTATAATCAAACATCTATCTTCTGTTAAAAGAGTGTGAAGTCTGAACACAGGCTGTAACAGTCACAACCCATCTATCCCAGCATCTACCACAGGGCCTGACAGGTAGTGGGTGCCCAACAAATACGCATTAAGAAGAAAGAAAGGAAGGCGGGAAGGAGGGAAGGAGGGAAGGAAGGGACAAACAGTACCTGATCCCGCCCTCTTACCAAGCTCCTAAAGTATCCCATGTGTCTCTCATAGCTCTTATATTACATTCTAAGTGTTTATTACCAGCATGTGTCCACATCTGTCTTTCTGCATGGTGAGTGCTAGGATAATGGCTTCTCAATTTCGTATTCTTGGTACCTAGCACAATACCTAACGTGTAGCAGGCTTTCAAGGAAATATTTATTGGGTGAATATATACTATATGATAAAACAGAAACACTGATTGTTATCCCAACAATTCCATTCACAAATGAAACGATAATTAAAAACTCTGTCAAATATATATTATCAGAATCTTCTCCAAAACCTCACTGTGTTTTCCAAAGGCTCCTCAAATGAGTTATTATAGTTAATAATCATGGAAGATAATCTATACCCAGGTGGATACTAAAGGAAAGGGTGAATAAAGGATCAATTAATTAAAGAATACAGAGGCAAGGAAATTAAAAATAAAAGTCACATTTAAAAAACAAAAACATCTACACCAACAGGATCTGAAGAATAACTATATTTTAGCACCTAGATAAGGAGTAATCTACAAAATAATTTTTTCACCCGGAAGGCTGATACCTGTGAAGTAATGGCAACTGTCTGAATTTAAATTTCTCTCCACATCCTCCAAAAGTCCATACAGATCAACGAAGAGAGCACATAAAAACACCCACCACTCATGCCTACACCCTAACAAGCAGAGATCACGAAAACCCTCGATTCACATGTAACTGGCCAAAGAAAGATCACAGATCAGCAGAATCAGATCCTAAACCAAACCAGAGTGACAGCATGGAACAAAAAGGAAGGGCCTCGGGATCCTAGCGGTGTCGGAATTTAGACGTCAGCAAATACCGACCTGCAGAAGGAGAGTGGCCTACCTTCCGTAGGTTGTACAAAACACCTGACAGATGGGAGCACTGGAGACGGGAGCATCAAAAGAAGGGTATAAAACAGCAATAGCACTACTACGAATTCATCCAAAGGATACAGGAGTGCTGATTCATAGGGGCACGTGTACCCCAATATTTATAGCAGCGCTTTCAACAATAGCCAAATTATGGAAAGAGCCTAAATGTCCATCAACTGATGAATGGATGAAGAAGTTGTGGTTTATATATACAACGGAATACTACTTGGCGATGAAAAAGAATGAAATCTTGCCATTTGCAACAATGTGGATGGAACTGAAGGGTATTAAGCTAAGTGAAATAAGTCAGTCAGAGAAAGACAAATAGCTTATGTTCTCATTCATACGTGGAACTTGAGAAACTTAACAGCAGACCATGGGTAAGGGAAGGGGGAAAAAATAGTTACAAACAGAGAGGGAGGGAGGCAAGCCATAAGAGACACTTAAATACAGAGAACTGAGGGTTGATGGCGGGGGAGAAGGAGGGAGGAAATGGGTGATGGGCATTCAGGAGGGCACTTGTTGAGACGAGCACTGGGTGTTATATGCAAGCGATGAATCAAGGGAATCTACCCCCAAAACCAAGAGCACATGGTATGCACTGTATGTTGGCCAATTTGACAATAAATTATAATGAATGAATGAATAAATGAATGAATAAATAAATAAATAAATAAATAGTGTGAAAAGTGAACGTGTCAAGAGCCAGAAAGGAACCACTTGTGCAGTAGAGAGAGGCCCCTTGGAAGGAAGCCTGTCCATGATGAAGGGAAAGAAAGGAGCTAAAGAAAAAGGACCCTCCAGAAACAAGACAAAATCAAAGAAACAGAAGATGACAGGCCAAAATGACAAGACAGAAGGCACCTCTGATTAAAGAAACTGATCTTCAGTGGAGTAGAAGGCCTTCCCAAACTAAGAAAGCAAGCTACCCAAACCACCCCCCCCCCATATAACCCCGGCTACTGCTCATTCAAAACAATCTAACATCAACAATTATAAACAAAAACAAAAACAAAGAATCCAATATCCATAAAAACTTTCCACAAAAAACAGAAAATCAAAATCAAAACCTGTCCATAGTAGGAATTACTTTTTTTTAAAGCCATGAAACAGAAGTCAACAGTAACACGGCCTCCTTTGGCCTCCGCTTGTCTCCAGCACTAGCGATCACTAGGTTCTCTGTGCCACCCGCTTGAGGTGGGTAGGCCATCCTCCCACAGGTCAACGTTCGATGGTATCTATGTCCCGCCCCCAAGATAATACGTAGTCAAGTATAACTTCTGAGTAATCTCAGGACGTTCATAAAGAACACTGCAAATAAAGGCAGAAAACAGAAAGATAGGAAACAGGAGTCGACCAAATAAGAGTTTGGCCAAGTTGCGAGATGCCAAATTGATAGGTAACGGTCAGCTGCACTTCTGCAAATTAGCAAAAATCACCTAGGAAAAGAAAATTATTTTCCAGGGCTAACATTTGTAATCACAAAACAATATGTAATTGCTAAAAGTAAATCTAAGAAAATATACATAAGCCCTTTACAGAGAAAACAATTAAGTTTTTTTGAAAAGCGCTAATAATGAAATAAATAGCAAAACGATGCTTTTAGATAGTCTCAATAGTGTAAAAATGGCAATTCTCCTTGACTTGATCTAGTGACTAAATTTATCCAATCCAAAAATCTCAAGAAGACTTTTGTAAAACTTAATAAGCTCATTATAAAATGTATATAAATAAATAAACAAGAAGAGCCTGAAGAAAAAATCAAGATGGGGTGACTTACAAAGATATTGTAAAACTATAGTGATGACAGTAAGTCAACGAAACCAAGCAGAAAGTACTAGAAATTCAAATAAATATGAGAATGTGATTCATGAAATATCTAGAATTGCAAATTATTGAAAAATTAAAGATGTGTTTAATAAGTGGGAAAAAATGAGGGGCGCCTGGGTGGCTCGAGTCGGTTGAGCATCTGAGTTCAGCTCAGGTCATGATCTCACAGTTCATGGATTCGAGCCCCACGTCGGGCTCTGTGCTGACAGCTCAGAACCTGGAGCCTACTTCAGGTTCTGTATCTCCCTCTCCTCTGCCCCTTCCCCACTCATGCTCTGTCTCACTCTGTCTCAAAAATAAATAAAACATTAAAAAAATGAAAAAAAAAAGTGGGAAAAAATGAGATCAGATTCCTTCCTTGCACCATATATAATAAATTCCCAAACGGATTAAATACTTATAATTAAAAGCAGAAGTATAAAAACTTGCAGAAGACAACATAAAAGAATGACTTTGTGACCTCAAAGTAGAAAACTTTCTTAAGCAAGAAACAAGAAAAAAAAAGCATACACAAAAAAGAAATTAATAAAGTTGACTACTTGAAGTAAGAACTTCTCTCCAGAAAAGAGATCATAAATAAAATGAGAAGATAATGAATAAAAGATCACAAATAAAATGAAAAGATAAGTCATAAACTGGGAGATGTTTGCACAAATGATCTGTCTCCAAAATGTGTAAAGAAGGTCTTTATAAGTTAATAAAAGAAAGAACAATACAGTTTTTTTAATGGGAAAAACTTGAGACACATTTTACTGATGAAGAAATCTGAATGACTAATACACACATGAATATATACTCAATCTTTTTAGAAATACGAAAAATGTAAAGTAATACCACAGCGAGAGGGTATTTTCTGCCACCAGATTGGTACACATTAAAAATTTGCCAATAAAAGTGTTCCAGATGGAGGACCACTGGTGGGTGTATGAATTAGCACACTTTACTTTGGGAAACATTTAGTTAGTAGGGACAATAATAAAACCCACTTAAATATTATACCAGAGAAAGAGGCACATTCTTTAGTAAATAACACTGTACTGTATATAAACACAGCTTTTTGAAAAACAGAGGCAGCAAATTTCCAGCAGGCAGCAAAGTGCACTCAATAAATATTTATTGTCTGAAGGTATATACATGAATAGTAAGTAACCATTCTCTATTTTTGGAATGGAGAAAAACCAGCCCAGAAAGTAAGTTCTTCAAGGACACACCCAAATCTGCAAATATATAAAACCCTAATTCATGAAGCAGAATTAAATATAAGGGGGAAAATAAAGGAAGGGGAAAACAGAATTCTCAAAGATGCTCAAGCTCTAATTAAGCTTCAAATTTAAAACCAAAAGCCAACAAAGCCATCTGTGACTTATTTTTACACTGCTCTACATTTACAAGCAGAGTACAAAATATTGGTTTAGCTAATTATAATGTAGCCTTTCAGCGATGCAGAAGTAACTCCTATTTCATTCTCTTCATCTTTAAAAGCCATTAAATACAGAAGTTAAGGACTCATTCTGTTATCATAAATTTCCTTTCTCAAGTTGACCAAAAAAGAAAGAGTATATTGTAATGTTTAAAAGCAACAATGAATACCGTAAACGAGAATAAATCTTCTTTCTGTAATTGTTACTCATTTACAATCCATGGAGTTTGTCTCATACCCACTTTCAATACGTAATGAGAATTATCCATAGTAAAGCATGTTCTTGAGTCTATTTGGGGGAAATAAGCAATCTATTTTCTGATTTTATAACAGCAGCCAGATGTGCTTTGAAGTTCAATGTTCCCACTTTGTAATCCACCAGTAAATGGACTTGAAGCAATCTGTAAACAGTCTTAACATTTACTTTTTTCATGCTCTTTTAGAAAATTTCTTGTTCTCTCACAATACCTCAAAAAAGAAGACCACAACAAAGAATGTCCAAAATGGAAGATAAAAAGGATTTATGTGAAACATTAAAGTCTAACGAAATATTATACAGAAAACAATGCCAAAAAAAATTAAGTTCCAATAGCAGGAATGAATCACATGACCAAACACTTCTGGCTTAAAGAGCAAAGAGAATCATGGTAATAAAATATGTCATCATTTAAACTAGACACAAATACAGATATCTGAATGCTTTCTAATGAAAACTGGCTTTTGACATTTTGTTCTGGTTAGTTTTTTAGCTGATTTGTTTGGTTACAAAGGGTTCTGTCCGTCTATTTCTTTGGATTATTCAGGATTTTGACCAAACTGATCAAATACCCCTCATAGACTAATGTGGATCAGTTAGAGATGTTCTATGATTCCAGAAAAATAGAAAGACATTTTATATGATATTTTAGCTGCCTTAAAGGAAAGGACATTTTCAAGCCATCTATTACTAACAACACAACTAAATGTTTTTAAGTCGTGGCATCAGTTAGAACTGCCAAAACCCGCTCGGTAGTTTTAAATAAATTCAGTCCTCAATGTCAAATCAATTGTGCTCCAAAATAATTTTCTAAGGCAACATTTTAGAACTTGAAAAACATTGATCCACAGAAACAATACTACAAATGAAGGCTCATTCGCTGGTCTACTCACATTTCAACATTTAGTGAGTACAAATTAGATACAGAGAGAAAGGCACAGTCCATCGGCACAAGGAAAAGCAAGTAAGCCAAAGGAACAGAACAGAAATAGACACGTACCGTCACCTGATTTATGGGACAAATAACACTGCGGTACAGCAGGAAGAGTCTTTTCAATAAATAGGAGTGCCATCTTGATATACACAAGGGACAAAACAAATCTTAACTCCCTATCTTATAACAGATACCGAAATCACCTCCAGATGGTATGTAATCCAAAGAGAAAAAGTCACATAATAGAGCCGCTGGGAGAAAACAAAGAAGAACATCTTCGGAACCTTAGGACAGTCAAAGATCTTAAACAGGACACAAAACAGCACTAACCGCATGGTGAGAAAATGAGAAAGTGAACTGCGTTAAAATTTAAAATTTCTGTTCAGCCAAGACACCAGTAAGAGATTGAAGGAAAGCAACAAAGTAGAAGGAAATATTTACAATACTTAGTCGAAAAGGACTCTTATCCAGAACAGAAACAAGGCCCTCAGGTTATCAGTATGAAAAAGGCAAACGACCCAACGGAAAAACTGGCAAAGCCGTAGGCAGGCACTTCACTCCGAGAGGCTATCTAGACTGTCAATGACATAAAAAAGGTCACCTAACTGGATGAGTCACCGGGAAAATACATATGAGAACACCCCACGGTGCAGTGTCACTAACCACTCTCAAGAACGGCTGAACTTTAAGTTAAACAAACAAACAAAACCAAAACCGGACTGTCAATACCACGAGGGAAGAGAAGGTAGATTAATGGGAACGGGCACATCGCTAATGAGGGTGCAAATTGGCACAGTCACCTCAGAGAGACGTCTGGCAGCACCCACTGCACCAAGTGGCTTTTGGCTACACCACGAGTCACCCCAAACCTGCAAAGCTTCGCGCTACAGCCATTTTAGTTAGCTCGCAGTTCTGTGGTCAGCAACGTGCTCATCTCCTGGAACAGCTCGTCTCAAGTGGACTTACTCTTGTGTCTCCCACACCAGCTGCCCCCGAGCCTGATTAGGATGGTTCCCAACAGGCCAGTGAGGAGAACAGCCAGGCTCCCCACATTCCTCACAGGGAGAGTAAAGGCACATCCCACCCGCCAACGGCTCACAGGTGTCCCCAAGCCCTCGACAGGGAGGTTCACCCCTCCCTGATGGGCCCTGGGCTCCAGGTGGGTCTGCGTGCCTCTGGGGTGCTGTCCACCCGCTGGAGCCACCCGTGGGATCCGACGCTCACGCCTGCTGACCTCGCCCAGCCCCCACTGCCTGTCCTGAGAGCTATCCCTGCACTAAGCCCACATCCCTCCCAGATCCTGCTCCGGGGCTAGGAAGCAAAGAAGAGTCCTCACTGTTCCTTCGCTCCTGGTGGGAGTGAGGCTGTGCGGTCAGCATGTGGACGCAGGATGGGAGTGAGCGGGTGACTGGTAACCAGGATGGAAGGCCCAGAAAAGTCCTCCTCCCAGCCCCCCACCAGGCCCTCAGAAAAAGAAAAAAGAGAAAAGTTTACATAAAGATAGTCAAGCAGGAAATATATGTATCAAGTATATTGACAGAGTGAGAAAGTTTCCCCAAAACTAAAGGTTACAAAGTTTAAAGAGTAAGAAAAAGATACAGGAGGAAAATTAAGTTGCTAGTTGAGTAAGTGAATCTCTACTTACATTACGTATTCCTAAAAAAAAATACTAAGACGCTCCTGGGGAAAGAAAGAATATACTTGAGGTAAAAGCGTATTTTTAACAAAAACTAGAAAATTCAAATTCTAGAACCTCTAATGCATCTGAATGAAGGTGTCTGAAAGTCATGTCGGCAATATAAAAAAATGTACCCTCAGCATAGAAAACTAAAATTAACTACCATTAACTGATCACTCACAGGAAGAAAGAGAAAAAAAATCCATCACGCATTCTAATACAAAACTAAAATCAAAGCAAAATCTAAGCTCTTTAATACACTGGATTCGCAAATTATTCTACTGTGATCAAAAGATAGAGTTCTGCCTGATTAATGTATATACGTTATAAATATATAAAAATGCAAGACTTTCATATTTTACACTGTTAGCGCCTTCTTTGAACAATAAAAGTGTGAAAGAGAACCCAGGCAGACCTAGTTTTAAGGCATCACCTCAAAATATTTTAGATGTTTTATTTTAACTTTACTATACGAATGAAAAATTCAATCCTCTGAACAGGTACATAATCGGGCAAAGTTCTCTGTGGGCTAAGCAACGCACATCAGAAGTGCCAAATGGCTGAGGGCAAAGGCAAGTTTAAAAGGCTAGCCCAGAATTTTACTCTTCACTCTGATACCGCTTTCTGGCAAATATCAAAAAAAGAACTTTCTGGGGGATTTTCTGTGCTCTTCTCGCACACTGGTAACGCTAGGACTTCCCTCCAGTGGCAACTTCTCCTCCACCTTCAAACACAACGATGTTTTCCTTTGGACTTACTATTCCCCTCTTGTTATTAACTTTCTCTCTCTCATCTCTTTCACTAATAGGCTCCCTAAATGGCTACGAGATTCACGTTGCTTTAAATTCTCATCTATTCCCTACCTTCTTCTAATCGTGTCCCTTGCAGTAGCCAGCTGTCCTCATTCCGTCCCCTGAAAGCCCGGCTGTCCGGCCTCTGGGTGGGGCCAACACCTCAAACAGCATAACCATAAATAAGATTCCAGCCCTCGAGTCTCCTGAAACTCCAGACCTTGACCTCCCCAATTGGTCTGACCATCTCTTCAAACTCCACCCGTCTAAAGTGAAACTTGTAACCCCTAAAACGGATTTCCCCATCTGACAGTTAACTGACAGGAAGCCACTGTTCCCATTTTCTCGAAGCAAACCTTGAGGTGCCCTTGTGGTCAGCTCGCCAATCAGTCACGCAGTGTCCTCTCCCCCCACGAGATGGCTTTTCTTTCAACCCTCTCCCTCTCCACAGAAATCACACGAGTGTGGAGTTCACCACAAACACCAAAAAGATGATGGTTCCCCTTCTCCACTTCTACCCACATCCAATATAACCTCCAAAACGCCACCAAGTCGATTTCCCTAAAGCATTCCTTTCATTAAAGACCATTATTAGTAGGAAGGGTTTTAGGTCTTTTAAAATAATAATCTCTACTGTCAGTGAAGAAGTAAGAAATAGACAATCCTATATCCTGCTGGTTGGAGAAGAAACTGGTATATACCTTCTGGAAGGCTATGTACCAAGATGGGATGTAACCTAAGAAAGTACCAAATGTGTACACAAAGATCTGTAGGGAATTGTACTGCAGCATTACTTACATCAGCCACAGCCTGGGAGCAACCAAAATGTCCAGGATGTTTCAACAAGTTATGGAATACCCACCCAAAAGACAAATTAGTGCTATCATTAATATTCATATATTTATAGAACGGTTATAAACTTCTATCAAACTCAAAACAGCACATCATAGAGGCACCTGGATGGCTTAGTCAGTTAAGCATACGGCTCTTGATTTTGGCTCAGGCCATGATCTCAGAGTCTGGAGATTGAGTCCCGTGTCAGGCTATGTGCTGACAGCACAGAGCCTGCACGGGATCTACTCTCTCTCTCTCTCTCTCTCCCTCAGCCCCTTCCCCTGCACGCATGCTCTTGCTCTCTCTCTAAAAATTAAAATTAAAATTAAAAAATTAAAAAAAATTTAAAAACAGCACATAGTAAAATAGTATTTATAATATAACCCCAATTTTGTTTAAATTTTAATTGTATAAATGCACACGGAAAAAAAAAAAAAAGGAGAGGAGGATATCTAAAACAAAATGGTAACCCATCTCTCAGTGTTAAGATTTTCAAATATATTTTAGTCCTCTGATTTCCTATACTTTGCAAATTTTCGAATTAGAAATTATCTTACTAACCACAAACCGTGATAAAAATTGTTCTAAACCCCTTTTCATTTCCTCAAAGCATTTCAATAGCGTCATGGAAAGTGGAATGTGGAAGGAATAAATAAACCTGCAGGGCTCACTACTGCCTACAATGTAAAGGCGAAACTGCTCAGTTTGGCCTTCAAACTCCGATACAATCCAGCCTGATTGACACTGGCCCCAACCCCCTGCCTAAGTCCCCAAGATCCAGTCATGGGCATTCACTCACAGCACCACACGTGTCTCCAGGCCTGCCTCTTTCCAGTTCCCCACCTCCACACCCACCCGGATGCGTTCATGTCCCTCTCAGTCTTTGCACCTGACGACTGGTGCCCGTGACGGCGGCTCATCAGGAAATCTCCGGATATTTTTCACCCAAATGACCTTGCTTCTCCAAGTCCTCCCTCCCCTTGCCTCCAATTCAATACTCTACTCTCTAACTCATGTTAGTATTTTACCAGATACTATCTTAAACAATTATTGAACTATGTATGTGTATATCTCCTACACCCTCGACAAGACAGCTCGTTGAGGGCAGGGACTATGTTTCTCTGGAATGTTATCTGTCTTTCCTGTTCTCTAGATCCTTCTCCCACAGTACCACCTCACATCTCAATGGCTGACATCCAATAATATTCACCAAATAGAATTAGTTCAGATGTTCTCCAAGTACAACAGGATTCTGCTACATCGATGTACATACATAAACCAAGTACTTTTTTTTTTTACCCCAAGATTCCAACTATTAAGGCGAGCTTCGATGTCGCTGTCATCCAAAGAAAGAGCAGATCTTTGGGGATGAACTTCCTGAAAGACAAAAGAGAAGAGAGAAGAAGGGGTAGAGGGAAGAAGGAAGAAATAAAAAGGAAAAGGAAGGAGGGAGAGAAGGGGGGAGGGAGAGAGGAAGAGAGGGAGAGAGGCAGGGAGGAAGGGAGGGGGGAAGAAAACAGAAGAGACAGAAAACAGGACAAAATATACGTCATTCAGAGTAACGAGAGTTTCGTGTGCTTTTCTGGTAGTACCGTATTGCCCTCAGAGGGAAGGTTTATGTCATAGCTGAGGCAAAGTTCTCAATTCTAAGTAATGACTGTTTACTATAGCTGCTTAGGGCTGCGAGGTGCCTTCACAATATATTCATACAGTAACTAGATTTCAAAAAAAAAAAAAAACACATCAAAAGAATATTTTAAAAATTAATCCAGATTCTTCTCTTTAAGTTCTTTTACAAAAAGTTTTAATTGTGGTATACCACAGTAGCTTTAAAGGGGGGGGGGGAACACTTGAAAAGATGAATTATTTACAATCTTTAAAATTAGTTAACAGGGAATTTTGTGTTGATGTCCAAGAAGCTCTTTGTTCTTAAATTAATTCCCATTCATACACTGAATATAAAGAGAAATAAGCTTTGGATTCACAGCATGAGAACACAATTATGGCGAAATTCTACTTTTTTTAAAAATTAAAATTGCATGATTTTTTTCCCTCTCATATAACTTATTACACATTTATCAAAGCAGATTAAAACTATAATTAACTGAGGACAGCCTAAAATCTGTGCTCAGAAATGGACAATAATCTGGGAGCCCTAGAAACTTAGAAAGGTAAATCTATTTAAAATAATAATGTATACATTACAGTACAGCCAAAAAATGCATTCTGAAGTTAAATTTGTTGGCACAGCATTTCCACATTTTTAGAACACCTCATTACTAATAAATAAACCTATTTACCTATGATCATTTAAATTATCTGAAGTGATGAAAAATATACTAAAATGCTCTCCATATTTTATTGTCTCCAAATTTCTAATGAACAAAATGTTGAATTTATTTTATATACTATATTTAAACTCATTATTGTCTCGATTGTTGGCCCCCCGTTTCTCGCATGTTTTTCTCTGTGAACAAAAATGTCTTCAGAAAGACATAAAACACCTACCTGCCTTGTTTTATTGTGAATAAATGTAACGGTTCATAATAAACCCACAGATATTTAAAATGTGCTGCCCTGAAAGTATTCCCCAAAGTTCCAAACTATCACTGGAGAAAATGCAGTGAGTTAGGTTTAGAGCACAGCCATGCATCACACATGATCTCCTTGTTAAAAGTCATATAACTCAAGACAAGCCAGAGTTACAAGAAAGGCCATAGTAAGCAGGCAAGAAAGGCCTATGGCAAGAAAGGCCATAGTAAGCAGGCAAAATTCTTCTCTTTAGGAAGCTAACTGGAATGCTCATTGCACTTTATTCAAACCAAAACCCTGTTAAGCAGTTAGATGTAAGAGGCGTTCACATTTCAGAATATAAACAGTTCACCTTCAGCAGAAAGGCAGTATCCCCCACTAAACTACAAATTAATCCCAGTTTCTTAACTCTGACCACTGGGTGGTCTCTCTCTCTCTCACTCTCTCTCTCTCTCTCACGCACACACTGAGTAAAAGGGAAAAGCAAAAAAAAAAAAAAAAAACTAAAAAAATGAAGTCTTCCAAAGTTATTCTCCAATGCACAAAAGCAACAATACACTGATTCACATGATGTCTCAGAACCACAAGGAGCACTGTGGAATTTACCAAACACACCATTTTCTTTGATATCAGGGTGTTCACCAAAACCTTCAGACTTCATTCACTGTTTTAAAGTAATTGTTGGAACTTTGACAAACATGAAACTAAAAATTTGTAGAGTTATTTTAAAGTAACAAACAAACAAACAAAAGTAGAATCTGATCTTACACAACTCTTTGGGGTAATATTTTGTCCATCTTCTCTGGAGGTTGGACTCACAGAATGTGATCTTGTTTGGAGCTTCGCAGTATATTGGTTCCTACTAATAGACCAAAATAATAACAATCAGAATGGGGGGAATACAGAGGACAAAGGGGGCATTTAAATCTGGGATTACCAATTTTTTTCTTTTGGAAATAAGATGATTGTTTATATTTAACAATGATACTTCCATGGCAGAGAAAAAAGAAATGCAAATACCGGCCATTTATTATTTCTCACATTTTATTTTTATTTAGATTTACGTATAAATAAAACATCACCTAAATGCCACGTGCCTGCTCACAAACAAATGCTATTTTTAAGTGGGACTACAATAAACTAAATGTATTTAAATCTTTTCTCCTTCCTCCCCCTCTTCCAAGTATAGAATAAGAAAAAAAAAATGAAGCATATACTCTCAAGAGGATAATCATTTTAAAAGGTTTGTAAGTTTTATTGGATTCATGCTGCACATCAAGATGAAGGCTTAAAATATATAAAATGAAAAAATTCTCATGTAGCTGAAAATTTGGATTAATTTGAAACTATGTCAGAACCTACAGATAAATCAGTCTTAAATTTAAAATACACCATGCTAATTCAGGTAAAATGTTATAAGTACAGTACAAATAGGAAAATAGTTTAAGCTTCCAAATGAATTTCGACAAAAAGACTTTCCTCCAATGTAAAATATAGTATAAAATATTATACTCAATATTCTACTTTAGCCTGGAGTCTCTCATATATTTTTATTCAAGCTACTTCAATGAAAGTTTCATTATTAGGAATATCTATCCTCTGAACGGCTCCTTCAAGATACATGAAATGGAAACTAACCATTAAAGAATGAATTAAAGTCACTAACTTTTAACCACAAGCCCTATCAGGATTCCCTTCACAAATATTGGTCCATTTTAGCTATATTCCCAAAGACAGAATTATAATTAAAAAAGACAAGATGACAATGAATGTGTTTTTTGGTAGTAACAATGAAAGAATAACGTTCCGTAGACAAGTCACTAAGTAATGTCAAATGTCTGAAAAAGCTGTTTTAAAGAGAGCTATTAATTTTTTATACCCCTACTCAATATCCAAACACTTAAAAACTAATGAGAAAAACAGATAAAGCAATAGGCTGAGAATAATTTCATTAGCCCATGTGCTTTAGCTGACATAAACATTTAAAACTCAGGATGTGGGAAGAGGCAACCTGATACATCATACTAAGCAGTGGCCTGTTCTTCTTTAAGAATAGATTAAACAATCATAAAAAGAGCTATACTTAAAAATTGAAAACTGCTTAAATATTAAAAGAAATTCTCATAGAAAATATTAATAAAAAAAGAGGATGGAACCATTTATCTATTTATTACACGGGGTGCATACATAAAACAACATATCCTTTCAGTTCACTTGTAGCTGTCCTCTGTACCAATTTACCCTTTTTCCCTTCACAATAAATTTCCAAAATAAGTTACTAGACCCCTGTCCCAACCTGACATACACTTGTCAATCAACTACAATCTGATTTCCACTCAACCTAAAAGTGCTGGACACTATCAACGATCTCCTAGTTGCTCAAGCAAATGAACTATCTGTCCTTACCCTAGTTGATCTCACTAAACATTAGGAACAGTGTTTTCAGGATGTCACATCTACTGGCTCCCTAGAACCATTCTTCCCTGATTTTCATTTGATCCTTCAGAAATCTCCTTTATAATAACCTTCAGTAGCCTTTCCTTCCCTGCCTACCCCATGCGTCTCAGAGTTCTGTGTCAAACCTTATTTATTTTCCCTTTTACATGCATTCCTTCTGGACAATCCAAACTGCTAATAACACTGCTATTAGCTTTTCAAATAACAAGGAGCTTGGATGACCAAGTCTGTATCTCCAGCCCAAATTGCTCTTTCTCAGCCTCAAACCCTATTACAAGTACAAATTGTACTTGAATTGTACTTGAATTGTAAGCCCTACTTACAATTCAACGTGTCCAAAACTAAATTCATTATACTGTCCCTAAAACATGCTCCAGTGCAGGCCAAGGAAAGCAGAGGCATTGCTGAAGCCAGCTTCTGGTGAAGGCAGCTGAGACGACTAAAGAAGGAGGCCATATCATTGCTAAGATCTGGCAGGCACAAGAGACACAGGGCGTCAGGCACAGAAGTTTCGTTTCTTGCCACTGAGACTGTCTCCTACTGGAAACACCATTAACTGAAACTCAAAGTAGATAGAAAGCTCGAATTCACAGTGACGGGGCTGGAGGTCAGGGTGACAGTGGAACAGAGGGTAGGGGACAAAGCTCAGCCCTGTAAGCCTCTTTAGGAAGAATAGCAGTAGATGTCTACCATGCAGACTAGCTCGTAGACAGCCTACAATTGGGACCTGGGACATGATTACAGGAGCTCATGCTTATGCTACTTGCGCCATTTAGAAGAGAACTGTGGCTTGATCAATTTCAGGGTGCTGAAACCAACACAGAAAGAAAAGCTTCAGCACTTTAGTAAGACGCGGGCATGCGCATGCCTCTTTACTCCGTGGAAGGAGTAAAACTGTAGGAAAAATACATTCTTCCCTTTCACTTTTTCCTAAAGCTGTAGTATTTCGACAAGAACCCAGAACCACTCTCTCAGCATAATGCATGATTCCAAATACTAGAGAAACAAAGACTTGTCTCCTTAAAGATAAAGAGATAAGGGGCGCCTGGGTGGCGCAGTCGGTTAAGCGTCCGACTTCAGCCAGGTCACGATCTCGCGGTCCGTGAGTTCGAGCCCCGCGTCAGGCTCTGGACTGATGGCTCGGAGCCTGGAGCCTGTTTCCGATTCTGTGTCTCCCTCTCTCTCTGCCCCTCCCCCATTCATGCTCTGTCTCTCTCTGTCCCAAAAATAAATAAAAAAAAAAAAAAAGATAAAGAGATAAGACACAAGATACGTAAGGTTTACACCTAAAGGAAGGCCAATCAAATGTCTTCCTGCAAAACTTATTATGTATATGTAAAGGGAAACTTCTAAATGTAATTTTTTTAAGTAGGCTTCATACCCTGCATGGAGCCCTATTCTGCACTTGAACTCACAACTCTGAGATCAAGACCTAGGCTGAGATCAAGAGTCGGATGCTCAACTGACTGAGCCACCCAGGTGCCCCTAAATGTAATTTTAATTTGTGTTTCCAATGTCATTCAAGTGGATATTTCAGATGTAAAAAGGAAATGAACAATCTGTGGTCATAAAAATGTGCTTACAAATAAAAAACATGATTACCAAATTTTAAAATCATAATGGAAGAGACTAACACATTAAATATAGTATAAAATCAAATCGGCGAATTATAAAATTAGTTCAAGAAATATTCAGATAACACGAAGGAAAACATAAAGGGATGATTACAATAAGTGAAAATGCAAGAGATAAGGTAGAAAGACTCATAATCTCTGACATCGAAATAACAGGAATTCCAGAAGGAGTAAATAAAACGGAAACTCAGGAAATAGTTATTAAAAGAAAGAGTAGGGACAGTGCCAGTTAAGACTACATCAAACAGCCTAAAAGAAGAACTTACAATATCACTTTTAGATAAAACAAAAATGTGATGCCATGAAAAGGATGAAAACTGAAGGTCTGCCAGGCTCTGGTTCCAGAAACAACTAGAGACAGCAGCAAGTGTGACTCTGGAGAAGCAGAAAGCAATCAAAGTTCCCCTAAGTAGAAGAAAGTCAAACCTGCCAGGGGCGCCTGGGTGGCTCAGTCAGTTGAGCGTCTGACTTCGGCTCAGGTCATGATCTCGTGGTCTGTGAGTTCGAGCCCCGCGTCCAGCTCTGTGCTGACAGCTCAGAGCCTGGAGCCTGCTTCCAATTCTGTGTCTCCCTCTGTCTCTCTGCCCCTCCCCCACTCATGCTCTGTCTCTCTCTCTCTCTTTCTCTCTCTCTCTCTAAACATTAAAAAAAAAAAAAAGATAATTCAGAGGGAAAAGCCAAGAGCCCCAGGAACAGAGCGAAGAGCCACAAAGAACACTCCCGGGGAAGGAGCATTAAACCCTAATCAAGATACAGGCAATAAATGCCTGGCTAGATTTCAGAACTGCCATAGAATTGCCATCACTCCTCTCATTCCAGGTCTCTGAATGGGAATTCTCCAGGCCCTCTGTCACCACCGTGGGTTGGCTGTATGGCTGGCAGGGAGACAGAACTTCACTCTTTTCGTCCACAGGTGTTTAGATTGGAAGAAGCCGCACCAAGGAAGCCTCAGCTACACCTGCATGTGATTTTTATTACGTGCGTTGAGGTACAATTTATGGACAATAAAACTGTATCCACTTAAAACGTAGAGTTTGAGGACTTTTGACAAATACCTGTATAACCACCACAATAAAGACACAGATTCCCATCACACCCAAAAGTTCTCTCGAGCTCCTTTGTTAATCGACCTATTCCCTCCTGCAAACCCAGACAACCTCCATTTAGTAGAATCTCATGTATACGGACTCAAACAGTATGTACATTTTTATGTCTGGCTTCTCTCACTGAGGAAAATGTTTTTCAGATTCAGCCATATTGTTAAGTGTATTCAAAGTTCATTTTCGTTTATTGATTAGTGGTATTCCATTATATGAACGAATCATAATTTGTGTATTTATTCATGTGCTGATGGACATCTAGATGGTCTCCACATTTCAGATACTATGAATAAAGCTGCTATGAACACTCTAGTTCAAGTGTTTATGTGGAGTAAGTTCTCATTTCTCTTGACTAAACGTCTAGGAATAGAACTGTGGGGTCATATGGTATGGTATCTTAAACTTCCTAAGAAACTTTCTAAGATCCGGATCCCTGATCCAGAATGCCGCTGACCATCTTTTCAAGTATATACATTAGCCACTCATATACCTTCTTTTGTCTGTAAAATCTTTTGCACAGTGGTTGGGTTGTCCACTTTTCCTCGAATTCTAAGAGTTCTTCACATATTCTAGACACAAGTTCTGTGTCAGATTATTTGTATTTAGAATATTTTCTCTCGTTTTGTGCCTTGCCAGGTGAGTTTCCAAATGGTGTTTTTCAAAGAAAGAAAGTTTCGATTTTGATAGTCCAGTTTATAACTTATTTCTTCATTGTTTGCGTCTTTTTATATCCTATTTTAGAAATCTTTGCCTACTCCTAGGTCACAATGATTTTTGGTTTTTTTCTAAAAGTTCTCTAGTGTTTAGCACTTTCATTTAAGTCTAAAACCCATTTGATTTTTCTCCCATGTGGATATGCAGTTGTTCCCCCCATAATTTGATTTAATTCCTTTCTTCGTTTAATTCCATTGTCATCTTTGTGGAAAATCAATGGATTTTCAATCGGTATGTACAGATGTATTTCTAGAACTGGTTCAAATTCTAGAATATGCTCTAATCTCTGGCTTTATCCATCCCTTCCCAACACTGCTATCTTTATTACTGTAGCTTTAATTCTAAAAATTAGGAACGTTAAGTCCTCTTTTTTTTCTTTCTTTATAATTGCTTTGGTTTCTCATGATTAACTTAAATCAAGCAGAGGAAGTTCCCCTCCATTCCTAATTCGCTGAGGGTTTTTATCATGGTTGGTTTTCGCATTTTTGTTAAATGCTTTTTCTGCATCTACTGAGATGATGACATGATTTTTCCTTCTTAAAATACATAGATTTCCAAGTGCCAAAACCCCTCATGTTCCTGGGATTAAACCTCATACATTCATGATATAATATCCTTTTTATCCTTTTTCTGGATACAACTTGCTAATTCAGAGTGTTTAAATCTATGTTCATGAGGGAATACTGGTATGCAGTTTTAGGTTCTTATGATGTCTTTGTCTTCTTTTGGAAACAAAGTGATACTGACTTAACAAAATCAGTTGGGAAGCATTCCGTCTTTCTATTTCCTGAAAAAATTTCATGCAGGATGATATTTCTTCCATAAAAGCCTGATAAAATTCAC
The DNA here is from genome assembly GCF_018350195.1 of Panthera tigris. Lineage (NCBI taxonomy): Eukaryota > Metazoa > Chordata > Mammalia > Carnivora > Felidae > Panthera > Panthera tigris. The sequence goes on along the minus strand of NC_056673.1, from coordinate 48,245,320 downwards.
CAACGAAGCCATCTGGGCCTGGAGATTTCTTTGTGGGAAGGTGGTTAATTATGAATTAAGTTTCCTTGGTAGATAATAGGGCGACTCAAATTTCCCATTTCTTCTTGAGTCAGTATTAGTTTTGTGTCTTTCAGGGAATGTGTCTACTTCATTCAAGTTTTCAGTGGTAGAAGGTGGTTTATATTATTCTCATTATATTCTTAATGTGTACAGGATCCATATGGAGTCTCCTTTTCATTCCTGATACTATTATTGTGTGTTTTCTCTTAATTTTTTTTTTATTTTTAATTGTGCCAAAATACATGTAACATAAAATTTACTGTCCCAATTTTTTTTTTTTTTTTTTTTTTTTTTTTTGAGAGAGAGAGAGGCAGAGCAGGGGAGGGGCAGAGAGAGAGAAAGAAAGAATCCCAAGCAGGCTCTGCACTCAGTGCAGAACCCAAGTGGGGCTCGATGCCACGTCCCTGAGATCATATCCCGAGCCGAAATCAAGAGCTGGACAAGAGCCCAGCCAACTGGGCCACCCAGCCACCCCAGGGGTCTTAATAATTTTTAAGCATACAGTTCAGTAGCATTAAGTCCACTCACATTGTTGTGCACCCATCACTACCATCCATCTCTATAACGTTTTCATCTTCCCAAACTGAAACTCTGTACTCACTAAACAATACCCCATTCCCCTCTCCCTGTAGCCGTTAGCAAACACCATTTTACTTTCTGCCTCTACGAATCAGACTACTTTAGGTACCTCGCAAAAGTGCAAACATACAGTATTTGTCTTTTTTGTCACTAGCTTATTTCCCTTAGCATATCTTCAAGTTTCATCTGTGTTGTAACATGTGTCAGAATTTCCTTCCTTTTTAAGGCTCATTCATATTCCACTGTATGTATATACCACAGTTTGTTTCCATCCATCCACTGATGAACCCTTGGAATTCTTCCACCTTTTGGCTAGTGCAAATAAGGATACCATGAACATGTCAAGTCCTGTTTTCAATTCTTTTGTATAAATACCCAGAAGAGGAATTGGTAGATCAGATGGTAACTATTTCTAGTTTATTTGAGGAGCTGCCATACTATTTTCCACAGTAGTTACCCCATTTTGCATTCCCACCAAGAGTGCTCAAGGGTCCCAATTTCTCCACATCCTTGCTAACATTTAATTTGTTTGTTTGTTTATAGTAGCCATACTAATAGGTGTGAGGTGGTATCTCATTATGGTTTGTTGGAGAGAGAGAGAGAGAGAATATCACAAGCAGACTCCACACTCAGAGCAGAGTCCGACACAGGGATTGATCCCATGACCATGAGGTTATGACCTAGTCAAAGAAATCAAGAGTCAGACACTCAACCAACTGAGCCACCCAGGTGCCCCTCTCATTATGGTTTTGATTTGCATTTCCAAAATGATTATTATGATTATTGACGTTGAGCATCTTTTCATGTGTTTACTGGCCATTTGTACATCTTCTTTGGAGAAATGTCCATTCAAGTTTTTTTGCCCATTTTTTGACCGAGTTGTTATTTCATTGTTGTCATTGAGTTGTAGAAGTTTCTTACATATTCTGAATATTAACTGTTTTTCAGATGTATGATCTGCAAATACTTTCTCCCACTGCATAGGTTGTCTCGTCATTCTTTTGACTGCATCCTTTGATAGACACAAATTTTCCATTTTGATATAACTCAATTCATCATCTTTTTTCTTTTGTTGTCTGTGCTTTTGGTGTCATATCCAGTAAATCATTGTCAAATCCACTGTCATGAAGCTTTTCCCCTATATTTTCAACTAAGAGCTTTATAGTTGTAGCTCTTATGTTTAGGTCTTTGATCCATTTTGAGTTAATTTTTATATATAGTGTAAGGTAAAAGTCCAAATTCATTCTTTTTCATGTGTTTTGCATCCAGTTTTCCCAGCACAATTTGTTGGAAAAAAAAATTGTCCTTTTCCTATTGAGTGGTCTTGGCACCTTGTCAAAAAATAATTTGATCATATATGTAAGAGTTTATTTCTGGGGTCTCTGTTCTACTCAATTATTCTATATATGTCTGTCTTTATGCCAATACCACACTATTTTGATTACTGTGGCTTTGCAATAAATTTTGAAATTAGGAAGTATGAGTATTCCAGTTTTGTTCTTCTTTTCCAAGACTGTTTTGGCCATTCATTGTCACTTGAGATTCCATACGAATTTTACAATGTATTTTTGTATTTCTGAAAACAAACACAAACAAACAGAAAAACATGCCACTGGAATCTTGATAGGTACTGCATGGGATCCATTTATCACTTTGAGTAGTATTGACCATATCTTAACATGTTAAGTCTTCCATGAACACTAGAATGTGTTTCCATTTACTAGTGTCTTCTTTAATTTTGTAGTTTTTCAGTGTACAAGGCTTTTGCCTCCTTGATTAAGTTTATTCCTAAGTATTTTATTCTTTTTGATGCTATTGTAAATGGAATTATTTTCTTAATTTGTCAGATTGTTTACTGTCAGGATATAAAAAATGAAACTGATTTTTGTGTGTTGGTTTTTTATCCTGATGCTTTGTTGAATTTATTAGTTCTAACAGTTTTGTATGGAATACATACATATTCTATGTATATTTTATGTACATATTCTATGTATAAGATCATGTCATCTGTGAACAGAGATGATTTTACTTCTTCCTTTCCGATTTGGATGCCTTTTGTTTCTTTTTCTTGCCTAATCACTCTGGCGATTAGAAAGTCTTTGTCTTTCTCCATTAAGTATGATGTTAGTGATCAGTTTTTCATATACGGCCTATTATTTTGAAATAGCTTCCTTCTATTCCTAGTTTATTATTTTTATCATGAAAGGGTATTAAATTTTGTCAGATGCTTTTTCTGCATCGTTTGAGATGATCATGTGGCTTTTTCAATCACTCTGTTAATGCAGTGTACTATACTGACTGAGTTTCATATGTTGAATTCTCATTGCATTCCAGGAATATCCCACTTGGTCATGGTGTATAATCTTTTTAATGTGCTGCTGAATTCTGTTTGCTAGTTGTTTCTTTTCTTTGCTGGTTTTGTTTTGTTGGGGGTTTTTTGCTTTTTTTGAAGATTTTTACATAAATATTCATCAGGGAAACTGGTCGGTAGTTTTCCAGTAGTGTCTTTGTCTGGCTTTGGTATCAGGGTAATGCTGACCTCATGCGATGAATTTGAAAGTGCTTCCTCTTTTTCAATTTTTGGAAGAGTCTGAGGGGGATTGGTGTTAAATATTCTTTGGATGTTCAGTAGAATTCACCCATGAAGCCATCTGGTCCTAGGCTTTTCTTTGTTGGGAGCTTTTTGAATATTCCTTTAATAACCTTACCAGTTACAGGTCTTTTCAGATTTTATTTCTTCATGATTCAGTCTTGGTAGACTGTTTCTAGTAATTTGTCCATTTCATCTGGTTTATCCAATTTGTCGGCATACATCTACTCATCATACCTATAATCCTTTTTATTTCTGTAAAATCAGTTGTAATACTCCCCCCTTTCTTTTCCGATTTCAGTTGAGTCTTCTTTCTTTTTAAGCAATTCAGCTAAAGGCTTTTCAATTTTGTTCATTTTTTTCTGAATAAAACAACTCTTGGTTTCATTTTTTTCTAATATTTTTTCATTCTCCATTTTGTTTATTTCTGCTCTAGTTTTTATTATTTCCTTTCTTCTATCTTTGGAGTTTGTTCTTCTTTTTCTAGTTCCTTAAGATGTAAACTTAGGTTGTCCATGTGAGATCTTTATTCTTTTTTAATGCAAGCTTTTACAACCTTAAGTCTCCCTCTTACTGCTTTCACAGAATTTCCTAAGTTTTGGTACATTGTGTTTTCATTTCCATTTATCTCAAGATATTTCCTAATATCCCTTTTGATTTCTTCTTTGACTCACTGCTTGCTTAGAGTGAGTTATTTAATTCCACACATTTGTGAATTTTCCAGTTTCACTATTAACTTCTAGTTTCCCTATATTTTGCTCAGAAAAAAAATACTCTGTGTGATTTCAATTTTTAAAATGTTATTAAGACTCTTTTGTGGCCTATCACATGATTTACCCTGGAGAATATTCCATGTGTACTTGAAACTATTCCATGTGTACTTGTGTTGGGTGGAATGCTTTGTATATGTCTGTTTGGTCCAATTGGTCTTATATATAGTACTGTTCAAACCTTCTATTTCTTTATTGATCTTCTGATTGTTCTATCCATTGTTGAATGTGGGAATGCGGGGTACTAAAGTTTCTTACTATTACTCTAGAGCGATTTCTCCCTTCAGTTCTGACAATGTTGGTCTCATATGTTTGGTGCATGTATTTTATAATTGTATCTTCTTGGTGAATTAACCTTTTTATCATAATATATGTCCTTCTGTTTCATAGCTGTTTTTTACTTAAAGTCCATTTTGTATGATATACAGTCACCTCTGCTCTCCTTCGGTTACTCTTTACATGAAATATCTTTTTCTATTCTTTCACTTTCAACCTGTGTGTGGGTGTGTGTGTCCTTAGCTCTAAAGTGAGTCTCCTGTAAACAGCATATAGCTGAATACTGGCATTTTTTTATACATTGTGCTAAGCCATGACTTTTCATTGTGGAGTTTAATCCATTTACACTTAAAGTGCAATGAATTAGTGATAGACAAAGACTCACTATTGACATTTTGTTACCTTCTGTATGTCTTATAGGTTATTTGTCTCTCATTTCCTCCCTGCCTGCCTTTTTATTTAGTTGACGTTTTGTAATGACATGTTTCGATTCCCTTCTCATAGCCTTTTGTGTGTATTTTCTTTGTGGTTACCATGAGGATTACAAAACAATTTTTTTAATCCTAAAGTGACAACAATATATTTTAAACTTCAACTACATACAAAAACTCTACTCCTTTATACCTCCACACCTCTCCCCACAAGTTTATGTTGCTGATACTGCATACCCATTAACGTATATTTATAATTATTTTACACATATTTCTTTCTACTCCTATAAAAAATAAAAATGGAATTATATATATAGATTTTTTTTTTAATTTTTTTTTTCAACGTTTTTTATTTATTTTTGGGACAGAGAGAGACAGAGCATGAACGGGGGAGGGGCAGAGAGAGAGGGAGACACAGAATCGGAAACAGGCTCCAGGCTCCGAGCCATCAGCCCAGAGCCTGACGCGGGGCTCGAACTCACGGACCGCGAGATCGTGACCTGGCTGAAGTCGGACGCTTAACCGACTGCGCCACCCAGGCGCCCCAGATTTTTTTAATGTTTATTTATTTTTGACAGAGAGAGAGACAGAGCATGAGCGGGGGAGGGGCAGAGAGAGAGGGAGACACAGAATCCAAAGCAGGCTCCAGGCTCTGAGCTGTCAGCACAGCTGACGTGGGTCTCAAACTCACAGACTGCGAGACCATGACCTGAGCTGCAGTCGGACGCTCAACAGACCGAGCCACCCAGGCGCCCCTAAAAATGGAATTATAAACCGAAAGGAAAATTCTACAGGTTTTTATATTTGTCCATATATTTCTTTTTATTTGATAAGTCTGACCAGAATTTATCAATTTTATTTAGTTTTCAAAAAAATCAATACTTGATTCATTGATTTTTCTCTACTATTCTCTGTTCCATTGATTTCCACTCATCTATTTTATTTCCTTCATTCCACTTACATTGGGTCCACTTAGCTCTTACTCTTCCAGCTTCAAAAGGGGGAAGCTATGATCACTGATTTCAGATATCTCTTCTTTTCTGATATAAGCATTAAAAACTCTAAATCTCCCTTTAATCACTGCCTTGGCTGCACTTCATAAAGTTTTATGTATTGTATTTTCCTTATCATTTGTTTGAAAATATTTTCTAAACTCCCTTGTGATTTCTTTCTTCACCAATGGGTATAATTGATTTTTGGAGGGCACCTGACTGGCTCCGTTGTCGGAGAGACTCTTGATCTTGGGGTTATGAATTCAAACCCCACATTGGGTGTGGAGATTACTTAAAAATAAAATCTTAAATGGGGCACCTGGGTGGCTCAGTCAGTTAAGTGTCCAACTCTTGATTTCCGTCCAGGTCATGATCTCATAGTTTGTGAATCTGAACCCTGCATCATGCTCTGCGCTGACAGTGCGGAGCCTGCTTAGAATTCTCTCTCACTCTCTCTCTGCCCCTACCACCAGTGGGCACTCCCTCTCCTCAAAATACACTTCTTTTAAAAAGCAAAAAGAAAGCACTAATAATAAAATAAGATCTTTCCTAGAATGATTTTTTTTTTAACTTATAAATATTTTAGGGCTTTCCTGGATATACAGTACTATTACTGTTCATTTCTCATTAAATTCAAATGAGGTCAGACTATATATTGTGCGACTTTCATCTTTGGTGACCAACTGAGATTTCTTTTATGACCAGACATGACCTATCGGATGAACATTCCATGCACACTTAAAGAATGTGTAATCTGTACTTGTTGGGTGGGGTGTTTTATAGACGTCAATGAGGTTGAGATGGGTCAGTGCACTGTTCACGTCTTCTACATCCTCACTGAATTTTCTGCTCCATCAGTTCCTAAGAAAGGTGTTAAAATCTGCAACGTGTGTGGATTTGTCTATTTCTTCCTTTGGCTGTTATTTATTGACTCGCATATTTCTGAAGCTTTATCATTTGCTACATACACATTTATAACTGTTATGTCATGCTTATGAACTTATTCTTGTATCAGTACAAAATAATTATGTTTGTCTCTAATAATTCTCTTTGGCTTAAGGTTTCTTATGCTTCTGTTTTCATTTTATATCTCTTTACATTCCACAACTCTTTCAATTTACTTGTCTTTGTATTGTAAAGTATGTCTCTTATAGATAACATACAACGTGGTTCTTGCTTTTTAAATCCAATCTAGTATTCACTGCCTTTGGACTGGACTGTTGAGTCCAATTACATTTAATGTAATTATTCACATGGCTCTACTTGGTCTGCCATTTTGCTATTTGTTTTATATTTGTCCCATCTTCTGTTTCTCTGTTCTTCCTTCCCTACCTACTTTTATGTTGACTATTTTACTGTATTCCATTTTAATCTCTTTAGTTATATTTCTTCCTGGTTATATGTCTATTATATTTTTAGTACTTGTTCTAGGTGTGTGGTAGGCAACATCTAATATGGTTCCCAATGACCCCCATCTCCTGGCATTCATGCCCTTGTGTAAACCCTTTTCTCTGAGTATCCACTGAATCTAGTGATTTACTTTCAATAACCTGAATATAACACAAGTGACAGGCTATCACTTCCAAGATTAGCTTACAAAAAAGACCCTGGTTTCCATCTTGCTTCTTTTCTTCAATGCAAGCCAGCTGCCATCTTTCATGCTGCTCATTGGAGAAGTCTGAACAGCAAGAAACTTAAAGAAGCCTCTGAATGAGAGCCCTAAGACTGATGCCCCCAAACACCCCACAAATACTTTGACTGCAGCTTTACAAGAGAACCTGAGCCACAAATCCCAGCTAAGCCATGCCTACAAGATAATAAAATTTGTTGTTTTTAAGTTGCTAACACTCGGAACAATCTGTTATGCAGCAATAGATAACTAATACAGACTTTGGTACCTAGGAACGAGGTACCGCCTAAAAAGTGGAAGTGTCTTTTGAACCAGGTAGTCATCAGAGGCTGGAAGGACTTTGACTTGTATACTAAAAAAAAGACAAAATTGACCAGAAGAGGCTGTTAGTAGAAATCTGGACTTGAGGACTCAAGTGAGATTTGCCAGTGAGAACTCAAGAGGAAGTGAGAGACATGTTACTGAAAAACAGGAGAGGGATCCTTTTATGCAGTGGCCACACTATCACCTTAAGTAACATGTAAAACAGAAGACGTGCTTAATAAGTTGGATGAGTGATATGGTGACAGAGATTTCCAAGCAAAGTATTTCTTGCTGCTTAGAGTAAAATGCAACAGAAGAGTAATAAATTAAACTAAGTGGAGGACACCTAAGAAAAAAGAACGAGAACTTCATGATTTTAAAAATTCTCAGTCTCCAGCGAGCAAAAGATGCTGAACTAAGAAATGGCACCCGAGTGAAATCCGAGCACCGCCTAGAGAAAAAGCCAAGAGTATAAATGAAAAACCTTTTTTTAAGATCAAAAAGATCAAAGGTGGTACATCAAGAGTACTATACATTCACACACAGAGAACTTTAAAAAGATTAAGGCGATGCTTTACAGATTCTCTCAATCAAACAACAGAGCCTCTAGAAAGGTTAAGGTCATTATCCCTCAATCTTGTCAGAAGCAACCCAACATGGAAAGGGAATCTCAATGAGATTAATACATGTGGCTTTTGTCTAGTGGAATGAACATAAAAGAGATGCACAGGAGGTCTACAAAGGTTTTGAGAAAATTATTCAGCAAAATCACTGCTCCCCTAGACTGAAAAAGATAAGAGTACAAAAGTGTCCAAAATTCTTCTGGAGGGAAAAGGCTGAGAAAAGTACTAAGCTGCAAATACATGCTATCTTTCATGAAAAGGGAAGAACTCAGAAGATGGACTCAAGAGCCCAGTGGGAGGAGCTAGGAGACATGCAATATTAGTCCCAGGTCTTGAGCCTTGATTAAGGAATTTCCAGTATTTGCCCAACTGGATTTCAGAACTGCTATGGAAACCAGCGACTCCTTTGTACCTCCCATTACTCACCCTTTCAGAAATGTCTCTAGTGATCGTTGATTGTAGTTGGGTGTGTGGGGAGCAGGTAGCTATCGGAACAGACATTTCTCCAAAGAAAATATACAAATGGTCGTTAACCACATGAAAAGATGCTCAGCACAAGTAGTTATTAGGGGAATGCAAATTAAAACCACAATGCAATACCACTACATGCCCATTAAAATGACCAAAATCAAAAACACTGATAATACCAAGAGGTGCGGATGTGAAAAAACTGAGGCACTCACACGTTGCTAACAGGGATGTCAAATGGCACCGCCACATTAGGAAATGGTTTGCTACTTCCCTTAAAAAGTTAAATATACACTTATATAGCCCACTGTTAGATATCTACCCAAAAGAAATGAAAAACACGTGCTCAAACAAAAATTTGCAGTATGAATGTCCACAGCAGCATAATTCATAATAGCCGAAGTCTGATAACAATCCAAATATCCATTAACTGGTAAATGGATAAACAAAATGTGATATACTCATCAGCGAAATACCATCCAGGGTTAAAAAGGAATGAACTATTGATACAGGCAACATGAACTTCAAAAACAATACCCTAAGTGAAAGAATCAGATGCGTAAGACTACATAGTTTATGTATGTATTTATGTATTTCATCCACTCAGATGAAATTTCTAAAAAAGGCAAAACCATAGACACGAAAAGCAGATCACTGTTTATCTGGGCCTGGGAGTGTAATTCCATATTATAAAGATATTAACTCTTCCTAAATTGATCTATAGACTCAATAATTTCCAATTACAATGTCAACAGAGATACGTGTGTGTGTGTGTGTGTGTGTGTGTGTGTGTGTGCGCGCGCGCGCGTGTGTGTATAAACTGGTAAGCTAATTGTAAAATTTAGGGGGCGCCTGGGTGGCTCAATTGGTTAAGTGGCCGACTTCAGCTCTGGTCACAATCTCAGTTTGTGAGCTCGAGCCCCACATCGGGGGCTGTGCTGACAGCACAGAGCCTGGAGCCTGGAGCCTGCTTTGGATTCTGGGTCTCCTCTCTCTCTGACCCTCCCCCACTCACTCTCACTCACTCTCTCTCAAAAAAATAAACATTAAAAACAATTTTAATTATAAAATTTAAATGAGAAGGTAAAGAACCAAGAAGAGCCAAGGCAATCTTGGAGAAGAAAAGAAAGCTGGAATACATACGCTACACTACTAAGCTGCAGTAATTAAGGCATATAGTAATAGCACACAGATAGACAAATAGACCAACGGAGGAGACGAGGATCCAGAAATAAACCCACACAAATAAGATTTCCTAGTTTACAATAACGATGCCAACTACAGCAGTGGGGAAAGGCTGGGGTTTTTTTTTTTTAAAGATGTTGGATTAAATGGCTATCCCTCCACTATCCTGGGCTGACTAGGGGTGGGAGAAAGCCCTACCTCATTTCATACATAAAAATCAATTCCAGATGAAGCCACATACCTAAATGAGAAAGATAAGAAGGCTTCTAGAAGGCAACATAGGCAAGTATCTCCATTATCTTGGGATAGGCAAGGCAAGAAATCTTAAACGGGACACACAAAAAAAGCACAAACAATATCAGAGACAAACAACAAATAAAACTATAATATAAGTTAATGACATTCGACAGATCACACCAATGAAAGTGGGAGAAGATATATGCCATACGTACATCAACAAAGAATGTATTCTGGATATGTACATTTGTATCCAGAATAGACAAAGAACCGTGACAAATCAAAAAACACTGAGAAGCCATGTTTTATTAAAAAATGAATAGCAACTTCACAAAAGAGGACATCCAAGTGGCCAAAAAGCATAGGAAAAGGTACTCCATGCCACTAGCCATGTGGGACAATGCAAATTAAAACACACCATACTAGAATCCCTAAAACTAAACGAAACGGACAAACCAAGTATTGGGAGAGTGGGGGAGCCACAGACTCTGAAATCCTACCCTGGAAGAGTAAATTGCCATAACCATTTTGGAAAACTCTCTGGCAGAATGTACTGTAAGGACACTTCCAAGCCAACACAGTGCGCACATGGGCACTAAAAGACATGTACGAGAATGTTCACAGCAGAATTATTTGTAACAGCCAAAGCCCAGAACAAAACCAAATATCCAACAACAGTAGAATGCATATATAAATGCGATACATTCACACAGTAGTAAATAAAAAAGAATAATCCATTGCTAAACACAACAACGCGAATCAATGTCACAACATAACGTTGAGCCAATGAAGCTAGAAAAAAGCGAACACGCTTTATGAATCAAAAACTGTTAAAGCTGATCTACGGTGATGTAATGCAGAATAGTGGTTACTATTTGGTGGGATGGTAAATGACGGGGAAGGGGCAAGAGAGGGCTTTCTGGAGAGCTGAGGATGGTCTCTCTCTTGCTTTAGAAGATGGTTACATACAGGTATTCATTTTGTAAAGCTGCACCAAGCTTTGATTAAGTCTTGTATGTTACACATTGACTTTAAAAGTTTGCCACAAAGAATGAAACACAGCCACATTTATTAACAAGGATAGATCTGAAAAACATGAGAAAAAGAAGCTTCAAAATAATATATTAAGTATGGTCCCACTTATATAAAGTTAAAAACAAAAGAAAAGAAATGATATACACAAAAGACAGGACAATGGTCCTCTCAGGAGATGACAAGAGGAGCCAGTCAGGAAGGACACCCAAGGTCTCCTGGAGTACTATCATATGCTATTTCTTGGGTGGCTTAAAAGTATAGGGATGTTTATTTTATAACTGTTCTTTAAACTGTACCTGTATATTTTCGTGCACTTTTTTTTTGTTTCTACATTTATTTACTTTTGACAGAGAGAGACAGAGCACAAGCAGGGGAGGAGCAGAGAGAGAAGGAGACACAGAATCTGAAGCAGGCTCCAGACTCTGAGCTGTCAGCACAGAGCCCGACGCGGGGCTCGAACTCACAAACCATGAGATCATAACCTGAGCTGAAGTCAGATGCTTAACTGACTGAGCCACCCAGGCGCCCCTATTTTCGTGCACTTTTTACATGTACACTATGTTTCACAGTTGTAAAACACTGCAAGAATCATACGACTCCTACACAACTACTAGATTATAAATGATCAGGAAACTAAAATGAGAATTAACTAGATTTCATGTCTTTGCATTCATCTAAGCAGCGGCTAATAATGTTACACACCACCTGAAGAATCATCTTCTTAAGGCATTGCTAAATGGAAATGAAACATAAAAATAAATAGCAACAACTAATAATGCAGTAAACTATCAAACTACCCTGGAAATAAGAAAATAAAAATAACTTCCAATGATCCACAACATATTATTTTAATTTTTCAAAGGGAACTTTATTAGGAATAAAAAGAAAAACAAAACAAAATGGAAAAAAAAATGAGATGGGTTGACAAAACTAAAAAAATGACCAGAGATTCATAAACAATTTGAGACTTCTTGCTTTCCCCATTGCCTACCTGAAAATAACATTCGATTTTAAAACTTAAAAATAAAAACCATACAATTAAGTCAACGTTTATTAACTGATCTCTGGTTTAACAGTACAACACTCAGAGAGTATTTCAATTCCCTTAAAATTAAGTTTTACGGTAACATACTTATAAACTTACTGTCATCTTTTTTTATTAAAAGGACAATCAAAACTATTCAATATTATGACCTCACAAAAAGAAAGTTGCCTGTGAAATAAAAAGATGCTATTACAAAGCCCCACCCATTAAAATTTTTTAAAAAGCAACTAAATACGTCAAAAATCTGACTCACTAAAACAAAAAGAAAAAAAGCCTCAGAAAAACGCAAGCCCATTGTTCTCAAAGCAATTCTATCTCAGTTGCAACTTGTTGCCACTTCCTTGACCTGGTAAACACCAAAGAATGCTATTTAACTAATGTGTTAATGTTGAAAATTAATGAGTAGTTAGGTGGTTTTATGAGTGCATGAAACATTATGTTTTATGGAGTATCCTAAGAAACAGTTTCCATTCCTCATTTATGCAGCAGACTTGTCTGTAGAGCTCAAGGATAAGTGTCTACCTAACGAGCAGCCACTGTATCAAAAGCATCCAATGAATCACATGTAATCCATGCTAAGTGTTTTATCCAAACAAAATGATGAAAAAAAATCAACTTAAGGAAAATGATTACTTTTTCTTTCTTTCAAAAAGATTTATTGGCAAGAGCTCCTCTGAAACCTGAGACTCACCGAACAGAAAAGCAACTAGGTGTTGCTCATGGGTGATTATCATCAAAGAAGAGATACCCATGAATCGCAAGTAAGCACAGATAAAAGGGCTCCCCTGTGGCGGAGGCAGTTTATAGGTACCAACACCCAACTCCAGGTCCCGGTCTGCAACCCGCTTCCCCACCTAGACAGCAGCTCTCCGTCTAGCTCAGGCTTTACAGTGGCCCAAAAGAAGACCCGGGTCTTCAGTGCCAAGCCCCAATACAGGAGCCACTAAATCACATACAGCTATTTAAATTAATTACAACTTAAAATTCCGTTCCTCAGTCACACTAGTCACATTTCAAGGGCTCAACAGTCACATGTGAATAGTGGCTATTGTACTGGATAGCACAGCCATACAACATTTCCACCCCTGCAGAAAGTACTACGGGATGGTGCTACTGTAGAATATATCTTTGCCCAAACAACGGGGCTATTTGTAAATATAATGAATGTACTTTGTAAATATCTAAGGATGTTTTACTGTGTGTAATCCTAACCATATTTATTTATGCCACTGGATATAAAGAATCCCTAGGAAGGAAAGATACTGATCAGCAACCCCATAACTTCATCCAACAATTTAGGAGCAGGGCTATTTATAGTGTTAATGTCACTTACACACAAAAATGGAGTTTAACAAGAAAAAGATTCTTTTGCAGTTTTTTAAGTATCCAGACTAAAAAATTACATCATTATTTTTGAAGTGAAAAATGTTTTTTCACATAGATGAACATACTCAATCACAAGTACATTTTCATTATACTTGATCACCATCTGCTGGTCATGTCATTAAACTGCACGAGCCAATGAAATGTTAGCTATAATGGGAGACATTTTTAAAGGACATACACAGTCCCAGCTTTCTGCCGCAATGCATTCCTGGAAAACCACATCATAAAGAGGATCATTGTAAAGCAAATCATATTTTCCATAAGGGCAGGGCTATAATTAGATTCCTCATTCCAAACTAAAATCTGGCATCAAATAATCCATGGAAGGATCTCATTAAAGCAAGATGCAAAAATTATAGTCCTCTATAATCACTTAAAATAGGATAATTATTCTCCAAGTCCTTTCTTACAGGTATGAACAAATTTCTTTCTTAGAGGACACAATATAAATTAAAAGATAAAACTTTAATTCATATAAACATAACCTAAATCTCATAGGGTAAGAGTAATATACAGTAAATAATAATTCTGTTTGCACACTCCTAGAATTTTTACGTCATCTAGATGGTGGCTCTTTATAAAATGGCATCTAAAGAAATCTAAACTAATGCCTTCCTTTTTCATGAACAAGGTCCTCTACAGTTAAGTAGAATCCTTGTGTTTCTTCCAGTGGGAGGCAGGCTGATTCATCTTGCCTCCCCCCCCACCCCCCTCCTAACCCGGAACTCTTAAGCAAAGTTTCAAGTAAAAATAGTTAAGTGGTATTAAATCATTCTTTTCATCTTTTCTATCCTAGACCCTAACTGCACTTTGGTGATAAAGCTACCAGACCACATTATACTTCACTGAAAAGTCATAAAAATAATCACAAGCCATTAAACAGAAGTTTCAATACATTTTTCATAGAATCCTAAGAAAAGAATACAACATATTATCTCCATGTTCCGTGTTTGGGAGAATACACAAAAAGAATACATAGATACGACATGAACTTATGTCTAACTATTACTTAGCTTCTAATTCAGGGTGTGTGGCACAATGCAAAAAGAAAAAAGGGGCCAGCTACACTGTATTCCTTCTATCTGGGGGGAAGAAGGAGTTGCTGAGTTATCGAAATAAAGATTCTTTCAAAGCCTCTTTTAAAATACTCTCCCACCTTCCTCTAAGAGTGTGCAGGATTCATACTTACACTGAGAAGCTTTCCACATAGCCATTAATCTATTTTTCTCAAGTGATTCTCAAATGATTTTTAGTAACTCAAAATAATTAATGACTGATGGATTTGAAGACCATATCCTTTAGGAAGATGAGCTAATTAGAGAAGAAAGAATGGTCAAACCATCTAACAACTATGCTCCTGCAGGAACTATTGAAATAACAATCACCACGCCAGTGATGAAGGTGGCCGCAGCTAACACTTTCTCAGGTCCCTGTCAGAGGCTCTCTAGCTCCATTTTACAAATGATGAAACTGGAGGTTAGAGAAATTAAGTAACTTGCCTGAGGACACAGTTGCCAAGTGTCAGAAGAGAGATCTGAACAAAGGCAAACTCCCTCATTTCAGCTCAACCTAGAAATAACCAAGAACAAAGGCACAGTCGCCCAGGACTGCTGATACAGCTTGAGTGGGGGAAAATGATGGATGAAAGTGGAATTTCCACATTTGCTCCATACGGTACTTGTGCCTACAGGATAGACTAGACTAGAATGAACACAGGGTCTAAAATCATCAAACCAAGTGGCGCCTGGGTGGCTCAGTCGGTTGGGCGTCCGACTTCGGCTCAGGTCTTGATCTCACAGTCTGTGAGTTCAAGCCCTGGGTTGGGCTCTGTGCTGACAGTTCAGAGCCTGGAGCCCGCTTCGGATTCTGTGACTCCCTCCCTCTCTGCCCCTCCCCTGCTCATGCTCTGTCTCTGTCTCTCTCTCAAACATAAATAAACATTAAAAAAAAATTAAAATCATCAAGACCTAGATTCCAAAACTGGATCCATCACGGGGAACGCGGTATGACCTCACCGAAGCTGTTACCTCATCTATAAATACAAAGGGCCATCACGTCAGCCTCACAGAAGGGTCGAGAGGATGAA
The DNA here is from genome assembly GCF_018350195.1 of Panthera tigris. Classification (NCBI taxonomy): domain Eukaryota; kingdom Metazoa; phylum Chordata; class Mammalia; order Carnivora; family Felidae; genus Panthera; species Panthera tigris. The sequence continues at coordinate 48,229,624 of NC_056673.1, read as the reverse complement.
ATCAGATAACTTGTAAAAGATTTCTAGAATAGTATCTAGCATACATTAGGTGCTCCATAAATGGCACAACTCGTCCCACCTGATTTCTGTTTTAACAAATTAGAAATACAAGTGAAATCCACAAATATTTATTGGGAAAATTTCATTCTTATGTTTAAATTTGTATAATTATATATAGTTAAATGTGTGAATACGCATCACTATTGTATATGCCCAAACATCTTAACAAGATGGTATTTTGGAGGGCAACTTGACAGTATCTATCAAAAATAAGTATGTGACTATTAAAACTAACATAGACGTATGTACAAAAAAGTTTTTAACATTCCACACCAGACTAGTCCCTCTCTCTAAAGGTAAAACTGTTTCACGTGTGGCACCCAGAAATATCACAAACACACGTACACATGTGTGTCCATATATCCTCTTTGAAATACACCATGCACACACATACACTGAAGCTTACTATGCTTTTATAAACTTCTTTGAAACTTTATGTACCTTAGAGATCTCTCCACTAGCCCAAATAGATTTTTGTTGTCAATCCGCAAGATGGCGTACCTGATAATAATCCCACCAATCCCTTATCCGTTAAATTTGTTAACGTACCGGGCTACTAAAACTGATTTCTTTCTTGAGCATCAGCAGTAGCCAAAAAATACATGCAGATGCATAATGGTATGTGTACCGAGATGCGAAGGCATTCTTTATAACCGTGAAGAATTAAAAGCGACAGAGACAGGCTAAATTACAGTCAATCCACACTAGGGATTCTTATCGGCGGTTAAAAAGACTGCACAGGCTACATGACACAGGTTCGGATACAGTGAAGCGGAAAAAGAGCCAGTCTCACCACAGGACATACAGTATAAACTAATGTATAATTTTTTAATAACTTATGTGTGGCTACGTGGCTACTGTAGAATGATACACACCAAATTATTGATGACTATTACTTCCCATGAGCAAAGTGGAGTAAGGAGGACATGGATAGAAAGACTTTGACTTTTTACTCCACATATTTCTACTCTGAGGTTTTTACAAGAAGCATGTATTGTATATGGGTTGTATCATTTCCCAAAATGAGGATAAAAACTGTACTAGTCATCTACTGCTGCGTAACAAATTACCACACACTGAAGAGCTTTAAATGACACAGATGTATTTTCTCCTAGTTTCTGTGGGTCAGAAGTACAGACACAGCTGGGCTGGGTCCTCTGCTTAGGGCCATGCAGGCTGCCATCATGGTTTGCCCAGAGCTGGGTTCTCATCTGGAGGCTCTACCGGGGAAGGATCCACCCTCCCCGTGCACATGGTTGTTGGCAGCATTCAGTTCCTGAGAGCTAGAGAATTCATGGCAGCCTGGCTCTTCACAGCCAGCAAGGAAAAGACAGCAAGACTCTGAAGTCAGTCTGCTAGCAGGACAGAGCCTTATGTGTCATAATGTAATCATGGAAATGACATCCCATCACCACTGCCATATCCTATGAGAAGCAAGTCACAGGTCCTGCCTGAACTCAAGAGGAAGGGATTATAAGACTGTGAACACCCAGAGGAGGACCATGGAGTTACCCGGAAGTCCGTCAACCGCAAAGGCAATTAAGGTCTCTACCAGATCATAGTGGTAAGTACCCGAAGGATGACCAGGAAGTAGTATCTATGGATACAGCTCATGGTTGTAGAACTAAATGAAATTAGCCCAACTGTACAGGGATGAGATCTAAGTCTGTGGTCTCATCAGTAACATTTTGTAAAACCATGCACCAAACTCAAATGTAGGTAAATTTTTCACTGTCAAGAAAATAAGCAGGGGGCGCCTGGGTGGCTCTGTCAGTTAAGCATCCAACTCTTGATTTCGGCTCAGGTCACGATCTCACGCTTCAGGGGATCGAGCCCCACACGGGGCCCTGTGCTGACAGCACGGAGTCTGCTTGGAATTCTCTTCCTCTTTCTCTCTCTCCCTCTCCCCCGCTCATGCTCGCTCTCTCTCTCTCTCTCTCAAAATAAACTTTAAAAAAATTTTTTAAAAAGAAAAGCAGATATTTGACATTAAAATACAGTAATAGATCTCTAATAAAACAGCAATGCAATTTAAAAAGTGGTTTTTCTAAAAGAAAACACTGGTAATAACATAACCTTCAACAAGAAAGGTGAAAAAGGAAAGCAAAGAATAAAACGAGGATGGGACTAGCTACGTGTCGAAGCAATCCAATGTGAAATGCTAAGCTTACTAGTGGATGATGTGTATGGTGGGGGGGGGGGGGAAGCATGAGAGTAACCACGATAGCATATAACCTCAAACTACTTCTAACGTGTTTAGAACGAAGAACGCCCCGTCTCTTACAGGAAGAAAAAAGGTAAAGGGAAGGTGCCACCTCTCCTGAATAGGGAGGCCTAACAAAGAGGCTTCAAAAGGGCCCTGCATCTTTAACAATATGAAAAGGCTAGGACACAAACAGCATAATCTAAAATGCCATTAGAAATACTTCACATACAAAAAGGTCTAAGTAAAGCAGGATTTTATAAAGTGATCAAAAAAGAAACACTAAGGGGGAAAATCTTTTAAGATTAAAGAGGTTTTTCAAAGGACAAGTTGAAGTGCTTGTAAAATTTATGAGGCAGCATTAAACTTCAGTTCTAAGTAACAATAAATTATTCACTATAAAAACATACATGTGTCAAATATTATAAGCCTCTTAAACTTTTTAAAACAATTTCTTGCAGAACTGATGAGATGTACTAGGTCAACAGTAGCAGATACTGACTTTTTCATTGGCACAGTAAGACCATCAGTAGGGCTCTTCCCGCCCCTTCTGATCTCCTCTCACACATCATGTGTTTACTTGGCTTTTAAATCAACTTTATTGCCATTAGCTAAAAGAAATGTCAGTTTTACTCTTTTCAATGCCTTCCTGTTCACAAAATTACAAATATCTGTTAATTCGTGGACCTGTGGCTTCAAATTTCAAGTCCAATTAAAATTTGCAAATATGATGGAATGAAACGAAGAGAACAATAGAAGAAAAGATAGTCTGAGAGCTTTTGTTTTTGCAGCACTAAATGGCTGTCAATTAGCCTTGGTGATATTCGGGCACTTGACCAGAAAGACAGTTCATTCAGTCTGTCTTTCCCAGCTCAGTGTCTTTAGATCACTCACGGTGTGTGAAGGGCATCTCTATAGCCTGTACCCACACCTCTCTTAACTTCTAAAATGGATCCTTTCCTCAACTTGTCCTAAAAGATTTTTTTTTTTTTTAAATCCTTATGGGCCATCCTCTCTGTCACAATCTACCTGTCTCCAAAGGTTTTTGTACAGATTAAATTAAGTAAGTGGCAGTGCCTGACACAACACAGTCACTCATGCATGTAAGCACTTATCAAATATAAATACTTACGTGGTTCCCAAGAGGTCCCCGCCCGGTGCGAGACACTGGAAACACAGTGCAAATAGCGAAAGCACAGTCCCTGCCTCCTGACATTTACAGTCTAGCACGGAGAACAGAAACAGAAGACTTTGCACGCCACGAACAAGGAAACACAGAGTCACTTAAATAGACCTGGGGTGTCAGGCAAGATTTTTTCGAATTGTGAGATCTGAAGGGTTGACTAGGACCAAAGAACTACCTGCTTTTCCCATTAATTACTTATTATATAACTGATAACGCACGCCTCATACTTGAATAATTTGCATCAAATGCCATTTTATTATAGGTGAGCAACAAAGAAAAAGAAGCTATTTGTTAAAATTGGGGAGATTTGGGGGAGCCCGGGTGGCTCAGTCAGTTAAGCATCTGACTCTTCATTTCAGCTTAGGTCATGATCTCACCGCCATGAGATCAAGCCCCGTATTGGGCTCTGCACTGAGCGTGGGGCATGCTTGGGACTCCCCCTCTCCCTCTCCTGTCCCTCCTTGCACCCTCTCTCCCTGTCTCTCAAAAATAAATACATAAGTAAACAAATAAATAAATACAAATAAGTAAAATTTTTAAAAATGTTTTTAATTATGGAGCTTTCACCATGGTATCATTTTCCAGAAAAGTCACAGAGTAATATCTGAAGAATATTCTCACTAAATTTTCTTAAACTTTATCCTCTGTTCCGAGAAAGGAAAGTCCATTACTTGGATTTCCTGAGATCTCAAGTCTGTTTTCTACCCTAAGCCTCAATTTAACACACACCTCAATCTTCACGAATATCCCCACAACTACACATAACCACTACACGGAAATTAATCCGTGCACTTAATGCTCTTCCCTGTTTATCTAAAACAACATCAGAAAGCGAATTTCTGCAGGATCTGGGTAACAAACGAGTGATTATGCTGCCAGACGTAGGGACATTCTTCACTTCTACAAAGATGTGGTCTCCCTCCTCTTTTTGAGTTTTCGGACCCCTCTTCGTCTACCTTTCTTTTTTCCACTTGTGATAGGATGCAAAAGCGTTAAAAGAAATACTTCTTCCACCTCTCGACCCTACTTAAAAGGGGAGAAAAAGTTCATAGTCAAACAGAGATGTGACTGATCTCAAAGTCAGTGCCAAAAATGAGCAGCGAATAGTGAAGGCATTTACTGGGGCAGTAACCAAGTGTCACTTAACTCCCACGTGTGACTGGCTTCTGGAAAGACGACTGAGTCTCTAGTTTTTTAAGGAGCCCAGAAAGTCAGGTTTTTGTTTAAGTTTTGGTTTCTTTTAATGTATTTAATCTCTATACCCAACACGGGGCTCAAACTCATAACCCTGACATCAAGAGTCACATTCCCTTCTGACTGAGCCAACCAGGCACCCCCAGAAAATTATGTTTTTATGTAAAACTCCCAATGGTTCACTTCGAATAACTCGTTCAAAAATCCTTAAACACACTACAGACGTCAAACAAAGCAAATCTATGCACGTGATTCATTGAGTCCAAGAAGATCGTCAGTTTCCAACCTCTGGTCTCAGCTCCAAGATATGGGAAACTACTTTAGTTCACCTTTATACTGTAAACTCCATATGCATTATACCTAGAAGGAACGCAGCTTTCAGTTGGACGCGCAAGAAACGTTTTGGCAAACACCAAGCTCACGGACTGTGAGATCTCACAGATTTTTCAGCCAAACCGAGAACTGTGTTTTCCTTTGCATGCAGACCACATTCTCTTCACACCTCCGTTGATCTGCTATAAGGCTAACGAAAATTCCACAGTAACACCTCCTCTACTTTTAAATCTCCTACGACTGCTAAGACCAAGCACTGCACACCGTGTGCTAGGGACTCATCTATTCACCTCTTTTTAATCTTCTGAATGCACCCTGAATTCTATCACCCCTTCCTTTTTCGCCTCTCCATTTTGTGTCCCCTCTCTCATCAAAACATTTCACATGGACTGGATCTCTCACGTTGTGTTCGTCCGTTCTTTTCCACCAGAATGCCTGAGGCCCGAAAAACATCAAACGCGCTGCGTCAACCAGGAAGACATTTCACATCGCTAATAACATTTCTCCATCTGATTAAGGAATAAACCGAACAAAATGACAGCACAAAAGAGGGATGACACTGGTAACCAAACCAAATTCCAAAAAATGAAAACTACCAAGAGAACGGTGAGGATGAAGCATAAAAGTACGATCCATGTCAACTGCCACCGTGCAACATTTTGACATTTCAGAAAACAGTGCCAAGGGTAAAATTCAAAATCTGCTAAAAGCCCAATGTAAATCTATCCCTCGTAAGAGCCAAAAGTTGTCCTACAACAATAATCTACTTTTTGTGTATTTGCAAAACTTAGAAGTTTATCTTTCTTTGCACTAAAAATCCTTAAGTTTAGTGCTCTAGTGGGAAAGCACAGTTGAATGGGGTTTACCTTTAAGTCATTATTAAATCAAAACAAATACCGCTCGGGGCGCCTGGGTGGCGCAGTCGGTTAAGCGTCCGACTTCAGCCAGGTCACGATCTCGCGGTCCGTGAGTTCGAGCCCCGCGTCAGGCTCTGGGCTGATGGCTCGGAGCCTGGAGCCTGTTTCCGATTCTGTGTCTCCCTCTCTCTCTGCCCCTCCCCCGTTCATGCTCTGTCTCTCTCTGTCCCAAAAATAAATAAAAAACGTTGAAAAAATAAATAAATAAATAAAAACAAATACCGCTCAATAGGGAAAAAGAAAAGAAATTCAAGTATAAGCTTCGAAATGAATATGCAGGATGTTATATTTTGTTCATGTCATTGATAATGTTCTTAATTCATGCTTGTCATGAAGGAACACAGAGAATTAAATTATTTACAGATTCTCAGGCACTACTTTCCAAGTATTGGCATATATACATATATAAATACATGTCTATATATTTAACGGATACCCAGAAGGGGCTAAATATGCACTGGGAATCTTGAATATATGAAAGAAGTTAAATTGTTTTACCTACCCAACATCCCTTCACAGCCCTCGACTTTAACAAAATTATAAACTAAACCAACTACTTACCATAAAAATGAAAAAAATGAAAGACACCACCAGGAGAAACAATATATGAAGTTGTGAAGGTAAGCTAAATGACGAATCCCATTTGAATCCCATTTTCACAGCATACCTGTGCACATCAGTCGGCGACTGCACCAAAGAGTAATCTTCTCCAGAAGAAAGCTTCCACGATTCATTTAATTTGTGGTCACTGGTTCCCAGCTCACCCATTACCCAGTCTGGTAATCCTTCCGGGCTTGAAACTTTTGCTTGTGCTGGATTTGGTTCATCAAAATAGATGGACTGATTTTTAAAAATTAGAAAAATTATTCTTTCAAAATGTACTATAATGAAATAATTACTTAAGATGTCCATCAAGTTTCAAGTTTGGTAATAACTTTTCAAATACTCAAATTCAATTATCAGAAAGGCACAACGAATTATAAAATATTAGAATACATAAAACGGATAACATTTTACATTTTAGTTATGTTTTGGTGTGTAAGAAATCTGATAAATGATAAAAATTACATGACAAGTAAGTCTAATAATTATTTGTGCTGCAAAAAAATACAGCTTTATAAAAAGGTAAATGGACCACAATGATTTCACACATATGTGGAATTTAAGAAACAAAACAAAGAAAAAAGGAACCAAACAAACAAACCAGACTCTTCACTCTGGAGAGCAAGCTAGTAGTTACCAGGGGGGAGGTGTGTGGGGAGATGGGGAAATAAGTGAAGGGATTAAGAGTACGCTCGTCTGGATGAGCACTGAGCGATGTACGGAAGTGTGCAATCATTATATTGTACACCTGAAACTAATATAACACTGTGCATTAACTACATCGGAATTAAAATTAAAAATAACAATAATAATAAAATGCATGTAGGAGTGACATGTTTGGAAACTCACAGCACAAAGAACAGAAAGAGGAAATCCTGTAAAGTTCTTCCATAATCCATAGATTGGTATAATATTTTGGAAGGTAAACTGCCACAAATTAAAGATGCAAATCGTAAGCCCTAAGGCAACTACTAAAAAGGAGACACGAAGCTAATAAACTGATAGTGGAGATAAAATGGAATATTAGAAATGCCCGATTAAAAAAAAAAAAAAAAAGACCAATGGAATGTTCTTTTTAAAATCATGTACTCTATTTCTTTCTGTGATCATTAATTACTCTTCACACACACACAAAATCAGTGGGCAGAGAACCCACAATCAATAAAAATCAAAAACAAAAATTAGGCTAGACAATTAAGCTAAAGGAAGAGCAACAGAGGTGTTGCTAGACTTGTAATTTAGTTCTGGCCAAGCCATAAACTAACTAGAAAATACAACACGGGTCTCTGGACCTTCTTGTTGTTATTATCTGTGAAGTAAAGCCTTTCCGATGATTCTATGAAATGAGTATGATGCAATACACTGGTATCTTAACATCTGAACACGTTTCAGAAAACGTTCCCCCTTGGGTCTTTAAGAAGAGGACATTCACCCACTAATAGTTTTTCAAGCAGCGTGGGCTTCTTGATACCCTTCTGAAGAAAACTCTGCATTAACTGGATACTTCTCCAACAATTCTCTGAATCCCACACAAAGAATCCTCGAGAGGGTGTTCTCTGGGAGAGGTGACACACGACCCTCTATCCCAAGTCAGACATGCACGGCAGTCATTGCAACGTTCAAGTATCACGTAACTACCATCGCCAAGACTACTGATCTGAAGCAAAATATATGGCTCTACTTTAACGTACAATTGGTAACAGCATCAAAACTTTTGGCATCTTGGGGGACAAAACATGAAAGACTCTTAAATATAGAGAACAAACAGGGTTGCTGAAGCGGTTGTGGGAGGAAGGATGGGCTAAATGGGTAAGGCACATTAAGGAATGTACTCCTGAAATCACTGTTGCACCATATGCTAACTAACAATAAATTAAACAATAAGTAAATTAAAAAAAAAAAAAAAGAAATGACCTTGAAATTAAAAAAAAAAAACTTTTGGCATCTCTAACTTGGATAACAGAAATTATCATTTAGTGTGCAATGTGCCTCTTGACCGCAAATGGGTTTAAGTTAACCAGAGTTAACTCACAAAGTTAGCTTTCTTAAAAATATATATATATATTTATATTTACATAGTATAGTATAATATTATGATACTATACTAATATAGTGTGTGTGTGTGTATATATATATATATATATATATATATACACACACATACATAAAACAGTCCACTACCAACACCTAGTACTCCAGATTTCTCAAGTATTCATCAAACACCACACAAACCAAGGCATATTTCATGGTTACAAGGATCAAGACAGTGACAATTAACCAATGAAACATAATTATAACTGCCTTTCTAATAGCTGATTTTGACAGTGAAATTGAACAAAGTATAAACTCCCAACTTCCTGTCATCATTTCATTAGAGAAGAAAGGAACTTTAGAAGTCTCTCAATCCAACCTCTCATGAATTTTTTAACAATGTGTGTGAAAGAGTTTCATAAACTAGAATTTACTAATACGCATAAATGATGGTTAATGTAATCCAGCAAAAACTAATGGGAAATTAAGGCTCAATACCAAAAAATTCACTGTGAGTTTTTTAGAAATACTGCAGAATACTGTGGGATGGCTCCATCAATAAGCATAGTGCCCTTAAGGCCAAATCTGATTTCTATTCAAAGTAGAAAAAAGTAAATTAGGAAGGAAAAAGAACAGTTTTAACTAATGTATTACCTAGGACTTGTAACTCAATAATATAACCAATCCCAAAGGGGATGATGAATTGACACTTTTAAAGAAATGGAACTCATACATCTTCCGGTCAGTGACACCTACCATGTAGGAAGGTAAGGTTTTCAGCGTGCCTGGTTCCGGTCGGTGTGTAAAGGGGCCTTCGAGAGCTCCTCGCTTAAGCATATGCAGTAACAGTTTGGCATACAGGTTCCGATTCTTCCTGCCCATTAGTCCTGCACCTGTTCCTGAAGGCTCACACAGCTTTCTGATCCAAAGCGCACACCTCTGTCGTTCTAGAGATACGTAAGAACTATTAAAAACTGGATTTTTCAGGGACTCGGGTGGCTCAGTCAGTTGAGCATTCGACTTCAGCTCGCGGTTCGTGATCTCACGGTTCATGGGTTCGAGCCCCACACTGGGTTCTGTCCTGACAGCTAAGAGCCTGGAGCCTGCTTCGGATTGTGTCTCCCTCTCTCTCTGCACGCCGCCCCCGCCATGCCCCCGCTCACACTCTGTCTCTCTCTCGCTCAAAAATAAACAAACATAAAAAAAAAAAAAAAAAGAGGAAGCTGGATTTTTCAGAAAATAAAACGTTAAAGACCTACAAAACACCTGCTCTGGTCTAGAGCAGAGACTGGCATACTTTTTCTGTCAAGTGCCAGATAGTCCTCCTTTTAGTCTGATCTCTGGCACACCTGCTCGGCTCTGCCACCATAACATGAAAGCAGCCACACACCATATGGAATCAAATGGGCATCAGTATTTTCTAAGAAAACTTTACAGAACAGGTAGCGGGCTAGATTTGGCCCTGGGAGGCTACAGTTCGCCAACAACCTGGTCTACGGTTTACCTTTTTCAGTTCATTAGTGATCAGGTAAGACAAATGCAAAGAAGTACTTTCTAAAAAATAAAATCTCTGGATCACTACCAGATAAAGAAGAGATAAAGTAATATTAAAAGAGATAAAATTTTACTATAAACACATCTCTAAGATAATCTTAGTTGGTTTGAAAAAATCTTCCTATGATTCCAATTATAGAAACCAAAAGAGATATTAAATGCAATCTTATGTAAGCATTTTAAACTTAATCTAAAATTAGATCTTGGGCACCTGGGTGGCTCAGTCAGTTGAGCATCTGACTCTTGACTTTGGCTCAGGTCATGATCCCAAGGTCATGGGATTGAGCCCCACATCAGTCTCTGCACTGACCATGGGGCCTGCTTACGATTCTCTCTCTCTCTCTCTCTCTCTCTCTCTCTCTCTCTCTCTCTCTCTCTTTGCCCCTCTCCCCCGCTCGTGCTCTCTCTCTCTCTCCCTTTCTAAAAAACAATAACAAAAAATAAAATTAGATTCCAAATGTTTTCTTTATTAAAGCTGATAAATTTCAGATTTAGAGTTGATTAATTTAGGGTTTTCTTTTAATCCCTCTAAAAATAATTGAGGGCTATTAACATGTAATTTAGCAAATATAATTATCCTTTTAAAAACTACCTTAAAAATACAGTACTGTTTAATCCACCATATAACCTATTGACTACTTTATCTGAATGTGACACAGAATTGTTTTTAGGTCTCATGAAAGCTATTTTGACATTAATCTTTTATCAGTCTAACTCAACCTGAGGATTATATATCTAACATAAATCATAAGTCTGCTTTAATCTCTTAGTTTCTAAAGGTCACATTCATTTATTGTTTTACCTACAAAAATCGCTAGGGCTGGATTTACCGCTTTGCTCATACCAGATTGATCACTACAGGTATGAGGGCCAACCTTTTAAGAAGTTTTGTATTTTTAGCTTTGAAAATTATATAACCACAAAGCAAAGTTCATGAAATACTGGGGGTACTTGGGGCAAAAAGAAAAGTAAAACAGATAAACTTAAGGAAACACTTTTTCAAACTATGTATTTTCTAAATGTCTTGCAGAAAACTGAAACCTATATAATATCCTAATGGCCAGAATTCAGTACAATTTCATTACTGAAAAGAATTCAGTACTCTACTTACAATATTGGGGAGAGCAATTATCAGAAGCAGAATTTAGCTAGAAGAAGATAGAAGTTATTATCATTATTCAGGCTCTTGACTAGGATGTGAGTTCCAGATCATTCACTATGAATTAATTAATTAAATAAAAGGGCAGGATATACCAATACCGGCAATGAGTCATGAACCAAAGACCACAATTAATCCAATTCTATGTACCTAACATCCATTTTTAAAAGAAGATGAAATATGAGGGTAGTTTTATTTGAAATACATTTATAATGGAAGACTTTTAATACAAGTTTTTCCTAATGAGCAGATCTAATGAAAAAGAAAAAAAAAAGGTAGTGAACATCATAAGAGAACACAACATAGATATCATTGTGAATACAATTAATCAAATAATATACGAATAATACAAATACCCATGAATAGGCCACAGGACATGAAATATGCATCTTGAAGACTAGCAGAAGAAGAAAGAGGAGGTTAAAGTCTGACGAGGCAAGAGAAGACAGTTGGGAAAGAAGCCTGGAAGAAAGACCATGCTGACTAGGAAAGGTTACAGCCGTGGAACAATGGGTGACCACTAGAATGCATAACTGCTACACGACGCTCCCTTCTCCCAGCACAGCATCCTGGAACAAATATCTAATGTTGAGTTGCTTCCTCATTTTGAACACACGGTTCACTTAGACACCTCAGGGAAAGAGGGAACTTGGACAAAACTCGGGTAAAAGCCAGAGTTTCTTGGCCCCACTCCCACTCTCCACTGCCAAACTACCAAATCAGATTTGCCTTTACGGCCTATTGTCACTTAGAGAATCATCTTGGCCCCCTCAACCTCTCTCCAATTGTCTTCTGATGCCTTAAACTATCTGGAAAGTCTTTGATTTGAGACAGAGACTCTCATTCCATAATTAGAGAAAACAGGCCAAGAAATGCAGACAAGGTAGCAACAAAAACTCATTTGCAATTGATTTCACTCAGTCAACCAACAAGCATACAAGACCAACAGATTCTTTTCTGCTTTGATACATAAAACTGTTAGACAGCAGAGGGACAGCAGGCTCCTGAAAGAGGAAGCATTTCAGGGAGGAAAAAGATGCAGGAAGGAATAGTTGAGAAGAAATTTTAAACTCTCTAAAGAAACTTTAGAGATCCATGGGCTTTAAGCTCATGATGTCTAAGAGTGGTGTCATATTAAGATCTTTCCACAGTTTTCTAGAATATTATCACTAAATTTCTATTTACCCTTGGATAGCTCAAAGCAAACAATCCTACATCAGCTTCAGATGAAATTGTTATTAAAGGAATTCAGCTTTGTTTTCGTTGTGATAGTTCACTGGTTTGAGGAAACATTATAAAGAAAAAAATTAATCTTAAGAATCTAGTTTACGGGGCAGCTGGGTGGCTCAGTTGGTTAAGCGTCTGACCTCGGCTCAGGTCATGATCACACAGTTCGTGGGTTCGAGCCCCGTGTCGGGCTCTGCACTAACAGCTCGGAGCCTGGAGCCTGCTTCGGATTCTGTCTCCCTCCCTCTCTGCCTCTTCCCCACTTGCGTGCTCGCTCTCCCTCTCAATCTCTTTTTCAAACATAATAAATAAACATTTTTTTAAAAGAATCTAGTTGGGGCGCCTGGGTGGCGCAGTCGGTTAAGCGTCCGACTTCAGCCAGGTCACGATCTCGCGGTCCGTGAGTTCGAGCCCCGCGTCGGGCTCTGGGCTGATGGCTCGGAGCCTGGAGCCTGTTTCCGATTCTGTGTCTCCCTCTCTCTCTGCCCCTCCCCCGTTCATGCTCTGTCTCTCTCTGTCCCAAAAATAAATAAAAAATGTTGAAAAAAAAATTAAAAAAAAATAAATAAAAGAATCTAGTTTACAATCATAATCTTACCTGACCTATGAGGTAATTTTAGAACAAAGGGCTTCATATCTACCACAAAGTGATCAAATTCTGCATCCAGCTTCTCCCACTTTTCTTCTTCACTTCCCATTTCCATAATTCAGTCTGTAAGAGATTTAAAATTAAAATATTAAGACCTGTCTGCTGAGGACCACACAGCTCTGATGAAAGAGAGCAAGGAAAACACATTAGCGTCAAATATCCCCAAACTGATCGATAGATTTGTTGTCATCCCAGTCAAAATCCCAGCAATAGTCCTTGTAGATATGCACAAGCTGAGTCTAAAATGCATATGGAAAGGAAAAGGAACCAGAAGAGTAAAAGCAATTCAGAAAAAAAAGAACAAAGTTGGGGAACTCACACGACCTGATCTTAGGATGTCCTATAAAGCTAAGGAGTCAAGACAATGAATGCAGTGCTAGTGAAAGAAGACACACAGACCAATGGAACTAATCAGAGGTCAGAAATTGACCAACGCGAGTATGGACAGCTGGCATTTGACAAAGGGGCAAATCACGGAGAGATGACAGGTTTTACCACAAATATGCTGTAACAAGTTGGGCACCCATATGCAAAATAAAGAAAAAAACCCTCAACCTAAACCTCACACTGCAGACAAAAGTGAACTCAAAAGAAATCACAGACCTAAGTGTAAAATGTAAAACTATAACACTCTTAGAAGAAAACATAGGAGAAAATCTTGATGACTTTGGGTTAGGCAAGGATTTCTTCTCAGGACACCAAAAGAACTACCCATAAAGTAAAAATTATTATATTGGACTTCACCAAAACAGAAAAAAAACTTTTGCTCTGCAAAGGACTCCATTAAGGGATTGAAAAGATAAGTCACAGACTGGGAGAAAATATTTGCAAATCATATATACATATATATATATATACACACACACACATATATATATATGCGCATATATATGTATATATGAGTCACAAAGGATTCACATCAAGAACATACAAAGAACTCTCAAAACCCAACCGTAAGACAACAACCCAATAAAAATAGCAAAAAAAAAAAAAGAAAAAAGTCACTTTACCAAAGAAATTATACAAATGACAACTAAACACATAAAAAGATGCTCAGCATCATTAATCATTAGGGAAATGCAAATTAAAGTCAAAACGAGCTCTCACTACACACTCTGTAGGACAGCTAAAATAAAAAATGCCAAATAAACAATACCAAACGCCAGTGAGCACACACAATGACAGGAACCCTCAGGAACTGCGGGTAGGAGTGCGACACGGCACAGCCACCCGGGATCACGAATTCGTAGCTTCTTACGCCATTCAGCACACGCTTGCCACGTGACCCAGAAATCTCACCCTTGGGTGTTTCCTCAAGCGAAACAGTCTTTATTCACACAACCTTACCCGAAGGTAAGGCTTATAGCTGCTATCTCCTTGGGTAATCAAACCCCAGGAAACAAGCCCAATGTCCCTCCCCTGGGGAACAGGTAAACAAACTATGATGTACCCACACAACCAAGGAGTACTCAGCAACAGAAAGCAATGAACCACTGGCATCCGAACGGAGCACGGATAAACCGCAAATGTAGCCCACTAAGCGAAAGAAACCATTCTCAAAGGGCGACACACTGTATGGACCCATTTGTGTGACGTTCTAGAAAAGGCAAACAGTGTGGGCACAGAGAACAGTGGTTCACAGGGCTCAGCAGCTGGGGGAGCACTGAACACAAGGCCGTGACACAAGGAACACAGCTGGGGTGTCGGGACTGTTCTGCGTGTTGTCTGTATAGGAGGTTAGAAGACGCTGTCCCAGGCATGAAGCTCACCAAACTGTATACCAAGAAAGTGATTTTTAACTGTATATAAATTCAAAAACGTTAATTCCCCTCAAAAAAAACCTTAAAGTATCAGTCCTCACATTTCTTCCTAATTAGCAAGAAAAATACTATATGTAAGAAGGTGAATCCCAAAACTCGGTAGGTTTTGACAAAACTCCTTAAGTTAAAACTATCTACGCTCACCATGTTCCTTTCAATTAAAACATGTCTTGAGGCACCTAGGTGGCTCAGTCGGTTAAGCGTCTGACTTGGGCTCAGGTCACGATCTCATGGTTTGTGAGCTCGACCCCTGCATCAGGCTCTGTGCTGACAGCTCAGAGCCTGGAGCCTGCTTCAGATCCTGTGTCTCCCTCTCTCTGTGCCCCTCCCCCCGCTCATACTCTTTCTCTCTCTAAAAAATAAACAAACATTAAAAACAATTTTTTTAATGTCTTGAAAGGGAAATGGACTCCCTCTACATTACACATAGTCCCCAGTTTGTCATTTACTCATTTACAAATTATATGTTGGAAAAGAGCTCTGTTCCGCCTCATTAGCTGTCTTCCTCCACAGCCGGCCTCGTCTCTGCCCAACCAGCTTCTCATACTTAACCACAGTACCTTCCGTCTTACTACCTACCCACAGGCTCTTCCTAGAAAGTTCTCTCTGCCTGCCTCTGGGAGTAAACCACAGCTTTTGCCGGCCGCCATGACTTCCCTCCCGGTTGTCAGAGGTGAACCCATTCTCTCTCGGGCCCATGGTACCCACTCTCTGGGGTCTTCCACTCTCCCCTCGGCCTCGCCCCGGAAGGAAAACACTTACTGAGATCCGTACTGCCGCGTCCCAACCGCTGCCCCTCCAAGCTCAATCCAGAAACTCTCCTCTTAGGAGGCCCTCAGCACCTGACTAGCCCTTGTCCTCCTCATTCCCGCCGCTCTGATCTTCCCAAATCCCTTCTACCAGATCACAGCTCTTACCCTCTTAAACGCTCTCCTCCTTCTGCTCCCTCAGCAAGGCTGTGCTCCTTGACCACCTGCTTCAATCCCCAACTAAGGGTCTGGAGAAAACAGGCACTGCCTGTAGTCACACAGCTTCCTACCTTACCCCAATTGTCAGGTGTCTTTCACCATTTCCTGCTCCACAAAGCAGCTTTTAAGCTTTTACCAGACATTTTAAAGCCCCTCAAACTGTTCTTTTCTCCTCTCACTCTGAATTAAAAAAAAAATCTTACCTCGTTTCATGGAAAAAATAATAGTCAGGTGGTGACACCCCAAAAGGCTCTTCCTTCTGCCTCTCAGCTTCCCTCTAAGAGAACAGAATACCTCCTTTCCTCCTTTGCTTCTATATCCAAAGCATGAACTCTCCTCTCTACTGCCAACACTTCGATCACCTATCAGTTACCTCTTCCTGGGTTCAAACTCTCCGCTCCCGGGGTCTCCATCCCCTCCCCCATTCCCATTCTCTAACCCCCCCTGAAATCAATATATCAACAAATAGTCGGAAATATCTCAAAACCTGTTATCTCTCTTCTCACTGCCACTATCTCAGAGATATTGCAACCCACTATCTGGTTTCCCTGCTTCAGTCACTGGTACCAGAAGAAGCCCCCCACCCACCCCCACCTGCCACCTCCAAGTGCAGAGCTGAACATATCACTCTATTTTAAAGTCTCTCCTAGAGTGCCTGGGTGGCTCAGTCGGTTAAGCGGCCGACTTCATTCAGCTCAGGTCATGATCTCAAGGTTGGTGAGTTCTACCCTTGCATCAGGCTCCGCACCACCAGACCATCTCTCACCTCTCCCTACATACACACTGCCTAATATACCCACCCACCAAAGGCCACCTCCCCACCGCTGACCTCCGTGCCATGCCTCCAACCCTCCAAGCCCTTACACGATTCCACGTCTTCCCCACAGGCTGTCCCCTCTGCCTGCGGTCAGGTAAACACAACTCAAATGGCACTTCTGAATAAAGCCTGCCCTGCTCGGCCTAGACGCCCATTGTGCCAGACTCAGCATGCACTGCTCACATCTGGGAGCAGCATTCATCGTGCTATCATTTTTTGTACACATCTATATATTATTTACATGTCTTCCACCATCTGTGACATGTTCCTGGAAGGCAGGGCCCCTGACTTACACATCTTAGTGGGCACCTAGCACTTTATCTGGCACGTATTAGAAGCTAAAGAACTGACTGGTAAATAAATGCTAACAAAAGGGAATAACGTCCCACTTTAACGTGACCAATAAGTTTTTAAAAGACACTGTTCTGAGTACCAAACAGATCTGCTAGAATAGAAATATTATATGGCCGCGCGCCTGGGTGGCTCAGTCGGTTAAGCATCTGACTTCGGCTCAGGTCACGATCTCACAGTCCGTGAGTCTGAGCCCCGCGTTGGGCTCTGTGCTGACAGCTCGGAGCCTGGAGCCTGCCTCGCATTCTGTGTCTCCCTCTCTCTCTGCCCCTCCCTCCATCGCTACCCCCGCCACCTTGCACTCTGTCTCTCTCTCCAAAATAAATAAACATTAAAAAAAAAATTTTTTTTTAAGAAATATTATATGGCCTTAATTCTATTTACCAAAACTGGCAATCCTACCTTCTGCATCACAGTAGAAGAAACATATTTTCAAATTTAAGACTTGGTTAAGAGAAGTTGTATTTAAATGCATTTTCTGGGGCGCCTGGGTGGCTCAGTCGGTTGGGCGTCCGACTTCAGCTCAGGTCACGATCTCACACTCCATGAGTTCGAGCCCCATGTCAGGCTCTGGGCTGATGGCTCAGAGCCTGGAGCCTGCTTCTGATTCTGTGTCTCCCTCTCTCTCTGCCCCTCCCCCATTCATGCTCTGTCTCTCTCTGTATCAAAAATAAATAAACGTTAAAAAAAAATTTTTAAAAATAAATAAATAAAATAAATGCATTTTCTGATTGGTTAGTTGGCTTGGGGGTGTTTGGAATGGCTGTTTTGCATTCCTACAATAACTAACTGCATTCTAATATAATTACACCCGTTATGTACTTGGTAACAAAACGCTAGATACCACTGCAGAGTATTAGATCATAAAGGTGAAAAGCAACTATTCAAATGGATGACCAAACAGAAACTCACAAACCCAGAATTCTGAACACAGCTCCAGCCCAGGAGTATACTCCCAGGTTTTAACAACGCATCCTGCCCTCGTACTCAAACATTTGCCTGACAACACCCACCAATAAAGCTAAAGCAAAAGATTTTTAATAATCACTAATTGGCAATAAATTCTTTGACACATGCAGGAGATGTTAGTGTTTATTTAACGTTAGAGAAAACTAAAACTCAACAGCTAAAAGACTCACCCAAAGTCATGAAATGAAGCGCAATGCTAGAATTAAAATTCTGAAGTCCCTAGCTCTCAGATCCATTATATGGAACCTGTGGGCCATTTACATACACGTCAGCAATATCTCCAACTAATAAAGACATATTTTGAAAAGTAGAAAGGCAATTGGAATTGTTATAAGGAGACACAATACTGGAGTACACATTTTTTTAACACAATAAAAGGTCAATATGATATTTACAAAAAGCTAAAAATCTGCATCTCCTTATCCCTTATTTATTCTCCAATAAAATTAAGAAATGCAAAAAGGAAAAACTGTTACCATTTCAAACCTTCAAGGAATTCTTCCTACACAAATGACATCTTTTTTTTCAAGTTCATTTATTTATTTTGAGAGAGAGAGCATGTGTGCAAGTGCACAAGGGGCAGAAAGAGAGGGACAGAGAATCTCAAGCAGGCTCTGCCCTGTCTCTGCAGAGCCTGATGCAGGGATTGATCTCACAAACCATCAAGCCCTGAGCCGAAATCAGGAGTCAGGTGCTTAACCAACTGAGCCACCCAAGCGCCCCACAAATTACATCTTATAAACAAGCTATATCTACTTAGTTCCATCTAATCAAAAAGTTTTACCACTATTTAAAGCTCTATCTTTGACTGAGGCTTTAAGTACTTCTCATGTGCCTACTAGTCACATAAATCACTTCAAAACCAAAAAAAGAAGTCAATTGGGTGACTCTTCTTAATAGTTATACTCTATATTTGATCATGTCTTTTATTTAACTCACTGCCATTGTCTTTTTTAAAACCTATTTATATGTGGATGCCTCTCAAATAAGCTAAAACCTTCTCAAGGTGCTTAGCTGCCATAGGAGTCGGCAAGGCAGAAAGAAGCAGGCCACAAATATTAAAAGGCCTTAGGAGAAAAGCAGCCACACTGCCAAACAAAAAATACACCCCACATATATATATATGCCCGTTGCCAAACACAACAAACACATTCCTGAAAGTTGCAAGAAAAAAAACCATTTTGTTCAAAACATATTTCAAATGTATGGTGAGTCATTCCAGAAAACTTGAAATACGTCCCTCAGTAGCTCAGTCTTACAGGTACATGGGATGTTTGGACAGTTAGGCGAGCACTGATAGAGCCTTCCCTGACGGGGCCAGGAGCATGCTGTGTGCTTTACAAACGTCTCCCGGTCATAGCCCTGGGAGACAGGCACTATTTCAAAGCCACCTGCCAGAGCAGGAAGCTGAGGCTTAGCAGAGTTAAGTTACTGACCTAGAGTCAGTCCCACGGAAAGTGGCAGCTGGGCCCGAACACGGTGTGCCCGTCATCGTGCGCTCCACCCCACTGCAGCCCGACCACTACGCGGAGGCTCCTGTCGTTTCATTTGCCTTTTCTTATTTTTACTCCTCTTTTAACATAAAGGACAAATAATAAAATAGCCACCCAGTGATCAGAATACAGGCTGTTCGTCTGTACTGATGTTGTTTTCTGTTGCACAATGGAACTCGGAAACCCTCGCTGGCCCCAGCACGCCGCGATGCTGGGCCAGGCCTTCCCGAGCTCACTGCTGTCGGGACTGTCCCCACAGAGGAGCCAGCCCCTGGGTTCTGCCCTCACTCTGGGGTCGTCCATCCCGTCCTGGGAGGAACTTTCCCTGCAAGAGTGGAGAGCGGGCACGGGGCGGGCGGCCTGCGAGCCCGCGAGGCAGCGGCCGCTTCCCTACCTTGTCCCGGACACAGATTTCTCCTCCCCAGCGGAGCGGTCCGATCTCTGGACCCCGGCTCGCGGACCAGCTCCATCCGCCCAGCAAACTTTACCCAGAACTTTCCCCGTCCGCGCCCGGGCTGGGTTTCACTCCACAAGTGGAACCGCAGCGGTCTGCGCCCAGAGCCCCCCAACCGGGCGCGCGCCCCACAGGCCTTGCGAACGGGCCCGGGGCCTGCGGGGCGACGGCCCTCCCCGGACCGGCGGGCACGGGCGGGGCGACCGCCACCCCGCGCAAAATTCCACTCGAGAACCCGGGTTGTAGGGGCAGGACGGGGAAACTCGGGAAATCAAGAACCTGGCGCCCCTACATGCAAGCTTTCCGGTCGGCCGCCGCGCCGCCACCCCCACCGCCGCCACCGCGAAACGGTTTCAAATCCTTGCGGGCCGCCGCCGTCGCCACCGCCCAGCAGCCCGGGGGCGGGGACTTCCGCGCTCACATTCCCCGCCCCCTTCCCCACCCCTCCGGCCGCGGCCTGCGCGCGGCGCCGTTGCCATGGCGACGCTCCCGGCGAGGGCCGCCTCCGCCCGGCAAATCGGGGGCGGGACTTCCGCGCTGGTTTCCCCGCCCTCCCGGTCGCGTGGTGGGCCCCGGGCCGTTGCCATGGCGACGCTGCGGGTGGTCGCACTGCCTCCCGGGCCGCCTGGCAGCCTAAAGGCACGTAGGCGGGTCCCAGGCGGAGGTTCCTTGGGAAATCCCACCGCTGTCTGCACAAGGCTGCCCTCGGGCATCCCGCGAGGAGAGTAGCCCGTGAACATTTTAAGCGTCGTGGAGAAGAAACAAGTAGAGGGGAAAAAAAATGGAATTGCTGGAGGGTGTTCACAAAAGGGTGTGCCCATTTGGACAGACGTCGCTGAGTCTCAAGGAGTGAGAGTTTACTGCCTGGTATCTCACAACCCACAAGTGAATGAGGTCGGATTAAAGAGGGAAAATGAGCATTACCTTGTTCCCTTTGTTTTTTCCTTTTTCTTTTTTTTTTTCTTTTTTTTTTTTTTTTGCATTCAGAACTATCTGAGGTTTCAAGAAACTTGCCCCCAAATTCTGAAGATGCTAAAATAAAACAGAAGGTTTTGTGCTTATCAGTTCTGTGTAGAATGGCAAGATAGAGTGGAAAATGTAATTTGGCTCCTCCCAGGAAGCCTCAACCTCCTCAGGGCAGTCTCCGTGTGTGCATTGCTGTGTTATGGTGTTCTTTGGTCTTCTATCGCATTTCTGGAAAGGCTCTGAAGTATATTTATTTAAATACCAGGCAGAAACCAAATTTAAGTTGTAGAAACACTCACTTAAATGAAATTCAGTTTACCACTGTTTTTCATCTAATTTCACAACAGGACTCCTTCTGCAGTGTCCCTGCAACACTCAGTGTGATGCCAAATCTAACATAAGCACAGCTTGAAGCAACTTTTCGGTTTTCCATAAAGAAAATAGAAGATTCATTCACTTGTAACTAGGTACTTTCAAGCTTCCTGGTCTCTCCAAGGTGCTTTTGCAAACCCCTTCCACCAGAAATAAGTACCGACCGTTCTTCATTGTTTCAGTGACTAATTATGAAGGCTAAGGGAAGGCAACGGTATGAAATGTTTTTAAAAACGAGTTTTCCAAAGCATATTTGGGCATGTTTATAGCTAAAGAATGATCAGTAATCCAGATCATTCGCACTGCCAATCAGGGATGCAAAAGCCATGTACGCAATTGATGGCAGGAATCTGACCACATGGTGAAGTTTAAAATATGTAACAGCGTTGCAGGAAGAACGTGAAATGAATTTTTGACATTGGATGTCTAAATGAACATGAGCAAAAAAAAACAAAAAAAAAACAAAAAAAGGAAGATGAAGAAAGAGATCAAGGGGGAAAATGTAACAAAGTCAAATTCATCTGAGGGGAAATTACTGCAGAGGGGAAAAGATGTGACTGAAAGTAAAAAGTAATAAAAACTGATAGTAAACTTCTTATTTTCTCCAAGTGAAAGTAAGAAGATAAGAAAATCTCCCTTTATACTTTTAAGAACTAGTAGATTGTCACTTTTTTCATTTAAAAATAAAGTATGAGCGCCTGGGTGGCTCAGTCAGTTAAGCGTCCTACTCTTGATTTTGGCTCAGGTCATGATCTCACAGTTCATGGGTTCGAGCCCCGCATCGGGCTCTGCACTGACAGTGAGGAGCCTGCTTGGGATTATCTCTCTCTTCCTCTCTCTCTGCCCCTTCCCCGCTTGTGCTCTCTCTCTCTCTCAAAATAAATAAATAAACTTAAATTAAAAAAAAAAGAATATACAGTTGACCCTTGAACAATATAGGTTAGTACTGCATGGGTCCACTTATACACCATTTTTTTTTGTAAATACAGTAGTACAGTCCTGTAAATGCTTTTTTTCCCCTCTTCCTTATGATTATCTTTTCTCTAGCTTACTTTATTGTAGGAATACAGTATATGATACATGTAACATACAAAATTCGGGTTAATCGTCTTTCTATTCTGCTCAACAGTTGGCTATTAGTAGTCAAATTTGGGGGGAGTCAAAAATTATACATGGATTTTCAACTGTGGAAGGTTTCATCCACCCTAATCCCCATGTTGTCCAAGGGTCACCTGTACATATATACCTATACAGATGCAAACAAAAATATTGTTATGATAGGCATGGAGGTTTTTATTGTTATTTATGTCATAAATATGTAGGTGAGATACCAGCTTGAGACTGGGCTGTGTTCACCTTAGGATTCAAGCCTATATGTCCCGTTGAGTGACCTCTCATTACATGAGAACCAAGGAACCCCTAAGAGATGGTGAGCAGGTCTGGTTCAGTGGTAAGAAAGAACATTGAAGGAAAGCACTGTGCTGGCCATGCAATGGTTTCCAGCTCTCCTCCTCTTGTTGTAGTAGAGTGATTCCTAATCTTCAGAGGTAAGGAACTTCCTCTGAAACTCTTTAAAAGTTATAACCCTCCTCCCTTACTTCTCCACCATCAAACGCCTACATGCCCTAAAATATGCATACAAATCAAAGGATTTCCAAATTTTCTGAAGTCCATCCATAGTGCCTAGGTTAGGAACTCCTGCTGTGTGGATTTTATTTTTTTTTAATGTTTTTATTTATTTTTGAGACAGATACAGAGCATGAGCAGGGGAGGGGCAGAGAGAGAGGGAGACACAGAATCCGAAGCAGACTCCAGGCTCCGAGCTGTCAGCACAGAGCCTGACGCGGGGCTCGAACTCATGGACTGTGAGATCATGACCTGAGCTGAAGTCGGATGCTTAACCGACTGAGTCACCCAGGTGCCCCTGTGTGGATTTTATTTTATTTTTTTAATGTTTATTTATTTTTGAGAGAGAGAGAGCACCCAAGAGGGGGAGGGCAGAGAGAGAGAGGGAGAGACACAGAATCCAAAGGAGGCTCCAGGCACAGAGCCCGACATGGGACTCAAACCCATGAATCAAGAGTTCATGACCTGAGCCGAAGTCTGATGCTAACTGACTGAGCTACCCAGGTGCCGCCTGCTGTGTGGATTTTATACCCATTTAAACACTGAGAACAGAAGCCATCACCAGCATTTGTGAACATGATTCTGAAGGTACCACACTCCATACAGACAACACTGCCCCTAGCAATGGCTTCTAGCAACCTCAGGACAGGCATCAGTAAAAAGCAGCAGCAGCAAGGAGGCCTTCATCGAGCATCAGAGACCAGAAGTGAGAATAACAGCATCCTCACAGCTCCTCACACTTGGAAAAAAATAAATGACACACAGCATACGGTAGCTGAGTAAGATACAGAGCACACCCTGTATGCTGGGTGACCCTGAGGACCTCCGTTAATATTTGGGAAGAAATAGCTGGAATGAGAGTCAATTCAGGGACCTCAAGGGTAAAGCCAGATAAATACTCTTTTGTGACTGTTGTAGTATAGCCCCAAGCTTATGTGGCCTGAAAAATACAGTTTTGTGTAAACCTTTTATGGCCAAACACCTACACCAACCAATTAATAGGACATCTGTGTCTGATTATCTTATAAAACATAATGTTTTTTCAGCTCAAAATATATTTATTGAATGCTACTAGGTGTCATTGAACATCTGGCATATATCCTCAGGGAATGTTTCCTTTTTTTTTTTTTTTATTTTGAGAGAGAGAGAGAGAGAGAGGGAGAGAGAGAATCCCAAGCAGGTTCCACACTGTCAGCACAGGATAGAGGGCTCAAGCTCACGAACCACAAGCTCATGACCTGAGCCAAAATCAAGAGTGGGAAAACTCACGAACCACAAGATCATGACCTGAGCCAAAATCAAGAGTGGGATGCTTAACTGAAAGCCACCCAGGCACCCCAGCTGTACCAGGAATGTTCTGACACTATTTTTTGCTTCAGCTTAAGTGTCACTTACTCAGAAGGGCTTTCATTGATTTTTTTTTTATGTTTATTTATTTTTGAGAAAGAGAGGGAGCGTGAACAGGGGAGGTGCAGAGGGGGGGGGACAAAGTATCTGAAGCAGGCTCTGTGCTGACAGCAGAGAGCCCGATGCAGGGCTCAAAGTCAAGAGCCATGACATCAGGACCTGAGCTGAAGTCGGACGCTCAACCTACTGAGCCACCCAGGGGCCCCAGGCCTTCATTGATTCTTAAACCACCCTTACTCTCTTTCACAGTCCCCTGTTCCTTTTCTTCACTGCATCTACCAAAATTTATGATCAAATATTAATGAATATCAACAATCTTTTTCAAATGCTGGTGGCTCCATAAGGACAGGAACCATATGTGTTGGGTTCACCGTTGTAGACCCAGCCCCTTGCAGAGGACCTTCCACTTAGAGTCAATAAATCTTATTGATTCAAAGAATGAAGGCAGATTGGTCTTCTGTGCTTTTCTCTGCACCTGTGGCAGAATATAGCCACTCCTTAACTTCCTAGTTTACAGAGCTCCCATTCAAGAGTCCCGGAAGTCTAACTTTTCTGAATCCAAATATCTTTCCAGGAGAGTGCACCTGATTCCTCTGGTTGAATCAAATGAGCACACTTCATCAGATTGGGTATGGTCAGGAGATTGGGCATCCCACTGTATAAACATGACTTTATTAGCTCATCTTTGTGCTCAAGGACAGGGATTGGCATTTATTTCTCAGAGAAGGGGACGGATGGGGTCCCCCAAATGGTCCCAACTACAAAAAAGCTTCAGGAGTTGTGAGGACAAAAATGAGTTTCTGTCCCCTAGAAGTTTAAAATAGAGTAGGAGGTAATAAGACAAACATCAAGTAACCACATTTGGAGTCAGATTTAAAAGGTATATAAATAATACGTTATGGGAATAGAGGGAAGATAAAGCAAACACTAAAAAGTGAGAAAGTCAGGGTATGAAAATATATACTCAACCTTGTTTTACCTTTGGCTTTAAAAAGGTTTTGAAATTGAAACATTATTTCCATTGAAAATATTGTTTTAAAGAAAAATATTGTTTCCTATCAGCTACAAATGACTTAAATGAAATGAGTTTGTTTCAAAAACAAGTAACATTTTGCCTCAATTTTAAAAAATCAAATGGTAACATAGCTGATGTTGTAAACATGAGAGTAAAAACATGACTGTAAAATATAAATTGTTTTTCTTTCTTGTGTGAGAAGTTGATTATGCTATGCTTCTCATGTTGAAAGGAATCTGTTTATTTTCCAAATCTAAAATTGAGAGATTAGTCTAGAGAATACTGAACAATGTGAATTCAATTCTTGCCTACGTAAAAACATGGGGAAATGTGACCTTTAGCTAATTAGAAAGATAATAATTATCCATACATAATTTGAACTAAGCCTGCGTTTTGTTGTATTAAATCTGATGAACTCTATATTTTAAACTCCTGATCTATAAAACTATAGTAACTATAAAACAGACCTGGAGATTACCTCCATTTTATTTAAGCCACTGTCATTTGAGTTTTCCATTTTATAAAGTTAGATATAAATCTAATTACAGTAACTTACTTCTCTTAACTTTAAGTTATGTAAATAAAAAATTTACATATTTCCTCAAGGCATTCTTTTGATACCTTGATGGCCCTAAAGATCAATACCAAAAGTATAAGTCTGTACTAATAACTACTAAAAGTGAGTTGCAAAATATTATTATTCCATTTTACATACCTGCCAGACACACAAAGAAAGGAAAACAACTTGTAAGAACTGAATCAAATGTGGACAGTGACTCTCTAGGGGAAGCAAATAAAGATATTTTAAGTTCTGTCTATTTTATTTTCCAAATATCCTCAAGCCTCTCCAAAGATAGCACCATTTTGGAGAAATTGACCCAGACACTAAATTTTGAAATGTAATCTTTCTCCTGTAAAACTTTTTCGAGTCAGGGCTTCAACAACTTCAGTGCGAACTTACCCAGTAAATTGAAGGACTGTGAATAATAAACATATAAAAAATAAAGGACAATACAAAAGAACAAATGGTAGTGATTTTGGATCACTGTGGTGGCTTATCTGGCAGTTATCCCCACTTACTATCAAGACTAATCAAGAGTTAAATACAGAGAACAAACTGAGGGTTGACGGGAGTGGGGGAAATGGGTGATGGGCATTAAGGAAGGCGCTTGTTGGGATGGGCACTGGGTATCATATGTGAGAGATGAATCACTCGATTCTAATCCAGAAGCCAAGGCTACACTGTACGTTAACTAATTTGAGAATTAAAATTTTTTAAAGAGAACAATCAAGAGTTAACCGTAAAGGGAAATGGAACTTTTCTTCCTAGACTGAGGTTTTTGAATTGTGTTTTTTTTGTTCAGATTATAAAGTTTTTAAATTTTTTTTTAATTTTAATTAATTTTGAGAGAGAGAGACAGAGCGTGAGAGGTGGAGGGGCAGAGAGAGAGAGAGACACAGAATCCGAAGCAGGCTCCAGGCTCTGAGCTGTCAGCACAGAGCCCCATGCGGGGCTCGAACTCACAAATCTGCAAGATCATGACTTGAGCCGAAGTTGGACGCTTGCAAATAAATGCTTAACTGACTGAGCCACCCAGGCACCCCCAGATTACAAAGTTTTCATGCTACTATATGGAAATTGGAAATCACTGAAAGGTTTAAAGAGGAAAATAAAAAAATTATGTGTAATCTCACCATTAAAGAGTAACCACTGTTAATAATTACATGTATTTTCTCAAATCATATATGTGTGTGTATACATGTGTGTATAATGATTTTACTATTGATTGCTGCATCATCTGCGTGCAACAGAATTTGCTTAATTATTCTCCTGTGATTGGATATGTAAGTTATTAGCAATTTTTGGCTCTTGAAAATAATATTACTGTAAATATCTTTTAATATGTACATTATGGTTGAAGTTTCAGCTATCTCCATAAAAGATATCCCTCTGGGCATAAAAATTAAGGCTTTTGACTGGTACTGTCATATTGCTCTCTAGAAGTGTTTTTGCAAACTTGCAATCCCATCCAATGGTCCCTGAGAGTGACTGTTTCACATTAAAAATTTTTCTAATCTGTGCTAACTGTATATATATATATATATATATATATATATATATATTTATAATTAAAGTTTAAATTTATTTAATTAAAAAATTAAATTTATAAATAAATTTATAATTAAAGAGGCACTGTGTATATATATATATGCCTCTTTAATTTGCATTTTCCACTATTCGAAACATTGAAAGATTTAAATATCTCTATTAGTGTTTTCCTTTTATTCTTGTACACAGAATCACTTTAGCCCTTGTCCATTTTTCTGGAACTTGACACGATGTACGTAACTTCCATATTCTGACTTATTGTTTCAAACCTAGCAATGGCTCTGTAGACCTCACTTCCGCGTGGGCTGATATTCTAACTAATCGCATTTCAGTTGACCCACCATTTTGCATTATCAAGATACTCTGTATTAGTGGAACTAAATGAATGACTCTTCAGCTATCCAGATGGAAAACAATCTACAAATACCAAAAATGATTCCTATTATGTAAACACTTTAGAAGTTAGCAAAATAATCCCGCAGGCAGTAAATTCCTTAAATTGGATAGGAAATGATTCAGAACTTCCTATTGACAGGTCACAAAAGTATATCTTGGAACACAAAAATAAATGCGGTGTAAAGAGAGCTGAAACAGAATCATGAGGCATATTCTCTCTTCTTTCACGACTAAAAAGGGGAAAAAAAAAAGTTACCTTTAACACAATGATACTGTGTTCCCTCCTTATGCCAGAACTAACTAAGCTGTACACACCACTCTATCCCTACCGGTGCGGCTTACTCTATCCTGCCCTCCTGGGGAATCCATACAGGAGCTACCAACAGGGATGAACCGGCTTTTCTCCCCTTCTGTATTATGCATACTGCCCTAGCCTGTTCCACCTGCTAGGGCACTTGGTAGCCTCACCCGCCCAGAAATCTCTCCACTAACGGTTCAGCACGCCTCCCTGGGCTGTGAAATTCTAACTTTAGACTGCAGTCCTTTCCGCAAAGCCCCTGGGAAAATTCAAAGCTTAACTAGCAGCATAAGAATGGTAGAAACAAGGGGCACCTGGGTGGCTCAGTCAGTTGCATGTTCGACTCTTGATTTCGGCTCAGGTCATGATCTCGTGGTCATGAGTTCGAGCCTGTGTTAGGCTCTGCACTGACAGCAAGGAGCCTGCTCGGGATTCTCTCTGTCTCCCTCTCTCTCTCTCTCTGCTCCTCCTGCTCTCTCTCTCTCTCTCTCTCGATAAATAAATATTTTTAAAAATGGTAGAAACGATACAGTTCTGAAGTTTGGATAACTGGTTATGTCACTTACTAGCTCTGTGGCCCAGGTAAAGCAAGTTAGGTAACATCCCTGATCTTCAGTTTCCTTCCCTTCCCTATGGCACCACTGGGAAGATACAACTATCAAACGTGAGATAATATGGAAAATTGTGCCCCGTGCTTGCTTGCCGCAAGGAAACTTGCCTGTCTTTTCATTCCCAGCCTTTTGCAAGCACTTTTAAAAGTAATAGATGCCACTGGGAGGCAGCATTTGCACACAAAGAACGAGTTCTCTCGCACGCCCACACATTCATGTCCACACATACGTTGCACATTCATACACACCCTCACACACGCATTCATGTGAACCCATGCATCACACATTCACACGCAGATTCATGTACGCACCTCGCACATACACACACGCGCTCACATGCCCTCAAACAACACACCCGCACATGAACACACATACACTACCGCTTGAGGGATAAACTTGCTCACACATGTGCACACCAACCACACAACACTCCTTCACACACACACATTCACGTAAACACAGGCATCACACATTCACACACACACTTGGCCTGCATTCCAGGCTGTTTTCTTTTCTCTCTTTCTTTTATCTTTTTACTCTTTCCCTTAGGGATTAATATGGGGAAATGATCCTCCGGGTAGGTGGGAAATTTCACCGACGAATATTTATTCTGGAGTTTGGGAACTCAGAAACGAGACCCTATAATGTTGAGAGATTGATCAGTGTCTTAGAAACGAGAGAAATCATTCTCGAATACTATAAACCTCTTGCAGATATTATCGGACAGCGTGGAGGAAGAGTTAAACCATGGACACCTTTGCTTTTAGAAGCCTAACCAGCCATAATCCACGAGAAGAAAGCCAGTCATTGGGAAACCCATCTAGGGACCTCCGTGTCTTGAAATAAGGCCTCGTTGGCCATGTGCAGCTTAGAGCATCGACTGGGTCTGCGGTCGCTAGTTAATTACCGTCATGTAACATGGGACGACAAATTCAGCCATGCCAGAATATAGGATGCCAACCAGCCCCTTAGCCATAATTTCACTCTTTCTCTACCTGGCTGCCTGTGGGGGGGAGGAGGGAAGTACTTCCTGGACTGTCAGCAAAGGAGATCACTGCACACTGGCTAAAGAGGGCATAGCTGAATTTTGATAACAGGCAACCTGTTGACCTAAGAAGAAAACCATCTGGGAAAGAGAACCTACTAATGTCGCTAAATGGACCACAGGCTCATTAAATAGGGTCCTGCAATGGGGCAGTTTCTATGGGTGGGACCCTCTAATCCAAATTGCCTCCTCAGGTTGCCAAAATAGCAGATTTTTCTTTCTATGAAAATATCGTAAGTTAGAGGACTCGATGCTATGGCCTAAGCTTCAAAGCCTGCTCTGATTAATTTTTCAGGAAACCAAGCTTATCTAGCAGCCTGAAATGCCTCCCAATGAGCAAAATGGTACAAAAGGCCATCCTCAACAAACCTACTAGATTCTAGGAGCTTCTTTGTGGAGCAGGCTCACCTTCCTCAGGCGGTGGGAAGTAGAGACGTACTGTAGGTTTCAAACTGGTGGGGCGCCTGGTGGCTCAGTCACTTAAGCAGCTGACTTCAGCTCAGGTCATGATCTCATGGTTCGTGGGTTCGAACCGCGCATCAGGCTCTGTGCTGACAGCTCAGAGCCTGGAGCCTGCCTTGGACACTGTGTTTCCCTTGCTCTCTGCCCCTCCCCTGCCCTCACTCTGTCTCTCTCTGTCTCAAAAATAAACATTTAAAAAAAATTGGTTTTTAATTGGAGTGCTAGGCTCTGGAACTTTGGGCATTGTGAACACTGGGTGTTAGCAAATAACAGACGCAAAACTACAGTAATCAAGAGAGTGTGGTATTGGCAAAACAATAGACAATCAAGGGAACAGAATAGAGTGCCCAGAAATAGACCACTGTAAATACATTCCACTGCTCTTTGATAAAGAAGCAAAGGCGGGGCGCCTGGGTGGCTCATTCGGTTAAGCGGCCGACTTCAGCTCAGGTCACGATCTCGCGGTCCGTGAGTTCGAGCCCCGCGTCGGGCTCTGGGCTGATGGCTCAGAGCCTGGAGCCTGCTTCCGATTCTGTGTCTCCCTCTCTCTCTGCCCCTCCCCCGTTCATGCTCTGCCTCTCTCTGTCTCAAAAATAAATAAAACGTTAAAAAAAAATTAAAAAAAAAAAAAGAAGCAAAGGCAATTCAATGGAACAGGGATAGTCATTTTCAATAAATGGTACCAGAATAAATGGACACCCACATGCAAAAAGATTAATCTAGACACAGACCTTATCCATCACTAAACTTAACTTAAAATAGCTCTTAGACCTAAATGTAAAATGAAAAACTATAAAACTCCAAGAAGATAACACAGGAGCAAATCTAGATGATCTTGGGTATAGTAACTCTTTTTTTAGGTCCAATGTCAAAGACACAATCCATGAAAAATATCATTGATAGGCTGGACTTCATTAAATTCTGCTCAGCATGGGGCACCTGGGTGGCTCAGTCAGTTAAGCGTCCAACTTTTGATTTCGGCTCAGGTCATGATCTCATGGTTCATGGGTTCAAGCCCCACATTGGGCTCCACACTGGCAAGGCAAAGCCTGCTTGGGATTCTCTCTCTCTCTCCCTCTGAGCCACACAGGCACCCCTGTGTGGTTTATTTTTATGTTGTTTGTGTCCTTTCAACATCCGGATGTCCCAAATCTTCTTGAAAGCAGGTACTGCTTCAGTGAAATAATATTGAAAAGCTTACACCAATTGGTAGATGGCTGTTGCCCAAAAGTTCTGAGTACCAACCATGAGGCCACCAGCTCTTCCCATAAGACCTCCCATCCTGCTTTCACATGGTTTAACAACTGAGGGGGAGTGCCTGGTATATGATACATCAGAGGGCTTCGAGTCCCAACTCCCAGTACAGGACCACCACCCATTCTAAGTGGCCACATATCCTACTGATCATACCCTTGAAATAGGTCATGGGAAATAAATACTTAAGTAAAGAATCCACCGTTGGGTATGTTCCTTCATTGGGTGTAAGTTGGACAATAGGACTTCAAAAATTCTGGATTATGTCTTTGTTGATCCCAGTAGGTTAACGACCTTGTGAAAGAACAGGAAAGCTTAATTTTGAGTTTTTATTAAAAGGCTCTCAGAGATTGAGCAAAAGGTCTTAGAGCTCAGTTCTACATTACAAAGGTCCCCAGTAACCAACCACCAGATGCCAAAGAAAATCATTACCGACCTTCACTGCTTCCTAGCTCTGTTCAAGTGAGCTGAGGGAAAGTGAGCAATTTAATTTTTTTTCTATGTATTTTTAAATTTTGAAATAATAAAATTAATTGGGAAAGCATTTTCAACCAAGGGGAGGATAATAAAATATATATATATATATTCTTGGGGCGCCTGGGTGGCTCAGTCGGTTAAGCATCCAACTTCAGCTCAGGTCATGATCTTGCAGTTTGTGAGTTCGAGCCCCGCGTCGGGCTCTGTGCTGACAGCTTGGAGCCTGGAGCCTGCTTCTGATTCTGTGTCTCCCTCTCTCTCTGCCCCTCCCCTGTTCATGCTCTGTCTCTCTCTGTCTCAAAAATAAATACAACGTTAAAAAAATTTAAATATATATATATATATATATATATATATATATATATATATATATTATTTCCTTTTCTGGAGCAAACCTTGCGATCATGTCTAGGGCAGGAGGAGATGTTCTAAAACTTTTACTGCTGTCTTGCCATTCCTAGACCTGTGAGGTGGAATGAGGGAGAGGCCCATTTGAAAATTAATATGTAGCAAGTTAAAGAAGACAGTCGGTCTAAAACTTTGTGCTAAGCGAGGAAGTCCAGAGTGGATGGCTCTTTTGTTCAGCAAAATCCTAAAATAGGACTTTTTGGTTTATGAAGGGAGTACTACAGTCTCAGACCCAACCTCTAATACCCAGAGAGAGAGGGAGGCATAGATAATAAATACAGAAGGAAAGGATTGAGGAAGAAAAAGCAAAATTGTTTTTTAAGGCTAAGTAATGGGATTGTGGAGATTTTGAATGACCACCTGGGAGGGAAGGAAAGGAGGAAGAACAGAGAAACCTCTTGTAGATGAAATCTGCCCCACCCCCCACACCCCCACAGGGAAGAAGGTCAAATCCTGATGAAGAAGCATCAGTTAGGAAATAGCTACGGGGAGATAGATTTCAAGAGTAGTGAGGGGTAATATTTGTGGAGCTGGCAAAGAGAAACAACTTTTTTTCAGGACTTTTATAAACTGGGAATAAAGAGATCCTGGGGCAGTAGCTAGAAGAAGATGTCAGTCAACAGGAAGGATTTTTGTAATGGGTCATATCACTGTACATTTATATACTAATAGAAATGGCCCAACAGAATGGAAAAAAAATTAAAATGTAATATTGCTCAGGGCAGGGGCAAAGTCCTTAAGTAGGAGAAGGAACATGAGGTCCAGTGAATAAGGTTTGCCCTTAGATGGGAACTCAAGAGTTTATCCATGGCAACAAGATGGAGGGCAAGGAACCTGGTACAGATCCTGGCTAAGTTGACAGATTTGGTCATGGGAAGATTTTTTTTTAAGGTCTTCCGTTTTCTTGGTGACATAGGAGCAAGAATATCAGGAGAGAGAGAGGAGAGAAGGTGGTTTGAGGAGGGTTTAGAAGAGACGTAGCCATGTTGGAGAGGAAGGGAGTGAACAAACTAGAAAAATACGCTAAGACCGCCAGGCAGAGCTGAGGGCTCATGTGACGGTTCTCTGGAGCATTCTATGAAAAATACTGCAGTTGCCTTAGGTGAAAGCATTTGAGAGTACAGTGAGGGAGAGGGGAATGGAGTTTCTGGATAATCAGGTACACTTTCCCTTTCTTAGCCGTGTTCCGAGCATTTGTGTTTTTGACCCAGCTAACATAAGTGAAGTCAGCCACCATGCCGCAGTGACAGAGGCAATAAATTCAGTCACTTTATTTTCCCACTTCCGTTGTGTTCCTTGGACAAACACCGATACAAGCGTGGCATTCCATTTTGACTCCGTAAACCCGTTTAGCACGGCTTCACATCGGATGCATCGGTTTTCCAGAAAGCCAGAGAGCTGTGTTCTGTTTGGGAAGGAAAAGACAAAGATTCTAAGAGGAACAATCATTTCTTAAATTTGGCAAGTAGCTAAGCCAAATCAAATACGTTGCACAAACGTGTGGAAAAAATCTAATTATATGAATAAAGCCATTTATGGTTTTATGAATAAAACCATTTATGTGTAAGGTTGAAGTTATGGCAGAAAACATCACGGAGATGATAAGGCACGCATATCCAAGACAGAAAATGAAAGGGTCTGTGTAACTCTGACAGTCAAGATTAAAAGAAAAAAAACAACAACATTGTATCAGCCTTTTATTTATTCTCCCATGCACTAACAGCACGGCATCCGTCTGAACACTGTAAGAGACAATAGCCCGAAGAAATACATCAACAAAGCTCTGTTTGGTGTTTTTGGTTTTTTTTTTAATTATCCTCTTGTAATATTTTGTGTACTGATTTGCACTAGGCTTAATGTCCTTTGTCAATTTCAGTATTTCACATCTCACCAGGGCCCGCCTATATTTTGAAAAACAACAATTTATCCAGTGCATTTCTGACTATTTGTGATTAGAATAACTGTCACTGTTGGAGTGCTTACTCCACGGCATGGATATCTCTGATAATCAAACCTCCGAAGTGGATTTGGTTTACTGGTTATCCTTTCCTTCGTCTCTAGCTGGTCACTTCTCAAACCCTTCTCTTCTCTAACCTCCCTGCCCAGTATAGGGCTGTCAACATTCTTGGAGCACTTCTAAATTTGGAGCCAATAATAGCTTCAGCCTCTGGCCTCCTCCTTCACAGTGACAGAGATATTTAAACGCTAACCCTGAAAACTGTAAAGGTTGGCCGCTCTAAAACCTGCTCATTATACACTTCTTTATCTCACACAAAGATAATCCCATCTTCCTTAAAATATTTTTGCTCTAATGAATACTTTGCTCTACTGGATACTTTTCAAACTCTGGGAATTGCTGACGAAAGGGAAAAAAAAAAGATGTTAGAAGATCTATATACCAATTACCATTACCATGAGTTACTTTGTAACTGGGGGTGAGGTCTCTGTAATCGGGGAACAAGAGGTAGTAAATATTGTTAGTATTCAATATTTCATTCAATGTTATTACTGTTATGACTCGAGCTTAATCTGGAATTATACAAGATGGCATAATTCACCTCAACATTCATCGACTAAAACCGCGACCCTGAATCGTAAGGGAAAGAATTGGAAAGGAGAATGTTAACGCGAGCGGAGGAAAGGATCGTTTTATCGCTTCGTCCTGCTCTTTCCTCCTGCCCGTCCTCTCTTTTTAAAAATCCAGGGGCCAAACTGACATGGCTTCTTATAACCATTAGGTAATACAAGTACTTATTATGGTGAGGGTCAAGTGGAATTCTAGCTAAACGTACCAGTGTAAGACTTACCCTTGAAGCATTTGGGGATTTCAATGGTACCATCTATACACTGAGCATCCTCTGTATAGCTACATTTCTTTTCCTTATTTTTGCAGAAGAAAGAAACCTTTTCACCATGCAGCATTCCATCCTTAAATTTCTCTTGAAGCTTTACTCTCTCTCCTTGGTATAGCACAGTAGCTTTTTTAACAGATAATTTACAAGAAGCTGAAAGAGAGAATATCTGTAATCAAGACTTAGGAGTTCAGTTAGTCCTTCTGGGGACAATGCAGCATTTGAACCAATAGATTAGCACAGCGGAGACAAGTTGCTCAAGACAAGAAGATTCCAAGAATGTTCCTAGTGAGTGTGTCAGTGTCATTGCTGGTAGCAGTCGTTTATTAACAGAACCGTTAATTACGGCTTCCAAGATGGCCTTGCCCCCCCGCCCCCCGCAGCAGCCACCTAAGAAGGTCAACACAGACGCATCAGATTTTAGCTCCAGTGAAAAAGGACTTCCACCAGATACTGCCATTTCATATAAACCTCCACTGTCCCACTTAGATCCCATTCATTGAGGCAGTGCCACCATCCATCAGCCACTGTGAGAGTTGGCTGATAACAGCTCACAGATGCTCCTTTCTCTGAAAAATTGCCCTCAGCCTTAAGGGAGCCACCTCTCCTGGGAGCAAATCAGTCCCCACACCGAGGGAACAGCCTTTAGCCAATGACGACTGATAAGAGGAATACAGAAAGTAGGTCCCGATGCTTTTTGGTGGGATCAACTCTGGGGTAGAATTCATGGTCCAGCAGCTCCCAAGAGCATGCAACTGAAAGTAGACTCCGGCTGAGACCACGTGTTTGTTCAAAACGTCGTCTCTGGACCCGCAGCAGCAGCGTTTGGGAACTTGGTAAAAATGCAAATTCTCAGGTGCTATCCCATATCTACTGAATCAGAAACTCTGTGTTTAAACAAGCCCCCCGGTGATTCTGGGGCACAGTGAAGTTTGAGAAGCAGTGCCCTACTCTATTCCACCAGCCTGACTCTCTCCTGAGACACTCACTGAATAAATCATCTACACTTGAATCCCTGTCTCAGGCTCTGCTTCGAGGGGACTCCAACCTAAGACACTAATTATACATCATTTTTCCTGCTGTGCCTAACTTCCTTTTCTGCTCAAGCTGCCCAGCCCCGCAGCAACCTGAACAGAAATATAGTGCCAGGTTGTCCTTTCCATACGCGTGACACAGGATCAAGGACAGACACCTAGTTCAAAAGGAACCAGCGTTTCCAGGAAAAGACGCCCGTTAGTGATAAGTCTTTGGTTGAGACGTCCGCCAGAGTCAGCCAGGTTTGAGGTGACTAAGCAGGGACACATGGAGATGAGAGAGACCACAGGGCCACTGAGATATGGAAAGAGTAGCAATGGGGCCTGATTTTCAGTTCCAATCCTCAGGAGGACCAGTTGTATTCCATTTCCTCACCTTCAATGTCCACGTGATCGCCTGTTGCTCATTTATGACAAACCCTCATTTCCTTGAACTAGCTTTTAATGTGTGGTTGGTTTTTGCAACGACGAGCAGAATCTGCACTCGAACAAAGCAGAAAAGGACGCGCACAGGAAACCCACACAATCCTCCACCATGGGATCAGGGCTTGCAAAGGATCTGTTTATCTCCCACAGTCTCGTCTCCAACAAGCTTGCTAAGCACGAAGCTCCCCCGTGCCCATGTGAGTCCTAAAGTCCTTCACATACCAATAACCGTGAAGGAAGTCTGAGCAGCAAGTAGAAAATGATTGGAACAAAAAAATGGCAAGTGAGGGCAATCCACTGGATAAATTCAAGATGTGTGAAGACCATACCCGTATCTCATACCTTTACAACTTGGCTGAGCGGACCAGTTTCCAGATTTGTTACATTCTACTTCTTCTGGGCCATCCAAGACATATGTATCATGGCAACCATAGGTGGCTTTATCCTTGTAATAAAGCGTTTGTTTTGCAGGATAGTTCACAAACCCATTGTCTGGTCTTGATGGGAATGGGCATTTCACTTCTAAAAAGTGTATTCAATAAAACATATTAGTATGATAAATAGTAGACTGTCGGTTATGAAATAGTTACATTCCAGTCTCCATTACCCCCATTGAGTCACTGGGTGCTCCTGTAGCTGCAAAGGAATTTCTATGTGCTTAATTCTGTCCCTCTTATCTTAAGCTCACAAGCCCCTAGATATTAAAAAAAGAAGCAACAATGCTTTGAAAGTAAATCAGTGAGCTACCAAGTTCTTTGGGATCTTATACAATCACAGGGTATTATTTATTCCATACTTCGTCTCCATGCAGTCTAAGAGGGTGGGTTTGAAAAAAGAAAAAAAAAAAAAAGAGTCCGTCTCTTTTAATCAACAAACCATGAAATTAAAACACAAAGACTCCCTCCACGCATACTAGCACACCATTATTGGATTTCAAATGTTAAATCTAATTCTTATGAATGTCTTCAGTCTATACGAGAAGCCAGCATGAAATGTGAAGAAAAAACATGGTGCTGCTTCCTGGCACTTGAATCCTTGAGTCTATAATAATACTTCAAACAAACAAACAAAAACAGCCCAAGGAAGAAAAGAAAAGCCCTTGTCTATAGAAGAATGCAAGCTAATTAAAAACAGAAGAAAAGATTGAAAGGGCCGGTTTACAACCCCCAATGTTGTAATTGACTAAGTCGAGGATTATCAAAGAATCTTAACAAAACCATTTAACTTGAATCTAATCAACCAGATTCAGATTATGGAACATTCTACAAGGCAACTAGCCCGTACTCTTGAAAAATGTCTAGGAAAGACAACTAAAAAGGCAAGTGATCATTCTTAACCGAAGGAGACTAAACCGCATGTGTGATGCTTGACGAGATCCCACGTAAAACAAAACACATGGATAAAAAAACACTTCCCGGTCAGTTGGGGGAAATCTGCATATGACATAAATGTTGTTGTTTATATTATTATAATAGCCCAAGTTATTATTGGTAATAACGGAACACGTGGTAAATGTCTTGTCAACAGTGACAATGTTCTTGTTCTCAGGACATTCGTGCTGAAGTATTATGGGTAAGTATTTATGTCAAGATGTGTCACTTTATTTTCAGATGGTTCAGGAAGAAAAAGCATCTGTCTATGGAAAGAGAGAGGGAGACAGAGAAAGTCACAACATGCTGACAGTTGATACATCTAGGTGAAAGGTTGAAGAAGAAAAAAAGAACCTAGTGCTTAGGACTCGGGAGAATTAAATGAGGTGACACATGTACAACATGAGACCAGTATGTGGCCCAGGATTTAAGTCCCACAAAAGGTGCTAGGTATTATTAGTAGTAGTTCCCCATGATAAAAAGCACTTATGTTTTGAATCATTCGAGAGATATCTATAATATCTACCACAGGAGAAAGTAGCAGTCCTTAGTATAATTCCTGGTGGGCATGATAAACTCTACAATTTGTTTACTTGGTTTGCAGTCGACAAATTCAAAGATAGCAATGATAGGTCAATTTAAAAGGGGAAGAATTTTGACAATTTTTTAAATCGAATATTCTTGTGATTCTTAAATTTAGGGACACCATAAAAGCTCGTAGCGATCTGACTACAACCCAGTTTTTCACCTTCGTCTCCCAGGACTCCCCACCATAACACTGGCTTCTCTTGACCAACCTCACCATGATATTCAGCTGTCCGTGCACACACCCTGTTGTTTCACACCTCCCTGACTTTCCACATCCTGTAGCCCTGCGGCATGCCTTCCGCTCATTCTCCACGTCTCTGGGAAGCTCTCCCAGGTGGCCCCAGACAGGTCATTGCATTATATATAACTCTTCTGGGGTGAGAAGCCAGGTTTCATTCATCTGGTATCCCCAACACCTATCCGCATGGTGGATGCCAATAAACATTTCTTGGAAAAGGCTGTCGGAAACACTCAATGATCATGGAATTTTCCATACTTTTCAAAAATGGGATTCTACACTGTCATGCTAATTTTGTCTTGTCATTGCACCTACCTCTGCATTCTGGTAATGTAGTCCAATTTCCATGTGCCGTGCAGGTAACTGTATCATTTCCAAACATGGCATAGTGTGGCAAGCATTCAAAGACGGCCTTGTTTCCATAGATGGAGTTGTTTCCAGCCAATGGCTTATAAACACTAAGTGTTGCAAACTTAGGTATGGCTGGTGGAGGGCAGGTTACAGCTGGAAAAAGAAGGAACAATCACTTTTATGAAAATAGCTGAGTCGTTTAAAGATACTCTTTCCAGAATGGAAAAAAAGAAAAAACAAACAAAGATGAACTTGAGAAAATGCAAAACTTGATCAAATGCTAGGGTAAAAATAACCAATTGTAGAAGTCAAAAAGGAAAATATGATCTGAAAATCAGATGATTGTATCAGTCAAAAAACTAAAAAAAAAAAAAAAAAATGAAGTAAATCCAAGTCTTGTCAATATTGTCTGTGACAGTAACACAATGCATACGTTTCCATAAGTCTTTGATCCAAATGCTGCCTTGGAAGATGTTTCTGGAAGTCAGAATTGGTAGAGGACCATCCTGCATTAATTGCTGATGATGGCACTCAGTACAAAGTCATTTGTGACTTCGACGTCCCACTGCTAGTTCATGTTTCTTTGTTCCTACTGAATATGTCCTGCTTTTGCCCTCTGTATGCATGGAGTTCACATAAGTGGCTTTATGTGGAGACACAGGGGCTGTCATCCTGACCTGACTAAGATGGGGTTTCAATAAGTCCAGGAAGTTAGTGCAGACAGGGATGTGATTTCACTTGGATTATCTAGATCCCTGCTTCTCAAAGTGTGATCCGTAAACCAGCAGCATGGGCTTTGCCTGGAAACTTCTTAGAACTCCAGAAGCTCAGACCTGACCCCAGACCCATGAATCGGAATCTGCATTTTAACAAGATGTCCGGGTGATTCACATGTACAGTAAAGTGTGAGAAGCACTCCTTTAGATTAGGCTGCAGCGAAAGTAGGCTTCGTGTTTGCAACCAAGAAGAAAAAGTGACTTTACATAATCAATATAAATCTGCGTATGAGGGAAACTATAAGAACCATGGTGATTCTGGGGCACCTGGGTGGCTCAGTCGGTTAAGCATTCGATTTCAGTGCAGGTCATGATCTCACAGTTCACGAGTTTGAGCCTCGCGTCGGGCTCTGTGCTGACAGCTCAGAGCCTGGAGCCTCCTGTGGATTCTGTGTCTCCCTCTCTCTCTACCCCTCTCCCGCTCACGTTCTGTCTGTCTGTCTGTCTCTCTCTCTGTCTCAAAAATAAAGACATTTTTAAAAAATTAAAAAAAAAAAAGAACCACTGAGTAAAAAACTCTACTTAATTTATCCTTAAAAAACACTTTTTTTTTTGGTAGTTCACATTT
Organism: Panthera tigris; assembly: GCF_018350195.1. Taxonomy (NCBI): domain Eukaryota; kingdom Metazoa; phylum Chordata; class Mammalia; order Carnivora; family Felidae; genus Panthera; species Panthera tigris. The sequence goes on along the minus strand of NC_056673.1, from coordinate 48,188,986 downwards.
CCTTGAACTATCATTTATTTGAAATTGCTTTACTTTTTCACTGGCTTTTGCTAGGACAGACCTCTCTGGAATGTTCAAGAACCATAACCGTTATTGGAATGCGCGGGCCTCCTGGGCAAAGATGGGACTCCTATGAATCACGAGTTAGGGAACATCAGAACATCCCTCCCTATGTAAGCAATGCCCAGAGCCGACACTGGTTGCACGGGTGAACGTCCCCGGAACAAACCAGTAGTGTTTTTTGAAGGAATCCCACTCTGCTCCTATGATCCAAGGCCCTTTGATGGAGTCTAAGCTCCCTGTTAAGGTTGCTTCCGTCTCTCCCTCATCGCTAGACACGCTTGCTAAGGGCAGACCGAAGTCTCCATTAGCCATGTAGCCTCAGTGCTGAGAACTGGCTATGGCACGTATGAGGTCCCCACTACACGGTTATAGAATACATAAATGGGTGAATGAATACATGAGTGAATGAGGTTCCAGACTGGGAGGAAGATGTTTGATCTCGCTGTTTCCAGTTCGTCTAGTCAAATGGTGGCAGTCCCTGATTGACCAATGCCACACAAATCCAAGCTCTTTCCAAACCACCGCGATAGTGACAGAATGAGTAAACCCAGGTATCCCTGCCTCTACCAGGTGGGGGATGCAAATGTGTTCACGACTAGAACGCTCCCCTGTTGTCAGTCCACAGGGGTTGTTACATCCTCTGAGATAAGAGGATTATCCAGATGAACCCTCTCCAGAAGGATGAGCGGCCATCGAATGGAGCCAGGATGGAAGGATTGCCAGGGCTTGGAACGTACAGTGCTAAAACCAGCAAAGTCCCAGGCACACCAGCTAATCGCTCTCCCCATAACGGGGGGCCCACAGACTCACGAGCACAGACAGGAAGGTCAACACTCCATCTTCCCTCCTCAGTGCATTTAGCAGAACTAGCTCCACTCAGATGAAACCTGCAAAAGGAACATGTAATCCATCAAGCAGTAAAATGATCCATCGACGGCATCTCAAATGTCTTCTCCGCTGAGCACTGCTTCGGATTAATGCTGCTGACGGCTTCCCCATTTTGTAATGCAGTTTCCCTGAGGAGCTCAGCACTCACTGGAGGTTCATCAAATCTCCCACCTCAGGGCTGCAGGGGACTCACTGAGGAATGAGAGTGCTCCGTAGATGTACATGTAGAAACCAAACCCCCAAAAGTGAATCAAACTGAGCTATGGCTACAATTCATTTTCCAAAACTATTCACTCCACAGACACAAATGGGTAAAAACAATGCAGTACATTTCCACTGAAAATATAGCATTGTCTCCTCAAAGCCAATCGTTTCAAGGTCCTTTTTCATCAGGCCCACAGTTAATTGGTGTTCAGATGAAAGGAGTCCATTTCTCTTTCACACATAGTATTTCTTAATTTCCAATCCCAAACAAGAACCCTAAGTAAAATTTTGCGCTAATGTGCAAACAACACGTAATTAACAATGTCACTGGTAGTGTCTTTGGTCATAAGGCAAATGAGCTATACAACCGACCGTATGTGCTTTCTTGCTGCGGAATCCTGTACTGTATCATGTGAGGATTGACAGAACTGTGTTCTACATCATCAAGCTCCCAACCTTCTCCAAAGAACCTTCTAGAGACTCCCAAGTCAGTCAACCAAATCAGGTTCATAACTAAAGCCCAAGTCCAAATCCTAAACTATTTAAACCTTCATGCCAAGATTTGTCTCAGAGATTATAAAGAATTATCATCCAGTTTTAATCGTTCCAATGTACCTCCTCAGATAAGTAATTAATCAGGAGAAGGAAAGTTTGATACACTAGTGACTTCATATTTTACTAGCTGTTATATTCTCCATCCCTTACCCCATCCCAACACCACTGCGGTATAGTTAAAAGCAGGACTAAAATCAATTTGTTTTCAGCAAGTCCAGGCTGAAGGCTAAAAATTAAATATGTCTTGCTATTTAGCTTAAGGGCACAGAAATGTTCTTCCACATCTGTTAGAAGTCTTTACCCGGTGTTGCAAGAAAAACTGATGGTGTTGGGATATTCAAAAGTTGTGTAGCGTACAGCTCCATTTTCTAAGATTCCAGCGAAAGGACATACTCTGGCTGTAAATTGAAGACAGAAAAGTACATTTTAATTTATAGAATTTTTCATTAAAATAAAACCATATACACTCATTCCTGTTCTTTGATCCAATAACTCTGCTGGTAACTAGTCTAAGAAAATTACACAAAATTAGTTAAATGATAAATGCCCAAAGGGGCTCATTGCACCGTTACCTCAAAAATTGGACAGGCTAAACATTTACCATCAGGTGAATGATTTGATTAATTATGAGAAATCAACAGTTGAACTCTTATGCAGCCAGCAAAATATGAATTACAAAGACCATGATAGTCAGTGTTCGTGCTATGCTGACAAAAATAGAAAAATATAAAATGGTACCTACTCAGTGCAGTGATGCAAAACTATATGTGGAAAGTAACTTGAAAAAAAATAAAATTGTTACTATTTCAGAGTTATGGCTGATTTTTTTTTATCATTTATTTATTTTTGAGACAGAGAGAGACAAAGCATGAACGGGGGAGGGTCAGAGAGAGGGAGACACAGAATCTGAAACAGGCTCCAGGCTCTGAGCTGTCAGCACAGAGCCCGACGCGGGGCTCGAGCTCACAGACTGCGAGATCATGACCTGGGCCGAAGTCGGCCGCTTAACCGACTGAGCCACCCAGGTGCCCCTGCGTTATGGCTGATTTAAATAAAACATTTCCCCTATAATGTTATAACTGTTTTCCATTAAAAATAACATTTAGTCCTTTTTCAGTCAAAAAGCATAGTAAAATTGGGGCACCTGGGTGGCTTAGTTAAGCGTCCGACTCTAGATTTTGGCTCAGGTCATGATCTCACGGTTTAGGAGATCGAGCCCCATGTCAGCCTTGTGCTGACAGCATGGAGCCTGGTTGGAATTCTCTCTCTCTCTCTCTCTCCCTCTCTCTCTCTCTCTGTCTCTGTCTCTCTCTCCCTCTCTCTCTGTCCCTCCTCTGTTCATGCTCTCTCTTTCTTTCTCTCTCTCTCTCTCAAAATAAACAACCATTTAAAAAATGTTCTTAAAATTTAAAAAAGCATACTAAAATCACTTGTATGAAATGTATGATTTTTCACAAAGGTCGTGTTCCTATGACCAAATAACCAGAGCTCAGATAGGTCCATATAGTTATTTTTACTGCTTAATTTCTACATAAAATTGCCAGAAATTCTATTGGGTTGATTGCTCAATATTTGACTGTAAAAAGTAATGCTGGCATAAACCACAGAGAAATAAAGAAATGGAACCATCCTCCATAAGGCAGTAGCAATAAGTTTATACTTAAATGTTTATATTATATTTCTATAAAATATTATAATTTATTATCAATTATGGCTATAGAATCATATTCTGTTTATATAATTATATTTACTATAAAGTATGATATGATTATATTAAACCTGCCTTCATTTTGAGGCAAAGTCCAAAAATCTGATGATTCCTCATGTTTTACTTTTTTTTTTTTTTAACGTTTATTTATTTTTGAGACAGAGAGAGACAGAGCATGAACGGGGGAGGGTCAGAGAGAGGGAGACACAGAACCCGAAACAGGTTCCAGGCTCCGAGCTGTCAGCACAGAGCCTGACGCGGGGCTCGAACTCACAAACCGTGAGATCATGACCTGAGCCGAAGTCGGCCGCTTAACCGACTGAGCCACCCAGGCGCCCCCATGTTTTACTTTTTCATGAGTCCCTTTGGCATCTGTCTAAATTTCAGGGTATCTGCACTTCTTTATCACTTCTGCAGTGTTTCTCTCTCTTTTATCCTAGCACATCTCTTTTTTTTTTTTAGTTTATTTATTTTGAGAGAGAGAGCGTGTGTGTGCGAGCAGGGGAGAGGCAGAGACTGCGGGAGAGAGAGAATCCCAAGCAGGCTCTGCACCCTCAGCACGGAGCCTGACACGGGGCTTGAACCCATGATCTGAGCCAAAGTCGGACGCTCAACCAACTGAGCCATCCGAGCACCCCCGGGAGGTCTCTTTTTTACATCTCTTCTAGTTCTGGGCTATGCTCACCTCCTCCTCTCTAAATAGCACCCATCGCCCTTGGTTTCCCCTCCAGTGGACATACTCCCCAAGCCCTCTTGTTTCTTCACAACCCTCCATTCCTGGGCTCTGCTGGCTCACCGTGCCCTGAGCATGATGAGGTAGGTTATCCCCACAAATGTCCAGAATCCCAATGAGGGGGGGAGCATGTGAGAGAAGGCACTGACTTACGTATACACTTCAAGGTGTTGATGGGCCAAATTCCCGTGAGAGGACATGTAAACCTCCTCATCCCACCCCGGGACACGTAGCCCGGCTGGCAAGTGTAGACTATCTGCTCCCCTGGGTCATAGGATGCTTTTACTGGAACGACTATGGCAAATGGTAAATCATCTGGTTTGGGACAGGCTGAAATAGAGCACAAAGCGGTTAGTTAAGAAATCTACATTTGCATTTTTAAGCTCAGCTAGCCCGTAAATGAAAAAACTATTTAATGCCGTCAATAATAACTCTGCCAAGTTCGGTACCAAATACTCCGTATAGGCAATATCTCATCTCATCTCCTCAACTACCCTTTGAAGGGTACTCTCATTATCCCCATTTTACATGTCAATACTTTGAGACTTCAATTGCCTGAATATCTCAGGGAGGAGTTTAAGCGTGGCAATATCGAAGAATCCGTATCAATCCAGTGTCCCCAGCATCCACCCGAAAGAGAATTTAAATTAACATCATCGATCCCTGTCACGTACTAGGGGGTTGGATATATTAATTATATTTGCAAAAGCAAAGAGTACTTACTCCGGCCTGCAGTGGCGACATGGCAGAGAAAACTCGAGAACAAGACGAGCACCAGAGAAATCATTGTGGATGACTCACACAGGCACCACCAAAGTGGCTTCTTCCACTAAAAAGAGGGCTGCAAATAGAAAAGTGCTTAAATATTAACCTTTTTTCTGTGTACTTTTATCTCTGTAAATAGAAGGTAAAATATCACAATTCGAAAGGAACTCTGAGACCTACATTCTTTAATCATTTACCTCCATTTCTGTGAGTCTGTTGTGAAATCGTTGGCAAACGATTTCTGTCTTTGTCACGTTGATTTTAATGGCCCAACACGGTGTGTTATCGCCTCCGATAGAATCCTGGTGATTCCCAGATGGTCCAGCCTCTAATCCAACCTTCTCATCGTCCATCCTTCATCTTGTGCACTGGGATGGCGCACCAGAAGACTGGAACACCTGCTTCCCCGACAACCTTGACATAGAAACGTAGGACCATCTCTGGTTTCGGTCTCCACACCTCTAAAATGATATTTCAGTTTCCAGATGTGTGATTCTTAGGAACATCCTCATGGAGGCATCTAGAACTATATAACGCCTAAAAAACCGAGTTCAGCATCTTCGCTCTCTCTCTCTCTCTCTCTCTCACACACACACACACACACACACACACACACACACACACACACACAAAATGATGATTTCTCCCAGATTCCTGTTTTACCTACAGTTAGTAACAAGAGCGTCCTGGGAGCTCCAGGTGCAACCTTAAAGCGATCCTTAATTCCTCAAACTCCTCACATCAAATCAACACCAGGCGTCATTCTCAATACTTCTCAACTCTGTCCAGGCAGATTTCTAGATCTGGTTTAGGGATTGGAAAGTTGACGTGAAGTTACAAGTTGGGAATCAGAGAAGAAAAGAAGGTGAGTAGGAGGAGAAAATGGCCATCGCTTGGAGGGTTCAGAGAGGACCAGCCATGATTTCTTAGTTCTCTCATGCATCCTTTGCTTTAACGGACTGAATAGACAAGTGGACAATGGCCAGATGATATATAAAAATGGAACTCTGGGGCACCTGGTTGGCTCAGTAGGTTGTGCTTCTGACTTCGGCTCAGGTTGTGACCTCATGGTTTGTGGGTTCAACCCCACATCGGGCTCTGCACTGATAGCTTGGAACCTGCTTTGGATTCTCTCTCTCCCCTTCCCTCTGCCTCTCATCTGCTCTCTCCTTCTCTCTAGAAAAAAAAAATATATTTTTTTAAAAAAAAACCAGAACTCTGACCCATAATTTCTGTAGCAACCAATCCAGGAAGCCAAACAACAACCTCCATAGCAATTGGCCCAACTTAGGACAAACTGGAGAAAGTCAAATATGTTCTTTAATCAATCACACGGGATGCCCAGCTTCTAGTCAGTCCACCCCCGTTGTCCTTGTCATACCCACAACCTCCCATCAGGCAATACTTGAAATTTGCCCTTTTTGCACGCTATCAAGTTGGACCACTTCCCCGACTTTGAGTCCCTGGCGAACACAAATGATGATGGCGGACTCCCTTGTTACGGCAAGCTCTGAGTAAATCACCTTTGCTGGTTCTCATTTGGATGGTCTTTGTTTATATCCACAGGTCTAAAGTTGCTCGACACACATCAGTTTGAGAAATATTCTTGTCAGGCGGTGATTCTTAAACTATGCTTCTAACGAACACTGTGTTCCATGACAAGAGGAAAAGTATAGGGGCCACTAATATAAAATAATGGTGGTCCTTCCTCTTTGTTATTAAATCAAAATCTTCCCATGAACATTCCAGCAGGCACACGCGCACGCGCACACACACACACACACACACACACACACACACATACACACACACAGTCCTTAGAAGGGGAAGGATTCCTGTTTTCTAGATCATTCACATCGCTACTTTGCTGTGGAGAATTCCCTCCATGGGTGGAGAAGAGAGAAACTGAAGAAGGCAGGGCCAAATTGTTCTACCTGAGGAAAACAGAGAAAGAGAGAGAGAGAGAAACCAAATGGGCTGGGCCTCAGGGAGAAAATTTAAAAAGTGTGAAACTGAGAAGAAAGCATTTTTGGCAACAGATGCAGCTAGGGCAGTAGACATTGAGAGGAGCAGTGGCAGAAGAGGGGTTTTTAACGGTATTTGCTGATGGATGTGCACCCTCACCGGAGGGGACTTTCTGGAGGGGAAGGAATGTTCTTTATTTTCTTTTAGGTGAGTGCTACTAGGGTACATACAATTATCAAGACTCATTTTTTTAATGTTTATTTATTTTTGAGAGAGAGAGACAGAGTATGAGCGGGGGAGGGGCAGAGAGAGAGGGAGACACAGAATCCAAAGCAGGCTCCAGGCTCTGAGCTGTCGGCACAGAGCCCGATGCGGGGCTCGAACCCACAAACTGTGAGATCATGACCTGAGCCAAAGTCGGACACTTTACCGACTGAGCCCCCCAGGCGCCCCAAGGTTCGTTTAATTAAAACAAATGAACAAACATGGGGTGCCTGGGGGGCTCAGTCGGTTAAGTATCTGACTTTGGCTCAGGTCATGATCTCACAGTTCGTGAGCACAAACCCCACTTCTCTCTCTCTCTCTCTCTCTCTCTCTCTCTGCCCCTTGCTCACTTGTGCCCTCTCTCTCAAAAAGAAAGTCTCTCTCTCTCTCTCTCAAAAAAGAAAAATGAACATGGGCGCCTGGATGGCTTAGTCGGTTAAGCATCCCATTTCGGCTCAGGTCATGATCTCGCAGTTCAGGAGTTTGAGCCGCACATCCGGCTCTGTGCTGACAGCTCAGAGCCTGGAGCCTGCTTCGGATTCTGCGTCTCCCTCTCTCTCTGCCCCTCCACCTCTCACGCTCTGTCTCTCTCTGCCTCTCAAAAATAAATAAAAAATGTTTCAACAAATGAACAAAACAAATAGGCAAAAAGTGGAAACAGACCCATAAATACAGAGAACAAAGTGATGGCTGCCAGAGGCAAATAAGGTGGGGGCGGGGGGGGACAAAATGGGTGAAGGGGAGTGGGAGGTACGGGCTTCCAGTCATGGGATGAATAAGACACCGGGATGAAAGGGACAGCATGGGGGACATAGTCAATGGTATTGTCAGAGCTCTGTATGGTGACAGGTGGCAGCTGTAGACAGTTGTAGAGAGCACAGCATAACGTATAGAGTTATCAGGCTGTATACTTGCAACTAATCTAACATTGTGTGTCAGCTATACTTCCAGTTAAAAAATAATTTATGGGGGCCCCTGGGTGGCTCAGTCGGTTGAGTGTCCGACTTTGGCTCAGGTCATGATCTCACGGTCCGTGAGTTTGAGCCCCACGTCGGGCTCTGTGTTGACAGCTCAGAGCCTGGAGCCTGCTTCGGGTTCTGTGTCTCCCTCTGTCTGCCCCTCCGCTGCTTGCATTCTGTCTCTCACATTGTCTCAAAAATAAACATTAAAAAAAAAAAAGAAAAAGAAAAAAAAATAATAATTTATGAAGTAAGTTTAAAAACTCATCCAATTAAACATTTAAGATCTGTGCATTTTATTATATGTTAATTATACCTCCATTTATTTTTTATTTCTTTTTTTACTTATTTTTTTATATTAAATATAATTTATTGTCAAACGGGTTTCCAGACAACACCCAGGGCTCATCCCAACAGGTGCCCTCCTCAGTGCCCATCACCCACTTTCCCCTGTCTCCCACCCTCCATCAACCCTTAGTTTGTTCTCAGTTTTTAAGAGTCTCTTAGGGTTTGCCTCCTTCCCTCTCTGTAACTTAGTTATATCTCAATTTAAAAAGAGTGCCCACTTTTCTTCTTTCCTTCCTTCCTTCCTTCTTTCCTTCCTTCCTTCCTCCCTCCCTCCTTTTCTCCCTGCCTCCCTTCCTTTGTCCTTCCTTCCCAGTTCTGTCCAAAAGTCATGGGGCAGACCCAGCGGGGCAGTCACATTGACCCCCGTGACAATGACAGCCCAGTGTTGTCACAGGAGTGGCTACATACAAGGGATTGAGCAAGCAGGCAAATATACTAGGGAGTCAAGATTTTTGCTGGTAAGGAGAAGTAGCAATGGGGAAAGAAGGAAAACTAAAACAAACCCTGTAGTGTTGGACTTAAAGTGGAGATATCAGTACAAGTTTTGCAGAGACAGAAACAGAGACAGCAATTATAGATGTAAAGGTGCGTCCGCATGTGTACATATGCATGTATACCTGTACATACATATAATTCCCACCTCTTTCCACTAAGATACCCTGGGAGTGACAAGATACTCAGTAGCAGTGACCACACCTAGTGCCTAGATCTTGGTTTCTAACAGAACTGTCTGTGAGAAGGTACGAAGGCTCCTTGGAAAATTGGCCGATTCCAGGACTGGAAGGTGTTAGACAAATCTGGAACATCATGTTATGAAGAGAAACTCAGATAATGCTCAGAGAATGAGAGGGACATGTTAAAAAGACCCAGAAGTCATTTGAAGAGGTTCTCAATAGTCAAAGAGGAGACAATTTGAGGGTCAAAATAAGTAATGATAGTACTAAGTTATAATCTATTGACTAAAACAGGAATCAATGAGTCCATGTTGATAGTAATGAACATATCAACAAGTATATGGGAAGATAAGAAAGTTATTCCTTATGGTAGGATGCCAATAAATTACTATGGTAGGAATACTGGAATCGGAAAATTGCAATTTGGAAATCATCACAGAAATATTTAACGCTGGCAAGAGATATCAGTGGACATTAAACCTCAAGGGTATTAGTGGGATTAGAAATGAGATGCTCGTATAGCCTTAAAAGTGTCTTCACTTAAAATACGTATTTATTACAAAGAGAGGGAAAAGGAATTTATAGTGAAGGAACTCAGCAGACACTATCTTAATCAAATAATCAGAATTATACCACCATTAATGGTGGGCACATTCGTTGACGTAGCGTGCCCCCCGGAGAAGATGGCGATGGAAAGAACAGAGTATCTCTTCTACGATATTCTTGCCAAAACCATAATGACCTGGGTTGTGTCATGAGAAAATATTGCACATACTCAACTTGAAGGACATTATGCAGAATGACTGCCCTGTAATCTTCAGAGGCAAAGGCCACGAAAGGCAAGAAAGACGGAGGGAGCCTAGGGAGATGTGTGAAGCTGGTGCTGCAAGAGACTGAGAGGATGTTTGGTGAAGGTTGAATGGGGTCTTGGGGTACAGAGTATTTGGAGGCTTTTGTTCTATTCTTGAAAATTTTCTGTCTACTTGAAATTTGAAAATTATTAAACATATAACTAAAAAAAAGAAAAGAAAGGAATACGTGCCTTTTTCATGGTTTCCTTGAGGGTGGTAGGGTTGTTTTTTAATTTTCTTTTAAGTGTTAATTGATTTTTGAGAGAGACAGAGAGAATGAGCAGGGGAGGGGCAGAGAGAGTGGGAGACACAGAATCCAGAGCACTGTCAGCACAGAGCCCGACACGGGGCTCAAACTCACAGACCGCGAGATGGTGACCCCAGCCGAAGTCGGACGCTCAACCGACTGAGCCATCCAGGTGCCCCAATGAGATGTTGTTCTTAAACCCAACTGTATGAGGCCTCAACCTTTTTGCATCACCCCATTAAAATCAATGTAGTGGAGGGGTGCCTGAGTGGCTCAGTCGGTTAAGTGGCTGAATCTTGATTTCGCCTCGGGTCATGATCTCGCAGTTCATGAGTTTAAGCCCTGCATCAGGCTCTGAGCTGGCAGCAAGGAGCCCACTTGGGATTCTCTCTCTGTCCCTCCCCCACTTGCGCTCTCTATCAGAATAAATATGTAAACTTAGGAAAAAAAAAACAATGTAATGGACAGAATATTTTTCAATTTTAAGTGTGTATATGTATATGTGTGAGTGTGTGTGTATGTATATAAAGAGAAGTGGCTATAAGTAGATACGCATAGTATGTCTACACATTATTTTTGAACCATTGACATCCAGCTCTCATTTGCCAACCACTAGACTTCGGGAAAGGATGCAAAAATTATAGTAACAAGCCAATGAAGAGACAACTAAATCCAACTTAGTCTGACAGGTTATGAGGGGAGTCACGTGGGTTTGGGGTTTGATGGAGGGTCTTTTTTGGTTTTTGGCGAGTAAAATTTTCCCTTGTGTGTACAATTAAATACAAAGACAATGGATGACGATGTGCACAATGAATACATTAGAATTACTGTTAGTCCTGAGTGCACAGCCACTTGAACGTGTCTGAGAATTACAAGATGTTCCCAGAACTCTTCCAAAAACACACACGGGTCTAATGAACAGCCTGCGCGATGAGCCTTAAGAGGAAATGCAATCCTTTATCTTCTGTCTGTGAGTCGTTGTCCTGCGTCCCTTCGGCACCATGGGGTCGGCCTGTAGTCTGGTCTATCTTCTCCTGCACATAGTTCAACTCACACTAACTAACTTGCAACAACAACCAGGAAGCTGGCTGATAATCGAGGTTAAGTGACATTTTAAGGACACATTGAAACTTACGACTGAAGTTTAGTTTGGCAGAGCGAATGGAAAAATCGTTAAGGCAAAAACCCAAGGATGGGGCAGCTGGGTGGCTCAGTCAGTTAAGCATTCGACTTTGGCTCAGGTCATGATCTCATGGTTCGTGAGTTCAAGACCCACATGGGGCTCTCTGCTGTCAGAACAGAACCTGCTTAGGATCCTCTGTCCCCCTCCTTCTCTGCCCCTCCCTCACTTGCATTCTCTCTCTCTCTCTCTCTCAAAAATAAAAATAAACATTAAAAATCTTTTTTAAAAAAAAAGAGGGGTGCCTGGGTGGCTCAGTCGGTTAAGTGCCCAACTTTGGCTCAGGTCATGATCTCATGGCTCGTGAGTTCAAGCCCCACGTCAGACCCTGTGCTGACAGCTCAGAGCCTGAAGCCTGCTTTGGATTCTGTGTGTGTCTCTCTCTTGGCCCCTCCCCTGCTCATACTCTCTCTTCTCTCTCTCTCTTTCTCTCTTTCAAAAATAAATAAACATAAAAAAATTTGTTTTAATAACAAAAGAAAAGAAAGGAAAAAACCCAAGGAATTTTGGCAAATCAAGTGGTTGTTTTGTATTGTTGGGGTTTATACTCCCCACTAATTAGCCAACCCTTGGATTTAATGTTGCACTTAGTGTATTGTTTTATTAACCATGAACAGGAATACACAGACACATAGACACTTAAGTTGGAGAATACTTGAAAACATCCGTTTTACAAGAAAGATAGGAACTTGTACTTGAAACTCTTCATGGGTTTATATATCCTTCCCTATTCTGCTTTGTAAATTACATTATAGAGACCTAGACTCAGAGTCCAAGGTTCTGTATTCTTAAAATCACATTGCATCATACGTTCAAAAGTGTTCTTATTTACTTCACAAGCAGAGACTTTGACCAAAACATTCAACATTTAGCAACAGTTTAGATTTTCCAAAAACCTCTCAATATTGTCTCTTTCTGGAGTGGGAGTCTAGCCAACACCCACCAACAAACTCCCAGTAGAAAGATGCAAGTCCCTTTGCTCCTATGATAACAGAATCTATCAGGAATGATGAACATAATTGCAAAGGGGATAAAGGAACATGTCACAGGGCTTAATGGGCAGGATTCTATACTTCTAGAAATACGTAGTCAGCCTCGGTCAGCACTGAAACATCTTTGTGTGAATTCTAAGATTCCCTACATGGAAATAGCTTTTACCTTGAAGGCTAATGTCTTTATATACTACAATTTCAGTCTTTATCCAGAACTGCTGTTTTTAACCTTGGCTGCACATAATGTCCCAGACTATTGGAAGAAAGCAAGAAAGCAAGAAAGCAAGAAAGCAAGAAAGCAAGAAAGAAAGCAAGAAAGCAAGAAAGCAAGAAAGCAAGAAAGAAAGAGAAAGGTTAAATAGAATTTCTAGGAGCAGGGTCTAGGCATTGGTAAATTTTTTAAGTGCTCAGGCAATTATAATTGCAGTGAGAGTTAAGACCCTCTGATTCAGAGTATCAATATTTACTTAAATTAAGTACACCTGATAGGATTCTACCACATATATCCTCTTTCTTGCCAAAGTGAGACTACCGTCTATACTTTCCATATTATGCAACTTCTAGACCTCTTCTGGATTAACTCTGGGTTCCATGAATTCATTCATTTCTTACCAAACACTTACTAGGCCCTTACTAAGCTGTATTTTGTGGTTGATATTAGAATTTCAGAAACACATAAGACTTGATTGTTGCCTATAAGGAGTCCCGGGCTTACTAGGGTTGAGATACGGTGCTATAAATAAAGTAATAGAAGAAAGTTAAAGTTATTCTTCTTCAAAGCAACCGCAGAAACTTCACAGAGGATATTTCATTTGGCTTATGTTTCACAGAACTTAGTGGTTCAAAGGGAGTGACATGGGGTGGGAATACGATGGCAAGGATAGAATATTCTAAGTAGCTGCCGAGGCAAGGAGGCACAAAACAGCATGCTGTATTCCCAATAGCTGCAAACAGTTGAATGCTGCTGGGGCAGAATAGTTCAGGTGTGGGATAGTGGGAGATGAGGCTGGAGGGAGGGTAGGATCTAGAGGACAGATGATCTTTTATTCCATGCGTAGGAGTTTGAACTCATCCTGAAGGCAGTGAAAGGAGGACCATGGTCAGGTTTGTATTTCAGAAAGGGTATTGACAGCAGTGGAGAAGGCAAATAGGGGTAAGAGAGTAGTATGGGAGAGAAAGGGATTGGGAAAAAAAAAAAAAAGAAAGAAAAACCTTAGTACATCTCAAACAGAACTCATCTTCCATTCTGACTTTCCAAAGCAACCTTGTGTTCTATGCCGTCAGGGATCGGGAGACACTTTTATGAAATGAGCCATATGAAATTAGCCATGTGTACACCCAGCCACAATGGTTTGGAACATGGCTGTGCTTCTGAAACATGCATTGGAAGAAAGGACTTGATTCCCAAATAATGAGCTGAGATGCCAGAAGAATGGACTCCAAGCAAACGACGAAGGACAGTAGTCGGTATAGGAGGGAGTTTGGGCTGGGCAGAGTCACTAAACCAGATTTTCAGGTTTTAAACTGGGGTGGGAGAAAAGTGCCCAGATACAACTGTGATATAGAGTCTATGGAGGAGAATAGGAACCCAAAAGAAAAAAGGAGCACAGTGTGTGGTTCTTCGGAGGATGACTCCATCGGGGAAGAAGGACAGGCTCACCACAATGGAAGGAACGTGGTGTTCTGGTTAATCATGATGCCCTTACGTTTGGGTCCTGTCTATTAGCTGTGGCATTTTTGGCAAGTAATATCCCATAGTCAAGTTTTTATCTCTAAAATGGGTATGAAAAGAAAACCTACTTCAAAGTCTGACTGTCAGGATTAAATTAGCATGCATGCCAGGGTACTTAAAAAATGCCTGGCTTACACTGAGCACTTGAGAAAATTTTGTTCTCATGAACATTCTTATTAATATCACAACGACTGGTATGTCTTAAGCCAAGGTACTGGAAATTCTCACACAAAACCACAATAGATTTCCAAAAGGATCAGTGGGTTGGTGTTCATTACTAGAAAACACACAAAAAAAAAAAAAAAAAAAAAAAAGAAAGAAAAAAGAGAGCTACATTCCATATCACCATTTTACTACTGCAAAATGTCCAAGTTACCTGTCAGTGATGGAATGTGGGTATTTTACACTCTTCCTTCTTTTTTTAATACGTCAGGCTTTTGTTTTGTTTCGTTTTTGCTGATTTTTAAACATCTGATCAGTAGATAAGACAGAAAATCTATTTCCACATTTGGGGAAAATATAAGATTTCCTGTGTGGAAATCTACAAACACAAAAGTAGGTATGTGATCCTCGCGTGTTAATTGAGCATTCCTGGGCACTGCTTGCTTACCTGGCCTCTGTCCCCATGGGCAGCACAAGCATAGGACTCCCCTTTGTATAGAACTCATCTTTGTATAGAAAATTCCACAGATGCTCCCCAGAAAATCCAGCAGAGTCATCATGTCCCCCAGGTAACATCTAATGGTCACCAGAAACTCCAGCCAATTCTTCTGGAACCACCTTGTCAGCTAGCTCACTCTCCTTGGCCCCCTTTACTCCTGGGCAGGAGGGTCTGGTGCCAGGTCCCAACTCCCTCCCTTTCCCTGCTTCATGTGAAGTCCAGAGTTAGGGCACATTTGGGACAAAAAGCCTGTGACACTTTGAAACACAAAGAAGAGAACACTAGGATCTTTCCCATAGGTGCCATGCACTGTTTTAAAAAAAAACATACTGTAAGAAATAGAAAGAAAAGATCTGTATGATCTCATTACTAGAGATTCTAGAAGGGAACAGATGAGGCTTAACAGATGAGGGCCTGAGAATAAAATGTTGAAAATGTGTTCACTGATGATCCGATATAGAAGAAAATGAGGAGGTAGCCAGAGACACGAATTTGACTTTTCAAGATGTTCTCTGATGAGCTCCGATATAGAAAGAAAAGACTATGCTGATAATTTTTTTTAATTCCCCTCCCCCCCAAAAAAGGACAGAAGGAGGGGAATATTACAAGAAATGAATTCAAATGCAGCTTAAACCAAGTCTGCAAAATGTCAGGAGCTCAGCTGACTAAAGGAAATCTAGGTTGAGGTAAAGATCATGACAGCTACAAAGGACAACAAAGGAGGGGGACAGAACAGGAAGAGCAGGGGGGTGGTATTCTACTTCACAAACAAGGTGGCTCATACAGAGAATTAAATTTTTTTTCTTCTCACTATAAAAGCATGTTATATCAGTCTAATCAATCTGGAAAACAAACACTTGAAACAAATAAAAATCATATGATCTTACCAGGTAGAGTTATGTCCTTGCAGCATTTAAAAAAAAAAAAAAAATGTATTAAGTTGGCTCCATATCCAAAGTGGGGTTTGAACTCACATCCCTGAGATCAAGAGTCCCGTGCTCTACCAACTGAGCCAGCCAGGCCCCCTGCAGCATTTAAAAATATTTTGTTTAATGTTTATTTATTTTTGAGAGACAGAAAGAGAGCGTGTGTAGGGGAGGGGCAGAGAGAGAGAAGAGACCCAGAATCTGAAGCAGGCTCCAGGTCTGAACTATCAGCACAGAGCCCGACCCGGGGCTCGAACCCACAAACCATAAGACATTACCTGAGCCAAAGTTGGACGCTCAGCTGACTGAGCCGCCCAGGCACCCCACACCTGTAGCATTTTTATATACCAAAATCAAAATCAGGATCATACTGAACATATAATTTTGTGTTTTATTTTCATATCATAAGCTCTTTCTCAGATTGTCACGTATATTCACGGTCTTCTATTTTATTTTATTTTATATTTTATTTTATTTTATTTTATTTTATTTTATTTTATTTTATTTTATTTATGTTATTTTAGGGGCGCCTGGGTGGCGCAGTCGGTTAAGCGTCCGACTTCAGCCAGGTCACGATCTCGCGGTCCGTGAGTTCGAGCCCCGCGTCAGGCTCTGGGCTGATGGCTCGGAGCCTGGAGCCTGTTTCCGATTCTGTGTCTCCCTCTCTCTCTGCCCCTCCCCCGTTCATGCTCTGTCTCTCTCTGTCCCAAAAATAAATAAAAAACGTTGAAAAAAAAATTATTTATGTTATTTTATTTTTATTGAATTTATTATTTTTTTTCAATGTTTATTTACTTTTGAGAGACAGAGTGCGAACAAGGGAGGGGCAGAGAGAGAGGGAGACACAGAATCCGAAGCAGGCTCCAGGCTCTGAGCTGTCAGCACAGAGCCAATGCGGGACTCGAACCCATGAACCATGAGATCATGACCTGAAGTGAAGTCAGATGCTTAACCGACTGAGCCACCCAGGCGCCCCTCACAGCCTACTTTTTTAAAGCGGCTATACAATCTTTCATCGACTATAGTTTAATTATCTCCCGAATTTTGGACATTTCACCACTGTGACTAACGCCACTGTTAGGATCCTTTCACAAAACATTTGGACACATTATTTCTTTGGGATCTTATTTCTAGATGTGGAAGGACTTGAACAAAAAGCAAAACACTCCTTTTAGGTTTATTTATTTATTTTGAGAGAGACAGAGACAGTGGGAGCAGGGGAGGGGCAGAGAGAGAGAGAGGGAAAGAGAGAATCCCAAGAAGGCTCTGTGCTGTCAGCACAAGCCCGATGCAGGGCTCGAACTCACAAACCCCAAGACCATGACCTGAGCTGAAACCAAGAAAGAGTCAGACACTTAACCGACTGAGCCACCCAGGCACTCCAAAAAGCAAAACATTTTTAAGGATCTTGATACACATTACATGGTTGCCTTCCAGAAAGGTTAGCCTATTTATGCTCCAAATTTCCAATGCATGAAGGTTCCAAATATATGGCAATATTAACACTAGACAAAGAGAGAGCTCAATTATTTAATTTTTAGTCTCCTTTGTGAGCAAAGAAAATTTCACTCAACCAATGAAGTTAAAGTTGGCATCATGAAGATGGGCTTGAAGCTCAACTAGAAAACAATGTAAGCAACTAGGTGTCCAAAATGCATTTCAGAGGGGGCACCGGGCTGCCTCGGTCACTAGAGCATGCAATTCTTTTTTTTTTTTTTTTTTTTTTTAATTTTTTAACGTTTATTTATTTTTGAGATAGAGAGAGACGGAGCATGAATGGGCGAGGGTCAGAGAGAGGGAGACACAGAATCCGAAACAGGCTCCAGGCTCTGAGCTGTCAGCACAGAGCCCGACACGGGGCTTGAACTCACGGACCGCGAGATCATGACCTGAGCCGAAGTCGGCCGCCCAACCGACTGAGCCACCCAGGCGCCCCTACAATTCTTGATCTTGGGGTTGTGAGTTCAAGCCCCACATTGGGTGTAGAGATTACTTACAAACAAAATCATTTTTAAAAATTCATTTTGGGGCTATACACCCAGAAAAAGAACTTGTAATTGGGACCTAAACAACGCCGTCATTTATCTTTACGATATAGGATGGTAAAGAAGACAATCTAATAACATAAATATTTTATTTAAATATATATATGTACAACACTGTGATATCGTAAAGAATATATACAGAAAAATGCTAGAAGTCAAGGCACCAAAATGTTAAGAGTATTTCAGGTAGGGGGAGATCTTTTTTTTTTTTTTTTTCTTGTTTTCTCTATTTCCAAATTTTATGTAATGAGTTTGTATCACTTTATAGTGGGAGAAAAAATGAATTTTTAAAAATGATAAACAAGAGAGATTTCTGAAGACATGGGAGGAAAAGCCATAGACTGTGAAAACCAAGGATCAGTAAGTTTGACATAAATCCACAGCTCAAGGCTATGGGCTATTAGACAAGATGGCTTATGTGCAGTTGGATGAAGGTACAATGATTAAAAATCAGGGGCACCTGGGTGGCTCAGTCGGTTGAGCGTCCGACTTCGGCTCAGGTCACAATCTCGCGGTCCGTGAGTTCGAGCCCCGCGTCGGGCTCTGTGCTGACGGCTCAGAGCCTGCAGCCTGTTTCCGATTCTGTGTCTCCCTCTCTCTCTCCGCCCCTCCCCTGTTCATGCTCTGTCTCTCTCTGTCTCAAAAATAAATAAACGTTAAAAAAAAATTAAAAAAAAAATCAACATAGGTTCTCTTCCAATAGGTTACAACAAATTAAGACTGAGTCTGTTTCTGACATACTTATTAGGTTAGTAGATAAGAGGAAATGCTTTAGCTAGTGTGTGCCTCCATTTTAGCAAAGTATTTAATGGCTTCTCTGTTTTTTTTAAAGAGTTTTTTTTTTTAACTTTATTTATTTTGAGAGCGAGAGAGCAGGCATGTGAGCAGGGGAGGGACAGAGAGAGACGGAGAGAGTATCCCAAGAAGGCTCTGTGCTATCAACGCAGAGCCTGACTCAGGGCTCGATCCCACAAACCGTGAGATCAGGACCTGAGCCAAAATCAAGAGTCAGACACTTAAACACTGAGCCACGCAGGTACCCCTCACGGTTTCTCTTTTGATTGTATCTTCGGAAGTGAGATGCTGACCTGTGCATTGGACTGGGGCACCCGGCTGTCTCAGTCAGAAGAGCGTGTGACTCCTGATCTCAGGGTTGTGAGTTCAAGCTCCATGTTGGATGTAGAGATTATGTAAAAATAATTTTAAAACTTTGGAGATCTGAAATGTGGATTTGACTAACATGTTACTAGTTGATTCGGCAGCTGCTTATACAACGATATGTGAGAAGCTCCGTTCAGCAGCTCTAACAAAACAATGGGACCCCATGGGGCTTATTAGCTCTAATAGGGTTAGATTATGTGGAAGGAAAGGAGGTCTTGGAGGCTGGTTCACTTGAAGGCAGAAATCTCTCCCATGAATATGATCTATTGCTTTTTTTAAGAAAAAAGTAATCTTTGTGCTCACTTTGGCAGCAAACGTACTAAAAACGGTATTCTTTGAATGTAAAGTAGGCATAGACACCCAATGATGTTGATTTCTGTGGACCCCTCAAAAAGATCGCGGATTTTAAGCAACATTCTTAAAGCATCTCATTGTATGAATGTGCACAAATACATCAGGGACCTTGATAGACGACTCTCCTTGTCTCCTAGGTGAAAACAAATCCAAGTTATCATTTAACCTGTCAAGGGTAGGGGCGCCTGGGTGGCTCAGCCAGTTAAGCCTCTGACTCTTGGTTTCAGTTCAGGTCATGATCTCACGTTTCATGGGTCCGAGCCCTGCATCGGGCTCTGTGCTGCCATCGCGAAGCCCGCTTGGGATTCTCTCTCTCCCTCTCTCTCAGTCCTTGCCTCACCTGCTCTGTCTCTCTCAAAACGAATAAAACTTTTTAAAAAAATGAAAAATAACCTGTCAAGGGTACTCATGACTTTCCTTTCGTTTCTATGAGTTCTCACATTACTTTTCTTCAACAAAGCACATCCAACTTCATATACTTGCCTTGCTCCAAGTCTCTGCATTTAGATATCCGTATCCTCGAGCTAAGGATCTTTGTATTATGTGCATTAGAATACACTCCTCTTCTTACTCAGCCCATTATGCAAAAGACTGATCATTTAGAAATCATTTCAATGAGAAAACTATAGAATTCTGTCCCCAGTCCTCTTCTATCTAATATTTTCAACAATCAGATGAGCTCTAAAAAACTCTAAAAAATTCAGAGGTTGCACAAGCTGAGAGAATGCAGAGTTGATCACAGAAAAGCAACATCAGCCAGAGACCACAGGATAAATTTCACAAGATCAATGTAAATCACAGCATGCCAGTTGATTAAGTAGAGGACGGAGCGGTTCTAGCATGAAGAATTTCCAGATGCTTCTATTGACCACAAGTTCAGCCTGACCTAGTGATGGGGCTGAAACGTAATCGAGTTAGGCTGGGTTCAAAGTCATAGACAGCTCCACTCCTGAACACAATGGCTTCTTTGTATTGTGCTGGTCAGACCAAAGTTCAGCAATTCTTAAGGAGCTCTGAAAGACAATGAGTAGCCTCAAAGTCATGTAATGGGATAATGATTCAAAGGATCATGGATGTTTACCCTAGAGAGGCAAGACTTAGAAAGCTGTCTCCAAACATTTTAAGACCGGTTATGTGGAAGTTTTAAGCAAGTTTTAAACTTTGTTTTGAGTTGTTCCTGAGGGCAGGACTTGAGTTAATGAGTAGCATTTATAGGGAAGAAGGATTCGGTGTATGAAATAAATGTTTAATAATTAAAGATTTTCATCAGCCGAATTCGTTGCTTCAAGAAGTGGTGAGTGTCCTGCTGTCAGAGGTAACGTCAAGGTTCTGGGCCCTTAGAGTTCAACTGAGTGATCATTCCAATAATAAATCAGGACACTGTCCTACTTAGACACTCCATGGCTCCCCATTAAAATTAGAACAAAATACAGTCTCCTTACCATGGTCTACAGAGCCCTCCACAGTCTGGCCCCTGCTGACTTGTATTTTCAGCTCTCTCCTCTTTTCTGTTTTTTGTCTATTTATTCACTTATTTTTGTGATTATTATTTTTAAATTTATTTATTTTGAGAGAGAGAGAGTGCAAACAGGGGCGGGGGGCAGAGAGAGAGGGGGACAGAGGATCTGGGTTGAAAGCACAGAGCCCAACTTGGGGCTCGATCCCACAAACTGTGAGATCATGACCTGAGTCAAAATCAAGAGTCAGATGCTTAACCGACTGAGCCACCCAGGCTCCCCTGTGATTATTCTTTAATGATGACTATGGGCCAGGGCAGCTGTGAACAAAGCCAACAAAATCTCTTCCCTTAGTTGCTGACACTCTAGTGGAAGAAAAAAGGCAAGAGATAATGATAATGAATAAATAAACGAAGCGTCAAGTGATAAGTGTCATGAGAAAAAATAAACAGGATAAAAGGAACAACGAGTGACGATGGAAGGAAGTGCCATTTTAAACAGGGTAATCAGGGTGCACCTGGGTGGCTCACTTGGTTAGGTGTCTGACTTCGGCTCGGGTCATGATCTTGTGGTTCATGGGTTTGAGGCCCACACTGGGGTCTCTGCAGTCAGTGAGGACCCACTTTGGATCCTCTGTCTCCCCCACCCCCACCCCTCCCCTGCTCATGCTCTCTCTCTATCTTTTTCTCTCTCAAAAAAAAATAAACATAAACAGGACAATCAGGGCAGGCCTCTCTGAGGAGGTAACTTAGAGCAGATACCTGAAGGAAAGGAAGGAGTGAGCCCCAGGGATCCCTGAGGGTGCACCAGGGACACAGCTCCAGGTCAGTGGCATGTGCAAGGAAGGGACCAGCAAGGCTGGAAGGGAATGAGCAAGGAATGAGTGAGGTCAGAGATGGGGTAGAGGGGGAGATGTGAGGGGAGGGCAGCATACCTTACAGGGAAAGCACCCCTCTCGTGGGTGCGGGGAGTATTATCCAGGTGAACACAGGTAGGAGCAGAGACACCGATATGTCGTGCTCTCTAATAGTCACTGGAACAGGGTTTGGGTTTATTAGGAACAGGAATCTACACTCGCAAAGAAAGGAGAGGAAGCTAGATCGGGAGAGAAAGAGTTCGAACTAAAATGTGAACCCAGAAAGCCTTGGGCAACCCAGGGGGGAGCACTGGAGCCAGTACACTGTCAGTGTCCTGAAACATCTGGGGCTTTTATGTGTCCTTCTGGCTCGGTCAGAGGACGCAGGTGGCCCAGGATGGGCATGACTGCAGGCAAGGACCCAAGGTCCTCATCAAAGGAGACGATGGACTCCTTCGGTCCATCAGTGGGAGGCCGTGTGTTGGCCACACTCCCTGCAGGTGGGCAGTGAGTCCTTCCCTGATGGAAGATTTGGTAGCGCATCTCTGTGACTACCACAGAGGTGGATACAGAAACTGCTAGAGTTTCTCTTTTATTCATTTCTGTCCAAGAACATCCCCAAGTTTCATCAGGGCCAATGGCTGCCCAGCTGGATACCACATTTCCTAAACTCCCTTGCAGCTAAGCGTGGCTATGTGATGACATCCTGACCAATGGGGTGTGAGCAGAAGTGATATGTTCAACTTCTAGGTTGCATCTTTAAAAGGGAAGCCATCCCTCCCCTACATGCACACACATTCTCGCTCCCTTGCTATGGTCTGGAATAGAAGCCATGGTTGTGAGCCTACTTCAACCATGAAGACAAGACCAATAACGAAAGGAATGCTGGAGACACAAGATAGATTCTGGACGACCTCACAGCAGAGACCCTTCTACCTCTTGGCTTGAGAAAAATAAGCAGCTATCTTATTTGAACCACTATATTTATAGTTCAGCATCACAGCTAGGATGATATTTCTGTTTCAGCATGTTAGCCCACACCCTAACTACTGCTGAGGCAATGGCCATAGTCCATGTTTGCACCAAGATGGCGGCAAGGGAAGTGGTGAGCAGTGATCAAACCCATTTGGAAGCAACAGTCTGTGATCTGCTGATGGATGTGATGTGAGATTTCAGTAGAAGAGAAGGTCAAGAATGACCCAAATTGTAAGCTTCAGCAATTGGAGACATAAAGATGCCATTTATCGAGATCAGGAGACTAGGAAGGAGTGGACTTTGAGTTTGGTTCACAAAGCCAGAAGTGCAGTTTTCCACCTGATAGATTTGGGACGCCTACTAAGGCCAAGTTGGGTGTAAGAAGCTGGACCTGAAGGGGCACCTGGGTGGTTCAGTCGGTTAAGCGTCCGACTTCGGCTCAGGTCATGATCTCGCGGTTTGTGAGTTCGAGCCCCACGTTGGGCTCTGTGCTGACAGCTCAGAGCCTGGAACCTGCTTTGGATTCTGTGTCTCCTCCTCTCTCTGCCCCTCCCATGCTCATGCTCTGTCTCTCTCTGTCCCTTAATAACAAATAAATTTTTAAAAAAATTAGAAAAAAAAGGATCTGGAATTGAAGAGATAACATATGGGAAATGAATCTGGGAGTTGTTGTTTTTTTTTGTTTTGTTTTGTTTTGTTTTGTTTTGTTTTTATGGTATTTAAACCCACAGTCTTGTTTCCTCCCCTGAAATATGTCAAAGTCTTTGTACTATTTCTCTCTGTTTGGAAAACTTTTCTTCCAGATATTTCCGTTGCCCTCCCTCTCATCACTGGGGGCTTTTGCCTTCTGACCCCATTCACTCAGAACCACACCACCCTGTTTTATCTCCTCATCACACGTACCAGCACCTGACATTGCCTTTATTAATTTGCTTATATATTTATTGTCTGCCTTTCCACCTGGAGTGTGGGTCCCTCGGGGGCTGACTCTGTCTTTACCTGTTGCATCTTTAGCACTCAGAACAGTGCCTGACACACAATCCATGTGTTCCATAAACAGCCGTCAACTGACCGATGGAAGAAGAAAGGAATCGAGCAACATGGTTGTTCAAAGCCATTTCCCTGGCAACACTCACCAACTTCAGATTCACTTCTACAAACAAACCTCTTTGGAAGATGCAAATGCCTCTTGGAAAAGTTAAGTCTCATCCATGTTATAACAAAAATTAATTTAATCAGATTATATACATAACAAATATGTATTATAAATACATAGATAAATAGATATCAGATAGAGTAGCATTCAAGAAATAAGCTTTTGGTTGAAATGGAAGGAGAGTCTTTTTTTTTAATGTTTTTTTTATTTTGAGAGAGAGAAAGAGTGTGTGGGGGTGGGGAGGGACAGAGAGAGAGAGAGTCTCAAGCAGGCTCCGTGTTGTCAGTGTAGAACCTGGTGCAGGGCTCCCTCCCATGAACCATGAGATCATGACCTGGGTTGAGATCAAGAGTCAAAAGCTTCACTGACTGAGCCACCCATGTGCCTTGGGAGGAGAATCTTTAAGGGACAGGGTAGGCCTAGCAGCAGCTAGAACAAAAAACTGACGTGTGGAGTGAGAGCAAATATGACTGGCCTAAGCAGAGAGAGGGCAGAAATCAGAAAGATGCAGAACAGAAAGTGACCAGGGCCAAGTTTATCTTCTTGTAGCATCCGTGGAAGCTGTGCACAGAGCCTGCGTTAAAAGATCCTGATTGCCATTGAACAGTGTGTCTTAATCTCTTTCAAACTAATGTTTTTAAACAAACTCATGCAGTTTATTACTTAATGCATGTGCTCAGCTACTCGTGAGATAGGGCTGAACACGGCTACAAGTGGGGGAAGAAATTACCAACCTCATAACACTCTCCCGCACATAGATGTTGGTCCTTGAGATGTATTTATCAAACCTACTGCTTCTTGATAAACATAAAAATCTTGTGTCCTCAGTTAATGTTATTTGAACAAAAAAGTATGATCAAAACTAGATTAGAGCAATGGTGATATAGAAAAAAATTTTTTTTATATTGAGATGTACATAAATTTTAGTCATAAGATACGAGCGTGAGCTTTGCACTGACTAACTTGCCGCTGTAGGGGGAAGAAAAATATCTTTTCCTCCTACCCTTCCACGTTCTCGCGGCTGGGGCTTCTGTGACAAAAGACAGATTAGGAAGAAAAAAAGCAAAGAAATCTATTCAAGTTTTGCATGACGTGGAACACCTTCATAAGGAAATGAAGACCCAAACAGATGGTTAAACTGGACTATTTTTTTAAGTTTTTTTTTTTTTTTTTTTGAGAGAGAGAGAGTGGGGGAAGGGCAGAGAGAGGGAGGGAGGGAGAGAATCCCAAGCAGGCTCTGCACCATCAGCACAGAGCCCAACATGGGGTTCGATCTCAGGAACTGTGAGATCATGACCTGAACCTAAATCAAGAGTTGCATGCATGACTGACTAACCACCCAGATGGCCCTACACCCGACCATTTTTATGCTAGGTTTTGTCACCAGTGGTCAGCTTGGTGAAGAGTAGAAAGTTGTGGGGAAATACAATAGGACAAAAAGATATGAGGCAAAGGAAGTCAACTGGGGGAAACTTAATGGGTCCTGTTCCTTCAGATTCCTCTGGCGGCCTCCCTCCCTCTGGAGACAAGAATGCTGTCCTTGGGGGCTATAAGTGTACATCGCACACAAGTGTCTTATGATCTGCTTCTGGGGAAGGTCACACAGTCCCTCCTGGGGCACCTGGCTGGCTCAGTCAATAGACTGATATTTGATCTCCAAGTCATGAGTTTGAGCCCAATGTCGATCTTAGAGATTACTTAGGGAAATGAGGGCAAAAAGTCCCTTCTGCACAAGCCATTTGTCAGATTCCTTCAGCTTAAAATACTCAATATGTCAAGGTGCCATATTTTGGAGTAGAATGTCCTGAACCCCATCACTACAATGCTTTTCTTTCCTACCGGTGGGAAAACCAGGAAGAGTAAAGAGTAACTTAGCTTCATGGGAAGCATCCTGGGCTGCGTTGGCTTCAGAAGAGACATCCTGTGGACCCTTCTAAAGGCAAATTCCCCCAAGTCTGACCAACTGCCTTGGAGAACACGGCTGTGGAAGGACTTCAAAGCCCTCCGAAGTCTTAATCCGGGTTAATACAGTCGGCCACTGACTGCATCTAGCCTCTCTGGTTCAGCCCCATGTCACTCCAAACGATCTCTATGTGCTCTCCTAGTCAGAGGTAGACAGAAAAAAGCGAAGTCGAAAGACAAGGAAAAGGGATTTGTATGTGCATCAACTCCCTTCTCCAATGTAACGTGAATTTTCACGTAGTAGGAGCTATATTTGTGAAACTGCCCAATGAGAAGTTCAGATGTTCATACCCCCTCCTGTGAACGTTCAGAGATGGTTGTACAGTTGTCACAGTCCTCATCCACATGTTCAAAACTATTCCAACAGTACAAAATATAATCAGTGAGGTAAGTTACCTTCTCATCTCTGACCACCCTGGTTCTCCTCTTCAAAGTCAATCGCTCTAATGCTTTTCTCGGGTATCCTTCTAGACATCCTCGATGCAATAATTTATTCTCTGCTATTCTATTCACAATGATGCCAGCATGCTATTCACACTGTTCTAGATCTTGTTTCTTTCACTTAACAGTATATCTTGGTGACCATCCCATAACTGTAGGTATGGATTTGCCGTATTTTTCAAACAGGTGCATAACATGCCCGTTGTGTGGGTGAGTATATTGTAAGTTATTAAACTAGTACCCTAGTGATGAACATTCAACTTGTTTCCAGTCTTCTGGTGTTGCAAACAGTGGTACACGTTTCCTTGCGCACGGGTGTAAATACGTTCATAAGATGAATTAATAAAAGTGAACTGACTAGACCAAGGGTGTGCACATGTTAAAATTTTGACAAGTAGTCTCAAATTGTCTCCTGTTGGAATTTGGCAGAAATTCTGGAATCGCCTGTCACTGAAACTGTAGCCATTTCACAACAACCAATAATGTATTAAGAGAAACGCCGGCTGTTTAACTCAAGTCTCAGTGGACGTTTCCTTCAGTGAACACCAGGTGGCAGAACAGACCCCCCCCCCCCCCCCCCCCCCCCCCCGCCCCAGCGGACACCCTGCGGGACCCAAAGCGTCGTTTTCATTCTATGGATTCAGTAGATGAATGTGGCGAACCAGTCGTACATTAACGAATCTCTCTATAGATGGAGATGTTTCCATACATCAGCAATGGCAGATGGCAGCCTGTGCTTTTTCTTCCCCCTTTACTTGACAAAACCAGTAAGACGATCTTTATCTTTTGCTCCATGATCCTTCTCCATTACCCAAACACTACCTTTTCTCCAGCTGAATGGAAAATGTGCAAATGGCGTAGAGAACAGAAGACAGTGATACTAACTCTTGGAGCTGCATTTATGCGTGGAAGCAACTTATTTGGTTCATGTTGCCGCAACGAGGAAATGCATGAACGTGTGTATGTCACATAAGAATATTTCTTCAAGCAAATAGACATGAATGATTAAAGTGGGTGTATTCCCTATGATGAGGCTTCCTTTCGGCAGTACATCAGCACACCAATTTCTCAGCGCAAAGACATTCTTGTTTTCCCGGAGTGTGTCATTTGAACAGAATAAATATGATCAGTGTTGCACCTGCTTTGCCGTTTATGAGTAAACTTTTAGATCTGAGTTTAAATAGCTGCCCCCAACCCACACACGCAATGGAAATAGTACTTGTTGACCTGTAGGTACTCACCTGTAAGATGCTTCTTAGTCTGCGGGGGGCGTGGGGGGGGCACGGATATTTTGAATCAGGTAAACAGGTAGGAAGTTAATGAAATTGATCTCTGAGCTACATGTATAGGATCAATATCAACTACCTATTACAGTCTATTGTTGTTCTTTTAGAGGGAGTGACAGATGCCTTATTTGTGAAGTATCTGAAGACAAGAGGTCTGTGATTTTCGGGGCAAAAAAACATCTGATTGCTGTAGTTCCTTGGGACACTGAAAAGTCCTTAAACTGAACAGGAGGGGACTCTGCCTCAAAGAGGGAAAATGAAGATTTATAAGACCTATTAATTGCTAGATGTTTTCCAACATCCATCTCAATGTCTATGACAAGTTTATGAGGCAGAAGTTATACTTATGTTTTAGATGAGGAAACCATGGCTCAAAGAAGTTAAAAATGGGGGCGCCTGGGTGGCTCAGTCGGTTAAGCGTCCGACTTCAGCTCGGGTCATGATCTCGTGGCCCGTGAGTTCGAGCCCCGCATTGGGCTCTGTGCTGACCGCTCAGAGCCTGGAGCCTGTTTCAGATTCTGTGTCTCCCTCTCTCTCTGCCCCTCCCCCGTTCATGCTCTGTCTCTGTCTCAAAAATAAATAAACGTTAAAAAAAATTTTTTTTAAAGAACCAATTCTAGGTTCTTGGTGTGTGGCACCTGGGACCAACGGCAATGGCATCACCGGCATACCTGGAAATTTCCCCCAAATGCAAATTCTCTGGCCCCAACCTGTTCTTGCTGAATCAGAAACCTTGGAAGTGGGCCCAGGAGATTTTGATGCATGTTCAAGTTTGAGAACCACCGACCTTGAGGCATTCTGTTCCACAACATTGGGATACATGGAAGTGATGCGTGGGAGGCGGGAGAAAGTGTTCACCGAGGTACCATCGTGAGCCAGACACGTGTGATGTGGGTGTCCCATCTTTTAATCCTCACGACTACCGCGCAAGTTAGGTGTTGTTACTTTGATTTTATGTCGAGGAAACCGAAGCTGGGGACGGTAAGGTCATTGGTGGAAGCTAGCAATATCAGGAAGAGTCAGAGATGCAATTCACACGTGGGTCTATCTGAGTCCAAAGCTTAAGCTGCTTTCAACATGCACTAGAAAGCTCTATCCTAATAGTGATATTGGTCAGCTTAGTGTGTGTCTATCCTGAGGGCACTCTACACACACAATTGTAGTAGGCTTAATTGTGCAGCTTGCCAAACTAAATCTAGATCAAAGACAACATGAGAAGAATGATGCTAGAATGTACTGAAGGGAGCTAAGGGAGCTAGCGGCAGCAACCTGAAAGGCAGATAGTCTGAAAGCTATTAAAAAGTGAATAACTCTTGAAAAAAATGTAAGCCTATGTCACTTCATAATCCGAAAAACCAACGCAGGTTAGTCATAAAAAGTTGAAGATCTGGCACTCTATCGTGTGAGGGTCAATGACACTCCTTGATCTTGTCACCGTAACAATGGATATTTCAGGGGTGGGTGGGCCGTTGAAAATAGGTTGAGTTTTCCATAAATGCTGTGTCAAGTGCATTTCAGAAAGATCTGCATAAGAAATGGTTAAAGCCAAAAATGCTTTTGGGGGGCGCCTGGGTGGCTCAGTGGGTTAAGCATCCGACTTTGGCTCAGGTCATGATCTCGCAGTTTGTGAGTTCCGGCCCCACAACAGGCTCTGTGCTGACAGCTCGGAGCCTGGAGCCTGCTTCGGATTCTGTGTCTCCCTCTGTCTAACCCTCCCCTGCTCGCACTCTCTCTCTCTCTCTCAATAATAAATAATAAACATTAAAAAAAATGTTTTGGCTCTTGAGGCTCAAGGTATAATTCATCTGAGCAGTTCTTCTGGACAGAATTGTGCACTCCTCAAGGCCACTACTGCCTCAAATCAAGTTGGCCTCGGGCTCCCAGCCCACCTTTCCTTTTGTCTCACTTTTACTGTTAAAGGACCCATGTTGCATCCAGCTCTAGCCCTCAACCTGGAGAGACTGAGGTCCTGACCTGGACACAATCACATGGAAAAGGCCGGAAGCTTGAATTTAAGTTATTCATGCTCCTGAAATAACAGATAAGAATCCTGGAGGAGCTGACCCATCCCTTCATTTTTCTAACACAATAAAAGAGGCCCCATGAGTTCGAGCCCACCCAAGGACGCCATGAATGAATGAGTGAATGAATGAATGAATGAGGCCCCATGAGTTCAGGCCTACCCAGGGATGCCATGAATGAGTGAATGAATGAATGAATGAGGCCCCATGAGTTCAGGCCTACCCAGGGATGCCATGAATGAGTGAATGAATGAATGAATGAGGCCCCATGAGTTCAGGCCTACCCAGGGATGCCATGAATGAATGAATGAATGAATGAGGCCCCATGAGTTCAGGCCTACCCAGGGATGCCATGAATGAATGAATGAATGAATGAGGCCCCATGAGTTCAGGCCTACCCAGGGATGCCATGAATGAATGAATGAATGAATGAGGCCCCATGAGTTCAGGCCTACCCAGGGATGCCATGAATGAATGAATGAATGAATGAGGCCCCATGAGTTCAGGCCTACCCAGGGATGCCATGAATGAATGAGTGAATGAATGAATGAATGAATGAAAAGAGACCCCATGAGACAGCTCTAAAAGAGACTTCAAACACTTTCTTAGCCATTGTTGCTACTACGGTCACTTACCAGAGAGTTTTTTTTCAACGTTCCTAACCAGGATTTTTTTTTGCTCACTGAGTAACACCACCCTTTGATAGTTGAAAATAAAAGATGAGCTAAGAGACCACATATCAGAGTCTTAAACGTCCAGGAAAAATAGGACACAGAAGTGTACAGAGAATCCAGGAAACCGGCCAGAAAGAACAGGTCAGTGGGCCTGCCTGAGGGTTCGGACCCACGAGAGTTCTTTGCCGCACTCTGCAGGGACCAGGCCGATGGTCAGCCCTAGCTGCTAACAAGATCATGGTAATTCAGACTCCCGCTGGGGCGTGCCGGGATAGTCAATGAAGTCTCACGGGGGCGGGGGGGAAAGGAAAAAAAAATGTTCCTACCTGAATCGCTCATCAGGCTGGACTCATTATGGGCCTCTCCATAGCTGGGCTAAAGTGACAGGAAAGCAATTTAGGGATAGCTGACCTAGAGCCCATCAAGGTACAGTAGCTGAGCGGATACAGCACCAAATTCAAGAGAACCCCGTAGGTGGCTCCTACCACCAATGCGGGTTTCAACCGGCACCGTCTGAACAAGCTTCATAAAAAGTGCCGACGACAGGGGCACCTGGGTGGCTCAGTCGGTTGGGCGGCCGACTACAGCTCTCAGGTCACGATCTCCCGGTCTGTGAGTTCGAGCCCCCTGTTGGGCTCTGTGCTGAGCGCTCAGAGCCCGGAGCCTGCTTCCGATTCTGGGTCTCCCTCTCTCTCTGCCCCTTCCCTGCTTGCTCTCTGTCTCTCTCTCTCAAAAATAATAAACAATAATTTTTTTTTAAGTGCCAATGACAGAGCAGCAGCAATTTGCACGAGCTCTCACAGGCGGTGGAATATCTGAGGGATTGGGCTAACACGTGGGGTGGGACGGGAAACCAGAGGAGACAGCCGCCCCCAGAGCCCAGCTCAGCGCCCCGTCCGCTCCGCCTCCCTCTCGTCTCCTCCCTGGCCCCGGCTCCGGCAGCAACTCCTTTGCTTCCATCAGTTAGTGTTGGTACACAGCTCCCGCCATGTGCTAAGTGCTGTTCTTACTTTATGTGACAGAATCCTCACGATTCCACGAGGTAAGTACTATTATTTCCCCCTCTCCCGGACGCAGCAGCTGGGGCTCTCGGTAAGGTTAAGTATCTTACCCAAGCTGATGCAGCTGTTAGGATGTAGGGCTGGGATTCAGACTCAGGCATTCGGACTCCCCAGCCTGCCCTCTGAACCCATCACGCTTGCTCTCCAAGTGTGGTCCCCAGAGCCGGGATGGGGCAGCAGAAAGTATCAGTATCTCCCGGGGGGGGGCTTGTTAGGGTGCAGAATCTCCAGTCCCTCCCGCCCAACCCCGAATGAGAACCTGCATTTTTTACAAGATCCTCAGGTGGTTCATGTGCTTATTACATCTAGGGAGCAGCTCGCTCTGGACTGCTGTGCCTCTCCTCCCCTTCTGCTCCCAGTGTGCATGCACGCCCTGGGGACGGGCGGGGACCAGGCAGGGCTGGATGGAGGGACGGGGACGGGGCAGACCGTCAGCTAGAGGACAGGGTGGCATACCACCAGCAGGAGGGTGGAAAGGGGTGCTGAAGTAGATGTTGTTACTTCCAAAGACATGGCAACAACTTTTGTTGCGATTTCCCTGAGCTTGGAGATGTTTCGTGATGCTGACGGGCTCGAACACTCACCATTTGAATGCTCCCCTCGGTGCTTGACTCATTGCCAAGACGCAGCTGCCTTACCTCTGCCCTCTGTTTCTCAGAGCCTGTTTCAGTGCAGACCTTGTCCCCTTTAATGAACGAGCTGGAACTTAAACTCTGCCTGAAGATGAGTATCTGGTCCTAGAATCAAAGATCTAGTGTTGGGTCGGGGGTAGCTATTTAGTCCAGCAACCCTTAACCCTGGAGATGCCTCCCAGGTCTCCAAAAGCTCTTCCAAAACATACTCCCTGAATCCTCTCTGGATTCCATGAGTCAGAATCTGCAGGGAGACCTAGGGATCCTTGTTTTAAGAAGCTTTCCAGGGGCACCAGGGTGGCTCAGTTAGTTAACCGTCCAACTCTTGATTTCAGCTCAGGTCATGATCTCCCAAGAGGAGCCCCATTCTCTCTCTCTCTCTCTCTCAAAAATAAATAAGTAAATAAAAAAATTTTAACGCACAAAAAAGTACATTTTGTGTTGTGTATATCTCACCACAATAAAAAATGAAAAATGAAAAAAAGAAAACAAAAACCCTGCAGCTCTGTCATTTACTAGCTTGTGCCATTTCTCCAAGCCTCAGTTTCCTCCGTCTGTAAAATGAGTATAATATTATCTTCCGTACATGTTGTTGTAAGGGTCTGATAGCTGTGGTTAAATAAAGCACCCGGCAACCATATTTGTGTCTTCATGGTCACTTAGAGAGTGAAAGTGTTTATATGTGATGAGTCATGGGAAATTTGGCTTTGTAATTGCTGGGGAATTAACCCCGAGAGGCAAAGCCAGATGAGCAGTCAGTCAGAGAGGGCAGAACGGACACTTTAAGGAATCAGAACACCAATGAGTTTTAAGACAAAACACTGGCCTTCGAAGACCTTGTAGCTTTTAAGGGGCAGTTGATCTCTGGACCCGGACTCCTCCCAGCGGCTCCTTGCTGGTTCTCTTCCGTGGTCAGGAAGTGGGCAGTTTAGGAAGCCCTGGCCAAGACCATGGTTCTCAAACCTGGGTGTGCTCTAAAATTGCACAGGGATGGGGCGCCTGGGTGGCACAGTCGGTTAAGCGTCCGACTTCAGCCAGGTCACGATCTCGCGGTCCGTGAGTTCGAGCCCCGCGTCAGGCTCTGGGCTGATGGCTCGGAGCCTGGAGCCTGCTTCCGATTCTGTGTCTCCCTCTCTCTCTGCCCCTCCCCCGTTCATGCTCTGTCTCTCTCTGTCCCAAAAATAAATAAAAAACGTTGAAAAAAAAATTTAATAAAAAATAAATAAATAAATAAATAAAAATAAAATTGCACAGGGAAGACCGTTAAATACACAGATGCCAGGAGCCATTCCTGGAGCCTCTCATCCGACGGGGCATCAGTTCAGGGCTTGGATGGATCCTTCGTTCCTCTAACTGATTGGGACGCACTAACAAGTTCAAGGGCCACTGGGCTGGGGACTGCTCGCTGCCTCTGATGCCCAAGTAGTTTAAGTGGCCATGTGAGGAGGAGGGCTGGGACAAGATCCCGAGGTCTCAGAAGGCCGCCACGGAGCCAAGAAAGACAGAACAGTCCGAACCCAAGACGGGAAGTCTGTGGAAGCATCAAGGAAGCAGTTCCAAGCCGCCAAAAAGAGAGGACAACAAAAAGAGAGAGGGAGACAGTCCACGGCTCTCGAACTGTGTCAAATTAGACAGAGGTCCATTCAATGAAACATGCAACACCATTCTGCTGCTTATAGTTTGCTTATAGAGGTGGCTTCGGCAATGAAAATAATTATGCACCTGACTTGGTTGTACAATTACGGACCGCAGTGTCAGGGAGGCAAGAATTCCTGTCCCCTCGAAGGTCCCTCTAGCTGGACTAAGAATCAAATTGGCCTGGTACAGGTTAACAGGAGAAAATCAAATAACGGGTGTATGGATGGGGAATCCACATAGACATGGAAATTCCAAAGACAGGCCAGCAAAATGAGGTATATAGGTCATTCTGAACTGGGGAGAAGGTGGGTAGGGGTCTGGGACTTCGGAGGAAAGAAATGCACCTCACAGGACAACAAGAAGACCGGACGTGTGGTAATTAGACATTTGTCCTGCCAAACAGATGGGTCACTCAGATAAAATTTACCTCTGTTAACAACCCTTATTCTGGGAAAGACCCCCAATTTAGATTCATCTGTGTGGTTAAGGGAGGACAAAATTTCCTCTTGGGCCCACAGGGTCTCAAGTGCCTTTAGCCCAGAATAATCCATATGCCAAAGTAGCCCATTCTGGCAGGGGGCTGTCCTGAATCTCTTCAAGAGTGACGGCTGAAAATTGCAAAGTGAGAAAGTTAGGTGTGAATTCTCGTGCACCAAAAACCCCGTTACTTTATATCTTGAGATCAGACTTAAATTGCTTTGGCCTCCTACCCAATGGCTGGCAGAAAATTCAATCCCAGGAGGTTCTGGAGGGTCCCTCCGTCCTCCTCTTGGTCACACAGTCCTTCGGCTTCTGTGGCATTAGCAGAGTGGGGCAGGGGCTAAGGCTGAGGCCTCAGCCCCTCCTCACTAGCTTTTTCCAAGTTGTTCTCTGGCCTCCAAGATGCTACAGAGATGTTCGGTTCCTGCCAACACACGGTCTCTGAGTCTCAGGCATTGCTGCTCTATGGTCTCAGCAATAGCCACCCCATCTCGTTGATCAGTGAACAACAAGGCCCCCTTCACTGGCCTAAAGGTACTGGATGCAAGAGGCGGCCTCATGCATGCTCCCAGGGAGCCATCACTTGCCCCGTGGTCATTTCTGCCTCCCACATCCCTTCAAGTTGCTCTCACTTGCTTATTTCTGCAGACCCCCTGCAATGAGCCCTTGGACACACCATGTTGGCCCTTCCCTCGTAGGAACGGGAGCCAGTAGGGAATGGAGAGAATAACCCCAGGTAGAGGACTCTTTTTGTTTTTCAGTAATTCTCCCTGTTGCTGCTGTGGAGCCCGTGGTTGGCTCCCTTCTCTTTTCATTGCCCTCAGCAGATTTGGGAAACAAACACATTTACTAACCGGAGAGGGACACGGGAGTCCCGCGGCCATAGTAATTGTGTTATCTAGATGGCAAATGGAGAACTGCTCCCCTACTGTGCCCCCACCCCCACCCCCACCCCACGACCAAGACTGGGCATTTCCCAAAGCACCCTTTTCCTGAATCACTGCTTGGACCTGCTTAGTGCTGCTGCTAAGAAAGCCTGGGTCTTGCCTAAAAACAGTCACATCCATTATGTCAAGTCTGGCCCTAAGATTTGCATGCATAAATGGCTACCGTATAAAATGTCCTGCAACTTCTGTTTTGCGGGCTCTGTTCTAGAGGTGTATGAGTCAGGGTTCTGAGCTGCGAGTTAACTGGCAACGGTGAGCACAGAAGAGTTGTATTAGAAGGATATCAGGGCACTCATGGATTCCGCAGGAGGGCTGGGAAAAGGCAGAACCAGGGGAGGTGAGGCGGCGGGTAGCCCGGCCATGGTGCCTGGCAGACAACATCATAGACCACAGGACAAGAAACGGGACCGCCATGAGCAATCTCTCCCCTCCACTCCTTTAAAAAATATTTGTACAGGGGTGCCTGGGTGGCTCAGTCAGTTAAGCCTCTGACTCTTGATTTTGGCTCGGGTCATAACCTCACAGTTTGTGAGATCGAGCCCCGCATTGGGTATTTATGTCATTATTTCATGACTGGAATCTCTTTTGCCTATTTTGCCCATCCCCCCACCCAAACCACCGGTCTGTTCTCTGTACTTATGGGTCTGTTTCTGTTTTTCTTTTTTAATTTTTTTTAAAGTTTATTTATTTTGAGAGAGCGATTTTAATTTTTTTTTTAAGTTTGTTTAGTTTGAGAGAGACAGAGAGAGTGAGTGGGGAGGGGCAGGGGGAGAAAGAGAGAGAGAGAATCCCAAGCAGGCTCCGTGCTGTCAGTTCTGAGCTGACCTGGGGCTCGATCTCATGACATGAGATCATGACTTGAGCTGAAACCGAGAGGCGGATGCTTAACCAACCGAGCCACCCAGGAGCCCCAAGTCTGTTTCTGTTTTAGGTTCGTTTAGGCTGCTCATTTGTTTTGTTTTTTAGATGCCACGGGTAAGTGAAATCATACGGTGTTTGTCTTTCTCCATCTGACGTATTTCACTTAGCATAAAACCTTTCAGGTGTGCACACGTGGTCACACATAGTAAGCTCTTATTCTTTTTTATGGCTGCGTAATATTCCATTGTATATTTTTATGTGCGTCTATATTCATAGACATACCACATCTTCTTTACCCTCTCATCTCTCAATGAATACTTCCCTGGCCTGGCCATTGTAAATCCTGCTGCGATAGACACGGGAGTGCATATACCTTTGCAGAGTAGTGTTTTTGTTTTCTTTGGATCAATACTCAGCAGTGTAATTACGGGATCATACGGTATCTCTATTTTTAAATTTTTGAGG
Source organism: Panthera tigris (assembly GCF_018350195.1). Taxonomy (NCBI): domain Eukaryota; kingdom Metazoa; phylum Chordata; class Mammalia; order Carnivora; family Felidae; genus Panthera; species Panthera tigris. The sequence continues at coordinate 48,152,799 of NC_056673.1, read as the reverse complement.
AGCCTCTGCTCTGCTTTCCACGGCGGCTGCACGAGTTTGCACTCCCATCGAGCGTGCAGGTCGGTGGCATTAGGTACATTCACAGGGCAGTACAGCCATCTCCCCCATCCGTCTGCAAGACTGTGTCATCGTCCCAGACCGAAACTCTGTCCCCAGTAAGGGACTTCCTGGTGTTCCCTCCCCTGAGCCCCTGGAAACTATCATTCTACTTTCAGTCTCCATAAATCTGACTACGCCAGCTATCTCACGTAAGGGCTGTTATACAGTCTTGGTCTTTTTGTGACTTTATTTCCCTTCGCGTAAGGTCCTTAAGGTTCATCCATGTTGTAGCATGTAGCAGGACTTTCTTGCTTGTTAAGGCTGAATGATATTTTATTGTATGTGTGTACTACATATTTTTTATCCATTCATCTGTCAATGGACACTTAGCGAATATGCCATTATGATCAAGGCGATACATGTACCTCTTCCAGGGGCGCCTGGGTGGCTCCGTTGGTTGGGCGTCCGACTTCAGCTCAGGTCATGATCTCATGGTTCATGAGCTCGAGCCCCCTGTCGGGCTCTGTGCTGACAGCTCAGAGCCTGGAGCCTGCTTCAGATTCTGTGTGTCCCTCTCTCTCTGCCCCTCCACTGTTCATGCTCTCTGTCTCTGTCTCTCTCTGTCTCTCAACAATAAATAAGTGTTAAAAAAAAAATTAAAAAAAACAATATGTCTTCCAGACCCTGCTTTCAGTTCTTTTGCGTCTATAACCAAAAGTGAATTGCTTCACTTGGACCATATTATGAATACTCTCCCCTTTGTGCCTATGCCTTTATGTACTTCTTTTAAGATTCAGCACCTCAGGGGAAAGATAGCCAACATCGTTGGTGTCTTGGACAGTTACCCCTTAGCCCACTTCTCACTGTGGTCAGGCCCCAGGCATGCTGGTGCTCCCACCTGAGGCACCCTCTGCCTGAGCCTCAGGAACTCACCCAGCCCTCAGTCTGTACCCCAGAAGTTGTAGGAGCATCTCCTAGAGACCAGCATCCCAGCCTCCTTTTTCTTTAAAACAGTTTTATTGTGATACAGTTTCCAAATCATACAATTCACTTATTTAAAGTATACAATTCAGAGGCACCTGAATGGCTCAGTCAGTTAAGCATCCAACTCTTGATTTCAACTCGGGTCATGATCTCATGGTTCGTGCGTTCAAGCCCCATCCCTCTGGACTGACAGCACGGAGCCTGCTTGGGATTCTCTCTCTCCCTCTCTGTCTACCCCTCCCCCGCTTTCTGTTTCTGTCTCTCTCTGTCTCTCAAAAATAAATAAGTAAACATTAAAAAAAATAAAGTATACGATTCAAGGATTTTTAGTCACTGATACGTGCAACCACCACCATAGCCAATTTTTATCACTTCAAAAATGTTCCTATCTCCATAGATTGTCCTGTTCTGGAAATTTCATGTAAGTGGAATCTCATGGCTGGCTTCTTTCATTTAGCATCATGTTTTCAAGGTTCATTCGTGTTGTACTATGTGTCAGTACTCCATTCCTTTGTGTAACTGAGTAATAGTCCATCGTATGGATAGACCGTGTTTTATTTATTCACCCACCAGTTGACGGATATTCAGGTTGTTTCCATCTTTTTGTTATTGAACAGTGCTGCTATAAACATCTGGGGTCAAGTTTTTGTGGGGACATACGTTTTTATTTCTCTTGGGTGTACGACCAGGGGTAGAATTGCTCTAGCCTCTTGTTTTTAATTTTTTTTTTTAACGTTTATTTATTTTTGAGATAGAGAGAGAGACAGAGCATGAACGGGGGAGGAGCGGAGAGAGAGGGAGACACAGAATCGGAAGCAGGCTCCAGGCTCTGAGCCATCAGCCCAGAGCCCGACGCGGGGCTCGAACTCACGACCGTGAGATCGCGAGATCGTGACCTGAGCTGAAGTCAGATGCTCAACCGACTGAGCCACCCAGGCGCCCCTAGCCTCTTGTTTTTAAAAGACAACTGGGAGAGTCATTCTAGATCGTTCCCCAGATGGTCCCCAGCAGGATGGGGCCCCGGTGCCCACACTATAAGCAGCTTGGTGCCATACCCTTAATTGGTACTTCCTTCTTCTCCACTGTACTTGTTCTGCACCTGCAGGCTTGCTCTCTGGGATCATCTCCAACATAAACTCCCCGCACCCAAATCCTTGTCTCTGGCTCCGCTTTTAGGCGACTCAAATTAAGATCTGGAAGCTCATCACTGGCAACGCTTATTTACACACTTGTTCTCCAGGAGTCAGGGAGAAGGAGTGTGTGGTCCTTTCACCTCCCATGGCTCCAAGACTCACCCCCAAATAGGAAAGGTGTGCTGCTGGGGAAAGGTGGCTCAGTCAGTTGAGCGTCCAACTTCAGCTCAGGTCACGATCTCGCGGTCCGTGAGTTCGAGCCCCGCGTCGGGCTCTGTGCTGACAGCTCAGAGCCTGGAGCCTGTTTCAGATTCTGTGTCTCCCTCTCTCTGCCCCTCCCCCAGCTTGTGCTCTGTCTCTGTCTCTGTCTCTCTCTCAAAAATAAACAAACATTAAAAAAATTTTTTTTAATAAAAAAAGAAAGTTGTGCTGGTAGGAAAAACCACATACGACCACCACCACAAAAAGACCCTATAAGATGATCCCAGGGGATAGAGGAAGCGAACTAGAGTGTTTCATGCACATTACGCTTACAAGGACCTATTTAATTCCCACAACGGCTCTAAGAGGTGGGTGCTGTCCGAGAGGTTGGGAGTGTGCCCAGGGTTGTCCGGGAAGTGGAGGGGCCCAGACTGGCAGCCAGGTTTGTCCGGTTCCAGCGCCTGGCTTCTTTCACGTCATCAGCCCTTCCTACAGGGCTCCTCACGGCAAAACTGTAATTCCCTAATTGCCTTGAAGTGAGAGCATCGTCTTGGCTCCAGATCCCACTGCAAATGAGGCCAGATGCTTCTTTTTCAGCCTTATGAACTTCCCATCGCTGAGAGGTGGTTGGCTCCCCTTTTCCCTGGATAGAGTACAATTTCCATTTGCTTTTCAGTAATCTTATTGATGGAATGTGGTTCTGAACTGCTTCATCCTTGACAACGTCGAGGCCAAGGGAGGGCAGGCTGCCCCCCAGTGGCCCACTTTGGCATGAAGAGTATTTGAGCTGGAAAGCCATCAGAACCCAGAGCAGATTCCGGGAGAAGCTCTTTATCTCCACCTCAACCGCCTGAAAAGAATTTCTGTGGAGGACCTGCTCCAGGAAGAGAGCTATCACCATAGATAAGCACAGGATGATATGAACCAGGTATGATAGACCAGGAGGAACCTAGCAAGGCCTGTTTGATCAAAGTCCTTGGGTCCCAATTGTTTATCAAACATTGACTCTTTTTCATTCTTCCTGAAGATTGCTTTCCTTCCCTTTGAAGACCCAGGCTCCTACCCCTTTCTCCTTAGATCAGAATGACATATGGACTTCATTTTGCCTGTCTCCACAATTTCCCTGTCCGTATGGGTTGCCTGCACGCACGTTTGCTATCGAGTTTTATTTTCTCCTGTCAACCTGTCTCGTGACAATTTGGTGCCTAGTCTAGCTAGAAGACCTTGAAGGGGACAGGGGTTCTTGCTCTCTGATAACACACTGCCCCCAGTGTAGGGCCCCAGGGCTGGGAGCATCCTGGTTGAAGAGGAAAAGTCCAAGATCGAGCAGCACGTCTTGCGTAACGCTGTAGTTTCTTCCTTGGTTAAAAGTGAGCATGCTTTGGGGGCGCCTGGGTGGCTCAGTGGGTTAAACGTCTGACTTCGGCTCAGGTCCCGATCTCCACGGCTCGTGGGTTTGAGCCCCGGGTCTGGCTCTGTGCTGACAGCTCGGAGCCTGGAGCCTGCTTCAAGTTCAGTGTCTCCCCCTCTCTCTGCTCCTCCCCCACTCATGCTCTGCGTCTCTCTGTATCTCAAAAATAAATAAAAGTTAAAAAAAAATTTAAAAAAACGGTGGGTATGCTTCATGAGCAAACGCTGAGAAACCATTCACCCCTGTGGTTTGTGGCTGTTTCTGGGACGGTAGGTGACAAAGTCACTCAACATACGGACTCTGCAGTGAACCGGGCCTGAGTCTAGGCTCTGCATTGTCCAGCTGTGTGGGCTTGACCAACTCACTTCACTTCTCTCAACCTCAGCGTCCTCATTTCCAAAGCGAGGCTTTGATATAGATCAAATTAAATGATATTTGTGAAGGGTCTATACAGATGTCAGCTTTGTTACTGTAATCTCTAGAAAGACCAAATATGGCTGTTTTCTTACCAACCAGGCTGATGTCCGAAGTATGGAGCAAATGTTAATAGTGCCTGTACCAAGAAACTATTCAAAAGCCTAAGACCTGTGTCACAGATGCCCATTGCACGGACGGAAGGAAGAAAGGGAACCCGTTAAATCCACGTGTAAGTCTCAGAAGGAGCCCAGATACTTTGAAACGGTGGTTCTCAAAGTGTGGCACCGGGGCCAGCGACAGAAGCGTCATCGACAAGGAATGTGCTCAAAATGCAAATTCTCAGGCCCCACCTGGGTCTATTCAATCAGAAACCCTGGAGGTAGGGCCCATTTTAATGACATTTAGAAGGTTTTATTAATTACATTTTTTGGATTGAATAAAAATGTAGCAAGATTAACACTCTTCCGGTGGCTGGAGGTTCAGCGCTTTAAGTACACGACCTCAGCTAACCCTCACAACAAAGCGGATAGGTGTGCTTTATTGTTACCGTTTTCCAGTCAAGAAAACTAAGGCGCAAGAGAGAAACAGAGTTTGCCCAGAGCCACAGGGATTCCCCTGACGCCAGCGTACTGCCCCACTACATTGCGGGTTATCCTTTCGCGAGATTAAATGTCTAAGGCAGTCTTTCCAGCAGATGACTAAGTAAGCTGGCACAGACTTCCAGACTAGCCAGGACAGTGATCACAGTGTATCAGGAAGATGTGTCACTAAGAAAACAAGACAGCAAGAGGTCTGATTAGGAGCATATTCTCTGGTGACCTTTACACACCTTAGGGATCCTTTCCTGGCTGGTTCTTCCACACGTTGCGCAACCATTCCCATGCTGCCTGTCTCCCATCCTGCTTCTGCACCCCACCCACCCCAGGAGAGCCAGGGGCCCGTCCCTGGCTGAGATTTCAGGCTGACCGACCTTCCAAGGGTGGCAGTTGAGCACCCCACCCTCCGAGCTCTCCTCAGACTCTCTGGGCACAAGCAAGAACGGCAGCATTTCCCTTCTGCTTTAGCTGAACGGTCCTTCCTTCCAGACTGACGTTTCCTTGTACTGAGGGTGGGGTCCTCTGCTTCTCTGGATGTGTCATCCACCAGTAAGGACAACCAAGAGTCATCCCCAATACTTCACACAGAAACCCTCCTCTCCCAGGGCACCTGGATGGCTCAGTCAGTTAAACGGCCAACTTCGGCTCAGGTCATGATCTCAGGGTTCATGAGTTCAAGCCCTGCAACAGGCTCTGTGTTGACAGCTCAGAGCCTGGAGCCTGCTTTGGATCCTGTGTCTCCCTCTCTCTCTGCCCCTCCCCCGCTCGTGCTCGCTCTCTCTCTCTCTCAAAAATAAAATAAACATTAAAAAAAAAAACCTCCTCTCCCAAATGGATTTTCCATTTTCTTACGTAGGGGCCCCCAAAGTGTAGTAGGGCATCCCCTAAGCCCTGCTGACACTTATTCACACACTTGTGTGAAGGAAGAGGGAGAATTCATCGGGACTGAATTCTAGTAAGTCCTAGGGAAATGTTTCCTTAATGATCTCAGGTCCCCCAAGGCTGGATGGAAAAGCAGGCTACATTCAGGGTTCTGTTCCAGCCGCCAGAAGACTTGGCTGATGATGTTCCAGGCTACCCTTCCCTGTGCATAATCCTGCTTACACCTCACTGGACACTCTCACTGCAAAGGAGGCTGTGGTATTTTAGCCGAGCGCATTGCCTCCAGAATACAATAGCAAGGAAGAAGGGGCAAATGGGGTTGGGTGGACAATGAGTATTCTCAGACACTGGGGGCATAGTTAGCTATAGGAATAGGAAGTTTAAGGTCGGCCATGCCAATACCACAGAGACTAAGAAAAGGCCATACAATCTGGCAACCAAGAAGTCTCTGATGACCCTTGAGAGGCCGAACTCCGTAGGGTAGGTGTGTGGGAGTGGGGTGTGGGAGAAGACCTATGACGAGGGTTAGGTAGTGAGCAAAGGCTGAAGGAGTAAAGATGTCTGACCAAGACGTCTCTACAGAGATAGCTGAGTCAAAGAGGAGAGAAAGATAATAGAAGTGTACACAATTCCTAACCTTTATTTTGACCGCTTCTTTTCTCTCCCAACTCAATCTCGACAAGACTTGCTAACAGCAAAATTGACTGATGGGAGCCTCAGCCACTCTCTCTTCTTCTGCCGGGGGCAGGTGCTAATGAGGAATGAAATGACCAAAGGCTGAACTGCAGGAGGGAGAAGTGAGACCCGGGAAGAGATACCAGCCCCGCCTTGAGCACTGAGGGAAGATTTTTTCCATCACAGAAAGCTTTCTGTTAAGTTCTTACTTTCATCCTTGATATATAGGGGTCTTAAGTAGGGAACTTAATTTACTGAGCACCTACTATGTGCCAGATACTGGGCTTGGAGCCTAATGTCCATATCCCACGAAGTTCTCCCAGTAGCCTTTGTGGGGATGTCCATTACTATCCCCAGTTTCCAGAACAGGAAATTAAGACTCATGGAGGTTGAGTCATCTATAAGATCAAGCAGCTACATATGTTGCCACTGGGAATTACATCTAGATCTATTTGCCTCCAAAACCCTTAGTTTCTCCATTATTTTTTGGAAGATCCGTGAAGTGCTATCAGGGAGTTACAGAAATGTACTTCTTTGAGCACAAATTCTCAGAATAGACAAGGAATCCCCCTTCATTTGTTTGTTTTATAAAGTCCTGATCTGTCTTGCTCTCAAGAGCCACTGGCCTAACAGAAATCCTCAGAAGGATTCACATGAGGAATCTAAGCCTTTGCTGTCTGTCTAGGTTTTCTGTGAGCCTAAACAGGCAACAAACTCCCAGCTGCTCAGCCAACCCACTCCAGGGGCACTCGGACCTGTTAGCAAAAAGATAGGGAGTGGGAGCCAGGGGTCCCAGGCCTTGGCTAAGAGAATCTCTCCGTCAAGGGACAAAAGCATCGCAACTCTCATAACAACTTGGCATTGACAGAGTTTTTAATAAACATAGACATTTTCTACTGTTAACTGCTCCAATCCTTCTCATCAAAAGTCAAAGAGGGTTTTGGCCCCTATTTGGATTATCAGCAGCAATAAAACATCTGGAATGAATCCACGAGAGGCCTTTCCAGGATCGTGTGTGTGTGTGTGTGTGTGTGTGTGTGTGTGTGTGTGTGTGTCCCTCTCTCTCCCTCCCTCTCTCTCTCTCTCCAGGTCAGGTTACATTTCTGATCATCCATTGAGGCTCTTTTATTTGTGGAAATCTGCTTTAGAACATATTTCATGCAGCAAAAGGGGCCAAAAGTGATGGCTACATGTTTATTTATTATTTTCTCATTAAGTGGCCCTGCAATGAACCAAAACCGACCTACTGGACCAACAAACATCTATTGATTTCTTCTAAGGCTGAGTAAACCTGAAACGAAATTACTGGATGCAGTTAGAAGAGATCCTAAGCTACGGTGGTGCCCGTTAACCTTTTCATTCCAAATGTCTGGCGGGACCCGTTGGCCAGTATTTGGCCTAGAGCACGGCAGGGGTGGAGGCTATCTGAGGCACTTTGTCTCTCACTTTTTAAAAACTTGGATCAAGACACCGTGTTGTGCAACACGAATATTTTTCTTTAAAAGGCAAGTATATATAGAGGTTATGTCTGGGGGATGGGGAGGGAAGAGGCAGCGGGGAGAAAAACATTTCTCTGATATTTGTATTTTCCCACGTGCCTATCTGAGCCTTCTTTCAAAAAACAAACAGTGGCTCGAATGAAAAAAAGAACACCCCCACAAAAGAGGGGGGCGTGCGTAGAGGTTGTTTTTGAGAAGCTCACCCTCTCTGTACAGATTTTCGGGAAACCTATCATCACCATCTCTTTCAAGCTGACGTGCCCGCTGCAAATTCACAAAGAATCCTGGGCGTTAAGGTCAGTAAAAGAGAAATGTGGAGGAAGACTTTCGGGTTTGGATCCTAACCTCTGCGTCGTTCTGGCAGGTTCTCTTGGTCACACGTACCCAGTGAAGGGTGAAGGGGAGAGATGAGACCTAGTCCTGAAAATTTGAGGGAAAACATTTCTGGCTGTAATTAGCTGGACATTTCAGGAAAACTCACATGGCCTTCAAAGCTCTCCACTCTGTTTTGAGAACCTTCAGGCTCCAGTGTCCCCATGTGTAAGCGGAGATTTTTTTTCAGCTCAGAGATTCATTGATTTGGAGCCTCTGACAGGTTCTGCTTGGATGGGTAGGGCTCCAAGATGGGGCGCCTGGGTGGCTCAGTCGGTTAAGCGTCTGACTTTAGCTGAGGTCATGATCTCACGGCTCGTGAGTTCGAGCCCCACGTCGGGCTCTGTACTGACAGCTTGGAGTCTGGGGCCTGCTTCGGATTCTGTGTCTCATTCTCTCTCTGCCCCTCCCCAACAAAAATAAAATGTATTTTTATTTATGTATACTCAAAAAAAAAAAAAAGAGTAACAAGAGAGGCTCTCTCCATATTCTGCACCCCTTCCTTAAAACACATATTTTATTTATCATATGATGAAATATGAGGCAAATTGGTGATTGTTAGCCTATTGCATATTTCCAAAGGACTTTTTTAAGGGGTGTGTGGGTGGGTGGCTCAGTTGGTTAAGGTTCTGACTCTTGATTTCGGCTCAGGTCATGGTCTCACAGTTCGTGAGTTCGAGCCCTGCACAGGCTCCGTGCTGACAGCATAGAGCCTGCTTGGGCTTCTCTTTCTCTCCCTCTCTCTCTGCCCCTTTCTTGCTCATGTATGCTCTGTCTCAAAATAAATAAACTTAAGACAAATTTTTTTAAATACGTAAATGGTTGGTGTTTGATAGTTCAGTCCAATAATCCAACAGTTTCTAGATACCGGAGAAAAAATGGACACGGTTACACTTTTTTAGGAGAGCCTATATCTGAAAATTCAATCTGATGGGAGGATAAATTAGAAGCTTTGGGAATGGCCTTCTTTGTCCTTTTTTTTTTTCCTTTAAGAACTTCTTCAGATAAGAGCTCTTCAAATTTACCCTAGTGTGTGTTTAAAGATGACTAATCGGTTGCCTTAGGAATCAGAAGAACTTAAAACTTAAGTGTGAAAGGTCCAGGTTGTTATGGCTGACCAGTCAGAAGTGACGTCAGAGCATCATCCAAAGATCATCAGTCATCAGGTAACACAAGTGGGCCCTGAGCTCCTTAAGGATAGGGACCTTAGCTTTCAATTCTGATTCTGTTGACTCAGCAATATGTCTGAGGAGCATCAGAAGCCATGGGCCATGGACTTTGTCTACCATGCTTGAAATGATGTGGCCCAAGGGGACCTTCCCGGGGGCATGTGGGGTACATTTGGGACCCCCGGGACATGAGGGTGTGGAGGCACAGGATGGAGGAAGGGCAGTGAGGGTTCAGGGAGAGAACAGGACAGGGCAAGAGGGACAGCAAAACTGTTCTGTGGCATTGATGGGCAGGACATGTTCTGGAGTCTGCATCTTTGGGCACAGAAAGAAAGAGACTGGACAACAACCCTCAGAAGCCAGGTGGTCCCCAAGAATCAGCCTCCTGGCAGATGCAGGGAATAAAGAACCAGAGGAAGAGGAAAAGGTTGATGAGCCCCACTTCTGACGGTCTTCCATTCCCCAGGCGCCAAAAGTGGGATGTACTTCCACGGCCCTCATTAAATCTGGAAGGAGAGGGTCACGGGGGCCTCCTGTCCTCTCAAGTCCCTCCCACTTTCCTGATCTTGCACATTTATCTAAAAAGCCAGAGAGGCAATCCACAGACGGACAGAAAAGATTTAGAATGCAAACAGGATCAACTGAGGGAGTCAACAAGAGGTGACTGGTTTGGGTCAAAGCGAGGAGGGCTGGGACCAGATTCTCATTTGGGTGTGACGATTCAGGTCAGCCCAGCCAACGAGAACGGACGCTCCACCAGAAGAGGGACTTCATTGGAGTCACTGCTGTATCTCTGATGCTCGAACGTAGTGGACAGTCTAGGCATACGTACTGGATGTGGGATGAACGGAGCCAGGATGTGCCAGATGCTGTGCTAGAAGGTGGGAAGGTATAAAGAAAGGACTTTATGAAGCTTGCTGTTGGGGAGACTGACTCTGAAAGGATAATTATCCCAGAGTGTGCCGGAGATCAGTGTGGAGGGCTGGGGAAGCAAAGAGAGAGAAGACAGGGCACAGAAAGGCAGGAACTACCTCGTAGGTAAGGGGAGGCTCTCACCCCACTGAATTGGGAAAGAGGTAAATGGAGACGAACATGGCGGTGGCAACGACATGCCCAAGGCTCACCGGGTCATCATCATCATCACACAAAGTCCACCAGAAACGCTTCCCAGGCGGCTTTTTGTCTTGACGGTCTCACCTCTGACCCCTTAGAAGGAACAGCAGCAGAGTTCATTTGCAGCCCTTTACTCACGCCTGCGGTACGAAACTAGGTATATCTGGCTCGCGTCTCTCCACGGTCTCCTGGGTTGTCCTTGAGGTTCTGTTGAGTTTAGGACATCTTTATCAGTTTTAGCGGCTTTGTTAGGGTGTGTTTAAGACACCGCCTAGGAACAGCCGTAAAAAACCATAAACCGTTTCCCATGCATGGCTGTCCAACTTTGACGGTGTCCATAATATCACCCTCCTTTACCGTATTCTATCCATAAGTTAAATTATTGCAACTAAAAGAGGAACCCTCCCAGGTGCACAACAGAAAGCACAGACGGTGAGAAGCACGGGACGGTTCACAATCACAAGAGTGTACACGTGCCTTCAGTTCTCAGCCAGCAAAGGAAAAATGATTAGTCGTTAATGATTCTTGGCAGGTTAGGCTCCGGGCTTAAGATCGATATAGTTGTGGAAGGACAAAGTACCAAGCACCAGAGTTTGTGTTTCAGTGCATCATCTGTGCCGCGTCCAGGTGCTCTGAGGTAAATTATACACTCTATGACAGGAAAAACCCCTGACAAATGGGTGGTGACTCAACATGGAGGTGTTGAAATCTTTGTTTTGCCTGTTTGTTCCTACCTTGAGCCAAATGAAGGAAGCTCTGTGTTCAACTGCTATAAATCATTCTTGCACCACTCAATGGAAGACTGGCCTCTCTCTGATTCTTTCATTATTTACATTCTGTCAGCCGCAGCTTTAGTTCCTCACCAAAAGATTTCCTAAACTGGGGGAAAGAAGGAAAGAAAGAAAGAAAGAAAGAAAGGAAGGAAAGAAGGAAGGAAGGAAGGAAGGAAGGAAGAAAGAAAAGGGAAAAATCCCAAACTATCCCTGAGAGAACCCACTTGGGAGAATTCCTCTCGTCAGGACAAACAGAGTTGACACACAAAGTGCTGAGGCCACCAGTACGATCATTGCATATGGCGGATGGGCGAGTGGATGGGTTCAGGACATGGGCTGTGGCTCAGGCGTCCAGGGTTCAAATCTCAGCTCTGCTAGTTCCTAGCTGTGTAATGTTGGCTATATACCTTCACCTCTTCGTGTCTCATTGCCCCTTTGCTCCCCCTGGGTTAAATGGGGATAGTATTAACACCACCTCCTATGACGTGAAGTTGAATAAGCTAACGCTTGCTTGTAAAAAGCTTAAAATAGTTCCCAGGACATCGTTAAGCCCTCAGTAAATGTTAAATTTTTTTTTTTTTTAATTGTCATTTGTCTCTTGTGAAACTTTATGTGATCAAGTCTGTTTGGGTTAGCTACAGAGAGCTAAGTGATCTAGCCTCAACTACGGATATTTGTTTATAAATTTAACATTTATATTTCATTGGTCCAATGGGCAAGGAAATACCATTGTCTGACCGCCTCAGCAGACTTGCCCCGGATGTCATTGTTTCTGTATGAGAACAGCTATCATCAAATGGTATGCTTTCTGCATTTAATTAATTCACTCCTTTGAAATTCCACTAACATTGTTTTCTTTTTTTTTAAACTTTTTTAATGTTAATTTATTTTTGAGAAAGAGAGAGGGACAGAGTGTGAGCAGGAGGGGGGCAAGGAGAGAGAGGGAGACACAGAATCCAAAGCAGGCTCTAGGCTCTGAGTTGTCAGCACAGAGCCTGACACGGGCTTGAACCCACTAGCCATGAGATCATGACCTGAGCTGAAGTGGGACGCTTAACCGACTTAGCCACCAGGCGCCCCAGTAAAATTGTTTCCTGTGGCTATGGGGCAATCTGTAGACTAGATTCTTTTTCAATGTTAGACCTTTTTTTTTCTTTTAGCTCAAACCATTTCTTGATCCATGACATCCAGGCTATCAGGGAAGCACCAAGTTTCAAAGGTAACGAATCTAGATTTGACAACCTTTAGTCCAGTTTCCTCTGAATCATTTTGATTCTTTTAGGGAAGCAGCTCAGGCCCTCTTAGGAACACCCATGCACACAGTACCCCAGCTATGGCCCTTAGGCTTCCCACTGTTCCCAGATCTTTATAAAAGGGCAGAAGAAAAATCTCCACGTAACACTGGGCATCAGATAAAATGACACACAAAGCTGTTGTTAAAAAGAAAACCACAGGGGCGCCTGGGTGACTCAGTCGGTTGTGTGTCCAACTTCAGCTCAGGTCATGATCTCGTGGTTCGTGAGTTTGAGTCCCACGTCGTCTGCTGACAGGGCAGAACCTGCTTGGGACTCTCTCTCTCTCTGCGCCTCCTTCTCCCTCAAAATAAATAAATTAATTAAAAAAGAAAGAAAGAAAGAAAGAAAGAAAGAAAGAAAGAAAGAAAGAAAGAAAGAAAACCACATGGGTGCCCGGGTGGCTCAGTCAGTTGAGCATCCAACTCTTGATGTTGGCTCAGGTCATGATCTCACTGTTGTGAGACTGAGCCCCCCGTCAGTCTCTGCACTAGACACGGAGCCTGCTTAAGATTCTCTCTCTCTCTCTCTCTCTGCCACTTGTGCTTTTTCTCTCAGAGAGAAAGAAAAAAAGAAAGAAAGAAAGAAAGAAAGAGAAAGAAAGAAAGAAAGAGAAAGAAAGAAAGAGAAAGAAAGAAAGAAAGGAAAGAAAGAAAGAAAGAAAGAAAGAAAAGAAAGAAAGAAAGAAAAGAAAGAAAGAAAGAGAAAGAAAGAAAGAAAAGAAAGAAAGAGAAAGAAAGAAAGAGAAAGAAAGAAAGAAAGAGAAAGAAAGAAAGAAAGAAAGAGAAAGAAAGAAAGAAAAGAAAGAAAGAAAGAGAAAGAAAGAAAGAAAGAAAAGAAAGAAAGAAAGAGAAAGAAAGAAAGAAAAGAAAGAGAAAGAAAGAAAGAAAGAAAAGAAAGAAAGAAAGAAAGAGAAAGAAAGAAAAGAAAGAAAGAAAGAGAAAGAAAGAAAGAAAAGAAAGAAAGAAAGAAAAGAAAGAAAGAAAGAAAAGAAAGAAAGAAAGAGAAAGAAAGAAAAAGAAAGAAAGAAAGAAAGAAAAGAAAGAGAAAGAAAGAAAGAAAGAAGAAAGAAAGAAAGAAAGAAAGAAAGAAGAAAGAAAGAAAGAAGAAAGAAAGAAAGAAAGAAAGAGAAAGAAAGAAAGAAAGAAGAAAGAAAGAAAGAAAGAAAGAGAAAGAAAGAAAGAAAGAAAGAAAAGAAAGAAAGAAAGGGAAAGAAATCCACCGGCCTAAAATGGTGTCACTTAGACCAAGTTCCCAAACTGATGCGTCATACATGATCTAATTGCAGTTTCAACCTTCCCCAGAAATGTCATCTCACTTGACCCACAGGCCAGGAGTTTTTCAGTCCATACCAATCAATCTGCCACCTGGGTCCTCTCCCCCCTCCCCAGAGAAAGATGAGATAATCCCTGTGGAAAGACACTTTGTTTTTCCCCCTAGAAAGCTGCCTCACCTGGAGAAATGCTTTTGGTTTGGCTAACAACCTTCTTGCCCCACACTCCTTCTTTAAAAACCTTCCACTTTGTACAGCTTCTTGGGAGCGCCTGCACTTGCCAGGCGGGATGCGGCCCGATTCATGGATTGTTTCACAAAGCCGATTAGAGATGCCAATTGTCTTGGTTGAATTTTGCTGTTTAATGCTGTCGATGTGAGTTTTTATGTCCCCCGAGGGTCACTTTTGTCATTCTTTTTGTTTTGCCCAGAACAACACTCAGAGCATATTGTTACCCTCTCCTGTTTAATTTACTGAAGTTACAGGTTGAAAATATAGTTTCTTCCTTAAGCTTTTAGGTTCAATTTATAAATCTCACTCTTTGATATACAAGTCACTTTAGAGATGCTTGAAGAAAACCCTCACACACCACAGGGAAGTATCAATCGTCTGGCAAACACAGTTCTCCCCATTAAGACTTACCATTCAGGTTTCATAAGTCCAAGGGATTAAATTTATAAAACCGATGAATCTTAACGTTCTCTTAAGCGTTTCGCTGCCGCTTACAAAGGCAGCATGAGTGCAACTTGAAATTACAGTCCAAATCCATTAGTGGGTTGCACATTTTAAATTAGAATCACAAAGCAAATCTGCTAAAAGCCCGCAATATGCCCAATGCTCTCGAATACAAGTATACACAGTTTGTTTCTAAGATCAAACGAAAAATACAAATGCTGCAGGGTTAAGGTACTTTATCATCTGTACAGGTGAGTCTGGATCTCCTTGGGGTGGAGGATGCCCCCCCCCCCCGAATCATAGACCTTTAGACCCCACCTGCAATGTGAGATTCCTGTCTTACCCAGCCGAGGCTGTTGCTAGACATCCCCAAAGAGAATGAAATCTCCAACTAAGACACCCAAGGGTGACTTTTCTTGTGACCGCCTGTGGATTTGGGACCTTTTTCAGTCACTCTGCCCCAAATTCCATTCTCCCCATCTGCCTAAAAACAGAGCCTTCCAAGAGAACTCGACTGTCATAAATCTCCTCCTTGGGACTTTCATAACTTTTATCAGTGGAGATAAAGTCACGGCGATAAGGAGTCACCTACACAGATGTTGTCACAAAAATACCACATTTCCCATCTGTTCTCCTAAAGGCCTGTTCATCCTTCCCAGAAGCCATTTGTTTTTTTACCTACATGCCCTTTTTTCTCACCTGTCTTTCCCTACTGACATGTTAGATCAGCCTCCAATTCTAACCACCCCTTTGAGTAACATTTTTCTGTGTGCCTCTGCATAGGTACATGAATACATCTTGGTCTTTTCTCCTGTCAATCTGTCTTTTGTTCATTTAATTCACACGCACCCAACACTGAACCTAAGTGGGTATACGCAACTTTTTTTCTTCCCGAACACCTACCAACCATACTTAGCCAATGTATCTACTGGACATATCTATTCACTGCTCCCTCTCCAGGGTGATTCCTATCATCACACAAATGTAAGGTTACTGGCCCATAAAACATGTGTTTAAACCTCATTGACTGCCCTCCTTGACTTCTTTTACTACCGTTTTCCATAGCACTCTGTAACCTCTCACTTCACTTTCTCTTCTTCCCTTCTTTCTTAAACCCCCTCCAAACAAGCTTTAACGCCTCCCACTTCTCCACTGAAACTGTCTTTTCTGTCCAGTCTTCATCCCCAATGTCCGGGAACAGTGCCTGAGCATGTAAAGCATCCTCCATCAATATTTATTACATAGATTGTTTTTTTTTTTAACATCAACTTGTTAAAAGTTTATTTATTTTACTTTTTGAGAGAGAGACAGCATGGGTGGGCAGGGGCGGAGAGAGAGAGGAGAAGGAGAGAGAGGGAGAAAGAGGCGGGGGAGGGAGAGAGAGGGAGGGACTATCTCAAGGAGGCTCTACAATGTCAGGGGAGGAGCCCAACATGGGGCTCAAACCTACGAACGAGGACATCATGATCCAAGCCAAACGCTTGACCGACAGAGCCAGCCAGGCGCCCCATAGATTGTGTTTCTGAATACTTTCCTTATTCTCCTTATTTGCTAAAGCCACACTTTGTATTTGTATAGAAATCGGAGTGACATTTGAATGGATTCCAGGACTTTGGGAGGGGTCTCCCTTCCAGTTCCATGGCCATGCCGAACAGACACAATTGCAGATTGTAGCGTTGGCCAAAAAAATACTAAGTGTGCATTCAAAAGAACCAAGCTGTCATCACCGCACTGATACTTATGAATCAGCCTCCTCCCCGGAGGGGGCTGGCATTCTACGCCACTTACTGACCTACCTGTCTGAACTTTGCGGGCCATCCCTCCCGGGCTGCTTCTCCAAGTTCTGTTTCAATCTTTGCCCTCTGCCAATTGGTGGGAGGTGTGCTATTTTTGCTTCATTACTGCACACAGCATAAAACACCCAAACTGAAATGGGATCAAAGCCCTGAAGGTAGTTATGCATGGGCTTTAAATGATGGCTGTCATAAAAATAGAAGTGAGCATATGTTAGGAGTTACATTTTGCCAGGTGGAATGTCCCCAGCCTTCCCTCTCCCACTGAAAGCACAAAGAGAATGTAAATTATACAGAGGCAGGGATTGTATCTGTTGTGTTCCCACTGTATCAATGTATGGGAAACACACAGGGCACCTGGGTGGCTCAGTCAATTAAGTGATTAAGCCTCCTGTTTCTGCTCAGGTCATGATCTCACTAGCTCAGAGCCTGGAACCTGCTTCACGTTCCGGGGCTCTTTCTGCCCCTTCTCTGCTTGTTCTGTCTCTGTCTCTCTCTCAAAACTAAATAAACAAACCTAAAAAAAAAATGCACACCGTATAATATATTAATATTCCAGGACTTAGCATTCATTGCTGTGCATATGGATGGGGAGCTGGTCAATGCCAGAACTTTCCCTCTGCTCAGCTACCTTAAAGTTTACTCCCACTCCCAACTATTGTTTAAAACCAGTTCCTAGGAGCACCTAGGTGGCTCAGTCAGTTAAGCGTCTGACTTTGGCTCAGGTCATGATCTCACGGCTTGTGGGTTCGAGCCCCTTGTTGGGTTCAGTGCTGACAATTCGGAGCCTGGAGCCTGCTTCCGATTCTCTGTCTCAGTCTCTCTGGCCCTCCCCAGCTCCTGCTCTGTCTCTCACTCTCTCTCAAAGATAAATAAACATTAAAAACAACAACAAAAACCCAGCTCCTAGACTTTTCGTAATGCAAAATCCTAGAAAGAATACAGAAGTCCTTGCCCTGAAAGGAGAGGTTGGAGGGAGGTTTTGTCCAAAAGGATATATAATAAAGGGTACAAAAAATGACAAAGGGGAAGGGAGAAAGTAAAGGTAGATCTAGCTGTGGGTAGGGGAGTAAATTTTTTTTTGGTGGGGGGGTGAGGAGGTTTCTGAGAGGCTACTGAGAATGTGGGAAATCCCAATGAGTGTGGCAAGGAAGAAAGGGAAGAAAGGGTTGAAAAGTCTGGTTGGGGGTTGGTTATAAATTGGGTTTTGTTTGATTCTCTTAGGGGGACTCGAGAAATAAATGATATATTTTTAATTTTACTCTTATTTCCTTTTTCTTATTGGACTGTGCCTCTGTATTTTCATAGAATTTTATTTTAGAGAGAGAGCCAGTGGGGAGAGGGGCAGAGAGTCTTTTTTTTTTTTTTTAACATTTATTTATTATTGAGAAACAGAGAAACAGAGCATGAGCAGGGGAGGGGCAGAGATAAGGGGAGACACGGAACCTGAAGCAGGCTCCAAGCTCTGAGCTGTCAGCACAGAGCCCAACGCGGGGCTCGAACTCATGAAGTGCAAGATCACGACCTGAGCCGAAGTCAGACACTTAACCGACTGAGCCACCCAGGTGCCCTTAGGGGGAGAGAGTGTCTTAAGCAGGCTCCATGCTCAGCACAGAATAGAGCCCAAGGAGGTGGGGCTCGATCCCATGACGCCAGGATCATGACCCGAACCGAAATCAAGAGCTGGACGCTTAACTGGCTGAGCCCCCCAGGCGCCCCTGGACTGTGCTTCTTTAAATGATATTCCACTCCAGGGCTGAAGCTCTCTCCTTCCGAGTGATAGCAGAACACTGAGTTCCCTGAGGGCAGGAAGCATATCTTCTTTATTTTGTATTCCTGGGTGTAGCCAGGCGCCTGCCACAGAGTTGGAGCTCAGGGAGTAGTTCTGGAATGGAAATAAACCAGACTGTCACCTACCAGACCTAGTGGGCTTGTCTTAGCCCCCCAGGCAAGGGCAGCTGAAAGCCTTGTGGGAGGGCCAACTGGTGTTTCCGCTAGTTTTCTTCTGGTTTGTCTGTTGGGTTTAGTGTGCTTAGCTCCTCGACTTGTAAAGTTTTTAGAGTTTTGTTGCCGAATGATTGACTTACAGTAAACTGTACTGTATAATTCAAAGTGTATAATCCGGTGAGTTTTGATATGTGAACACATGGGAAGCCCACACCCAATGAACATAGCCGTCACCCCAACAGCTTCCTCCTGGTCATGACGTTTGGCATGTTTTGTGCTGTTTCAAGGTTCTATGATCTAGAGGTAAAGAGGAGAGGTAGGGGATGGGTGAAAGAAGGTTCATCGTGAAGCGACAGTTGTCGAATCTGGGTGAGAGGTACACTTTCGCACACAGGTGGGCAGATACTTTTCCCCAGCCAGGTTTGGGAAAGTGGGACAACTCTTATGTACCCATTTCCATTTTAATCAGTAGTGAATGGCAAGTCATGGGAGTTGCGGGGGTTGTCACATAACTAGCATTTGCAAAGAATCCAGGCACTATGACCTTTGCTGAAAAGCAACTTAAAGGTGAAGGTGGGGGACCACGGTATCTATTTGCAATGTGAACTCGTATGTTTTTGTCAAAAAAAGGTTTTTTTAATGTTTATTTTTGAGAGAGAGGGAGAGACAGAGCATGAGCAGGGGAGGGGCAGAGAGAGAGAGAGACAGAGAAAGAAGACACAGAATCTGAAGCAGGCTCCAGGCTCCGAGCTGTCAGCGCAGAACCCGAGGTGGGGCTTGAACTCTTAAATTGTGAGATCATGACCTGAGCCAAAGTCAGACGCTTAACTGACTGAACCACCCAGGCGCCCCTGTTTTTGTTTTTGAGAGAGAGAAAGAGAGAGAGAGCACAGGTGAGCAAGGGGCAGAGAGAGAGAGAGAGAGAGAGAGAGAGAGAGAGAGAGAGAGAGAGAGAGAGGAGGCAGGCTGGAGTACACAAACTGCGATCATGACCTGAGCTAAAGTCTGATACTTAACCAGCTGAGAATCCCAGCGCCCTCTAAGGTACGTTTTTATACTCCCTCCATGTGTTGCCTCATAGTCATTGGGAGAGGAGCGAAATACATCTGTCAAATTGGAAGAAAGAACTTAAAAGAACACGGGAGCTCTCAGCTCTGTTCCCCCCAAATGCAGACTTGGTAAAGCCAAGAAGGACCACCCTACCTTGCATTTGTATGAGATTTTACGATTTACTAAACACTTATACTCATCAACTGGTTAAATCCTTTAAAAAAATATTTTTTTTTAAGTTTATTTACTTTTGAGAGAGGGAGAGAGACAGACCATGAGTCGGGGAGGGGCAAAGAGAGAGGGAGACACAGAATCCGAAGCAGGCTCCAGGCTCTGAGCCGTCAGCACAGAGTCCGACTGCGGGGCTCGGACCCACAAACCGTGAGATCATGACCTGACCTGAAATCTGACGCTAAACCGACCGCCCCAGGCGCCCCTCAACTGGTTAAAATCTTAAGAAAGTCCTAGGATGGTTAAGAATATCTCCATTTTTAGAAGGAGAAGTTAATTTACTCAAGTTACACAAACTAGTAAGTGCCCACATCTGGTTTGTGCCATGGCTACTATGGAAAACTGGAAAAAAGTGGAGAAAAAACACTTTCAGGAGGAAGCCGAAATACTGGCCACCAAGAAGCCTTCTTGGGCAATCCACTCAGGAATTCAACTCCCAGTTGTAGTTGAGGGCTAAGGAAGAGGTGAGGGTCCGTGGCTTAAAACAGATTTCTCAAATATTTTACATTCCAATTGGCAGTTTCTACTTCATGCAACAATAACAAAATTCTGGCAACAAAACTGTCTGTGTTTACAATAGTAAATGGGAGTACCTGGGTGGCTCAGTTAAGCCTCTGACTCAATCTTGGCACAGGTTATGATCTCACGGTTCCTGGGACGGGGCCCCACATTCGGCTCTGTGCTGACAGTGCACAGCCTGCTTGGGATTCTCTCTCTCCTTTTCCCTCTCTGCCTCTCTCTGTCACTCTCAAAAATAAATAAATAAACTTAAAAAAAATAAAATAACAAATCCCTCCTTTTTGATTAGAGGAAAACATTAAAAAAATTATGGCTTCTGATGCCCTTTCAAAATGTGAGTCCTAGGCCAACGTCTTCTCTTCCAGTACAGGAAAGTATCTATGTTCCCAGCACCAGAGATAGTCACTTAGACGAACATTTTGCTGTATGTGCCTTTACACACATATGTGCATTCACAAACACATTTATATTCCTATAGATGCAAGTGTGGGTAAGTGTGCAGACATTTTAAAAACCGGAACCTTACTTTGAATACTGTTTTACCTCCTGCTTCTTCTACTTACGAGCAAATTAATTCTTTTAATACGACACAGCTAATTAGAAATCTTTGGTGTTTTGTTTCCAGGCTTTTTAAAAGTTACCATTTTTCTTAAACTAGAAACAAAGATTCTAAGGTACAGGAGAGGACACAGTGAAAGGTTAAGTCTTCCTCCAACCCTCTGGACAACCGTACCTGGTCGTGCTGGTATTAACTCTGGGGCTTCTGACCCACCCCCAGGAAATACTATCCTCCTTCCTAACTTACCGAGCGACAGTCACTTCCCAGCTAGACTTGGTCTCTCACCATTTCATGAGACCTGCCATTCACCCCAACTCTAAACACTGCCTAAGTAATTATACATCCCCCCCCCCGTTTTCTCAGCTCTCCGAAACCTTGGATTAAGTGCATAGAGTAAAACACGAGCCTTTTAATTATCTTGGTTACTATAAATCACAGAATCAAGCTTTTTATACACGTAAATGATTACTATTGCTGCATTTGAAAAGGCCTGGTCCATTTGAAAACAGAATAGTGATTCTGCACAGAGCAACAAGTTTTAGGTGGTAGCCTAAAGATTATTGGTTTTAAGTGAACCAGTCTGGTTTTAGAGTCATCGTTGCAGTGGCCCGACTTTGATCCCAGCCCCCAGCCTCTGGGTCCTGCTGGTCTGAGCAAGACCCGTACAAAGTCTGGAACTTACCGCTCAAAGGCAGGGCTCACAGAGAAGCGTTCTGACAAACCATATTCAGTCTACCATTCCCTGTTCTTTCCTGCACCTTCTCCATGAAGCAGCTGACTCTAAAATCATTACCAATGCCCAGGACTGACTTACCGCTCCCTCTCCCCCTTTCTGTAATGCCCTCCATTTCAGTGCTATGAAGGAGAATTCTCCGGTTGGGTACAGGGGTGAACCGCAGCCCACATTTCCATCCGTCCTTGCCAGGGGCAGCGTTACACTGCTTGGTAAATCTGTTCCTGGTACATCTCCACCCACAGCCCCCACAATTGGGCTATGCTGTAGGCAACCAACCACTGAGGCTCAGCCCAGTTATCCATCAACTGGCTTCTAGTTAGTTCTCTCTTCACCCACAAGAAACAACAGTAACAACTGAGGCAAGAAAGCCAAGTCACAACCTGAAAGAAAAGATATGTTGTCTCCATCTGGTCCACCCATTGGGGAGATCAGTCACTCCATTCCACCACACAGGAGATGACCAAGCTGCTGCCATGGCTCCTTTGGTTGTTAGCTCATCTTCCGTATTACTTTACTCTGGGATTCCAGTCTCTGCAATCTCACCCTCCAACTCTGCCGGCTTTTTCTCCCATCATTACATCAAAGCTTTAGGGAAACCGAAAGAATCCTGTCTTTATAAAATGTGTGAGGACCACACTTAAGATGGTGAGGAGGAAAGAATTGTGTGTTTTATTCTGTGTGCTATCGGATTTACGATTCTTAAACAACAAACAACCATGGCTTGGAATGCTTACGGTGTTTTGCGGAGAATTTGATCCATGTTCCCAACATGCTCTGCTTTTCACTCCTTCCCTTGCCTCTTCCTTTTTTGCCTCCTTGGCCCGGAGGCGCTGCCATGATGGGTGAAATTTCTGATCAGAGCATCAAACAGGTGCACTCTCTTAGCATTAACAAGGGGCCAGCAAAGCCCACCCTCCACTAATGGCCAGTCTATAGCTTACACTTGCTAAAACACGAAAGGCACTTCTAGAATCAGGCATTCCACGAGCCAATCTTAAAAGATGGTAGCCCCAGGTGATCCCTGTGATGGACTCTAAAATTGGCATATATCTTTACTTTTTTTTTCCTTTTTATTTTAAACTTCTTGAAGAATTAAACAGCCTGCTCTCTTTCTTGATGTTCTTCAGCTCGTGTCGTCGTTTTGTGACCGTAGTGAATCTGACAACGTAGAAAAACAACAGTGAGACGCTGGGGGATGGTTGTTTCCCTTCTGTATGTTAAGCACCCTCCAGGCAGAACTAATAAATATTCAGCAAGTGATTAGTTGGTCCATCCCCACGTGTCCTTGGCAGATCCCTGCCAGCTCTTTCACCAGCAGTTTCACTTGGTAATTTACAAGTGTTCTGGCTGCACTCTGCACCTGCCAGCATTGCAGTAATTAGCTTAGGATGCAAAACGCTTTCTAAATTAAGGTTCCGGACTTGTAGAATCAAGAAAGGCTGATAATCAACCTTGCAACTGTAGTACCCAACGAGCAACGGGATAAATAGGGAGAAACAACCAGGACAAGTCCTTTAACCGTCCCGCGTGCACATTAGACGTCTATGCAAGATGCAGGTGAAACACAGCTCAACAGTTAGGGGCAGGTGGCAGGGTCAGTGTGCGAAGATTTGCAATCAAGCCCCTCCTCCTGCCCTATATAAGCAGCGTGGAGGGCGCGGGCCGGGGCGTTTGGGGGCACCTACGGCTGGAGGGACAGAAAGCCTCAACGCCGCGTCTCGGAGGGTGAGGAAGGGCGGGAGTCCGAGCGGGTTGGACCCAGAGACGGCGGCGGTGGGCGCTGCCTGGAGCCCGGTGCAGCGAGTCGGACGTCCCGCCGGGGCGAGAGGGGACCAGGAGCCGGGCGGGGAAGGATGAGCTGGCCGGGATGGGAGGAGGAAGCCGAGGGAGCAGGAGGCAGAGCCGGAGGAGCGGAAGAAGAGGAGGCGGAGGAGGGCGAGAGGCAGGAGGGAAGGGAGGAAAGGAGAAAGGCGGCGGAGGAGAGCGGCCCGCCCTCCCGGCGTCCTCCTCCGCTCCCAAGTTCGGGCGGGCCAGGCCCAGGCCGCCGCCGCCCCACCCCCGCCCTTCCCCGGGCTGCTCGCAAAACGCGGAGGCGCCGACTCCCCCGGGCGCTCGCGCTCGCGTCCGCCCCGCGCGCGCCCCCGCGGCCCTCGCGCTCCGGGCATGCGCAGTGGGCGGCGCCGCTCCGGGCCGCCCCTGCCGCCGAGAGTAGGAAGCGCGAGCGCCCGGCGCCGGGCTGTCAGTGAGCGTGGGGCCAGCCAGCCAGCGAGCGAGCGAACGGCTCCGGCTCCCGCGCCCGCTCCGGCCCGACTCTTCCCCGGCCGCCGCCGCGCCGCGACCTCGGCCGCCGGCCCGCGTCCCCCGCCCGGGGTCGCCCGCCCCCGCCCCTCCCCGGCTGCTGCCGCTCCCCGGCGGAGGCAAGAGGTGGTTGGGGGGACCATGGCTGACGTTTTCCCGGCCAACGACTCCACGGCGTCTCAGGACGTGGCCAACCGCTTCGCCCGCAAAGGGGCGCTGAGGCAGAAGAACGTGCACGAGGTGAAGAACCACAAATTCATCGCCCGCTTCTTCAAGCAGCCCACCTTCTGCAGCCACTGCACCGACTTCATCTGGTAGGTGCGCGCGGGCCGGGGCGCACGGCCGGCCGCCCGGACCCCCTCTCGCGGCGCCCGGGGGCTGGGGACCGGTCCCCTCGTAGCCTGGGTCGCATCGCTCCGGGGACCCTGGCTCGCCCCCCCCCCCCCTCCGCCCCCACGGCCGGGCGCGCCCACTCCGGGGCTGACTCACTCGGGGAACTTGGAAAGCTGGCCGAGTCCGAACTCTCGCCCGGAACGGCGCGCGCGCTCCGGGGACGCTTATCGGGCAGGACTCCCGGGGAAGTCGCCGCCAGGTCACACACACCCCCCTGCCGCAGGAGGGGAGGCTGGCCCCGCGCCGCAGTGACACCGATCCCCTTCGCGGGTCCAGTGTCGTCCTCCTCCCAGGTGCACCCGCCCTTCTGCACCGACAGAGGAGCTGCTGGTTGGGTGTGAGCGAAGGGGAGCGAAAGAGCCCAAAGGGCAGAGTTTTCCCGGAGAAACACGCCCGAAGTAACCGGGGAGCGGCGGCGACTGCGCCTCGCGGTCCAAGTTACGGGCGAGCCAGGCTGGGCGCATTCGGGGGTGTGTTTTGCTCCCCAGCGGGCTTGGACTGCGCTGCTAGCTTGGGTCCCTGCCTACTGTAGCTCGTATCCGCCGGGTACGGGAGACCGGACTTGTCCGGGTGAACCCGGGGAGGGGGGTGGAGAGACCGCAAACTGCTGAAAGCTTGCAGTGGAGGAGGGGGGGGCTAAAACCAGGCGAATGGCAGAAGGGCAGAGGGAGTCGTCTAAAACAGACCCTGTCAACACGAGATTAGACGTGCAGCCTGGTTGAGGAGGACCGAGGCCTTAGTTAAGAACACTACTGTAAGGTGTCAGAGCTCAAGTAGAATTAGCAGTGAATGCAGGCATTAACTTGGGCCAGTGGTTTGGGGTTCCTGATAAACGGAAAGCCTTCAGGGGTCTCCGCACCCCGTGAGACCAGGTGAAAGCCGTACATGCCCTTCTCTGGTCACGGTTCTGGCTTTTACTGATTCTCAGAACGTGGGCGACCCCTTCTCCCACAGACCCCAACGTGTAGAAAGCTGGAACTTCAGGAATACTGGGTGTCCCAGTTTTTTCCCCTTCAGATTGGCAGAGACTTACCAGCCTTTTACTGTCAATTGACGAATGTGGCTAGGAAGCTCCCCAAGTCAGGACTAAGGCAAGGGTTCCTTAATTCCTGTCGACCTTAGGCTAGGGGCTGCAGTCGGGTGACAGTGTCACAGCGCACCTTGCCACTAACCTTTGCATGACCTACCTTGTTGGGGCCCTGGGCAGAACTGGTGGATGGCTATGTGAATCCATCACACCTGGAGGCAGAGCACCTCAAGCATGTTGCTAATAAAACGCTTAATTTTGCCTCTGGATGGCATCTGAATTCACACGGCGGGGGGGGGGGGGGGAATTATGAGTACCACGAATGTGCTCATAAGGTGCTTAATTTTTCCTTTATGGAGATTATCTGAATCCATCACACCTGGAGGAACTCGCCTCTAAGGGCACCACAGATGTGCTAAGGTGCTTAACTTTACCCTTATGGTTGGCTATCCGAATCTACCACACCTGGGGAAAATCCCCTCCAAGGGAGAGTTGGACAAGCCTAGTCCTAATAAGGTGCTTAGTTTTTTCCTTACAAATCTCAATAGTTCCGTGAAAAGCACAGTTACCGTGTCTATGAATGATTACCATTGCGTAGTCAGCGTATGAAGCAGTTGTGTTCCAAGGAGAAGTTAGCCATATCTACAGTACTCTAAAATAAGTTCTTAGAGCTTCAGGGCAAAGAAGATAGTGCATCTAGTTAAGGGGGGGTCCTGCAGCCTCCTATCCCATGCTCCATAAAAAGGGAACAGTAAGACTGCTGCCCGTCTGTGCCAGAAGTAGGTAAATTAGGAAAGACTTGTAACCTACACACCCAGGCTCGCTAATGTCTTTCCACTCTCTGGTGCCCCAAAGGATGAGCCCCTGGTGAACTGCTGTGGCACTTCGGGTCACCAGGTGTAATGTGAAGTGGAAAATAAAGGTCTCCCTGTCAGCTTCCTCCCTGGCTAATTGACCAGACCGTAAACTACTCGGAAGGTCCTGGAAAATATTCACGAGGATTGTCTTGCAGTGGTTTTAACTTCAGTTATCTTTCATTGTTTCTGTAGGTCCTTAATTTACCAGCTTGTTTTAAATATTAAAACACTTCAAAAACCATAAAAGTTTGGGTTTATGTGGGGGGGGTGTGACTAAACATGAAGTGTCTTGTCAACTTAGGATGGCTATGTAAAGCAAAAGATTAGAACTTATCCTAGAGTTTTAGTGCAGTTCATTCTAGTTGTAACTGTGTTTATGGTTTAATGTGTCTGGCAGGGAGGGCAGAGTAGATTTTCTAAAGTAACCTACAAGGACAAAATAGCCTCTGTATTTGCTTTGAATCCTGTTGATTCCCCCCCCCCCCCAAAAAAAAATTCACGTGCAATTTTAATAAACCTATATTGTAAAACCGGTCTTTTAAATCAAAACAATGTTGAGTGGGTACTGTTTGGAAGTTTCTAGACCCCTATTCTATAATAAATCAAGCTACTTCTTACTTTAGGGAGAGCAATGACTTTCATTTGGTCTTTAGGGACCAAATTAAAGTACTGCTTTCAAACATAGTCCTCTTGTTGAACATCATGGCCAACTCCAAATACCCTAGCCGTCTGGTCTTGAAACTTCAGTATTAATAACAGTGTAAACTTAGAGAAGATTGTTGTACATTGAAAAAATTCAAGGAGCTTTTGGAAGCCATACAGAGGTTGTTTTTTTCCCCCAAAACCGAA
This sequence comes from Panthera tigris, assembly GCF_018350195.1. NCBI lineage: Eukaryota > Metazoa > Chordata > Mammalia > Carnivora > Felidae > Panthera > Panthera tigris. Next base: position 48,126,036 of record NC_056673.1, on the reverse strand, counting down.
TTTATTCAGTACTCTGAGCATGTTTTCTTATAAAATCGTTGGTTCTCATGTATAAACCCTTAGTTCTGTGGAATACTGTTTCATAACTGGCTTAAACTGTGGTATACAACACAAGATATGTTAAGATATTTTGTTGTTTCTGTTTTTCAGGGGGTTTGGGAAACAAGGCTTCCAGTGCCAAGGTAAGCTGTCACGTTGGATTTTATTTTCAAGTACAACATGAAACCAGCATTCCGAATGGGAACAATATTTCCAGTCCTTTTTTCTTTGTGATCCAAAAAAAAGGTGGTTTAGATATTTTCAAAACGAGGTCTCTAAATTGGGACTGTTTAAAAAAAAAAAAAAAATCAAACGGTATTGCCTAGTAATCTGCATATAGAGCTGCCTTTTTCTCATTGAAGAAAAAAAAACCTTCCTGTAACTTTATTTTTTGCCAAGAACATTCTTGTCAGAAACTGCTGTCTCTGTGTGGGTGTTGAGGAAAAGAAATGGAATCACTTTGTATTCATGCGGCTTTTCTGGTTCTTGCTCGGTTTTTGTTCTTTATTGCTCTTACCTATGCCTTAGGTTGGACTCCTTGTAACTAATTTTGGGCCATGTAGCATTCTAGTGAGTCTTCTTGTTTTTGGTTCCCGATTGTTGTCCAGAACAAAGTCAGCACGTTTAAAAGTTACCTCGACCAATCATAATGAGTTGCCATGCTAGGAGGCACGTTTTTCCTTTAGTGCGAATGCGACTGTATGTATACTAACTACCTCTTGCATCTGGGGAGAAATCCATTTATTTCCACCTCGTATCTGTAGTTGGTTATCATGCGTGTTAGCTGTTCTATACACTGTGTTCTATTTAAAGTCAGTGCTTGGTAGCTTGTGAGGGCATTCTGGGCTCACAAGCCCACCTTCTGGCTCTCCTCACCATCTATATTATGTTTAGTTTTGGTTCCATTTCCCATCTGGGTGAAGGTTTATTAGGGTAAGTGGAAAGAGTATGTTGTAAACTGGAAAATATTATCCTAATGCTGTTGAATACTAAGCACATTAGAGAGAGACTGTGTACTTCTTAGAACCCTAAAATTGTGCTACTGAGTTGGTTTAGCTTTTAAAGTTCAAATTCATAAACTTGTTTCTTACACTTCCTAAATGTCTTCAACGCAGCTATTTTATGGTATAGTTAACATTCTACCTTCACGAGTGCTTCCAACTCTGAATCAATCCCTGAGAGTTGGGAAATCAAGAGCTATTCCTTTATAGAGAAAGGTGTGTTACTGCCTCACTCCTTGTAAAAGATGAAAGGAAGATGGGGCTCTTTACGTTTTCCAGTTGTGGACCTGAACTTTGTTAGGCAATGGTTGGGTGTAGGCTGGAAATAGGACTTTATTTTTTTAAAAAAACTTAATGTTTATTTTTGACAGATACAGAGCACGAGTGGGGAAGGGGCAGAGAGAAAGGGAGAGACAGAATCTAAAGCAGGCTCCAGGCTCTGAGCTGTCTGCACAGAGCCTGACATGGGGCTTGAACTCACGAACTGTGAGGTTATGACCTGAGCTGAAGTTGGTTGCTTAACTGACTGAGCCACCCAGGCACCCCAAAATGAGATTTTTTTTTTTTTTTCTTGAACCTTCCTTTAAAAAAAAAAATGGCAAGTGTGGTTCTGGGCTAACTGATTTACGTCTATTTTTTTTGTAACATTTGGGTGGGAACCTATGGAAACATAAAAATACTTGTTGAAATGAAGGTTAGGTGTTAAACTGTCATTTCTTATATGTTAAAACTTCAGGATAAGCTGGGTGTCTTCTAGACCTGCTTATTTGAGTCAATTTTGTTGAAATCAGAGTGGCAGTGTTAGGGGTGTAAGGGAGTCCTTCATGGTTGTCCCCCCCCCCCCCCCCACTACATTGAATTTTTTCTTTGGAGTGGATTAGATTCATGGTTTCATGTGAGCTTGACTCCCATAAAGTAAGAAGTGAAATTGTAGGCTCTTCTCTCTTCCCTCCCTCAGAGATAAGATATTCAGTCACTCTTCAAGAGCTCAAAATTTTAAATCCTTCTCCAATATCCACCCACCACAGTAGGCAGTGGATATCCTTCCCTGTCAAAATCTTCCTTATTCTATTTAGTGGTTGCATGTGGAGCACATCAAACTTCTCCATTTCTGATGCTTTAAGTTCACACTTGTGAAATATTGTCAGTGATATCCTTGGACACCATGGTATTTCTATAAAAGATCCCTAGAAGAATGTGTGTACATCTTAGGTCTTAATGAGTACAGCCGTGTTCTCAGAAGGTTACGGTTTGCATTTCCAGTATTAAGTGTACCCCATTCCTTTCACTCTTACCAGTATAGGATAGGTCTGTTTTCTGACATTTTTTTGCTCTGGTAAGTGAAAAGTTTGAATTTTCATCTGGGTAAGGCTGAACATTTTTTTTTTCAGACTCGTTTTAGCCTCTGCATTCTGTGGATTGCCTTTACCTAGTACTTGAAATGTAGTTCTTACAAAGTAGACAAAATAGAGCAGCGAGTATGTGGTTGATGCGGTTCGTTGGGGAAGAATTAAACCACAGGTCTTATTTGGGTGAGTTTCTGTACTGCGTTTACAAACTGTAATTCACAAACCATTTCAAATACAACCTAATACGCTATCTGCTCGTTACATTTTGTTTAGTATGTATGCTCAGCATTTGACTTCGAGTATGCATGCGCTAATCCATTATTCATAACTTCTGGATGTTCGCCCAGGACAATGCCTTTTAATTGCACAAATACAGTTCCCTAACACTTGCATTTTGGCACTCTCCTCAAAGGTAACATCTCCTCATTTTAGAGTATACTCAACTTAGAATACACTGTTTTTCTCTTAATGTTCTACCAACTTAAAATCTTGTTTGGTAGAGTCCTGGTCTTCAGGAGAAGAGCCCCTCATCCCGTGCCTTTAGCAGCATACCCTCTTGAGATGGCAGTTGGAGTTGGAGACTTTTTTATTGCTTATGTTTTCTCACCTGATGGAGGCAGCATCTTCTAGCTCTTGGTATATGGTCCATGACTTTGGTCAGTAGAATAGCTGTAGCTAAGTATACCTTAGAGAGGCGTATGTGCTCCAAATATCTCACCTGTTCATAAAGTAAGATAGCTTGAAATCTAAAATATCCTCTCCCTTGGTAAATGTTCAGAACTAGAAGACCGAAGCTGTGAGTGGTAGCCCTTTAAAACTGGGTTTCTAATCTATGCTATTAGAAAGCATTTTATAAGCACACGAAGACTTCTTTTCCCCCCTGCTTCTTCCCTTCCTGGAGATGCAGTCCAAATGGAAACGGGACGTTTCTCCAAAGACTTCCTGGATTGTTGCCGTTTGTGCTTCATGCTGTTGTTTAGATGGCAGTACAGGGGTACTGCTGAGAAGGTGGATCTTACCAGGGCTGGTAACTGAGGAGGATCCCACTGTGAACATTGATTGGCTGCCTGAAATCGTGAAAGCAAGGGCCATACACGCTGGAGAACAAAGGAAAAACGCAGAATGTAGAGCGAGGAGCTGTGAGATAGTTAAGGTTCTTAGATGACCAGCTTGGTGCTCTGTAGCTCTGTCCTTTCAAGGGTAATCTCAGAATTTGCCTTTCGATTTTTGTGAGGCTTAACTTCCTCTTGCTTGATGGGCTCCTTGCTGGTTTTTTCCTGTGAGGCTAGCAGAGAGCTGGTCCTTGCCCCCAATCTGTTCCCTCCCTCCAGGAGAGGGAGAAGGGTTTCTCTGGCCTGGTCATTGAGGAGGTTGAGATTCAGACCTTGGAAGGTCTGTCTCCTGTTGCTAGTCTTGTGCACCAGCTGCGTCCGAGAGCTTCTGTCACGGAACAGCAGAGACCTTCACCGTGCTGCTCAAATGTTGTCTTTTCTCTGGGGTAGTGGAGCCAGTGGTCTTACCCTTCCACTACTAGGAAAGGGAACAGGCCAACTAGACTACTAGACCCCCCCCCCCCCCCCCCCCCCCAGCAAGACTACTTACACTTCTCAAATTTCAGTGGTACAAACATTCTCTCCAAATGTGACCTGCTTATCAATGTGACAAACCGTTGTGAGCCTGTTAAATCTGTTCCATCTCGGCATGTTTTTTCTGCTTTTTCTGTTCAATGTCCCAGATCTTCAAAATGAACAACTACCCCAGGATCTTTGAAGAATCCCCTAAAGAGCATCAGATCCCCACCAGTGACCACGATCAACAGACTGTGGCTCTGAGTGATCAACACTGGATGTTTGCGGGGTCTGCTGGGAATGTGTGCATGCTTGTGTGATACCCGTGTGCTGCTGTGCATCCATCTTGAATCTGGAGCCATTGCTCTAAGCGCCCCCCGAATACTGTACTTCTCCTGTGATTCTAACTGAAGCTGCTTTTCAGCAGCTAGGGGTTTAAAATCCATTTCCCTTAGGCTGTGGCCTTCAGTTTTGAAGGCCTGTTTCAGAATAGATTTTACCAGCTCACCTGAGTGGGATGGTGTTTCTTCTCTCTTGAAGATTGAAGGTTGATGGTGTGTTCTTATTTCTATGAAATGTTCTTACTTTTGAGAGAGCATCCCAAGCAGGGTCAGAGCTCCCAGCCCAGAGCCCGATGTGGGGCTCGAGCCCATAAGCTGTGAGATCATGACCTGAGCCAAAGTCAGATGCTTAACCTACTGAGCCACCCAGGTGCCCCTGAAGGTTGATGTTTGAGGGAAGAAAGTCCCCCTGCCCTCCCTCTGTTGGCTGCATGAGAGAAGGAATTGCAGAAAACTGGGCCCGTTTAAGGGAGGATGACCTTTAACGGGATAAAGTTGGCAGCTTTGCAGAAAAGGATATCCGGTTCTTCCCGTGGCTTACAAGACGCTGGGAGCCATGTGGTGTGGACACCCAAGTGCTAGGAGGTGGAAGGGGGCTGGGGTCTGAGTTGGGCCGAATCACGAAGTTGACGGCCTTCAACAGATTTCCTTCCCATGTACTAGCTCATCTACATTAGTGATGACCCACTGATTTTCAAAGCTGGCCCCACGATTTCCCATCTTTAAAACTGGGGTGTTGGCATTTTGGCACCCCATTTCTTGTTGGTTACTCTTCAGATGAGAAGCTGTGTTAACTGTAGGGGATCTCCCAGGGCCATCGAAACAATCCCAAAAAGACTGATCCGTGGAAGAGTATAATTTGAAATTCTGATGGTTTTGCCTTGAGGTCAGATCAAAGCCTTAGTTCATCTTCAAAAAGAATAAAATTGTCAGAAATACCTAAAACAGAACCATGGTGGAGGTGGGTGTTAGAATTGCCTTTCTTTCCAATGCTTTTTTTTTCCCCCCTCCATAAAAATGCATTAATACTCATTAGAAGGAGGGATGCATGGATGAAATTGTTGGATATTCCCATTTGGTGCTGTATACTTGATAGGAAATGACTTCTGATTAATGGCTTCCTGAATTGCTACTTAGTGTGTTAAGTGAATGTGTTTAGTTTTACACTCCCCACCAGAATCTGATTCAGTAGTGTAGGGAGTGATGATCGGACTAAGCAGGAGAAACCCTAATGATTTTTTGCAGATGGACCTGACCTTGAAGTTTCCTCTTTAACTTTAATGATAGGATTTACTACCCTCTGACCGTTTCACTCCTAGGCGACATTCTTCAAACTTAAGTTTTTAGGCACATTAATTCTTGTTCAGTTTTCTTTCCAGGTATTCAAACTAGTGTTCACTGTGGAGCTTTCCTATTAGAATGAAGTCCAGCTCCTGAACGAGACATCTTAAGTTTCCTGGTTTCTTCAGACTGTCTACCGATGGCTTTGCTTCTTTCCGTGCTTCAGTTACTGCAAATAAGTTGCAGTTTCCCAGAAAGGGTCCTGTTCAAATTTTTTTGCCCCGATACCCTGTCTCACCTGTGAATATTAGCCTGAAGTTTAGCTCTGACGTCTATTCTCCCTGCCTTTCTGGACGCTCTCCCAGTCATGGGACCCTCCCCCTCTGTCGTTCGTCTCCTCTGCCAGCCTTGAGAGCAAGGACTGCTTGTTTCTGTCTCCTGTTTAATGCAGTGCCTGGCACTTGGTAGACACTATATAAATATTTGGATGTATGGTTACACAAAAGACCTAAGATATGAATGTCCATAGCCAGAAGGATTGCAGTGACTTCTGCCTGCATACTTTTTTTTAAATCTCGTTTATAATTCAAAGTGATGTCAACTAGGATAGATCATTAGATGACTTCAGAAAAAGTAACTCTCTGAAGCTAAGCATACCTATTCAAAATAGGAAACAAAATGCTAATTTGTATCTGTTATAAGCAATGGTAAATTTAATAGCAAACTACTTAATGTGCCTTTTATCTTCAGAGAAGTATCTAGACGTCCATAATGAATACTATTGCCACAAATTAAACAGCATACTATGGGCCACAGCAGGACGGGGGAGATGGCTTGGGTACAGGGTGAAAAGTTAAAACCAGCTCCGGTGCACGTGTTTGGTACAGTCATTTAAGTGTTTCATTTGAGAGTGCTAATCGCTGAAACCAGACCGTCATGCTCCAGAGGGAGTAGTAGCTCAACTTTATTGATTCTGATATTTTTAAACTGCTCGTACCTGAAATGTTTCTGTGCCTTGATGTGAGAAGGAACGGAGGAGCGTGGCAATGGGAGTGCCCAAGTGGAACTGTGAAAACTGACCGTTGCTTTAAAGACCTCCGTCAGTTGAAAGGAAAGACAAACCGATGTTAAATGCTGAGAGATGCTGGACGCTTAGGAGCTGTGACATTTTGCATGATTCCATCCCCAGAGCCCCCTCATGAAGCACAGGATAGGATCTCTTAGAAATGAGAGTGCTGAAGAACTACCAGGCTGGTGGGGGTGGAGCAGGGGGTTCAGATTCAAACAGTTGTGCAGAAAACCCTTTTCAGAGCCAACTGGAAACTTCTTTGGTACTTACAAAGCCTGGATTTATGTTAGAGGAAAGAATGAGGCCATTAAGGGAAACATTTCTTGGTGACAGAATTAAGGCTTCAGTGTCCTGTCAGAATTTCCATGACCAAGCCCTTTGAGATGTTTTCTACTAAACTGAAGTGTTGGACTTCAAGCTGAGGCATGGACACTTCAGTATTGGTATGGTATTAACGGTCAAGTCGAGATGAAATGACTGTAGCTACATTAAAGCCCTCTATTAAATTATACAGAGGGGGAAGATGGCTTCTGGAAATAGATTTCTATCAAAAATGTAATGGAGGGCGATGATTGATTGTTAGCACAAGATCAGAATTAAGAGCAGGTTCACAAAGCAAGACTAGTATGAGGGCAGTTCATCTTGAATGCGTTTACTTGTGGGGTTTTTTTTTTTTTCCCCCACCCCAGCAGTTACCCATCTTCAGTTGTAGCATTTTGGGAAATATGGGATCCATCTGTAGTCTCTGCAGTGATTTCAATAGGTAGTTAGGAAACAGAGGGGGAAATGCGGGACGTGAAATTGTCCAAGTTGTATTTAAACTTTATAAACTCGTTTGTATGAGGAATGGGGTAGGAGGAGAATCCAGTTAACAGCTACATTTTGGGCTGTGAATAATCACAATAATTGAGATTAATTACAATTGTGACTATTCGACTCCCATGTTTTCAACAGGATAATTGACACTCTTGACTCTCCTAGAATGTCTAGTAGTTCATGCACAGTAGTCTATGCTGTAGACTTTCCTTAAAACTCTACAGTCACCCATGAAGGGTTTGCTCTTAGACCTTGTTCCAAGCACTTATCAACACCGTTGATCCTCACAATTCTGAAAAGGTAAGCAGTGTTCTTTTATAGATGGGGAAACCAGCACTGAGGCACAGGAAGCTTAGAACTTGTCCAAAGTCACAAAATTGGAAAACAGTGGAGCTGGGCTTCAAACCCAAGCTGTCTGGGTCCACCCTCCCAGACTGTGAACACAAGTGTTGGGCTTCGTATTTTTTTTTTCTTCCAATTTTTAAGTTTATTTTGAGAACACATGCCCAGTAGGGGTGGGGGAGAGGGAGGGAGGGATGAGAATGAATCCCAAGCAGGCTCCACACTGTCAGTACAGAACCCCCATGTGAGGCTCCAACTCGTGAACTGAGATTCTGACCTGAGCAGAAACCAGGAATCGGGTGTTCGACAGATTGAGCCACCGGGCACCCCCCCATGGTTCGTTCTGTTCGGTAGGCTTACATCACTACCTGGGCTATGGAGGTGTGAAAGAGGGAAGTCTTTGAACTCTAACAGTTGCCATACTAGTCACAGTGGGAGATGATGCCAGATCTGTGCACCTGCTCTGTAGATCATGCCTGGCACTGGGGGGCATGGGACAGAGCGCTGGGCATTGAGCAGAGAGGAATGCTAGATGAAGTGTCTTCATAATAGAAGTTTGAATGAGATAGGGGTGGTCGAAACATCATGGGGGTGGGGAGATACTTCCTGGGCTTGTTAGGAAGGAGCTTTGGAGTTGGGCTTTGTAGGATACAGAGAATTTCCTTTGGGAGAGATGGAGGCTTTCTAAAGCGAGGAAATAGCTAGAGCAAAGCAGGAGGAGGCAGTGGCGAGAGGGACTCGTATAATTGGGGAGCAGCATAGGCCAGGACGGAGGCCATACTTTTAGAAATGTCGCAAACGTGCCTGGCCCCAACGGAAAAGCTGATTCGAGAAACCTACGTGTTTTCCTCCACATGCTGCTTCTATGCCAGCACTGTTTCATACCTTTTTATGTGGTGCTTTTTTCCTCAGAAAATTGCAATTACAGGAGAGTAAAGCATTGTGTCTTCATGTGAAAGATATGTCGTGTTAGAGACTAGAAAATAACTTGCTTTAGGAAGTGCATGGCTTTGACCCTATTCCAAGGGTCTCTGTTATGAAGCTGGTACTGTTAATTGCAGCATCCTGTTGGAAGCCCAGGCTGTTACAACATGGAAATTCCGTGACTAGAGATAATCCACTGAGTTAGACCCGATGTGTTCATAACCTTAATAAGGAAAAGTAGAAAAAGCACCTAATGAAAATCATTTTCTGTTTCCAGAACTGCATACTAAAGGTCAGAACTTCTGGTTTGTTGTTAGTGGTTATTCCCAATCCACGGTGCTAGACTTGGATGTTTATAATCCTGATAAGAAATGTGTTTAAAGGAAGGCAGAGGGGTGCTGCGGAGCTATGCATTTTGGGAGAGAGGACTTTCACGTGGGTTTCAGAGTTGCAGAATAAAAACTCACGTAATCCTGGCACTATGCTGACCCGGGCTTATGACGTGCCAACACCCTATGGGGAACTGGCCTTGTTCCCACTATGTAGGAGCAGATGGGGGTCGGGGGCAGGGTGCGCGGGGAGGGGGGAAGGGGGAGGGGAGCGGGCGGGCAGCTAGTTTATGGTCAGGTGGCTTTGAGACCAGGCGGAGTCAGTAAATGTCTGTCTGTGATCTTTACTATCTGAAGCTATACAGCTAAGTAGCCAATTCCTTTTACTTTTCTCATTCTGCTTTCCCTTAGATTATCTAATAAAGCATGATTTGTGGTGCTGTTGTAATTAGGATAAAACTCCCATTGATTCAAGAAAGCTAGGCTCGGGCTTATAAAGGCTTTTAACTTCTGTTTGGGTCGCTCTTGAAATTAAGAGGCAGTAAAGGAGCTTCATGTATTTTCCTTTTGAATTAATGCATGCAACTGTCATTTTGAAAATACAAGATGGGAGCTGACTCTAAAAATTCAAGATCCCACAACTTGATTCTTAACTGCTTACGATGTACGGAAGAGTTCAAATCCTAGTTCTCTTCTATTCCATAAAGGTGCTTTTCTTTGGTGCAGTTGTAATCCTAAGTTTGTACATGGATGTTTTAACACTTCGCCAGTGGAATACAAAAACACTGGTCCTGTTCTGAGTCATTTGCATGATTTTTGAAATCTTAGTAGACCTCACTTTTTCACATGCCAAGTTGGAGCATTCAAGTGATTTTTGTTGAGTCTCACATTAGTTTCTTCAATCTGAATGACTCCTTAATACGGAAAACCTTTTTGCAAAAGGTATGCTTGAGAGAGTTGAGGGGGTAGGTGGGGGGAGAGGGAGACCGGGGCTCTGAAGAGGGCTCCCTGCTGATAGAGAGCCCGAAGCAGGGCTCAAACCCACAACTCAAGATCATGACCTGCGTTGAAGTCGAAGACTTAACCCATTGAGCCACCCAGGTGCTCCAATCCTCCTCCTCCTCAAACTTTACCACCCCTTTAAAAATGAGGGTCGCCTGGGTGGCTCAATCGGTTAAGTGGCAGACTTTGGCCCAGGTCATGATCTCATGGTTCATGGGTTGAAGCCCTGCATTGAGCTCTGTGCTGACAGCTCAGAGCCTGGAGCCTGCTTCAGATTGTGTCACCCACTCTGCCCCTTCCCTGCTCATGCTCGATCTCAAAAACATAAAGAAAAAGACACTAAACATTCCGGAAGCATCCAGGACCATTAGGTCTAAACTCCAGGTATCAGAGTTGAGCTGCATGGCCTCGATTTTCCCTTTTTGCTCAATGGCACCATCAAGCACCATAGCACCTGCTGGGATTGAGCGGAGTCTGTGCTCCTATGATGCAAATCAACATGCAAAATCACATTTTATAAAGATTAATTATTGGGTGGGAGCTGGAGTAGTTGGCATGATTAAGACTGGCCATTGTTAAGGTGCCTGGGTAGCTCAGTCGGTTGAGTGTCTGACTTCAGCTCGGGTCATCTCACAGTTTGTGAGTTTGAGCCCCGTGTCGGGCTCTGTGTGGACAAGCTCAGAGCCTGGAGCCTACTTCGGATCCTGTGTCTCCTCCTCTTTCTGCCCTTCCCTGCTTGTGTTCTGTCTCTTGCACTTTGCGGGGGTGGGGGGGGAGACTGGCCATCATTGTCCTTGCCTAAGGCAAATCTAATAAAACCCAGTAGAAGGATAAGTTAAGGTGAAGGTGCTGGGGAGCAGAGGATAACACCCCGGATGAGGCTCTGGGTTTATTAAACTCTTGGTATCCTACCTCCCGTTATATTAATGGTTTTCATGACTTCACAAACGCAGGAAAAACTGTTCACGATAGTAACTGATAAGATTGTGAACAAGGTGCTTTTGGCTGACTCTCTTATCAGTGCAGAATTAATGAAGGCCTAAGTTTTATCTCCAAATTTGGAAATGCATGGTCAGCTTCTGGCCCTTGTTTGTATTCCTGTGTAACCCTTCGATGTTCAATTGTATTCAGTATGTTGTAGACTTGGTCCTAACAGGCTGCAGCTATGTGGAGGCTCCCTTGGGATGTTTAAAATTTATTAGAAACGGTAGAACATACTCGTGTGAGATGGGCACAATCTTTTGGTTACTAAGAACTTGGGTAGCTCTTAAAAGCATCAGATTTAATATTAAGTTCTGTATTCTTAAAATTTGTTCCAGAGCACAAGCAGGGTTGAGGGGCAGAGCATCCCAAGCAGGCTTCGTGCTTGGTGCAGAGCCTGACGTGGGACTCGATGCCATGGCCCCGGGATCATGACTGTAGCTGAAATGAAGAGTTGGAGGCTCAACCAACTGAGCCACCAAGTCTCCCCAAGTTCTATATTCCTAAGTGATAAACACATGCTTGTGTTTAAACGTAGGTTAACAACCTGAATTAACATGCATCTAAGTATTCCCCTTTCTTGTCCTTCTTGGTGAATTTTGTAGTCAAGGGATCAGGAAGAGCTAGGTTCTTAGAATTTTAAATCGACAGAGGACTATGGAGACTGTATAGCTGAGGTCCTTGAATTCATAGCTGTGGAGTTGGTCCCCAGAGTTGAGTGACTTGATGTAAATGTAATCATGCAAGTGTGACCACCTGAATCTCCAGCCCCAACTCCTGTCCGGTGCTCTCCTCCTCCTGCTTGGTAGGTCATAAACCTGTGAACTTAGCTGTAACCCTGTAGCCTCGAACCTTAAGTGATGTTGCCAGTAACCATAGGTGCTCATCCAATAGTTTCTATTGAAAGAAAAGACGTGAGGAGAGGAACCTGCCAAGTAGGCGCTTGATTCCCTTTACTTGAAAAATGGCTGTGCATTCTAGAGATGAGGTATCTTGCCCTAAAGTCTAGGAGTTACATTAAGGATGATATATTTTGTAGTGTAGATGACCAGTGGGAGTAAGATCTTGAGTTGGTATTGGATGGGAATTAGTGAGCAAGGAAGAGGTCTACTTGAAATTCTTTTTTCCTGACTTCTGTTTTTCTAATTTTAATTCTTTGGGAACAGGCTATGTTCCTAAGGCTACTTAAAAAAAAAATTTTTTTTAAATGTTTATTTTTGAGAAAGCATGAGCGGGGGAGGGGCAGAGAGAGGGAGACACAGAATCCAAAGCAGGATCCAGGCTCTGAGCTGTCAGCACAGAGCCCAGTGTGGGGCTCGAACTCCTGAATTGTGAGATCATGACCTGAGCTGAAGTCAGATGTTCAATCAACTGTGCCACCCAGGTGCCCCTAAAAAAAAAAAAAAAAAAAAAAAATTTTTTTGACGTTTTTATTCTTTTTTTTTTTTTTTTTTTTTTTTTTTTTTTTTTTTAGAAACTGAGTGGGGGAGGGGCAGAGAGAGAGGGAGACACAGAAACTGAAGCAGGCTCCAGGCTCTGAGCTGTCAGCACAGAGCCTGACATGGGGCTTGAACTCAAACTGTGAGATCATGACCTGAGCCGAAGTCTGCTGCTTAACCAACTGAGCCACCCAGGTGTCCCTCCTAAGGCTACTTATAATCTTACATGGAGATCTCACACCATTGTTGAGCTGGCATTTTCTAGATTATGTGAAATTCTGCCCAAGTCAGTATCTAATCCTAGATACTACAATTAGTACCTGGAGATTTAGAGTAGCCCCTTAAACAAGATGTGAAAAGTAACAAAATGTAACCATGGAGTTTACTTGGTTTTGCTTTCTGTAGTAAAAGTAACTCCACCCTTAGAATTTATTTCTGGACCACAGTACAGCCAAATAAAGAAGTCAGATCTTTATTTCCTATAGTTGCAGTGTTGATCTGAGGTTCTGATCTTGGAAATACAGTAATAGAAACACAAAATAAACAAAGTGCTAGATCTGAGAACATGTTTATTCATACTTTTCTCAAAACTCATTTTCTATCTAAATCCAAACACAAGTCCTTGTTAATTGTTCCTTGGAAAATTGTTCATGTCCTAGATTTCTAAGTTCCTCTAAAAAGGAGCTCAGAATGATCGTTCCTCCTGCCTCACCCCCTCCCCCCCCTTGGTGAATTTCCCTGTAGTATTCTTGGATGTCTTTATTGCTTTGAGTATTTGAGCCCTGTTCAAAATCAGGAAATTCTAAGTGAAGACCTACCACTGTATGAATAATTATGAATATTGTTAGGACTTAAGTGCTGAGAGTAGGCAGCTTCCTTGCTACATTCTCTGCTCCTTTGTGCCTGCTCTATGGAAGTTACTTCTGCTTTGGATAATAGCCTGCCGTTTCAAATAATTGTTTTCTGGGAAGAAAGCTTTGAATCTGGGGTGGGGCAGTGAGTAGGGGACTTGGAGGCTCATTAACTGAGACACCAGCCACATCTCTTTGTGATTAAACTGTCCCTGGCACTGATTGGGGTTCTATGTCTTCAAACACTTGAAAGAAAGGTTTTTTGTTTTTTTGTTTTTTTTTTCCCTTTCAAACGGTTATTTTGAACTTATTTTAGGTACAGGAAGGGTGAAAAATGGTACGGGGGTTTCCCTAGATCTTTCACCTGGCTTGTCTCCATGTTAACATTTTACATACATTTCCCTTATAATGTATCTGGGAGTGCCAGGGTCTTTGGACCTGTAGAGTTTCCCGTGGTCAGAATTCTTGGTGACCCTCCCAGTTACACAGCACCTTGATCTATTTTAAGCAGAATGGCACCTGGACACAGAGGTGTTCAATCTGGGTCATGGTTTTCTTTTTAATTTTTTTTTTTTTTAATGTTTATTATTGAGAGACAGAGCATGAGCATGGGAAGGGTAGAGAGAGGGGGAGACACAGAATCTGAAGCAGGCTCCAGGCTCTGAGCTGTCAACACAGAGCCTGATGTGGGACTCGAACCCACAAGCTGTGAGATCGTGACCTGAGCTGAAGGTCGGATGTTTAACCGACGGAGCCACCCAGGCATACTTTTTTTTTTTTAAGATGCTGTTGTAACCATGTGCATGTATATTGCGGAAAGAACACCAGTGGAGTATTTTCCTATCAAACCATCCCAAGTTGAGGACTGTTTTAACCTAGTCAAATGGGTTTAAGTTTTGCAGTATCCACTATCAACGTGGGAACACTTGCATGCTACACGTGGAAACTAGGTTGTCAGGTCTTTCCAAATGTATGGTGTTCATTATACCTCTATGCAAATCTTGGTTTTTACCAAGCACTGTGGGTGAGAGGTGTCTGTGGGTGGTGGTGGAAAGAATTGCTAATTGTCAAATAGCCACTTAACCTGCCTGAGCCTCACCCGCGTGACTGAACTTACCGTATTTTTTGTTCGGGGTCTTAATTTCCAACAGAATTGGGACTTGAGAGTTATTTTTGTACCCTGGAACATCTGGGGGGCAAAGAGAATAAGCACACGAGGGGAGTTTGGTGTGTGCCTATCTGAAGAAGCAGATGGTCCTCTACTCTTGGACCTGCTGTGTTGTACAGAAGCATATGCTGTTGATGTGGAGGGAAGAGGGTTTTCATAAGAATCGGGGGCCTTTTCACCCAGGAATTTAAGTTTTAGCTAAATGATTTGAGATGTCTAGAAAGCTGATGGTTCCTTAACTGTAGAAGTACAAAAAAAAAAAAAATCACCTAGGAAGTGCTAGACTGGAAATTAGGTAATCTTGGTTTGAATCCAGTTTAGGCCTCTGCCATCCTTGTAATGAGGGAGCTGGGTTCTCTAAAAGGTGGCAAATAGGTGACATTCTTGCCAGCTGCTGTGGCAGAGCACGCTAACCGTGATCCTCTTTCAACTTGGGAACCTTCCACTTTATACAGCAGGTAGCTGTAAATATCAGGTGATCAGAGTTGGTGTGGGAGCCCAGCAAACCTGGTCATTCCTAGGCTGCCTTATTTTCCAGGCCTCCCCCTCCCCCAACTTTTGACCTCTTGAGGATAACGAAGATGAAAGAGGTGTCACCTTTCTGGTCAGTGTTTATATGTTCCCCCCTCTCATTGCTTCTCGGCCTTTTGGCTAAGATCAAGTGTATCTGTTATCAGTTTAATGTTTCCCTCTCTAAATTCTTTGATACAAGAACAGTATCTCAAAAAAAAAAAAAAAATCTATGGTAACAAATTAAAAAGAAAAACCCTTGGGGTGCCTGGGTGGCTCAGTCGGTTAAGTGGCCGACTTCAGCTCAGGTCGTGATCTCGCGGTCCGTGAGTTCGAGCCCCGCATAGGGCTCTGTGCTGACAGCTCAGAGCCTGGAGCCTGTTTCAGAGTCTGTGTCTCACTCTCTCTGACCCTCCCCTGTTCGTGCTCTGTCTCAAAAATGTTAGAAAAAAAAAAAAAAAAACCTTGAAACACAAATTTTGATGCAAAACAAATCACCGATTACTGGGAATACTTTTAAGTTTGAGAAACTGAGACCATGTGAGTGGGGGAGGGGCAGAGAGAGGGAGAGAGAATCCCAAGAAGGCTCTGTGCAGAGCCCAAAGTGGGGCTCAAACTCCTGAAAACGGAGATCGGGACCTGAACCAAAACCGAGAGTCCGACACTTAACTGGCTGAGCCACCCAGGTGCCCTGGGAATTAGTCTTAGGAATGGAGTTGGTTTAGGATGGTGGTGGGTAGGGGGAGAACCCCGTTCATTCCTTGATGCTATTTTTATTAACATGGGAGGTGTTAGATTCTTCTGACTTCTGATGGGTCTAAGCCGGTGTTTTGGTTTTACTGTCTGGTTTATGTGAGCTTCTTATAGTTGAGATCTGGTATTTGAATTGGCTTTTGATTTTGTGTTCTTGGACCCGTGTACTCTCTCTGGAAATAAGATTTGTAGAGGAAGTAGCAAATAGGAGTACACCTCTGTTTTTGACTTTGTGGGAAGCGTGATGAAGGCTGAAGGAACGGTAGTCTAACCAGAGCAATACTTGCTGGTGGTGGGAGTCGACTGCTGTGTTCAGAAATGTATCAGAGAGGAAACTAGGTTGCAAGCAGCAAGTTGGGATGTGATGTTCCTGAAACTGAACAGAGTTGAGAGGAGAGAAACCCTATGGGGTAAGTAGTTGTGATTTATTTATCTATTTTTTTGAAAGCTTGCTTACAATCCTTTGAGCTAGACAGAGCCCTAGGATTACTTTGTTTAGAAGACTGCATGCTTTTGTGTGCACAAATCCTATTTGTGCAAATTTGACCTTTAATTTCCATAACTGTCTCCCATCCCTGTCCTCCTTTTTAAAAAGCTGGCCTCTTGTGTGAAGTGTTAGGCTTTACCGTTGTAAGGCCTTAAGACTTGTGTCGGTAGCTGGCAACCATACATCTCCTCTAATATGTATTTAGTACATATTCTCTACCAGGCACCATGTTAGTTCCTGGGAATGATAGTACCTGAAATCAAATGGAGTATGGCCTTGGTGGATGGCTAGGGGTCAGGCACTTTGCATAGCTTATTTAATCTTCATGACGAAAGGAGGACAGGTTATCTTATGGATGAGGTGTAAAGGTTGTGTTGCCTGAATTCTACAACTAAGTGGGTTAGGTTAGTATTTACGTATGGATTGTGATGATGGATGCATTGTTTTAAAAATCAAACATAGGTTATTGTGATTGTTCATCCAAAAATTGTTTTTGAAAGGTAAATCCTTCATATTTTTAAAAGATTACTTTTTTTTTTTTTTACAACTTGGATCCAGGTGTTGTCTGTTCCCCCTGTCACCTCCCCCTCCCCTCCATGCCAAGTCACTCCTATTAAAATGTGAAAAATCTCTTTGTAAGAACATGCTCTTTAATTTCCTGTCTTAGATTCCGGTGGGATAGGGTGATCTAAAACAAGTTCAGTCAAGCCTAGCAAATATTAAATTGAGGTTTCAAAGATCCATGGAATGAGTTTATACTTGACAAAAGATGAATTCAGCCCTGCCATTTTACTTTCTAGGAGTGTCCTCTTTTCCCTCCTTACCTGAGGTTGGGAGACTTTGTAATTAGGTTTGCTGTAGGTCTGCTCGGTCCATCTTTTTGAACTGTCGAGATCAGTTATGTTGAACTTCTCCGGTGTCGGGTGCAATCTGGCCATCACAAACTTGGCCTCTCTCAGAAGTGGTGGTGTGTACTTTCTGATGTGATCACCAGATTTCACATGAGGCTTGTTTGATAGGACTCTAATGAGTACTTGTGATTCTTGATATTCTGAAGTTTGATAAAGGAGAGGCTTGCTGAATGACGGGACACCTTTGTTTTACTTTTGATCGGTTTACTTAAAAATATTGTTACATTTTTTTATTCTCCTACTTCCATAACCTCCCAGCATTTGAAATCAGTTCTGCAGACATCTCTATCCTTAACCCCCATGATTTAATTCTTCAGTTTCCTGTCTGCCCTCCCTACATCTTTCTCATGTCACATATTGGAAATAAGTCATTAGTAGTTAGCTTTTATTTGAAGATTAGTACAAGTTTGTAGGAGAATTTCACAAAATGAGGTATAAAATTTTAGATTATCATCTATTTAACAGATTGTGTACTTTAACATCATTCTGTCTGCCCAGTGTAGTGCCTAATGCTGGATATGCAAATAAGCCAGACTGAGAGCATGTCTGCTGTAATCCCTCTAGTAATGGACCCAGCCACTAATCCAGTAGTCACGTGGGCAAATTACTATAGATTGCTTATGGAATTATAAAGGAAAGGCCTCAGGACTCAGCTGGTAGATAAAACGGGGTCCTAACTTGGGAGGGGGTCAGGAAAATCTCAATGAAACCACATTTGAATGAGCTCGTAAGGATAAAAAGGGGTTATTGAGGTCAAGAAAAAGGGAAAGGCTTTCTGGACAGAGCAACCAGCCTGTACAGTGATCCTGAAAGGAAGGAACACTGTGTTCTAGAGACCCAAAGAAGTCCTTAGTTAATGGAGTTTTTGAAGCAAATCAAACCATCTTTTGTTGTTCCTTCCCATGAGTTAGGGTCATAAAATCATAAAAAGTATTTAATATTGCATGTTGTAATGTATCCTTTTTGCCTCTGGCATTCCTCATGGATCGTGAACATAGCTGTGCTTCTGTTGCAATCCCAAGAAAAACCTTATAAGGCAAAAATACTAATGATTCATGAAAAGGACTTGAACGATCAGTAAAGGGAACATTGATGCTATTTCCTAACATCCACTGAAGTTTTACGTGTCTGGTCTACAAATCCTTAATTGAGGTACAGTTAACCTACACTGTTTCAGGAGTACGATATAGCGAATTGGCAGTTCTGTATGTAATGCGATGCCACTGTAAGCGTAGTCCTCCTCTGTCACCATACAACCTTATTACAAGATTGACTATATTTCCTATGCTATGCTTTTCGTCCCGACACTTACAGGGATCTTGGGCTCTACTGATGCAGCTACCTGGGCTCATCCCCGAGACTTACTGGGAGTGTGTACCTCTTGGTACTCTTCACCTCTTTGGCCTATCCTCTCCCACCCTCTGGAGTATTCTGAGGGTGCAGCGTGAGGAAAAAGCTGGAGAGGCAGACAGGAGCCACCTTGCAGGTCTTAAATAGAAATCTTTTTAACCCAGTCTCTTAGCCTAGGGGGTTCAATAGCCTGCTTAGCCTTTTAGTCTAGCCATGGGGGATCCTTCGGAGAGCTTTAAGAAAGAAGGTAGCCTGATTTGAATTTCCTTGGAAAGGTTAACACCTGCCATCAAATGGAGAACTAACTAGAAGCGGGCTAGAGTGGATGGGGGCAGCCCATTGGGAGGCCCACCTTGATTCTGGTGAGAGATTTCCTAGAACTACAGAGGGTCGTAGTGGAGAGACGTTGATACATCCAGGGTCTGCTTCAGTGAAATCTGCTGGACGTGGTGATGAATGGCTCGTGGAAGCGGGAGGGTGGGGGTCAAAGATCCGCAGGGCCGTGGTGTCCCTCGGTACTGTGTAGCAAGCGAGAAGCCCGGGTTTGGGGGATGAGCATGTGATTTCTGAACCTGTGGAAAGGGCAGTGCCTTAGGTCTCCAGAAGGGCTGAAGGTGAATGTCAGGAAGGCCTCTGGATTGAGGCCCTGGGGCTGAGAGGGGTGGCCAGAGCTGGTGAGGAAATACAAGTCCTCTCCTTACAGGTAGGACTGAATGACATAGCAAGGATTCGTGTGCCTGGGGGGACGGCCAACAGCAGTCTCAGTCCATCTCAGAATGCTGTCCTGGTGTGTGGAGAAGAGAATGAGCCTGCCAGAGCGGGGAAGCGGGTGGTCAGTGAGGCAGGAAGAAAGCCGGGGAGGGGCTCTGGTATTGGAAAAGCCAGGGAGGAAGGAGATGGGTTGACGGAGGCAGGGTGAGGTTTACAGATAAAAGCTGTGTGGGTGGGATGTTGGGGGCAGATACTGTCATGGGGCCAAGAGCAAAAGGTGCTGTGTCCATGCCCATCTGAGCAACAATTCCCTGCAGGAACTGCTGACTGAGGGTTGTTCGCTTACCAAAGGAGTTGTGTCTTTGAGGGTCCGGCTCCCTGGGAAGGTCCACATCTTTCAACCAACCGGGTTGAAAATGGTGTTACCCTTTCATTCATCAGAAAGAACCCTCTGAAAGCAGAGTGCTTGAAACACGTGATGCATTCAGTGTTCAGTCTTCACGGAGTTGCTCTTGGCTCCTCCTCTCTGCTTTTCTCTTGGGTATTAATACAGAAGGAAACCGCTGGAATAAGAGGTTCTCAGCTAATCAAGGGAGGTACACACCCCAACCGTCGCCCCTCTGCCTTTACTCAGCTAGGACATTTGTATGTATCTGTAAAAGGACTTTATTTTTTTTAGTTGTACAGCTGTAATATCTATTTATCCTATCAGCAGAGATAAAAGGGATCAGTAGGCAAGCGAGCATTTGTCACTGTTTGAGAGATGTTAAGCCC
Organism: Panthera tigris; assembly: GCF_018350195.1. Taxonomy (NCBI): domain Eukaryota; kingdom Metazoa; phylum Chordata; class Mammalia; order Carnivora; family Felidae; genus Panthera; species Panthera tigris. The sequence continues at coordinate 48,106,040 of NC_056673.1, read as the reverse complement.
CGATATTCTATTAGAGACTTCATTTTTCAAGTATTTTGTTAAGAGGGCCTCAGCATGATCGCAGGAAAAGGTATTTGGAGGGTTGTGTGCTCGAGAATTAACGAGATTGCAGAATTTTATAAATAAGATGGACTTTAAAACAGCCACAGAAGAAGGGATTTTGGACTCCTGTCTGTGTGGACGAGGCTGGCGGTAGGATTGATGGGTTCAGACTCTGGGAACCCTGGTAGGAATGAATATGATGTATGCTTTCACTCTGTCTACTCCTAGACTGTTTGTTCTAAGAATCTGGTCTGTTAGTACTCTGTATTTTTAACTCGAGCAATCCCATAAACTGACAAGGGGGCATATTCAAGATGCTGTTGATAAAGTCTGCCCTGAAGATCACGTTTTAGCGGGTGCTTCCGGAGAGATCTGTGGAGCTGGGGCATCATGTAATTGAGAAATCTTACCTCCCTGCTTCTTGGACTTGTTATCCGGGAAGGTGGAGCTGGGTGTGTGGTGGTCTGAGCTGTGTTTTCGGACGACCTGGTCTTGTAGTTCAGGTCCAGAGAGCCTATGTCCCATGCTTCCTGTCTTCTCAACGTTTCCCTTGGCCTTCACTCCTTCTGACCTAAAGTGTAAATAGGGCCTCTTTGCGTGTCTCCCTCTGTAACCTGTGGAGACTTCTATGTAGTTGGTGCCATGGTATGTATTTAATACTGTTACACTTGGATTGTGCTAGTCCGGATGGCCAGTTCCATACCACAGTGACACATTAATCCCCTAATGGCAGTGGCTCAACACGAGAGGTTTGCTTCTCCCAGAGGCATCCGTGGTCACTGTGAGCCCACGATGGGACTCTTGTCCACATAGTCGTAGAATCTTGGCATCTAGAGCCTGAGGCTGCCTCCTTCAGAAGCTAGGGAAGAGAGAGACGAGAATATCCACAAGGGCTTTTCATCATTTCTACTCAGAAATGACTCCTCCTCTGCCCCTGCCCCCCACTTGGTGGCCAGAGCAACATGACCTTCCAGTGGGGGTGGGGGGACTGATTGGAAGTTACTGGGAAGAATGGGAATATTTGAGTGGTCTGGTCTCTGCTACATCTGTATCTTTATTTCTGTGAAGGAAACTTCTGACTACTGTATTTGTTAGAGTATAACCTTACTTGTTAAATGTCTTGCCATAGCCTTAATGAAAACTGTCTTAAAGACCATGTAGACTGTTTGCCTTGTTAAAGCATTTATTTTTTTTATAGCTTTTTTTTTCCTTTCAAAGACGTGATCATTGTGTTTTCCTCTTGAATCCGATGACGTAGAGCAAAAGAAAACTGCCCCATTCACAACAGGATGTATAAATGTACTACCTTTTGGAATAGACCATGGGAATTCTGGCAATACCTGTGGCATCTAAGTAATTTCGTGGCCTCTGATGTAGGGTTTGGTGGGGGGGGGGGGACATGGCCATCCTATCTAGATTCATGCTTCCATTTTCTGTGAGGTCTAAAGAGGTTGTGGTATTTTTAAGGGATCTTGTTGTGATTTAAGAGTCTAGTTCTTTTAAGGAGCCTTACATCTTTGGTTTAGGTAGAATGAAGACTTGAGATTTTCCTTTGGTCCTACCTCATGAGCACCTCTGTCCCATGGAAATTTCTCTCCAAGAGAAACCAGCATGGAGGCAGGAAGTCTGTCAATGAAGTCTATTACAATCACAGTAGAGTAGTTGTGCCTAATAGAGAATCTAACAAAATATAACAAGAGTGATTATTAATGGAAATGGATTCCCCTAAATGCTGAAAAGCTTTGTATTCCTCAGAGCACTTAGTCGTTATTGGTATTTCTGTTACAGCATGAATTACCCAGCTGTTCTGATGGATGTTCAAGGATAAAAGTGGTCTACTCTGAATAAATGGGACCTTATTAGAAGAGTCTACATTAATAGTTTTCAGCGTGTGTATTTGCATGGTCATTTAGTTTTCCATAATGCTGTCTGTTGATAGGCTTATCTTGTTGGAACTACTTTCCAAGTCCTGTGAAGAGAGAGAACATTTCTGTGCACTGTGCTTGTTTGGAGGCTGAGGGAGGGGTCTGGAGCATGTACATGGAGCGAACAAAGGGGGGATTGAGTCCTCACCAATGCTGGCAGTTATCTTGTCAGCAACCTCCAAAGGACATGGGATTCCTCGAGTGCACCTACTCTGTGCCCTAACAGGACAAGCAGGAGGAGGGTGGTGGGGGCTTTCCTCCTCCTGGATGCTAACTTCAGAAACTCTTCAGAGGGTGCTGTTTTCAATTTGTATTTTCGAGCTCACACATGCAAACAGGGGAGAGTCCGAGAATTTCAAGCAGATGCTAAGCTTAGTGCAGAGCCAGACTCGGAGCTCGATCCCACGACCCAGGGATCATGACCTGAGCCGAAATGGAGAGTCGGACACTCAACTGACTGAGCCACCCAGGCACTCTTAATCGAAACCTTGACCTTGTGGTTGGATTCAGAGTTTAAAATTCTTATCTCCTTGCCTCTGATTCGTGTTTTAGACATGTTGCAAATAAAGTGTGAAGGACAAAGTCAAGAAGTAATCTTTGTTAATCTGTTACACTTCCTCTTCCAGTGTGTATATGGCTTTTTCTTTCCTGGTATGTTGAGAGTTAAATACATTAGATGATAACTTCTGTCACCTAAGAACCTACCGTGACCAACAACCAGTTAAAAAGTGACTAAAGACCTTGAATAAACATTTCTCCATAGAAGATTCACCCGTGGCCATTAAGCATGTGAAGAGGTGTTGCTCACTGATCATTAGGGAAATGGAAAACAGGACCACAATGAGATGCCAGTTCCATTAGGAGGGCTGTTAGCCAGAAAAGAGGAAAACCAGGTTGGTGTCAGTGTGGAGAAATTGGAACACCTGTGTATTGCTGGTGGGACTGTAAAAACGCTGTAGCCACTGTGGAAAATGGTACGGTAGTTCCTCAAAAAACTAAGCCTAGAAATCCCCTACAATCCAGCAATTCCACTTCTGGATATATTCCCCAAATAACTGAAGGAAGGCAGAGATGTGAACAGATCATCATAGCAACCGTTCTATTCTAGCAGCGTCATTCACAATAGGCAAAAGGTTGAAAGCAGCCCAAGTGCCCATTAAATAGGAAATTCAGGCACGTGCTACAACACGGGTGAACCTTGGAGACAGGATGCAGAGTGAAATAAGCCAGTTAACAAAAGGACAGGGGCGCCCGGCTGGGCTCAGTCGATTAAGCGTCCAACTTCGACTCAGCATGAACTCCGTTTGTGAGTTCGAGCCCTGTGTCTGATTCTGTGCTGAGAACCTGGAGCTTGTTTCAGATTGTGTTTCCCTCTCTGCCTCTCCTTCGCTCATGCTCTGTCACTCAAAACTGAACATTAAAAAATTAAAAAGGAACAAATACTGGGCTTTCCACTTGAGGTCCTCCAGTAGTCAGGTTTACGGAAGCAGGAAGTAGAATGAGGACTTCCAGGAGCTGGGGGAAGGCGGGAACGGGGAGTTAATGTCTCACAGGTGGCTTCCATTTGGGAAGATGACGGTGTCCCGGAGGTGTGGATGGCAGGGGTGGCTGCGGAATTTACTTCATGCTGGAGAACAATACACCCAAAAATGGCTAATATGATGGATTATAAGTCCTACAGGTCACCGCAATTTTAAAATTGGTAATTTCCTATGTCCTTAATATTCCCTGCAAACATGATGTGTGTAATCCTAAAACACCTATCATTTTCTTTGGACAGTGACCTTGTTTGGCTTCTTGCTAATCAAAACCATACAGTGACTATCCTTGGATAGCAGTTTTTTCTTAAAGGAGGACAAATCCCTAGAAGGGAGGTTTATCAGGCTACATGGTATGAACTTTAAGGCTCTTGATCCATATCGTTCCATTACCCTCAGTCTCGTTTCAGCCAAGCACTTATCTTCTCAGACACCACGTACTATCATTAAAAACAAATTGTCATTGTTCTAATGCACGCATCTTCTTACTAGTGATTTTAAAATGGCCCCACTCTAATCATGCCCAAAACATAGGGAGTGCTTGCTCTTAGTCGAATGAACTTGAGTATTTTAGTGCTAGCCACCTGCCCCCTTGGTTTTTTAGGTGTATAGGACATCCTGTCAAATAAGATTGATGTATGTGCTTCAAGCCCAATGGAAGGGTCCATTAGAGAATCATAATTGATGATTTTATTTGTTATCAAACGAGAATTAAGCCTGACCCAACCTCCAAGAGACCAGGCTTCTGTGGGACACACTTAAGCCAGGACTTGGGGATAAATAGAAGGCCTGTAGGCAGAACAGAGGGGGGTGGGGGGGTGGGAAGGTTTCCAGAGGAAAGATCCCATCTTGTGAACCACCTTCTGCTGTTCACCTGTTAATTACCCTTCTCAGGTCTGCTTCCTGTCTCCGCCCAAGTATAAATATTCCCTACCCCTCCACCCCTGTCTGCGGTAGGAAGGACCCTGTGCCCACAGGAGAGTTGAGGGGACTGCTCCGTGGGCCTTCCCCTGGTCTGGAAGTGGAGCTGGCAGCGTGGGACTGTGTGGGCTGGAGTCCGCCCTTTTAGGACTCTGCTCATAGGTCCCCTTATTTGTAAGGCTACTTGATTAGAATCCATAACGTTTTTCATTTCCTCTATGGAGTTAAACTAGAAAATCCTGGGAAAGGGTAGATGGGGAGGCCCCAAGGGGACCCTGAGATGGCTGAGGGGATAAAGGATTAGAAATTGTCAGCTGTTCCCTAAAGCCAAGTTCACTTGCACGCTAGTCTCGAAACTTAAAAATTTTCTTCCGCTTTACAACTAGGAAACCAAATCTCCATGAGGTCACTAATTTGCCCATGTAAACAGAGCAGTTGGTGGTCGACCTGTAAACCTGGTTGAACTAATAACCTTAACTTCCTAATAAGCCTCAGTGCTGTGTAGGGGAAGACCAACCACGTTGGCATTGGCCTTTTGATTTGGAGTATTAAGAGCTGGGTTGAGTGGAATTCTTGAAATCCTATATGCTGAAGCATGAGCCTGTGACGACCATTTCTGTGCCTTTCCCCAAATCCAAAACTGAGCTGGACTCCTGAAATGTGTAAGCAACATAGGTATGGGTTTTGGTAGTTGGTTTTTTTTAACCTGGAATATTTTTTTTTCTTAAAACTCAAATTTTGGCAGGTGACCCGTTCTTCTCTTAACTCAGAAAATCCTTCCAGCCAGGCTGCCCAGTTCTTCCAGAGGCCTTTGGAAAATCCCAGGTCCCCTTGGGTATTGTTGATAACCTGGCCTCACACCTCTTTTCTTCTGTTCAGGGAGCCTTTTTGGGGTTGGCACTATCCCCTGAGGCTGCCAGGGCTCTGTTGCAATCCCCAGAGAACATTGGTTTTCTTTGGTCCCTGACCAAACTTGCCCCTTTCCATTCCTGCCTGGCTCTAAACGGAAGACTTCAGTCCAATTTTCAGAACTGGCTGTTTTGACTTTGCGCAAAAAAAAAAAAAAAAAAAAAAAAAAAAAAAAAAAACCCCAAAAAAAAAAAACAAAAAAAACCCTACTTTGGCTGTGAACCATGCTCTGCATAGTCGCGGAAGCACCTAATGTTGCTTTACTAAATTATCGGGAGGAGATGAGGAGGGAGGACTGGCACCGGGAGCATCTGCTAGGGCTGTGTGTTCTCCTCGTATTGGTTTGCCTGACTTCCAGGATTGTTTTCATTCTGCAGCTGCTCTGCAAGCAAGTTTGGTATGCTGAGGGCGACACCCGTTCTGTCCCCCTCCACCCCTCCTCCGTCCGCTCATCTTAAACGTGTGGGGTTTGGGGGTTACTCAGTAGCTGTGTTAATAGACGAAATTTTTAAAACCTAAACGAGCAAGCTCTGCAGCTGTGTCTGGGCTTTGACAGCATTGTGGGAGTTTAGAGGGAAGAAGGGGTGGGGGGACGTTGTGTAGAATGGAGGATAAGCAACAAATAGGATGTTTTTGCAATTTTAATTGGCTCTTCTTGGCGCAGGTTTCATACAGCTGATTCTCAGACACTGACAGAATCTGTGCGCTAAGTAGTTTGTTGGACAGAGCAACAAAAAAATTCCCCCGGCCGGCATATTACTGGTGGTGGAAACATGTTGCCTGATCTCCAGGTAACGAGGACCTACTTATCGCAGGGATCCTGGGCTCCCATGTTTCAGTTTTATCATTACACAGTGTGAAGCTGCAGAGCTAAAGAGAGTTGGCTCTCCCCTCTTGGCACTCCTTAGATATTGATTGAAGAGTGAGTGTGGGTGTGTGTTGGAGGGGGAAGGAGGGGCGGGGTGGGTAGATGGTGTAGATAACCTGTGCTAAAAGGAACGGAATAGATACACAGCTTAAACAGTTCAGGTTACATTATCAACTGAGGGAGGGGAGATGGCTGGGTTTGGAAGCTGACTTGTAACACGTCAGGAGTCCTAACATCCCAGAGTGTTACAAAGTTTGCGAGTGTACTTCCGATATCACTGCCTTAGTGTCTGTTTATTTGTCCCGGTATTAATCTATTCTCTTAAAATGAGGACTTCGGAAAAGGGGGCTCAAAAAGAATGTGGATTCTTTTGGAAAGCTCAAATTTCTTAAACTTCCACTTGGCCTAAGATCCCTCTTGTTAACGCGATGATTTTTTTTTTTTTTTAAACCACTTGGAAGCTAACTTTTAGCTTCTAAGAAAGTTTCTTACGTGACTTCTGTTTTCCTAGAGTTACTGAAAAACGATTCTCGTAAAGGAAGTTATATTTCTATTCTGTTCATTTTAGCTACCTAATAGTTTGTCGTTACTACTTGAGGGGAACTTCGAAAGAAATACAACAGCTGTTCTGGAGTACATTTAAAGAACTGTAAACGCCAGAATCTGTTGTTTTTCCTTGACTCCCTTCTCTCTCCCCCGAAGACCTTTAAATAGAATCGGTTTCCTTTTGCTGCATTAACCCCAAACCCTATCTGATTTCTTCCAGTTGCCAACCAAAGAGTGGCGGCTTGCCTCTGAAGGCCACCAGAAAGGACAAAAATGTTTTATGCAGATAGTCGGATGTTAACCTAGGTCCTCAAACCAGAATGCCCCCCGCCCCCGCCCACGCACACCAACAAAATAATCCTTAGAACTCGGAATCTGCCAGTTATGATATGGGCGTTTGATCAGATTTTCAAATGCTTTTATAAAATTATACAGGTGAAACGAAAGGCCTGAATTACAACTTTTATTGCAGGAGCTAAAAGTGTAAACTGTACCATTTGTTGTGCACTTCATTGATCCCAGGCTTAACTGTAAGGATCGTTTTGGGGTAAAAATAGTGTGGATTAGTTCTGTGTTAAACACACCTTCATCTTGGTTATGTATTGCATTAAACTCTTTGGGAACAGATAATAAAAGACATTTAAGCCTTACGGACCAGCTACACACTGTGAAATGTTTGCCAGACTGTGGCTCAGGCAAAAACAATGGACTTTGGCTTGAAGGTAATCTCGGTAATGGGAAACAATTACCAAGGCCTTGGGGAGAAAACTGCTTTGCGGTGGGTGAATTGGCCTTCGGCAGGGGACTGGGGAATTCTGGTATCCATGCTGGTAGATGGAGTTTGTCAGGACAAGGCCACAGTTAGGTTTAGGTTGTGAAATCTCCAGAAGCTTCTCATAGCAGATAGCAGATAGGTCACAGGAGACTTGGTTCTTTGCAAACACGGATGCTCCAAAATATTCATTTGCCTGGAGTATAATCATGGCATCTTAGTTTAAGATGAGAGAATGAACTATGTTCAGGGGAGTGGGAAATTAGAGTATAAATGTTAGGATATTTAAAATGTTCAATGGAAAACGAATGTCCTAATTGGGTGCTCTTGTCTGTTCAGAGTAGGCAAAGACTATCTGAATTGGGGTATCTCAAATGTTCTTTTTTTTTTTTTTAAGTTTATTTTGGTGGGTGGGGGGAGGGGTAGAGAGAGAGGGAGACACAGAATCTGAAGCAGGCTTCAGGCCCTGAGCTGTCAGCCCAGAGCCAGACACGGGGCTCGAACTTCTGTAACGGTGAGATCATGACCTGAGCCGAAGTCGGATGCTTAACCGACTGAGCCACCCAGGCACCCCTCAGATCTTTTACTTAAAAGTCATTTATATGGAGACACCTGGGTGGCTCAGTCGGTTATGCGTCCAGCTCTTGATTTTGGCTCAGGTCATGATCTCACGGTTCATGAGATTGAGCCCTGAGTCAGGCTCCATGCTGACAGTGTGGAGCCTGCTTGGGACTCTCTCTCCCTCTCCCTCTGCAGTCTGTGCATGCATGAAAATAAACTTATAAATGACTTCTGTAGAATGTGTGTGTGTGGGGGGGGGGGGGTGGGTGGAGGTGGTTAGCCATCGATAGAGCAACTATTACCGTGGTTAGGCCAGAAGCAGTAATTCTAGAATTATTGGGCAGTTGAGAAAGGGAACCAGTAGCAGCCCTATCCCTATACTGCCCAGAGGAACTTGACCGTGTGTTCCTGTTTAAAGGGCCAGTGCCAGGAGTCCTGGAAATCCAGGGTTGGTTATGTGGGAATCAGGAGGGAAGGCAGTTAAGTCCTTATATCCTTTTTGCCTATAGGAAGGATAGATAGGTTATTACACATCTTGAAAAGTCACTTGCATGGATTTTTGTCATTCTTTAAAATCCTCATAATGACTTGGTGAATAAATTTCTTTTGGCTGGTCACAGATCTGTCTAGAAGGTTATGGACTTTTGACTCTTGGCGGAAGTTTTGGGACATGGCAAGCCTCCTCATTTCTTAACTATAGTGTTTGCTTGCAGCAGATTGTAGTTAACCCTTCAAAAGAAGTTTGTTGAAGGGTAAAAGCGTTTTCTAAACCATCAGAGTTTTGAATTTTTGAAAAGTAGTCAAGTTAGGTATAGCTCTGCTGAGATGAGTTATAAATGGCGAACAGTTACAAATAATTAACCAGATACTTGACCGTGCCAGTATGATCCTAGCACAGTGTGATAGCAACTTGGAATCTGAAATTGAACTCGACTGAATAAGGTTTGTTTGCCCTGTATGTGAATAAACCTGGCTTTTGCAAGGTTGCCCTAAGCATTTATATATATATATATTTATATATATATATATATATTTTTTTTTTTAACTTTTTTAACGTTTATTTATCTTTGGGACAGAGAGAGACAGAGCATGAACAGGGGAGGGGCAGAGAGAGAGGGAGACACAGAATCGGAAGCAGGCTCCAGGCTCTGAGCCATCAGCCCAGAGCCCGACGCGGGCTCGAACTCACAAACCACGAGATCGTGACCTGAGGCGAAGTCGGATGCTCAACTGACTGAGCCACCCAGGTGCCCTGCATTTATATATTCTTAAGCTACCTTGAAGGTTCCTGGAACTTGTTTGAAATAAGTCTCAAGGCATCTTGTAAAACTGTGATTTCTGGTTCATGACTTTCTTACAGCCCTTCTACAAGGAATTTACGATGTTGGATAGCCTTACACGGGCCACAGACACAGGATATGTGGCTTAATAGGTTGTTTTTCATCTAGTTCTGTAGTTACAAATCTCACCAGTCAACAAATGTTAAACTATACACAGTAAGGGTGCAGCAGCGACCATATCAGATGTGGTCCTCCTAAGGAGTGCTAAGATCTACCATTAAAAAGCTGAATCAAAACTATCCCAAGAATGGAGTCGATGTGGGATGTAGGGTAAGCATGTGAACCTATTTAAGCATAGGTAGAGCTAATGCCCGACAACTCGGAATTCGGGAAAAGGACAGATTGTGAAAATGGTGAAAGTTACAAGCCTAGATCCTGTAAAAGAAAGGAACTGAACAAAAATCTTGAGGCAGATGGAAGAAAAAATGAGGAAGTACTAGCTTGCTGATGCTTGTATCGATCCAACTATTGACGTATGTACAAAGATGCCTGGAATGGTTTTTGCCTATTGCTAATATTTTTGTAGAGGTCTGTGCTGATTTATTTCTGCATTTGCCTTCCTATTCTGTGTTGCAGAAAATCTTCAAAATACTTAATTTTTGAAAGCTGTAAAGGAGTGCCTGGGTGGCTCAGTTGAGCGTCTGACTCTTGATCTTGGCTCCGGTCCCGATCCCAGGGTTGTGGGCTTGAGCCCTGCATCTGGCTGTGGAGCATGGAGCCTGCTTAAGGTTCTCTCTCCCCCTCTGTCCCCTGCTTGTGCTTTCCCTTTAAAATAGAATTTAAAAAGGATGTAAATAAGCCTAGGCGTTAACAGTAAATCTCAGATGTTGGGGATATGAATGGTTTCTCCTTGTACTGCTCATTTCTAAAATTAGGGGGAGATGGAATGTTTCCTATACTGAACCCTGGTTCTATTACACATACAGTTTCCTAAGTAACTGAGAATATACATGGGGGCTCTAGATATTTCTGATAATCCTTCTGTGTCCTGCTTAAATTTCTCCCACATCATGTGGTTTGTCCCTCTTACCTATTCTGGGGCTCATACGGGTCCCTGTTACAATCACAGAATGGTATGGCTTCCTTTCCATGAAACTTTCCCTTGTTTTCATGGAAAGCTATTGAAAGCTAGGAGGGGTGAGGTGGGCAAAGGTGGTTTTGAGATTTTTTTTTTTTTTTTTTTTTAATAAGTTCACTCAGCCTGCCCTTCAGAGATGAGGTTGGAGGGAGAGAGCAGGGGGAGTGTGAGGGGACTGGACAGGACGCTGCTAAAGCAATCCTGCTTGAAGGGTGATGGTGACGATGGCAGAGGAGAGATGAGAGCTCTGGGAGGGACGTGAAGGGAAGGGGAGGGTCAGGGTGACCCCTGGGTTCTGAGCTCACACAACAGGATGGACGGTGGTGCCATTTGGGAGATAGGGTGTGGTGGAAGAAGAGCGTGGTGTTCGTCTGATTCATGAGGCACAACTGGGTAACCTTGGGCTTCGTTTCAAAGTCAATAGTATCCTGCTGCTGAGTGTTGTGTGTCTTTAGAGCCCATGAATGGGCTTCCTGGGGCCCTTTGCTCCTTAAGGTCTACAGCATTTTCGCATTTTTGGGTGAGAAGCTTCTTGATTCTTCCGCTGCTTCTCGGCTCTTGCATGAGACCCTCAGGGAGAGCCGGGACTCAAAGGTTAAGAACCACTAAGAATGTCTCATCAGTGACTGTTGGTGAATACTTGTTCTTACGCTTCATGAGTCCATAACAACATGAACGAGTGGAAATCTGTTGAGCTTTGTAACAGGGAGTTCAAACTGCCCCTAAGCCCCCCCCCCCCACCTTTTTTTAAAGTTATTTTGAGAGGGGGGTGGGGACCGAGTGTCCAAAGTGGACTCTGCTCACATAGAGCCAGATGCTGGGCTCAAACTCCCGAATGGTGAGATCATGACCTGAGCCAATGTTGGATGCTTAACCGACTGAGCCACCCAGGTGCCCCTGCTCCTAAGTTTTTTTTTTTTGGACCTTTTCCCTAACCACCTAAGACCAAAGCAATCGCTCTCAGTTCCTTTAGTGGTCACTATACATGTGGTGTTTGTTGCCTTATTTCTGCATTTGAGCATGCTGCCTGGCTTTCTAAATAGAAACCGCAATCATTAGCCTTTCCTTGTGTTCTGTAACTTACATAATTATCCCTGTGAGTTTAGTGTTGGTTCCTGTTTTACAGGTGAGGAAACCGAGGCTTTAATAACGAAGGAAAGGGAATTCGTGTTAAGCAGGTGGCAGAATAGGGATTTGAATCCAATCTAGTTGACTCTAGAGCCCCACTGTTTTCTGCTATGTTGACAAGTCCTGTTGGTGAAAGTGATGCTTGTTTTTAGTATCTTAGTGCTTTGTAGTCCAGTCCTTACTGAAGGAGTGAGTACTGCTATCTAATCCAGCCATCTGTATAACACGCAGAGTAATGCCCCTTTTAAATTGGTTTCCTGTATCCTGAGTTCAAGCCTTGAGTCAAGTTCTGTGCTGACCGCTCAGAGCCTGGAGCCTGCTTAGGAGTCTGTTTCTCTCTCTCTCTCTGCCCCTCCCTGTGTGTGCATGTGCTCTCTCTCTCAAAAATCAATGTTAAAAAATTGTTTCCCGTAACTTGTAAACTAAATTCCCTTATGCCCTGTACCTAGGTTTTCTTAGGAGTTTATATACCCTTTGGGAAGAGCAAAATCATTCAGGTTCAGACCTGACATTGATTTGTGTGGCCATCCTTCCCTCCCATAACAAGTTTCTGGCCAGTTTTTTTATTGTATATGTTGTGTGTTTTTTTTTTTTTTTTTTTTTTTTTTAAGTAGTGATTGAATTAAAAATCCTTGTTAGGAAGTTGAATTTCTGAAGTAGTCCTTTCTGTTCAGCTTGTGTAACTAATGGACAATTACCTTTAAGTTTCCTCGGGAAATCCTGCTTTAATGACTTTGAGAGTAGTGTTTATATATGCCTTCACTTGCCTGGTTAGTTTTACAAGGAAATCCAGACAGGTTTGGGTCATCCTATCCATCAGGCAGCCTCCAGAGGTGGACTCTGGATCTCCTAGTTTTAGAGGCTGGCTTTCCCTGAGCTCCTGGGCAGGGGAACCACTTCTTTCCCAGGGGAAAAAAAGGAAAGTGTCAGAGTGGTGGCTGAGTGCAGCATAGTCCTTCTGATTATTGACATTCTTTCATGAAATAGTGGACAGGAAAAATGAATATAGCAATAGCCTTCAAATTTAGGATGAAGAAAACTCAGAATTCCAAAGAAATGTGAAATAAGCAAAAAACGGGAACACTTAAGGGAATGCGTATCCCTGATAAGTGCAATTAAGTATATTAACATTTTGATGGAGGTGCCTGCCAAATACAGTGCCTGGTATATAACAGATTGTTATTTACTGAATGAATGCAGTTGGGTGGATAAATGCCCATGGGGTCAGAGTTGCTGTGTTTCTAGCATCATCTAGAAGGTACTCAGTGACAAGATCGTGAGTAGATAACTGAATGCCAGTGAAAGATAAGTTGTCGCACTGGTTTTAGTATTAACGACAAACCCTGAGAGATGACAGCAAAATATATTGGAGAAGCCAAGGTTACTAGAAACATTAGGTCCTGTGACACTAGAAATCACTTTTACTTGGAAATATTAAAGGACATTTGGAAATTTTAAACATAAGTTAAGCCCATGGTTTTATTTTTTCAAACAAGGAAACATTTTGACAGATCATATGCAGCCCTTAAAATTATAAGCATTACATTGCTATATAATATCAAATAAAAAGCATATATAAACTGCTTTCAATTATATGGAAATGATATATTCATATCGAGAATATGGATATCCAATCCATGGTCCTTTCAATAGTTTTATATTGTGGTTAAGAACACACAGCGTTAACTTTTTAAATAGTTGAGTAGTGCTAACTATATGTATATTGTACAAGGGCCATGTATTAAACTTGAAAGTCTCAGGGCCCCTTGATCCTAAAACTATTGGGGACTCAGCTTTTGTTCATGTGGATTTGTCGAAATACTCGTTTTGAGAGCGAGCATGTGCATAGTGGGGGAGGGGCAGAGAGCGGGAGACTCGGAATCCCAAACAGCACTGACAGTGCTGAGCCCTGATACTGGGCTCGAACTCACAAACCAACTGTGAGATCGTGACCTGAGCTGAAAGCGAGAGTCGGATTCTTCAAAATGTTAAAACAACAAACCCCTTACAAGTTAACACCAGTTTCCAATTAAAAAAAAAAACTTTTTTTTTTTACAAGACAAAATGAGTGGTGTTGCACATATTGGAGATTTCTGTCACATCGGACTTGATGAGACCCTGTTGGACTTCGGTGCTTTGCTTTCAATCCGTTGTGCTACTGTTGGTTTGGCTAAGTAATGTCCCCCACAGATGTAATTGGAAAAAAGTATTTTAACAGGCATTTCAAATAGTTGGAGACGCTCTTTGATAGTGAGAGTTAGCAAGTGAGTTTATTTTTATTTTTTTAAATGCTTATTTAGTTTTGAGAGAGCACGAACAGGGCAGGGGCAGAAGGAGGGGGAGACACAGAATCCGAAGCAGGCTCCGGGCTCTGAGCTGTCAGCACAGAGCCCGACACGGGGCTTGAACTCCCGAACCGTGAGATCATGACCTGAGCCGAAGTCGGATGCTCAACTGACTGAACCATGTAGGTGCCCCAGCAAGTGAGGCCTCCCCTACTCGTTCTCTCTCGCGCGCGCGCGCGCTCGCTGTCTCGCGCGCGCGCGCGCTCTCTCTCTCGCGCGCGCTCTCTCTCTCGCGCGCGCTCTCTCTCTCGCGCGCGCTCTCTCTCTCGCGCGCGCTCTCTCTCTCGCGCGCGCTCTCTCTCTCTCGCGCGCGCTCTCTCTCTCGCGCGCGCTC